>NC_063447.1:5157564-6520550 GCF_020379485.1 Brassica napus
TAACTGTTGTTTTACATGTTGAAATTATTGTTATATAGATTTTGAGGTTTTGCCGTGTGTATTTGGAACAAACTAAGAGAGAAGTGGTCTTAATATGCACATGTGATACGTAAACGCCCACAAACTTCGACCAAACTGGTTGATCGAATAAACGTTTTTAATGCGTTACCAAAAAAAATTGTTAAAAAAAAAAAGCGTTACCAAAATATAATATTAGGTGTTTTGTCATACAACCAAAAAGTATATTCGAGAAAGCACTAGACCGAGGCGAAAATGATTTGATTCTTAGTGCAGATTGAACGCCTAACACTTAATTAGATGTTTGAATTGTTAATTAGACGGCTTAAAACTTACAAATTTATAACAACATATAATATATACTCTATTAAATATTATATTTTTAAACTAGTATATTACTTATTATCATAAAATTTATACTAATATATTAGTTAACGTAATTTATTAATAAATAATTATTATCATGAACTTATTTTAAGCGTTTAAAAAGTAATTACTATAGTTTTGAAAGATTTACTGCATTAGATGCAGTTTAAACGGCCGCTTATTATGTATTTAGAACATTAATAAAATAATATGATTAGTACGTTGATACTTTATCAGATTGCTAATTACGACAAAAGCTTAAGAATGATAGTTTCCAGTCCATTATAACATACTAGGTCCGGTCCGTGCGGACGAGATGATAATTTGAAAATAATGTAAGCTAGATTTTGATCTACGTTTTGCAAGCGCTGAATATTTTATGATGACAAATTCTACATCTTAATAAATATTTTATTAATTTTAAGCATTTTTGTATTTAAAATACTTTTGCATTTAAATCAGTGTTTTTAAATTTGATCTGAACTCACAGTCAAACCGATTAATCCGGTGGTTCGATAATTCAATTTAAGTTTTTAAAAATATCCATATTTAAAAAATCACGAAAACCCGAAACTAAATCGATTGAACCGATAGATGGCCAATATGTAATATAATTTGATTTAAATTGTTATAGTTTCATAATTTGTCATCTTTTAATCCAAAAGATTATATGTATTTTCGTTTTTTTATAAATTATTTGAATTTTTCTATTATTTAATTTATCTAAATAATTTGAGAGAAAATTATTAAAAATTATAAAAAAGCTGAAATATTAGTTAAACATAAATATTAACATCTAATTAACACACTAAATACATATTAGGGACTCTGTATTTGAAACCAATTATTAAATAACAGAGTAAAGGGTCTCAAACTATTAGTATTTGTATTTCTGAAAACGATGTCTTCGTATAAAGCTCAGAAGGGTTGGACATCAGATTGGCTGTTGTTCCTTCGATGAAAGTGATTTAGTCAATGTATTTTTTTTAAATCGGACCTGAGATAGCAGAAGAACGTATCCAAATTGATACTAACCCTATGTGTCTCCGCGGCCCTGTATATACACTGGTTGCTGTCAGTGTGAGTCATGAGGTGTTCTAAGTCAGCAGTGTAGAACAATGGTGTGGTTAGTTTCTGTAAACGAAATCAGAATGATATTTAGTGAATTTATGACTGATATCTAACTCTGAAACTCCGCATGAAGCATTAGCAGATGCTGCATATCCTAACTTCCTCCAGAACTATCGAAGCAAGTAGTACTTAAAAGAGAGAGTTGTCTTGACACCTACAAATAATACTGTGCCTGAGGTGAACGTCTATTTCCTCTCCAAAGTCCCATCAAATGCTAAAGTGTATTTAAGCTCTGATTCCATTGAGTTAGAAGTTACACCAGATGATGACAAAACACTAACGATGATGAATCTTGAAATCTCAGTTAAAAATATAACTTAACTCACTAATCAGTGTCATGTTGCTCATATATCCTATAAAACTGGTATCCGAAGCAAAAGCCTTGAGTAACCAAATAAAATACTGTTAAAAATAAATTAATTCGTAAATTACATTTAAAATGTTTAGTTTATTATATCTATAATGAAAGTTAGATTACATTGACTACTTTGTTACTCTATTACGTCTTTTCTTTTGTTTTTGAATGAATTGAGACTTTTAGTTTCTCGTATAGATTTTCTTTTAAACATATTGATTCAAAACTAACCAATCCCATTGTGCTAAACTTTAAACAAACCATTTAATCTATAATATATTTTTTGTCATATAAACATATAGTATACATGCAAACTTTGTATTATACGTATATATTAAATAGCACAACAAATTTCTTTCTGCTTACTTTTTTTTTGTTAAAGTACTTTTTATTCTTTTTGTGTTTTTAATAACTCGTTAGATTTCGGTATGCCACATACCTTAGCGAATAGTGAGTTTCCTACAAAGTAAAATAAAATGAATTGGTTTACAAAATATTTGGTATTAGTATAGATTATATTATCACATTTCATTATTTAGATGTGATAAAATCATAATGAAAACATTTATAAATTTATAGATCTTATGTTTTACTGCTATATAAAAATTTATAACGGTTATAAGTTATATTATGTGTTATACTACTAATTCATTTTAAAAGTTAATATTATTCTCTTAGCAAAGATTACTATTTGTGTGTGTTAGTTAGAGGCTCTTTTTTGGGCCACTGAGACAATTCACTGAGACAATATTTGTTCACCAATCCCTCGACATACAAAACCTATGAAAGATGACACGTAGTTCGTTTCATAAAATACTCAATTTAATATTTTCTAATAAAATATTATTAGTTTTATAAAATATTTGTTATAAAGTGGTTTTATTGTATGATAGATTTATTCCAGTTACAAAAAAAGAATAAGAAAATATAGATTTATTCATCAAATCGTTCTTCTTCCTTTATTTGTTTTTATTTTCTTCTTCGCTTTCTTTTCTACTTCTGCAATTTTCTTTTTTCAATTTCTTCAGATCTTTTCTTAACTTCTTCATATCTTTTTTTTTTTGAAAAAATTCATATTTTTCTTTATGCTTTGACATTTACTTTAATTTCTTTTAGTATATTGTTTATTTTCTTTCATTGATCATACATCCTTTGCTTTTAAATCCAATAGTTGCATTAACTTCTGGGATCTTTGACTTCTTTTCTTCCCAACGCACTCATTTTCTTGTCTTCGCCTTTTTTCTATCCTTGACTTATTTTTTCCTTTTCATTTGCATGTTTCAGATCTGACTTCTTGGAGAAGAACGTGGAGAACCATTTACACATCACCACCGACGCTGTTTACATTTACCATATTTGCAACTGAGCACTCTCAATTGTTCCGGCCACCACCGTTGTCATTTCTTCCACCATCGCCATTATTGTCATATCTTCTTCTACCGACATAAGTATTCTATATTTAGATTTATTATAATTTCTGTTTATTTTCGTCTGTAATATTTTAATGATTTAAAATTGGTTTATATTTTCTACTTTATTATTTTGTTAAGATTAGAATTTGACCCAATTTAACAAAGTAACCCAATATGTATAAGTTTCGAATATACATTTGGAGTTAATTCTTAGTGGATTGGACTTTATAAACTAAAATAATGACAACAGAAAAAACGAAAACCCAGACGGAACACAAACAAAAATAAATGAAACGCATCGTTTCTGTGAAAAGGGACAGGTGTCGCTTCTAGGATGCACGACTTTCCACGTGGCATCACAGGAGGGTCACCAACAACTTTATATATATATATAGATATGATATATGTATCTTTAATTTTGAAAAGAAAACTCGAGAGAAAAGAGACCAAATCTTATGCAAAAAAGAAGAGAGAGAGCTCAGATGCGCACCAATCTCGCCTGTACATCAGACGTTAGAGATGAAATCCAATCCATCATTATGCGCTTGTATCCTCACAGCTCCTCTTCCACAGGATCGAACCCGGCGCATACATGATCAGCTAGAGGGTTCTCTAACCACTAGACTACTGATTGTTCTTGTTAACTGCTTACCAAAACAATGAGTGTCAAAAATATTGTAGCGCAACAGAGAAAATCTAGTGTAACGTCTCATTGTTTATAAGAATCTCAAACAAAACAGATTTCGAAAATTCTTGAAAAAGTTTCCCTGTTGATTCAAATTTGCAAGATATGTCATAAGAAACAAGATTACTGTTCGATAAAACTCAGCTCATAAGACTTCAGATGTAAAATAGACCTTATTATTATTTCATATTTTCATAATTATACTTAAAATTTATAAGAGTTCATGATTAATCAGACGTGTTTTTCACCTGAATCCCAATTTTGGAATAAATATGGCAAAACTAGGAAGGAAAATTTGTTCAGACAAACGTGTGAAAAACAAAAACCAAAAGAAAAATATTAAGACGACTGTTGATACGTACACCAAACAGGAACTCCTGTTACTTCACGACCGCCATAACCTGCCCCCACAGCCATTGATGAAGATGTCTTTGGTCTCCACATTTGACCATTCACCGCAGCCTGAGAACTACACGCTGCGTAATCCCTCGTAGCCACCACCAAAGGAGATGGCGTAGAATATTTAATATTGTTACCGTCGGGTTTCACCATTATCGACACGTTAAGGATGCCACTTTTGTCACCATACTCGTCTCTCAACCTGTAACTCAAAAAGTTCAAATGCCCTTGAGGAGCAAATCCTCCCATAAAATCTGTCACAGGAATCTTTGCGTACCCAACGTTCTTCTCTGCACCACCACTTGTACGAGATAATACCTCAATGGAGATAAACCTTACACTACCGTTTATGGGCATCTCCATCTCGATTTTATCTTTCCAGGTAGGGCAACTCCCACCTGATTCATCCAGTTTACAAACCCGAGTCTTCTGATCTATTTTGACAACGCAGAATGTCTTTCTCTTCACCGGTTTACGGTCTACCTTGAGTCCTTCCGCTGAGATTAACTCAATCTCCAATGAACGTTGCATTGTTGAATACGACATGACGTTTTGATGTTTTGTATATAAGCCCAATCCTGCGCAGAGGAGATTCCTTATTGTTTTATTTCGTGTAGTATAGGAGAATATGAATGTTGAGTTTAAATAGTGTAACAAATTGGCTGATGAAGGTACGCAGTTCTTTCTTAGTGGTTTCCACTCGCTTGCTTATGAACTATTTTTATTATTTTTCTGGGAATTTTTCAAATTGTTTTACTTTCTAGATTCGACCGTTGGAACATGAGGAGAGGGCAACTTTAAATTACTTTTAAATAGGCATATATTCTTATTCTGAAATATATTTTCCCAAAAGATTCTAAATAATATTTTATACGTAAAATAGTTAATAATCCATGCTATGTATATTGAGTTAACTTAGTCAGTGGGATGCAAAGTTAAGTACAATATATACGTTTTGATTCGTTAGTTATGTTCTAAAATAGAGATAATTATTAATGACGTTGTTGATCAGATGATTGGGGCATGCTTGGCCGGTGGTCTTATCAACGGTGGCGTGCGGCATGCATTACATGTGTAAATTTTAGTTGCTTGCATAGGTACTTTTTTATTTTCCAAGTCTGAATGGAACTATTAATGGTATTTTTCAAGTATTCCGTATGATGTACGTTGTTTTCAAATAAATAGGCGTGTCTACACTTTATAGACAAATCTACGCTTCAATTCTAATTACTTTTTTTTAAAGGGTTTAGCCTAATTATTATTTTTTGCTTAAAGTCTAATCTAATTTTGCTTTTTGATTTGCGTGTTTTATGTTTTACGTTTCTTTGGCTTTTTGGATATTTTCGTGAATGTTTTGTATAATGTATTTAGTTTTGTTGACAAGTGCAATCTAGAAAAACGGTTCCGAGTGTATTTAACAGGAATTACAAGCTTAGAAACTTACTTCGATGAAAATAATGAAAGTAATTGCCGTAGTTAGAGCATGATTAACGCTAGAGGGGGCGTCGGTTCTTAGGTTTTTTTTTTGTCTAATTTAAAAAAAAATTAAAAACTAATAAATCGTGAACCGTTACATGTCAGTGGGATCCGTGAACAGTACAAAAACTCTATGAAACTTGACTGTTGCAGAAGAGGAAGAGGAGTTGAGTTTTAAGAAAAATGTGGGGCCACCTCGAGCCCATCTGTTGGACAAAGGTGCTCTTATTTCCTTACGACCATAAAAAAAAGATTGGGTGAATGTATTCTTTGAGAAAGTCGTTGGGCAATTGTTGGAGTCGTTGATACGGCACGTGCCGTGCACTGGGGATTAACAATTGACTTTTTATAAACGAAACTATTACGAGGTTCCGAACGAAATTACAGGTATTTCTTGTTTATTATGTCTTGACGAGGGGGACATACGATTTTGGTTGGATGCACCCATTGTAAATACAATCTCCGGTTCTTTATTTTGGTTTTGAGCTATTATAAATGTGCCTGGTAGTATAATGAATTCAAACACTTAAAAGCGGGTGTAAACCCTCTCGTAACACGAAGAGCTGTAATGGCTATTGGATCTGGAGGAAGAACAACTTACCGTCCGAGAACACTCTAGAGCCGCTTTCACACGTCTGCAATCTGCATGCGTATGTATAAATGATGGTTATTTTGACAACTAAGTATAAATTACAAAGTTACAAAAAAAGGTATAAATTACTATTATAATCATAGTAACGTGATTCATCCATATTCAACTAGCCGATGTCAGTAATAGCTGGGGGAGGTGTAGAAACAAGTTTTTGACATGTCCTGGCCAACAGACATATACACAATTTACTGCATGCACGTTTGGAAAAAGCTGCATGTATGCATAAGTCTTTGGTAACGACGCACGTATTCACAGTGACGTATTTAACATAACTGTGGAAGAACATCATATATACGCCCCTCCCCTGCTTTAAAAGTGTAAAACTACCACGACGCGATCAACCATTTTTAATGTATTTTGCGAGATGGTCATATATGTATATATTATAATATGACTTTTTTTTTTCCATCTTTTATTTTATTAATGGGTCTAAGCCCATGATCCAACAAAACAAATATAAAACATAAAGCCCGACACAATGGGCCCACATAAACTAAACTCGGGCCTAAAGCACAAGCCCACAAACCAAACGGCTAAACACGCGTCCAACAAAGCTCGCATGCCCGTCCACGTGTTGAAACCCACCCCTCTCGAGAACACGCGTCACCTGGTCACACCACCGCGACCGGCACCGAGAAGACATCGCCTGGGAAGACGAAACCACCTATAGTTTCGACGGAGCACGCCAGAAACTGAGACCATCTCACCCATCTGTTTCGCCTGGACTCTTCAACGGAGAGCTACATCGAGACCAACTCGAGAGGAACTACGCCGGAGTCAGAGAAACAACGCGACCAAACTCCACCATAGAGGCCAAACCGATAAAACTAAAGATCTCCAACCATCGATCTACACTCCAATAAAACATCAATCATCTACGATCGATCCAAAAAATCCACACGATTTTCAGATCGAGAGTCGATTGGACATAGCAAACCCAAAAGCTTAGATCATGAACTAGTTCCGGAACAAACCGGAGAAGACGCCGGCGAAAGGACAGTGCTATCAGAGTCACCGCTTTCCCGGGGACGAAAGCCGGCGAAACCGGTGCTGTAGAGCCACCGTTTCCCGGAAACAAAGCTGGCGATAGCGGTGTAGAAGAATCACCGCTTCCCAGAAACAAGCTTGCTAACCGGAGATGAATTTGGTAGAAGCTCCGGTTGAGATTTCATCTCAATCCTTCCTCTGTGTCTGATTTTTAGAGAGAGGACAGAGCAGAAGCAGAGAGAGTCATGGGATCTCAAGTTCTATAATATCAGTATCTTATTATATTATAATATGACCTAATATGACCTTCGGCCTTGGCTTGAAGTGATAAATAATCATTGCAGATTGCTTCTGGAAATTTATAAGGGTTTTGCCTCGCTATTTCATGGCACATGGATTAGGCACACAAAACAATTACATCATGCATTGTAGTGAGTTAGTGCCTGCCGCGTTGCGAGTAGCGTGTACTATTTTCTTCTACATTTTTGTCGTGTTGACTTGGTAACATAGTCATTTCTAAACCATTTTTTGTCGATTGCAGGGAAATGACGAATTATACATCTACACGTTAGGGCTAGTTTACAAATGCAAGAGTTGTTTCTCCAAATGCCAATTCAAATGTTGAAAAAGGAATGAGCATTAAAAAATAGATTTACAAGTCAGGGCTATTTTAATGTTCAAAAAAAAGTTAGGGCTATTTTACAAATGCAAGCGTTGTTTCTCCAAATTGCAATTTAAATGTTCAAAAATGAACGAGTACTAATTTTTAACGATAAACTATGTAAGATCGATTATCGCATTACATACAGACAAGAAATCGATACATATCGCAAGATCATGTGTTGAGTTCTGAATATATAATTCAAATCAGAACTCCATATAAACATTAACTTTAATATACTGTATATTTTTTTTTTTTGGATATTTTTTGGTTGCTAATTAAGACATAATACATATATAGATGTTGTCGTGTCAGGCCGACCGACGAGGCCGACGAAACACTATCACCACAAATCAAGATTTTACTACATAGTGAAGATAAATTAGAAAAGTGAAAAACGATGCAATTAGGAAAATGTTCTACTATGTTTTTGCTAAAAAATGAAGACAGTATCCTACTATATAAAAGGGACTAAATTCAAAGCTTTTGAGACTATCCACCTCAGCCAAAATATTCTCATCCAAAAAGAATTAGAAATAAATGTCATTTAGAAGATAATTAACTAATATACGACTTTTGATATTTCTAGAAATTTTAAATTTGAAACTGCTAATTTATTAATAGAATCATATATCTATATTGAATTATTTTCTATTTTTAATCGTTAGACTTCAAGGGTAAATAAATTATTAATTTATAATATATATAGTTTATAACTTTATATTGTAGTTATAAATAAAGAGAAAATAACCGGGGAGGGTGAAGAAGCTCATGTAAAATTATGTAATTAAAATGGTAAAATGGTGAGTATTATGGTGCTTTATTTGTCCATTATAATGATTTAAAATAAAATATATATTCACATAAATAAGTCAATATTTGTTGTTTTTTTTTGATAAGATGTTAAGATTATCATTTTCTGAAAGATTACACTGTTGTTTTTAAACAACTTATTACATCAAGGAAACAAAAACAACCAACAACAACTCAAAGTAAAAAAAGCCTTAAGGAGGTCTTATACAAGAAAGATAAAAAGAAGTAGAGAAGAAGAGAAAGAACTTGCCGGGTAAGAGAGGAGACGGTCACGCATCATACGGTCGAGAGAGGCAAGGATGACTGATGAAGGTGAGGAGACAGTTGTGAACACACGAGCATTACGCTCTTTCCACAGCAGGTAGATGGCTGACTGAAAGTAGAGCTTGATGACTGGAGTAGCATGCGCATCTGCGTTGACGCGAGGATGATTGATCCAGGCTGCAACAGAGTGTAGATCAGCCTGAGGAGAAATCCAAACTTCAGCAGCAAAAGGCTCCTATATCAAGCGAGAGAAAAAGCACTCAAAGAAGAGATGATGGTGAGTCTCTATTTCCAGATTACAAAGGACGCACGTTCCGAAGACATTTAACCCCCAACGCCTCAAGCGATCCTTGGTTGGCAGTCTTCTCCGCAAAGCCAGCCATGATATAAACGCATTACGTGGAATATGTTCCTTGAACCAAATAGTCTTGTGCCAATATTTATTGTTGATAGTGTTTATATTCTTTTCTGACATTAGTATCCATATTTTTTTAGTAAACTGATCCAAAGAGATTAGTTTGTGGAGCTAACCAAACGAGGATTATAGTGTTTACTTTGGAAAAAGTAATAGGTTGAATGATAGATGGCGTGCGTGTTTTTTCACATGGAAATCTGCACATATATTAAAATTGTAAGATTTGAATCATAGAGAAAATATAGTGTATATGACTGAAGTTGGTCCATTCCGAAACTAAAGATGGCTAAAATTCTTCTTTGTCAAAATGCATAGATGGGAATCTTATATGAATAGAGTTCTCCATTGCTTATAGCAGTGTAATAAACTCCGTGTGTAAAGGAGAAAAAATGTTATATAAGTGAAAACAAAAATTATGATTTTTTTTCTTGTGCCTATAGGCTCTTCGCAATTTGAAGAAGAAAGAACATATTGTGTAAAAATCTTTGGCTCGGTCAAATTTTATCCAGTTGTTTATAAAACTGTTGTTATCTGATTCATGTAATTTTCCAGTGTTGATTTAAAAGCTCAAAAACCCATCTATACTGACTTTTTGATATTTTTTCCTGTGATTTGAATTTAAAAAAAGATAAAACTTTCGATAAGTTATGTAAACTCAGAACAAGTATTTAGCTTTAGAAAGCATTTACATGTTTCAAACTTATAATATATACATATATAATGTTTTAAATTATGCATATAAAACCTGTGTAAAATGTGCTTGCATATGTTTCTCTTTTTTAATGTGTTAATCGTACTATATATAACATTATTTTAAAATTTCAAAAAGTTTATGTCACATACAAAAAACCATCAATAAAAAATATAATTCTCCATCTACAACAAGAAAAATGAAAAATTATAAATATATAAATTTAAATTAAGAAAAACTAACATTGGAAAAAACAAGAAGTTAATGTAAAAGAAAAAAAGCGAAAAATAATATTATAAATAAAATAAATTTATAAGACACAATCCGCGTGAAGCGCGGAAAAAAATCTCTAGTTTTTAGTAATTAAGGCATTATCTACTGCCAATTCATTGTCGGGTTAAATTTTTCCTTAAACTTTTAACTGATTTAGATAATAAATTATAAATCAAGGATTTTTGCTATGTAGTAAAAATGTATTTAACTATTGATATAATCAGTTGTTTTACTTTGTGCTCAAACAGAAAAATCAGTAATCAATACGTTTATATAGAAAACATCAGACGATCATGCTTAAACATTCCATCAGCGGTATTGATCAGTACTGGATTTTCTTCTTCTTCTTTTTTTTGTTCGTGGAATTTAGTTGCTTCACCACTTACTCGTATCTAACGTGGAAAGGATAATGTGATTTGATTTATATTTATTTCTGGAAAATTATGCATGTACGATTCTTATACTTGTGGTAGTACTAGCAGGCATAAGTTGTACTCATTAACAGAGTTTCCTTTTGTGTTGAATCTCACTACAAGAGAATTGACTAGCAAATAACAAGTCCTTGCATCATTTTCTACCAATATATAATTTTATTTTCAAGTTTTATATACTAAATTCTAATTTGAAAAATCCCTGAAATTGTTAAAGTCGGTAATGGGGTAATGCAATAAATAAATAAAAATCAGCCACATATTTTTCTTCCACATTAACGACTCAAAGGCCACCCCGTTTACGAAATTTCGGTTTAATATTGTCTTTTTTTTTTAAACAGTAGAGGATATTTATATTAACAAAAGTAATATTACAAAGCCGGCGGTTAAGAAAACCCCGGAAACAGAACCGGCAGACTAAACAATAGTCTCCAGAGACAGATGTCCACACATGGGAAACAAGAGGAGAAACATACAACTGAAACACTTAGAAATATACACAAACTAGAACAAATAATGATTGATCAAAAGAAACCCAAACGGTTAAGAACAACTTGCATGTCGGTGATAACAGAGAGAATTTGCGAGAGAAGACGATGGAGCCAACCTCGGCGACAAACCATCGAAGAACCCACCTATAGTGAATAGCGCAAACATATAAAACCATAACTCCAAAACCGGTGAGACAGAACTTCGAGTTCCTAAGCCTTTGACCGGTAGAGGCGACGTCGGAGAGGTAACGACTTGAACCGCCAAGTTGGAGCTTAACAAATGATTAGATCTCGATCAGATCTGAGAGGTAATGACAAGGAGCGGTTCGAAAACGACCATGGATTCAACCACACCCGAAAAGCCGAGAAAGGCTGAAGATCGAACCAGAGACGAGGCAAAGAGATCTCAACACCAACATGCAAGATCAGACATCAAATTAGGGTTTTGACAAAAACAAAACTCAATCATATCCGACTAGTTTATGCATGCACCGAGAAGCGATTAAAACACCGGAAGATCAAACCCCGCCTTCATCACTCAGGTATGACAGAACCTAGATCCAGATCTAGAAATTCTTTCCGATGAGTGAAAGGGAAAACATGAGGAACGAACTACCCAAAGAAATAAAAAAGCAAATGATTTAAACCCGACCCCGGCTCTATGGAAGCGGCCAGAGTCGGAGGAGGAGAACTCCTGTTCAATATTGTCAAATTGGTTATTTGTTCAGAAAAAAGTCCACTTTAATATGCCTAATTTCTGAAATGGTTCTTACTTATATATCACCTCGTGATAAAACATGCTTATAAGTTCTTTGAGATACTGAGTAGCCACTTTCCATTTTCAATTTTATGTAGTGAGCTAGTTTTACTTCACAAAATGCTAATGTTGTAGTCCTAATCGTTTTGACCATTATATAAATTTGAACGTTTGTGTACATCTCAATGCCTTTTATGAGCTCAGCCCTATTCATAATAGCGGTTTTTGTATCCTATTTTATGAAATTAATTTTTGTTATGGTACAATTTTCTTAGGTTGCTTCCTATATTTTTTGTATTTCATGGCAGAAGATTATACTCATCTGAAGTATTCCCTATAATTTTTGGAGGATGTCCTATCTTGATTCAATGATATTAAAAAAATAATATTTTATCACTGAATTGTAAATACATGATTTGTATCTTCTTACTTATATGGATTATCTCAATAATATGATTACAGCTATATATGTTATTTTTTGTAACGATGCAATTTGTCTATATGATATAGATTATCATCATTTTAACGTAACTCGACTGATGTAAATAAAAATAACATAGGATGCACATTAATAACTAGCTACAATTGATGTTAATATAGCTAGATTTCATAATTTATCGGTTGTTTTTGTAATGCATTATTTTAAATACTATCGGTTATTTGTAATGCATTGAACTAAATTATTTTTGTTTTTGTAGGGATTCTTGTAAACTATAAATTATTTTTAATGCGAGAATTATTTTTGATAATGTTATTGCCTTATTGGCCTGGATCGAGTAGAGCTATACCGACAAAAAAAACTCTCCGTTTAACAGTGTTCTATACTTGTCTGTTGGATATTGCGTATGCGACATGTCGTTTACGTGACGTCAACAAATATGATGTTCGCCTAGCAAATGCAATTCAGAGCGAGAGATTTGAATGTTAAAATCGAAGTTAATTTTGTGCTTTTTCACTTTTGGTCGTTATACCTTCATCTATGTATATTGATTTAACTGACTTTTAACAAAAAAGGTCTGGGTAGTTTATATAGTCAACTTAGCATTCCACGATACAGAAATATGATATTTATGATCTTAGACTTTATGTATAGGTAATTGTAAATTTGCAATTGTTGGTGGTCCATATAAGTAAGTTTTAGTACAAATCTTTGTAATATCCAGTCGAATTTTCAACCAAATTTAAATACAATAATAAATTTCCAATCTCCACCGGTGTTTGATATGAAATCTTTGTAAAAGACTCATATCTTTGTAAAAGACTTCTACTCTCTCTCTTTTTTTTTGCTAAATAAAGACTTCTACTTTTTAAAACAGATATTGTTGCGATTTTCCTACTAACCTTGTATTTTCAGCATACTTGATCATGATTCATGACTTAATTATTCAGTCAACCCTACATACTTTCGTGTGGAAGCCATCTTTTTCCCAAACTTTTTTTTCACTTTAAAATAGTTAGACCATGATTAACCCAGAGTTCTTAGAATGGGGTTCTTAACGAAAATTAAAAAAATGTTTCTTAACTTTTAACTAAAAAAATTAAGAACCGGTTCTTAAAGTCCTTATTTAAGAACCAGTTCTTAGCTTTTTTAGTTAAAAATTAAGAAACAGTTTCTTAACTTCCGATAAAAACCTCATCCTAAGAACCCCAGATTAATCATGCTCTTATTAACCTTAAAATTCATAACTGCAAAAATACAAAGCTAAAAACCAGAAACAAAATTGATACACAAAACAAAAACCCTAAAAACAAAAACCAGAAACAAAATTGATACACAAAACAAAAACCCTAAAAACTAAAGTTACCATATCCTATGTGCGTTTTTATAATTTTTTTGTAGTACTTCCAGAATTCGTATTTAAAAACTTGGTAAATAAATAAGAGTGAATTGGCTTAAAATTTAGAAAGAATGATTAAATTAGCAAATTACCTATGATAGAACAAGTTTTGTGTATACACGATGCAATTTCAAATAAATGCCTCTGTATGGGGACGTTATCTCTCCCCAGGAAGAAAATGGTAGAGTTATGTAATGGGCTCTGTCGATACGTAATGGGTCTCTATACCAATTGGGCCCAACATTAAAAATAACAAAACGCAGCGTATTGAAAATCATTATCTTCCTCCAGTCACTGCTCGCTCTTCTTCTTCTTCTGCGAGGCGCCATGGCATCTTCTTCTGCTCACCTCTCGTTTCTGCCTTTCTCCTCCGAACGACTCCGATTATCTCCGTACAGAGGAGGATTCCGTCCACCGAATCCCAAATTCCGCTGCTCAGCCGGCCAGAGCGGCTTCTTCACGCGGCTCGGTCGTTTGATCAAGGAGAAGGCCAAAAGCGACGTGGAGAAGGTCTTCTCCGGATTCTCCAAGACTAGGGAGAATCTAGCAGTCATCGACGAGCTCCTCCTCTTCTGGAACCTCGCCGAAACAGACCGAGTTCTCGATGAACTTGAAGAGGTTTCTCTTGAACCACCACCATCTCTCCGATCTCCCTCTCGCTTTACTGAAAATCGAATTTTCAATTTGCAGGCGTTGTTGGTTTCTGATTTTGGACCGAAGATTACGGTTAGGATCGTTGAGAGGCTGAGGGATGATATAATGTCAGGGAAGCTCAAATCAGGAAGCGAGATCAAGGTTTTAATCTTAAAACTATAGGTTATATGATTGTGACACGTGTTATACATGTTAATGAGCTATTTTGATCACAAAAAAATAATGTGAAAATGATGTAGGATGCGTTGAAGGGAAGTGTGTTGGAGATGCTTTCTAAGAAAAACAGCAAGACAGAGCTTCAACTTGGATTCAGGTTCTCTTTACAGTTTCATCTCCTCCGATTAAAGTGGAAGATTCTGGTTTAGTTTTGATTTATTATAGAGAAATTCGATAGCTAGTTTTAAGTTTTTGTCACAAAAATAGTCGTCAATTAAGAAAATGACCAAAATAAATTTTATTAAAGTGTAAAAATATATGGTTTACAGTTAAAGGGTGAGGTGCGATTTTGTGGATATGATTCCAAATTTAAAAAAAATATATATTAATAATTTCAAAATAAAAATGGGTTATTTCAGTCATTTTCTTTTTTTTTGAGAATTATTTTTGCGACAAAAACTAAAAAAAAAACTATTTGAGAGAATTGCTATTTATATGGTATGGTGTTATTAGGAAACCAGCTGTTGTAATGATCGTTGGAGTGAATGGAGGTGGAAAGACTACGTCTCTTGGTAAAGGCAATATAGACATTAGTCAGTGTAGAGTGTGGCTTAGCTTTTGTATATGTGTAAGAGTAGATTTTATTTTTTGTTTTTTTTTGCAGGAAAGTTGGCTCATAGATTGAAGAATGAAGGGACTAAGGTACAGCTTCCGATGTTGAAGTAGACTCTTTTTGATAGTGAGTATTAGTTATGTTTATCGGCGATGAATTGTCATAGGTGTTGATGGCAGCAGGGGATACGTTTAGAGCAGCTGCGAGTGACCAGTTGGAGATATGGGCAGAGAGGACAGGGTGTGAGATTGTTGTGGCTGAAGGAGAGAAAGCTAAAGCAGCAACAGGTGAAAACGAAAAATGCACAACTGTTTGTGTTGAGGGCACAATGAACGTTTGCTTACTGGTATGAAACGTTTTTCTTTCTGAGTAGTTCTCTCAAAGGCTGTGAAAAGAGGGAAGGAGGAAGGTTACGATGTTGTACTGTGTGATACATCTGGACGTGAGTGTACAAGAGCTTGATAGTTTGTCTTTTAGAACATACGGACACATTGTTTTACTGATCTGAGGTGTATTCTGTTTAAGGTCTCCATACTAATTACAGCTTGATGGAGGAGTTGATTGCGTGCAAAAAGGCAGTAGGCAAGGTTGTCTCTGGTGCACCTAATGTGAGTGAGCTTATCTACTTATCTCAGTGTGTTGCCTTGCTTATATCGCACATTGTCTCCGTTAATTGAATTATTTCCATTGGCATTGTCAGGAGATCCTACTTGTACTTGATGGAAATACCGGTCTGAACATGCTTCCACAAGCTAGGGAATTCAACGAGGTACACCATCTAAACCTAGTGCTTCTCGCTCACCAAGCTATAAACTCTTGAGGAATCTTGCTCACTCTTTTTTTTGTCAGGTTGTTGGTATTACCGGTTTGATATTGACGAAACTTGATGGGTCTGCTAGAGGAGGCTGTGTGGTAAACAAACTCCCCCATAAATTTCAATATCCAGTCTTAATTTTTATCGGCTCATCGTAAACCCCTTCTCTTCATCTCTTGCAGGTCAGTGTGGTTGAGGAACTGGGCATTCCTGTAAAGTTTATAGGTGTAGGAGAAGCTGTAGAAGATCTCCAACCATTTGATGCTGAGGCCTTTGTTAACGCTATATTCTCCTGAGTCACAACAAAACCTGATTTTTTTTTCCAACTAGTATCATCTTCCAAGCAGGCAAGAGAGAGAGAGACAAATGTACTTCGCCTGAGATGAAAATAGAGCCATTCCTTCAAGTTTCCTGGAGATGTTTAAAGGTCTACAAGGGACCATGCAAGTTTTGTGATTATTTTAACGATGTGACAGAATAATTCTCTATAGCACACACAAGAGAGATCACTTTTGCACATGAAAGTAACTAGAAGTTACTTGTAACCGGACGAGTTAATCTGGTGGTAAACGGCTTGCGGCTGCAAGTACGGCTCCCGGGTTCGACTTGCACTGGTCACCAGGGAATTTACATGCGGACTTGATCTGGTGCCCGAGACCGAAGACTCACCCTCGGGTGAACGTCCGCGCCGCTAAAGGCTCGGTCTCTAGTCTGGACCACCACGGTGGAGCCAGGACACTTGGTAAAAAAAATAAAAAAAGTTACTTGAGAGATCACTTTTGCACAATACAAGAGAGATCACTTTTGCACAATACTGCTCTGCATCTTATTAATGTTGTATTTCTTAATATAAAGCTTAGTGATTTAATAAATGTTGAATAAAGTCATATATTATAGTAAAGTTGATTTTAATGCGTCACGATTAGTTTTATGGACCAATCACACATCTCTAGGACCAAAAGGTGAGGAGGGACCATGTATTAAGCGACACTCTTTCGTTAGAGATTAGATCGGTCCAAATTTTATATAATCACATCATCTTCATGCGCCATTATCATCTTCCAATTGGAAAACTTCTTCCACCACATTCAATGGCGGCTAAGAAGCCAGGAGTGATCGCTTTGTTCGACGTCGACGGTACTCTCACAGCTCCAAGGAAGGAAGCTACTCCAGAACTGCTCCATTTCATCAAAGAATTGCGCAAGGTATATGTCTCATTTATTGCTTCTCTGAGCTGTGTTTTATGCCTGGTTAGTGTTCGATGAAATGCCTGTTGAGAGTTTTCAGGTTGTCACTGTTGGAGTCGTCGGTGGATCTGATCTAACCAAGATATCTGAGCAGCTTGGCAAAACAGGTAACAGAGATGTTGATCAGATCGAGAATTAAAATTCTTAGAAATTCGATTTTGTATCTAAAAGAAATGATCTTTTTCCTACATTGATGACAATGGTCTCTCTCTCTTTTGTTATGTCTCTGTGTTCTCTGCTATATGGATCCTTTATGTCTGTATATTGGGATAGCTGCTTATCATTAGTGTGTTTTTGATTTCTCCAAGTCTCTCTCTTTATTTGATTATCTTAATAGGGGAATCTAAGATCTGTGCTCTACCTTCTTGCCTTGTGAGTCTCCAATCTATTTTGTAATTTTTTTGCAGTTACTACTGACTATGATTATTGTTTCTCTGAGAATGGTCTTGTTGCTCACAAAGATGGGAAAACCATTGGAATCCAGGTGCATATGATACTATGGCTTTTACTTGTCCACATTGTTGCTTGATTGTTTCTTTTGTTCCTTAATAGTTTGTATCTGTTTTTTTTTTTTTTTTTTTTATCAGAGCCTGAAGCTGCACCTTGGAGAAGATAAACTCAAGGTAGAGCACATATCATTGTCCCTCATGTGTAGTAGATATCAGTAGTTGCTTTAATGGTTTAATTGGTGGTGAAGCTTATGCAAGTACATACATGTTTTGGCTAGTTCGTGATAGCGTGAAATTGATGAATGCAGGAGTTGATAAAATTCACGCTGCACTACATTGCAGACTTGGATATTCCAATCAAAAGGTACATATTAAGATGAACCTCTCTACACTCATGTCTAAATTATTTTAGGGGATATTCAAGTTATTAAAGATTTCTCTTCTTGAAAATGTGTATACACAGGGGAACATTTATAGAGTTCCGGAATGGAATGCTCAATGTGTCACCTATTGGTCGCAACTGCAGCCAAGAAGAAAGAGACGAATTCGAGAGATATGATAAGGTAAAAATAAACTACTTACTTCTGTTTCTTGTACAAATCATTCATGAGCATTGTTTAGTGATATCATTCAACAATTTTTTTTGTCTTAAAAAGGTACAAAACATACGACCAAAGATGGTGGCTGAACTTCGCGAGCGGTTTGCGCATCTTAACCTTACTTTCTCTATTGGAGGACAGATTAGCTTCGATGTGAGTAGTAATCAAATACGTGGATTATAACAATTTCTTATTATCTAATTTTTGTTAAGTGTAGTTTCATTGTTATGACTCAGGTCTTCCCTAAAGGTTGGGATAAGACTTACTGCTTGCAATACCTTGAAGACTTCAATGAGATCCATTTTTTCGGTGACAAAACCTATGAGGTAACTATTATAAAAATATTCTCGAGTAGTTCTTGCATTATTTTCAGTTGAGCTTGATGTGTAAAAACACTGGCTTTGACTTATGTAGGGTGGAAACGATTATGAAATTTATGAATCACCAAAAACAATTGGCCATTCAGGTTAGTTAGTTGTATATATATCATCGGTTAATCTCTGTCTGTGTTTATGCTGATGACCATTTCATGATAAGTAGGATTGTTTATTTTGCGTTGCAGTTACGAGTCCAGATGACACAATGGCGAAATGCAAGGCTCTGTTCATGTCTTGAAACACCTATCCATCTCAAGAACACAAGTGTCAGAGTTTTATTATTCTTGGCAAGTTGCTTACAACTTTTGATTGTTTACATTACAAGAAACAGAGAGAAATATGTTTGGCAATACTTACCATATATTTTAAATTTGCTTCATAAATAGGTTCTCATAGCTAAGATTAAAGATAGATGATAAGTGTTTTCTTACAAGAGATTCTCTCAAAACAAGCTTTTAGCTTTACAAGAATTTACAAAAAAAAAAAGTAGCAACGGATTGTACATAATTCATTATTAAGTAGAAAAAAATATAAAACTTCAAACTTGAGAACTGATAAAGATAGTTCCTCCAACACATTCAAGACTCAGCCACAGGCTCAGGCTCTTCTCCTGCAGCTTCAGGTGCCACTTCTTCTTCTCCTCCTTCTCCCCCGGGAATTGAGGTGTTATCTTCAGGTTTCTGTTCTTCAGAAGGCGGAGAAGAGGCACCAGAAGAGGCGGATCGACGATGCTTAGCAGCAGCTTGATGAACATTATTGTAACTCCCTTTCTCGAGAAAGAGCTGATTGAAATGGACTTTACAGTAGAGGACACCGTTGAGAGAGGCGTAAGAAGAGTGAGTCAAAGGACAACCACTGTGTGCACATTTGAAGCAAGTCTTGTGGTAACACTCTCCTTCCATGTTTACTTTCTCAAGTGGATAAACGGTTTTGTGACAAGTCGCACACTTGTCTTGTGTTCCACTGAAGAATGAAGATAACTTGCTTGGAGCTCGAGTCTTGCGCAGAGTCAAAAAAGAATATTAAATTAAATATGAAAGAAACATGCAAATAAATTTTCTATTACCATTTGATCATTAGACTTCTCTGTCTTTCCTGTCTGAAAATTCTTGCTGAAGTTTCCAGATTCTTTGAAAAGCTGTTCGAAGTGGGTCTTGCAGTAAAGAACTCCATCCATTGATGAGTAGTTACTTATCACGAGAGTGCCATTGCAATGGCTGCATCTGAAGCATGATTTGTGATAAGTGTTTCCCTCTAAAGTCAACAAATCCATCACGTAGACGGTTTTGTCACATGCCTTGCATTTATCCAACGTTCCAGTAAACGCCATTTTTCTATATGTTCTTCTTCTTTTAGTCTCCAGACACGGCTCAACGAGAATACAAAAACAAAGGATCAGTTGTTTCTTTCTTGTCATCTACGAGTTGTTATGTCTTATTTATCAAAGTTTCTTGGTTAAAGAACTTTTGGTTCCAATGGTAGAGATAGGAAAGAGGAGAAACCATTGTTTATTTTTACGATTGTTTTTTAGTTTCCGAAAGCAAATGAAGGGTTGCACTTTCTTGACGTTTTCAGGCCAGAGCTCTATTTTTGAAATTAGTGGTGAATAATGACAATAGTAAAAGTCAGGAGGCTGTTTCAGAATTATTAAAAACTTAAGGAAGTTATTTTAAAATAAACTATACCCTGATATGAATTTTCAGTTTTAATTATTTATTTTATGAAATGATGTATTTGTAATATTCGTTCATATTATATTCATTAAATAAATATTTTCTTTTTGCATCTTAAACTATCTATTTATTTACGAATGTGTGATATTATATAAAAAATATAAAAAAATGAGTATCAAGTTAATTAGATAATTTTAAAAACAGAAATTTTTCTTTTGTGTGCGATATCATATAAATAATGATCCGTCCAGTTAACAAAAATCATGATTATTTTATGTGTAATTTTTTTTATTTTGACCATTTCCTGAAAACTATATTAAATTTTACATATTTTAATTAGAATATTTTTAATATCTTTACCTTTTTTTTTAAATGCAACTCAATATTTTTTTAACAATTATAACAAAATATTTAAAAAATATTTTTAGAATTTGTTTGAAAAATATGAAAATTACATTTTAAATTAAAACTATCCTAAAATATGATAAGTTTTGATGTAAACGAAAACCCAAATTATGTCAAAAATAATGATATTCAATGATAATAACAATTTTAATTGATTATTTAAAAAAATACTTTTACAAAAATATTTTTTGAAAGAAAATTCATTTATCTTTCAAATATAAAATGAAAATATTATAATTAAATAATAAAAAAATATAAATAAAAACTATAAATTTAGCAAATGACAATTGAGTTATATTATGCTAAAATTTTCCTTCTAACAATTTATCAAATGACAAATGAGTTATGAGCAAATAATACCATATAATTTTTAAAAACATAGACATTCTTAAATATTTTTTGAATAAATAATAATTTTTAAATTTAATCAACTGAAAATAATATCCGTACAATTGTGTGAGTCAAATTCTAGTTTTATTGATGCATGTTATATATTAATGCTGCATGTTTTAGGTAACATTTTAATGATGCACGTTTTTAAAAATCTCCATTATTAAAATTATACACGTAAGGATAACTCATGAGTTTTTTTGGTTGATTAAATGACATTATGTCCAAATTTATTTAAGGATATTTTATTAAGGTAACTGAAAAAGACAAATAATAAAATAGGAAGTTTAAATTTATTTAAGCATATTTCATTAATATAACTGAAAAGATAAGTAATAAATTAGACAGTTTTATTCGTTTTAGGATATTTTATAAATGCAACTGAAAAAGATAAGCAAAAAAAAAGGGAGTTTAATTAATGAAGTAAGAACATTTTCAAATGGGTACTTCTGTTTTAATAATATAGATGATGTAAATGGATAGGACATATGAGTGAAGAAGTCTCAGTGAAAAACAAAATATCCGTTTAAAGTTTATATATTAATTATGTGAATTATTAAATTTAAAATCTTCTATAATAACCTTAAAATCTGATTTTTTTTTTCTTTATCCTAGAAAAGATAAATTTTCCTAATTTTAGAATACATACCGTACTCAGAATGTTGGTGTTTTTACTCGGGTACCGAAATTTAAGACACTTCCAGAATTAACATGATTTTTCTTGTATGAGTTCCTTCATTAAACCATTTCAAATGTATTTCCCTATTTTTACCTCTAAAATAGAGCATCTCTAAAATAGAGATGAGTTTCTCTCCAATGTATTTCTCTATTTTTGCTTCTATAAAGGAATATTCTCAAAAGATTCTATTTTAATTTTACAAAAGATACATTTTGTTTATAAAAATTGATAACTAACCCTATTTATTTTTAACTTTTAAAATATTTTCATAAACTTATGAACTTTTTTAAACTAAAGTTTTGTTAAAAGACTATTATGTAAATAAAAAATGTTATTATATTCCTACAAAAGCTGTATTTCTCTATAAATATAATTATTTTGGTTACAACTATAAAAATTTGAAAGTTAAAGGACTATTTTAAAAATAAAAAAGTAT
The DNA here is from genome assembly GCF_020379485.1 of Brassica napus. Classification (NCBI taxonomy): domain Eukaryota; kingdom Viridiplantae; phylum Streptophyta; class Magnoliopsida; order Brassicales; family Brassicaceae; genus Brassica; species Brassica napus. Next base: position 5,180,172 of record NC_063447.1, read on the forward strand.
GACTCTATAATAAAGGAATGCTAATAGAGGAAAAAATAGCAATCTCTATTTTAGAGGTAGAAATAGAGATGGGATGGAACACTTTTACCTCTATTATAGCATATAGAGGTGAAAATAGCTAGGGATTAGATATGCTCTAGTGAAACTTCTTTGCTGTATTAGTTTGCATTTCATAAAAGGCTACTTTCTTGCTGTATTTTCTTTACTTTGTTCACCTTGTTGATTTAGTTTCTTATGCAGCCGTAGTTCTAGTACCAACCCGAGAGCTAGCTCTTCAGACAGCAAGGAGCTTTCTAAGTACTTGAAAATTTAGGTTATGGTACCAGTCCAGAGGGATGATATCATGCGTTTATATCAACCTGTCTATTTTATCGGAGAGAAGATCCTACATCGGAAATATGAAAGGGACTAGAATAATATATAAGGGATTTGAGTCAATAACTAATTGCCAATTGATTTTAATTTGGAAGTCCAATAAACTAGTCATGGTTTCAGAGTGGGTTCAATACCCTGACCCATTAATTCGGCCCAGATAGTGGTTCGATGATCCCATTAGCTGATGGCCCATAAAAGACTCAGTTCCGTCAAGATCGCTAGAAAATAAAACATGATCTCGGAGGGAGTATGATAGATTCTGCGAGATTAATAGTTATACGCACCATTACTTTGAAGGAGAGTATTGGAGAGAAAATTTCGCATCGAAAATATGAAAAGGACTAGAATAATATATAAGAGACTTGTGTCAATCCACTAATAGCCAATTGGTTTTAAGCTGAAAGCCTACGAAACTTATCACATTTACTTATTGTAACTCCTAGAAGAATATTAGATCTTACCAAAAAGGGTGTTTGTGTGATGTTGCTTCTTACGATTACAGAAAATACTCCATAAAATCTTTCACATGTTTTGTTTTTTACACACAATCACCAATATATAAACAAGACAGCAAACAAACAAAAACCAACTATAAAAAGTAACCGAACCACACAAAAAAAAATGTAGAGAGGAATTATCACAAACGAATGACCTGAGAAACAGATTTAATAAAAAGACTTAGAAACATCCACAAGTCGCCTTGGGTACTACACCAGTGGCTCTGTGCTTAGCAGCCGTTTCTTCAGCTTTGAGAAGCTCTTCTCCTTTTTTAGCTTCGACCATTGCTCTCTTCTCTTCTGCTTGCTTGTGAATCGCAGCCACTTTGTTCTTCATTTTCTCACCGTACACTGCTTTCTTCTTCTCTAGTTTCTCTTCAATCTTACTTAGTTGAGCTTCAGTGGCTGCTTTCTTGCTGTTCTCCCAAGCAAGCACATCAGATATCTTCTTTTGTGCCCTGTCCATTTTCATCATTAAGCTGATTATTATCTGGCATAAGTAGTATAATCATTGGGAGAAATTTTAAGGAAAGTTTACTTGTTCTCAGCCTTTGACTTCTCACTCTCTTCCCATGCTTTGATGAATGATGACTTCTTCTCCTTTTCCAAGTCTGCAAGTATCACATCTGTCCAAAAGTCACAACACATTTTACTGTTAAGTAACCAGAAAGAAGTCAAACATAAAGAGAACAAAAATGTTTATATAGCTCACCTCTATCGACCGAACCTTTCTTTGGTGTGGCCTCCTCAATGGGTTCTGCAAGAAGCTCACTTATTATAACACATTGTTAACGTAACCACTCTTAAACGTATAAAATAGCGCTTCAAATAATCAAGACTATAAACAGCTAATCTAATGTATATGATCATCAATTATAATTCGATTGCAAAAATAGGTTTGCTTTAGAAGCAAAGCAGAACACCACATTGGAGTTCAAGAATTTAACTTTTAGTTAAAAAAATGAATTAAAGATTTGACCATTGGGGCCAGTGAACTCTTGTAAAGATAGTAGATACTTTAAGAAAGAATTGGATTTTAAAATTGTTAAAAAAAGTTGATACTTAATTGTTATTTTCCAAGAGTTAGGCATCTTTAAAGTAACTAATCATGCATGAAAATTAAAGAAAAGTAAACCACTTTCTTAATTGCTAGCTGTCCACAACTAATTGCCATGATTCCCATATTCTTTTTTTTTGAACAAACAATCATATCTAATTAATAATGATTTATGTTCTTTCAAAAAATTAATTACCTAGGTGTAAATAATGCTATGAAGTTTTTTTTGAGATGTAAAGGCATCTCAATCCCTACTCTATTTTTTTCTCTAAAATGGAGTAAAAGTGAATATGGAGTAAGTAATGATCCAACCCAACTTCATATCTCACTCCATAATGAAATTTATAATCTATTTTTTGTTTGTTCATCAGAAATGGAGTAGAGTTGGAGCAATTTTACTCCATTTTCACTTTTGCTTCATTTTGGAGAAAAAAATGGAGTCTTAAGTTTGAGATGCTCGCGATATAAATTTATGAGATCTAATTTTGTAGCTTTTTTTTTTTTAATTAGCATGAGGTTATAGACCTAAACCAGTAATTCTTTGTGTCAGAAAAACAACATGTATTATTAGTTTGTGATATTATGGAGTAAATCTATCCCTTAATAATCGAAAACATGAATCAATCTTCATAAGTAGAGAATTATCATAAGGTTCATAACACACAAAGCACGTGTGAAAACATGGAAGCTTACTTTCGACGACGGCAAGAGCTTTGGACTCGTCGGGAGGTGGTGGAGTATGAATCTTCTCCTCTGCCACGTCTTTAGAAGCTTCCACCGGAACAGGAGTAGGTTCCTTCACCGGAGCTACAACCGCTGGAGATTCTACGTCGACTTTAGTCGTTTTTTGCTCCTCCGCCATTGCCTCTCAGCCGAAGAAGAACAAGAGCTGCCAACAAATGGTTTCTTTCTTCTCCTTCACAAAACAAAACAGAAAATAAAACAAAACAAATAAAATTCTGAGAGACTTTAGCCAACAAGGAAGAAGAGGCTTTTATGTGGTGGAGCGTACTCCCCGCGTTTAATATGTGGGAGACAGTTGTTTTACTTAGCCGTTGGATCTTGGTACCATGTGATCTTACGGCTGTAACGCTCTCTTACCCATTGGATGCAATGCATGTGATTAAACACTTCACTGCCGACAGGTAAAGTAGTTCAATGATTTGCCACGTAACTCAGTAGAATCATGTCACTGTTTTTGCTCATATTATCTTAAACCGATATTATCTTAGCTACTAGTAACTTTTTCGAAAAGTTGGAAATACAATCTGAACCTGAATTGATTTATGTATATTCAATTATCTGGATAGAATGTATTAAAATCAATATTTATTGGTTCAGTGAAAATAGTCTGGTGGACCAGAAGGTAGACATGGAGCTTCACCAAGTGGACACGCTAGAGACGGTTACAGAGGAATAGTTAAACCGGTTTAGACATGTGATGTATGGGGGCCCTTATTTATGACTTTCCTCGTTTTAGTTTAGACTTTCTGGCTGAGATGAGATGCAGACGCCTCGTTTTATCCTTATTGGGCTTTTGTGAATTTTAACAGCCCAATTACATAAAGTTTAAGAGAAGGTTGCAAGTCTGTTTTAGCAATAAGTAAATCCCCTGTATATTAATTGAGAAGCATTTTAAAAATTAAAACCTTAATTTTGCATTAATTAAAAAAAACCTCAAATCCTAGGTGGCACTCTAAATGCCTTCTAAATTTCATTTCAAAGAATTCTAGAGCATCTAATATAAAGTATAGTTTAATCTAATGGTGTCACATTATTTCATAATTATATAACACTAGAGAACATTATATTAACCTAAAATATAGGAAGTGTGTATTATTTCCTTAAATAAAAGCTACGGAATTACATAATATGATTTACATATATATGGTAATTAATGATTATGAATAATAAAGATTTGATAACAATTTTTGCATCCTTCTTCATTTTTGTTTAGTTTTATATTATTAAAAAAAATAAACAATCACATTAACCATTAAAAAAATAAACAATCACATTAACCTTATATAATATATAAGGTTTCCTCATTTTTGTAATTTAAAGTCATTTTAAACAAATTCAAAATATAACATATAAGAAAAAATCAAAATTTTTTATTATATGTTATATTTTGAATTTTTTAAAATGACTTTAAATTACAAAAATGAGGAAACCTTATATGTTATATATTTTTTTAAAACGACTTTAAAATACAAAAATGAGGACACCTTATATGTTATATTTTTCTTATATGTTATATTTTTTCTTATATGCTATATTTTGATTTTTTTAAAACGACTTTAAATTACAAAAATGTAAGTTTTCCTTAAGTATACGATTAAAACATTAAAATGACATGTATCAGTTCGATGGTTGATTTGAAAGCTTTTAAAACCATATGTAAGATAAAAGTCAAAATAATTCAACTGTCAAAACAATACTGTTCACTTTTTCAAGAATGTGTTCGAGGGAAAAAATAAGGTTTTTATGTCATAATTTGTTCAATGTCCACTAGAGAAAATTATATTAACCTAAAATATAAGAAGTGTGTATTCTTTCCCTAAAATAACGCTACGAAATTACCTAATATGATTTACATATATATGACAATTAATGATTATGAATAATAAAGATTTGATAACAATTTTTGCATCTTTCTCCTTTTTTTTAATTTTATATTATTAAAAAAATAAACAATCACATTAACCATATAATTAAAAAATTAGATTTTTTCTTATATGTTATATTTAAATTTTTTTTAAAATGACTTTGAATTAAAAAAAGGAAAAACCTTATATGTTATTTTTTTAAACGACTTTAAAATACAAAAATGAGGACACCTTATATGTTATATTTTTCTTATATGTTAGATTTTTTCTTATATGTTATATTTTAAATTTTTTTAAAACGAATTTAAATTACAAAAATGTAAGTTTTCCTTAAGTATACGACTAAAAACATTAAAATGACATGTATCAATTTGATGGTTGATTTGAAAGCTTTCAAAACCATATGGAAGATAAAAGTCAAAATAATTCAACTGTGAAAACAATACTGTTCATTTTTTTAAAGAATGTGTTTGATAGAAAAAATAAGGTTTTTATGTCATAATTTGTTTAATGTCCAATCCGATCAACCTATGATGTGTTAATTATAGTTTTGTTCCATTATTTTTAATAAAAATTGATCCGATCCATCGAAAAGAAATTATATAATAACAACAAAAAATATTTTATATATATAAATAAAATGATCAAATATATAAAAGAAACTATCGATAATATATACAAATAAACTCACCCTGCGCAAGGCGTATGTCTTATCCTAGTACAATATATAGCATAAGATTAACGTCATTTAACTATTTGAGGGTTCTCAATCTCAACATATATTTGAACAGCCAGGGGAAGATGTATAAGTGTAAAATTAGTTAGGGCTAGGCACGGATAGTTTTTGGAAATATTTATGATTTGGTTCGTATGTTACAGATATCAAAATTTTCGATTTGTTTTGCTCCGAAAAATACGGATATTCGGAAAATATGTAGATATTTGCTGATACGTACAAATATATCTTTCGTTTTAGTTAATACAAATGACCTAGAAAAAATCGAGACAAATTTGGTCTTTAAAATATTTTTACATGGTATATAAAATAAAAAATAAAAGAAGCCGTTAAATTATATGTTTGTAAAATTTAAAATTTGTTATAAGAAAGACAAACTTAAAAAAAAAAGTTATAGATATCATAATTTTTTATAATATTTTTATAAGTAATAATGTGAATAAAATTTATTAAGTCATACGTTAAAATAACAATTATATAAACTCATACATTTAATCAATATATATATGTATTTATATAGTTGTAGGAGCGGAGCGGATATCCGGTTCTTAAAATTTTAGTATTTGTGATTTGTTTCGTTTTTAATGGATATTGATTTTTAGTATTTGTTTTGCTTTGAAACTTTATGGATATCAGGATTTTTTGGATCGAATCGAAGCAAATTACGGATCCAATCAGATCCTTAAAATTAGTATAGAGCATATATACAACATGGAGTTATTTAACCATTATTACTCTGTATCATGAGTGGTCGAATATGGACTGTCATGTCACTGTATGGCTAACGTTTTCGGATTCGTTTTCTATGACATAAAGCATTAATAATAAACTTTCTCAAATAGGGTTTTAACTAATTGAATCCGTAATGTTCCTTTTATTTTTTAGTAACACACATTTAAGATTTTCATATAAACTCAACGATTACAAGAGAGGATTATTTGGGAAATAAATTGATATCATATGTCATTGTCTTCATATGATAGGTTCACATAACCAATTTCTCCTACTAAATATTATGTTTTTAATATTCAGAAAACATACACCATAAGTAACGAACTTCATTAACACAAAAAGCTGTGACTGGTGTTGAACAAAACGTGAAACAAGATTCAAATTGTAACAACCCGTCCCGTGGGACCCAGGCTCACAGCGCTGCAGCGCACCGACCCCAACCCCTCCGTTATGGGAACTACCTGCCCCATAATTAGGTTGTTGGTGAGATTCGAACCCCCGACCTCACCCTTTAACAGCCTTCCCACAAGACAAGCTGTCACCAATTGATCTGATCAATTGGTGACAGCTTGTCTTGTGGGAAGGCTGTTAAAGGGTGAGGTCGGGGGTTCGAATCTCACCAACAACCTAATTATGGGGCAGGTAGTTCCCATAACGGAGGGGTTGGGGTCGGTGCGCTGCAGCGCTGTGAGCCTGGGTCCCACGGGGCGGGTTGTTACATAAAAGCTGTCACCAATTGATCTGCAGATCAATTGGTGACAGCTTGTCTTGTGGGAAGGCTGTTAAAGGGTGAGGTCGGGGGTTCGAATCTCACCAACAACCTAATTATGGGGCAGGTAGTTCCCATAATGGAGGGGTTGGGGTCGGTGCGCTGCAGCGCTGTGAGCCTGGGTCCCACGGGGCGGGTTGGTACACAAATCCTCGTGGAAAAGCACAGATCAAAAGTCAAAACGAAAGCTTTGGTGGTCTCCCATCGCTTCTCCAGCTAAGGTTCTCGTTTTCTTCTCTTGTGTTGAATGTTCGTGCGCATATAAGCTGAGCAGAGGAAGGTAGATACGAGTCATGGTTCAACGGAAAAGCACTAAGAGGAATAACAGCGATACTCAAACGAATCACGTCTTTATTAAAACGGTATCGTATCAAGGAAAACGCATCGCAAAAGCTACTCTGCTCCTAGTCTTTTCTATCTTCATATCTTCTGGTCTCTTAAGATTCTTGGGTTGTTTCGATTTCGTGAGTGTCAAAAATCTAAAAGCACCTTAAACATTTTCAGTGATCTTGAGCGTGTTATATAGTATAATCATGATCTCTCTGTGTTCCTCTTCAGACAACACTTGCAGGTCTGAAGCAAGTAACAACAACAATCATTAAACCACCAATCAAAACGCTCCACAGATTCCCGCGCCAATGCGGCGTCGTACAAAACCAAACACAGCCAGTTTTCGAACTCAGAAACAGCCATTCACGACCATCCACGTGTCCTTCTTATTTCCGTTGGATCCACGAGGATCTACGGCCGTGGAGAGAGACAGGCGTAACGAGAGGGATGCTCGAAAAAGCACGGAGAAAGGCCCATTTCAGGGTTATAATCATAGACGGGAGAGTGTACGTTAAGAAGTATAGAAGAGCGATCGAGACACGAGATACTTTTACTCTGTGGGGCATCGTACAGTTACTACAGTGGTACCCAGGGAGATTACCGGATCTGGAGCTCTTGTTCGACGCAGATGATAGACCAACCGTCCGATCAAGTGACTATAGAGGTCAACAACACCCGGCCCCACCTCCAGTGTTCCGTTATTGCTCTAATGACGCCAACTTGGACATCGTCTTCCCTGATTGGTCCTTCTGGGGCTGGTAAAATCAGAATAATAATAACTCGTTGTTTAATTGGGCTTGTTTAACTAACTGGGCTTTTACTGTTATTGGGCCAGGGCTGAGCTTAATATCAAGCCTTGGGCTAAATCGCTGGTGGCGATAGAAGAAGGGAACAAGATGACGCAATGGGAAGACCGCGTGCCGTACGCTTACTGGAGAGGAAATCCTAACGTGGCCCGCACGAGGAGAGACCTTCTTAGATGCAATGTCTCAGACCAAGGAGATTGGAACACTCGTCTCTACATCAATGTCTGGTCTATTCAAAATCTCCCTTTTTCCATATAAAACATTTTCAAATCTACATCAATAATACATTTTTAATCATTTTAAAGGATTGGGCTACAGAATTCAAAGAAGGCTTCAAGAACTCAAACCTAGAGAACCAATACACTCACAGGTTAAACTTTTTAGTCATTTGTTTATTTGCTTTTGGGAATATATATATATAATTTTCATATTATTTTTGGAATAGGTACAAGATTTATATAGAAGGATGGGCATGGTCAGTGAGTGAGAAGTATATAATGGCATGTGACTCAATGACATTATATGTGAGACCAACGTACTATGATTTTCTTATACGAGGAATGGTACCATTACAACATTATTGGCCAATCAGAGACCTTGGTAAGTGTAGATCCCTCAAACACGCTGTACATTGGGGGAATACTCATTTAGACCAGGTTTGTAATTTTATTAGAACCCGGAAGTTTTGTTTTGTGACAAGTTAACCCACTGATTTTGGTGTTTAATTGACAGGCACGTAAGATAGGGGAAGAAGGGAGTAGATATATAAGAGAGGAGGTGAACATGGAATATGTGTATGATTACATGTTCCATTTGATGAACGAGTATGCCAAGCTTTTGAAGTTTAAGCCGGAGATTCCTTTGGGAGCAAAGGAGATTACAACGGATAGTATGGGATGTCCAGCGAAGGGACGGTGGAGAGATTTCATGGCGGAGTCGATGGTGATGTCTCCTAGTGAAGTGTCTCCTTGTGAAATGCCTCTTCCTTATAGCACTCTGGAGTTAAAAGAAGTTCTTGAGAGGAAAGCTAATTTGACTCGCCAAGTTGAGGTTTGGGAAGATCAATACTATCGTAATTTGACAAATGCCAAGCATTGACCAACGAGGCTCTTGTTTTACAAGATACTGATTTGTTGTGTTCATATTAAAATTAGCAAAAGAAACGAGTAATTTTTACCTACCAATATATTAAATCTGTTAAAATGAAATTCAGTAATTAATGAGTTTTACCACGATATAAAGATTGGACCATGTTTTAGTTTGAATGGTTCCATCAATTTATGTACCTCAATTCAGTAATGCTCTTAAAATAGTAATTGTATAAACATAACGTGTCAACTTGCATGTATATTAAAAAAAAACTAATGACATGTATTTTTTTTATTAAATGACATAATTTGCAAATTTGCAGCTTAAAATCCATCCAAGTCAAGTATGCACAATCGTAGCTTCTTGTAAAATCGATTACTTATAAGAAAAAAGCTTCTGTCATAAATAATGATGTGAAAATCATAATTAAAAGAAATCATTGTTCACACTCCTTTTCATACCAACAAGTGATGTCTTAATACATATCTTGCTCTTTTTAGAGTTTGCTTTATTATCTTGGATGAATTAAACATATAATATCTATGAATCCTCAACATAAAAACTTTATCTCGAGTTTAAGTTCTAAAGTAACCAAGTCATGTATCACGACAACTATCTTCAGCATCGTCTTCTTCATCATCCTCCATGGAGTTTCTGTAGGCTGGATGGATTTGGTACTTCTTTAGTGGTATAGGAGCTCCAGCTGGAGTGCCCGCCTCTGGGTTTGAGCCTTGGCCACTGCGAAATTTACATGTGGGCTGCAGCATCCGAGACCGAAGACCGTTACACGGTGAGCCACATGGTGACGCCCTGGAAGCGTCCATGCTCACTTCGGTCTCTAGTCTGGACCACCTCGGTGGGGCCAGGATACTCGGTTAGCAAAAAAAAAGATTTGGTACTTGCATATTATGACAACCTAAGCGTTATAGTATATATCAAATAGCTCTTTTTGAAAATATATTATTTTCTTTTATAGTTGTTATTGGCTGGAGGTAGAATCAAATTGACACCAATATTCACAAGAAACACTTTCTTCACTATTCCCAAGAAAACACTTACTATACCATTCAACTTCACATTGCAATGCACTCTAGACAAGAACATAACAACACAGACGTGTCCTGCAAGCTACCCGGAGAAATGGAACCCTAAAGACGATCCAGAAACTTGTCCAGATTACTTCAGGTGGATCCACAAGGATCTTGAACCATGGCGTGAGACAGGAATCACTAGAGAGACGCTAGAAAGAGCTCGTGATAAAGCTCACTTCAGACTAATCATAAAAGGTGGAAGAGTGTATGTGCATCGAAACATGAGATCGTTCCAGACAAGAGATGTTTTCATCACAATATGGGGAATCTTGCAGCTTCTAAGGATGTATCCTGGTCAAGTCCCTGATCTTGAGCTTCTCTTCCAGTGCCATGACCTTCTTCAAATATGGAGAAGAGACTATAGGCCAAGACGAGGAGTCAATGTAACGTGGCCACCTCCTCCAGTCTTCCATTACTGTGGCCATGACGGTGCTTTTAACATCGTCTTCCCTGATTGGAGCTTCTGGGGGTGGTAAACAATTTATCCACTTCTCTTTATATACAACTCACATACATAGCCATTGATTATGATAGGATTAGTCTTTTTTTTGTTTGGTAAGATTTATCACGCCACTAATTATGGTTAGGCCGGAGATTAACATAAAGGAGTGGAACAAACTTTCGAAGGCGATAAGTGAAGGGATAAAGAAGGTGAAATGGAAAGAGAGAAAACCTTATGCATATTGGAAAGGGAATCCTGGAGTTGCTAGGATTAGAAGAGACCTCATGAGATATCATGATCCCATGATTCATCTCATTCATCAGGTATATATATATAATGGGTTAGCATTTGTTCTATGATGATGAATGGAATGAACATGTTTTTGCAGAATTGGATTTAGGACTTCAAATCTAGCAGATCAATGCACCCACAGGTTTTTATTAATATTTTTAATTACTAAGTTCTTCGTGAGTTAAAATTTGATTAATCAAAATTTAATATAGATCGTGATTTAATATAAGGTACAAGATTTATATAGAAGGAAGGGCTTGGTCAGTGAGCGAGAAGTATATATTAGCTTGTGACAGTATGTCACTTCTCATAAAACCTTTTTACTTTGACTTCATCACTAGAAGTTTAGTTCCCATGGAACATTATTGGCCTATTTTAGACTTCATAAAAAATGCAATGACATCATCTTTGCCGTCCAATGGGGCAACAACAATACCAAAAAGGTAGTAACAATATAACATAAACCAGTCAAGTCATTTTTTGAAACTGATTATGGGTGTTATATGATCTTCACTTATTTTACAGGCAAAAACTATAGGGAGAAATGGAAGTGGATATGTACTTAAGAATCTACAAATGAAACATGTGTATGATTATATGTTTCATATATTGCAAAGCTATGGGAAGTTGATGAAGATGAATGTAGAAGTGCCTGAAGGAGCTAAGGAAGTGTGTCCAGAGACAATGGCGTGTCCAGTTAAGGGAGGTCGAATGAGACAATATATGGACGACTCATTGATTATGTCTCCGAGCAGTAAGGGCTCTTGTGAGATGCCTCCACCTTTTGAAGAAGATGAGCTCAAGAAGTTTTTAGAAAAGAAAAAAAAAAGTGTTGAGAAAGAAGTGGAGAAGTGGACTAATGAGTACTGGGAGGAACAAAAGAAGTCTCTTCAACACTGAGTTTTGTATATACACATACACTTTCCCCTAATCAGTACTACTTAATTGAGTATGTATTATACAAAAAAAAAAAAAAATAACAAGTTAATTGTCAAAACATTACAATAACGACCCATTGATGTGATAAAATGTAACCTCTCAAAGCCTTTGAGATTCTTTTCCACATCAGGAATCCAACGTTAATGTACCATGTAATATATGACAGTGTTTATAATGCAATGCTGAATTTGAACATTAGAAACAATTAAAGTCATACATAGAAGTTCTAAACCTACAAGAAGAATAAAAAAAACAGAGGATAGCTTTAAACTGATTTCTTCAAAATGAATTGACAAAGATAAAAAAATGAAGAAAAGTTTACATACAAGTGAAAACAAAACATATTTATTCTCAATTGTCTAGCTCCATAGCTTGAGCAGCTTTAGCTTTAGCAGCAGGAGTCAACTTAGTCTTCAACTTCTTCTTGCCAACTGAGAATCCACCTTTCTTCTTCTTACCACTACCATCAACCTTTTCACACCAAAATCAACCAACAACAGATACCATAAGCTAACTCTAAGCTTCAGACAAGATTTCAAAACATATATGAACTAAAAATTGGACATAATAAGCGATAAAGAGACAGAGAAAAAGGTGTTTTACTTTCATCTTGTTCTTGTTGGCCTGAAGCTTCTTAATTTTCTTATCCTGTAGTTCTTTCTCCTCTGCAAATCGGAAATTTAGTTGAGAACGTAGATAGACACATGCGTATTTGTACTGATAGATTGATCAAAAAGAAACGTACTTTGGAGATTGTACTCGTGTTGCTTCTTTCTCTTGGCTAAGTTATTCTTCTTCGACATTCTTTCTCTTACTTCCAATCAAACCTCTGCTTCTCAGGCTCGAACCAGAGGCGCCTTCTATATAAAACCCTAGAGATTTAAACAAGAGCGAGACAACTACACGATGATGGGAGGAGAGTACGGAACTTTATGGGCTTTGATATATTAACGTATACAACATAGGCCCATTAAACTATAACAAAGCACATAAGTTACAAAATGAGCCCACTAAACTAAAACAAAGCGCATAAGCCTCAACATATAAGCCCACTAATCCTTCAAAAGCTGAGAAGTCAAGAACGCTGTCGTTTAGCCTTTCGCACGAGGCATAACTGTTCCAACGACCTTCTTCCACTTCTGCAAATTTTGCATGTGTCTGAATGTCAGTCCATTATTAACTCCATCGAGCAATGATAATAAATCTCAAAATATGGAAGTAACAAATATGTATTAATAAGTACTATGGCTAACAAAGATCAGATGATATAGCCAAAGCCACATGAAGCTTTTTAGTAATGTATCTTTCTCTTAATTTTTTAATAAATAAAATTTACAAGAAATATGCTAAACTACTAGAATTAACAACATTGACAGTAGATAATCTTAGCTCATCTTTTTTTTTTTTTATTATGAGACAAACTAAACTCTACACCTGTTGATGATGATCCATTACAGCTTCCCCTGTAGCAGAGACAGAGAGAGAGATTACAATTTTTCAGAGACTTGAAACAATAATGATGGGTGATGGGAATGTGATTTATCTTTAACTTACCATGAAGTTTTTTAACAAACCGATCGAACTCAACAAGGTTATGTCCTTCCATAAGAGCAGGAACGAGCCTACTGTATGCAAACGATGACAAATGCCTTCTATCTGGATCGTTTGGAAACTTGACACTCTCCAACATTTTGTTAAACCCAACTCTATCATGGCAAGGAAGCGAGTTCTCTCTAGCTATCGGCGTATCCGTATCCCACGCAGCGTTTAACACCTGCAAATATATAAGAGGTGTCAAGAGATGGAAACAAAAGCTTAAAACAGATTTTTTTTTTCTTATTCTTTACCTGCCAAGCAACTGCCTCAGGCTCTCCTAATGCTGCTGAGAAATCATCAGGACGGTTCAGAACTTGCACTTCTCCAGACACAAAACTTAAAGCGGCGCCATGCTTCTTCAGCGTAGACGCAATCTCAGTGTAACCATCTCGGTTGCTCGGGTTGTAGAACCCAGCGGTTAGCTCAGCTGCGTGGCTTGCTGTTCTGTACCACCAGTGAACATCTGGGAGCTGTGTTTTACAAAACTCAATTATGATTAAAATAAAAAAAAAAAGAGTCTTAAAATGGGATTTAGACAAAGTATAAATCAATAAATTCACCTTGGCGGCGATGCAGCTAGTGTCAAAGACTAGTTTAGCGAGGGAGAGGACTTTGTCAGCGTGGTCTATCAAAAACTGTGAATACCATTTTAGAAAGAATCTCCCGTAGAGTCCATCGTAGTCACCTCCATCGCAGAAGAAACCGGTTCCCTGCGGTTGGGAGTTGTAGGAGCCGGCGTTCTCTGGGCCTCGAGCCCAAAACGGATGCCCTCTTGATTCTGCTGCTTTCCTCACGCTCTTCAGGAGATACTTGTCATAACACTGTACCAGTGCAATGGAATGAACATTACGTTGAAGTGGAAGTAAGCTAGCTGTGAGGCTTGGCTGTCTCAAGAATATTTAGTCCTAAAAACCGGCCTAGGCGGCAAATCGGTCATAAACAAAACAATTTTCTTAGAATCTGATTTATACGAGTCAAATCGGTTTAAATCGATCTAAATGTGTTCAATTAAGTAATAGTGTTAATATAATCCACAAATTTGTCTAATTTTTTTGTTTTGTTTTGTATATATAATTTTGATAATTTATCAAAATAATTTTATAATTAAATCTAAAATTATATAGTGTAGAATATAAATAAAATAAATCAATAATTTGTTAACTACTAGGCCTCGAATAATCCGCCTAATTGTTAGTCCTCTTTATGTGCCTAGTTACCGCCTAACGATTTCTTGAAGATTGTTTAAAACTGATGAAAGGAAAGATACCTGAAACTCTCCAACACCTGGATAACGCCACCCATGCTTTATGGGACAAGAAGGATACCGTAGCTCTCCACAAGGGCCTAGTCCAATTTCAACCATAGATATGACACCATCCTCTACGAACTCGGCAAGTTCTATCCGGAAACTTCTCATGTAATCAAAGTACACCTAAAAGCATGTAGAAAGTCATTAGGTGTTCAAGAATCCACTGACAGATAGAGACAAAAGTATACCTCAAGTGCAGTTCTGCCTCTTAGAACACGTTCCTTGTCTATACCCCAAGAAAGACACTCAGGGTTTCGTCTACCCTCTCTATCAGTGAAATAAATGTCAGGATTGGTTCTCCCTATCTCTGCCACCCAATGAGGAAGTGGAATGCAGACATCATCACCAACATTACCTCCACATTCATGAAAGGACATCAGAACCTAACAAGAAGGAAAGAAAGAAAGTGAGATGCTGATACAATAACGCAACAACAAGCAGACATAAAGACATAAAGACAGAGACCTGTATCTTAAGATTAAGATCACGGACTATCTGAAAAAGCTGCCTATAACCATTCCAGTTATATTCCTGAGGTGAATGACACTCAGCTATCCCCCACCAGCAATCCACTTTAACTCCATCTACCTGGATTGACTTCAATATCCTCAAGTGCTTTAGCAGTCCGTCTCTATCAGCCAGTTCACACTTCATGTTGATAACCCCTAGCTGTTGACGTGGAGAAGGAGATTTAATCAGTAAGGAGAAAGTTCAGGATAAGTAAAGGATAAAGATTCAAAGTTGCTTACTGGTAACATAACATAAACCGGAACATAAGGTGTACCAGAGAAGTCCTGCTCTGTCATATTTGGAGGGATCTCAAGAATCTACCAAACACAAACAAAGAGAGTCATCAGAGTTCAAGTTTCTATTTTCTATGTAATAGCGCAGTGTGTTTTACCTGTTTAGAGTTGATAACATCGACCGAACAACCAATAAGCCCATCAGCCTTGTTTAAACTGCCAACCAGTTCTGAAGATTGTACATCATACGGCGATGGAGTAGGTGCGAAAACACCTTTCATACGGCACGTGTTGAGCTCCGTTGGACTTCTATGCCCAGATAACGAACCTCCTCTAAGTGCAGGAGGTGAAGATTGATGTGAAGCTGATGAACCAGCAACAACCGCAGGAGGCTTTGTCCCCTAAACACAACGAAAAACGATTTAGCATCTGCTTGCAAATGGATTACAAACATTACTAAACATCACTGACCTGAGACTTGGATGGGAAAGTAGTTCCATCAGGGAGAACAACCCACCCAGCTTCTCTCGCCAAAGCGGCGATAACATCGTTGATATCAGCTCTCACTCTAAGATTATAGTTCCCATGCCTTCTTAACCCGCCTAGGATCCTTGCGGTTATAGCTCTCCGATGCCTCTCTCTCAGCTTAGTCCTTTCCTTCTCTTCAACCGGTCTGCTCCTGCGGCTTCCCCCAGGAGTGTCGACTTGGTCTTGCATTGTCTGCTGAAACATAAACTCGTCGTTACTACTCCCTGAAGCCGCGTGTGCTCCTCTGTTTCCGTCATCTTCCTCCTTCACGTCCGCATCCATCTCTTCTTCTTCTTCATCCTCTTCGCTGGTTCCAAGCAACTTCTGCATATCTGTTACCATAACTTAAAAGCCTTGCTCCTCAAGAATGGTCTATTGGTGTAAAGTTTCGATCTTTTGAATACTCCACGTGTACGTATGCCTACTGGACGATGAATCAGCAAAGTGTTCCTAAACTCATCACAAAGCCTACAAGACAAAAATTAATATCAGCATTTTCATAAAGTCGAAAACTTTGTGAGGAAAAAAAACAAAAAAAAAAAAACAGAGTTTTAGTGTTCTGTTCATGGGAAATTTCAATTTTCAGACATAAGCACAACATCTGTCCTAAGAGAGTAAGTTTCTAGCTCAATTCTCTCGAAAATGGTCCGAATGCGAGGAAAGTCTCGGTCTTTCTGGGAAAATCGATGGCTAATACTAAAAAAGACTCTAACTTTAGGAGCCGATCGACAATTTTACGGACCTGTTGGTGTTCACGGGAGAGGATAAGAAGACGGTGGATCTCGCCGGCGGGGTGAAAAAGGGCGGATCCGGGAAGGCGCGTGGAGGAGCGTGAGGCGTGAAATTGGAAAAGACGAGGTTTCACGCGTGTGGAGCGACTCGAGCGTGTCTGGGAGAAAGGAGGTGTGTGTGAAGCCTAAGGCTTGGCACGAACTAGGCGTGTGTGTGTGTGTGTGTGTGTGTGTGTGTGAGGGTGTGGAAGAGAGGAGAGACGGGGGGGCTCATTAATCGTGTGAAGGGGGGAGGCACGTGCCGACACCACCGTCACGAGATTTCGATGCTCTTCTGCGGCACAGAAGGCTCTCCTGGTTCAGTCACGTGACTTGCCTGACCCGGTCACAGTTCTCGTGATGTGATAGTCTAGTATTGTAGTTTTCACACAGTATCGATAAACTACGCGCTGTTTTATCATGTTTGACGTGAAATGCATCCCGTTTTAAGAAAGCAAAGGAAAACGACTTTGACACAACAACACAACATGGCTTAAAAACCTCTCTTTCGTCCCGTGGGTTTACGTTGAATACTCTTTGACCAAACAATAAAAACGTTCAATAGTTAGAAAAAAACCTGCATTAAAGTTTACAAGTGTCACTAAAAAATGTTGCAAATCGAAATATAATTCTGATAAGTTATAAAACTTGGAAAAATCGCAATAAATGTAGATAAAACTTATATGAATTATACATTGACAAATATTAATATGAAAAATATGAAATGGCGATATATTATGCTACAAATATGATGATATATTATGCTACAAATGGAGATATATTATGCTACAAATGTTGGACATGATGGACAACTTTGAATGATATACTTACACCTAACGCATACATAGTAAACCTTCATTATGAGATTTGATTAGCTAAATGTGGAAGGCACGTCTCTCCCCACAATCAGATCAAACACACTCCGGAGATAATCATTATTTTATCAGTTTTAAATTTTAAAAATAATAATATTAATTCGAGGCGAAAGTGGGGAGCCTCCATGTCTTAACATTCATCACGTTCATTAGAGCCAACGAACATTGAAACTCGATCATTACACAGAGTCTCGATGGAGAGCTCACCGAGTTCCGACCAAAACGAGGTATCTGCCTCTGAAACTCCGACAAGCTCCGTCTCTTCACCGTACCGGAGAACATACTCAGATATCTCCGGTTTATCTCACCGGTTCGACGTTCAGAGCTTCTATAACCGGCCGTCAAACACAAACGCCGTTGTCCATGAAGAAGATCTCTCCGAAGACGCCGTGGAACCAAAAGATAACGTCGACGGCGATGGAGAAGATCATGATCGAGACAGTGACGTTGACTCTGCAGAAGACGCAGGTAACTACTCTTTAGAAAAAGATTGAAACTTTTATCACTCTGTTTCATTTCGATTGATTCAGACTTTTGTTAGTGCAGAGCTGGAGATGATGAGGGAAAGATTCGCGAAGCTGTTGCTCGGTGAAGATATGTCGGGAAGTGGGAAAGGAGTTTGCACTGCTGTTACTGTCTCTAACTCCATAACTAATCTCTATGGTTCGTTCGTCTTCTTAATTTCATTTTTTTTTTTTTTGTCTCCTTTGCTCTGTTTTCGAAAACAGAGTATTTGATAATGGGTATTGTTTTGCAGCGACTGTGTTTGGACAGAGTTTGAGATTGCAACCATTGAGTACAGAGAAGAAGGATCTATGGAAACGTGAGATGAATTGTTTTATGTCTATATGTGATTACATTGTTGAAGTTGTTCCAAGATCTCTTGGTAATAATGTTGAGGTAAAAACAACTACCTTACTTGTGTCTCACGCAACCTAAAAAAAAACCCTTTAAAGTTTGATCTTTTTTTTTGTTCAAAATTTTCAGATAACGGAAACAAAACTAAGATCTGATATTCTCATGAATCTTCCTGCTTTGAGAAAACTCGATAATATGCTCATGGTAAGTTGAATACTGGAAATAAGACACATTGATAAATCAAGATTCACTATTTGACTTTGAATTTTTGTAGGATATATTGGATGGTTTTACGGAGAATGAGTTCTGGTACGTGGAGAGAGGAAGCTCATCAATGAACTCTAACAATGGTGGTAGAGATTCAGGATCGTTTCGGAAAGTTGTGGTTCAACGGAAAGACGAGAAGTGGTGGCTTCCTGTGCCATGTGTTCCTGCTGAAGGTTTATCAGAAAATGAACGGAAGAATTTGCGTCACAAACGTGACTGTGCTAATCAGATACATAAGGCTGCATTGGCCATTAACGACTCCACTCTTAATGACATGGATATTCCTGACTCTTACCTCACCACTCTCCCAAAGGTATATTAAAAAATCGGTCTAAACAGTCAAAACCGAAATGATTTTTTAAAAATCCTATTTATGTAACCTTTTGGTTTAAATTGGTTCAAATCAATTTAATTTGGTTCACGTCGATCTAAATTGATCTAAACCAATTAAACGAAGTAATATAAAAGTGAATTATGACTAGTTTAGTTATATCGTCTTCACCATCAATTTATCTATAAAAAAACTATGATACATTTTAATTTTGCTTATTAATATAAGTTCACAAGTTTATTTGATTGTTTCAATATATCAAAAATTTAATATTTCATCAAAATAGTTTTTTAATCAAACACATAATTTTTCCTATACAAAACGCTACTAACGATTTTTGAAACGTTGTTATTAATCCTATATGATAACATTATGTACATGTGAAAATGTTGTAATCAATAAGGTATTTTTGTTCTTTTTTGAATAGAGTGGGAAAGCAAGTGTAGGAGACGTGATATACAAGCAACTGTGCACAGCTGAGAAGTTTTATCCAGACCAGCTTCTTGATATCTTGAAGATTTCATCGGAGCATGAAGCGCTTGAGCTAGCTGACAAAGTCGAGGCTTCACTAGTTACATGGAGGCGTAAGACCGGAGGGTTGGCTCACTCTAAATCCTCATGGGACATGATGAAAGATATGGGCGGCGACGCTGGGAATGACAAGAACCACATTCTCGCAGCTCGAGCTAGGAGCTTACTGTTCTGTCTGAAACAGAGATTCCCTGAACTCTCTCAGACCTCACTTGACATCTGCAAGATTCAGTATAACCGAGTGAGTAGTCCTCATAGAACCTTTTTACATTTTGTTTTAAGATTAATATTATTTGATTATCAAATATTCTAGGTAGGCATGGACGTTTGGTTTTCATTCTTTTGGTTTTTGTGATATAGGAATCGTTCGGTTATTTATGGATTTCGGTTCAGTTATTTTGGTTTTCAGTTCGGTTCGGATAGCAATGTTAGGAACCGGCTAATATCCTATAAAATTTCGGTTCCAATTTTGTGTGTGTTTTTTTGGTTTGAATAGGATGTGGGCAAGGCTGTATTGGAGAGCTATTCGAGGGTCTTAGAAGGTTTGGCTTATAATGTTGTGTCGTGGATTGATGATGTTCTCTACGTGGACAGAACAGTGAGGAACAGAGATGATTAAGGTTTCAATACTAAGTTTTTCTTCTTCTGAGTGTAATGAGAATACAAAACAAAATGTTTTTGTGTGTTGGTTATGATTGTGTTCTGAATCTTAAAAGGACTTTGATTTCTTTTTGTTAAGCACATCCCTAAATCTCTCATCATTACTTTAAGAACAAGCTGAAACATAATGAACCAAGATGTCACTGGTACTTAAGTTCAAGCCTCATCTTATTCATCCTCATATAACAACAACATACAGCTTAACATTCACAACAGAACACATAACTCTACAGAAAAAAAAAAGTTTTACAGTCTTTGGGGGTATTAAAAGCTGTGACTGTGTGTAATCTGCACAATAAGTAAAACTAGTGCTTGTACATGGAAGTGGAAGTGAAACTATACATAGTAAACAAAGGAGCCTCTTGATGATCATGTGTATCTTTCTGGTAGTGACTGCATTGATGTTTTATTTTACTGGAACAAGTCTGTGCATGTGCTGATAATCTCTTCCAATAGTTCTTCAAGAATTAATTCACCAGTTTGAGAACAGATGCAGCCGATATCGAATCTGAGGTCCATCCAGCATCCAGTCCTAGCCAGATCTTTGCGCACTATCTGGTCCATCGTGTGAGGAGAAGGCAAAGGTAAGAGATGCCAGTAAACCTCTTCTTGCACCACTTCAACAGCATTCTCCATGTCTGGACCACAAAACCTGACTGCTGGTTTGGATAATGAGATCCAAGGACCATGCCTACAAAACTTCATAAGAACTTCATTGATACAGTCAAAGAGCAGTTTCTTATCACTGCAGAAGGTTGTAGAACAGAAGTCTATGTCATCCATTAGAGCCTGCTCAAGAACCTGCTCTGAGTAAAAAGATCTGGCTAAAAGCTCTTCCCAGTTTAACTCTGAGGATGTCACCACTTCTTGAATGTATGCAAGTGCCAATTCTTTATCATCAGTTATAGTTTTGGCATTGTTGTCTTTCTCTGGTCTTGGAGAGTCAGGTTCTTCGAATCTTATGCACAGAGGTTTCAACCTCATTTCAACTAAATGAATCAATAAAAACAAGGTTGGAAACTGAGCTTTGAACAAAACTTTGATCAAACAAACTACTTACCTGCAGAGAACCTTGAGGTACTTGAACTTGTTTCATCATCTGTAAAGAAAGGCTCAAGCACAGACACAGGACTTGATTTTCCTGGCACATCATTGGCATTGTCTTGGCACTCAGACATTTTTACTGAAGAACTTGGTGGTGAACAAGGTGAATGTTTCTCTTCATATGTTTCCTGAGTAAGTATAAAGCAGGAAACATGAGCTTTCCTTTAAGAAAACAATTGAAAACGTTACATGTACACAAGGCTTCAAACCTTGTCCAAGGGTTGTGTGTGCTTATGTTCATCATGAGTTTCAAGCTTATCTTCATCAACATATGAATCTTGGTGAGTTTCAAACTTATCTTTCCCATTGTCTGAAACACCTGCTGGTAACTCATTAAAAGCAGTTAGTTCCAAGGCTGATAAAGAATCAGATCAAAAGAACAAGAAGGAAGAAGAATCACCTGTAGAAGCTGTTTCTTCATGTTTGTTTGAATCCAATCCAAGTGTCTCATAGTAATCTTCTGAACTGCATTCTTGAATATTCGGTTTCTCGGTTATCTGATGTTCAACAACATCACGAGCCATTGTCGACATTCTTGGACTGTGTTCTGGTGTGGAGAACAGAGGGAGAGCAAGGATCTTCCCTAGGATTCTTGGCACTTCCTTATCATGTGAACCAACATCTATGCCTCCTTCTGCTAGCATCTCAGAGAGGTGTTTCTTGGCTGCAATGTATATCCCACACATACTCTTCTTTGAACCTTCATCATTATTAGCTTCAGGCAATATTTCTCCATCTGAAACATCATGCCGCCCGGAGCTAGTCTCTATCTCCTCTCCCAAACAAGAGTTTTGACTCATGTTAGATGATGACAATGCATCTGGATCTTGATCAGATTCAAGTTGAGCATCGCATGGACTCTTTGGAGACTTTAGTCTTCTTCTGATTCTGCTGAGAGTGAAGCGAGAACCGAATCTCTCGTTCTTGGCCTTGTTTCTTGTAGCATGTCTTCCAGGTGATGAAACAAGATCAAAACAACTTGGCTCAGGTTTCAATACTACAATTGTTTGTGGTCTGCTTTCATTTGGAGAGCTTGTCTCTTTGATTCTATGAGAATCTAGAGAAACTGGTGAAGTACCAATGTTTAGGAATGATTCTTCTTTAGAATCATCATCCACAAAGCTCTTGCAGCTCTCTACCTCGCTTTCCTTCTGAGCTATCAAACGCTTTATCAACTCACTGAACTTCTCTTCGGAATCATCGTCATTTATTGAATCAGCATCGCTCTGAGAAGTTCTTGGACACTGATCATCTGGTTTCTTCTCTGCATGATCATCATCACCAGTGATCAAAGCATTGATGTCCTCATTGGTTTTGCTGCAGGTTCTACTTCTCATCTTCTTGTTTCTTGCCTTTGTCCTTCCTCTGCATTCAGTAGTATCACACTTTTGGTGAGTCTTCTCATCAATCTCCTCTTCAATGAGTTTCTTAACACTCTTCTGAAACAACAACAATAACAACAATCTACATCAATTATTATATTCCTCACAATAAAAACAAGTTTAGTTTACAAAAATCCAACAAGAAGTTAAACCAAGACCTCACAGTCACAGTCACAGGTAAGCTGCTTCTCTACCTTAGTCTCAGTACCTGCATTGTAACATTAGCCAACTAAGTGATAATTTTTATTTATTTTTTGTTTCAGACACATTTTCTTAATGATGTCTGATGACCAAACCTGTGATACGTTTGCTTCCACGTTTCCTATCCAACAAAAGCTTATGGTTAGATCCACCATGCCTGAGATCAAACATGTTCATAAACAACCAAACACATCCTGTCCCTTCTCTTGATAGATGTCTTGTATAAATCTCTTTCTCCATTAAAAATCCACACTGCTCTTTCTTCTTCTTCTTTCTGTTTTCTCCTCTTCTACAGTCAGAAAAAAACTATGAGTACAATCAAATAACATACTGTATGAATCAAAACTGATCTTTATATGATTCATTCATGCAGTGTTGATCAGAAAGAAAAAAAGAAGCATAAACACTTTTACCTTTTGAGAATCCAATCCAATGCTTGCAAGAAGAGGAAAAGAGATAGTGCAGATGTAAAGAACTACTAGTGATGGTACCTGACCTGACACACTCCGAGTACTGCCTCCACTGTTAATGAAAATATAATATAATAAAAACTCACGAGACAGAAGCTCGAAGCACGAGAGTAGATGGTTAAAAAAAATGTGTCATTTAGTGGTAGACCCACTTCCCACCAGAAAACAAAATACTCAATTGGAAAATATACAGATTCTTTGATTAAGAAATTTGACAATTGGCATCAATATTTACAAGAATTTATATTATAAACGACAAAAACTCAGCTTACTCAGAACAGAGAAAACCGATCAAAGTTCCATCATTAACGTATTATTGTGGATACAAAACCATCGTAGTACCCAGGGGCGGAGGCAGCTTAGTGGGGGGGGGTCAGCTGACCCCACTTCTTTTTTGTAAAAAAAAAAAATTTAGATAAAATTTGTATAATTTTTGTATTGATCCCATTTAAAAAATAAATTTGACCCCACAAAAACAATTACAAAACATTAAAGACAATTTAATTACAACTAATATATTTTTATTTTTAAAACTTTGCTAATATAATCTTATTTTTCTATAATTACAAAAAATTAGTAAATCACAAAACATATTTTGTAATTTTAAACATTGTTATTGTTAGTTTAATATAGAAACATTAAATATAACAAACTTAAAAAAAAGTTTTAAGTTATGAGTGATCATCGAGTACATTTGAATTTTTTTTTTTTTGGAATAATATATTTGTAGTTTTTTGGTCGTTTATACATCATGCTTTTGATTTATTTTCTGACCTCCGGTTCAAAAAAATTCTGGCGCCACTAGTTGTACCGTTTATACACGTAAATGTACGTGATTGTAACTATATAGTACTATATGACTATGTGCATATTTTAGAGAGACAGAGACAGGTTAAATGTAATAATGAATTGGCTGATGATATGGGGAATTGTGTCGGTGTCGGTGTCGGTAGGTGATGGTCCTCTGTAGAGCCAAGTTGTCCGAGTGAGTACCTTCGCCGACACGTGTGTCGTGAAGAGCAATCTCGTCGATTTCTCACCGTTATTTTATCTTTTTTTGGTCTGACTCACCGTTAAGTAGTCCGTGTTAAGTCCCAGTAAAAATATTGTTTAGTAACTTCTTCAAGCCATTATAAATGTTTTTTTCAGTAATAACCTAATAAACGCTCTGAGCACACTATGGTCGATAAATGGCATAAAATTGCAGAACTGGTGACGTTGGTTGACATAAAATCAAATTAAAATATATAATGTGTAGGAGAATGATGGATTTGTTCTTTAAAAAAATGATGGATTTGTATTGTGAAAAGGGTTATTATCTTTCAACTAGAAATTAAGGTTATTAGTCGTAATAATGGAAAATCTTGTGATTGATTAGAAATGTGGAATCACAACATGTTTGATCATTTTATGAAGTATGGACTATACCAAAAGAGATGTAACTCCAAGAGAATGAGATTATGCAAACTCAGTGGTTTTCATTAGTATGTTTTGCCATATTATTATCGTTTTGTTAATATGGTGTTTTATATATGATTTAGTATGTGGTTCATAGAAGATTTGACAAAATGTTTGAAAACAAATAAAAAAGGAATAGTATCGAACGGAGTTTCACAATTGACAAATTCCATTTATGAATATTTGGACGTGTGTAAATTATTGTCATTATGATATTTACAACAACGATGTTGATCCTTGTTTGGACCACACCAACTGTATTCCCTTTGCGAATTTGGATAGAATTTGGATAGGTGTGTGTGTGGATCCATTATATGTGGTTTTATATTTTTGTGGTGTAAATGTAAAGATTCATACCAAGAGTTTTCTTTTACATTGTTTGTGGATATCCACTTATTACAACAAAATGAAACAGAGCAAGTACAAAAGGGAAATTAAGGCACCGGAGGAGGCCAACGGAAGTAGACTAATAGTGGAGATGGTGAAGAAGGCGAAGATGGAGGGATGGAGATGAGACGATCGCGCGAAGACACCGGCTTCGGAAGTAGTAGACTGCTGAAAAATACGCATGTTCTTATATGTGGTTTTATATTGTTCTCGTCGTTACTCATTCATCAATTTTATATAGTAGTTGTGATGTCCTGTTATGATTTTACCTAATCCAATAAAATGAAAAAGAATGCAGCCTCGTATCATGATTAATCTATCATTTACATTTGATTCCTAATTACTCGTGGATGTATCTACATAGATTAGTTAGATTCGGTAAAAATAGATTACAGATCTTCAAATAGCCGTGAATAAAAACCCCTTGTTAAAAGTCAGCTAGTAGTGCCAAGATAGAAGACAAAAGACATTAACAAATATGCTAGCAATAAAGATCTCAAAACAAAATTAAGAAAAAGACAACGTTTCTTGTATACTACTTTTACACATGACAACAGACGAAACGACGAACACTGTGGAGAATTAAGAAGTATATAGTTTCTTAGGATTCTTATCTCACGGTCACAGCGCTTTTTGTCTCTCTTGTCCTAATTAAAGCGCATGTGAAGATTTGATGGGCTTTCTTGTGCATCGCTTTCATATCCAAGCAATGTTTCGTTGTTTTTATTCGTCCATTGACAACATTGCCTAATTAAGACTGTTATTTACTTTTTTTTTGTCAGCTAAGACTGTTATTTACTTAAAGATGAATTTAAAAGGATAGTAACAACAGATTAGAAAGCTAACAAGACCGTTTTATCGGTTGCGTTATGTCTAATCAAATGCATTATAGTTTTATTGACTTTCGAGAATATATTAATTAATCTTGCTTTGTTAATATATACTAAATACTAATTATATAAAATTTTGTCAATCATAATGTTCTACCTAACAGGAAAATGATAGATTAGTCTTATAAAACAAGCAGGGAGCGGTTGCCATATTACAACTCTATCTAGTCACCATACTAGATTTGGTCACATACCTAATCATCTTTTACCAAAATAAGACATACCTAACCATCATGAACAGTCGACGATGATAGCGTACAAATAATGATATGCATGATGACTCTCTCTTAAAACTTAAACATCTTGAAATGAATAGCGTTATATGTAATTGGTGATCAAGATTTGTATACACAGATTTTACGCTATCATCGTTGGCTGTTCCATGATATCATGATGCATGTTTGATTTGTACGCATGATATTGGATGATGCATGTAATATGTATGCTTGTCAGCTTGTGTTGAACGATGAACAATGGAGTATGTATGATTTGTTCGTTTATTTAAGTGCTACAAAACCTGAAATATGAAAATTAGGGTTGAAACGCCCATGAGCATTTCAAGTTTTTGAAAGCAAACCTTTGGATTTAGATTTTAGACTCTTGAGAGCAGAAGTTTGGATTCGGACGTATAATTCCAAACGGGCTTAAATGGATATATTAAGACCCTTACATTATATATGGCCTCTGGCCCATTTATTTCATTTAGACTCCTGCTAAAAGTTGAAACATTCCATGATGGAAGATGATTAATAACTAGTTTTCTCCTCAATTTTAAAAGCTTGGTCAGTTGATAAAACTAGTAGAGTTGTGGATAGGCCTGGGCGTTCGGGTACCTCTTCGCGTTCGGGTCGGGTTTTTCGGATTTCGGTTTTTTTTATAACACCTTATAGGTCTCATTCTAGTAAATTTGCAAGTACGGGTCGGGTTCGGATATAACACATCGGGTTCGGATCGGTTTTGTATCACATCATAGAACCCATAAAGTAATCATATATCATTCGGATTCAGGTTATATTGGATTGGTTCGGATATACCCGAAATAAAATCTAAAATTTTAAAGTAAAACATAAGAAATATATATTTATTTATGTATAATTAAGTATTTAAGGTAGTTATTTATATTTTAAATACTTATTTAGATAACATATCAAAATAAATATGAAATTGAATATTTGAAGTATATATTCATGTTTCATATAATTATATTGTATATTATTTTGGACATTCAGATCGGTTTCTTCGGATATCTTTTCGGATTTTTTGGTTTTTTTGGATTTTCGGGTTATCCGTTCGGGTTCGGATATGTTTTGTACCACCTTACAAGATCTATTCGGATATTTTCTACATTTCGGACCGGATACGGATCGGGTTCGGTTCGGATTTCGAGTTACGGATATTATGCCCAGGCCTGGATGTGCAACTTATTTTATCTATTTTAATAACCTGTCAATTACACACTAATGTAATATTCAATAAGAAATAAAACTCTATTACGGCCCAGGAAAGTATACAATCCATATGAAAATGACAAGGGGATAAGCATTATGAAGAATATTCCTAGTATTTTTACATTATATAACATGGTACAACCACACACGGCATGCTAACAATTCAACTAGGTCTTAATTTATCAGAAAACAATAAAAAAAACGTTTCGATCTTATATAAAATTAGTCTTTTGAAGATCTTTTCTCATCTGTATTCCAAGACAGCAAATACTTTAATATATTGAAAAAACAATAATAATAATATAATTTTTGAAATAATATCGAATTTACCAATAAACGTATATATTCTCAAGTTTAGATAATTTTATATAATTAATTAGGAAACTGTTTTTTTTTTCTGTTATCTAAATCAAAATCATTTTTTTTACCGACCAGAACATAACCGGGCCGAACCGGGACCAGCTATGTTCTTTTCCCCGGGCGGGAATAAAATAAGGTGTGAGTAAAGAGACCGCGTGCAATATCAGTCTACGAGTCGGTGTACCAATCTCATCTGTATTTCTATTCTTAATCTTACTAATAAGTACACGTGTCATCAATCCATCAAAGCGAGACCATCCCAAAACCCGCCAACATATAAACACTACCGTGCGCCTGCACACACCGGAACATCATCTATCTTCTCCTATACTCTGTTTCGCTCTGTAGAGTCAGTCAATAAAGTCAATCCCTTTTGGATTCGCTGCTTGTTGGTCTGGTGAATTCTTATCTTCCTCTTCGTTATTGTTTCTCCGGATTGTTTATTGCGATAAAGTCGAGACCTTTGAGCTTTGGGAGGAGATGGCTTTGGTGACTCCAATTCCAGCAATGGAGGAAAGAGCCGGATCCATGAGATTCCACGGGATGGGTAGCCCCGGAGCGAGGTCAAGCAGGAGCGGTGCTACGGAAGAGCCCCTCTCGCGGCTGATCGAGGAGAAGATCTTCGTCGCGGTGGGTAAAGACGTGGCGAAGAGCAAGTCTACGCTCGTCTGGGCGTTGCAGAACACCGGAGGGAAGAAGATTTGTCTCGTTCATGTTCATCAGCCCTCCCAAATGATTCCAGTTAGTAAGTGTATATCCTTTTAAACCTTGCTTTCGTGTGTTTATGGAATCAAAGGTAGAGCCTTTTTTTTAGGTTTTGTGGTGATTGAGATCATAACGTTGAATCTTTTGCCTAGTGGGCGCCAAGTTTCCTGTTAGTTCGGTGAAGGAGGAAGAGGTTAGGGTGTTCCGGGAGAAAGAAAGGGAGAAAGTGCATATGGTTCTAGACGAGTATCTTCGTATATGTCAGCAGAGAGGGGTATGTATGTAAATGTATGGATTCTTTATGAGATAGTGTATGATGAGATCTTGATAAGTCAATTATGATTGTAGGTGAGGGCAGAAAAGATGTTTATTGAAATGGAATCGATCGAGAATGGAATTGTGGAACTGATCTCGGAGCTGGGGATCAGGAAGCTTGTCATGGGAGCTGCAGCTGATAAACACCACTCAAAGTATATGCCACTTTGCTGATTAACATTGAATTGAATCACCTCTTGTGTTTAATTTTGGCTTTCACTACTTATACAGGAGAATGACAGAGCTTAAGTCAAGGAAAGCCATCTTCGTGTGCCGAGAAGCTCCTGCTCTTTGTCAAATATTGTTTACTTGCAAAGGTTACTTAATACATACAAGGTTTGTGCTACTCCATTTTTTTCTCATCTTTAACCAAATCCTTAGATCTCAAGTCAAGCATGTGTAATCGCTGTAGTAATTTTTAAACACTTTTCTTCTTACTAATCTTCAAAATAGATTTTGACAATGTTCAAAATACTTTATTACTGATCAAAATCGGTCTAGGCAGCGCCTAGGCGTCCGTCTAGCCGGCAAGTCGGTCCTATCTGAAACGATTTTCTTAAAATCCGATCTATGATTCAAATTGGTTTAAACTGTTCTAAATCGGTTTAAACCGATTTAAATATGTTAAATTAATCAATAATATTATTACAAATATACAAATTTGTCTAATTTTTCTGTTTTGTATATCTAATTTTGATAATTTATCATAATAATTTTATAATTAAAATTAAAAACTAAAATATGTCATATAAATGTATAATATATATAAAATAAATTAATAATTTGCAAACGCTTATGCTTTGCCTAGGCCCCCGATAATCCGCCTAGTCGCTAGTCCTCTATAAAGCGCATAGTTACCGCCTAGCGATTTTTAGAACATTGTAATACTGATTAACCCTACAAATATTGTTTCGTTTTGAGTCTGATTTGCCTCCCAGGCGGGTCCGCATAGACCGATTTTTGGAACACTAATGACGGATATGTGACTGCTTATGACTTGAATTTAATGTGATATCATTTTCAGGGAAGCTGAGGATGACAGTGAATCAGAATATGCATCTCCGCGTCCTTCCATAACTGGAAGCGAGACACTTGAAGCTTTCTCTACACCGGAGTCTGAGCATCTTCATAGAACTGATTCACTTCACCGTTTAGGAAGCAATGGAAGTTCAACTGAACACAGTGGGAGGGTGTCGGATACTGATGAGGAGGAGACAGAACTTGACGGCAGTGGAGTAAGGGGAAGTGCAACAGTTATGAGTACAAAAGAACAGCGTTCTAACCACTCACCTCCCTCCAATTTTCCGGTATGTCCTGTACGTAGTTCCTAATGGTAAAAGCAATTTGATTTTGTATACCTTGCCTTCTCAGCTGTCCAGCAACTCTGTCCATCATTGCAGGATGGAGTCGATGGTTCATTTAACGGAAAGATCAGACAATCTACCTCAGAGGCTCAAAGTTCAAAACGAGAAGCTTTTGCAGAGACTCAAAGGCGTCAGAAAGCTGAAAAAAACGCACTTGATGCAATCAAAAAGGTGAGTTTCCTTGTCAAATGTAAATGATGAAAAGTCTTTGTAGGCTCATGGGTGGTGCTAATGATTATAGGCTAAACAATCAGAAACTGCTTATTCCGTGGAGTTAAAGCGAAGGAAAGACACTGAGATAGCAATAGCCAAAATAAAAGAGAGACTTGTAACAATAAAAAAAGAACAAGACGCTCTCATGAAAGAGCTTCAAAGAGCAATGGCGCAGAAAGAGATGCTTGAGAATCAAATAGCAGAATCTGACGGTACAATGGAAAAGCTAAACCAGAAACTCGACATAGCTGTGAAGCTGTTACAGAAGCTGAAAGATGAACGAGAGGAGTTGCAGACAGAACGTGACAGAGCGCTCAGAGAAGCTACCGAGCTAAGGAGCCGCGCAGAGACCTCCTCAACCTTACAGTCAACTGAGTACTTCACGCATTTTTTATTCTCCGAGATTGAGGAAGCAACTAACCGCTTTGATTCCACGCTGAAGATTGGTGGAGGAGGGTACGGAAGCATCTACGTTGGTGTACTGCGTCATACTCAGGTGGCTATCAAAATGTTGAATCCCAACAGTTCTCAAGGCCCAGTGGAGTATCAGCACGAGGTTGATGTGTTAAGCAAAATGAGACATCCAAACATCATCACTTTGATCGGAGCTTGTCCAGAAGGGTGGAGCCTTGTCTATGAGTATCTCCCCGATGGAAGCCTTGAAGACAGGCTTAGCTGCAAGGACAACTCTCCACCTTTGTCATGGCAAAACCGTGTACGCATCGCCACTGAGATATGCGCAGCGCTTGTCTTTCTCCACTCCAATAAATCAAACAGCGTTGTCCACGGTGATTTGAAGGCGGCGAGTGTCCTTCTCGATGCTAATCTCGTTAGCAAGCTGAGTGACTTTGGAAGCAATAGTGATGGGGAGGAGCTAACTCCGATGACAGATGTTTACGCGTTTGGGATTATATTACTACGCTTGTTGACAGGGAGACCTGCGTTAGGGATAGAGGATGAAGTGAAGGAGGCTCTTGAATCTGGAACACTGGTCGACCTTTTGGACCCTTTAGCAGGTGACTGGCCCTTTGTTCAGGCTGAGCAGCTTGCTCGCTTGGCGTTGAGGTGCTGTGAAGCTGTCAGTGAGAATCGTCCGGACCTTGCCACTGAAGTGTGGAGGGTGCTTGAACCTATGAGGGCTTCTAGCGGAGGATCTTCATCGTTTCATCTCGGCCGTAACGAGCAGCGGATAGCTCCTCCGTATTTCATTTGTCCCATTTTCCAGGTAAACTAATCTATTTTACAATTATGTTGTGTAGTCTAAAGGAGACTAAGCATGTTCTTCTTCTGTTTTTAGGAAGTGATGCAGGATCCACATGTAGCTGCAGATGGTTTCACGTATGAAGCAGAAGCTATAAGAGCGTGGCTGGACAGTGAACATGATACTTCGCCAATGACTAATGATAAACTCTCCCACACCAGCCTTATCGCTAACCATGCTCTTCGCTCTGCAATTCAGGAGTGGCTTCAACATCATTGCTGATATGAGATCCTTCAAAACTCTCAACCCCTGTTCACACAAAGTAATCTCTCATGTAAAAAAAAGGTTTTCTCATTTTCTGTGGGAGGCAACAGAGAGTGAATGAGATTAGCTTTTTGTTTTACTTATACGCATACATACAATCTCTCCATGGATAGCATATATATAGTATACTTTGTTAAGCACAATGTAAATTTTCCTTATTTGTCAGATATGAAGAGGCTTGTGAAATTCGTATGTGTATATTTTATATATGCTTTATATTGTTTGTGAGAGTAGAACTGCCACTAGGCACTGGCTCCACATTTACTGAATAAGCAACTCTCGTGTAAGTCTTGTTTTCCTTGTTGGAGAAGTTAGTTTGGCTTTGTTTTAATAAGATAGACGATCATAAATAAACTCTTAAAAACCTTAGCCAGTAAGGTCAGGTCATTAGGAAGTGGTTGGCAGCTAGGGCCACAACTGTAGCAAGCAAATCTAGAAAAGGCTGATAGTATTCTACTGCAAGTTCTTTGAAGTCTTGTGAAGTCCAGTTCGTGTCTTGGATCATTATTCCTCATATGCTCCTCTTTTGACCAAGACAGAAACCGATAACATACAAATCAAAGATATAAAAGGTACCACCATCTCAAAATATTGTACTTTTGTTATAGAAAAAAAGAAAATAATATTCTATACTCTCCTCTGGACATTGATCAAGTCTTTTCCCAATATTATATGGTCGAATATTCGAAGGAACAGAGTCATGAGATGTGCAGCCAGCCACTGGTTTATGATAGTGCAGAGAAAACTCTCTGTTAAAAGTTTCTCCAGACTAAAAACTTTGTCTCCTCTCCTTTTCTCAAGAAGATCAACATTGTTCTCACAGGGCTATGGAGGAAGAAGCAGCCAGTAATAATCAGATACTAGATGAGAAAATCTACGTTGCAGTTGGGATAAACGTATGGAGGAACATATCAAACCTCTTGTGGGCATTGAAAAACTCCCAAGGAAACAGAATCTGCATCCTTCATATTCACCACCCATCTCCAACCATTCCTCTCTGTAAGTGTTATCTCTAAGACTTTTAAAGGAATTGATTGACTTCTTAATACTTGTTCACTTTTTGTATCCAAGTGGGAACCAGATTTGAAGCTTCAACGGTAGATGAGGAGTCACTGAGAGCATACAGAGAAAAAGAAAAGACGAAGATAGATAAGATTCTACAAAAGTACCTGAGTATTTGTCTTTATAAAGGGGTAAGTGAGTACATAATGTGACTCAGTTTTCTCCATTTTTAAAAGAAGAGATTGATTGTGTTTTTTTTTTTTCTTGTTTTGTAGGTTCAGGCAGAGAAGCTGTGTATAGAGATGGACTCAATTGGGAAAGGGATTGTGGAAACCATATACCAACATAGGATCAGGAAGCTTGTTATGGGAGCTGCTGCAGATAAACACTATTCCATGTATCAAAGATTAGATATCAGACATGGCCATCTTTTTTTTAATTCTTAACAGCAAGTTTTGTTAACTGTTTTGCTAGGAAAATGGAGGATCTTAAGTCCAAGAAAGCCATCTTTGTTAACCAACAAGCGCCTGCTACTTGTCAGATACACTTCACTTGCAAAGGAAA
This sequence comes from Brassica napus, assembly GCF_020379485.1. Lineage (NCBI taxonomy): Eukaryota > Viridiplantae > Streptophyta > Magnoliopsida > Brassicales > Brassicaceae > Brassica > Brassica napus. The sequence continues at coordinate 5,213,791 of NC_063447.1, forward strand.
GCTTATCCATACAAGGTTTCAGTTCAATGGAACTTTTCTTTTGGTTGCTTTTCTTGTGGATGATGTTTGCTTTATTGGTGATGTTTCTTGATCAATGTATAGGGAAGCTAGAGTGGATGAAGTGAGAGCTCTCTCTGTTCTCCTGTCCGAGTTTCAGCGGCTTGTGTTGCCACAAATAAGCTCTGGTTCACTTGAAGAGGCAGTAAGTTTGAATGGAGAAAATAACAGATCATCCATGGATATCATCAGCTCTGATACATCGTCAAACGCGGGAAGAGTTGAGGTAACACTAAGCCAAGATCAAGAGGAACCAGATGACTCATCATCTTCTCAAGTTTTCCCGGTATGTGTTTGCTTATTCTGTTTTAGAAAACATACTTTTATATTTCATCTGGTTGATGCAAATGGGTCTAAAGATTATGTTGTTTGCATTTTCATTTAGTTGTCTACTGCTGTTTGTTTCATCAGTGCAGGGGAATGCGACTAGACGTGATAAACTTCCTCATCAAATCCACCATGTTATGGCAGAAGCTCACAATACAAAACCATGAGCATTCTGAGTGATGTACAACAACTGAAGAGCTTTTTTTTTCATGAGTTGCAGAGGAAGAGGAGAGAGAATGGACTGGAATGGTTTGTGAGTTGTGCAATGGCTTACAAAATGAGAGCTAGCTGTTATGGCTTACAAAATGGAACCTCTCAATTTTCATTCATATGTTAATTTTTTTTCTTCTGAAAATGAATAAGCTTTAACGTTTACAGGAATTACATGCTTGATCTTTGAACAATGTGACTATATTATATATATGTGGATGTTGTTATGTTTTTCCTATCTTATCATATTAGTATGGCTTGGGAGTGATGTTGCTAAAACAATGGAACATGTCTTCTTTATTGGCTTGTGAGGTTTATATCAACACAAACTGAAACAAACAAAAAAAAACTAATAGAGAACTGGACTATAAATTATACACACCAACAAAAAATGCTCAAACATGGTTTTACAAACAAAAGGATTGGTCATTAGAAAGTAAAGAAGAAAAAAAAAAAAATCAAAAACTGCATCGTTTCTGGTGGAACCATTCTCTCTATATCTCCTATTTGCTCATATAACCGACCAAAACTGTGTCAGCCATTGAAATTCATCAATTGTGTCCTGAAGATTGACCTTCAAATCCATACCAAACCCCATCAGTTCAGCTCAGTGTTACGATAATGCAGCCAGAGAAGAGATATCATTACCTATATGCCGTCTTGTAGTCCCGTTGTTGCCGTTTATGGAAAAGTGAACAGGTCTTCTCTCTTGTCCTAGCGATTGAGCCCAGTTAGAGTTCAACCTTCGAGCAAAATCTTCTACCTCTCTGTAATAACCATTATTATTATTCACTATATCAGAAAAGAACAAGAATTAACAAGAGTTCTTACCTATCAAGCATTTCCTTCATGGCTGGATCGATTTCATCATCTATATCTCCATCTTCACACCCAGCCTTTGGTGTAAATATCTCATCTTCCAAACTAAGTAAGTCTCTCATTCTGGATCCAGTTTCTTCAACACCTTGTTGTTTAAAATGAAGATCATGTGATTCCTAAACACAATGAACAACGCATTTATTAACTTGACAAATGCCAACTAGGAGCAAAACCAGATAAACTAGTCTGAACCTTGTCATTTGAAGAAATAATCTTCTGGTTCTTCTTTTTCTTGTACTTCTTCTTTCCCTTTGACATCTTTGCCACCTTGGGATCTGTGAAACAGAACTTTCCTTACTTCCAATGAGGCCTTCAAAAAGGAAGTAGAATATACCAAAAAAAACAAAAACTAAGAGACAACACAGACATAAATTCACACAGCAAATCTCTCAGTCATGTATACGAAAAATCGATCATATGTTTAATTCATCAAACAATCTGTGAATGTACTTCTTGCATTATGCATGAAATTGGCAGATATGTAACGAGACAGCAGCACTAGACTATGAGTCTTTAATCTCAGGCACTGAGCAAAAATAAAATAGTCAATCAACAAAAAACATACATCACTGAATCAACACAACAGTAACAAACATGTAACTAAAATGTGGTGGTACAATGTCAAACAGATTAGCGCAGAGCAGCTAAAGAATAAACATAAAAAAAAACAAAAGGACTTTATGAAGTTAGAGAACTAGAGTAAGATCAAAGGAAAGTACCTGTGCCGTTAATAAACGATAACAAGTCATCCACAGAACGTTCGTCCACATGTCCTTCAACCTCAACATTCTAAGACATGGTAAACCCCAACTTTATAAGCTAGTGAAAAAGTTCAATCTTACAGATCAAACTACATTTAATTTCGTTAATAAAGCTACAAATTACATTATGCTATACAGGTGCTAAACAGACCTTTAATCTCTCTCTTTCTTTCAGCTCCTTTCTTTTCTTTGCGTATAATCTATTCAGTAGTCGAATCCTTGGATCATCCATTGTGTTCTTCAGAGGCTCTAATTTCTCTTCCTGGATAAAAATCATCAAAGAACTGTCACACAAAAAAAAAAAAAAGAGAGAAGCAGATAGAGTCTTAAGAAGAGATGATCCTTGAGGAGCACCTCAGTAAGGTCATCAGGCAAATGAAATATATCTCGTATCTCCTCAGGTGTTTTTCCTTCGATGATCCGCGCAAGTGCGCTACTAGTAAGATCAACCAAAGGCTTCAGCTGCAAACTGTCAGCGGCTGAGGTCAACTCACACAGCCTCTTTGTCTCCATTCGCATGAACTTTTCATCATAAACTTTTCGTTCCTTAATAGTTTGATAAATCCATTTGTATTAGAAGGGGACAGATAGAGTATGGAAATGGAGAATATTTGGAACTGTCTTACAAGTTACAAACCTTATTCGAACGTCCAGGCACTTGGTGAAATCTGCAGTAATCAAGAATCAAGCTGAACATAGCTGAGTTTACTCGCTGTGGAAGCGAGATAGCATGATTTTTAGAAGATCCAGCGCCCTTGTGTATTATCTCTTGGCATATCATGGGACAGAACATTGCAACCTCTTGTTCCACTTGTTGAACTGAACCATCGGCAGTTTGAAGCCAGATGTAGGACTTCATAGTCTGAATCCATGGCAATTGGCAAAGCAAAAAAAAAAAAAGCAGTTAAGCTTTGGAGGCTGAGAATAATCTTAATCCCAGTTTAAACGCTAAATCTTAAAAAAATCCATGTATCAAGAGGTCCCTGTGAAAGTTGTTTGTCAAATACTAAATTCACTAATTAATAATGTCACAGTATCTAACAAGCTAAAGCATATGGATATTTTCACCTCTGGTTCCATGATGTCTAGATCACTTTCTGACATTGATGATGGATTTGATGACCCAGTGTATTGTTGTTAGGCTCCTCAAACTAGTAAAAGAAGGGAAAAGATATATATATAATGAAGAGATTAATCACTCCATCAAACTAATAATGAACAACTAATTACATAACATAATCGTCAAAAGACAAAAAAAAAAATTCTCACTCAGAAAGCATATGTCCTGAATCTTACATGTAATGACGAAGCTGATCCCAAACAAACCAGGAAGCTAAGTAATTATATTCAATCTTAATATAAGCTATTGGTTGGATCAAAATCCCCTTTTTGGTAAAGTATCAATCTCCCTTTAATGCTAAAAAGTCATTTCTCTAACGGTTTTCTGACAAGCAAACAGAACCAAATTTGAACTTATAAAAATCAGACAAGAACAGTAAATAAAACCGCAGATCAGGAAAAGTGAAACACGAGGCATCTAAAGCTTGATCCAAATGAGGCAGCAGCAATAAAGAATTTGAAACAGAGAGCAGAAACAAACGTATACGTATTATACCAATAACACAATCAAAACAAACGTAGAGGGTGGAGATGCAAACACGCAAACCACCAATATGAGCTCTTTCGAACGTGACAGGCACCAAGAAGAGTAATAGTTTACGTTAATAAGCGCGTTGTACCTTATTAACAGAGATTAAGAAACTGACGTTAAATGGGGCGGTGGAGGGATTTGAATCTGACGGTGGACAGCGACGGCCGGCGGCGGTCAAGAGATGTGTTAGCGCGGATAAGAGAGAGAAACCCGGCTAAATTTAGTAGTTTATTTAATTTTAAAAATAAATAAATTCACGTGAGATGGAGAAACACAAGAAACTGAGAGGACCGATCATGTCCAGGTGTCGTGACCCTGTAGGCTAATGGCTTGCGTGGTAATAACAGAAACCAGGTGCAACGGTTGTGAAAGTTTGCTGATGCGGATGATTGCGGTTTTAAGTGATTTTAAGAAATTTGTACGACTGGTGCTGCGATTAAAAATTTGTGCATTTGTGGTATACTTATGACTGATAAACCACTAAATACAACATTGGTTAAAAAATAAATTAACAATATTTAACAACGTAATATTATAATAAATATAACATTATATTTTAATTTTTTTTAAAAAAATTAAAAATATTTTTATTTTAAAAGTTTATAATATAAGTTAAAATATAATAGATATATTTTAGTATTTATATTATTTCAATTAAATTTTTTTTTTTGTATTTTTTTTTTAAATAAATAGAAAAAGAAATTTTTACTCTCCCGAAAACGTAAACGCTAGCTGAAATCAGTTTTTGAATTTGAGAGGTTTAGAGCGGTTTGAAGCGGTTTAGAATGGTTTGAGTGATTGTTGCAAAACACCAACAACCGCAACTAACCGTAAAAACTGCGTTTGCGGTTGGTAGCGGAAAAACCATTCATACCCTAAAACCAGTCATGCCCTCAGTTAGCGCGGTTCGAGTTCGAATCAGTGGGCTGGGCTCGAGAACCTAAGCATCTTTTATATATTTCTCGCTAATTTTATCTATTTAATTATGAGAAATTAATTTACTTAATTACCGGACCCGCCGCAGATGAATGGATCTAGAGTGGTTTGTGGACTAAATTATTAGCCCATTTATACCCATATGACGACCCAAACTTATAACTATTTAGTTCAACCCACAATTGTGGCTTAATGGGCTTGAATTTAGTATTGTGTGTGTGGAGATTTGTGATAATAAAAAATAATTATTTTGTGGGAAAGAACAACAAAGCTGGCTAAAAAAATGAATAATCCAAGAGAGGTGGAGGTGGGGGCAGTAACGCAACGGGAATAATGGGAGTGGCCTTGAAATAATTGCACTCAGAGGAAAGAAAATAGAGGAATGATTAATATTGGACTGAGTGTGACAACAAGTATTTTGGGGTGGCTTGGTCGGTTTTGTATACGTAAATTTATGCCACGTGTCGACTTATCCATGGAATGGACGGCTTGGAATCATGGACTAATAATATTCTCATATACCAAAGTCCAAACAAATTACAACCTTCTCGATTTTATTTCTTCGTAAAAGACTAAAAGTTAGAAGCCATGGCTTTATCCAAGTACCAAAAAACGTAATAAACAATTTTGGAAAAGTATGAAACTTGATTTTGATTGGAACAACAACTAAAGAAACAATAAACACGTTGAATATTAATACGATGTAGAATGGGTTGAATATGTATTACGAATTCTTCAGAATTGTGTGTGGATAGCAATTAAGCTAGGCCATATTATATACCGTCTAAAGAGGGAGTTTACTAGGAAATTTGGTATATATATGGCCATATATATAATTATATAGTGTACATATATATGTAAGCTTGGTTTTGGTTAATGGAGTTTGGGTAATCAAAGAAAGCCAAGTTTGGTATATATGAGTAGAAGAAAACACAGCATGTGTGTAGGACATAGACACATAGTGTGTCACACCCACAAAGACAACTAAACAAGCAACCATGATTGTTATCAGAGTCCCTTTTCTTTTGGCTTACAACGTTATCTTTCCTTTTTGGCTAATAGTGGATTGCAGCCGAATATTACACAACCCAACCTAACCCAGTCTTCTTCTTTCATGTAAGACGCACCCACTCATAGTTCATTTACACATTCACGTTTGATGATATACATGGTGCATGGCGCTTGCCGTGTGCTGCATGTATAGTTTCCAGCTATTTGATATATATGTAATTAACTAGCTAGAAGGTTAATGTCGTGTATTTACCCATATCAATTGAGATGTAAATGAATTAGAAAGTTCAGTAAAAGCAATATACAAGTCTCATCCTTGACAAAAAAAAACCCTACAAGTCTCATCGTCTATGGTTAATTATTATCACTCATAACTCTCATGATGTTGCAGAATTAGTGCTATAACTTTGTAATAGACTATAACGTTAGGTGAGGCCATGTGCTTATCCTCATCTGACAACCGTCCACATAAACCGGCGGTTTACCTCGACCACAACTTTTTATCCTTTTAATTTATATATTTTAATACTTTATTAGATGTTTCCAGTATTTTCTTTTTGTCATAACCAACATTCATAAGAGACACACAAAAGTAATGTGTCCACATATTATTTTATTATATAAAGCTATTTGATTAAAAAAACAGCTTGAAACTGGCCACAAAAAAATAATTTATCATCAAGCTAATAATTAGTATTATCAGCAACAACGATGATAACGTTAATTATGTCATGCAACTAAACTATATATTAGTCTGTTGTCAAGCAATTAACAAACTAATTAATTACCATCCTGTTTTATTCAATTGTTTCTCCATTTGTTTTTTTGCATTATCTTCCAGCTTTATTATACTGACTATAAAAACAGCACTCTCTGCTTCTCTGCAACACATTATTACTACCCACTCATCTAGAGAGAGAGAGAGAGAGTAAAAGAGACATCGGAGATGGAAGGCAAAGAAGAAGATGTTAGAGTCGGAGCTAACAAGTTTCCGGAGAGACAGCCGATCGGAACATCGGCTCAGAGCGACAAGGACTACAAGGAGCCACCTCCTGCTCCCTTGTTCGAGCCCGGCGAGCTTGCTTCGTGGTCCTTCTGGAGAGCAGGAATCGCCGAGTTCATCGCCACGTTTCTGTTCCTTTACATCACTGTTTTGACCGTCATGGGTGTGAAGAGGTCGCCGAACATGTGTGCTTCTGTCGGAATCCAAGGCATCGCTTGGGCTTTCGGTGGTATGATATTCGCTCTCGTCTACTGCACCGCTGGTATCTCCGGTAAGTCACCACCACGGTTCCAAAACTCTCAGATCTAACGTTTGTATATGATTAGATGTTAGGGTTTAGACTGTTTAGTGAAGAACCAAACTATGGTTTACAAAAACATGTAACTAGGTTGGTTGTGTAAGAAAAGAAACCAAGGAGCAATAATAATTGAGGAATTTTACCAAAAAAGAAAAAAAAGTTTTACAAAAAAAAATAATAATTGATTATTTTTTAAAAAATTGAGGGTTTTTTTTTTTTTGTGTAGATGTGTGTAATAACGATTTGTGTTGTGTTACGGTCTCTCAGGTGGACACATCAACCCTGCCGTCACGTTCGGTCTGTTCTTGGCGCGGAAGCTTTCGCTGACACGAGCTGTGTACTACATAGTGATGCAGTGCTTAGGAGCTATCTGTGGAGCTGGTGTGGTCAAGGGGTTCCAACCAAAGCAGTACCAAGCTCTTGGAGGTGGAGCCAACACTGTAGCTCATGGTTACACCAAAGGAAGTGGTCTCGGAGCTGAGATCATTGGAACCTTTGTCCTCGTTTACACCGTCTTCTCCGCTACTGATGCTAAGAGAAACGCTCGTGACTCTCATGTTCCGGTAAGTTAATTTATATAAAAAAATAAAAAATCAAATAGACAGGATTGGTGTTGTGTTGTATTGGGATCAGGATGCTTAGTTGTTTTTTTTTTTTTGAAATTGGACAGATTCTTGCACCTCTCCCTATTGGATTCGCTGTGTTCTTGGTCCACTTGGCAACCATCCCCATCACTGGAACTGGAATCAACCCAGCAAGAAGTCTTGGTGCTGCCATCATCTTCAACAAGGACAACGCTTGGGATGACCATGTGAGTGTTTTCCATTTCTTACCAACAAAATTACAATCGCAATTCTATTACTAAATCTTTGTGTTATCTTCTTTTTTTCTAGTGGGTCTTCTGGGTTGGACCATTCATCGGTGCTGCACTTGCTGCTCTGTACCACGTGATCGTCATCAGAGCCATCCCATTCAAGTCCAGAAGCTGATTGAGCCACTCTTTATAAACTTGGCTTTTTGTTCTATTAGTTTGGTTTTCCTTTTGTGAATGTACTATACTAGTACTTGTGTGAAACATCGTGTGTATGTGTTGGTTCCTCTTCTTTTGCCTAATGCAGACTCTATTTATAAAACAGAGTCGGAGATAATTGTGATCCCTCTTCTACAATTTCTATCAAACATTCTGGGCAGACATTTTTCTTCTAACAAAGCGGACCAAACGTAAAGTGCATTAAGTTATACAGACATTTCTATAATTGGAACAAAGCGGACCAAAGACATTTAATGCATTAGGTTACACATTCAAGGTGCCGTTTACAAGTGAATGATTCCAAATAAATTTGGCCAAAGTAAAGAAAAATGACTCATATTGGTTAAAGAAGCTATTCCATTTTTCTATAGTAAGAGATAAGAGTTGAGAGGAAAACAATGTACCTACCCATCGCGATCAAATTTCCAAACGATGTGACTCATTCTTTAAACTTATGGTAAAGCATTATTTGAAAATTATTAATCAAATTGAGAGATGCTTACAAAAATAATGTAATCAAATTTTACTGTCTTTTGATTTGAAGTAAAGACGAAAGGAGATGAACCAAAAAAAGAGTAAAAGGAAAAGGAAAACAACGCGCTTTGCAAAATTACCTCTATTGAATAAAATGCAGCCAATCAATAAACCACATCTGGCGTACCAAAGAATCGCGTATCCGACACGCTCCCCATAAGCGAGAGTGCCACACTCTATTCCAACATTCAATTGATAGATGTGATTGCTTCCACCCACCTCACCTACCTTCTGACGCCGTTACCAACTCCGTCGTTAACGGCGTTAGATTCACAGTCCGTCTTCTCCCGCAGATCCGCCGCGATCGCCGTTAAATCCCGGTTACGAACGTTAACCAGAAGACCGTACTTCATGAAAAGAGTCAACGACATCTTCTGCTCCACCTTATGCCCCGTCACAACCGTCAAGCGATGACGGAGCAAAACCGCCGCCGCGATCGATTTCATCTGAAGATAAGCCAGATCTTTCCCTAGACAGATCCTAGGGCCAGCATTGAACGCCACGAACTTAAACGGATCGTGATTGATGAATCTCCCACCGTCCGATCGCGAGATCCATCTCTCCGGTTTGAACTCCAAGCAATCATCACCCCAAGTCGATCTCATCCTCCCCGCCGAGTAGATCGAGTACGTCACCGACGATCCCGCCGGCACGAAAGTCCCGTCCGGCAACACGTCGTCCTTAACTGCTCTCTTTGAATCCTCCGGCACGGAGGGATACAGCCGCAGCGTCTCCGATAACGCCGCCTTGAGGTAAACCAACCGGTCGAGCTCCTCGCACGCGAGCGGCTCGTCGATCCACAGCGCCACGTCATCGCCACGCGTCTCGATAAGGACGGCGCAGATCTCGCGGAGGATTTTATCCTCTACGGTAGGGTTCTGCGTGATCAACCAGAAAAACCAGCTTAACGCGACTGATGACGTGTCACGGCCCGCGAGTACGAAGTTGAGCGCCACGCGCTGGAGGACTTCGTCGGAGTAGGTTTCCTTCTTCTTGATGAACCGCGATAAGAGATCGTCGTGTTGGGCCCCATCGTTATTGGGCTTACTCGTCAAGTCTTGCTTACGTGTTTTAATGATTTCAGACAAATAATTGTCGACTTGGACCAAGCTTCGGGTCAAGCTGACTTCTAAGCCGAGCCCGGCCAATCTCTTAAACTTCCACAAAATCTCCGGCAATATAAACCGTTGTAGAGACGCCTCCGTGGCTCGGTCGAAAGCCACAGAGAACGTGTTAACCGGGAGTCCCGGTGCGCAAGTTCTCGGGTCTTTACCGAACGTCAAGCCGCAGATATTATCAAACGTAAGCCGAAGAAGCAAATCTTGAAGATCGATCGGCTCAGAGTCGAGCCGAGCCGTTTCGAGAATAGGTAAAAACCTAAGCTTGATAGCTCGGTTGACCCAACGAGCCATGGCTTGGCGGAGAGTCCTTGTGGTGAATTCCAAAGCTGCGGTTTTACGCTGGAAAAGCCACGTGTCTCCGTCGGAGTTAAAGATCCCTTGACCTAGAAGATCGTGAAAAACGGCTTGCCACGTCGGACCTTTAGGGTAGTTGTCAAAGCGAGTTTTGAGAATATGCTCGAGGTTTCTTGGGTCGCACGTGACAGTTACTAGACCTTGTTTCTTTGCAAGAAAGGGGATCGCGCAGATGCATGTCTGATACGTACCGGAGCAAGCGAGAAGGTTGTCGGAGATCCAGTCGTGCATTCTCTCGCAATTCTCGATTAGGCCGGGGAGGCTCCCAACTAAGGGCCAGACCCGTGGACCTTTAAGACAACGAGATATGAATGTGAGCCATAAGAAGTAAGCCGTGATGGCTGAGAGAATCATTAGAGCTGTGGATATCTCCATGATCTGGCACAAAAGTTGAGAAAATATTGCCGGAAATAGCTAGATACGGCGGTCCAGGTGGTGAATGAAGTTTGAAGAGAGATGGATAAAGAATGAGTTTACAAGAGATGTAAGAAGATTTATAGAAAGATCAGCAATTATGGAAGACAGACTTGTTTAACTTCAATAGATTTTCCTCTCTAGATCTCGAGAGCGAAGAGCTTTAGGGGTATGTGAAGCATGAGAGATGTTGTGCACCAGTATTAATGTTCCTGCTCTTGGCTGGTAGCTAGGTGGTTGGAGACTTGATGTATTGATCAGCTCATTATATAGAAAAACAAGAAGGTTTTGAAAAAAAAAAAAATAGAATGTTAAATTATTTTCAAGTCTATGAGGTACACAGCGGGGAGAGAGCGAGAGCATTAAAGATGTTTAGTTGAGGAGCCTAAGAAGAGGGAGATCTATGAGTAAAATGACCCACAGTTTTCAATGTCCGAACATGGAACTATTTATATACAATTTAATACAAAACCACCCCCACATAAAAGATGATAAGTAAAACAAGATAGTATAACCTTTATTTTTTGGAAAATCGTGTATAAGAAGTCACCAAGTAAGCATGGGATGTTGGCTCCTTGTGGCTATTAATTGTATGTTTTGAAGATATTAGTTAGGGTTGATGTAAATATTATTAGGCATGGCCAGTACACTGTATAACAACAATTTGGCAGATCCATTTCATGATATTACAGCTTGTTTGTTTTTATTATTTACATACCATAGTGCAAAAACCATGTATGCTCAGCTATCTACCATCATGTCATTCAACTATATATTATTCACGTTTCGGTGAAATTATCTTTGGTTTTCTACTATGTCACGCTGTTTCGTTGCTTTTTAATATGAAAGTCTTCGTGATACGTATTGACAAGTGTATGCGTGTGTATATAAAACATAGAATTATAATTGTGTTGGTGTAGAGTGTAAAAATGTGTGATTAAGGTTTTAGAGTGGAGATTGTTAGGGTTCGGGTGAACAAACTCAACAAAATACATTTTTGCTCAACTACACAACTTCTATATAGGTTTGGTTGTGTTTGGTGACTTTGCTGACTTTTGTCGATGTATTTTAAAAAATTTAAGCATTGGATGTATAATAGTTATTGCTTCCTCTCTTAATGCATGATCTCATACGTTACAGTAGAAATCGACATCACTGGATTCTAGTTATATATTCGAAACTAGATCATATAGAAGGAATACTTAAATTTAATTAAATGAAGACCGGATAAAACATAAAAGAAAAGCCCTAGTAATTGTAAAGTGTTTTGACCTTAATTTGTAAAGCATAAATGCATTGACACGCGATAATCAACTTTTTAGAATTAGAAACCAAGGTTTGCAGAATATCCGGCTCATGTTTTACGTTGACATACGTAGACCAAATCCATAATTATTTTCCATTAAACATGGTAATGGAAAACTTAAATACAATAATAACTACTCCCCAAAACCTATTTACAAATATTACAAGAACATATAAAATTCTGATTGCCAATCCATTATTTTTGTAACTAAACATTTTCATAACTTTTAGCTATAAAAAATCATAAAAACATTTAAAAAAAAAAATCTTACGATTTACCATTATTACCTAATAAAAAGATATTAAATGTAAGAACTATATCTTTTTGAAACAAATATTTTTATAAAACATGAATCATTTTGTAAAGAAGGGAGTATGATATAAGAGAATGATAAATCTGTTTTTCTTTGTGTGGATAATATCATGTATCACTGGCTCTTTCCTCTTTGTTATGATTTGATACAATATGTGGTATCTTGTGATTAAATATGAAAAGAGTAGGTTAAAACTTGAGATAAAAGACAAATCGACAGAGAATATAAGTTATCTTATTAGACTACCTTCCCATCAACGGCAAAAGAAAACATACATTTCTAGATCGAACAAATAATAATTTTATAGCTGAATCTTTTTTTATAACTTACTCTATACATTCCTAAAAATTCATGTTCTAGAGAAAAATGGTGTTTCAAAAAAATACATATTTTATATATGTAATTTTTTTTTTTTGAAAAAGGCAAACAATCTAATATAATTTTTGTCAAGTAATAATATGAAAAATTGTAAATTTCAAAAACATTAATTGCATTTCTTAAAATCTTATTAGTTTTAAAATATATATGAAATATAAAATTACAAAAAACATTTCAAAACATGATTTTTTTTAGGAACGGACGGAGTAAAACTTAATTACAGTTGCCTACGGCAAGTTACATGAAATACAAACAATAAAATAGTTAGATTAGGTACATCAAGAATATCCCATGCACAGATGCAATATTTTGTAATAATAATAGAAAAAGATATGCAAAAGTGAAGGAATTTTCGCCGGCTATGACTTTATATGACTAAAAAAACTTGTTGGAAATTTGGCACATTTATGGTAATAATGAAATTAATGACTTTTTGGTTACGACTTGTGAAACGATCACGTAAATGTAATAAATAGATACCGCGCGTGGCTTGTCCCACATAACATTGTTCATTTTACGTGATTTTTGTGTCATTCCCATTTTGCATTTAAGACCATATCTAAAAATAATAAGAGAAAATAAAAATACATACTGAAAAGTTACAAACAGTGAATGAAATCATTATTATAGTTAGTTTTAAACTTTTAACCCCTCACTTATATTCACATGGTAATTAATACTAGTAGTAATCAAGATAGCAGTCAACCACTCTAAAAGGCTATAATAATTTGACTTATTTGCAGAGTATGTTTTATGATTCTACATTTTACATGTTTTTCACTTTTTACAAATCAGAACGTATTGTCTCTTTTACGAATCATCCAATGATAGTAAATATAAAAATTCGTAATTTAAAAAGAGAAAAACAAGTGTATTTGTGTCTATATTTCCACACTAAGACAAGAAAAAGAAGCTTTTCGCACTGAAAGATAGAGAGTCTTGTGACTTGTGAGAATGAAACTGAATCTCCGTTCTAATGGTACAAGATAATGAAGCAACATAGGCTGAAGAAAACTAAAAGCGTCGACACTGAAGCACACACATGCAACTCAAGACCAAGTTTGTTTATGTATAGGGTGAGCAGCGAATGATACAACGGCGTTTCTAGATCTCACTGGAGGTGCCACTCCTTACGAGAGAAGCTTGTGGGTTACCTCTCACAATCACACCTTTCAAGCGAGAGAGAGGCTCAAGTACCCTGCTCAGCTTCTGTGTTAGACAAAAAAAAAAAAAAAAAAACAAGAGTCGTCATTTCAATGAATGGCTATTACCATTTGTAGAGAGAATACATAATGATTCTTCATGATCATACCTCGCTACTGATGCTTGATTGCCACATGAGTTGCAAAAGCTGCCACCTCTCTTGTTGCCAGCGTTGACCAAGAACTACTAGTCCGGTGACAGCAGCTGCAAAGAACAAAGACCACATCGCATTTGCTTCTCTTGTGCGTATATACATGGAAACAGCTCTCCGTCTCCACCAAGCTTCTCAAGGAAGGTCGTGTCTTGCCTTTTTACCATCCTTCTCAACTCCAAAGTGTATCCTTTGCAGCATCAGAACGAAGATCCAACTCCCCCTCCGCATTCTCATTTGGCTCGGAATCCTCTTTTGTTAGCCATCTTCTAAACCACAACAGAATCTCCAACCACCCCTAAAAGATGAGTAATGCAAACAATCAAACCAAAAACAACATCAAATGCGATTAGCATATATAATACTACAAAATACGATCTCTTTCCACAACTTATTGGAACCGGCGACACCGGTTTTTAGGTTGGCTGAATTAGACGGTGGGACCGGCTGCAGTCGTTGTAAAAAGGATTTTTAGTAATTTAAACCCCATCGATCGTAAAACAAACTCTCAACTAAAAATCTTGTGATCTTTATGTCAGTTAATGCTTTCACCCTTCCATAACATTTGTCGTCAACAGTTAACGTTTTTCCATCAACAGTTACAGATGCTTGAAGAGCTTGAAGATCACGTTGTTCAATGCATCTTCAAGCATCGCTTCTTCCACCCATTTGAACAAGTGATACTTAAAATGATGAAAATCAAGGTCACATTACACATAATGCTATCAATACAAACAAAATTCGCTTACCTCTCCTCTGGTTTCACAACGAAAGAAAGAACGTCCGGGATTCTCTTGGAAGCTTGATGTGAACTTCGTAATCCTTTCTCCACAGCCACAGTTCAAAGGAAATCCGCGGTTCATCTTGCTAGAGAGAGAGATGATGAAAGAGATGAGTTAGAGAGATGTCATAGAAAGAGATGAAAGGTGACAAACTAGGGATTTGAGATAGGTGAATTGGGGATTTTCGGGTTTAGATTAGGGTTTTTTATTTTCGACAAAACACGTCGTTTAGTGGCTAAACTTCTGTTAAACGAAAATTAACTGGAGATTAGTATTGCTATTAAAAAGGCTTGGTCAACGAAAGTTCACGATTTATTCGTGTTTGACTACGAGTTCATGTTTTAAATGGCGTGTTTCAGAGTTTAGGGTTTTTTTGGCTTATTTTTGAAAGTTCAGGATTTAAAAGTCAATTTTCCCTATATACTAGTCGGAATTTCATCCGGACTGTCACATATATTCTAGGTGAATGGCTAGAGGAAGTTGCACCACATTGCTATCATCTTTCCAACTTCCCAAAGTGAAAGAACTAGTTTAGATTCTATCATTACATTATATGTCTCTTTTTCATTAAATTATTATATATAAAATATGTCTTTTTCCTTTTTTTTTTGTGTGTAAAAACAAGACTCCAAAAATGAAAAAAATATGATTTTTTAAAGAAAATTATTGAACAAACATAAACAATGTTAGATTAGTTTTGTTTTTTTTTGTAATGTAGAAGACTTTGTTTACTGAGTTAATCAATTTCTTCGTAACAAGGTTTTTGTGTGGATACTTTGTCTATTAAGTATCGGATCTCACTGACAAAACTATAAAATCACACAATCAAGATCAATAAGAAGTCATTCTCTTATTTAATCAATTGAGATCACAATCACAATATCAAATCAATCACCAAAACTTATAAGCTATGTCACATCTTGACATCTTCTTATATAAGAATCAAAGTTTCTTAAACACAATAGGTTTAACATAAAACAATATTTCCTAATCCTTATAGATTTCCATAACACAATAGGATTAGGTAGCTTCAATCTCAAGTTACTTCAAGCTTACTCCAACATTCTCCCCCATAAGCTTGAGCTCAACTTCATTCATATCTTCAACTCCAATCAAGTTTCTCAACTCTTTGAATCTGATCCTTCCAAGTGATTTGGTTAGTATGTCAGCTCTCTGTTCACTTCCGGGCACATGATCAACTTCCACTTGCTCGTTTTCAACACACTCTCGAATAAAATGGAACCTCCTATGTATGTGTTTGCTTCTACCATGAAACACATGATTCTTTGTGAGTGCTATTGCTGATCTGTTGTCGACTCTGATCATTACTCGCTTGCAAGCTTCATTGAGAACTTCACCAAGCAATTCTTGAAGCCAAATGGCTTGCTTTGCTGCTTCAGTAGCAGCAATAAACTCTGCTTCACAGCTTGACAATGCCTCAATCTCTTGCTTTGTTGAACACCAAGTTATAGGACTATCTCCAAGGTAGAAAACATGGCATGTGGTGCTTTTCCCATCATCATTGTCCACATTATGGGAGCTATCACTGTAACCTTCCAGTTTCAAGTTACCACCACGCTTAAACCGAAGACCAAGAGAGCATGTACCACGCAGGTACCTCAAGATTTGCTTCAGAGCAGCTCCATGACACTCCTTAGGTTCTTGCATATACCTACTAAGCACGCCCACGCTGAATGAAAGGTCAGGACGTGTGTGTAATAGGTATCTTAGACAGCCAACGCTCCGGCGATACTCTCTTGCATCAATGTCCTTATCATCAGGTGACTTCGAGAACTTGGCATTCATCTCCATTGGCACATGTGTAGGATTACACGAGCCCATTCCGGTTTCCTCAAGAATCTTCCGCGCGTACCGATCTTGTCTTAACACAATACCATTCTCTCCTTGATAAACTTCTATTCCCAAGTAATAAGTCAACTTGCCAAGATCACTCATCTCAAACTTAGTAGCCATCTCTCTCTTGAACTCTTGTATTACTTCAAGTGATGATCCAGTAACCAATAGATCATCTACATAAACAACCACGACAAGTAGACTCTTGTTTTCTTCCTTTCGATACAGTGAAGGTTCCTTCGAGCATCTTTGAAAGTTCAGACCTCGTAGGATCTTGTTTAGCTTTATATTCCAGGCCCTTGGTGCTTGACGCAAACCATAAAGTGCTTTCTTGAGTTTATAAACCTTTTCTTCTTGACCTTTAACTACAAATCCTTCTGGCTGGACCACAAACACTTCCTCCTTTAATTCTCCATGGAGAAACGCAGTCTTAACATCAAGGTGGTGGATCTCCCATCCTATAGAAGCCGCAAGCGCCATGATCAGCTTTATTGTCTCAACCCGAGCCGGTGCGAAGACCTCATCATAGTCAATACCATGCTTTTGGACATATCCCTTTGCCACTAACCGTGCTTTAAATTTGCTGATCTTACCATCGGCATTACGTTTTATTTTAAATACCCACTTGAGTCCAATTGACTTCACTCCAGAAGGCAACACAACAAGAACCCATGTATTATTTTTCTCTATAGAGAATATTTCATCCTTGCAAGCATCTATCCATACATTCAACTTCTTGACTTCATTATAATCCCATGGCTCATCGTTAATGATCATCAACAGACGTTCACTTTCAACCTCAGCGCCTAAAATATAGTCATCTAGATAAGATGGCTTTGTACTCACGCGATGTGACCGTCTAGGTCCTTGTGTATCGTTTTCTTCATCACCTTCAATGTCTTCTTCATCATCAACATCAATAACATGTTCACCTTCTTCTTCTTCTTCATTATTTTGAACGATCTCGACTTCTTTTGACGCATTACCCAACTTCTTGAGGTTCACGACAAGCTCTCCTGCTTTAGGATGCTCTGTTTCCTCTGTTTTACTCCAATCCCATTCTTTTCCTTCATAAAACACAACATCACGGCTTACTCTGATTCGCTTGGTTACTGGATCAAGTAATCGGTATGCTTTTGATCCTGGTTCAGTTCCTAAGTGTACCAGAGCTCTTGCTCTATCATCGAGTTTCTTTCTTCCCGGTGCTTCTGTTTTTGCATAACATAGGCATCCAAATATTCTCAAGTGCGAGAGGTTTGGTCTTCTTGAGCGCAGCATCTCATATGGTGTTCTCTCATCTAATGACCTTGTTGCAAGTCTGTTAATTAGGTAAGTAGAATGTCTCACAGCTTCTACCCATAGACTATTTGGTACGTTCATATGCTTCAAGATACTTCTTGTCATCTCCATAAGTGTCCGGTTTCGTCGTTCTACGACTACATTCTGCTGAGGAGTGTATGGAGTTGTCAAGTGCCTCTTTATACCATTTTTGTCGCAGTATTCATTGAATTCATGAGACACAAATTCACCTCCTCTATCGGTTCGAAACATCTTGACCTTGCTTTGTGTTTCTTCCTCGGCAAGTGTTTTGAATCTTTTGAATTTTTCAAGAGCTTCACTTTTCTCTCTCAATAATATTGTCCACATGTATCGTGTATGATCATCTATAAGCACAAATATATACCTCTTCAGAGCCGGCATTGTTGGTGAAATAGGACCACAAAGATCCCCGTGAACAAGCTCAAGTGGATTAGAAGCTCTAAACTTTGATACTTGTGGAAAAGGTTTCCTCGCTTGCTTTCCAAGTAAACAAGAGACACACTTTTCTTTCTCAATCTCGACGTTGGGTATGCCAGTAACAAGTTTCTTTTTCACCATCAGCTTCAGTGTGTTGATGTTTACATGGCTAAGTCGTGAGTGCCATACGGATGATTGTGTGGCTTCAGTTATTTGTAGACAGTACATACGATTGACCTACAAACTGACCTTGTAGAGTCTGTTTCTTGATAGTGTAGTACTAATCATCAAGCTTCCGTATCTGTCATATAGCATCAGTGTCTTGCCTTTCATGCTGACTTCGCAACCCACTTCAGTAGCCTGTCCCAAACTAATAATGTTGCTTCTTAATCCAGACATATAGTAGACATTATTAATATTTTCTTCTCGCCTTCCTTATGAACAAAGCAGATTGAGCCTTTTCCTTGTATGTCGATCCGAGAGTTGTCTCCAAATCTTACTTTACCGGTGATGGTCTCGTCAAGCTTGTAGAAGAACAGGCGGTTCCCACACATATGGTTACTAGCACCGTTGTCAAGGTACCACACGTTCTCTGCATCAAGATCAGCCTCAAAGCTAGTAGGGTTTACTTTATTCTCGTTGAGGTAGACTACTTCGTGTACCATTAATTCATCAGCATCTTGGGTGTCTTCATCTTTCTTTTCAGCTGTCTCTTGGAGCTTTAGTACCTTGTCCGGACAATCAGTGGCACAATGACCCTGTTTGTCACACTTGAAACAAGTTATGTGTGACGCATCTCCGTTTAGGCGCTGTCTATATGCCTCTCGCTGACTCTGAAATGTTGATCCGGTGCGACCACGGCCTCTTCCTCTCCATGGAGAACGACCGCCTCGACCTCGACCTCGTCCTCCACTATAGTTTCCTCCATAACTATCTTGGCTCGTATCACCATACATCAATTTCCCATCGTCGTGTGTTTCTTCTTCTTCTTCAGCGATCCGTTCTTCATACGCTTTCAATCTACCCACTATGTCTTCGAAGCTCGTTGTGTTGAGGTCAAGAACTTGTTCAAGAGAGGCCACGATATGTATATATTTCTTCCTCGGCAAGGTCTTTAGAAACTTTTTCACAAGTTTGGATTCTTCCATGGTCTCGCCTAGTGATGCAGATTTAGATGAGATTCCAGATAGTTTCCCAACGAAGAGATCTATTGTATCTTCTTCTTTCATCTTGAGTATATCGAATTCTGCCATTAGGGTTTGTAGTCTAGCTTCTTTGACCCTCTCAGCTCCAACATGTCTTGCCTTTATTGCATCCCAAACTCCTTTTGCTGTATCAATGTCTCCAACTTGCAAGATCAGAGCTTCGGGTATGGATTGAAATAGAAACGCTATAGCCATATTGTTCTTCTTCTCATCCTTGGATCCAGGGTCAATCGTTTCCCATACCTCACTGACCTTAAGTGTCACCTTCATTCTCATGGCCCAGACAATATAGTTTGAAGAAGTTAACATCGGAAATTTGATGGAAGCAGGGCCGTTGTCTTTGTGCGCCATGCCGGTGTCTTTGTGTGCCACGATCTCATCCTTGTTATCACTCATGATCGATCTTTATTACTTGTTTGTTTTCTTTGCTCTGATACCAAATATAAAATCACACAATCAAGATCAATAAGAAGTCCTTCTCTTATTTAATCAATTGAGATCACAATCACAATATCAAATCAATCACCAAAACTTATAAGCTATGTCACATATTGACATCTTCTTATATAGGAATCAAAGTTTCCTAAACACAATAGGTTTAACATAAAACAATCTTTCCTAACCCTTATAGATTTCCATAACACATAGGATTTGGTAGCTTTAATCTCAAGTTACTTCAAGCTTACTCCAACAAAAACAAGGGGTCAATGGGATGTGAACATGATCACTCAAATATTTGCAGAGGATGAGGTGAACCGGGTTTTAGCCACGAAGTTTGATCTGAGAAGAAGTAATAAGTTGACAATTTGACATGGAGAAAATGCATACCCAAACTTTTACTCTAAGTCAAAACACGCCTTCACTAATCAAAAATTTGAAATTCATGCCTGAACTAGGGGTCGATAAAAAAATACATACCCCAACTCTTATTGCAGGTCAAAACATATCTTAACAAATAATTTTTTTAAAATTTATGCATAATCTTTAGAAGTCAACCCCAATCTTAATGTATACTATTATTTGCGAAGTAATTTTTCGCAACAGAGCTCTCACGTTAAAAATTAGAGTGGCTAAAGTCTATATTACTCTTAATGAATTTTTATATATATATTCTATTATATAATAAAATGAATTTTATTTGCAAAGTAATTTTTCGCAACAGAATTCTCACGTTAAAAATTAGAGTGGCTAAAGTCTATGTTACCCTTAATGAATTTATATATATATATATATTCTATTATATAATAAAATGAATTTTATTTGCAAAGTAATTTTTCGCAACGGAACTTTCACGGTGGCTAAAGTCTATGTTACTCTTAATAAATTTATATATATATATATATATATTCTATTATATAATAAAATGAAATTTATGTTAAAAATCTTATATATTTTTTAAAAATAATTATGATGATTCTTATATATTATGTTGTTATCTTAAAATAATATTTTACTATTATAAAAGTAAAAAAATTAAAAGAAGTAATTTTTACAATAGTATAAAATTTGTTTTATTATATAACCGAATATATATAAAATTCATTAAGGATAACATAGACTTTAGCCACTCTAATTTTTAACGTGAAAGCTCCGTTGCGAAAAATTATTTCGTAAATAATAGTATAGATTGAGATTAGCGTTGACTTCTAAAGATTATGCATAAATTTTAGATTTTTGATTTGTTAAAGTATGTTTTGACCTGTAATAAGAATTAGAGTATGTATTTTTTTATCGACCCCTAATTCAGTCATGAATTTTAAATTTTTGAATAGTGAAAGCATGTTTTGACATACGATAAAAGTTGGGGTATGTATTTTCTCTGCGACCCCTAGTTCGGACATTAATCAGCGGTTTTCCCCTTGTCAACTCCCGGAGGTAGTACAAGAAGAACAACACCATGATTATTAATGATCATGTGTCCGTGGTAGCAGAGCAGAATAGAGTTCACCTCGTGAAATTAGTCTCACATTTGCATAAAATTTGCAATATAATTTCTCAATCCATTTTTATTAAATAATATATTTTATGATCATATCAATCACAAACAAATATTAAGTTTTACATTTGAAAGTGCAGAGGCAGTTATTGGTATCTTCAATACACCTGCCAGATCCTTTCCACTTGGCAGTACACTCAGCAGCACACTGTTTACGTTCACAAATTCCTAATTCAACAATATAGTCATGGCATTGTCCTTGTGACTCCATCGTCACTGTTCCTAAATAAATATTAAAAACATATATTAGTATAATCTCAATTATTTTGTTACTAATAAGGTTATGAACAAATTAAACATTACAATGTAAAAGTAAAAATCTACAAATATTGAATAATTTTGAAGTGTAGAACAAACCTAAAACAAGAACAATCATGAAAATACCAAGAATGCTGGTTTTAGCCATTTCAAATGATACAATAAGAATGAAAAAAAAACTGATGTAGTTGTTTTGTATTCGTAAATACAGAACAAATAAGATGTGAATATATATATACAAAGTACCTAATAAAAATAGAAAAAGGAGAGTCAACTTTCTTTATTTTAATTAATTAGAGTCAACTTTTTATTAATTAGATTAGATACTTGAAATACAAATGTAATTGTGTGATTGGTAATTGATGTAGATGTTGTCCACAGTCTTATTTATTTCTAGAACACTAAAATCACAACAATCAAGCTTTAATTAAAGTCAATTTTTATTAACTGTACAAATAGTTTGTAGAGCCAAATACACAAAACAATTTATATGATTTTCCATAAAATCCTACAGCAATAAATCTAAAACCACAAAAAAAAAATCTAAAGCATTTTTTTACAACAAAAGATTTAAAACTACAGTCATTAGCAATCAACCTAAATAGGAAAAATATCTAGAAATTAACTAAAAACAAAACTGATAAGAACTTAATAAATCATACTTTTTATCTTTCATATTAAACGTTGTTTTACTTTTAATTTTTTTCATCATTTTATTTTTTTCAATACACATATTAAATAATTATCTAAATTTTAAATTTTATTTTTAATTAATTAATTAACAAAACAAACAAAATAATCTATTAAAAAGAAGAAAATAGAAAATATTAATTTTTCTTAATTTGTTGGCAAAAAGGTTAAACGCCATTTATTATAAAAACAGATAGAGTAATTGACAACATTTTATTATCACCGAGCATTAAGTCACTATATACATTGACCGTTGATTTTAAATTAAATTTCTAAATTTAAGAGATATAATATAAAAGTACAGATTGTTTTTTGACAAAACAAAATTGTCCATTAACTAGAATGGTTTTAGTAGGATTAGTTGTCATTATAAAGTATAACTATATTTTGATCTG
The DNA here is from genome assembly GCF_020379485.1 of Brassica napus. Taxonomy (NCBI): domain Eukaryota; kingdom Viridiplantae; phylum Streptophyta; class Magnoliopsida; order Brassicales; family Brassicaceae; genus Brassica; species Brassica napus. The sequence continues at coordinate 5,236,645 of NC_063447.1, forward strand.
CGTTTTTAATATTTTTGTGTTGCAAAAGTGTTTTACTAAATGTCAAAAAATTTGTAAGAAAAATGAAAATAAGTGAACTCGTCTTACTCACCCGTCTCATTTGAGATCTCATCCTAAAGTCAAACTCTGTCCATGTCCATTTTATTTTAATATTTAATAAAGTTACATATTAGATTATGATAATTACATTACTAAATTTAGACCCGTTTAAACTTATTTAAAACGTTTTACATTATAAAAATTGAAAATTTTTTGAAGTGTATTTGAAAAAAAAACATTTCGAAAAGAAAAATATTTGGAAATCTAAACTCAAAGCTGTTAGATATCTGTTAAACTTTTTTCATTTTAGTTTTTCATATATATTTTAAGCAGATTAAAATAATGAATATGAAGAGAGTAGACACAAACCTGGATTGTTATAATACATGATGATGGGAGAACTTCCGGTGGAGACGAAGACTTTGGTGGATTTAACGGATTTCACGGTAATAGCTTTAGCTTCTTTCGTGAAGTTTGTAGATTTTGCTTGGATGTAAGATGCAAGGAAGAGATTTATATAGGAGGGAGACAAAGGCAGGTGAAACGAAACCATGGAAAAAGGATTAAAGAACCTAATTGAATGATGAAGTATGGGTTGTGAAAACGTTAATTGCGGAACCTGTAACGATGACGACGAAGGGGAAGAGTTGAGACAACTATTGCTAGCAAGTAGCGACGATCTGAGAAACTTGGAATTGAAATGGGCCGAAGTATCAGTAGCCCACAGCGAGGAGAGAGCGAGAGCATTAAAGATGTTTAGTTGAGGAGCCTAAGAAGAGGGAGATCTATGAGTAAAATGACCCACAGTTTTCAATGTCCGAACATGGAACTATTTATATACAATTTAATACAAAACACACCCCCACATAAAATATGATAAGTAAAACAAAATAGTAAGACTTTTTTTGAAGAAAAATCGTGTATAAGAAGTCACAAAGTAAGCATGGGATGTTGGCTCCTCGTGGCTATTAATTGTGTGTTCTGAAGATATTAGTTAGGGTTGATGTAAATATTATTAGGCATGGCCAGTACACTGTGTAACAACAATTTGGCAGATCCATTTCATGATATTAATTACAATTTGTTTATTTTTATTATATATGTGCAAAAACATATATGTTCATCAGTTATGCTATTTTCATGTTATTTAACTATATATTCTTCACGTTTCACTGAAACTATCTTAGGTTAACTACTATCCCCTGTATATTATTTGAAAAGCATTATTTGAGAAGCATTACAACTTCTTTTTGTAGCCATATGTCATCACTAAGATGATTTTTAGAATCATTAGAGGAATATGTTGTCCATCTAATTATATAATAAGCTTTTTATTAAATTAACAATAAATTCATCATTAATGTACTTTATTATTTCTTTAAATAAAATTTACGGAATTGCCTAATGTGGCTAAAGTATATATGACAATTAATGATTTTGAATAATAAAGATTTGATAAAAAAATAGTGTATCTTCTATCATATTTGTTTAATTTTAAACTATTAAATAAATTAAACAACCACAATAACCATATAATAAAAATTTTGATTTTTATTTATATGTTATATTTTGAATTTTTACAAATGGCTATAAATTACTAAAACTGTTAAGAGTCTCACATTCAAATTTTATGATCCATGGTTTAAAAATTTTGTTATGACAAAATACAAATGATTACAAAAATTATATAAGTAAAAAGTCTAATTTAATTAATTATTAAGATTAATATATATATCGTTTTAAATTAAACTATAAACCATATAAAATACAATATTTTAGTTTCAAAATTTACTTTGAACAATTTTTTTGATAAAAGTTTTGAACGATCATTGACAACTTATTTTTTTTAAATTATAAATTACTAAAACTATTAATCCCACAATGAAAATTTTGTTATCAGTAATTTAAATTTTTTTATATAAAAAATATAAATGCTCAAAAAAACTATATGAGTAGAAATCCTCATTTAATAGACATTAATATTAAAAATATACTAAAATATATTATCTATGTTAGTATCATTTAAATTTAATTACATATCATATCAAATATAAAAAAAAAATTTGGATTAATAAAATTGTTTTATATGTTCGCACCAATTTAATTATATATTTAATAGTTACTGAAATTTAATTATTTAAAATATATTAATTATTTCATAATATGTAAAAATATTTAATACATAAAATAATTTTTATATATAATGTTGTAACAATTTCACAAGGCGCGGATCTTAACCTAGTAGCATGTTATTTCGTTGATCTTTTTAATATGAAAGTCTTTGTGGTACGTATTGACAAGTGTATGCGTGCGTATTTAAAACATAGAATTGTAATTGTGTTGGTGTGGAGTGTAAAAATGTGTGATTAAGTTTTTAGGGTGGAGAATGTTAGGGTTTGGGTGAACAAACTCAACAAAATACATTTTTGCTCAACTACACAGCTTCTGTATAAGTTTGTTTGTGTTTGGTGACTTTGCTGACTTTTGTCGATATATTTTATAGTTTGCAAGCATTGAATGTATAATAGCAATTGCGTCCACTTCCTCTCTTAATGCATGATCTCATACGTTGTAATTTAATGATAAAAAAAATTCGACATCACTGGATTAAAGTTAAATATTAGAAACTTAGATCATAGAAGGAATAATTAAAATGAAGACTGGATAAAGGAAAAACCCTAGTAATTGTAAAGTGTTTTGACCTTTGTCATCAACTTTTTCGAATTACAAACCAAGGCAGAATATCCGGTTCGTGTTTTACGTTGACATACGTAGACCAAATCCATAATTATTTTCCATTAAACATTTTTTCTTAAAATATTTTCCATTAATTGAACATGGTAATGGAAAACTTAAATAGAATAATAACTATTCCCCCAAAAGTACATCTTAATTATAGTTTAAAAATATTACAAAACATATTAAATTTTGATTGTAAATGCATTATTACTAAATATTTTCATATTTTTAGCTAATAGAAGTTAATAAAGACAATTTTAAAAAATCTTACAATTTACCATTATTACTTAATACAATAAATTAAATGTAAAAGTTATATCTTTTGAAACAAATATTTTTATAAAACGGATCATTTTCTAATGAATTAATGGAGTATGATACAAGAGAGAATTATAAACCAATTAAATCTCTCACTAGTATAAATTATTTTGTCTAGATTTTTTTAACTAGAGAAATGTATGGAAAACTTTGATTCTATATATCTATTAGTCAGATACCCACATATAATTAATTTTATTTAAAATTATAAATTCTTTTATTGATATTTTAAAATATATTCAGTTACATCATAAAATACACTTAAATATATAAATTATTTTTATTGGTTTATATTATCACTAGTCAACAATTTATAAAATCATAAATATTAATAATTTTATAATAATATTAATTATGTAATATATTGCTAATTATATTCGACATCTAACAATACTAATACTAAAAGGGCATAATACTTAAAAGATATAGTGTTCACGTCCTCAAAAAAATTAGCTAATTAGAGATCCTTAACTAGCCATGTCATTTAGGTTAAAATATTGAAACAATATTGACTTCAATTGTATTCCTTCGTCTTTATGTTCTCTGGAAAACGTTTTGGTAGTGATTGTAATAAGCACAAGTTTCAGCCAAAACGTTTTGCCTCAACAATCAGTCTCCGATTTCCCTCCTCTCTTACTAGCCGCTGATGCCGCCTTTCAGATCTCCAATAACCCTCAAACCACCACCTAAAAACGTAAACATAAGCCGCTTCAAAACCAGTGCATACTTGCGTTGAGACTGATTCCCTACAATGTTCCATCTCTTCTCTCCTCATACATCTCCACCAACGGCTTTGACTATATCCTTTCTCCACTGGTTCGTTTCTGATCGAGTCTCACGTTTGTGTCTACTATTTTCTTTGGATATGGCGCTTCAGTGTTTATATATCTAATGAAGTTTTTTTTTTCGCTCTCCGTGAAATGTTGCTATGCAGATGGCCCTTCGTATAGGCCGATATTAGTGGAAGGAAACAGACACTCAAGTTCTACCCGTCTCTGGCTCTGAATTACTCTTACAGGTTATTTTGAGTTTCTTGCTTTTTGTTAATTTTTATTCAAGATTAGTCTTTTCTGTAAAATAGAATCTTCAATTAAGCTCTAACTTTCTATTCCTTCTTTCTTTCTTTAGTTTTGTTTAATGTGATTCTACTATGAAGTTATGGTTGAGGGCTCCGCTGGTGAACTCTGATGGTGATTCATGGGATGCATTCCCAAACAATCTGGTAAAACGTAGGACCAAAATTGATGCAATTCAACATCGCAGGTATTAAAAAAAATTCTGCAAACTTGGTATCAGAAGCTGCAAAGATAAAGTAAGCCAATACAACATGATGTTTGTACTAACTATTTAGTTCACATGAGTGCACCATAATAAGATGTCAAGCCATTCTTCAGTGTTATATCATAACCTTTCTTTCTTTAAACTAAAAAATTAAAATGACTGCCTCTTCTATTAGGTTTTTCTTTTCTTTATACATGCGACTAAAAGTAGATGTCACTACTATGTTTTTATTTTGTTTTTCTCTTACTAGCTTAATTGGGTATTTTTGTTGTTTATTGGTGTATAAGGGCCGCCTGCTCAAGAGATTAAAATTTTCATTAAGAGATTTGAAGTTGAGATCTGGTCCTCTGCTTAGGGTTGGTCTCCTGATTATTAAATTTTTTTTTACTGAAGTTGTCTCCTGATTTTTCATCCTTATAAATATCGTATTAGTTTTGAAATTTTTTTTTTTTTCAAAAGCTTGTAGTGTGTTGATTGATTTTTTCATGGTTCTGACTGGTATATATATATATGCATGCCTATACATACACTCTCTAATACTCTTTGTTATAGGGTCAAAACAGTGTTCCAACAATGGATTCAATACAATAGAGCACATTGGTAGACTTCTACTCTCCAGTGATCTATTAAGTTTTCAGAGGTTCAAAGAGTTCTATGCTTCAAACACTATATGCACTGAGGACGAACCTTACAAAGGTCTTAGTAATCTGGTAAAGTGCTCCAATCTCTTTAATAATGTTGTTTATATTTTTATTTCTTCCTCATAACTTCAACTGATTTTGCCGTGCAATGAATGCATGATAATACATGAGTGTTTTCAGTGACTTACGGTCATACAAGCAAATGACAGTTTTCTTGATAATAAACGAAATCTTAACATTTGAGGTCTATATCTTTATCTTTTGCTTAGTTTTTTTTTTGGTTTTTTTTTTTGTTTTGACTGGACTGGTTTGGTTAGTTAGCCCCTGCAGGAGACTTATTTTCTTACTTGGATGATCTGGCAAATTCATTGGATATTCAGGCTTACATAAGAGAGTGTGTTTGGACAGCCGGAAATTGATTTCCCACCCCAACACCGTCTAGCTAGCTAGCATCAGTAGCGTATTACACCGTTAGATTGCCATTAAAAACAAATCCACAAAAACTGATTTATCTCCTTACCACTTCGGTTTTCTCCTTGTGAAATTAATAGAATTTTCTCATATGTATTCACCCTCTTAATGTTTTGTGGTTTCTTGGAATGTTTGTGTTTAAGTAAAAATAAGAATTTCGTTTCAGAAAATTTCAAATAATATGTCTATGGTTTTATATCAGGATGTCTACTCATACTGTTTTATAAAACACATATACAGTCAAAAACTGTTAAATACATTACACAAAATCTTGATCTTAATTTGATATATGAAAAAAATAGATAGATTAAAATAATTAAACTATGAACCTTTTTACCAAATACAAAAATTATATTTAATTTAATTTAATGTAATGTAATAAATTTAGTTAAGCGAACATTTTAAATAAATGTCGCAAAATGTAGTACTTATGTGGAAAATGGTAGTTAAATATTTTTTATGCAAACAAGTCATACTCTTAACTAAAATAAATTAACTTACTATTTTATACATTTAGTTACTATAATTATAGAAATTAGTGCATTCATTATAGAATATTTATTATATTTTTAATATGTGTGAACAAATGAAAAATTATATTTGTGGATTAAGGGAGTAATAAAAAATTCATATAATATAAATATAACAAATTAATTAAATGATTAAAAATCTGTATTTATTTGTATTTCACTCTTTTTACAATGAACTCAAAACTAAGTGATATAGATAGTCAATTAAAATGGGTTTATCTTCTTATTTGATGCTGTAAAAATGGAGGTCGTTGTTGGTTTAATTTGAATAAGTACAAACGACACATAAAATAATAAATGTTAAAAGGTCAATCATTTTGACACAGAAAATTAATGTTGATCAACAATGATCTAACTTTCTATCCCGAACATCAACGCAGCTCATTTTAAAGAATTATATCAAATACAATTCAATTATTTGTTTCAAAATTACAACTTAACTACTGATCGCCTCAACAACAAATATTTTGAACAAAAGAAATATGTCATAAAAAAAGACTTTTTGGAAATTTATAATAAAATTAATAGAATTTAATATATATATATATATATATATATATATTTTTGTTTAAACACCACTAAAATCATCAAAGCTTTGTTAAGAGGAACAAAAAAAGTTATTCACCCATGAAGTCAACACTTAACTTAGCATCCTACAACAAATAAAGCTTTCCGTAACAAACAACATTTTAACAACAAAACATCTCATTTACCCATATTTGCAAAAGCTAAACATTCCATATTAACTAAAACTCATTTTATAATATTTAAAATTCAAACAAGAATTTAAATTTTTATGTAGAAATAATCCGCGCGTAGCGCGGACAAACGATATAGTGAATATAATAACTAAATAAAAACTTACATAGAGAGCATAAATTTACAAAAAAAAATGAAAATAAAATGCTAAAACATAAAATATATGTAAAACGATGATCACGGATTAGCTCTAGTCTTCACTTCACTTGATGATTTTCCGATTTTTAACTACTTTCCACGTTTGCAGACGATTTGATGTTTCTTTTACATAGATTCATTTGGCATAAGTTCTATTTTCGTGCACATACTTTTTTTTCCTGTGTGGATAATCTCAGGATATGTATCATTCATGGGCTCTTTGTTATGATTTGATACAATATGTGGATGATCTCATGCAGATCTTGTGATTAAATATGAAAATAGTAGGTTAAAACTTGAGATAAAAGATAAATCGACAGAGAATATAAATTATCTTATTAGATTACCTTTCCATCAACGGCAAAGAAAACATACATTTCTAGATCAAACAAACAATAATAATTTTATAGCTGAATTTTTTTTTATAACTTAAACTTAATTACAGTTGCCTACGGCAAGTTACATGAAATACAAACAATAAAATAGTTTAGATTAGGTACATCAAGAATATCCCATGCACTGATGCACAGATGTAATATTTTCTAATAATAGTAGAAAAAGATAGAAACTCAAAAAGATATGTAAAACTGAAAGGGATCTTCGACGGTTGACTCTTTTTTTGGACAACCGACCGCTATGACTTTATATGACTAAAAAAACTTGTTCGACATTTGGCACATTTATGGTAATAATGAAATTAATGACTTTTTGGTTACGACTTGTGAACCGATCACGTAACTGTAATAAATAGATACCGAGCGTGGCTTGTCCCACAGAAAAGGTTCATTTACGTGATTTTCTGTTCATTCTCATTTTGCATTAAGATCATATCTAGAATTAATAAGAGAAATAAAAAAATTTAAAATACATATTGAAAAGTTGCTAAACAGTGAATGAAATCATTATTGTTATATAGTTAGTTACCCCCTCACTTATATTCACATGGTAATTAATACTAGTAGTAATCACTACAACACTCAACTACTCTAAAGGCTTATTATTGACTTATTTGTTAGCATGTCTTATGATTCTAAATTTCATACTATATTTTTGCTTTACAGTTTTTTTACAAATCAGAACGTATTGTCTCTTTTAGGAATCATCCAACGATAGTAAAATAAAAATTCGTAATTTAAAAAGAGAAAATCAAGTGTATAATGTGTCTATATTTTCACACACACTAAGACAAGAAAGAAGCTAACAAAAAAAATAAAGACGAAAGAAGCTTTTCGCACTGAAAGAGAGAGTCCTGTGACTTGTGTGACAAGGGAATTGAATCTCCGTTCTAATAGTACAAGATGATAAAGCCAACATAGGCTGAAGAAAACCAAAAGCGTTTGACGTTGAGGCACACACATGTAACTCAAGAACAAGTTTGTTTATGTACCTGTGCTGTGTGAGCAACGAATGATACAATGGCTTTTTTTTTGTCACTAGATCTCACTGGAGGTGCCACTCCTTACGAGAGAAGCTTGTGGGTTACTTCTCACAATCACACCTTTCAAGCGAGAGAGAGGTTCAAGTACCCTGCTCAGCTTCTGTGTGAGCAAAAACAAAATAAGAGTCGTCATTTCAAATGAATGGCTATTACCATCTTGTAATGATTATTGACACATGTTTTTAGATCATTAACCTCGCTACTGATGCTTGACTGCCACTTGAGCTGCAAAACCTGCCACCTCTCTTGCTGCCAGCGTTGACCAAGAACCACTAGTCCCGTGACAGCAGCTGCAAAGAACAAAGACCACATCGCATTCGCTTCTCTTGTGCGTATATACATGGAAACAGCTCTCCTTCTCCACCACGCTTCGCAAGGAACGTCGTGTCTCGCCTTCTTACCATCCTTCTCAACTCCAAGTGTATCCTTTGCAGTATGAGAACGAAGATCCAACTCCTCCTCCTCGTCATTCTCATTTGGCTCAGAATCAATTAACCGGTCTGATTCCATGTACTGTCTCGAAGTACTATTAGGTTCATCAGACAATCCCTGACCTTCTTCTGGCATCATCAAGCCTTGGCCATCCTTACTCCCTTCTTCCTCTTCCAAGACAGGTTCATCATCATCAACAATTGGTAAATCCTCATGCTGGCTAGGTGGGAACACAAAGTGGTCAGACATGAACAAATCACGCGAAGTCGCAGCTCCGTAGTACGCATGATCAAACTTCCTCGCATCTTTGGACTCAACGTTATAAGGACCAGGAGAAGCAGCATAAGCTGATGAAGTAAGCGAAACAACTTCCCATTCATTCCCACGAGGAGGATGATGATCCTCTTTGTCAGCCATCTTCTAAACCACAGAATCTCCAACAACCCTATAAACAGAAAAGAACTCTGCTTTAGTTAACTATAGAAAAAACAGAGCATATCTCACATCTTCATAGGTAAAGGACCAAACTTTCATCGTTTTGATTTGCAATACATAGTAGAATCCGCTAGGATTGAAACCAATCAAGACTAGGCGTATTCAGAAACAGAGGAAAACAAATTCCTTTCTGGGTTCTATCAGATTCAATTAGCAGAATGGTAAAGGCGATCTCTTTCCACAACTAACTAATCGAATTCGAAACGAGCTCTAACAACACCTATCACAGTAAACAATTGAGAAGAAGAAGAAAGAGTTTGACAAAGGGAAGAATCGCTCGTCGGGAAAAGTACCTAATAAAGAGACGATACGTAATCGATTTGATTGGATCCGGAGATTGATGATGAGATTCTTCTCCCTCTCTCTCTCTCTCTTTCTCTCTCTGGAGGAGGAGACTTGAAGATCAGCTATTATTTGAAACCGGCTGAAATACACGGTGGGACCGGCTGCAGTCGGTAAAAAAAATATTATCACAAAGCTTTTTATATAAATACCTGTGGTACTGACACGTGGCTTGTTATGATTGGGTCTTAAGAGTAAGAGTAAAACCGTCGTCTCTTATTATTAAACAACTGTGTGGCGGATGCTTGAAACCAGTGGAGGAGAAGGAGAATGGGAGATCTCTACGCTTTGGACTTCGATGGAGTCCTCTGCGATAGCTGTGGAGAGAGCTCTCTTTCTGCTGTTAAGGTCAAACTCTTCGATATTCTCTCTAATTAAGTCTCTGTGTTTATTTCGTTTCCAAGTTTTGGGTTTACTGTGTTGATAGGCTGCGAGAGTGAGATGGCCTGGTTTGTTCGTGGGAGTTGACTCAGCTCTAGAGGAATGGATCGTTGATCAGATGCATATCGTAAATTCACCATCTTTATTACTGTTTTTTTCTCCTTAAAGCTTTGATTTTGAAAGAATGTGAAAGCTTACTGAGGAGCTGGTGTTTTTTTGTAGGTGAGACCTGTGGTGGAAACTGGCTATGAGAATCTTCTACTTGTTCGCCTACTGTTGGAGACGAAGATGCCCTATATTCGAAAATCTTCAGTGAGTGTGAATGCATTAAGAGATCCTCTCTGTGTATTGTAAGATCAACAGTTTTGGATGATGATTGGTTGTGTTTTGTTTATTTTAAGGTAGCAGAGGGGTTGACTGTTGATGGGATATTGGAGAGCTGGGGAAAGATTAAGCCTGTTATCATGGAAGCTTGGGATGAAGATGATAAAGATGCTTTGATCGATTTGTTTGGGAAAGTTAGAGATGATTGGATTAACAATGACTTGACCACTTGGATTGGTGCCAATAGGTATATATATGTCTTTAAGATATCTTTTGTTGTGAATTTAGCTTCATAGCTGTGACAATGTACACTATATTTGCAGATTCTATCCAGGAGTATCAGATGCACTGAAGTTTGCCAGCTCAAAGATTTACATTGTTACCACCAAACAGGTGCTGTAATGATTCTTAACTGTCTGGACTTGTGTACTGTCTTGTCGCTCTCAGTAGCTGAACTTTGTTAGTATCTGTGTGGGGTGGAAATTGCAGGGACGGTTTGCAGAAGCGTTGCTGCGTGAAATAGCAGGTGTAATCATACCACCGGAAAGGATTTACGCTTTGGGTTCAGGGTCAGTATCAGTATACTATATCACCAATGAACTTTGATCTTCTTCTAGTTTCTCCAGATTTTATGCCCAAGCTAACTTTTTATTCGGTTTGATATCTCTCATCAGGCCAAAGGTGGAAGTGCTAAAGCTACTTCAGAATAAACCAGAACACCAGGGCTTGAAGCTGCAGTAAGTCTCTTCCATGCTTTTTACAAATCTATGTATCACTGTTTCTACATGACTTGGTAACACCATTAGTTTACAATCCCTATGGATCATTTCATTTGGACAGTTTCGTGGAAGACAGACTTGCAACGCTGAAGAATGTCATCAAAGAGCCTGAACTAGACAAATGGAATCTATACCTAAGTAAGTCTCTTCTTCTCTCCCCTCATATAATCTTTTTTTCTGGTTCTTCTCGCTGATTACTCTGATGAATTCTTATCTATGAAACAGGTAACTGGGGCTACAACACAGAGAAAGAGAGAGCAGAAGCTGAAAGCATTTCAAGAATTCAGGTTATCGAGCTTTCCACGTTTAGCAGTAAGCTTAAATGAGTTGTATACTCATCAGAAAGAAGCTTCCCTTTTCATTGTTACTCTACGAACCAAACATGTCAAAGATATTGTAGCTAAGATTCAGCTAGCAGAGATAAAACTTTCAATCTCATAACTCATCCTTGGTAACATCATTCTTGTTATTACCATCACCATCTTCATCACCCTTGCTTTGCTTAAGTTTGTCGACGACATCGTCAAGTGGAGGATCTCCAGGTCTTCTAAACTCTTGTTTCCCTATCTTAACCTCGTAAGCCTCTTCTTGGCTCAGCACAAACTCCCTTAGCTACAAAGAGAGTTGATTCTAGTTGTCAAGAATCTCTCTGACTACAAAGTTTACAATTTTTATCTTATTACCTCAGTCACTTCCTTCCCGTTCTGCATATTGAACATCACCGTGCTTCGATCCACGGCCATGAACCTCACTCCCAACCCACCTGTTCTCGGAACTTTCGTCCATTTCATAGCAATGTCCACCACCATATCCTGTTGATTGAAATCAAAACGATTTTAGAACCAGAGTTCCGTAGGCTATTTAGTAAAGATTTCAATAAATATTTTTTTTAAACAAATTTGGAGACCTATATTTATGTAATTTTCTTCAAAAAAATTGGAACTCCGGGCGAATGTTTCATTCAGCTTGAAGCTACTTGACCTGAACCGATTCGTAGCTTTGTATTACCTTAGTACGTTGGACGCCTAACCGGAGCTTGACGAATCCAACGACCGGTGCAAAAGTCCGTTTAGCCATCTCCTCCTGGATCTGATCGAATCCCATGTTGGAGAAATCCGGAGGAGGATCGAACTCCGGCGCGGATGCTTTTTTCCCCCACGTTTTCCACGATTCTTCTTCTTCGTTGTCTTCCACGTCGTCTAGATCGTCGGTGATCTCGATCCGTCGCTTCCCCGCTTCGACGGATCCGTAAAAGCTGGAGATCAGAAGAAAGACGATGCAACAAAGTAGAGAGGAGCGCAGGATCTTCTTCTCCATGGTTTGTGAGTTTAACCGTTAACGGAGGAGGAGGAAGTGAGACGCAACGGCATTTCTAAATCAGTTGAGTAACGACATAAACTGAAACCTGATCACTACAAACTGCTTGCTGTTTTTGATATTTTGTATATGGAGTGTGTGCCGAGTGATGTACTTACTTATGACAAGCATGTAAAAGCCCTTTTTTTTTTTTTTTTTCAACATGTAAAAGCCCAATTAAATTGAATTGAATGCTATACGAAAAAAAAAGTAAAGAAAGAAGTTAGAGAGAAAAATTAGATCTTGGAGGTTCGGTGTCCGGCCGGCGCATAAGCGCGCGTGCCGGCGCCGGAGCTCGTCGTCTTTCAGTTTAATTGGCCGGCTTTTGTCTTATCCTTCTCTCCTTCAGTGATCGTCTTGTCTGAGCTGTGGTTTCATCATCATCCGTGATGTATCGGATCTTGGAGTGAAGACGCGGTTGGTGTGGAGTTGATGGTGCGGTGAGGACGCGTGTAGTATGGATCTCGTTCCCGGGAGATGGAGGCTTCCACAGATCCGTCGTCTCCGGCTTTTGTCACTGCAAGGTGGAAGCGTCTTTGGCTTCGCCGTCGTCGGCTCAAGTCCCCGGGGTGTGAAGGCTTCCTCAGCTTCTAGCCGCCGGCTTTAGGTTTTTTTAGTTATGGTTCCTTAGTGCTGGGTTCGAGCTGGGATCGACTGGTTCTTGGTTGTCGCTTTAGGGTTGAAGATTTCAAGCTGTCGCTCTGTCGGAGGAGCTCTCTAGGAGAGATGAGGCTCTCCGACGGGTAGATAGAGTGGAAAGTATTGGATGGGTTCGGCGGAGGCTCTTCGGTTACGAGCTTCGTTTGAAGTTTGTTGTGGTGAGGGATTCCAGTGGTGAGACGAGGCGGAGACGGCCAAGTCGAGGCGAATGTGACGCGTGCAGTTCTGATGGGTTGAGATGCATCCATGTGTCCGGCATCCAGTCTTCTTGACGCTCGAGTCGGTCGTCGTCACACCGGGGATGGTTTGGGCCGTTGGCCAGTGTAATGGGTAGGTCTTTAGTGTGGATCATTAGGCCTGGTATTTAGTTTATGTATTTTGGGCTTTCATGTAATCTGTTTCTGGGCTTGACCCGATTCTTTTAATATTAAAAACATTGACAGGAAAAAAAAAAAAAAAAAAAACCCAGTTAAATCAAAACTTTTATTAACAAATGGTTTTTTTTCCAAAATAATCACGCGTGTCTTGATTTAATTGGAGAAAGTGTGCGGTCTTTTTTAAACTTGATATATAAAGTTTTGATAGATGGTACAGTCACGAAACTGATGTATAAACTCATTTCCTGTTGACAAAAAAAAAAACTCATTTCCTACTTTCCTTTAGAAACAAACAAAACAAATAGCAATAACAATGTTTGCTTCTGTTGTATTCACCAAAATGATCCGAAATTTTACTGTACTTGTTTTGGAGAAACCTCGTCTCTGATTCATCAGTCCTTTTAAGCAATGCCAACCCAGAAAAAAAAAAAAAAAGAATACTCCTATAGAATCATCAAAAGAGTGGAGTGATCATGAAAGTATTTACCTCAAATACCAAAACCCGAATTTGCTGAGCCGACGTAACTGATGAACAGAACCCTTTCTCCCCCGAAGTTTATAAGCACTTTCAATGGCTGCTCCCACTTAAAACCCAAGATTCATCAAGTGTTACTACTACCTCTCTATCGACGTCTTTTTTTCTTGGGCGTAAGCAAAACGGGTTTCTGTGATGTGTTTGCTTCCAGGTTTGGATCTTCACTCGCTGTTGCAATCCTGTACTGTGTGTCAGTATCACTGTCAATCTCATAAGGAGTCATTCTACTCTGATTTGCTCTAAACTGCAAAAGCGTCACGTTGTAGAAGTAGCTCACGATCTTTCCTCTGCTCTTTGAAGGAAGAACGCTCCTGAGCTCATCGAAGAAAGACGGGATAAGTGTAGGTGGAGAAGGCATCAAAGACATCACCTTCTTCAGTTCAAACTCTGTCCAATACTGCAGATTACCTTCACCCATTGTATCGAAACACCACATGTAGAAAGCTGAACCAAGTTCGAGTTTCAGTTTCTCCTGTTTTGCCTTGATATGGAATCTGACACAACCAACAGAGCCTGGATTTTGGCAGCCACAAGAAGCATCTTGTCTTCCTTTTCCAATAGGATCTCTTTCGATGAGAAGGTTATTTTTGTTGTTTTGTTCTTTGTTAAGTGGCCAGTTCAGAGTGCCTAGCCACTTTGGATCGCTTTCAGTGATGATGCCAGTCCACTCAGGTACTTCAGCTTGAAACTCTGGACCAACTAGACCACCTGATTCATCCTCCTCGTCTGAACCCTCTGAACCCGAGCCATCCTCAGAAGATATCCCAGCTTTCCTCTCATTAAACTGATTCCTATCGAAACTGAGTCTCTCTCTTAGATTGTAACTAGTCCCAGCACTATCCTGATACAGAGACGGATGCATCTTCTGGATTTTCTGAAAACACACGCAAGCAAAATGATCAAGACTTGGAATGGCATAAACATGGAAGAAAAATGCATATGCAATTCATGATTCAACAGCCAAAAACAATCATAACTCAATAATGAACTTCAAGTCACCAAACACACCTGCCAAATCTTTTCACAAGACGAATCAGAGTTCGTTCTTGAAGCTCTAAACAGAAGAAGCTCTTTCCACGGCTCTTCACTTCCATAACAATCCCACTTTGATCTATCCGGCAAAGAGCCAACAGATACGTCACATGGATCCTTAGCAGCCTCGCTTAACCACTTCAAAGTCACTAAAGAACACTCCCGTTTCCTCTTCCCAGGGGAAGAACCAGAATCAAGAAACACAGCTTCCTCAAGCTTCTTATCATCAGATCTTCTCCTAGCTTTCGATATAAACCATTTAAACTCTCCTCCCACCTCTCTTGAAACCATACCTTCCCTCAACTCATACTTCCTCTTCACCTGAGCCACAAAATCCCCAAACCTACCGATCAGATCATCCGATACTCCAGGCAGCTCCACGCCACCACCATCACCTCCAACGACTCTGTTCAACCACCGCGCAAGCGAGGCGAGGTACTTGACGTAGATCGATTTCGCAGATAAACCTAATTTAGACTCGCTCCCGACTTCCTCCCACGCAGCATTCTCCGAAACGGCTTTGAAACCGCCTCTGTGGCTCACGCCGACGAAGAGGCCGAAGAGATCAACGGTCGCCGGAGGCGGAGGACAGAACTCGACGACGAACGATTCGAGCAAGCGTCGGAACGAGGAGACGAGTTCGTTCATATTCTTCTCAACCGCCGAATCTGAGTAAGAGACTGCTTCGGGAGACTTGTTCAGGTCGAAACTCTTCGGAGTTTTGCGGAAATCGACGGCGTCGTCTTCGTCGTCTGCTGCAGCCATCGACGACGAACGGCGAATCCTACAACCATTCATAGATCCCATTTATATACATAAACAGTAACAAACGAAAAAAAAAAGGTAAAGAAACTGAAACCCTAGGAAACTTCGACGAGATCGAGAATCGTTAGCTTACGATTACGACTCCATAGATTCCATGGCAATTTTTTTAGCGGGAAATACAAAAAAAAAAAACGGAAAATCGAAAAAAGCTAGGGCCATTTCTCAAAACCTTGACCCGCCATTTCCTCTCTCTGTCAAGGTTTGGGTTTCGGATGGATGGTGACGGGATCAGAAGTTTGGGGTCGGAAATCAAACTTTTCGAAACTGTAGACCCTATTCCGCAAAATTTTAAACTATGTTTTTCCCCTAGATTTAGGGTTAATAGTAAACGAATTGTAAAACAATGCGATAAAAATGAAAATCGCCGACAGAATATACTATTGAAAGGAGAGATAAATAATATTGCGAAATGTCTAACCTTTCTTTGTGTAATTTCGCCTGTATTTAGAAGTGTAGAGAAATGATTTGTTTTATTGAATGAAGCACGACGGTTATTTATGGGAGACGCTTTGGAAATGAGGGAGACTCGTACCATTAAATATAAAGATATACTGTACATATATTAGCTGTCATATGACGTATTAACTCTGGTTAGTTGTTAACCCACAGGTTGAGTTAAACACTAACAAACTACAAAGGGGGTTTGTTAGTGTTTTTTAGGCTCTTCTAAGAAAATGTTTATGGATTCTCATTTGGGCCTTAAAAACATGAGTCAAACCTTCAATTTTTCAATATAAATAAATAAAGAAAAGAAAAGAAAAAAGAATAAAAACTGTGATTTGCAAAGTCACTAGAACTTAAGACTGTCATTTTCCTAAATATTGTTCATTTTTTATATTTTTAAATCTTTCAACTAATTATACATATTTGTTGCGAACAATAAGGGAAATCGTGTGTGTTTCTGTGTATTATTACTCAATCAAAGTGTTCCCTTATATAAGAGTTACAAGGAATAGGGAAAAGAAAATTATCCAAAACCTAATACAACATGAAATAGGAAAAGATCTAAAACATATAAATGGAAACATCCTAAGACTAAAGTCGGCCGACTCTCTCTCCTCTTGGGCCGCCGACTCTCTCTCCTATTGGGCCACGGTTTGGCCTTGCCTTGATATGGTTACTAGCAATCCACATTGTTCATAACACTCCCCCTTGGATGCTATAACCATATGAGCTCGTATCATGCACGATGTTGCCTCGTTAAAACCTCTCTAGGAAAACCAAAAACCCAAGGTGGGAAAAAAATGGAAACCGTAGACAAGAAAAATAGTACAACGCATGACACTCCCCCTGATGAAGGTATCACGGAAGATCCTTCAGCCGGCGCATACCTATCTGATGAACCAGCTTCCTGAATGTTGAGGTTCGCAGAGACTTGGTGAAGAGGTCGGCTGAGTTGTCGTTGGATCGGACTTGAACTACTTGAACCTCCTTTGCCTTCTGTAAGTCGTGGGTGAAGAAGAACTTAGGCAGGATGTGCTTTGTCCTGTATCCTTTGATGTATCCTTGAGCTGAGCAATGCACGCTGCATTGTCCTCGCAGATGATCATTGGCTCCTCCTTCTCTTGTCCCACGGCCAGACCACTCTCTCTTAAGACATGGTCGGTCATGTTCCTCAACCAGACAAGTTCACGGCTTGCCTCATACATGGCTATGATCTCGGCGTGATTAAATGATGTGGCTACTAAGGATTGCTTTGTTGAGCGCCAGCATATTGCGGATCCACTATGTGTGAACACATATCCTGTTTGAGATCTAGCCTGGTGTGGGTCAGATAAGTACCCAACATCTGCATATCCGACCATGCTCTCTCCTGGCCGGTTGGTGTAGAACAAACCGAAATCCTTTGTTCCTTGCAGATACCTGAACAGATGTTTCACTCCGTTCCAATGCCTTAAGGTCGGACATGAACCAAATCTAGATAGTAAGCTCACGGCAAAGCTTATGTCCGGTCTAGTATGACTAGCTAAGTACATTAAGGCCCCAATGGCACTTAAGTAAGGCACTTCCGATCCGAGTGCTTCCTCGTCCGGTTTCTTAGGTCCGAATGGATCCTTCTCAATGTCTAAGGACCTCACGACCATAGGACACAGTAAGGGATGAGCCTGGTCCATATTAAATTGCTTGAGTATCTTTTCTGTATAAGTTTCTTGATGCACAAGGATGCCATTTGCTTTATACTCAAACTGTAATCCCAAACAGAACTTAGTTTTCCCTAAGTCTTTCATCTCTAATTCTTTCTTTAGACACTCAACGGTTTGGGAAATCTCTCCAGGGGTTCCTATTATATTCAGGTCATCCACATAAACAGACATTATAACATAGCCCTTGCTGTCGAATTTCTTTATGAATATACATAGACTTATTGGATCATTCTTATAACCCTCTTTCGTTAGGTACTCGGATAATCGGTTATACCACATTCGACCTGATTGCTTTAAACCATATAAGGCTTTATTCAACTGAATGCAATGTTGTTCTCGAGAACCTTTCTTATCTTTGAGCTTAATACCCTCTGGAACTCTCATATGTATTTCATTATCCAGTGGTCCGTATAGGTATGCAGTTACTACATCCATTACGCGCAAATCAATGTTTTCTTTCACGGCCAGACTGATTAGATATCTTAATGTAGTCGCATCCACCACAGGGGAATAAGTTTCCTCATAGTCTATTCCTGGTCTTTGTGAGAATCCTTGTGCTACAAGCCGTGCTTTGTATCTCACTACTTCTCTTTTCTCATTTCTCTTCCTTACAAAAAACTCATTTATATCCCACTGGTTTGACATCTCTTGGTGTCAAGATTATAGGGCCAAAAACGCTTCTCTTTCTCAATGATTCTAACTCCACGTTTATAGCTTCTTTCCATTTGATCCAATCTGATCTTAGCATGCATTCTTGTATGGACGTGGGTTCTAGATCCTCATCTTTATCCATGATCTCAAGTGCTACCTTGTATGCAAATAAATCATCAACGTTGATATCTTTTCTGTTCCATTGTTTTCCAGACATTACATGGTCTATAGAGATCTCTTGATTATCCGGCTCTTGTGTCCCGTGAAGCCCAGCGTCCCGGACCTCACTTTGAGGAACAGCCGGATCATCGGGTGTGGTCGGTATGCTTGGCTCGACCGATCCATCTATGTCCTGGACGGTTTCCTTGATGCTCTCGGATCCAGCACCTTTCTTGGATTTCCGAGGCTGTTTATCTTTGGAACCAATTGGTCTTCCACGTTTTAAACGTTGTTTAGACTCTGTAGCCACTTGACATTGTCCATCTTGGACGTCTAATCTTATAGGTGCATTACAAGCCGGGATGTGTGATATTGTCACTCTATTTGGGTCAGCAAATGTATCTGGCAGTCTATTAGCTAGCTCTTGAAGATGTATAATCTTTTAGACTTCTAAATCACAATCTTTAGTCCGAGGATCTTGCCAAGATGTTGATGGTCTAAACCATTCCAAATCTTTTGTTATCAACCGGCTGTTATCTCCCCCTAAGGACGGATATGTGGACTCATCAAACTGTGAGTCTTCGTATCTGGCCTTAAACAAATCACCGGTTGTTGGCTCAAGATACTTTATAATGCTTGGGGATTCATATCCTACGTATATTCCCATCCTCCTCTGCGGTCCCATCTTAGTTCTCTGTGGTGGAGCAATTGGAACGTAGACGGCACATCCGAATGTTTTGATGTGGGACACGTCTGGCTCATGACCCGTAAGTAGTTGGGATGGTGAATATCTATGCTCACTAGATGGCCTGATGCGAATTAGTTCCGTTGCATGTAAAACCGCATGTCCCCATGCTGATACCGGAAGTTGAGACTTCATAAGCAATGGCTGGGCTATCAACTGGATACGTTTAATGAAGGATTCGGCCAAGCCGTTCTGTGTATGGACATGTGCCACAGAGTGTTCTACTCTTACCCCCATGGACATACAGTATTCATTAAACGCTTGGGACGTAAACTCACCAGCATTGTCTAGACGTATAGTCTTAAGAGGAAAATTTGGAAAGTGTGCTCTCAGCCTTATCATCTGAGCAAGCAGCCGTGCAAAGGCTAGATTCCGAGTGGATAGCAGACATACATGCGACCATTTGGTTGATGCATCAATGAGGACCATGAAGTATCTAAACGTCCCACAAGGTGGGTGTATTGGTCCACATATATCTCCTTGGATTCTTTCCAGAAATTTTAAGGTTTCTTTATTAACCTTGGCTGGTGATGGCCTAGTTATGAGTTTCCCTTGTGCACATGCTGCACATGTGAGATTTCGTGGGATCACTCCTTTAAACGTGTCCCCTTGTGAATTCATCATCAATTTTCGCATCATCCCTGTTCCGGGATGGCCAAGCCGGTTATGCCATAAAGTGAATATCTCGGAGGCATTTGCCTCGATCATACTGATCCTTGCATAGTATAGACCAGTAGACATTGCGGGCATAGTCTCTAGGATCTTTTTATTGCCTTTGGTGATCGAAGTTATGTTAAGGAATTCTTTGTTTCCTTCTTCCCATGTTTCAAGATGGAAACCATTCAATCTTATATCTTTGAAACTTAATAAGCTTCTTCTAGAGCTTGGGGAATACAAGGCGGTTTTGATCTCTAGGTGAGTGCCCTTGGGCATCAACACATAGGCTTGGCCGTGACCTTCAATCAGGCTAGCCTCACCCGCAATGGTATGTACCTTTGCACTTTGCATTGTGAGATTCATAAAGTACCTTTTGTCTCTAAGTATTGTATGACTTGTGCCACTATCCACCACAAGTATACTCATCTCATCATTCATTCAATAAATAAAATTTTTCTAAAATTTAGGGACTTTATAAGATCTTTAAAATTCTTATTATTATAAATGTCATTACATACAATAAAAACACCAAATCAAAGACATAAAACAATAAGACAATGTGGTTCGAAAACTAGTCCTTTAGACAATCGGATGTCTCAAAATCCATTTGGTCATCTTTGTTATCTTTGTCGTATTCATTGTCAGCATCATATCCATATTCTTTGTCATCATGACCGTTTTCTTGGATCATGTTTGCCTCCGGATTCTTGTTCTTGAGGCTCTCTTGGTAGAGGTCGCACAAGTGTTTCGGAGTTCTGCAGTTCTTGGCCCAGTGGTTGTCCATTCCGCATCTGTGACATAATGACTTAGACGTGTAAGATGGTTTGGATATGCCACCTCGTCCACGGCCATAACTGCCTCGGCCCCGACCGTAATTGGAACCACGACCACGGTTATTGTGGTTTCCTTTTCGGCCGGTTGAGTAGTTGTCTCGACCGTTATGATTGTCACGCCTATGCCCCTTGTACCCACCACGGCTATTGCCGTATGGTTTCCTGTTGTCTTGGGTGTAGTATGTCTCTTTGGGATATTTCTTTTCAACCTCATGGGCTTCAGGTAATGGTGCTGTCCCGGCCGGTCTGGCTCCACTATTCTTCATAAGAAGCTCATTGTTTGCCTCGGCCAAGAGTAGACATGAGATCAGGTCAGTATATGTGGCAAAACCTTTTGTTCTATATTGCTGTTGCAACACAGAATTCGACTGATTGAAAGTCGTATAGGTCTTTTCAAGCATCATCATATCGGACACTTCTTCACCACAAAGCCTTAGTATTGAAACTATTTTGAACAAGGCTGAATTGTATTCATCCACCGACTTATAGTCCATGAATCTGAGATGCATCCAGTCGTGCCTTGCCTTTGGAAGCAACACCATCTTTTGGTGATCATATCTATGCTTTAAAGCATTCCAAAGATCCAGTGGATTCTCAATTGTCATGTACTGATCTTTAAGACCTTCAATGAGATGATGGCGCATAAAGCTTATGGCCCTGTATCTATTCTTTTCATTCTCATTGTTGTCCTCGATGATAGTATCACCGAGTCCCTTGGACTTTAGACTAATCCTTGTATCTAACGCCCATTGCAAGTAATTGTCTCCGGAGAGATTAAGGGCTGCGTAGTCTCTGTTTGCTATTTTCGACATCTGATTCACATTATCATATAAATTTTAGATTCATAATGTGATCACATGGCCGCAGGATATAAGCAAGCTCGGCCACAACACGTCTTATGCATTTATGATATTCAAAACAATACTAATCGACCATGGTGCTATCAATCATGAGCCACACGGCCCTATAGGTTTACTAATGCAATCAACCTAAGCTCGTGTGATCTATATGCTGGCCGATCTTGTTTCAATTAGTTATGAATGCATTTATCATGTTCGGATTCATGTAAAACGATTTAAACTTTCCTTATGATACCTAGGGTTTTCAATCTTTAAATTCTATCAACTTATGTTTAAGGTTTCAAGGCCTTAAGTATTTGTATGCTCAGTTAGATTAATTCAAGCAATCTAATCAATCCTAAACCTCAAATCAAACAAGAAATCAAACAAGCAAGATCAATCTTAAAATCGGATACTAGCTTCTTTTAGGGTTTAGGGTTTTCGATTCCTTGATTAGGGTTTGTCATATTTCAGATTTAATCAACCAACATTCAATCAGGTTCTAATTGGAATCACTTATGTTTCTAGTTTTAAGACTTGTCGATTTTAATCTTATGGTTTCATCAAGAACATATTTTTCCATAATGATGGATTAGGGTTCTTAATCAATCTAGGTTCTCAGATTATGTTTATACCTTTGTTTCGTAGGGGATTTAGAACCGGACCACCTGAGAATGGATGAGACTTCGAGCTGAGAATAATGGACGCTTGCTGCCTCCTATCGGGTCACGGATTGGGTCGATCGCGGGCTGGAGGCGTCTCGGCTGCAAGCTGTGCGGGGATCGGATCGTCTCGGGTCGATCGCGGACTTCGGGTTCGATCGCGAGATGGATGGCGGTTCTTCTGAGCTGGAACGTGATCTGAGAAGCTTTTTGGGATTCAAGATGGATCTTCTGAGTTCTTGAATGAACAAGATTAGGGTTTAAGTTTTGAGTCGCCGGTTTAGGCTTTTAGGTTTCGGTTTTGGTCTCAGGGTTCAGAGGCTATCGTGCTGATAACGTGTTGTGAACAATAGGGGAAATCGTGTGTGTTTCTGTGTATTATTACTCAATCAAAGTGTTCCCTTATATAGGGGTTACAAGGAATAGGGAAAATGAAATTATCCAAAACCTAATACAACATGAAACCACGGTTTGGCCTTGCCTTGATATGGTTACTAGCAATCCACATTGTTCATAACAATATTGATTTTTTTTTTTAATTTTGAATCACTAAATTTTTAATAATATAAAATAATAATTTATAACTAGTGGATGTAATCGGTAACAAATCAAATAATAAGTTACAATTTGTAATAGTTACATTTATAAATTGCAATGACATACAAACTAATTAAATATGTGTTACTAGGTGACTCACCTCACGCGGAAATGAATATTTATGAAAAAAACTAAATTATAATATTTATTAATATTTAATTATGCTTAGTTTCACATATTTTTGTGAGTTATTAATTAGTTGTGATGATTTAATGTGTTTGATTTAAAATAATTTTCAAATTTGCGATGATATTTTTTTCTAAAATTCTAGTTCGATTTTAATCTATTGCAATTTGTTTCTTATTGTTTATATGGTAATTTTATGTTGAAGTTTGTGAATTTTTGAATTTTTACAATCACTTATAAAATTTATAAAATAAAATTCCAAAAATGAAAATATTGTTTAAGACCAGTTTAAAATTGCATTATTTAAAATATAATTTTACATTAAAAGTTATACATTAACATAAACTCAATTAAATCTACTTAATGGTTTAAGAAATTTTCCTTGTAAAAACATATTTGATTTTTTTGTGAAAGTTAAGTAAAAATTGTATGCATCGCATTCTAAACCGAAATCTTATTTTTGACGGAGTAAAAACCATTATAAGTATTAAAACCTTTAGATGACTCTGTTAGATGTTGTAACTGTTGACTTGATAAAATGTGTAGCTAATTGGGTAATTTGAATTTTTTTTCTATTATATAGTTACTTTATGATATTCACTTTAATATTTCGTCTATTCAAAGATAAATATATTTCTATAACAAGAACGATGTGGTTTTTTACAACGGAAAACATGATTTTTTTATGAATAAAGTCGAATTTTAGATATTGAATATATTCGAACTATTTA
Organism: Brassica napus; assembly: GCF_020379485.1. Lineage (NCBI taxonomy): Eukaryota > Viridiplantae > Streptophyta > Magnoliopsida > Brassicales > Brassicaceae > Brassica > Brassica napus. The sequence continues at coordinate 5,260,681 of NC_063447.1, forward strand.
TATAGAGATGTGAACATCCATATATATATTTTTAATATCTTAAAAAAGACATTTCTGATTAATCACTTTAGTAAAACACCATTTATAAAAAATTATGTTACGATTTAATAACAGAAAAAACGAACCTGAACAATTAAAGACATTAAACTGAAATTATTTTATATGATAAATTCTAAAAATCATTCGACAACGAAAAGAATAGTGTATTTCAAATGAAAATCAAATAAATAATGTAACGATTTCATTAATGTCGAGGATAAAAGAAGATAAGAATAAAGAGTGTTATTACTGTCCGTCAGACAAACTCATTAATAATAGTGTGATCACTGATTAGTCATTAATTATTCTACCTACCTTAATAAAACGAAAAAGCATGTCCCTCTCAACAACTCAGCTCGGCTCAGCTTAAGCTCCATCACTCTACTCATGACCGTCGAGTTAAGTCAGAGAGATGCGTTTTACGTTCCGATCAACTTCGATCCTGACCGTCCATTTCAAAAAGTATTCATCATCCTCTGCATCGAAGTTATCTGCTAGACATGATCACGGGCTCATGATCAAACGAGGAGATTACAATTCTCTGTTCCTTAAAAACAAGCTCTTGCAAGTTTACACGAAAGGCAGAGGCTTTGACGATGCAGACAAGCTGTTCGACGAAATGCCTGTTAGAAACATCGTTACTTGGAACATAATGATTCACGGGGTTATACACCGAGACGGTGAAACCAAGGAGAAAGCTCGTATGGGTTTCTGTCATTTGAGACGGGCTCTTCTCAGTGAAGTGGGGTTGGATCATGTGTCCTTCATTGGCCTGATACGGTTGTGTAGTGATTCAACCAATGTAGAAGCTGGTATTCAGTTACACAGTTTGGTAATGAAACAAGGTCTCGATTCAGATTGCTTTGTAAGTACCACTCTTGTTGATTTCTATGGGAAATGTGGTTACATTGCTGAAGCTAGACGAGTTTTTGAGGCAGTTTCGGGTAAAGACTTAGTGTTATGGAACGCTTTGGTCTCGTCGTATGTGCTTAACGGTATGGTCGATGAAGCTTTTGGTTTACTCAAGCTAATGGGATCTCCAGGTGATAATTTTACTTTCTCGAGTCTTCTCAGTGTGTGCAGGGTTGAACAAGGGAAGCAGATACACGCCATTGCCTTCAAACTGTCGTTTCAGTTCGACATTCCTGTGGCGACTGCATTGGTTGATATGTATGCTAAGAGTAACCATATTAGAGACGCTCGGGAGTGTTTTCAATCGATGGTTGTGAGGAATGTAGTGTCTTGGAACGCGATGATTGTGGGTTATGGACAAAACGGAGAAGGGAGAGAAGCTATGAGACTTCTTGGTCAGATGAGAAGCGAGAATCATCTCCAACCAGATGAGCTTACCTTCGCGAGTGTTTTAAGTTCTTGCGCAAAGTTCTCAGCAGTTCAGGAGGTTAAGCAAGTGCAAGCCGTTGTTACTAAACAAGGCTATGAATGTTTTCTGTCTGTGGCTAATTCTCTGGTGACTGCTTACTCCAAGACTGGAGGTTTATCTGAAGCACTTGTCTGTTTCCACTCTATCAAGGCACCAGATCTTGTTTCATGGACTTCAGTAATTGGAGCTTTAGCTTTTCACGGATTCGCTGAAGAAAGCTTGAGAATGTTCCAAGGCATGCTGCAGACACTTCATCCAGACAAGATCACCTTTCTAGAGGTTATGTCTGCTTGTAGCCATGGAGGACTAGTTCAAGAAGGGCTTCATTGCTTCAAACTAATGACTGAGGTTTACAAGATGGAAGCAGAGGAAGAACACTACACCTGTCTGATAGATCTTCTTGGTCGAGCCGGTTTCATCGACGAGGCCTTGGATGTTTTAAGGTCAATGCCTATTGAGCCACGTGTAGATGCTTTGGCAGCTTTCGCAGGAGCATGTAACATCCACGAGAAGAGAGAATTTATGAAATGGGGTGCAGAGAAGCTCCTTGAAATTGAACCTAGCAAACTTGTGAACTACTCTCTCTTGTCAAAGGCTTACGTCTCTGAAGGCCAATGGAACCAAGCGGCTATAGTGCGTGAAACAGAGAGGAGAAATTGCAATAATCCCAAAACTCCAGGTTGCAGTTGGCTTGGGAACTAGAGAACAATGACCATGACTCATGAACACAATGGTATGTAAAAAGCACATGGAAGTAAAGATTGTTTAAGAACACAAATGATGCAACTGGACAAGAACTCCAGTGGTCTTTTCCTGTCACTATGCGTATACAAACATACAAGATTACAGACAGTGAGGTCCTAATGCCAACATCAAAAGAATCTAAGTGAGACAAGCCTGAATATTTACTCATTACCATGTCTTTTGTTCTGTTCTAACACTTCTTTGGTTGGTACTTCGTATACAGATATAGGAGAAGAAGGTACATCAAGAATTTAGTAAAGAGACTCTTTATCTTTATGTTTTTCTAATTTCTTGGTAGCGAGTCTTGCCTTGTTAGCTCGTAGTTGTCAGCTCCCTGGAGGGTTTGGTTCTCGTTATTTACAATTGCAATCTTCGAACAGAGGAAGAAGAAGGAAGATGTGTAGATTGTGAAATGCCAAATACTGCACATAATATGTGGATATTCAGAGAGTTATACCAATAGATATTAAAACTTTGAATACACACACACACACCTGTGCCAAATCCAGTAGCTTGAACTGGTTTCAACTTTGAAACTTATGGCTGCCATGGTAAAGGCTACCAGACCAGCCGCCATAAAGCCCCAATGAAACCGTTTCTTGAGTGTCTTGATCAATCTACTAAACCATTCTTTCACTGCCCTTGGCCTATTAAAAAAAAACATATGACAGAACTTGGATATGTTATGCTTTTATCAGATTGTGATAACACAGGAAACATAATGGTTTTCCTTCTGTTATACCTGTCCAGCATGTTCATTGAAAACCCAGCTGAGCCGCAATATGATCTATACTTTGTAATAAACTCTACCAAAAACCCAATGAGAAGACCAACTGACCCAATAGCTAATACAATGATAACATTCGACGCCCTGCCAGCAAATTGATAGTGAGCCAAGGTAACAGTTTAGAATAAGTATTGAAGTGCTAACTAACACACCTTGTTGCCTTGGTTAAGGCTAATAAAGCTGTGAGAATGGCAACAACTGTGTGTATTGTCCTCTTGACTGATTCATCAGCTGTGGATAAGTACACAAACGTACCAATCACAGCCATGAAAGAGAGCCAGAAATCCATGAACTGAAGCAAATGAAAACTAAGTATCATTTCACACAGAAGAATCAGAAGATGATGATGATGATGCAGATAACAACTACTTGTACCTGTAACACGTTGTAAGTCAACACACACCAGGTGCCTACATCACACGCATGATAGAGAGCGCTTGAGATTCCGCTAGATGTGAAAAGAACCCACTCTGGATACTCCTGTTCAGGGTATGAGAGTTGGTCAAAAGAAACAAACAAGAACCATTGAACTAAAATGTGTATACTAAGAGAATAATTACTCGCTGGCGAAGAGCCCAGTAAGCTGGCAAAAGAGCTGCTGCATTTGATGCAATGAGAGCAATAGACTGAATGATATGTCCTGCATCATGTTTCTTTAGCACATGAGTACATAGAAAAAGCTCTCAAAGGCTCAAACACTAGTAGATTAAGATACCTTGTTGTGATACAACTTCAATGCTACAGTCAAAGCCTCCATGTGTTCGGTCACAAGAGCAAAAGCTGTAGGAAGTCAATCCACTAGCGTCAAAAGCATATCTGCAATTCCCATGAGAGGAACACCTTCTCGGGCACCTTTCAAGAGAAAGAGACACCAGAGTAGGTGGACCTTTATAACCTCTGTCAGCAGTAGACTCACTGAGCTGCCTCAACCCCAACGACCATGTTCCTTCTCTCGCATACAAGACATAGAAATCAACTTTTTCTCGGCTAGAGTTATACAGCGAGAAGAACATTGACCGGCTGGCACTCGTCTGATTCGCATAATAATAATCCCTATCTTCAACAGTTGGCAACCCACCAAATCTAAGATACACTTCATACCGTTTCGCCGAATCTGATGCCAACCTGAAGTGAATATGCCCACCAGCACCTCCCTGAGGGATGTTCATGAGAAAATAAGTCCACGTGCTTGTGTCCAAAGGAAGTGAGGAAACGTTGCTGAGAATAGGCTCAAGAGGGAAGTCTGTGGTCGAATCCGAAGGCGAAGAAGCGTCTTCCACAGGCAAATAATATGATTCAAAAGGTGTCAACCATCCTCTCCTCATAACCGCCTGAAGCATGTAGATCTGCTGACCACAGTTTGGTCCTGCTTTCCCTACAGGACATCCTAGCACTTTAACGTTCAATGAGAAGCAGACCTTAGAGCTAGAATCTGATGTGCCCTGTACGAGACGATTCTCCCTTCCAGAGAAGCTAGCAACGATGTACCAACGACCGACTTTGGGTTTGTTAATAACCAAAGGAGCTTTGTGTATATCGCCGGCGTAGTCATGTAGAGTCTCTGAGGCAATAGCTCCAAAGCGAGCGTAGCACATGAGGTAGCTTTCGTTTGAATCTACTTTCACGCTGGACGCCGTTATAACTAACTGTTCAGATATTCCGTCTACATCTAAGGCGTATGTCTTTGTTTCGACACCGGTTAGGCAAGAGTTGGGAGAGGAGTCAGAGCAGGAAACAACGCTTCCTGTCTGGTTGTCGAAGCGAGAACAAGAAAGAGGGTAGATGGTTTGGTTGCAGGAAGGTCCCCACATGGTAGCGGTTTTACAGCCTTCCACAGTAATGTTGGCGCTGAATGAAAACGCAGAGGAGCTAACAATCTGTGGAAGTATTAGAGTATGCATTAGAGATATGAACTCTTAAAGAGTGTAACCAAACGAAATAATCAAACTATAATTAAAGAGTGTAACCAAAACTATAATCAAACCAAAACTCTTAAAGATATGAACTACTTATACCATTTTCCCTTGAGTCCTAGTAACTCCAATTCCGTTAAAAAGACCAACATACCAAGCTCCAGGAGATATCTGTAAGCAATAACATGAAACAAGAGTTTCTTAAAATGTCCTAACACACGAATTTTTATTGGGTAATATCAAAAGCCTACCTGTTCATTGGTCAATCTCAAGGAAATGTTCTTCTGCATAGGGTAACACTGTTCTGCAATCTCAATATCTTGAGCTCCTTCAAAAGAACCATTGAATAACCTTCCTAGCTCTACAAAACATCAAAAATAAAAACACTTTCTTAACTCCTTAAAAATAGTAAGTTAAGTTGATCTCTTTTTAAGTAACCAGACAAAGAAGCATAACTACATGTACCTAAACCCTTGAGAGCGTTGGTTGATGCATCAGGCAGAGGAGGACTACCGTCTCTGAAGCATATAACAGGAAGAAGACTTTTCGAAATCTTGGAAACACTCTTTGCACTCTACACACACACACAAAAAAAAAAAAAAACAAATCCAAAACCAATCAAATTTGGATCAAAATCAATCATTTTAGAGAGCAGGACAAGAAGCTTACGATGCCAACATCAGATTCCATAGCAACATTCAACGAAGAGAACCATGGAGGCAAATCAACTACACAGCAAATAACACAGTTCAAAATAAGATCTCTGATGATGATCTGGAAACGAAGGGAAACACTATTAGAGTCAAGATGAACAGTACCTCTGATGTAACGAGTGTCGTAGGGTCTGACTTGTGATTTTGGGTACCTGAAGCTCGAGACGGTGAAAAAGCTTCCACTATTGTCCTCGTCGATCACAGATTCTTGAAGAGAGTCACAGATTGACACAGCCCACGAGAAGAAGACGAGGAGAGCTGTTAAACCCAGAATCGAAATCTTCGCCATTTGATCAAAGGTGAGATCTTTTTTCCTGATAAACTGAGAGGGTTTAAGACTATTTTAGTGTGTGAGTAGAAAGAAGATTAAGCTCATTGTTCCAAGAGAATTTTCCGAAGACAATAATTTCTTCTTTAACTAAAATAATTTCTGACACTTTACTTTTCTTTCTTCACGCGCTATATAAAATTTTAGTATCTTCACTCGCTAATCCAACGGTGGAAAACTGATCGAGAGCTTTAATGTAGAGGCGCGTGATTGATACAGTATATCGTCGAGATAGGATGACTTTTTGGGGTTTAAAGATTTTTCTTCGGTCATCCATACTTTATTACGTTGTTGGTCAGAGACAGGAGTCATACTAATCAGTAGATTACATGAACTTAATTAAACTAACCTTTTTTAATAGTAATAAAAACTTGTGTGTAATTAGAACTGATCAATCAGGATAAATGAGATCCAAAATTTGATGAAACTAACAAGGCTTATCAAATAAAGAATCTATTTTATTTTAGCCTATGTGCTATGTTAATCATGTTATTATTATACTCCATCTATTTTGAAAAATGTCATTTTAATATTTTTTTCTTGTTATCTAAACGGTGTAATTTTAGTTTTTTAATGCAATTTATATCTAATTTAAAAATTAACATTATTTATAAAATACACTGATCTTGTAAATAATTTTATTTATCGCAAATATTGGTTAAATAGATATATAACTAATAGGAGCATAAATACATTTCAACTATTTTTTAACCTATGTGAAAATATTAAATTGACATATTTTTCAAAATGGATAGAATAAGATCCTTCTTCATAACCGAAGAAGTTGATAAGAATCGAATTCTGCAATGGCTTAAGATATAGAGATAGATAGTAAATGTATGTGTCTCATCGTTATAGCATTTATTCAACCAAAATAAAAATGAGTTTACAAAGGAACTTATGATAAAAACATGCTCATTTTGTTGTTGTCTCCTCAATGGTCAGGATTGAATTTGACAGACTCCTTGTAGATAAGCTCTTTTATGTGTTCTTCCGTGCACGAAGGATGCTCGAAGTCGAAGCTGAAAGGAGTCGGACACACTGGTTCTTTGGCCACATCGTGGTGCGGTGATAGGTAAGCATGGCCAAGAGCTTCATCGACTATATACACACACAACAGAAAGCAGCACTTGAATGCAATAAAGAACCAAACCCAATTGAGATAATCCAAACAGAAACACTATGTGTTGTTGTTACCTGATATACGTCGATTTGGATCAAAGACAAGCATTCTCTCCAGCAAGTCGATGGCAGTAGGAGGCACTTTCGGGAATCTAGCAGCAAACTCTTGTTTAGGGTATCGTGGAAGCTGCCTCACGTATCTTCTCGCGTTGTCACTGCGAAGGAAACCGAGACTGGAGTTGTCTGGAGAGCCTACAAGCTGTATATTCAACAAGTGAATGTTTTAATGTGAATGGTGTTGCGGTTTTCAGACAAAGGTGAAAAGCTGATAGTTTTTGTTTTACCTCTGTGATAAGCCTAAGCTGATGAACATAATCTTTTCCAGGGAACAACGGTTGCCCCGTCATGATTTCACCGAATATGCAACCAACAGACCATATATCAATAGCTGCAGTGTACTCCGAGCAGTTAAGAAGCAGCTCAGGAGCTCTGTACCAACGAGTAACAACATACTCAGTCATAAAGTCTGTGTCTGAAGTTGTTCTCGCAAGCCCAAAGTCACCGATCTTTAGCTCGTGTTTGGAGTTAAGCAGCACGTTGCTTGGCCTTAGATCACGATGTAATATGTTGGCCGAGTGCACGTACTTGAGCCCTCTTAAGAGCTGGTACACAAAGAACTATAAAAGGAAGATAAGTTAATAGAGATCAGTTCAGAAAGTTCCATAAGATTAGATCAGACTTACGCGGCACTGGTCATGGCTTAAGGTTTGTTTAGAATGGAGGACTCGTTGAAGATCAGTGTCCATTAACTCATAGACAATGTAAACGTCGTTGAATACATCTCGTTGCGGAGGTCTTACAATATCTTTGATGGCTATGACCTGAAGAATCAATCAAAACCAAGGCTTTAAGATCGGATTTTAAAGAGTGAAAAAAAACAGAGGAAACAGAGTATCCTCTGTTTTTCTCGTCCTTGGAGAAAGTGAATATGTAAGATGATCGTTATAAGGCTTACGTTCTCATGATCCATGTGCCTGAGAAGCTTGATTTCACGTAGAGCTCTCTTAGCATCAATAATGTTATCAAAAGCATTACCGATCTTTTTAATTGCCACTTTCTCTCCACTCACTGAGTTCACCGCAGCACTGAAACGATTCAAACGAACATTTGAAAGATGAAAGGCTTTTGGTAATTTATCTAAAGAAGAGTCTAAAAGAACTTTACCAGACGATACCGCAAGCGCCTCTACCGATGGGACGGATAGGAGGGACATACTTTCTTGAAACTTCAAAGAGCTGTCCGTAAACGTTGTACTGAATATAGCGGCCTCCGTGTGTTGGTACAACTTTGATGCAATGGTCGGTAGAACAAGAGCTTGATTCTCCTGACATGATGCAATGAATCAGACCAAGAACCAGACAGAGAGAGAGAGAGACCAAGGAGAAGGGCTTTTGTTGAAGTTGAAAGGATCTCTCTACAAGTCTCTCTTGAAGACACTAAATCCATGTGAAAGGAAAGAAGCTTTTTTTCTCAACTGTAAAAGATCTCTCTCAAGTGACCCGTGAATCTAAAGAACATGGAAGATTACATACGTGTATGGTCACAAGAAGTAAGAGTCATTAACTCAATATTGCAAATTTCATTTGTTACTACTAATTGCACCTATCCGCACTTTCTCCAACTGCAAATTGAAATTGGTTTAGAGAAAATAAGATCTATATTTACAAAGAATCACTGTTTTTTTCCAAGAGAAATTATTTGACAAATTAATTTTGTTTTTAAACATTAGTAAATAATTTAAGAAAATTAAAATTGTTTTTTCTTATAGTAAACTTGAAAAAATAGTTATTTATTTAAAATAAATTTAGAAAGTGATACCAAATTTAGGTAACGTTAGCATTCCCTCTTTTTCAAACCATATATTTGTATTATACTGCAGAACTGAGTTCAATCAATACAGACAAGGCTAACACACTTGAAACCAAAGAGACAAGCTCAACAGATGGACTAGAGCAGACAAAAAAATAAAAAAAAACACTTTCAGTAACCTAAACCTGCCTTAAGGCCTAAACTTGTGGTTTTACCTTAACCTACATATTCTCCAAATACATTGCCAGAGATTAAGTCACTTGACCTAAGATTACAAAGCAACACATCTCGTCCACTTAAAATCATTTTGAAGAAACTCTCAACTTCCTCTAGTAACTGATCCAAACCCTGAGACAGTTTCTCAGCTTGTATCCCCAACTCCATCACACAGTCCTTAAAAGTCTCAACTTCCACAGGATCATCAACACCATCTTGAATCATCGGGTACAGCTTCTCCACACTAGCATCAACCCTCTCCAGCTCTTTGAGAATCGTACTTCTACCTGAAGACAACAAGTCTCTGATCTCACCGTTCACAACGCCCTGCATATCAGTGAAGACCTTTGCCCACAACGGCTTCTCAGAGACATGTAAGTCAAAAAGATCATTAGTGGAATCAGACCAGGCCGCGGTGAATACGCTGCAGATATAAACCGTTTGAACCTTCACACCGTAGAAAGCCCTCATAAGAACCTTCCCTTTCGCCGAGCTCTTGACTCTAGGCAAGGTCAGAGACTTAGCAAGACAGTCTAGCACCTCACGGCAGGTTTCAATCCTAGCGTTGTTTGCGTTCACATGTTGCCTCCAGCTATCAAGAGAAGACCGAGATTGAAGATACTTCTTCTCCCCGGAACCAGACTGTAAACTGTGAAGAACACATTTGAGGTAGAGATCTCCCTGGTTGAGTCTTGTGAGCTCCGAGCTAAAGGCGTTGCAGAGGTCTAGCAACTTGACGCTTATATCTAGATAAACATCAACCCATTTCTCTTCCCAATCAGAGACGGGAAGGTGGAGGTCAGTGATGAGTGTGTTGATGTTCTTATGAGTCTCGCAGAGGGACTCCATAGCTAGCTTCATCCATGATAGAGTGAGGATGTCGTCTTTGTTCTTGGGGATGAGTTTCTTTAGCCTCTCTGCTAAAAGCAACTCAAAGCCGGTGAGTAGAGAGAGCAGCCAGGGGGATAAAGCTGAGCTCTTTGGTGATAGCAACCGAAAGGGGTTCCCAAATGGGAAGAAACCTCGTGGTGGATCATGTGGTCGGCTCATTTTTGCTAGACACTGCAAAAAAAAAAAAAACAAAGAGATGATATTTTGAGTTAATCAATCAAACAAGCTTATGGGTAATTGGTACTGCATAGAAGGGAACAATCCAAACCTTAAAGTCTCAAAAAGCTGACAACTTTATAGATCTTGAAGCTTAAAAATCGAAACTTTCCATTTAATTATATGGAAACAAACCATAATCAAACGATGTAAACTGAAGATGGGTACAAACTCTACATCGGTCTGTTAACTCTTTAACCCTAAAACTAATTTCAGAAGAACACACATAAACATAGATAAACGCAGAGAGATGTGAGGCTGAAACGAAGCTCAATTTCCAGGAATCTTACCGTTTTAAGCTGCTGGAGATATGAAAATCACAAGGGAAAGTGCCGTGGAAACGATCTTCTAATGCTTCATTGACTTTTCGGAGTCGGTTTAGCTGAGAAAAACTTATGGCGGAGGTCGGCCGTCAGTTTATAAGGATAAAGTCACTGCCGGTTACATAAAACAGTAAATGAAGCTACGATTGTGAATGGCGGTGACGTTTGATTTTTTTCACTGAAAAAAGTGGACGGCTGAAAAAATAGTATTTTATCGAAAGGCAAAATCTAACGGCTACAAATGATAACGAATACATTATTGCGTAAAATGGGCCGAAAAGTCCATATGACAGCTGTTGAGGTGTTAGTTGGAGCCCCACAAAAAACATGGACCCCACACTTCACTTACTCCGACAAGGAAGTCTAGAACCAGTCTTTTACGGGCCATAAAGATTAAGCCCAATGTAGACAATAAAAATAATAAATCGGCCCAAAAGCGTTTCGAAGCCTCTCTCTCAGTCAGAAGGTGTCTTCAAGTAACGAATCTTGCGACGAACTAACTACTGATAACCGGCGATGATGTCTCCCGGAGCCGAAGTTACGGCCACACAATGCTACGATCCAATTGCTGCATTTCAATTCGCCCTTGCACGGCGAAACAACCTTCGTTCCATAGGCTACAGCACTCTATCTCCTCCAGTCTCTCCTCTGGTCGCATCACCCTTCACGGTGGTGATGGTTCCGTCTCCTCCTCCCGACTCCGTGATCTCGTTTTCGTCGTAAACCCTCAAGGTGTGTTTGCCCTTTTTACTCGGTGGAAGAAGAAAGACTGAGACTTGGATATTAAAAATATGATTTTTATATATGGAGAATCAATCTCGAGGTTGGCTGAATCAATCTTGTTGAATTTTAGGAGCTAACGGTAGAACAGCTAAGGAGTGGAAGAAGTTGCTTCCTTACCTTCGAACTCGTCTTGGTAAAGACTGTAATGTGAGTGTTTACTTAACTGTGTGCTATGTGTTAGTGGCGTGTGTGTGTGTGAGTATTCTTGTTTGTTTACTCCTCCACAGATAAAAGAATCTTTAACATCGGGTCCTTCTCATGCCATTGACATTACAAGAGAGGTATAAGTTATACTTATACAATGTTCTAAAAATCGCTAGGCGGTAACTAGGCGCTGCTTTATAGAGGATTAGCGACTAGGCAGATTATTCGGGGCCTAGGCGAGGCGTAGGCGTTAGCAAATTATTAATTTATTTTATATATTTTATACATTTATATGACATATTTTAGTTTTTAAGTTTAATTATAAAATTATTGTGATGAATTATCAAAATTAGATATACAAAACAGAAAAAGTAGACAAATTTGTAGATTTGTATTAATGTTATTGCTTAATTTAACATATATAGACAATTTTAGATCGATTTTAACCAATTTTAACCGATTTAGAACAGTTTAAACCAATTTGAATCATATAAATCGGTATAAGTCGGATTTTTAGAAAATCGTTTCGGATAGGACCGATTTTTAGAACCTTGCTTATACATCACTTTGATGGGTTCTGTATTCTCTTGATCGTTTGTTTTTGCTTCTTTCAGGCTATTAGGGATGGTGCAGATGCTGTGATTGCGGTAGGAGGTGATGGAACACTGCATGAGGTAGGAACTTGAAATCTTTTGGTTGATAGAACCGAGCTCTTTAGAGTTTTAGGTGCACTCATTCTATCATTTTTTATTTATTTAACAGGTCGTTAATGGTTTCTTTTTGGAGGGAAAACCTGTCGGTAATCTCAACGGCGAAGCTACTCATTCGGCTGCACTTGGTGTGAGTACTGTGGGCTTTTGTGTATATCTCTTCCGGAGTTACAACTTACGATCTCAATCCATCTTCTTCGTTTCTTTCTTTTCTTTTGCAGCTGATTCCATTAGGTACTGGCTCGGATTTTGCTAGGACATTTGGTTGGTTAGTTATTGCAACTTCAGTTTTGATATAATTTGTTTTCAAAACTTATGTCGAGCCAATCTTTTTGAGTATATCCTGCGTTTTGTTAGGAAAAATGATCCTTGTGAAGCGGTGGAGCGCATTGCTAAAGGTATGTCACTGAAAACATTCGAGAAGTTAGGACAAATCATGTGTAATTATGCCTGTAATTTTGCAGGTGTACGATCACGTGTTGATGTTGGTGTTATCAACCATGAAGAAAGTGATTTGCATTACTTCATTAACGTTGCTGATGTTCACTTGTAAGGATATTCCCGTTTGATTAATCCTTGATGAGAAGGTTGTGAATCTTTTGTCTTGTTCATCACTTTGCAGGAGCGCAAAGGCAGGTTTTTACGCGTCAAAGTACAAAAAATTCGGAAGCTTGTGCTACGTTATCGGTGCCCTCCAAGCTTTTATGGGACATCACAACCGAGACATGAGAATCAAGGTAAAAAACAGTCAAAAATCTCTTCTTCACCAGAGTGAGCAAGTAAGCTTTGAAAGCATTGTGTTGTATTCTCAGGTTAATGGAGGGGAATGGGAGATATATCCTCAAGTCACCGCTCTCTGCGTTGGAAACGCTAAGTACTTTGGTGGTGGAATGAAGATCACTCCCAACGCTGTCCCCGGAAATGGAAATCTTGAGGTCATTAGATCTGTTTTAATCCTAGTGTTCTTAGATGTGAATTAGCTTTTTGACACATTCATACACTTCTTCTCTCTGCAGGTTGTGGTTCTTCAAGACTTCAAGTGGTATGATTTCATACTGAAACTTCACAAGCTATACAACGGGACGCATCTCTCTGTTAACAATGTGAGCTCAAGAAGGTGAGATCTTTTTCTTCTCTTGTGTCCTCAACATCTTGTTCTGTAAATGTCCTAAGCACTTTTGTTTTTAATTGTAGTGTACAAAGCATCGAAATTGAGGAGATTTCAGAGAGTGGAAGTGTCTATGTTCAGTCAGATGGAGAACACCTTGGATTCCTACCTAGAAAGTTTCAGGTTTTACCCGGTGCCATCGACATGATCAGCTGATGATCACAACCACACCTGCCAAGAAAAGAAAGGTGTAGAAAAGAAGACACATCACATTCAACTTTTGTTTGGTCTGTACTCCGTACTATGTAGAGATTCTTCTTTTTTATCTTAGATTTGATTCATTGTTTCAAGACGAATCAGATATGTGATCGTGTTGTGTTGTGTTGTGTTCTGTTGTTACTTTGTGTGGTCACCATTAGCCAACACACACAAAGATACTTTTTAAAGTAAACTCGTCGTGTCTCATAATCAATCTCACACTTGAAGCCAAACAAACAACAATGGTATCTTCTTCTCTTTCCTTTCATTCCATCGCCGCCGCCACCGTCAACCCCATCTATGCTGTCCGTTCAACCTTCCGCCGCAACAGCCGCCAATATTTCTCAACTGGAGTGAGTTGCAGAGGACAGAGTCCTCCTACTAACGAGCCACAGACAACAACAAGTAAAGGAGGAGGCGAGCCGGAGAATGTTCTGCTCAAAATCGCTTGGTACGGCTCAGAGCTACTCGGAATCGCCGCTTCAGCTTTCAGGTCTCCGGCGTCTCCTCCTCCTCCTACTACGACTGAGCAAGACTATGAGATTCCGGTTGATTGTTCGGGACGAGCCGTTCGTGTAGCTGTCGTGGACTCGATCAAACACGACTTCAAGCGGTCGTATTTCGTCACAGGTCAGTTAAGAAAAAGACATGATCTTGAGTTCTGTTTTATTGTAATGATGATGATTGTTTCTTTGACCTCAGGGGACTTGACGCCGGCGGTGTACGAGGAGAAGTGTGAGTTCGCTGATCCAGCTGGTTCCTTCAAGGGACTTGCTCGTTTCAAAAGGAACTGCACTAACTTCGGATCATTGATTGAGAAATCAAACATGAAGCTAATGAAATGGGAGAACTTCGAGGTAATGAGATATTTTCTGACGCCGGAGAGAAAAAAAAGTGTTGTTTTTTACTGTTTTAACGACGTGGGTTTGTGTTAAAAAAAAAAAAAAAAAAAAAAAAAAAAAACGACGTGGGTTTTTGCAGGAGAAAGGAGTTGGGCATTGGAAGTTTAGCTGTGTCATGTCGTTTCCATGGAAACCCATTCTCTCAGGTAACACAAAAGCTTCCAGATTTGTGTTAAAAATGTTAAAAATTGGCATATTGGTTTGGATAAAGTTTGAGACTTTAATGGTTATTAGTCTTCGATGATCAATGCTGACAAACGAAAAAGGACAAAACTTTTATGTGTCTTTTTACGGAAGATTCATGAGAATGGAAAATCTTTTTTTTTTTTTTACAGCTACCGGTTACACTGAGTATTACTTTGACATGGAATCCGGAAAAATATGCAGGTAAAATGATTAGCTCTGAGCTCATCATATCAAAGTTTTTATCTTTCTCAATTACTGATGTATGGGCTTATGCAAGACATGTGGAGCATTGGAATGTCCCTAAGATTGCTTTGTTCAAGCAACTACTGAGACCTAGCCGTGGACTAATGGGGACGACACAAAACTAGCAGTGCAGTGGATGATGATGAATGTTGAAGTCACTTTTTTCTTTCTTTCAGATTCCACTTTTAAAAACAGTAAATATATGAAATTTCCCTTCTTTGAAGTTATATGGATACTATCTGTAATTAATCTATCGAATAGACATGCTTTAAGCTCAATAATAAGATCATAAAGTTATGAATTTGCATCAGTGAAAACAACCATGCATGAACTTCTACAGCTTCTTTGATTCGCCAACTTCTTGGAGGAGCTTTATTTGAACTTCCATTGTGATGTGGTTTTGTTCACAAGAGTGTTTAGCATCTCATCCATTAGATTCAGGCTGGTTCTTGTCCGTAAGCATCTTAAAGAAAGCATGTATGCTTCCACGTTTGGTCTCACTCTAGAATAACAACTCAAATGATTTCATAGCACTAAATCTAGATCAGTTTGCGACTTTAATAGCTCTGTGATATGTTCCATCAAACGTAGGATCAACGTAAGCACCATTTATACATATTCTTACCATTAGTACACATCTTACAATGGGATAAAATAATTGAGTAAGGAGAAACCTTCAGTGATCATCAAACAATGAGTTTTTACAGAGGCCAGCTGTTTACTCACGCCTGTTGTTCTTTCTCCAGTCCCATGGCTTTTCAGGATTTGAAGAAGCCCACAAGCCAATACGCTTCTGCCTTGCTTCTTTCTCCCACTGATTCTCACATCAAATAAACTATCAGAATAGACCTTGTACTAAATGGGTAGTGATGTACAACAACAAAAGCTTTACTAATCTTTTACCTCTGCAAGAACCACGCGTTTGTCATAAGCTACATAATGCCAAGCAAGACCTTTCTTTAGCATTGCCTCCTACACAACTCAAGAAGAAACCAATAACATATTAAAGAAAGTCCTTTTATAAAGAAAAGAAGTGTACTTATATATATACCTGAACAAAAACTCCGTTGCAGTATAAATCTCCAACACACCTCCCATACCGATCTTCTCCATAAACCAACACCTTCAAGCTTTTCCATTGAACAATCTTGAGCAGCTCTTCTTGTGCCTCTTTCCCATACGGCATCTGGCTTTCTGGTGCATCTATTCCCCTATTCCCTTTCCATCACCAAATGTGTTTTTCCATTATAACAAAGAAACTATGGCAAGTCTAGTAGAGAGGAGTGATTTTACCTTAGTCTAATTCTGAACTTGCGAGCAAGCACTTCTTCATTCTGAATGTTTAGCACTCTGTAACCAGAATCAATCATCTTCTGGTGAAGCGCATCCGCTTTGGTGTAATCTTTCCTCTCACGTGCCTTTGCTCTTTTAACCGCTGCAACATTCACTTCCCTTGGCACAGAAGATGACACAACCGGGTCTGAAGTAGAGACATAAACTGTGATGGTGTCTCCATCCGCCACAGCTTTTGGATCAACCGGAAGAGTTTGAAACTCAGAGAGAACTCCTTCAGGCCAAGAACCAGGAGGAGGTTCAGTAGAGAGCTCAACGAGAGTGTCAGGCAAAGGGAGTCCATAGAAAGACAACAGTCCCTGTCATAATAAAACAACACATTCACTTTAGATCCCTTCCAACTTCAACAAAGTCACTTATGTTCTTGCTGCTACCCCATTCATACCTCAACATCTGCATTCTGATGCCTTTTCAAGATCTCAATAACAAGCCGAGAAGCATCCTCTGCCGTCTGTGGTGGAGGTTTTGCTTGCTTCCATGCCTCAAGTATTTTTCTATACCTTCACAGCAAAAAAAATACAGAGCCAAAGTTCACATCTTTATTCACTAAGAGAAACATGTAAAGTTATTGTTATGGTCTTTACCAGTTTGCTTGAGCTTTTCTTGATGACACAACATACCTCCCAAGTCCTTCAGGAACCTAGAAAGTCATAATCAGATCAGTTTTAAGCAAACTCTAGTTGCATAAGTGAGAAAGTTGAATACTTGGGAAGTGATCTCGAAGTTGAAGAGATCGTGAGCGAGAGCTGAAACACCGACAGTGGCCGCGGAGACGCCGTGAGGACCGAGAGAGTCGTCGTCCGTGGTGGGTTTGTAGCATTTTCCGTAGAGGTATCCAAGAGCGTTACCCATCTTTCAGGAAATCTAATAAAGTTTCGATCTTTCCCTGAAAAATCAGAGGATAATCCTTCAGAGGAAGGAGGAAGACCAAACTCTTTTGAAGAAACTGTACTCTGCTAAGGAAAAATCAAAAAGTAACGTATTTTTAGTCTTCGTACAATTATTAAAGTGAAGAAGCCACGAGGGAGCTCAACAAACACTATTGATTTTTTTTTTTTATATATAACTTAACAAACACTATTTATTATAGCATAATGTGATGACATAAGTCATGTCCAAACCACAGAAACAAGAACAATCTTTCACATCTCTACGTCTCTCAGCCTCGGAAATAGCTTACGCTTCATGTTGACATTTTCAATATATCAACCTGTAGCGTAGCTCGACAATGAACAATGAAACAGCGCAATTTAAGGTGAGTATGACTTCTAGTTATTGTATTAGTCTTGTTACAATTTATTATGGACCCGAACTTGTAATGGTCTAGTTCATGTGTGTCAAGAACTTTTAGAAGTTGTGAAAAGATTCTGTATTTTTTCAAAGCTGTGAGACAAAGCCTTTATATACAACGTCTACAAACCGATTCCAACTTTAACCTAATTAAAAATTTAATACTGATATTAAGGTGAGTTTACTCGAATCACTCCAACTTAGAGGATCATATAATAAGGGTATATAAAAGAAGAAGAAAAATAGTTGGTGTAGACTAGTACATACACTACATGGACCACAAATAATGTGGACAAAATATCAACGATGACAACGGGAAAAAGCTATGTAATATATGCCATTTTGTTATTCTTATATACCAAGAGATCTTTTATTTGTGACAACGGGAAAAAGCTATCCAGTTTCTATCTTCATCTTTTAGTACTACTCTGTTTACTTACATCCCTAGATCTCAAAATTTTGTTTCGGATTCACTGCCCAAATGCGGTCTGCGCGAGGCCACTGCTTTGTATTAGACTCTTAATCTATCAATCAATTTGGTGTTCAAAAAAAAAAAATTTATACCAAGGTTTCTTTTATACACATCCACATCACTATATTTTCATATATACGATTAATATGTTTTCAAAATCTTTAATTAGTGTATGATATCTAGAAATGTGGTTCCATGTGAGACAAAAATGAGAAAACAAATACGGTTACATGTGAATAAGATAAGATAGCCACGTAACGAATGTATTTACAGATTTCCTGTAAAGACAATGGTAAACTGAATTTTTTACCTAAGCATGGAAGTTCCAACTTCTGTTGGACAGGAGGAGTCACAAGTTCATAAAGTTTACATATCTAATAACATTGGATACACAAAATATCGTCGATCATTTAATTAAAAGCATCCTCCATATCAAAAACTTCAAATTTTAGAAGAAAAAACTAAAAACACACAAAAGATTAGTAAATCTATGTTGAACAAGAACGAGGTGATCTTGTGAAGAAGATGAGAACTCAAGAGAATCTGGAAATGAATGATTGTTTCTATTAAAGAGTAAAAAGAAGATGTACAAGTTCTTATATAGTCATAATCTTATATATAATTTTGATTTAAAGTTTATATTGTCGCACATTGTGCACTAGTTCACACATCACCTAAACGTAAAATTTTCATCGTGTTTGGAATACAATATTCGACATAAACATAAAACTATTATTTTATTGTTTTGAACTTTCCATTTGTTACTGATGAAATCGATGTCTAGACGTGTTATACTCTGTTCGAAATATTGACAAAGTCAATCGGAGTGAAGTCCGTTCGTTACTTTTATGTTTAATTAAGAGACAAACATAGCACAACATGATGGTATGAGGTCTTAAATCCCTATATATTATTCCTTTGGAGTGCAAGTGTCTAATTCCTTCAACTACACCTTTCAAAGAAATAGTTTGCAAGTGTATAACTCCTTCCACCACATCCCTTCAAAGAAATATTAAAAGTCAAAGAAAGTAGCATCAAATATGTAGATATAGAGAGATAATATAAATCTTACCTGAGGAGTTTCATAACCAGCTGATGACCACCAAGACTCAGATATTGATGCAACGATTGTTCATTTTTTGTTAGCGCAGTAAGCTCTTAAAGAAGCCGTGGAATTTCTCGAGAGACACGTACATACAATCTCCATAGATCTTAAACATGTGAATTCTAAGTATCTTGTTTGTATCAATATCCCCCATACCCATGATTTCGATCTCATTAACTAGTTCAACAATGTTTTGACGTGGCACATGTGACCTAAATGAATATTTTCTAACACTAATATATCTGATGTCTTAGATAGTCATCAACAAGTTCTTCCACGCCATCAACAAGACCTTCTCCTATTTTGATATACAAATCAATATCATCAATCCGTTATAGGTTTGCCAAGTCCACGATACTGTTTCTTCAAGGAAAATCATTAGCATCAATGTTTGGAGCTCTACTTAAAGCCATAACATCTTCATTTATATTATCATCTGAAGTTGTATCATTCTGCTGAAAATTACCAACATGATAAATTACCAAGGGGATAAAAAGTATAATGAAGGATTTGACCATTTGAATTGATTCAAGATAAGACTATTAGAATTTAACATTTAACATTTATTACAGAAAGACAATGATTTAATAAATTGATAATTTTATCTAACCATAGAATGATGGAAGTCCCAACTCTGTCACAAGTCCATAATATTTACATACATGTTTATAACATTGGATAGACAAAATATCGTCGATTATTCAGTTAGAAGCATCCATATTATAAACTTCAAATTTCATTATATATAGCCAAGATGTTTCCTAAGGTCACCACATTAGACCACCAAATTAAAGCACAACATATAGTAGTAGTAAATCTAAGTTACATTAAGGTTTATTTTGATTTTAAAGAAAAAGTAATCTAAGGAAGATTGAGGTAAAGCATCTCTTTAAATTCCAATTTTCTTGTATCACTATAGAAAGTATGATGCTTGTTAGGCCAATAAGTCAAACAAACGCAACCTTTAACCTCAAACTCCATCACTTTCCCAATAGCTCTTTTATCAACCTTCCACAAAACGCTTTGTCCATAACTATCTCCTGCAAACACGACTCCTCCTTGCTTTGTAAACGGCCTAAACGCATTTGTGTACCGGTTCTTGAACCAAGCACGAGGGTTCATCATCGAAACCTTTGATGGTTTAGAGGATGAAACTTCTCTTCCATCATCAAAGTCATGTAGAAACCAAGTGAGGTATGCAGTATAACCATGAACCCACTGCTCAAATATCCATGGTTTCATGCTTTTTGTTTTGGTCTCGTTGGCTGAGACTTTGAGTCCGAAGAAAGTGTTTGGTGGATCTATTGTTGCTTCTATGCCTTTCTCTGCTTCAAATTGTCTCAATGGGTTTTCTGAGGATTTTTCTGCGGATGCCATTAGGATGTTTGATTGAACCGTTGGTGTTAGTTGCAATGATATTTTTGATGGAAAATGTTTTTCCTCTAATCCCATCCCACGTTCTGATAGAAGTGTCTCGTTCACAAGTCGAATTATGTCACACCTAATTATAAAGATATTAGTAATTTAATTATGTATAACCAATATATAATATACCATAAATTACCAAAATTTTACTTGAAAAATTATGTTTCTAACTGCAATTGTTTTATTCATAACTCACTTTTTATTGAAAATATTTAAAACGAACACTCAAAACTCAAAATGGTGACCAATATAATAAATGAGAATAGTGAATTCCTAATCATTTTTAAAAATTATCATTTATAAGGAATATTTATTACATGGCTCTTTGTCATTTCTTTAATTTTAAAGACTGTTGAACAAAAATATTCTTTGTTAAAATTGGAAAAGAACAATAAATAATAATTTTTTTTTTCATTTTTGTTTAAACTCTTTCTTATTCGTTCATTGTTCTTTTAGTGATCACCGATCGGATGTGTTAATCAGTATTAACTTGATTCACAGTTTACACAAATCGTTTTGAGTTTAACCATTAGTTAATATATGTACCAGGTTCCACAGTTCATCATATGAGTTTAAGTACGGTACCTGACATTGTCAATATTCACAGCAATATTAAACCACTTCTCACGAACGTAAATCCTGTGGTTGAACTGGATCACACCTTCAAGCTGATGATAGTTCAACGAGAAGAATAATCTTTCGTCGGTTAAAGCACTATTTACGCTCTCCATTTCCATTGCTATCACAGGACAATACATATGAACTTTCCACAAACCTTGAGTTGAGAAAGCATACGAAAACAAAGGAGAAGGTGACTTAAGATGCTGAGACGCTCTGATCTCGATAATCCAATTGGTTATGGCGAGGTTGAGCGACCTCATCCATTGTTCTTCAAGGTTAGAGCCTAGTTGCACCATGAGCAACTTAGAACCCTGCCTTGACCTACAAGTAACCAGCTGATCTTTCACCGTTTTGAGACAAGTTGTTCGTAGGCTTGTGGGCGCCTCGTAGATGCATATGAGAAACACGAAAGTGAAGAACGCGAGGTTGAAAACGTCTTTGAGGTTTGAAGTGGATCCTATGTTTTGCATTTGGATTGAACAAGTGGTTCTTTTGACGTTATAGTTGAGAACTGTGTCGACAAAACTCATTAATAGAGTAGAGATGATATTTTCACTTAGGAGATTAGTTTGATTAGAGCCAATGATTCTTAGAGGTTTTGAGATGAAGAGAGATATAGGAATCTTGAAGCTGGCTACTATGGAGAATGTGAATGTGTTTGGAGATTGAGAACTACGAGTAATAGAGAAATTTAAAGATGGATGTGATGAATTTGGAGAGCAAATACACATGGACATTGAGTTTCTTTTCCATTGAGAAAAAGGAGGTAGGTTTTGAAGCCAAGCAAATGCATCAGGTGTGTCACAAGAAGCCATTGGAGCATTTATCTTGAAGATCTTGTTAAATGTGTGGTATAGATAATTAGAAGACTAGATTTATCATGTATATATAGAGAGAACAATCTAATGAATGGAAGGAAAGAAAAAAAGAAAACGAATACAAATATTCTCTCTTCTTTTTCAAAAGGTTAAGAATCTAATACAAAAAGCATATGGGTTATTTTAGTTATAACAGAACAATAGAGCGTTAGAGCTACACGAATTGCCTCTTTCTTTAAATATTTAAATTTTGATAATGATTAAGAGTCCTGAAAGTCATTGGATAACGTACAAGAAAGAAGACTTTGATGCTAATTAGATCGTAGCTAGGACCAGGAAAAAGGATTATAAGTATTTGCTGAGTTGATAAAAGTCAAGATTCTACTTTGTGCCTTGTGGAAATCAAACCGAATTTCCAGTAAATATTCTTTGATTAGGCCGAAGAATATTGTTATTCGATTGTCCAGTTATATACTCAATAATGTTTTATTCATCTTTATCTAGTTAAGTTTCAAATAAGTTACATAAGAAATCCTGAGAAGTGAGAACTTGTTCTAGCTAGTCATAACGTCCTTTGAATTTTCAATTAATTCAATTAAAGGTACTATCTTATAATAATAGTTTAGCCCATCAATCGTTTGTGCAATTATCAGTTTATCAACAAGAAGAAAACGAAACACATACTGTTTGAAAAAAAAAAACTCTGCTTTAGAATATAAGTTGTTTGAAAGTATGGTCCTGATTAGCGTAAAAACATACTCTGCTTTACAATACAAGTTGTTTGAAAGTATGGTCATCATTGTGGTTCTATATTTTCTTGCTCTAGAGTTAAAAGACTTTAAGTTTTTAGACGTGGTTTTATTTTATTTTATTTCTGTAAAATTATTTCCAAAAATATTTAAAACACTCATTAAAGCTGTACAAAAATTAATTTTCAGAGCTAATTATTTACCTTTACAGCTGTAGATTCCCTTTTTAAAGTTAAATCATAATTGTACAGGTTCTTAAAACTCTGCCAATAAACTCCAGTGTTCTTTTTTTTTACAACAAAATAACTACTTAACTAAGAAACCGCCGAATTGAATAGCCAAACCGGAGGTTCGGCGGTAAAGAATCAACATATAACATAGTTGAAAGAGAATTCTTCTCACCACGTGCAAGCTTGTCCGCCATTGTATTTTGTGCCTTCGGAATATGTCGGATCTTGAAATTACGGAAGAAAATCTTACTGCGGTAAAATTTTTCCGTGTAGTAAAAACTGACCATTCTTCAGGTGATGACTCTATCTTCACCAATTGAGAACAATCTGTCGCAAATACTACATCTGAAAACTGCATGGTCTTCGTACACTCCATCTTCACTGGTGTTCTTTTATCAAAATTTACATTATTGTGTGTTTAATTAAGTTATTGTTATAATATAAGTAAGGAAGTATAACTGATTTATTTATTATATATTATTATTCTATTGTTTTGTGTTTGGTAAAAGAAGAAGTTGGACGTGAGAGAGAATAAAGAGTGATGTTGATTATTCATATATGTTATAAAGTGAAAGGGGAAGAAGGCTTTTATAGCCAACAAAGTCGGCAACAAGAGGGAAAAAGATAAAAACATTAAACTGACATCTGGATGATGACTAATACACAACATTATAAGAATGAGACAAGTGTCTCATGAATAATCATCTATTTATAACACTCTCCCTTGATTATTCATCTTGTATTACGTAGTGTCTCGTTAAAAATCTGGTAATGGAAAAACCCATTAGGACAAAAACCATGACAAGAGAAAAAGAGTACACTGTCGTAATCTCCCCCTGAAAGTAGTGGACCTAGCTTCGTCGTTACATGTCACACAAATGCCGCATTCCGATACCGTAGACGTGTTTTCGGAATGTTGTAGTCGGAAGAGCTTTGGTGAACAAGTCAGCTGGATTGTTGCATGATCGTACATATTCGATGTCCACTTCTTTATTTTTCTCGAGCTCCCTTATGTACGAGAAAAATCTTGGAGGGATGTGTTTTGTTCTGTCGCTCTTGATATAGCCTTCTTTAAGTTGAGCAACACAAGCCGAATTGTCTTCAAATATTTTCGTCGGCTCTTTCTCATTGACTATTCCGCTTGCTTCTTGTATGTGTTGACTCATTGATCGAAGCCACACACATTCTCGACATGCTTCGTGAAGCAATAGTTTCTGCATGATTTGAAGATGTCGCAACCAGAGTTTGTTTCTGGGACCGCCAAGAGATTGCGGTTCCACCAATCGTAAAAATATAGCCGGTTTGCGATCGAGCCTTATGAGGATCTGATAAGTATCCTGCATCTGCAGAACCAACCATACCAAACTCGGGTTTTCTAAAATAAATTAACCCTAAATCAACTGTACCTTGGAGGTAACGAAATACATGCTTTATTCCGTCCCAGTGCCTGCGAGTAGGAGCAGAACTATATCTTGCTAGTAGATTAGTAGCAAAGGCAATATCAGGCCTAGTAGAGTATGCAAGATACAAAAGCCCACCAATAGCACTCATATAAGGTACTTCAGGACCTAATATCTTCTCGCTATCTTCGCAGGGCCTAAAAGGATCTCTCTCAACATCGAGAGTTCTACCAACCATTGGAGTACTCAAAGGAGTCGCTTTATCCATATAAAAGCCTTTCAATAACCTTTTCGTATAATTTGATTGATGCACAAATATTCCTTCTCGGAGATGCTCTATCTGGAGCCCAAGACAAAACATTGTCTTGCCGAGATCTTTCATTTCGAACTCCTCTTTCATATGAGTTCGAGCATCATCAACCTCCTTTTGAGTTCCAATTATGTTCAGGTCGTCTACATATACATCAATGATCACAAAGCCAGATGACGATTTCTTTATAAAAACGCATGGACATATCGCATTATTCACATATCCTTTACTCAAAAGATATTCACTTAAGCGATTGTACCACATGCGTCCGGATTGCTTTAATCCGTAAAGTGATCGCTGTAACTTGACCGAACAAATCTCCCTGGATTTTTCTTTTAATGCCCCTGGCATTTTCAATCCCTTAGGGAGTTTCATATATATATCTTTATCCAACGATCCATATAAATATGCAGTCACAACGTCCATGAGATGCATCTCAAGATTTTTAGACGCCGTTAGGCTCATCAAAAATCTAAACGTAATTGCATACATTACCGGGGAATACGTTTCCTCAAAATCAATTCCCGGTATCTGAGAAAATCTTTGGGAAACTAATCAGACTTTATATCGTGTTACTTTTCTCACGAATACCTACTTATACCCAACAAGATTTATATTCTCAGGCGTTATGACTATAGGTCCAAAGACATTCCTTTTATTTAGGGAGAATAATTCAGTTTGAATGGGCTTCTGTCACTCCTCCCAATCATGTCTTTTTAACATTCCAAAATGGACCTTGGATCGGATCATCACTTTCGTGATCGATATCTTTGGACACAGAAAATGAGAATATTCCATCAACATCTTTTATCTTATAACTTTTTATCAAGGGTGTAGTTGATGGAAATCTCATACTTTTCTGTTCCCTTTTCGTCATCTGGATCATCTTTATTTGGTTCATCTTGAACCTTTTCATCTATGCCTTCTTTCAGACATTTTTCAGTATCAGGTTCTTCTGGAACCTTTCCACTTATGCCTTCTTTCAGACATATTTCAATATCAGGTTCTTTTGGAACCTTTCCACTTATGCCTTCTTTCAGACATCTTATAATATCAGGTTCTTCCCGAACCTTTCTGCTTTGCTCAACAAATTTCTTTTTCTTTCGGAGATTTTTATCTTTAGAACCCGCTAGTCTCCTCCTCTTTAACCGAACCCTAGGTTCATTCATTTTGTTATCGTCAATTTGTTCTTTAGGAACATTAAATTTTGATGGAACATTTTCAGCGGGTATATCATGTCGTATCTGTGAACACATTTGGTAACCGGTTTGTCAAATTATGCAAATGTACAATTTTCTGAAATTCCAGCTCTCCTTGATTCGTAGGGGGATCAAGGTGTAACAACGATGGTGTACACCAAGTAATCTCTTTAGGAATTCTACTAATTCCTTCCCCTAGCGCTGGAAATTTATCCTCATTAAAATGGCAATCGGCAAATCATGCCGTAAACATATCACCAGTTACCGGTTCAAGATACCTTATATACGGCTTGTTCTAACTCTTTCAGAGTTTTATACATTCCCGAGAGCATCTTTAACTCTCCAGGGACTACTAAATATCAAGATGCAACTCAAGTCGTTTATGTCCTGCCAGACATTTCAATATACTGCATCTTTTTTTAAATTTTCTCCAGTGACCTCGGAACAAGCCGTTTTTCATACCTCGAAGCCATCTTTCATTTCATTCTCTGGAGAAATATATACTTGGACTTTTGGTCCAAACATTTCTCGTTTTTCTAACAAGCTTTATATCGAATTGATGGCCAATCAATTCACTCTACCCTCATACATAGAGGTAGATTCATAATCCTTATTTATATAGCGCTTTTTCATTTATTGTCGACAATCTATTTTGTCTTTGGTTCCATCTTTTTACCAGTACTGATATGGTTAATCGAGATCTCTTTATCATCATCGATAATTTACCCAGGTACCTGACTGTAATATTAACCATATCAACGGTCTCTTCACGAGATTCATCCTCTATTCATATATTTGCTCCTTTTCGAGGACTCTTTGGAACCAAAGTGGTCCATCACGTCTCTAGAGTACCATAGACTCATATATCGTCCTTTTAGGACACTATTTTCTTATTTGGAGCATTTTCAGCTGGAATATGAGATTTCATTATTTCATCAAAGTGTCTGGCAGGCATTTTGTAAATGGATTATTCTAATTTTCATTGTAATCCATTTCATATATCTCATTCCATCAGCTTATCATATGCTTCTAGCAAACTTGCAAGCATATTTCTAATTATCCATATACTTTATCCCTCTGGATTGTATATGTTTTTATTACATGCACAACTGCATTACACCCGATCATGGGGATCATCTTACATGAATTTACTTTATCAAGTTCTTTTTCAAGTGCGAACATAATTTTTCAATGTTCCACTCACTAGGATTCTTTAATCCTCCCCCTCGAGATGATGACACTCCATATCTAAAATTTCGTACTGAATCGCACTCTAGAACCAATAACATATTCAGATTTTCCATTTGTGACGAATTATGTTTCAAATCCTTTAGAGTGAGATCCTAATTTGGGGTTTGCTTAAAGAAATCACATATTGTGAACTTGTTTGATGATTCATCACCCATGATGGTTTCCTTTATTTTCTTGACATGCTATATGTGAAAAACTTCTGGTTTTTTAACATTTCACAATAATGTCAATAACATTACTAGAGATGACTATATATCAGTAAACTTCAGGTTTACCACTCATTTATAAATTTGCCATCTTTTTCTTATGCATGCCTTTTCATCATAAGCTCTTCTAGAGCCAATAATATGTGTATATTACTAGATACTATACTTATTTAGTTTGAGAGAGGAAATATATTTGTTACCTCTAGTAGTCATGACGATGACTCAATATCTGCCAGATATATCTATCTCCATCCTGAATCTCAAAATCTTATTCAGAAAGATAATTCTCATATCACATCGATATTTTATTTTTATTTTCTGGACCAACCAGAAAATATGAATCATCGAGATGAGTATTCAAGCCATGAAAAGATGGTTCGGGCTCATAAGAGATTTCGCTTCCTTTCTTTTTTTTTCTTTTTGAACTTGATACAAATCGGCTAAATATTTGGCGTACGACAACTACGTACCCAATTTTCTTTCTATCTGTATCTATAGCAAACCTTTTCTGTTTGCTTTTTATCACCCGACCATTTTCATTTTTCGTGGAAGTTTTCATTATTCTCATCGGGACGGAATCTTCTTCCTCGTCCTCTTCCACGACCATGATAGTGGTTTCAACCGCATCTACACCCTCGTCCTTTTCTAATAGGACCGACTTGATGGTTTAGTATCATGAGTTTCTTTTCTTTTCAATTCTCACGGAGGATTTACATCAACTCCAACAAATTGGTCAATCCTTTCTTTCAAGGATTTAATTATTCAAAAATCTTCTAGATCTTTCTCATGATACACCTCATCTTATAAACCATCATTAAAATGATGTAAATTATCATGGCTTTATCCTTTTCTTATCCGATATAGATTATATCGATGATTTTTCAAAGCTCATTTTCTCTCAGGTGCATCTTTGCACCCACTGCCCAAGCCTTATAATTATTTCTCGTAATATCAAGGGCATTTGTTTTGAGCTTTGACAAATTTGACATGATAACCATATTTATAAAATAATAATATATAAAGACGGAAATTTAAATGCATAAATTAAAAGCATAAATGCATAAATTAAATTGCAGAAATTTAAAGAGCAATAAATAAAATTGGAGGCTTAGCCTACCACATGATCCGAGGAGTCATAGACTACCATATTGATCATTTTTCAAAGTCCGAGGAGACATGGTCTACCATTTTGACTTTTTTTTTTGTTTTATTCACGGAGGCAAAGCCTACCACGTGTTTCTCTGATCGTGAAGGCATAGCCTACCATAACGATCAGTCGGGAAAGGCAGCACCTATCATCCCGAAAAATAAACGGAGAAGGTTCAACCTCTCACTCCGAAACAATAATAAAATTTAAATAAATTAAATATATTGAAATACATAATTTTAAAGATTACCTCGGCTGGTTTAAGAACTTTCGGATTGATAAACCTCAGTTGGTCAGAGCTTCGTACTGATAACGTGTTATAATATAAGTAATGAAGTATAACTGATTTATTTATTATATATTATTATTCTAGTTTTGTGTTTGGTAAAAGAAGAAATTGGACGTGAGAGAGAGAATAAAGAGTGAAGTTGATTATTCATATATGTTACAAAGTGAAAGGGGGAGAAGGCTTTTATAGCCAACAAAGTCGGCAACAAGAGGGAAAAAGACAAAAACATTAAACTTACATCTGGATGATGACTAATACACAACATTATAAGAATTAGAGATTTTGCCCGGACTACGCCCGGGGTTAGACAAAAATAACAATGTATTTAATATATATATATATATATATATATATATATATATATATAATGTATATAAATTACATCCTTTGTTATTAAAATGTAAATCATATATTGAATTAGAAATGAGTAAAACTGAAAATTTATCGATTTTTACAATCTAAAAATACATATGAAAGGATAAGCAAATGTGAAATGGATAAAGAATAGTTACACCTAAGTTATGATCCCAAAAAAAAGGTTATAATTCAAATATGTTTGCCCTTATATATTGGGTTATCATGTACATAAATTATTAATCATAAGTAAAGTTCATCTAGTTGCGATAGAAATGAACCATTACATGAGCAAAATCTGAAAACATGCCACATCATTATTCTAACATAGTAGATATTCACATATTTATATTTTTTTGCTTGTAATGCTTGCACTTTTGATTTAATCGAGTTCTAAATTACGGTATTGGAAATTATTTATGGTATTTAGAATCTATATAAGTTGATGCCACTTAAAATAATGTTTTGATGACTGGTGCCCATTGTAGAACAATACTAAAAATTTGCTAAAAAAATCCTCAAAAGTTGTCATCAACATTTGTTTAATGCTAGACATGAAGTGTTTATAAGCTTTTAAAAAAAATTATTATTAATAAGTAAAAATTGTATAACATAACAGATTCTATATATTTTTTTTGGAAAAAACAGGTTCGATAATTTATTTTGCACATTTATTTTGGTTCATATTACCAGTGATTATTAATTCGATTATCTTATTTAGGAGTCTGTATCATAATTTTATTCATAAGTATCTTAAATTATGGATTTGTCATGACTAACTTGACTTTGTATTTTCTATACTACTAGAGGTCGGCCCGGGCTACGCCCGAGATTTTATATTTTAATTTTAATTGTAATTATATATCAAGAAATACCGTAAGATAGCACTAAAAAGTTTTTAGTTTTGACTTTAAGGATCAAAATGATCAAAATGTTTCATTAAAGAGGTAAATATACATAATAGCCATAGAGTTAACTAATCCAAACTTTAGGGTTTAGAGTTAAGAGGTGGAGATTTGGGATTGAGGTTTAAAATTTTATAAAATAAAAAATAAATATTAAAAATTTGAAAAAAAAATTCGAAAAAAAATTTCAAAAAAATGTTCGAATTTGAAAACATATAATGTAAAACTATGAAAAATATTATTATTTTTTATATATATATCTAGGGTATTAGGACCCTTTTACCTATTAAATGATACATTTTGGTCATTTTCCTCCTTATGGTCTATTTTTGTGACCAAAACTTGAAAATTGTCTATTTAGGAGAATTACCTATATATATTTTGTATGTTTATTTTAATATATAGATAATATAATTTATTATAAAATTATAAGTAGATATATAATATTTATTGTTTTAGTTATTTTAATTGTTTTAATTATTCATTGTTTTGTCTTCAAATTTCAGTATCCAAATTTTTATATTTTTGTTATTGAAAAATATATATAAAGTGATGAGCAAAATGAACAAAAGTTAGTTACATTTTAGTTATGGTGTTTTATTGACTGGACTATCAAAATGTTTCATCTCACTTACAACTTTTTATAACTTTGTTTTAATTAGTTTCTAAATAATATAATGGATCCTCATCCCTTAGATCTACAACCTTACTTAAGGGGGTGTATCCAACTAAGAATTTCAAGTGATTTGTATTAAAATGACAAATTTACTGTTATTCAAACGTGGATTTTAAAAAACATTTTAAAATTCAATGTTATTGACCTTGTCATTTCATAAAACACTTTGAAATCCACTGTTATTGAACAAAATTTAAGTTGAAGATTTTAGAATACTTTAATTGTTTCTAGAGTGTTTGAGGGGAGTTCCTTAATTATAAAAATAAAAAACTAAATCTCACTGTTTTAGATGAATTCTAGAGTGTTTTAACAAAATCATACCAAATTCTCTAATTCTCCTGCAATCATCTACAAACTTATTAAAAATCAAATTACTTCAAATTTTAGATTCGATACACCCCCTTAATGTTTTATTTTCTAAAAAACAACGGTTTAAATGTTATAATATTTTCTACTTCGAAAAACCTTACAATTAAATCACTAAAAATTACAGACTAAATTATTGCAACACATTTTATGCATTTATAACCCATGGTCTAAATAAAATTTTATCTCACTCATATAAGTTTTTCGTTTAAATATTATTAAATGGACAACCAATTAAAATTTTATTTTAGTTTTAGAACTATTGAATTCATAACTTTCATGGGTGTTTGAAAATTTATCTTTTCAACCAAATTTTTTGTTCCACTTCGTCTTACATCTATTTTGATGTAATTCAGTAATTGCACCATATATATATATATATATATATATACAAAAGTGTATATATATATTTATATAATCAATTTTGAACAATGACCATAATCGTATTATTATTCATAAAGAAAAGATTTAGTGTATCTGTGCTGAGATGGTAGATATCAAGAAGTCTCGCAAGTTGTTTTATTTGTTGTAGTGCTGACGTTTAGAATCTGTTGGGAATAATTTGTTAAGGTAATGTAACGTACTGTGCTACGTTGTGGCTGGTTTTTTCTTTAGCTGCTGGTCAGGGATAATAAACCCAAGAATTAAATGTTACTGCTTGGACGTAGCCTGAACAAAAATTTAAGCCGATAATGTTAGTTTCCTTTTTTTTTGTCAACCAGCCGATAATGATAGCTTAATGTAGGAAAACTCGGTTAAGCAAAAAAATACTATGTACGTAGCCGGCCAGACACTTTAAAGGAGAGACCACAGTAATTCAAACTTTCAAGCTAGTCAATACTTTGACAGAACATAACCGGAGAGGCAACTCGTCAATTCAGTCGAGGTGAGAGGAAATGGTAAGCAACTGACCCTGACATTTTTTACCAAAAAAAAAACTGATCATGACATTCCGGTGATCAGTTGAGTTGATCAGACATAGTGTTTTTTGTGGAGCCCGTTAAGTAGTTACAAATTTAATTATCATTGAAGGTATATTTTTCACTGAAGGTACTACACTCCTTAGATATTGAGATTGGCTAAACTTCCGTAGATACTGAGTCATGTTAAGCTCCTTGTGTTTTTGAAAAAATCTCGTATTAACTGAGAAACCCCGTAAGAAAAGTCAGGAGCTGTTATTTATTAAAAAATGTGAAGATAAAAGACCAACAATGACATGATTCAAGAACAAAACGTAATCCTAGTCAATTTATTTGAGCGTAAGAGTAGATAAAACCCTAGGAATGAGCAATTGTCAGCTTTGGTCTTGCCCATTCCTAAGCTTGGAAGCTAAGCATTGCGTGGCTTTTTGATAATGCACCATGCACAAATTCAACATGGATGACATTGTTAGAGGCTGTTGATCCTTCTGTATCTCAAGAAGAAGCCATCCCAGAGGAGGTAGCTGAGACTATTTTGGACAAAATTTTCAAAGGTTTTAATGAAACAGGCTCAGCTCCAGGTATATCATATTCATGATTTTTATCATCCCCTACACATGAACCATATAATAGTGTGATCAATATAAACGCTCCAGGTATATCATATCCGAGATTGTTATCACCTTGGAAGCTGCACCTTAAGCTCTTACCAAACGCTCTGCCTCTATATCATATTTTAAAACATGAAAACATTTATGCCGCGAAAGAGCGCGTACGTTCTATCCCAAGCAGAAGAATACCAGGCTGCATCAGAGAAAATATGATAAATCAAGAGATGATGAGATAAATGCATATCTATAGGGAATGATTTAGTTTACCAAGAGGACTTGTATCGTCTTTGAAGTTTGAGTTTCAAAATCTTGAAAATGTGTCTTCTCTGAGAGTAATTTAAAAGCTCTTCTATGAACGTAGGATCACCTTCCCTTAACGTTCTGTGAATGACTATGATCAAGACCTTCATTTCTACTTGTAGGATCTTGTTCAGAGGGAAACGTACAGAGAAGCAAAGAAGCTTATAACCCAAGTGCGAGTTTTGGATAATCTCTTTGACAATGCATGGATGTTGTAAACACCATCTGCCTGTGGTTGTAGTACAAATGTCCCCGACAACCACATCGTAGTTATTAGTAGTTCTTGAATTATATCCTAGTTTTGAAATTGCAGAGGACTGCAAACATGACGTTCTTTGGGAGGAGATTAAATATACTTTGATGCCTTGCCGATCACAATATATAAATCTTGATGTATAAAGATCATGAATCAATAACACGCATAGATCATAATATTCAAAATAATATGAAGTTTCTCAAGATGAGGAGAATATATAAGACCTTGAATTCACTGTTGGCCTTAGCGAGACCAACCAGACCAACGGTGCTGGAATCCTCGAGCGCTCCATAGGCTTTTTGTAAACTCGTAATATGGAGTTTCTCAACTGAGAGTTTCATCATGCTTTCATACACTATCTAGATGAAAATTTAAGCGGCAACAGACGAACCTGGGCGGTGTTAGAGCATCGGCCGGCTCTCAAATCTGCAAGGAGAGTGTATGAATTCGCCATCGGAATCGTTTGATTGGAAACTGTTTGCGTTTGGATTTTGTGTGAATTGGACTTTGCATGCTAGTAAGGTCCGCTATTTATAGGATAGATGCAGATTCAGGGGGTTACAGTTGAAACGAAAGGTGGATTGAAATCTTAAAGTGGGAGTAAATAAATGACGGATTTAAGGTTTCTCGAGCCGTTACGGTTAGCAAACAGCCATCGTCTTTACTTTGTGCGTCGGCAAGCTTCACATGCAAGAAGAAGGAGGCATATCAACCCTAATAGATGTGGGCCGAGGGATTAAATATTCTTTAAGGAAGCCCAAATAAATTATGCACACAAAATCCTATGGCCCAATCGAACATGAATGTTTTTTATAAAACCAAACGCACCTAATAGAATGTCGACACTTGTCCGAAAAAGCCCCACTCTCTTTGAGGATGTGGCGCAAGGAGGAGAGAGACAAGACAACTTTATTGTATAAGATTCCAAAAAAATGAAAGGATTTTTTGTCCAAAAAGTCAGTAATAAAACAAAATTGTGGAGAATTTATATCTAATTTGTTAATTAAATATTTATCTAATTCACTATATACGTTTATTTATTGTTTTTAGTGTGTACCTATCCAAAACTAAATATATAACAACCTCCGTTTTTGCTATGGATTTTGAAGATATATGCACTGCATTATGTATATTTGACCTATAACATATACTTATAGGTCTAGGAGAAAATTGGTATTTTAAATTTAAATAAACTAAACCAAAGATGTAGCCCACAATGTTGTTAGCGGCTAAACGTACCAGGTCACTATAAGTTTGAACCCTAAATTTCTTTAGAATGTATTTCTGGTATATTTTCCTTAATTGGGAATATTTCTATCATTCAATTGATCTGAATGATATAAGGATGAGGTGTTAGTCGGTATTTCTTGAGCAAATGGATTTTCGGAGCAAATTTAGTTACATTGGTTAACAATAAAAGACATTGTTTTTTTTTTCCTTTTGTCTCTTTAATACATACACGTGAGCATGTTCTCTGTTTTGCTTTTGTCTCTTTGCTTACCCGATTTTTTTCTCTTTATGTGATCTTTGTAGTGAATAGGATCTGGAATCTCATCATTGTTTGTTAGTTAGAAGTGTAACATATCAGTAAGTCACGAGATGAATCTTGTTTACCCTAACACAGTACAGTATTTGATATAAAGTTCTTTTGGTGATAGAGATTGTATTAGAAAGAACAAAAAATTACTTCAACTACACTCTACAAACAAAAGACATACCAATCAAAAATTTGAGAGACTCGTAAAGTTTCTGAACAGTTAAACCAAGATGAAGGATCTCATTCTTGATCTCGATATGTAATTGAACTTGTGCATATCCAAATCAATCTCTAAGTAGTTTGGTCCTGTCCAAATGATCAACACACACACAACAACATTAGCACAGAGCTCTGAAAATTAAATGTGCAATTATCTATTGAAAACTAAACATAAGATTTGTAATCCAGCCCGAATTAAATATCAAAATAGCTATCGTTGTGAGTTGTGAAAAAATTATTTTTAGTAGAACTTAGCTGAAGACCCTCAATATTCACCAAGCCAGCCATGAATTTTGACTCCTCATCCACGAAGGTTGAAATTTCAAGACGGTCTCAGCTCTAAACGTTTTAAGCTCGTCATAACATCAACAACACTTGAAATTTCGTTGGAACTGTAGATTCTCTTGTGAATCATTTTACTTTCTCCATTTCATCATCCATAAATCTCTGCTAAAAAAGAATATGGCAAAAAGAATCATCTTATTCGAGTAAACGTTATGGCTCTGAAGTTCTCTTGAACTCTATTCCTCTCAACACACATCAACAAACATCCTAAGCTTGTCTCGGCCAGGTATCCGACAGCTGTGTTGTCATCAGTGGTAAGCTTGGAACTCAAATATTTACGCAGTCTCAAAATATGAAAACGCCCACACACAAAACAAATATATTAATCTCTTACGTACCAAAGCTGATGTTGCCGGGGCAAATGGGTAGTCCGCCTTGCTGTTGATCTCCTCCTATAAGAGACCCTCCAATGAATACCCCCTAACTATATAACCATCAGTAATCAAAATAGTTACTTTTAGACATTTGGTGGAAAAAATAATTTATATGTACATACTATACGAAAAGACAGGCAGACTTTTTACTTGGGATCTGGCTCGTTGAATCTCTTGTTTTAGTTGGGTTAGCGTGATACTACATGACTCAAGTTGCTGAACATAAGCACGTAATAAATTTACCAGAGTAAATCAAGTCATTTACTGAACGTTTATAGGCTAAAATCATCGAAATGCTTTGTCCTGTCAAATAGAAACAAAAAGTACATGAGGGTAGATTCGTAGATGATCCAGTATACTGTTTCTATACGGTGAAAATATCTTACCATATCCAATATGTGTATTGCAACTTGTATATCGTGCCTGTAAAGTTTTTGTTATCTCTGTATATACCTTAACACTAAAACAGATAGATAGTTTAACAACTACAAATGGATCACAAAGTAGTAACAAATACTTACAAGGGATGTGGCGGTTGGTGTTGGCATCACGATATCGTTTGGCAAGTCCCAAGTCAATTACATAAACCTGGTAACAGAGACTTATCAATGATATCATCGCCTTTTTCAAAGTTCATAAAAATAAGAGAAATGACAGAACCATACTTTGTTCGATATCCGGCCTACGCCCATGGGAAATTCATCAGATTGTATATCTCTATGAAGATGTGTACCTTACTGCGTAGTTGGATGCTTTGTTATATTGTTCTCTGCGAAACCAATCCAAGTGATTAGATTAATGACAATTTTCAGCTAGACATTGAGTACACTGCATGTAAAAAAGCACCATTTCAAAAGTTTAAAGCTTGCCTCACTGATTGATTTATAGTTAATTTATAGAACTAAACCGATGAACATGATTAAAGATTTAAAACAGAACTGGCACAAATCAAGTCTTCATAATGGATATAACAGCTACTACGGGGATAGTTTGGTTTGCAATGAATTAACGGAAATAATAGCTCCCATTTGGCTGGTCCGGGTGATACGTCGTTGAAATACACGGCGACGGGAGATTTCCGGTGGTGAGGACAGATGGCCATATAGCTTAGGTTTTTGATATTTGGTGGAACGAAACTGTGGACTCAGCTATTTATATAGGATGACCATCAGGGGGAGGTGGAACGAAACAATCAAGAAGATATTAAATATCACCACTGAATGATCAAGAGTGGCTCAAGGTAACTGAAACTTCGGAGAACGGAGATGTAAGGGAAATGGAAGAGTCGGGAAAGATCGGCTGCGAAAGCTTCGATCGAAAATAGTGTAGGAAAAATGGGCCTTCTTTGTTCTGAATAAAAGTATAAAGTCAGCCCAAATTAAAATCCAGTTCAGATAAAATAATGCTTGACATGGCGATTTAAAGATTTCTTATTGGTTGATTTTATTAATCCTACGTGGATAGCCTAGCTGATGAGTATATCCTGATTTTAGTATTGTTAGATGAGACAAGTGTCCGGTGAGTAATCATCTATTTATAACAGTTATTTATAACAGTTATTCAGATATTATAAAAATAATATATTTTGAATATAGAATAATGGGCCGATCCAACATCAAGGGCCCATAAAGTTAAGGCCTTATATGCTTAAAATATCTAACTTTCTGACGCGGTTTCGCGCAACTTCAGTCTCCACTAAAAATCAAAAACCTCCACACTCTCTCTCTCTCAACCAGATCCGCCGCACACACCAATGTCTTCTCCGGCGATTCTCCCCGTCACCAACCAGCAAGCCACTCAATCCAACACCCCCGCCTTCCGCACATTCCTCTCCCGCCTCTCCTCCTCCCTCCGCGACAGCCTCTCGCAGCGCCGCCCGTGGCTTGAACTCATAGATCGAACCTCATTCGCCAGACCCGACTCTCTAACCGACTCGATCTCCCGGATCCGCAAGAACCTCGCCTACTTCAAGGTCAACTACGCCGCGATCGTCTCCTTAGTCCTCGCCTTCTCCCTCCTCTCGCACCCCTTCTCGCTCCTCGTCCTCCTCTCTCTCCTCGGCGCGTGGATGTTCCTCTACCTCTTCAGGTCTTCGGATCAGCCGCTGGTTATCTTCGGGCGCGGCTTCTCGGATCGCGAGACTTTGCTCGGGCTCGTGGTGGCGACGGTCGTGGTTGTGTTTATGACGAGCGTTGGATCTTTGTTGACTTCTGCGTTGACCGTTGGAGTGGCGGTTGTTTGCTTGCACGGCGCGTTTAGGGTTCCGGATGATTTGTTCTTGGATGAGCAGGAGCCTGCTAATGCGGGGCTGCTCTCGTTTATTGGTAACTCCGCCGCGGCTACTTCGGCTGCTGCTGCTTCCGTTGTCGCGGGACGTGTTTGAGAGCTGAGACGTGGATTCTTCTTCATTCATAGTTGTTGTTATGTTTTTGAGTATAGATTCGATATGAAAGCTATTGTATTCTTAAGTTTGGTTACAGTTCTGAAACTTTGAGCTGATGTAAGATCAGTTTGATACTCTTGTTGTTCTCGTCATTACATGTGTTGTGTTCTTTTTGCATTTAGGAGGGCTTTTAGAGATGGAGTTTGGATTCTAGCGGAACATATATAGTTTTAATGAGAGAATGTGAGCTTGTAGATTCTAAAATTGCTTGCTGCATTGAGTGTGTACTCGTTACTCATTGTTAGGTGATCGATTGTGTGTAGATTGTCCAATACTCTCCGCTTATCAACTCTTATCACCGTCCTTAGAGTGTGGCTGAGACTTTCGGTAGTAGCCAGTCTGCACTGAATCTGATGCCATTCTAATACAGTGTCAGTAGGTATGGTGTTACGACGATCCATTTTGCTGTTAATACATATTTACGTTTAAAAGTATCAAAGGATATCCAAAATACACTCTATAACTTCAAATACAAAGTTTTGAGGAGTAGAATTCTATATTTGAACTTTCACTACTCAAAACAGTTTCATATTTTTATTTTTATTTTAGTTTCTATAATCACATATCACTTTTATGATTTATAAATATTTTTTCGTTTATTATTTTAAACCTTAAAAAAATTATATCTCATAAATATTTTAAATTTTGTTTACATAATTTATTTTTTACACAGAAAATTAA
This sequence comes from Brassica napus, assembly GCF_020379485.1. Lineage (NCBI taxonomy): Eukaryota > Viridiplantae > Streptophyta > Magnoliopsida > Brassicales > Brassicaceae > Brassica > Brassica napus. The sequence continues at coordinate 5,299,409 of NC_063447.1, forward strand.
ATAAAACTTTAAAATAAGATTTAAAATATTTTAAACTAGATTTAGACAACAATATTATATAAAAAAAACTTAACAAAAAAATATTTTTAAAAATTACATGAATTATAATTATTACACAAATTTAAATATTACAACAATACTAATAGTCATGTAAGTTTGATCCGGAACCTTCAAAATTTTCAAATATTGTCCCATTTTTTTGTGTAACTGAAGATGATTGTTGTTGTTGTTTTTGATGTCTTTTTCGCACAATTCTTTCTTATTCATATCGAATATATTCACGAGTATTAATATCATCGGGAAAAATTATTCTTTTAGCAATATTTTATGTTTCTCTTTTACTTTCTTGTTCTGATCTAATGTATTTACAAATATCAATATTAACAAGTTTTAGCTCGTAATCTACAAAGTAAAAATGAGGAGAGCAATTTTTACTTCAAAATGCATTAATAAATCATATATGCACTACGAAAATCATTTTATGGAATAATATTAATAAGTTATTTTGTTGATATTTAAATATTAATAAGTTATTAGTATAATATTTTGTTTGAAGTTTAATATTAATAAGTTATTTGTATTTAAATTTTATAATTTAATAGAATATTTTATTAATTAATATTGTTGTAACATGTGCTAGTTATTTACAAAAGTTTTATGAATTCAAATTAGTTATGACAAATATAAGGACCATATTATAAAATACAAATAGTTTTGAAGTTGAGTTTAAAGTTTTATTTTTAGAGAAAAACACCTTTAAACTTTAAATATAGAGTTTTGGAGATGGTCTTAGCGAATAGAGTTGCCTTTTTCGTCTGTAAAAAGTAACAATGCAGGAGTGATAGAAAAAAAAAAAGGTAACAATGTGGGAGTACAGTGCTTTTTTATAGTTCCAACTCCAGTTCAAAGATGTTAATAAGTTAAATCGCTTGATCCAGAATCTCATACTAGTGTATGGAACTAGAAATCTCAAACTCATACACCGTAGAATGTCATGCTCTAAATATGTTGAAGGCTCTTGCTCTAATACTCACTAGCATTCGATCAACATCACTATGTTACTTGATTTTGAGCGAATTTCGAAGACAAAATTCAAAACACACTCCTGTGAAAGTATTCAAATATCTATATGAATGACTAGTGACCTGACCGTAGTAAATCTTAATATTTTTACGTCAATGATTTGGGTTTGTATACATTGTAAATTTGTAACGTTATTCTCTCAAGCTAAAATCCACTATTTTATTCGTCCACAAGTTTCCTCTATCTTGACAGGATACAACGACAAATATTTTCTATGGGCTTGATCGTCATGATAGGAGTCATATCATGGTAACATGTTTTGTGAAGTAGGTTGGGTAATGACATGTATGACCGGAACAACTTAGTAGTAAATCTGGTTCATGACAAATCTTGAAATACATAAGCCTCACGTTTAGTTTGGTTCAGTCTAGAAAACTCGGTTACCAACAAACAAATTGAATATCCGAATAGTTTTTGGTCATCTGAACTGTTTTTTTTTTCTTTTTTTGGGGTCAAAGTCACTGAGCTGTTTCTTCTTTAGATATCTTATAGGTGACCTGTTTTTAATCTTTCATTACATGAGATATATTAATCGTGGAATCATTTTTGTCTTTTCAAATCTTTTTCCAAGATTCTAATTATTTGTTACTTGTGAGATATAATTAGGTGTTTACCATTAAACAGAAAATATGTTTTTCTCTTTTCTTTGTAAAGAATATTTCCCCACTTGTAACAAGAAGTTAGACCAAACATTAGAGCATCTTTATCTTTAATATCCTAATAGGTCTCTTAATTTATTTTTAATAGTATTTAAAGAGTTAATTTTGGTAAGAGAGTTGATTAAGAACCTTGAGATTTCCCCCCCTCCATTGCAAGTCTCTTATTTTAGATTTCTTAAAAAAAAATTATTAAACATTTTTTATTAATTTTATTTTTTATTATATAAAACATAATAAAAGATAGCATTTTAAACATATACTTTAAAATAAAAACATGAAAACAAAGATTATTACAATAAACGAGAATTATTTGAAAGAAGCATAGAAGATCAGTTGTCGTCTTCGTCACATCCAAATTTTTCCCAAATATGTTCAACCAAATCATCTTTCAGCTGTTGATGCATTTGTGTATCACGAATTCTTGTTCGAACACCCATCATATTAGCGATATTTGTAGGGATATCCATAGAATACGTGAGATCGACATGTGAACTTCCGTTGTCTTCTGCTTGTTGGAACTCTGAAGGATCAAATTGAGTGTATCCATCTCGTTCGTCTTCTACTATCATATTATGAAGTATGATACATGCTCGCATAATCTTCCCAATTTTGACTTTATCCCAAAAAAGTGCTGGATTTTTAACAATGGCAAAGCGAGCTTGCAAGACTCCAAAAGCACGCTCGACATCCTTTCGGACAGCTTCTTGACGTTGAGCAAATAAAACTGCTTTCGGCCCTTGTGGTATTTGAATAGATTGGATAAAAGTTGCCCATTTCGGATAAATACCATCGGTGAGATAGTAAGTCAAATGATACTTTCTTCCATTGACATAGTAAGTGACTTCTGGAGTATGACCATTTATTAAGTCATCAAAAAATAGGTGAGCGATCAAGAACATTTATATCGTTTAAGGTACCCGGAGGCCCAAAAAACGCGTGCCATATCCAAAGATCGTATGAAGCAACTGCCTCTAAAATGATTGTTGGCTTACCCGAACCATGAGAATATTGCCCTTTCCAAGCGGTGGGACAATTCTTCCACTCCCAATGCATACAATCGATGCTCCCTATCATCCCGGGAAATCCACGGTACTCTCCAACGTCAAGTAGACGTTGAAGATCAACCGGTGTTGGTCTTCTTAGGTACTCACCGCCGAACAAATATATAATTCCTTCCACGAAATTCTCCACGCATAGCCGAGTTGTTGTTTCACCGAGCCTGAGGTATTCGTCGACCGCATCAGCCGCAGAACCATATGCCAATACACGAATGACTGCCGTACACTTTTGAAGGGGAGAGAGACTAATCCTTCCGAGACCATCTTGCCTTTGCTTAAAGTATTGAACTTCGTTGGAGAGGCGATCAACAATGCGCATAAACAATGGCTTGTTCATTCTAAAACGGCGTCGGCATAAACTTTCAGGATACGTTGGAGTATCACTGAAATAATCATTCCATATACGAATATGCCCTTTCTCATGATTTCTTTCGATATACGCTCATTTTTTTCTTTTTTTTTCTTCGTTCTTCTTCATCACGATGAATGGTTAAATTCTCAAAGGCTTGATCAAAATGTTGATCAAAGAGCTCATCAAATGCATCATCAAAAGATTCATCTAAAAGATTTTGAGAAGAAGAAGCCATATATGGTGATTAAAGGATTTTTTTTTAAAAGATGGTTTTGGTGTTTGTTTTTTTTTTAAAAAAAAAGATGGTAAAGGTGTTTGGGTTTTTAAAGGATAAAAGATGGTCTGGTGTTTAAAGACGGATAATGGCACTACGAAAGAAGATGGCTTTGGTTGTTTGGCGATTAATAAGATAAAAAGAGTAGATGGTTTTGTTGTTTAATAAGATAAAGAGAGAATATGGTTTTGTTGTTTGATGGACACAAGATGAGTTTGTTGTTGTTATGTTTGAAGAGAGAATATGCGTTTGTGTTGCGATGGATATAGAGAGAAGAAGAGCTTGATGTTGTTGTTATAAATAAAGAAGATGGCATCAAGTTGATACTACAAGACACATGCTCCGTGACATACAATGCCAGCAGTCCGTGACATACAAAGCCACTACAAGACACAGACACATACAGACACATACCACTCAACTTGACACATACATACACTCAACTTGAGACTACAAAACATCTCTCTGTCGCTTCAGTCCAATCCTGCACTCTGTCACCCAAGCATCCGTGACTCGCTCCAGTCCAAGGCTGCAATCTGTCACGCAAGCATCCTGTAAAGAGACAAGAACATTAACTTCAAAGATAACTCAACAAGAAGAGGATAACTTAAAACATTTTATAAAATTAAGAAGAGGATAACTTAAGAACATCACGCAAGCATCCGATGCCAGTTTCTTGTTGACTTTGAAGAAGATCAACAAAATTAAAACTCCTATATGGATTGGAATCCATATCTGAACTTGTCTAAGAAGAGAGATGGAATAAGGAGTGTGTTTAATAGAAAGGAAAACGAGTTTGAAAGAGAAAGAGAGAAGAAGGAGTCTGTTTAGTAGAAGAGAGAAAGCGTTTAACGCTTTGATCACACCCACAACCACATGGACTTGACATTTAGCTAACTCATTTATCTAACATTCATTGCTATCTAACTCATTAATCACACTTCAGCTTTGACTTTCGGTTTGACATTCACAATCAATTCACGGTTCACAATCAATTGCTATCTACCTACTTTATATTCAAACCAGATTCACAATCAATTCACGGTTCAAAGGCTACTAACCTGAAATGCTCATTGCCTCTTCATCCGTCCAAACGACAGACATCTTCTTTGAAGAAACTTCTAGTCTCTTTATCCGTCCATCTGAAAAGGAAACGCAAGAAACATAATCAACATTAGAACGATTCCGACACAAGAAAGACTAAGAAACAAATATTGAGACGTCATCTCTTCAATCAGTATACATAAACAAACACAAGAACTGATTGACTTAAACAAAGACAGAGACATAAACTATCCAGCACACCCGATTGATATATTGAGACACAGAGACATCATCTGTTGAATCACGAGACACAAACAAGCACAAGCAACGCATGAGACGCATGAAGAAACAAATACTGATCATATAAACAAAGACATACATTTTTCTATCGCATGAATGATTAACAAACAAAGACAGAGACATAACCGAGTTGAATCAGGAGAGATAAACAAACCCAAGAGACGCATGCAAGACAACAAACGAATCAATTTAACAACGAATGATTCAGACATAAAAGGAAAACAACTTAGATTTTTCTTTCGGTTTGATTTCACTTGAGATAGGTGGAGTGATCAGCTTGAGATACGCGGAGAGCGAGAGATACGCGGAGGCGTCGAGGAGATTGAGAGATACGCGGAGGCGTCGAGGAGATCGAGAGATACGCGGAGGTGTCGAGGAGATCGAGAGGGAGGCGGAATCGTCGAAGAGAGCGCCGGAGACGCGGAATCGTCGACAAGATCGAGAGAGAGAGAGAGGCGGATTCGTCGAGGGAGACGCGGAATCGTCGACCAGAGAGAGAGAGACGACGACGATTCCACCGATAGAGACTCCGGCTGATGCCGTCGACGAGGAGATTTCATTGTCGCTGAGAGATCTCCGTTTCGCCTTCGGTGTCGCCACGAGAGAAAGATAGAAGACGAGACGGTAGTGAGAGAGAGAGATTTTGTATGAATGACACGTGCCCCTTGAAACCCCGTCTCTTCCGCTCTAGATTAAGCGATGTTTTCAACTTAATTACCTAATTTTTGTTTTTTTTAAAGCAAAAAATCTAGAGACCCGGTATAGCATACCTCGATAAAGATGGTCTCACGGTGTTAAAAAAAAAGACCAAACAGTATGAACCTAGTTAGGATCGTACCCACTTTTGACTAATGAATGAAATTATGATTTAAAGGAAACCAGTTCTTACGCCATTAATATAATATAATCAAGAATTTTCAGAGTATATGATATCATCATTTATCAAATATTCTTTAAAAAAAATCATTTATCAAATACGGTTTTCTTTCAAAGAGAAGTCAGAATGATAGTTAAAAGATTTTTTTTAACTTCTCAAATAATATAGTGAAAAAAAATTCTGGAAAGAAGAATATATTTTATATACTGATAAAACATGTTAAGAAAAAGTGATATAATAGGAGAAACACAAAATTCAGACAAGTAAAGTAAACACACTCAGGTTCAACCGACTATCAACTTCAGTAAAGATGAAACATTTCATAAACATTCACATAAAGTATTCCGGTAGCTAGGACTGGGCAAATAAACCGAACCCGAAAATCCGAACCGAACCCGATCCGATAGAAATGAATCCGAACCGATCCGAACCCGACATAAATACCGAATGGATCTTGTTTTATGGTATTTCGGGTTATGGATATTATCCGAACCGAACCCGAAATTAAATGGATATCCGATAGAACCCGAAACATTCAAAATGCCAAAAAAGAACTTGTACCAAACATGATCTTAATTCCTGATACGTAGCCAAAATACACTAAGATATTATTAAACATCTACAATAACTATCTACTACTTGAAGGTTGATGGTTGAAAGTGGCGGTTGAGGCTTGAAATTTTTAGATTTTGGTTTAATTTCATTGAATAATTTTTTTTTATTTCATGAGAACTTAATTTTTCGTTTTATGATTTCATTTATTGGTTTTCTTTCTATAGATAACAACATATACCTTTCGTTTGACTTTGAATGATCATGTTTGATGTTTTTTTCTTATTTCTGAATCGATTTTACTTATGTTTTGGTTACAAAATGGTTACAAAATAGGTACAAATCAAGTACTTAAACCCGAAGAACCGATTTTACTTATGTTTTGGCTACAAAATAGGTATAAATCAAGTACTTTAAAACCGAAGAACGGGTTGGAACCCAAAACCCGAAAGTACACCGGGTTGTACCGGTTCTTTGAAGATTTACTAACCCCGATCCGAACCCGATAAAACCCGAACCGAATTTTTATATAATCCGAATGGGGCTGATTTTGATAAACCCGAAAAACCGAGACCCGATTGGATAAAACCGAAACCCGATTGGGACCACGAATGCCCAGGCCTACCGGTAGCATAAAGTTGTTTTTAAGTATTTGGATACCGACACCAGTTAGTCCTAGATGCAATTATCCAAAGGAAACTATAAATCATATATTTGAATGTCTTTGTTGTCTTGCAGGGTTGAGCTTTATCAAACTATCCATCTTTCCGGATTTTTCCCGAATAAATCGGTTTACCAAAACATAGATATATATTCTGTTTTAGAAAAAAAAGATGTGGTCTATTCGAAACTACTTATCGACACATTCTCTTAGATCTTGTGGTATATTTAGAAAGAAAGAAATGGGAAAGCGTTTAATGGAAATATGTTTAACCTTTAGACACCTTCCATCTAGCCTCGTTCGAGGCGGAATGCTGAAAAAACTAACCTTTCAAAAGACGAAGAGGAAAATGATACACCACCAGTTTCTGCCGCTATTTTGACTCTTCTTGTGGAACTCTAAATCCTGACTTGTTAAATTTGATGTCTTTTGGATCAATTATGGTATGGTCAGTGGACTAGGATGGATCCATAGATTAGATGGGAGTTAAATTTTTTGTACTACAAAGCTTCTGCAAAAGTCTCTCGGCTCTATGGTGAGATGGAAAGAAACTTCTATTGGCAATGTCTTGTTTACGAAATTTACATATCACTACCATACAAATATAGATATATTGCTTAGACTTGGTGTACATGATTCCGAACCCAGTTAATTGACCGACGTTTACTTCTGAAATAGTCTCATTCCGCATGGTACGATTTTTTTATTGTCAAAGATATTTTACGTAAGGATAGACGGCTGTGACTATTCAGATCAATTCTTATTTAACTCTTTTTAACAAAAATGAAAATTTATTGAAAATCTGTTGAATTCCATTTTTTTTCTTTTTCTAACTAGATTTTTCTAATCGAAACCCAGACAAATAACAATTCGTGAAACTATAATGTGTGTATTTCATAAGCCAAAATCATCGAAATAATCAAACAATAATTTCAATCTAACATGACATGATGAAACTACTAAAATTATACCATTTTATTTTTTTCCGCAAGATTGGAATACTTAGCAATGTAAATATTTTAGCTTGATTGCTATTTCATTTGCGTTTGGGTTTATACATTTGATCAAATATCATATTAGTATTGCTAGGAAAGCAAAGATATTATGTTTTGTTATACATATAAATGTTAACAGGAAAAATTGCTTTTGAAAAACAATCATTTTCTAACAAGATCTCAAGTATGTTCTAATAAATCTGTCCAAATATTCATGTAGAAGATAATTCTCAGATGACATTTTATAATATAGAGAAATACGAAAAAACTGTTTAAAGGATTCTCTTTACAGCATATAGGTATCGAGGCTAGCTAGATTTTGTTAAATAAAATGTATTATTGTTACGATATAATATAGAGGTTGAAACAAATGGTGTATTAGGCAGTTAGACTAATCATCATGTTTACCTCCAAACATTTTTACCTTTTTAACATTAACAAACGATTATAATTTTTACTTAAGCTTCAAGATAGTCTGTCTGTTTTAAAATTGACAACAATTTTATTTTTAATTTTTGCTTTATAATGATATTTATACAAGTCTCCATGAAATGATGTTACGGTTTAACTCATAATAAAGGCTTTGTATTTTTATATATAATTGAGTGTATCATGATATAAATGAGAATGGTTATCAACTTTTGCCCAAACGTCAATGGACTTTTTTCCCAAATAATCTTTGAATTTAGATCTAAGATGTAAATATTTACCCTATTTAGATCAAGATGTAAATATTCCCAAATAATCTTCGAATGGTTTAATCAGCTCGAAGTTGTTTTAGTGTATTGATTTTTTTAAGTACTTAAAAAACTCGTTGATAAAAGAAATTTGAAATGATAAACAAAAAGTAAAATACAGAAGGCTTGGGCATGCGCTTAATTCGTCTCTGTTTAGGTATTATACTGATGAATGTAGGAGACCACATAACGATAAAGTAATGATATTTCTAAAATCTGTCTGAACACATGTTCCTTCTTTGATTTAACATACATATATATTTGTTTACATATGCAAGTTATATGTGAACATGAAACTGATTTTCAAATAGAGTTCATAATCTATATAATATGTACCCAATAATGTTATACGGTTTTCTTATCCCATCCCAAGACCTAACAGTCCAAACTGGATAACCAATTTATATCAAGATCCAATGATAACAATAACTGCCGTAAATATTAATTAGCCAAAATGATCCATAAGGTATCCAGTTTTGGAAAGACCACATGCAAACCCTTACTTGGTAGGAGCTAAGGATAAGGCCAATTGAAATTGTCCAGTTCTGCTGAATATATACAAATTAATTCAATGACAATAGTACTATATATTGGTGCATGCAAGTTAATTACATTAGCCAAATGAGTTTCGATCTTTAGATAGAGTTCACAACATTGCGTACTTAAATTTTGTTGGCAACCCATTGTCGACATCTCCAAATATTTTGATCCATTTAATAAGTCTCCAAACACTATGGTATGTTACATCCAAAGTCAATAAAAAAGCGTGTTAACCAAGAATTCAAGAGACGTAATCACCTTTTTCATATTTTTGTTTAACTCGGTCATTATTTTGTTCTTCTATGCCCCAGTGGGTGCGACTACTCTTTCTAGTGTTGAACCAAGTTCTGGTCTTCAATATCAAAACCTAATTTTCCAACCGCATAACAACATTTACTTTTGTTACAATTCAACTGATCTATCCAAGAAAACAATAAACTAGCTAGAGAAACTATCCACCAAGTTTAAAAACGTATTGTCTGTCTCCCTATATAACTAATTCCCACAACACATTCTCTTTTCTTCCATACTTTTCATCTCTAAAGTCTCTCGCTGTAACAGAATTTTGTAAGAATCTCAACAATGAAGATCATTAAGAGCTTCTTCTGTTTCATCTCTTTCGCTGTCCTCTTCAATCCCATGGCAGAAGCCAGTAAAGCACACCACCACGAGTTCATCGTAGGAGGATTGCAGTTCAATTATTGAAACGTTTTAATAAATGTTAATGAGATGTATGCTTACATACATAGTCATATATATGCAGATACAAGCAACGAAAGTGAAGAGACTATGTGAAACACACAACAGCATTACGGTCAACGGAATTTTCCCCGGTCCGCAACTTGTAATCAATAACGGTGACACTCTTGTTGTCAAAGTCATTAACCGGGCTCGGTACAACGTAACAATCCACTGGTATAAAAATACGAATAAATCAAACTCACGTACCGTTATGATTGCATCGTTGGTTTACTGATACTGAAACGTGTGGATACAGGCACGGTGTGAGACAAATGCGAACCGGTTGGGCTGACGGACCGGAATTTGTTACTCAATGTCCAATCAGACCGGGATCCAGCTATATATACCGGTTTACAATTCAAGGACAAGAAGGTACACTTTGGTGGCATGCTCATAGTTCGTGGCTCAGAGCTACAGTCTACGGTTCACTCCTCGTCCTTCCTTCGGCTGGTTCGTCTCACCCATTCCCAACCCCTCACCGCAACGTCCCACTCCTCCTCGGTAAATTTCAATTCATCATCATGCATAATCAATTTAATGGAGTTTGTTAATATTATTATCTGATTTTGATTCCATATAAAATGATTTTAATTTTTGTATTATGATTATTAAAGGTGAATGGTGGGACGCAAACCCGGTTGATGTGTTGGGAGAATCGATACGAACCGGAGCTGCTCCGAATATCTCCGACGCTTACACCATCGATGGTCAACCCGGCGATCTCTATAAGTGCTCTTCTCAAGGTTTTACTCTTCTTTGTTTAGCTATTTCAAATTTGATTTTACCTTTTGCACCAAATTAATTTTAGTAATGCGGATGATTAAAGAAAGGAAAAAAAAATAGTCCAAACAAATTCATACACTATTTTTTTTTAATTCTTTCCCATTTTCCCAACAGTCATAACTGAATTTTGGTGTGTACATTTTTCAAATAAATATTTTGTAGAGAAAAAACAAAAGCAACACCCCAAAAGACCCAAATAAGTAAATAATAAATCAACTTTTTATGATATTTTTCATGCAGATACGACAATAGTACCCATAAATGTTGGTGAGACCATACTACTACGTGTAATAAACTCCGCACTGAACCAACCGTTATTTTTCACGGTGGCTAACCATAAGTTCACGGTGGTCGGAGCTGACGCGTCTTACCTAAAACCCTTCACCACCAACGTCATTGTTCTCGGTCCCGGCCAAACCACCGACGCCCTCATAACCGGTGACCAACCACCCAACCGCTATTACATGGCCGCAAGAGCTTACCAAAGCGCACAAAACGTACCGTTTGGCAACACAACCACAACAGCAATCCTTCAATACAAATCCGCCCCTTGCTGCATCGGCGGAGCCAAGAAGGGTATTTCCATCAAACCAATCATGCCTCTGCTCCCTGCTTACAACGACACAAACACGGTCACACGTTTCAGCCAAAGCTTCAAATCACTAAGAAAAGCCGAGGTTCCGACAGAACTCGACGAGAATCTTTTTATAACCATCGGACTCGGTCTCAACAATTGTCCTAAGAATTTTAGGTCAAGAAGATGTCAAGGTCTTAACGGTACACGCTTCACTGCATCGATGAACAATGTTTCGTTTGCTCTTCCTAGTAACTACTCTCTCCTTCAAGCTCACCACCATAGTATTCATGGAGTGTTTACAACAGATTTTCCGGCGAAGCCTCCGGTGAAATTTGATTACACTGGTAGCAACATAAGTCGATCTCTCTACCAACCTGATAGAGGGACCAAGCTGTACAAGCTCAAGTATGGGTCAAGGGTTCAGATTGTTCTTCAAGATACTGGTATAGTAACTCCCGAGAACCATCCTATTCATCTACATGGTTACGATTTCTACATTGTTGCCGAGGGTTTTGGTAACTTCAACCCCAAGAAAGATACCGCGAAATTCAACCTTGAAGATCCGCCTCTTAGAAATACTGTTGGTGTACCTGTTAATGGTTGGGCTGTCATCAGATTTGTCGCAGATAACCCTGGTAAACAAACATTAAATTTACAAAAAAAAATAGTTTAAATTATATGTTGAGTAATTTATCAACATTATTAATGAAACTAATTGTGTGTACTTATGATTGAAAACAGGGGTTTGGATAATGCATTGTCATCTAGATGCACATATATCTTGGGGACTAGCCATGGCTTTCTTGGTTGAGAACGGGAAGGGACTATTAGAGACAATTGAGGAGCCTCCGGCTGATTTGCCCGTGTGTTAGGAGCTCAAAAGAAAAAAAACATAATAGTTTTCCTGTCATATTCAACTGTTTTTCTTTTTGGTAATAGAGGCACTTGGTTTACTCCTGAGTTAGACTTGAATTGAACCACACAGGTTTATTTTTCTCGAATGTTGATGTATTCTTTTGACATTATAGTACCAAATTAATCAGTGCTAAAGAGTATGACGAAATTTTTTTTTTTAATCTTCATGCTCGTTTGTGCCAAATGGTTGTTGAGCTAAACGTATATTAGTTTCTATAGATAAGCCTGGAAATTAAGTGATCGTTAACATAAGACTTTTTTGGCGTAATATAGGCAGAGTCAAATCGAGGTTCAACAACATGATGAATATTGATGCTCTAAACTTAGCTAGCCTAATTCTATTTTCTTTTCATATGGTGTCTTTCGACCGGATATTGAAGATGCAAGTGGAGCTTAAAGATGTCAATAGTCTTCCGTGACTAACTAGGCGACGAAGTCACTGATGCTGGATGCATTAGTCGTTACTACATAAGGCATGCGGAGTGGTGGGTTACCATGTGAATGCAAGATATGCTGAGATGGAGAAGGATAAACTGAGGGTTTATGTCTTGACGTAGTCGTTGAAGTAGTTGCTGAGGCGGTGTGTGTCAGAGAGTGAACCAGGAGGCATGCGGAGTGGTAGAGACCATGTGGACGCAAGATGCTGAGCTGGCGTGGGATAAACTTGAGGAGCAAGTTTATACCGTGGAGAAAAGGCAAGAGATAAACTTGGGGAGCAAGTTTACGCCTTAAGGAATAAGTGCATTTCAAGAAAAGGAAAGTGTACTTATTGATATGGAAGTTGTCCATATTCATGTTCCTTGGAGTCTAGGGTTTCAGGAACGTGAGATCACTATAAAAGAGCTATGGAGTCATCTGTATTCCATAAGACACTGACTATCTTTATAGAGGAAGGGTGAAAATCCCTTAGGGGTGTTATTGGGTCGTGCTGAAGCAGTTACTGAAGTACTGACGACAGAGAGACAAGTTTGGGTAGATTAGGAATCTTTCAGTAGCAGCTGTTAGGGTGTTAACAGGCTGTGTAAAGCTGATAAGCAAGTCTTGTAATAGATTGTTTAGGCGATTTCTAATAAAGCAACAGTTGGTTGCTTGTATCTATTTTGTCTCTTGATTTACCTTCTGTATTACTCATATTGTGGTGTCATCTTGCACTAACAAGTGGTATCAGAGCGGGTCATCTAAGTTACTGGTGTGATCCTGAAGGTGAAGATGGACACGATTGTTCTATGCAGAAGACAATCATGTTGAAGGATGGCCGGTATGGTCAGTGGAAGGTGCGCATGAAGATGTTGGTTCAAGGAATCAGTGATGATGCGTGGATAGCTGTGAAGACTGGGTGGGAGGAGCCTATCATATTTACAGCAGAGGGGAAGAAGCTCAAGCCTAAAGAGCCAAGACAAGGAGTGATTCGAGAGGTAGTTCGAGAAGTAGTTCAGCGGATGCGTCAGAGCCTGATGTAGTATGCATGAAGAAGCAGACGGGTGTGTCTGTGATGTTTGTATTGACATCTAAGCATCTGTGTTTTTTCTTAGTATGCAATCAAGCAGGGGGAGAAGTGATGACGTTCTGGTCCAAGGAGTGCATATCTCGTGGGGGACAAGAGCATGGTGATGGGCGTTCTGAAGTAGATGGTGCTTATCTCGTGGGGGAGAAAAGTATATCTATTATAGAAGATGAAGATAGTGCAACTCTCGTGGGGGAGAATGATATATCAAGTGTGGAAGTTTCCAGGTGAGGAAACGTGGTTGTTGAACCAAAAGGATATTGTGCTTGATCGGCACACAAAGCTAAAAGGGGGAGATTGAAGATGCAAGTGGAGCTTGTAGATGTCAATAGTCTTACGTGACTAACTAGGCGACGAAGTCACTGATGCTGGATGCATTAGTTGTTACTACATAAGGCATGCAGAGTGGTGGGTTACCATGTGGATGCAAGATATGCTGAGATGGAGAAGGATAAACTGAGGGTTTATGTCTTGACGTAGTCGTTGAAGTAGTTGCTGGGGCGGTGTGTGTCAGAGAGTGAACCAGGAGGCATGCGGAGTGGTAGAGACCATGTGGACGCAAGATGCTGAGCTGGCGTGGGATAAACTTGAGGAGCAAGTTTATACCGTGGAGAAAAGGTAAGAGATAAACTTGGGGAGCAAGTTTATGCCTTAAGGAATAAGTGCATTTCAAAAAAAGGAAAGTGTACTTATTGATATGGAAGTTGTCCATATTCATGTTCCTTGGAGGCTAGGGTTTCAGGAACGTGAGATCACTATAAAATAGCTATGAAGTCATCTGTATTCCATAAGACACTGGCTATTATTATAGAGGAAGGGTGAAAATCCCTTAGGGGTGTTCATGGGTCGTGCTGAAGCAGTTGCTGAAGTACTGACGACAGAGAGACAAGTTTGGGTAGATTAGGAATCTTTCAGTAGCAGCTGTTAGGGTGTTAACAGGCTGTGTAAATCTGATAAGCAAGTCTTGTAATAGATTGTTTAGGCAATTTCTAATAAAGCAACAGTTGGTTGCTTGTATCTATTTTGTCTCTTGATTTACCTTCTGTGTTACTCATATTGTGGTGTCATCTTGCACTAACAGATATTACATTGCTTCATTAATAACTACTATTACTCCTTCATGTAACATTGTATATTTGAAACTTGAGATGAGATATAGATTCAGTGTGTTCTATGATCAAGTTGAATCCGCTACCACCTGTCTCTATTAGACCATGAAATTAATTTGGAGAAGTTAACTGAAATAAAACGTAGAAAAAAAGAAAAAAAGCAGCATGAAATTACAAGTTGTTAGGTGAGCAGAAAAGTTAGAGGGTAAAGTGAATTCCGACGGGGATGAATCATAACTTCGACATTACCAGAAGATACAAAAGTTGTCATGACTTTTTTAATTTTTGAGTAATCAGTGGAAAAAGATTATAACACCCTAACAAATATAATCTCACACAAGTTACCACTTATGTATTTATCGGAATATTGAGTAGACATGACATTATTGTATACTCCTTAGTATATCATAAACAACATTTCAGGTTTTTATTGGAATGGCTTTTTTAAACAAACCTATTTTTGGCGCCCTTCTTGAAACCCACATAAAAGAACCACAATTATCTCATGTCATGTCCCAGATCTCTCCTGGTTGGAACTACTGTTCTAATCACCAAAGCGGTCCTGATGGAAGAATATTATTAATTTGGAAGTCACCAGCTAGTGTGCGCCTACTCAATCAATCCCGTCAGTCTCTTACCTGTGAAGTTAAAATTGCAAACAGTCAGAAGTTCTTTTTCACAGCAATATATGCCTCTAATGAGAATGAGGAAAGACAAGATTTGTGTGTGGACCTGCTAAATATCCAAGCCTCGCTGGATCTCGACTCTGGCCCATGGGTGATAGGTGGAAATTTTAATCAAATCATCCACCCTGCTGAGCATTCTTCACCGGCAGTAAACAGCCTCTCTTTGCCAATGGTCTCTCTGAAGAATGTCTTAACTCAGCTTGGACTCTTTGATCTAAGGTTCACGGGTCTGCTCTTCACCTGGTCCAACAAAAGCCCTTCAAACCCGACATCAGAAAAGCTGGACAGACTGCTTGTGAACTATCAATGGATCTCCCATTTCCCTAATAGCCAAGCAGCTTTTCTCCCTCCTAACATATCCGATCACTGCCCCTGTCTCCTAGACCTCTCCATCCCTTTACCCATAGCCGGCACCCGTCCTTTCAAATTCTTCAACTATCTCACCAAACACCACAACTTCCTAAACACCCTTGAGGTTGCTTGGAATCAGGCTGGTGGCTATGCTTGGAATCTCTCTTCTCTTTGCTACAAAATAAGAAAGATAAAAGGAGCTTTAAAACTTCTAAATAGAGAAATTTTTTCAAACATACAAGAGAGAGTGAGAGAAACTAACCTTTTGTTGCAAGCTGTGCAGGTGGAGGCATTGACCAATCCGTCGGAAGAACTGTTCCAGCAGGAGCAGGAACTGCATGATAAATGGTATTTCCTGAGACAAATAGAGGAGTCTTACTTCAAACAGAAATCAAGAGTGAACTGGCTGCGAGAGGGGGACCTAAACACCGTCTATTTTCACCGCTTAGTCCAAGTTAGAGCCTCATTTAACTCTATCAGGGGCTTCAGTCTTCCTTCGGGAGACATCATCTCTGACCCTCACGCAATGGGCCTTCACGCTATATCCCATTTTGAATCTCTCCTCAGCCCATCAATGCTCCCGTTCCAAGCTACGCCTCTGTCATGGGTCCAGAACATACTAACTTATCGCTGTCCAGAGACTGCCTCCCAAGCCATGATTAAACTTCCCCTGCCGATGAGATAACCAGAGTTCCGAGGAAGCTAAACACCAACAAAGCTCCTGGCCCCGATGGCTTTACTTCATGCTTCTTCAAATCAGCTTGGTCTCTTCTAGGTCTTGAAGTACTCAGCTCTGTCAGCCAATTTTTCACCTCAAGTTTCCTACCAGCAGCAATAAACGCCACCATACTAAGTCTGGTCCCAAAAAGACAAGGAGCATCTGCAATAACTGATTTCCGACCAATTTCATGTGGCAATACGCTCTACAAGGTGATCTCCAAGTTGCTTGTTCACCGGCTGAAGCCCATTCTTCCTGAGCTTATTCTCCCCAACCAAAAAGCTTTTGTACAAGGTAGTCTCCTCGTTGAAAACACTGTCCTAGCAGCAGAAGTTGTCAACGGTTATCACAGGAACAGAGGCCCTAAAAGGATTGCGCTGAAGGTTGACATCACCAAAGCTTTCGATACCATCAGCTGGGAATTCATCTTCTCGTGTCTAGCTGCCATCAACACTCCGACTCTCTTCATCAGATGGCTTTAAGCTTGTGTCTGCACTCCATCATTCTGCATTGGCTATAATGGGACAGTACAAGGGTATTTCAAAAGCAAGAAGGGGCTGAGACAAGGAGATCCCCTATCTCCTTATCTCTTTGTTATTGCCATGAATTGTCTCTCGATCCTCCTCAACCAAGCGGCCCAGCGTGGAGACTTCGGATATCATCCAAAATGTAATGCATCAAGGTCAACCCACTTATGCTTCGCAGATGATCTTCTCATATTCACATATGGTTCTGCCCAGTCGTTCAAATGAGTGCTTGAGGTCCTTCGAAATTTTGAAGCTAAGTGAGGTCTGGGAATCAGCCTCTCCAAAACTAGTTTCTTCACTTGTGGCCTGTCGCAGCATGAAATTGACTCCATCAAGCAAGAAACAGGCCTCTCGCACGGCTCTCTTCCCATCAGATACTTGGGAGTTCCTCTATGCACAAGGAAGCTTTCAATGGCTAATTGTGATCCGCTGATTCAAAGTGTTAAAGGCAAATTGAACTCCTGGAGCGCCCGTTGCTTGTCCTTTGCAGGGAGGCTGCTTCTGATAAACATAATGATATCTGGAATCACCAACTTTTGGTCAGCAACTTTCACGCTTCCAAAATTCTGTATTAAGTTTATAAATTCTATGTGTGGAGCTTACCTCTGGAAAGGAACAATGGAGGGTCACCACTCGGCAAGGGTATCTTGGGTTGAAATCACACGCTCCGAAGAAGAAGGAGGATTGGGGGTCCGTGATTTGGTCAGTTGGAATAAGGCATCCTCGATCAAAATGATCTGGATGCTTTTCTTCACCTCAGGTTCCATATGGGTGGCTTGGTTCGTCGATAACATTCTCTCGGGCAGTTTATCTAACTTCTGGACAATCAAAGAAAACAACAACCATTCTTGGTTAGTGAAGCGACTGCTCAGGTTACGGCATATATTATATCCTTGGTTGAGAATGGCAATAGGGAATGGACGAACCAGCAGATTCTGGAGTGACAATTGGAGCGATTTTGGATGTATATCAGATTACTTGAACCTCCCTCCTACTTCTCGTCTGGGCATATCTCGAACATCAACACTCTCTAGCCTCAATACCAATGGCAACTGGATCCTCCCACCAGCTAGATCAGAGGAACAATTACTTCTTCAGGTATACATCTCTACACTTACTCTCACTGAGGAGGAGGACAGATATGAGTGGGTAGTTAATGGCTCCAAAAACACCACTTTCTCTACCTCAACAGTATACAACGAACTGAAGCAGCATAACACCATTGTTCCATGGAGTAAGACGGTCTGGTGCTCAAGAAACACTCCTAAGCATGCCTTCCTCGCATGGTTATTTGTACTCAACCGGTGCCTAACTAGAGACAGGCTCCTGTCTTGCGGTTTAAACACGCCGCCAACATGCTTGCTATGCAACTCGGGAACTGAAAGTAGAAGCCACCTCTTCTTCCAATGCCCATTCCCCTGGCAGATTTGGAACCGACTTGGCACTCGGTGTGGCCTCATCCCTTCTCAAAACTGGGACCAAACACTCATCGACCTTCGATCTAATCCGGGACCGCGACATACAAAACTGCTTTGTCTCTTCGTCTGGCAAATCGTGATCTACTCACTGTAGACTGAACGGAATGCTCGACTTCACATAAACAACTTCCGATCGATAGACTCAATCGTCTCCTCCATTGAGTTATACATAAAGACTAAAATCGCTTCTCTCAGACCCTCCTCCCCTCGCCTCTCCGCATCAATCTTCTGTTACTGGCATCGGTGATCTTCTTCGTTACTTCCAACCTCTTCAATTGTTTCCAGCGCTTTGGGCTTCGGGGACAGATTATCAATTGTGGTTCATTTATATGGTAAATGGGCTAGTGTAATATCTTTTTGGGTTTGTATCAATGGGTGTGGCCCGAAACAATGCCTAGCTAGGCTGAATCTTTTGTAATTTTCTTTATGTCTTAAATAGAAAGCCCTTTTTCAAAAAAAAAAAAACATTTTAGGTTTTTACACATATGTTAAAGAAAGAATTTTTTTTTCATTTTTTAAATGTTAAGCCATAAACTCGATATAAACTAAATATCATGCATATAACAAGTTATATATGCATGCATGGAATAAGCAAACTTACACAAATAACAACCATGATCATAAAGAGTTGAGAGTGTCTTTTAACGGTTTAGTTTATGAAAGTGCATGTTAACGTTGTATATATTCATGAAGTGCAGAATATTAAGTTTATTTAGGACCCTCTCGTTTGCCGGAAGAACGCAACTGCTAAAACTGTTATCTTCGGAATCGAAGCATTGATAAACGCGGTATTGCAAAAATAGCTTGGTCAACAGTTTGCTTGCCTAAGCAAGAGGGAGGTTTGGGACTACGGAATTTCACTGTCTGGAACCAGCCTTCTCCCACTGATTCGTAGGCCTGGAAGAGACTTCTCGAGCTCCGCCCGCTAGCGCTTCGGTTCTTCAAAATCTCTCTAGGAAATGGGCAGACTGCTAGGTTTTGGTTCGATGTATGGTCGCCTTTGGGCCAGCTGATCGAATTTATTGGCCCCTCGGGCCCGAGAGCCCTCCGTATTAGAAGAGAAGCTATAGTTGCTGATGCCATTCAAGGTTCCTCTTGGTCTCTGCCACATCCAAGATCGGATCAGGAAGTGGAACTTCACACTCATTACAACTATTTCTCTACCTCTTAACCCTGACATTGATGATATATATGAATGGGTTGCTGGTGATACCCCTTCTCACTCTTTCAGGTCATCAACCACGTGGGAGATGCTCAGGCCAAAGCAGGAGGAAGTAGACTGGTGCGATGTGGTCTGGTTCAAAGGGGCAGTTCCCAAGCATTCCTTTACGATGTGGCTTGCAAACTATGATAGATTACCAACACGAAACAGGCTTGCTTCATGGGGAATGACGGTGACAACGGACTGCCCGTTCTGTTCAAGAGAAGTGGAGACAAGTGATCACCTGTTCCTGAGATGCGAGTACACCCAAGATGTCTGGAGTGTAGTCTTCAGCAGATGCCACCCCCCTTTGGCGAGCTTCTCGGACTGGTCCGAACTACTATCTTGGATCCGAGCAGCTGCGACACCAGAGCTAAAGCTTCTTAGGAAACTAGCTTCTCAAGCTACGATTTTCCATTTATTGAAGCAAAGAAACAACCTGATACATAATCACATCTCACTCTCTCCTGTTTCAATCTTCTACTGCATTGATAAGGAGTTGAGAAACATTATCTCAGCAAGGAAAGGCAGGAAGCACTTTAGATATCTTATGTCCATGTGGTTGAGATAAATAGGTTCTTGTAGGTTTAATTGGTGATTCATCTTGTTTTTATTTCTTTTTGCTAAGATGACTCAAACTTAAGATTGCAAAATCTTTCTTTCATTTATATGATATTTACAATTTAGCAAAAAAAAGTTTATTTAGGACAAATCTATAAGAGAATGTTTACCTAAACCTATAATGTTTTGTAAAATCTAATTAATACTATGGGACCAAAGCCCATAGCTTCCTGTTTTTTTTTAATTGACTTGAGTTTTGATGAGTCCAAAATAGCCCAAACTAAACACAAATGATAATGACTTGATGCCGAAGCAATAAGGAAGGGCTGGATCCAGCCGAAATCAGAGTTGATCGACACGTCAGCACCAAACTGGCTCTCCTTCCACTGTATGTGGCTCGGTTACTACAATGTCAGATGAATTTGAAGTTTGTGCACTTGAGAGTTGAGAATACAAATTTGAGATCTGCTCCTGGTCAGGTAAAACAAGATGATGAATAAGTTTCCCTTGAAAAGCTTCTAGTGTATTAAAGAGTAACTGGAAGTAAAAGAGGAAGTGAGGGACTTAACTAAGCTGATACTTTTGGAATTGGACTGGGCCCGGAAAAGGAGACCTTAGATGAATGGCTAACGGGAAATGGCAGTGAGCATAAGACAATATCATACATATAAGCTATACAGTATAAAGTTTAATATATTTATTTAAGAATAAAGTTTGATATTTGAACTTTGGATATAAGTGGTTGGTTTCTTCTGTAATTATGTTCTCATATCCAGTTTTTATCAAAGGGACTAATGTGACATTGCGTAGAGAATTTATTGACTTTTGCATGATTATTCAAAAAAAAAACTAGATGTCTCCGATCGATTGCTTTGCTTAATTTAATAGTTCTCATATAAATTTATATTGGATAAATCAAGAGTGGTGCATACGGTCTTCAAAATTTCCTCAGACTGTCTTAGATAGCATAAGCAATGAGGTAAGAAAACAAGTATATTAATATATTACATCTATCTGCATTTTCCACAAAAAGCAAATTGGATGTTTGAAAGCGCAAATGGGAGATTATCTCTTATTTCTATATTATTAGAATGGGTTTTATTATTCTCATTTGGTCTTCAAAATCGTTTTTCTTGCCGATTCTTGAAGATCTTAATAGCCTGTTGAATAATAAAGAAAACAAGTTGGCAAACTGTTAAATTAACTATCAAAACAATTGGTGTGTATGGGATTTAGTTATTGCTCCTCCACACTTCGTCTTTGACAATGTGTCCCTCTTCTGCATAAGAATGAGGTGCAACTCTTTTGGACAACTTCTCATTTTAATAAATTTTTCAGCTACATTACATAAATATGTATATTGTTAGCGCGAGAAATATGCTATATTAGATGTTTGATAGCGAATTCGTAAATGCTATGTATACGGCAGCAATCATAGGTATCCCCTCTACGATAACATTTTTTTAACACTATGAAATGTTCAGATATGATAGCAATACTTAGATGATATTATTAACTTAACTATTAGCACTACTTTCGTGCTATTATAAGTCCTTCGATAAACTAAAAATAATTATAATTAAAAATAAACTAATTAAAAATTAAATCAAATTTGCTTTATAATTTAAAATAAAATAAATTTTACTTATAAATTAAATTTAGTTTACAATAAATTTTGGTTTACAACACTAAACCAATAATACATAAGTATATTACTACTCTACTCTTAACTAACCAATTAATTAATGTAAACCTAACTAAATCAATTGATTAACTAAATCAATTGATTAACTAAATCTAAACCTAAATCTAAATCTAGACGCTTCAGCCGCCATCGCCACCTTCATAAAGCTTCAGCCGCCATCGCCAATCCAAACTCGCCACCATATGCTGTCCTCCTCCACCCTCGCAACCATCTGCCGTCCTCGCCACCGTCGTCACTCTCTCTCTCTCTGCCATCGTCAACAGCACTATATGGTTTGTAGGGTTTGAAGTATTGTAGGTGGTTTGAGGATAAGTTTTGGGGTTTAGGGTTTGAAGTATGATATAAGGTTTGTAGAGGAATTATATTCTATTTAAAATTTATGGTTTAAGATTTGTAGTGTATGGGGTTTGAAATGTTGTATGTGGTTTGAGGTTAAGTTTTGGAGTTTAGGGTTTGGAGTATGCTATAAGGTTTGTAGCCATTGCCTATAAGATAGACTTGGAAAGTTTTAAATATCGATTTTATGGTTTATAAAAAAAATATGATTAAGAGTTAAGTTTAGTTTTGTGATTTAAGGAAGGTTTGGATGTTGGAATATTAGATTTAAGATTAAAGTTTAGTATTTTGTATTAAAGTTGGAAAATAACAGAGACTAGATATAAGATTTGTAGTTAAATTTTAATAGTTTGATTTGAAATTTATAGGATATAGATTTTGATTAAAGATTTGTGTTTAGGAAATTATAGTTTAAGATTAAACAGATTAATTTTGAGTTTAATTTTAAGATTTGAAGTTATAATATGAAAAAGATTAAAGTTTTAAGGGTTTTCTTTAGAGTTTAGGGCTTAAAACCATGTTTAGAGTTTAGGGGTTCAAATAGCTTTTTAACGTTAGAAAAATGTTATTATATGGTTTTGATAGCATATTACTGAAGCCGCTTAAATAATGTTTTTGACGCTTAAGTCTACTTTCCAGCAAAGTATTGGTGGAATTAATAATTTTGTCTTCCCCCTCACTTAATTTTCAAAATAGCATTATTTAAGTGCTATTTATGTTATTTTCTATCATAGCGTTTATCTAACGCTATTATATAAATACGGAAATTTCTAAATCATCTACGATAACAGTTCAGTAAAACGTGTTATAACAATCTGCTATCAATGTAGACTTTTTTGTAGTGTTATTTTTGTTATCTTGTATATCCAGGCCCGGCCCGTCATGTCTGGGGGTCTAAAAAAAAAATTTTGGGGGTTTTTTTCTATGTAATTTTTTCCAAAATTTTTGGGGGCCTAAGGCCAATGTTTCGTTAGGCTTTGCCCATGACCGGCCCTGTTTGGTCCATATACACAAAACATATTAATAAAAAGGGACATAAAGGCGTCGAACCCAGGGCGAGACAGAGGTAGAATGTCGCTAACAACCACTAGACCACAGCTTGTTTTTTCAGAAACGACTGCCCCTAAATATCTATATTTTTGGTGGCGCCTAAAGCTGGTGCTTTACCAGCTTTACCCCAGGACCGGTACTGTGTATATCACGTTGTGAGGTGATTGAAATCCTCATCGAAGTTGAGTTTTTCTTTGCATTGTTGTTATCTGAACACTAGTTGAAATTTTCATCAAGTTGGAAATTATAGATGCATTTTTTTTCTAGTGGTAGTATAACTTAACTGGGGAATTATTTTCAACAATTTTTTATTACATATTTTTGACCGGGTCTTTCATTCATCATACGTACTACAATACATCGTACGTCTTTTGTAAAATAATATCAAAATGATTGAAGTATCCTTACCATAATCCTAGAGGATATTTTTTGGTTGAAAGAGGAGGCAGTTCTGTCAAATACATGAACACATATATTTACTTTGTGCTGAATATACATTGCACAAGATGTCTGTTACGTTTCTATCCAACGATGCTTTCAAGATTCGTCTGACGCATTACTTTGAGATTGATTGTCGGTACAACCCCAAACTTCATCATCGTTTATCATTCTCTGCTTTATGCCTTTATTTCTTCACTAGATCATCATTACTCCATCCCACTCTCGGTCTAAACAAAGAAACACTGATTTGTACGGTCATGTAATTTATGAAGAACAGACAAGGAAAGAGGGAAATTTTGAATTTATTTATTTTTCTTATTACCGCTAGTGTGCAAAATTGATTGTCATGGATGTAAATATAGTGGTATTATTCGGCAGAATATTCAGAAAAGGAAATACACATTTTCCACGTCATGTGATCTATGATTTATGAAGGATATGTTTTTAATGTAAGTGTTACCTAACCCGGAAGCTTATAAGATGAGCAATCTTTACATCGAGGACAGAACAAAAAACTGCAATTTGTAAACGTTTTCTTCTTATTTTATGAAATGTTAGATTCAGTTAGTAGTTCAAATTGCTCGCTTATTCGTATTTGATCTAACAACTAGGACTAGTTGGGAATTTGTATAGGTGTACTTATCCAGTTGCTGAAAATCCAGTGCATTGAATAACACTTTATTATTTTCCAAATTGTGTTTTGCTATTATGCCCACCACTCAAACTCAAGAGCAATATTTATTACATTTGATTTGAATATAATTTGTGGAAGGAAACACACCAAAAAGTATTGTCTAATTCGAAATATTTGCTGACTTTAAGTTGGTTACTTTTAACAACTGCTTAGTTGATTTCAATCTAACTCCTCAAATATTCTGTTATTTTCTTTGTTGAAAAGAAAGCTGATTACTACTATCAAATAGCTCAAGTTGATACCAAGATGAGAAAAGATCATTGTGATGGACCCAGGACATGCTACTTTTTTTTTTTTAGGACATGCTACTTTCACCAACTTGGAATATTCAAAGTGCAATAGTTATCTTTGGCCTGCAGGAAAAAAATTGCCGGTACAGTTAGAAGGTTCCATTGATATCCTAGAACCACCAAGATATCATATATTCGTACCAAAAATAAGTAGAGCTAAACCAATTCGACACATAGTGATCATGTTTTAACATCTGGATTATTAAGTTTCATCGGTTCTAATATTTCTAGACTTAGTTTGCAAGCATTACTTTTGGCTACTTGTGAAAAGCAGGCGTACAGGCTTACATGCATGCTTACATGCTTACATGCTTACATGCATTTCCCATTCCTCGTGATGACAAGTACTGTACAGTACTAAGTATTAATGAACCCGGTCAATAATAGTGTTCCAAAAAAAAAACTCGGTCAATAACCAAGTAAAAACAAAATTCAAATAACTAAATAGCACGATTAATTGGAAGTTTTTAGAATGAAATTCTTAGCGGAATATAAAAACACTATTATCGCAGATTATAAGGGAGTTTCTAATGGCGTAGATCCCATAAAAGTGGCAATAATCGGTTCCAAAAGTTACGAATGAAGAAACGATTGTGGTGGTTTTTTTCCCTGTTCGTCCCACCGACACGTGGCGGTCTGCGATTGGTTGACTTTTTAATATTTTTTTGTAATCAGAAAAAAAAAAAAAAATTTTAAGAAATCCTTATGGATTTTAGAGATAATGATGCTCTAAAAAACTATCTTAACTTTTAACTTAAAAAAAACTAAGAACCAGTCTTACCGTAAGAATTCCCTATTAATCATGCCGGTTATACTATCCATAGATTTTCGTGGGGAACTGGGTCGGTTCCGTCTATATAATGAGAGATATTTTCTTTTCTTTTTTCTGAACACCGAGAGATAATTTCTGTCTTTTGTAAAAATACAAACTCCAAACAAATCCCAAGTGGACAACCGACGAACCCACACAAGCTAACCTCTCTCTTTCTTCATCCGGCTATTGTCCACATACACTTGCATTATTTATATTTCTACACCCTCCTCCTTATATTTATATATATAGAAATATCTCATTACAACATCTCATAGAACCTCACGAAGCAAACCATTCCTCTTTCTTCTTTTAAGAGAGAGAGACAGAACCATAGAATAGTAAGAGAAGAAAATACAAAAAATGCCAACGTCGCTACAGTTTCAAAGATCTTCCTCCGCCGCAGAAACATCCAACGCCACCGTCAGCTCCTATCACCACCACCACAAACAGATTCATAAAGTGAGCCTCACGCGTGGGATGGCTGATGTGCCGGAGCACGTGGAGATATTCCACACCCACGTGGTTAGTCCCTCTCAGTGCTTCTCCGTCGTGGTGCAAGACGTGGACGCTTCGGCTTCTGCCGTCTGGTCGATCCTCAGTCGCTTTGAACACCCTCAAGCGTACAAACATTTTGTTAGGAGCTGCCATGTGGCTGTTGGAGACGGCCGAGAGGTTGGATCGGTGAGAGAGGTCCGAGTTGTCTCGGGTATCCCCGCTACGTTCAGCTTAGAGAGACTCGAGATCATGGACGACGATCGCCTTGTCATCAGCTTCAGCGTCGTGGGTGGAGACCACAGGCTTCAGAACTACAAGTCGGTGACGACGGTGCACGAGTGTTCGTCGACGGAGGACGGTAAAAAGAGGGCACGTGTTGTGGAGTCATACGTCGTTGACGTACCGGCAGGTAACGATAAGGAAGAGACTTGCAGCTTCGCAGATACTATTGTACGTTGCAACTTGCAATCGCTGGCTAAACTCGCCGAGAACAAGCGTAAATAATAGTAATCACTTTTGTTTAGTTATTTTGTTTTGTTTTCTATGATATTTAAATTTCTATATTCTCTCTTTCAAAATTTATCATCTTTCTTTTTTCTCTAGGTGGGTTTTGGCTGTAGATTAGTTAATAACTATCGTCCGGGATTTTTAGAAACTACAAAATAGTGGTTTTGGTTTTTCGAAGTTAGGGTTTCAGGGTTTGTTAAATGTTCGTTTACCCTTAAATCCATTTCTTTTTGATGAACGTTTTTGTATAGTCTATTGCAGCTTTATTATAAACGAAACACTGATTTTAGTTTATCTTTTCTTCGTAATATTCTTCATGCACGAAACAATATAATGATTCAGCTAATGAGTATTGTTTGATATTTCCGATTATATCACCAACAATTTGATTAAAGATAGTCACTGGCATAATTACTAATATACATACTGGATCAAGAGATCTGAAATTTGTGTGGGCAATCAGGAAAACCATGTGCTGTTTCATATGATCCGCTTTTCTTTTATCTTATAAGAGAGACATTAAAGTATAACTATGTAATGTAAAGTAAGTTCAAAAAAAAAAACTATGTAATGTAAAGTATGTAACCATACATAGTTTGCACTCTCTTAAAATTAATGTACAAAAATATACATCACTAGTTATCTTCGTCTTTGTAATTGAAGTACTAATCATTAGTTATACAATATCAATCCTTGAGGGGAATGACAACAATTCAGGATATACTCGAACCAATGTGTAATCTATCTTGAATTTTACTGTAGATATTTAACAAATTTTATTTATGCAAATGGCCATATGTAATACTGAAATTTGGCATTTAGCAAAGGAGATTAATTACATCATTATTATTTTCTCCTAATTTCATAACTTAAAATTTCAAATAATTTGTCATTTATCAACCAATTTCCATTAATACATAAATGGTTTTGTTTTTATCCACCAAAATTAAAATTAATCCTACTTTTATTCACTAAAGTAATAAAATTTCCTCGGGTCTTTTTATTTTTATTTTTTGGAATGCGTGAACCGTTACAATACTTCAAATGTCAAAATTATTACTCTCCTGGTGTTTTCCTTGTCCTATATATTATCTCATGAAGAACAGGGTAAGAAACATAAAAAAAAGTAACTTTATAATATAATCTCCTTGTTTGATACAAAGAATCCAATGAACAAGATGAAAAGACTCAGTCAAAAAAAAACAAGATGAAAAGACCATTCTTTCAAAGTTTCCAAAGGCAATATGAGAAGTTACTATGTAATTAACTAGTTACTATTTGTTTTTTTTTGCTTTAAAACTAGTTACGATTTTGAGGCTTGTGAAACCAAATTCAACATTGAGTACCAATATATAAATGTATGATCGCACGTAAAACGCAAGTTGGGTGTAAGAAAATCCAACTTGTTATAGGAAAAAAAAAACAAAGCCATGCAAGTTGCAAGGAAAAAAAAAGTTGTTACTATTCTTTAACACCTTTTAAATATATACCAAAAATAAAGTAATGATAAAATAAGAAACAAATTGAGTATATCTGATGATTAATTATTATAATAATGAGTACAAATATGTAAACATTGTCGTGGAAGGAAAGAATTACAAGTTGAGGCGCAAGTTGGCAAGGAGGCTATTAATGTTTTTCCTCTTTGGGTCGTTTGTAAATGACATTTAAATCCACCCACCTTTCTTATCTTGTCGATGACTTCCGTATATATATATATTTCTATCGTGCTCATATACGGATATAAATATTTCTAAAGTAAATATACTATACTAATTGATTGCTATTTACTTTTAATTTTAAACTAATTTATAATTTATATTAATAATATTATATTACTTTAATTATACATATGATTTTATATATATTATATTTAAGTGATTTTGTTGTTTTCAGTCGATTTAGTTATCATTTGGGTAAATTAGATTGCATCTCTGAATTCAACTGTAATATTTTTTGTTTTATATATTAAAATTCTGATTAATTTCTTATTTTCATTTAGGTTGTTGTTGTCTTAGATATGTAAATATATTTTATGAAGTTTCTGTATAACTTAAGATATATTGTGATTAAAATGAAAAAAAAATTAAAGTGTCTTATTCCAAATTACATAAATTAATATAACGATAATATTCTAAAGTCTCATGCATATATGTTAATTTTACTAAAGAACTAAACTGTAACAGGTGATTAATATTTTATTTCATTTTTAATATGTTCTGAGTTGTCTTATGATTTATATTTATAAAATAAATTACTATTCTTATAAAATTATACATTCTTATCGTAGTTATTTCCATGATTTTAGATATAAGTTGGATTAATCGAGTCACTCATATTATGAGTATATTGAGTTACATATATTCTTTCAAATTCAAAATCAAGTATAATTATTTTATTATAATTAAGTCAAATCAAATCAATTTTATTTATCGTTTAAATGTGCATGTATTTTCATAATATTTATCAAATTACATGTTGATGTTTTTTTTAAAAAATATTAGAAAATAAAGCGATGATCAATAGGAAGTTACATGCATAAGTAGTTGATATATTTTTGAAAGCTCATGAACACATATCAATATTTACAATAATTAAAATATTTTATAAATTCTAAATAACTTTATGCATTTGATTTGTTTAATGGAAACTGAAATTTATTTTAAATAATCTTAAAACTAAGAATTCAGATTTGCTTTGGTATTTTGATTATGGTTCTATTAAGTTCCACAAACACAAAAACATAAAATTTAAAAGTGAATTTAATATTAAGAAAACAAATAACTTTAATAATGATAAAATATAATATATCTAGCTCATTAAAAAAAATTTTGTCATCATCTACCTCATTAAACTATTTTGTAACTATTTGATCAAACAATGTTTATTTTTAAAATTTATTTTTAATTTTTTTAATATCTCTTAAAAATAAGCAGTAAACAAAATTGTGAATGTATTTGAAAATAATATTATATAAGTAAATTAGAATTTATTGATATTTTTTTCTGTAAATAAATAGAGCATTTCAATATTACTAATTATAATTTTTTTTTTGTCAATTAAACATATATCAGTTTTAATTGTTTAATGTAATCATCTACGAAAATAGATAGATCTATAAAAAAAAATTTGTATTGTTTAAAATTATGTCTTAAAAGAAATAATTTTTTTTTTCTAATATCAAATTATCTGTGTAAATTATTTTTAATGAAATCACATTATATACACATTTATATTTTTCATCTAAGAAAATATAGATATAAAGAAAGTATTTTATTAATTCAAAATTATATTTTATATTATTTAAAAATATTTTTTAAATGTAATATTACCATTTTGTGAGCTTTCCTTTTTAATGAAATCGTATTATTTGTACATATATTTTCGTTTTTCAATTTTTTTTTAACTTTATAAAAAAGTTCCTTTTTTATAATATGTGTATATTTTTTGGAAAATTTTTAAAAGGATATAATATTTCTTTTTCTAATATCAAGATTGTCTGTGTAAATTGTTTTTAATAAAATACATTATATACAAATTTATATTTAATTCAAAAGTATATTTTAATTTACTTAAAAATATTTTTTAAATGTAATATTACTATTTTGTGAAATTTCCTTTTTTATGAAATCATATTATATATACATATATTTTCGTTTTTCAATTTTTTTAACTTTATAAAAAGTTTCCTTTTTTTATTATATTTGTATATTTTTGGAAATATTTTAAAAGGAAACTAAATAAAAAAATAAATAATAGTATTTTAAATGTAAATTAATTCAGTAGGGATATCAGTGTAATCAACCGTCGTGAGAGTTAACGTGAGAGCGACACATAGGAAAGTTACTTCTCAAATAATATTATAGAGATTTGTTTGTCGGCTCACATCTTCTAATATCAAGTGGTAGGCAAATATGAGTCGTTCCGAAGAGATGTTCTGTCCGGCTGGGTCTGATCTATATGGAAAAAAGTATCGTTGATCTTTGCCTCTTTAGCGAGAGAATCTGCACACAAATTCCTAGTCTTGGATATGTAGGCGATGCTGCGTCTTTTAGAAGACGGAAAGAGACTAGCTCGGAAGCAAATGTCGGCCAATCAGCAGGGCTATCTATCATGTCCACCAAGTCGGAACAATTTGTTTCGATGTGAACCGTGGTACAATGGAACTCTCGTAGGCAAGAGATCGCCCAAACGAGTCTTTCCATCTCGGCATAGAGGGCTGATAGGTTCTTTCGACATCCTTATCGTCCAAATCTCATGACTCCCATTTGATCCTTGCCATTATCGATCCATGATGAATCGATTTGACAAGTTGGGCGTTGGGAGTCCACATGGAGAATTGAGCTAAACGGCGGGGTATGTATGATCTCTTCTTCCTCTTCGTTCTCAGGTAAGTTTTCTTTTCTCCCGCACTCGGCTTTAACGGCAGCTAGCTGAAGGGTATCCACCAGTGATATCTTATTTCCATTGAACAATTTGTCATTGCGTACCTTCCAAATGTACCATATGATCCATAGAAAGGTCTCGATAAGTTTGTCATTGCATGACTTCCATATTATGTATCATTGTTTTACTTACACTTTTGCATTTTTATAAAGCCATAAGGTTTTCTTATCTTGTTTTTTTTAAAAGATTAATTTAGGGTATTATGGACATATGAAAAGTTCTAGACTAATCTTTTTTTTTAAATATATCTTACGAATATATTTTTTCTCCAAATCAACAAATAAGATGAAAGCAATGGCTCATATCATGTAGATGTCCAAAAATAATGTTTAATTCCGATGAAATGAATCTAAAATGTGTTAGATTTTACAAACCTGTCTCTTTACCATTCGACCACAAGATCTCATACAACTTATTTTGTTAGTTAACTTAATACATTTCCATATGTATATTATAAGAATGTATAATTTACTTTTACTAAAATTAATGCTTAGTTGTATATAATTTTATTTTAAAAAAATGTTTTCGGGCTATATAGCGTTTTAGTAAATTTATTATGTATATATTATATTCTTTGACACATATGAATTTCTAGTCATTTTATTGGTGCACAAAAGAGTCATTTTATTTTAATATTATAAAATCTATATAAGATTTTTTGTAACACAAAATCTATTGCGGACTATATTCCTAACAATTTTTAATCCTAATAGTTATTTGTATATGAAAATTTATTTAATTAGATACAATTTTAAAGTAAATTCTATAAATTATAAATATTCAATATATATATTGGTAATCAAAATATTAAATTATGTTCTTTTGTTTCATAGTTTTATATATGAAATGTATATTTTGGATCAAAATCTTTTCTATAGTAGTAAATAGGAAATTTAGATTTGAAATTAAAAACTTATTGTATTTGTAGACTGAAAAAAAAATCCAGTATCAACAGTGTGACAAAATAATAAATTATATAACATTATTTCTCTATTTTATTATATTAAACTTATTTTTTGTTAAAATTTTAGTGTTATTTAATGTTTTAATCTTAGTTTTCATGCTTATATATATATTTTTTTCAATGTTTATTTAACATAATTATATAATTTATATTTACGACATATTTTCAATGATGCTTTAGCTTTAATATTGTCATAATTTATATTTGGATCAATATTTTCAATAAAAATATTACTCATTAAAATCATAAATTAATATAAGATAAGCATAATTATGAGGAAATTGCCACAAATACCACATTCATAGTACAACTTTCATGTTTACACTAACCACTTTTACCCTCACTTTTAATTAAAGGTAAAATACATTTATACCCATAGGGTTAACTAATCTACACTTAGGGTTTACAGTCGAGGGGTTTTCAGAATTTGAAATTTAGGATTCTAATAAATATATAAATAAATACTTAAAAAATATTAAAAAAAAGTTCAAACATAATTTTCGATTTCAAAAAGAAATTTTGGAAAAAAAATCAAAAAGAAATTTATAAAAAAGTTCGATTTTGAAAATTTGTAATTCGAAAACATAAAAAAATATTTTTTATATTTTTTGATATTTTTTATAATTTTTATTTATTTATATAATTATTTATTATATATATAGAGAACAAAAGTATAAGAGTCCTTTGCCATTTAAAGAAAAATATGTTTTTTAAAATGTTCTTTTTGAGGTGGTAAAGATAAATAATGAAAGTGGTAAACATAAAATTCATCGATAATTATGGTAATATCGGTAGATATTGGTAATATCAATTGTTAATATCTATTTATTAATTAAATGTTTTAAATATCATGATAATTATATATATTAAATATATATTTTTTAAAATAATATTATATGTATATCAGTAGAATATGTTAATGTTTATTAATTATCTTAAATATCATGATAAATATATATATTAAAATAAAATTTAAAATAATAATATTAATTAAACTAATGATTTATCCTAAATTTATGGAGAAGATGACAACTACGCAAATTCACTTCTCAAATAATAGCATATATATATAACTAATATATGTACTTTCTACGGAAATTATTCAAATATATATATAATTTATTTGAAAATTAATTTTCAACTAATTATCGATTAATCTTTAAATTTTTTACAAGTCACTAGGCACCAACCGTGTATAAAATTTGTGATGACGTACATAGATGTGATCTCTAATACAAATTTATTCTTTAAAAAGCTGCAACCATGCATAAAAACTGTGATGACGTACATAGCTGTGATCTCTAATACAAACTCATTCTTTTAAAAAGCAACCGAGAATGTTCATATTTTCTCATATAGTCCTAGCTGGACCACTTTATTATTATTATTATTATTTAAATACACTTTAATAAAAAATGTAACTATTTAATCTATTAAAACAAAAATACAAATATAAAATAATTTTAAAATTTACAAAATATTACAAGGGACTGCTACTGATTTAATTAGTAAACTAGATTTTGATCCGCGCTTTCAAAGCGTGAAATTATTTTTGATGATAAAATTATTAACATGTTTGTTACTTCATAATAGAGATAAAAAAAATATTTGTTCAACCCGTTTCTACTTGATAAATATTTTGTATATTCGATGAAATAAACTGAAAAACAGAAATTATAAAAATGTCAACTTATTAATCATAGGTTTTTTAGATAAATCAACTTTATTAAGTTTTTAAATATTAATTTAAAGATAATTGTAAATTGTTAATTAGGATTTATGTGAAATGCTAGTTTTGTAAGCGCATATATTTAAAAAATTTATGTAACATCAATTTAGAAAAGAATTACATTTAATTTAAAAATACATCAGATAAAACTTATTATATTATAACAACCAACGGTTAGAGTATTAAATGTTTAAATTAAATTAAAAAGTATAGATTGCATAAAAATTAAAATTATTATCATTTACAAAAATATGGAAAGATTAGTTATCATAAATATAGGATATATTCAATTGTCTATTTTGAATAAAAGATATGTATATTAGAATTAAATGCAAAGGCATACTATTGTAAATAAGTTGAAAATTAGTGGCAGAATCCTAGTAGAGATTCTGCTTTAATAGTATAAATCTATCTTTTTTTTTTCCTTTTTGACGTCAAACGGCCATTCTATTACTCAAACTCGAGGTGACCTGAGTAACCAGACCGGAATAGAACAACCAATAAAATGTAACTCCATGTGGAAGGATCTAGCAGTCGTAGCTAAAAAGTCTGAAATTTGATTGCGCGCTCGTGGAACATGATGAAATCCGGGAAGCATATCTGTACTGTCTCTATCCTCTTCAATTCCGTAGCAAAGCTTGGCCAAGCATGAAGTTCCTTTATCATTGCAATCAGCTCCTTACAGTCTGTCCCAAAGTTCTGACATGTTGAGTGTTGAAACATATTCTCCATCGCCCACCGCAGTGCTTCTACTTCCGAATGCAAGACTGATTCGCGCCGAGTAAAATTTCTTGTCTCCATGAACTGAATGTTTCCACCACTGTCCATCTAAACCTATCTACATCCACTAAAATTGGCAGAGACTGTCCAAGATCCATCTAACAAGCAAACATTATCCAAGCTTATGACTTGGGGATTCTCAATATTGTTATTTTGTACCACTGGTTGTACCACTTCGTTCGCATCAAACCGGGTTTGATGTATAGATCTATCTTTAAGTGTGTTTTTTTTATCTTTTTCCTATTTAAGAAAACCAATTTCCTAAAACAACTATAACTAAATAGGATTCGGCTACAATTATCCAATAAAATAACTTATCATTAATCCTTTACAAAATCTAACTTTCATCACGCTCGTAAAACAATTATAATTTGCTAGCTTATATTTTACCAATCTTAATTTACCACATATTTTATTTTGACATCAACATAGCTTATAATATATGTTGACTATTTTTTTTCTTTTTTTTCTTATGTAAACCAAACCATAACTATCCTATGGAGTTAATTTAATCATTTTTATTAGCTAACGCATGGTTAGTTAATTTATCAAAATATTTTGGGGATAAAAGATTGTACTCAAGATTACCTAAAAAAATATATATTTTAACAACTATGTAAATAACATATATTAAATTAGCTCTACGTTTCTAAAGATTCACAATCTTCATTATCTCCACAAAATATTCTTAAATCTATGATATTCCCACTAATTTTGGCTTAATGTTGTATGCCTAATATTTTTAGCTACCACATAAACGAAATAATATTCAAATATTTCAATTCTAATTTGTATTCTTAACTTACCATATAGTATATACATCTAATTTTAAGAAAATCGAGTATTGGAAACAAATATTCTGAACATTCCTTTTCTAATACTACCATATAAACGAAAAATGTAACAATCTTTCAATTAAATTATGTATTCTTTACAAACTATATATATTAAATTATAGGATATCAATAATGGAAATGAAAAATCTGAATATTTCTTTTCGGAAACTGCCTCATATAAATCCGAAATTATATTTTAAATTATAATTATCCTAAAATATGATTAGTTTTGATATAAACGAAAATTAAAATTATGTAAAAAATAATTAAATTCAATGATAATAACAATTTAAATTGATTATCTAAAAAATACATTTACAAAAATATTGTTAGAAAGAAATATTCATTTATCTTTCAAATATAAAATGAAAATATTATAATTAAATAATGAAAATGATAAATAAAAACCATAAATTTATCAAATGACAAATGAGTTATACTATGCTAATTTTTTTGCTTAAAATTATACTACCGACATGAGTAAATAATACCATATACAATTAAAAAAATAGACATTCTTGAATATTTTTTGAACAAATAGTTATTTTTAAATTTAATTCATCAACCGTGCGGGTCAAAATCTAGTAATCTTTTAAATCCAATCACTAAGCTTAACAAACCATATATATGATTTATTTTTAATAATATAAAATTTTATTAAATGCTATTTTCAATTTGAATATCCTGTTCTGGTAAACTACTAAATCTCGCTATTCCAAATATTCAGTTGAGATCTCCTTCTACAGCTACATAATCGCTACACACACATACACACACACCAAAAATATATACACACACATACACACACACCAAAAATATATATACACATACATGTATATATCATCTTATTAGTCTAAGAACATTCACCGAACACATAAATTTTTTGAACAAAATAATATTGACTCTTCTTAAAAATGTAAAACCATTCAAAACCTGATGGTGAATATTTTTTCACTTTTGGAATCAAAAGTACATCAGCTACGAAGAAGAGGCGATTAACTTCAACTTCTTAAATACTAAAATTTAATCACTAATCACTAATCACTAAACACTAAACTCACATATTATATAAAAATATTTTTGATATTTAACAAATGCTACTTTCTTAAAAATTTCCATTTAGTAGATTTAAAAGAAAATAGTTTTTAAACTATTCAAAGATATTTTGATTATTTATTACTCATAACCAAAAATGTAAAAGCCACATGTAAAATAGTTAATTTATATAACATATGAATTAAATATAAAATAATATTTATTTATTTTTTTGTTTTAGGCATATTTTCATATGACAAATAATCCGATGCAAATTCAATAAGATAAACATATTACAAAAAACAAATAATACAATTGATGGGTCGAAAAATAAATAGAATTACTTCATATAAAGTTATAAACTATAAAAAATTTGTGTTTCAAAATGTCATATTAAACAATAATTTAGTATATGTAATGTTAAAAATATTCACTACCAATTATATAAAACAAATACTAATTGATATAAATTAAATTAAACATCCGCGTGGGTACGCGGATCCAGCTCTACTATATTTTTATAGCCGGTATCCATATGACTGTCTGAAAAAAAAAAAAAACCAAATTAAATATGCCTACCCTCCGCTTAACTTGACCGTGGATAAACATTTTTAACGTATGTTTTTAGCTTCAAATGCAATATTGCGACTTAGGTTTTGAAGCATCTCAGTGCGAGACCGATGTAACATGGAAGAAAACAAATTTATCTTCTAATGCAAGAACGTCGAGTCAATACCCTTTTTTGTCAATACAAATTCAATGACTACATTTTACAAGTTCTCGACAAGGCCTCTTTCCACACTAAAAGACAAAAACAAAACGGTATCTTTCTTCAGACGTAGGACATTTTTACTTGCTTCTCAAGGATAGAAAAGTTTAGCAAAGAGAAGCTCATTCCAAGTATCTTGAAGGCCAGGCAAGCACCAGTGAACACAATCCGCATAGCTCCTAGGATTCTCTAGCTGCTCCGGCGTAAGTCGACTCCACTGCTTCTTGTATATCGACGTGTGCGCATCTTTCCTATAGTTCGACATCTGCGTTATGTTCAGTAACGTTATCGGTGTTTTCGATCTCTCAAACACTTCTCCAATCACTTTCATTATGCTTTTCCGACAATCTGATCCCCAGTACTTTGGATCTTCTATCAGTGTTGTCTGATTATAGCAGTTCTGTCCCGGCTCACCTCCCCAATCTATTCCCCTGAAACATCACAAAACCAAAACAAAATCAACAAAACCCTAACCAACTGGTTTCTTGCCAAGAAAGAAACAATCTTTTTTGATACTTTGGTCAGTATAATTAAGCAGATTTGTGGAGTATATGGCTGAACATATTGTAAGAAAGCTGGATAATCACTCTTTGGTATCTATTTATGATCTAAATATCTTTATTAGAACTGTCAAAGTTACTAACTTGGCATGTGTTGGAGACATGCTTGTGAAGAAAACCCTAGTTTTCTTACGATCCATATTGTTCTTCACCCATCTCAACATGCTCTTCATCCCCATCCTGTACGCATCTTCAGTAGAAACCTCTGTGATAACCTTCTCTTTATCTTCAAATGATCCTTGCCTATATATACATACACAGACCAACATCAGAAGCCATTCAAATATGATTTATATCCATATAATTAAATGAGTTATTGTGTTATTAAAAATGGTTACAGTATCTTCATCTTCAAGCCAGTCATCCACCATAGATAAGTGTTGAAGACGATTATATCAACGTTTTTCCAATGACGACCGTGTTTGTTGATTGACCCTTTCCTCACAACCCTATCTGATATTCTATGGACAATAGCATCATCTGAGTTGGATTCTAGAAGAAACGGTGCCCAGTAGAACTCTATCGTCGCGTTATACTCCTGCAGATAGAGAGAATAAACCCTTAAAACTAGGTCAAAAAATATTCCCACACATAGAATAAACCCTAGTTTTAGTATGTACCTTGGCAGTGAAGACAGTGAGGGAACCAGAAGTTTTAATGGATTTTTGATCATCAGGGATGACTCGATGAAGAAGACAGATCATTGATACAAACATTCCACGGTTTAACGAGTCTCCAACGTACATCATCCTCTTCCCTCTCAGTGTTTCCAACATCAACGTGGTGTTGAATCTTATGAAACAGAGCAACACGTCAGAAACAGAGGAAACAGAGTGATATAGAGGGAAAGAGCTTACGAGGGAAGGTCGCAGTGATTGGGTTGCCACCGCCAGAACTGGTAATCTTTGTCGGGACGGCCGCGTTCTTGACATGTAAGCTGAGGTTGAATGTACGGGCACTCCCATTCCTCGTACTGTGGTCGGGAAGCTTCATCTCTCACCCATTTGCCACTAAACACGTCACAGTTTTCCTCTGTTTTGCCAATAGCAAACGCAAGCTTCTCTGCTTTCTTGTTATTAGGTGTTGGAGAAGGTTGGAAGGCAAAAGTGGGTTCAAGCTGGCCGAATATGCACATGAAGTCTTCACCATAGAGAACACATACAAAGAGGATGAAGGCTAAGAGTGTGAAGAGGTAAGGAGAGAGACGAGTTTTGCGTGGAAGTGAAGAAGAAGAAGAAGAAGAAGTGAAGGACATTGGTGATGAAGGTTTCATGTTTTAGGATTGAGAGAGTGAGAATAATCAAGTGTGTTTAAATGTGATTTCAGTACTCAAAATGTGACAATTAGTATTATGACAAGAGAAGATAAAAAAAATTAGGAAATGAACACTTTGGGTTCTTGATGATCTCATTTTACTCAACCAGCAAATAATATGTGGAAGAATCATGCCAAAAAAAAAACTTATTGCTTCAAGAAATACTAAAGATGAGTATTGTTCAAGGATTCGGTCATATCTAATATGGTTGTGATAATATTTGGTGATGAAAATTTGTGAATTAGCAAAATAATAAATCATACTTAAGGGTGATGAGTAGGTAAATGTTGACGCAACAGAGTGGTTGCCTTGCCTCCTAACTAATGATTTGTTCATTTATCTGCTAATGATCAACAAGGTTTTTAATATATATTAATTCATACGTTTTTGTCTTTCAAGTTCATGTTTGTATCCTCAAACAAGCAAAAATGTGTCGGTTTGTTTTTTTAGTATTTGGGTTCCTATAAACAAAACTTAACAATAATATGAGATGATGATTGATAGAGGTGAGAAAAGTGTAACTTCACTTGGCTTCTAAGCTAAGTGTCCTCGAGGTGTTTGTGTAGAGAGATATGATGGACTTGTAAAGATGACATATCATTGTCTTCACTTTAGTCTTATGTTACTTAGAAAACAAACAATATAAAACAAAATTGAGTATTAAATACATATATGTAGTGGTAGAGAGTTCAATATGAAATGAAGAGTGGAGTTAGTTGAGAATTTGTTGGGATTTCAAGCTCAAGTAGCTGGCTCTCAATGTTCTTCTTTGTACACAATCTTCACCGCCAACAAACTACTAAGCCCATGTTTGTCTAAATTCTACAAAGTTTAACTGTGAGGAGACCTTAGATGATGGCAAAGGTGTTATGCCGACTGAACCGGTCCAGGCCTAGCAGAACCGACTCTAGAAAGACTAGTCCAAAACATGGTAATCTTAGCTGACCAATCTGCATCAGCCGTCTAAATCTAAAGACCAAAAATGACATGTTAGACTGGTTCGGCTCAGCTAACCATCCAAGATCCCAAAAAAAAAAACACAGATTCGATTCATTGGAACTTTGATCCATTGCAACTTCTCTACTAGTCAGTGATCGTTTATCATAATGTCAGAAAGAAAAAGAAGGTTCTGTCCCCACACGCTTTATATAGTATGCAAGAATATAATGGTTACAACATACGTTTGAAACATCAACACAACGCTTGGCATAACACTTTAAAATCAACCTCAAGAAACTGTCGCAACAATCTCTAAATGAACAAGATTCTTCTGTTTCTTTTGAGATCTATGACACGACAAAAGATAAAAAAAGAGACTTTTTTTATCTCTTTTTTTATAGCAGTTCAAGCAAGCAAGCAAGAAGAAACTACAGTAGTTCTAGACGGTTTTACAGCTAGTTAATCACAAACTTAAAACTGCAGTAAAAAAACTAGAAGATGGGTTTTGCTTTTCAGCGACACTTCATACGCAAAGAACATCGCCCACCATGAGTTTAACATTGCATCTCGATCTCGATGACTTGTTGTAAAGTTGGAACATCTCCAAGACACGTTTAGAAACTCCATGGTTTTCTTCTAGCTCTGTAGCAGGACTATCATTCTCTTCTTGAACATAGACCCTCATCTCCTCCAAACATGGCAAATAGTCCAAGAAAAGCTTTATCATTGTCATCCCTTTCACCGTTCCTTGAAACCCGTGAATCTTCATCACTTTTACTGGACAACATCCGAGTGAAGGGCCGCACATAGACGTCACATCGTGAATGAGACCCTAAAAGGGCACCAAGGAGAGAACTATAAGAGAGAGACTCAAAAGTATCAAAAGTAGGAACTGATCTATTTTTTGTTAGTTGGTTTTGTTTACCTCAATGACTAGAGTTTCTAAACGTGGACAGTTCCCTAGAAGAGCTGGCATTGCTTGCCATCCGCAACCCTTGTCACTCTTAATAGCTAACGATTTAAGGATTGAGAGGAGCACTCAAAAAGCACCTGGAAAAAACAAGACAGAATCACATGTTTCAAAACCTAATCACCATACATACATTCCAAGAGAGAGACCACTGACCTCGAGAGTAGCAGGAGACAAGACGAGATTCAGAACGTTTCGTATGCCGTGAAAGAGGTTCTGCACATTAGTATACCCAGTAGCAGCAACTTGGTGGTCGTATTCAGACTCTGGTTCCTCGACATGGCAGCGACATAAGTAGAGGAAGATGTGAGCATCAACCAAGTTTTCCATATCAACAACTACTCGAAAGTCCGGTTCAGGACTACCAGTATACTTAAACCGAACGAGACTCGGTGTATCAAATGATACGGTGCTTATAAAATCATAGCGTAACATTTTTATTGTTAGGGTCTTGAGGCTTGCACTTGACACTGTCACATCCCTATCTCTCCACCTTACATTGACCAGAACCAACTCCTCAAGAGAAGGCAGGGCATGAAGCAGAGTCTCAAACTCTTTAGGACAAACCCCAACCGAGTCAAGAGCTAGAGTTTTGAGCAACGGTAAGGAAACAACGCCACCACCAGCAACCAAAGCAATATCAATCCAACGGTTTAGTTTCAGCTTAACCAGTTTGCTGCATTTTGGAGAGAGCTGATAGCTGCCAGTGATTGTTAGGTCGAGGTCCGAGACACCACGAGCTAACGCATTGCTAATCCAACCATCAACACGAGCTGTGTTAGCCACGGTAGGGCACTTGAGGGAGAGTTTCTTTCTTTAGTGGAGAAGAGTTACTACCCTGCTGCAGCGTCAAAACTCTATCCACAAAGTTTGTGAAGCTCTGTATAATTTCTTGCCTGTACTGTTTACCATATTGGGGGTGGAGGAACACAGGGTCGTCGTAGATGGTGAGAGAAGGGACGAATGCAAGAAGGTTGCGCCACCTCTTGGCGAGGTGAGGAAAGAGAGTATGTGACAAAGAACCTCGTCTGGTAGATTGCTAACACGATCCATCTCTTCCCTGCCTTGCACACACACGAAAGAAAGTAGATAAAGCTGAAAGATTTTTAGTCGGAAGATAACAGATTATTCAAGTAAAGCATGAAAAATGTAACAGAGGGAACCAAAGGAGGAAAGTTTGAATCAACTCAATGTATGATCATATAAATGAAAAATGTGTCTTTTATTTATTTTTGTCTTCAATGAATAAGCCAACAGCAAAATCAGTTTACATAATCACAAGTTCAAACAACTAGTCAACAGACCAACTAGTC
The DNA here is from genome assembly GCF_020379485.1 of Brassica napus. Taxonomy (NCBI): domain Eukaryota; kingdom Viridiplantae; phylum Streptophyta; class Magnoliopsida; order Brassicales; family Brassicaceae; genus Brassica; species Brassica napus. Next base: position 5,341,680 of record NC_063447.1, read on the forward strand.
AGAGACAAGCATAAACATAAGGGCTGAACATAAACATAAGAACTACAAGAACTCAGTGAGACTACAAGCAATCAAGCATCCTCAGCTCTTTAAGTTACATGACATAAGATACAAAACAAAGAAAGGGACTAATACATTCACGAGTCAGTGACACATTCACGAGTAATTCACAAGAAGTCACTGAACAAACCCACAAACAAGCTAAAATTTTACCTGTCTTCCAGCAGCTCTACTTCCAAAAATTCTGCAGTGGTTGCCTTGTTAGATGCTTCTCTAATTTCTCCAACCTACAAAACCCATTTTCCAAATTAAACAAGTGAAGATAACAAAGCTATAAAATAAAGTTTCTAGCATAAAGACTTTACCTTCTTGATATAAGCATCAACGTTTACTCTCTGACTAAATCCGACTGTGAAGGCAATGAGATACCTAAAGAAGAACAAAACCAGTGATCAGACAAAATTCATAAAAGCTTTTTGTCCAAAACAGAGAAGTTACATTAGAATCCTTTCCCTTTTGTAAACAAAAAAAATTGAAGATAACAAAGCTAATAACTTAACAAATTTAACAACCATATTGTCGAGGAAAGAAACATAAGAACAAACCCAGAAAATGAAAGTGCTAGTAGTAGTCTAGTGTGAATAAATAATAATATCGATGGTTTTTCTTAAGTGTCCGTCCTGAGCTGAGACTTTTTATGAAACTAAATTAACGTAGTCAACAGTCGATGGTTGTACGCAAAAACAAATAAAAAAAGGTTTCTTGAATGGTTTAAATTTATTGTCCTCCGCAGTTGGTTTTGGTTTGGACCGGTTTACAACCTATAACGTTGGAAAGGTGATCAGTTACCAAATCCCAGAGACCCAGGAAGAAAATTTTACAATTTGAACAGTTACCAAATCAAAACAAACAAAAAAATTTCATTTGATCATTTGATTCAGTTAACAAATGAACAAGATTCTTCTGTTTCTTAAGAGATCAATGCAACAACTTGGACGATTTGTGTTCAGTGACAGCTAGTTGACCCGCGAATAGGAGGCTTGTTGGCCATGACTTGAACCCCTGAATCTCTGGAATAGTGAACCAAAGCAGCTCTGCAACATGAAGAGAAAGAGTAAACCTATTGAATGTAATTCTTAGATATAAACACAACAAGAAAAATATATAGAAACAGAGAACAATACCTGTATTCTATGAGGTACAGTGACCCAGAAATCAGAATTTGGGATTACCTGTATTAATAAGGTATATGCTCATTTCAGTTGTGGTGATAGAATCAGTAGTATATGAGAAAAATCTAACATATGCAAGGAAGTTAGTGAAAACATACTTCTATGCCACGGATTCCGAGGGAGAAATAACGATACAATGAACCTCCCAGCAGATAAGCTCCAAATAAACATAAGATACTGAAAAAAAGATCAGAACAATTACATTAAATTCCTATAATAGCTAAAGCAAATTCCAATAGCCAAGCCTGTATCAGAAAAAAAAAGTATGTGCTCACATGATTAGTAAGGTACTAAACCAGCCCCATCCACTACCATGGCCTGATATAGCTACTGCACAACCTGAAGGATGTCGCAACTCAGTAGCCTGCCAGTGAAACAAGATCCCCCAATTTAAGTTGTATGAATGAATGAGAGAAACAAGATAATATCTTTAATTAAACAGCTCTAGCGTGAAAAGTTAAGCCAAACAGAAACCAAAGTCTTAACTACTTGTTATGCCATTACTTTCTTAAATAATTTTTTTACTCCTACATACTCTACAGCTCACTGTCTCTGACAATGCAGATTAAGCTTCGGACGGTAATTTTACAGCTACTGGAAAAAGAGCAAATAGATGAGTCATTGGACACTCACATAATCACAGGTACCAGATTTCGTTAAAGTGAGTGGTCCCTGAGAAATAGAAAAAGGTGAATAAGGTATTACTTATAAGCTACTAGAAACTGTTAGAATCAAAGTCAAAGAAAACGTCTGATCATACAATTCCTTACATCAACTTTATTTTTCTGGCAGATAACAGAAACTGAGAGTGAGCAGTTTGGGTTACTACTTCCAGCTAACATCTTAACAATGATGCCTTTGCCAGGATCCTCTTTATCTACAGTTTTCAACATAAAATTCTCTGAGACAGTATTGGGAGAAAAAAAAAACAATAAAAAGCTTCGTCCCAACTTGGAACGCACACAATGCCATTATTCCATCAGTACTAGCGAAGCGACTAGAGAAAAAATAGTCTATAACATATATTAAAACCTTACCAATAACATCAACTTTTGAGCTTGAGGCATGCCCAAGAGAAGTGCATACATCATATCCTACAAACAATAAAGCATAGAAGCAAAAGAATCGCATTGTATGAGCCTAATAAGATTCATTAGAATCACATGCTGTAGTTTTTACCTCTTACATTCTCCGACAAGAGTGCACTACACGATGTTCCACAGTGTGATGGACCGCCGCAATCCTAAGTAAAGAAAAGGAAAGTCACAGAGACTGATAGAAACTCGGACTGATCAAAGACAATGGGAAGCGACCAAAAGTCTTACTTGGCAACCAACACATCGAGGAGGGTCGTGATTGAATATAAGCATGTCACAAAGCTGCTCCACAAGAAGGTTTACAATCATAAATCACACTAGTCTAGTGGTAAAACACAAAGGGCAGTATAACAACAACCTAAAGTCATAGACTATCCTAAAAAGAACCTATCTATTGCTTTCCCTTGTAGGAACCAGCTTACAGCATATAATGATACAGAAACAAAGTGTAAACCTGATGTAGAGGACAACCTGAAACCAAAGGACGGTACTGTTCGCTTCCACTCTATAAAACCTGATCATCCAATTACACTCGCGTTTAGTATAAGCACAAGATCGAAAAGAATGTAAAAACTGAAACTTTATGGAATTTGAAGAGTACCCATCTTCGCTGAGAGCACCGTGAGGGTGATTCTTAACCGAAGAAGCTAAATTGAATTCAAAGACCTTGTTGCGTCGATTGAATCTGAACTCGCACTGAGAGTTAACTCGGAAGGGGATAAGGACGAGAGCGATGAGAAGAAACTTCGGGATCCAGAGCGTCTCCGCCATGTCCGTGGATCTCGACGGAGAAGAAGAAGAGATGATTGCTCGTCACGGTTGCAGTCCCGGTCGCTCTTCTTCGATTTACATTCAATCAACGGAGATTTTCACTTGCACCCCTCAACTATGTACTTCTTACGAATAAGCACCGTAACTTTGGTGTCTTTCAGTTAGAGACTCTCGATTTTATTTTATTATTTGAAAGCCTGGATGGTTATAATATGGGCTTATATTGATGACAACCAGACCCTCGAACGGCCCAGTTAAAACTCAGCCGAAGAATCTGGTCCATTAGGAGTGGGCATCTCACTAAAATTCTCAAAATATTAGTATAAACTAATAAATTAGTACTTAAATATTTATAAGAAACTAATAAACATTTCAATCTCTATATATTTTTATTATATTGATCTAATGATCTTGTACTTTGTTATAAAATGTTCCTAATATCAATATATTGATTTGTCAACAAAATAAATTAGTACTTAATAGTATATGTCAAAATCATCAAATTCTTAGACTAAGTATCTTAAATGAAAATTTTGATATAATATTTTCATAACCTTAAATACCCACAGTTAAATATGAATACTTCCATTAAAATGCTTTTATGGTCTTTTTTCATTAAAACTGAATTCCAATAATATAGCAATGAATATTACATTAGCATAGCAAATCATAACTTCTTATTACACGGTTTATCAACTCCTCTTATCACCATAAAAATTCAGTTAAGAACAAACACAGCCAGAAGTACAAGTACTGTACGAGAGTGGTGAAGAAGAACAACCGCTCCTACCGTCAGCGTAGTATGATCACATAGTGGTCGGCAGCTTCCACGTGTCCAACGGATTCCGTTGAAATGCTTTCATGGTCTAACATCAGATTTGTACTGTCTTAAAAAGATTTAATTTTTTTAAATAATTTAATAGTTATATAAATTTGCGAAAGTTATCCAAACAAAACAAACCAGACTATAACCGAAATAATCTAATTGTTACCAGTTTTCATTGATTTCTTTATTATTAAACCAAACTGAAATCTATTTTAAATTCTTAATTTTTCAAAATTATATCTGAATTATGTTAAAAATAAATAAACAAGAAGAAGATTGAAGTTGCATGATGAACTTTAACTATTTATACTTTGATACAATATATTTGGTATCAAAGTATACTACTGAAATCATGTATTACATCGTGAAAGAGGTGGCAACACAAATCATAAGCCATAATCTCTTTGTTGTATAGCGATATTCTTACAAGCGATGAAAATTAGTATTTCCAATGTTTATTTCTTACGGTAAAATCAACAAATTGAATTCTGAACCAAAATAATATATTTATATTTAAAGTAGAATAAGATCAATGAGAAATCAGTGCTTCTAATGAGACAAAACTTTAATGTTCGCAAGAAGATTAATAGAGTTGATGATACTCTATTAATAAAAAAATTCTCAAAGAAAATCATCAGCTATTTCATGTGCTGTATTATATTCAAAATTATCTTATCCAAGTTATTTGTCTTATTTTCATAATTCTGTACGTATATTTGTATAATTTGATTACGATCTAATTAATAAATTGTTAAAAGAAAGAAAAAAAAAACAGAAAATCTGCACGGCTATGGATAACCAAACAAAAAGTCTGATCCAAACAAAACAACAATATGGGCCGTCAAACTTTTGGCCCAGTTAAAACCTAATTACTTTCCCTAATTCTCCAAACGGCGCCGTCTTCGAAAAATTTCCGTTTTATATTTTTTCTTCGTCGTCTCTCTGTTCCCTGAACTATATCCCAAAGAATCTGCCAGATCACTCCGTCGCTTAAAAACCCTAAAAATCTCTCCGCCGTCTCACCCATCATGGCGACACCGAATCTAGAGTGCCGCATGTACGAAGCCAAGTACCCGGAGGTAGACATGGCGGTGATGATCCAGGTCAAATCCATCGCCGACATGGGAGCCTACGTGTCGCTCCTCGAGTACAACAACACCGAAGGCATGATCCTCTTCTCCGAGCTCTCCCGCCGTCGGATCCGGAGCGTCAGCAGCTTGATCAAGGTCGGGAAAATCGAGCCCGTCATGGTCCTGCGTGTCGACAAGGAGAGGGGGTACATTGATCTGAGCAAACGCAGGGTTAGCGAGGAGGATATTCAGACTTGTGAGGAGAGGTATAATAAGAGCAAGCTCGTTCATTCTATCATGCGCCATGTTGCTGAGACTCTTTCTCTCGATTTGGAGGTACATAAAGATTGAATCTTTAGTGATAATTTGATTGTGCAAATTCTGTATATAGTGTAAAGTAGCTACCTTTGTGTGGTGATGCCTAGACTTGAAACTGTTATATTGTGTAAAGTAGTTACCTTTGTGGGCTTGAGACCGTTATAGTGTTATATAGTGTAAAGTAGCTACCTTTGTGTGGTGATGCTGAGGCTTGGAACTGTTTTATAGTAGCTACCTTTGTGTGGTGATGCCGAAACTTGAAACTGTTATAATTTACTGGAAAGTAGCTACCTTTGTGGGGTGATGCTGAGACTTGAAACTATTATATTGTGTAAAGTAGCTATGTTTGTGTGGTGATGCTGAGGTTTGAAACTGTTGTATTGATGTGTGAAGTGCTACGTTTGTGTTGTGATTCTGAGACTTGAAACTGTTATATATTAAAGTGATTAGAATCACTTCGTATGCAGCTATCATAGTTTGCTGTTGTAATGTTTGATTGTACATTGATTTGAGTTTTGCTATGTCAGGACTTGTATGTGAACATTGGTTGGCCTCTGTACCGAAAGTATGGTCATGCTTTTGAGGTAAGAACTTGTGAATTGAGCTCCATTGTGTTCCTATTGATATTTATGACTAAAGTTTGTTTTTTGTTTTTGTTCAGGCCTTCAAGGTCTTAGTGACTGATCCTGATTCTGTGTTGGGTTCCCTCACCCGTGAGATCAAAGAAGTGGGTCCTGATGGGCAGGAGGTATAGTTTGGTTCTATGGTTTTGTTTTAGCTGTTGGTACAAACTTCCTTGGGTGCTTGTCTTAGGAGACTTCTCTTTGTAGGTTACTAGAGTTGTACCTGCTGTTACGGAAGAAGTGAAAGAAGCACTTGTGAAGAACATTAGGAGGAGAATGACACCACAACCAATGAAAATCCGTGCTGATATTGAGTTGAAATGTTTTCAGTTTGACGGAGTTGTTCACATCAAGGTCGTAAAACCCGTATTGGATCATTTATAACATATCAATGATCTCATTATGGTTTTCTCACATGTACATGCTATTTCAGGAGGCCATGAGAAAGGCTGAAGCTGCTGGAAACGATGACTGTCCTGTTAAGATTAAATTGGTTGCTCCACCTCTGTATGTCCTTACTACTCATACTCTTGACAAGGTTAGTCAATCTTCTGTCTTGAACATGATTGGCCATTTATCCTCTCCTTGTTATTAAGAGGTTATCTGCTTAAGAAAACGCAGTCAGATGCTTATGCTGTCCCAGAACATGTCATTGCAACTCAATAAAGCAATTATGTCTTTGTGTAAATGCTTATGGTTTTGTCCCATTGTTCCTAATCGTTTCAGACTCTCTATAACAATAATTAACAGGACCAAGGGATTAAAATTCTAGACGAGGCCATAGTAGCTTGCACTGAGACAATTGAGGAACACAAAGGCAAACTTGTCGTTAAGGAGGCACCTAGAGCTGTGAGTATCTTCTTCTTTACTGTTGAACTATCCCAAGTTGCATGTTTACAAGAACTAGCTCTTCTTTAATTTTAGAGGTTTAATATTGTTTTAATATATGTTATGACAGGTGAGTGAAAGAGATGATAAGATGCTGACAGAACACATGGCGAAGCTAAGAATGGACAATGAAGAAATTAGCGGCGATGAAGAGAGTGGAGAAGAAGAAGAGGACACAGGGATGGGCGACGTTGATATCGACGGTGGCGCCGGAATCATTGAGTAGAATTTGCCTGGTTTTCCAACTAATTTTCTTTCGATTTGTTCTGTCAGTCTCGAGTATATTTTGCTTTAAAAGTAGAAAAAACATCCGAGAGTTACCCGTTTGAGGGGTTACATATCAATCATTACATTCATGACAATGTTATAAAGATTGATTTATTTTTGCACTAGAACATATGACTTTTGAATTGATATAATTGTGGTAGGGCTGTTCAATATGGCAAAACCGAACCGTACCGAACTGAACCGAAATAGATAATATGGTTTGGATTTGGTATATCATACAAACCGAATGGATATGATTTTAAAAAAACCGTAGGATTTGGATATGGTTCGGTATAAAACCGAATAAACCGAATAAAACTGATCAAAAAATAGAAACATGTAAATATGTATATATTTTATAACAACGTATGAAATTCATAAGTTAATTTTTTTGCTAATAACTATTACCATATTTTTTACAGTAATAAAATAGTCATGATTTGTAAAACACTTGAACTATAATTAAATAACAATTCATCGCAAACATGGTTCTTATTTTCTTAGTCTTCTTTTGATCTTTTTGCTTTAATTTAGCATTGACTAAATTAAAATAAAGATTATAAATTTGATGATAACAATTAGTGGAAATTCTTCACAATTTTTTTTATCTATAAACGAATAGAGTTTCGTCTTTAATAGAAGAAACATGACTTTAATGAACGCTAAATATGAAAGAATATAATAACTTATTTTTTGTGCTTCGTGCTTCTGTTTTATTTTTTATTTTTTTATTTTTATTATCAAAATTTTGAGCTTTGATTTTAATTATATATTTGATTATTTTATTAGATGATAGAAACATTTTTTATTTTTGTTCTTTTATTTAAACTTATAATATTTTTTAATAAATGAATGTGTTGACAAAAAGACTCTAAATTCATATAATATGATCCCAAAATAAAGAATTTTATTTTTTGGTATAAAACCGAATAAACCGAAAACCGACGGTATATAAACCGAACCGAACCGAAGTAAATATGGATTTAGAATGGTAGTTATATTTTACTAACCGAAATACCGAAAAACCGAAAAAACCGAACCGAAACCGAACCGATATCCGGATCGAACACCCCTAAATTGTGGCCTAAATTCGATTTTTCATATGCTGTAAGCAAGAGTGAAATTAAAGTGGATGGTTTAGTGTTGAAAGTAAACCATAAGGACTGTCAGTCTTGAGTATATTTTGCTTTAAAAGTAGAAAAAACATCCGAGAGTTACCAGTTTGAGGGGTTACATATCAATCATTGTTAGAAATATGAGAGAAGTGTTGTTGTGAAAGTTGTGTCTTTCTCATTAGCTCTCACTATCAATATATAGTGGAGGTTCATAAGGGTTTACACAAAGGAGATAATCTACACATTTAATACATTTGACTACAAATATCTAGACTTGGTCAAAGCTCATAAATGCTCCGGTTGAATGAGTCTTTATCTTGACTAGTCTTGGACGGATGAGACGAACCGGAGACGGGTGTAGACGGACCGGATAGTCTGGACGGATGTAAACCTCCTTGATGGTTAATGGCAATCCACATATCCATATCATGGATTTATAACACTCCCCCTTGGATGCCATAACCATATCGGGCTTGTAATGTGCTAACGTTGCCTCATTAAAACCTCTCCCGGAAAACCCAAAACCCAATGTGGTAAAAAGGGAAACCAAGGACAGGAAAAAGAGTACAACACACATTACTCCCCCTGATTTGGACATCACTGAAGGTCCTTGAGTCTCCGCATGCCAATCTGCTGCGTGAGCTTCCTGAATGTGCTGGTGGGAAGTGACTTGGTGAAGAGGTCGGCTGAGTTCTCACTTGACCGGATTTGAGTGACGCTGACCTCCTTGGCTTTCTGCAACTCATGTGTGAAGAAGAACTTGGGTAGTATATGTTTGGTTCGGTCACCTTTGATATACCCATCTTTGAGTTGAGCAATGCAGGCTGCATTATCCTCATATATGATGGTCGGACCATTGTCCTCGACCATTCCACTATCTGATCGGATGTGTTGAGTCATAGACCTCAACCATACACACTCACGACTTGCCTCATGCATGGCTAAGATTTCTGAGTGATTTGATGATGTGGCTGCTATAGTTTGTTTCATGGAACGCCATGATATTGCAGTACCACCATGAGTGAACACATATCCGGTTTGGGACCGAGCATGGTGTGGATCAGATAAGTAGCCTGCATCAGCAAAGCCTACTAAACCATCTTTGGTTTCATTGGTATAAAATAGACCCAAATCCTTAGTTCCTTGAAGGTAACGTAGGATATGTTTAATTCCATTCCAGTGCCTTTGGGTCGGACATGAACTAAAACGGGCTAGGAGACTCACGGCAAAACATATATCTGGTCTAGTGTGGCTAGCCAAATACAGTAACGCTCCTATGGCACTGAGGTAAGGCACTTCTGGACCCAGGACATTCTCATTCTCGTCCTTAGGACGGAATGGGTCAGTGTCCACTCCAAGGGACCTCACGACCATTGGGCTGGTCAATGGGTGAGCCTGGTCCATGTTAAATCTCTTGAGTACTTTTTCTGTATATGCCTTTTGATGCACAAGGATTCCTCCTTTTATGTACTCAAGTTGTAACCCCAAACAGACTTTAGTTTTACCTAGGTCTTTCATTTCAAACTCTTTCTTGAGATATTCAACTGTTTGGGCGATTTCCCCAGGGGTTCCAATGATGTTCAAATCATCAACATACACTGCTATGATAACAAATCCATTGTTTGCAAACTTCTTTATAAAGATACATGGACTGATAGGGTCGTTCTTATAGCCAACTTTGGCAAGGTATTCGCTTAAGCGATTATACCACATTCGACCACTTTGCTTAAGTCCATATAAGGATTTGTTCAGCCTTATGCAGTGTTCTTCTCGAGAACCTTTATTAGCTTTGAGCTCAACACCCTCTGGTAATCTCATATATATTTCGTTATCCAGTGGACCATAAAGGTATGCGGTTACAACATCCATTAACCGCATATCCAAATTTTCTTTGATGGCCAGACTTATTAAAAATCGAAATGTAGTTGCATCCACCACAGGGGAGTATGTCTCCTCATAATCGATGCCTGGTATTTGTGAGAATCCTTGTGCAACAAGCCGTGCTTTGTATCTTACAATTTCACCATGTTCATTTCTTTTCCTCACAAATACCCACTTATATCCCACTGGTTTAACATTATAAGGTGTCCGGATAATCGATCCAAAGACATTCCTTTTCTTAAAAGATTCTAACTCCACGTTTATGGCTTCTTTCCATTTGAGCCAATCTGATCTTTGAGTGCACTCTAGTATAGACGTGGGTTCATGATCCTCATCTAAGTCCATAACATCAAGGGCTACTTGGTATGCAAATATATCATTGATGTCGACATCATTCCGGTTCCATCTTGTCCCAGACATTAAATAATTAATTGAGATCTCATCATTAGCACCTTCAGTACCATGAGGCTCGGCGTCCCGAGTCTCATTGGTTGGTACCTTAGGCATGGCCATTTCGGCCTTGTCTGGACAATCTATGACCTCGGTTTCTTTTGCACCTTTCTTTAGTTTCCGAGGTCTTTTATCTTTGGAACCAATTGGTCTACCACGCTTAAGACGTGCTTTAGACTCTGTAGCCACTTGATTGTGTCCATCTTGGACATCAATACTTATTGGTGCATTACAAGCTGGTATATAGGACTTAGTCACTCTTTTCGGGTCAGCAAAGGAATCAGGCAATTGATTAGCTAGCTTTTGCATATGAATTATTTTCTGGACCTCTAAATCACATGATTGAGTCCGAGGATCTTGCCATGATAAGGATGTTTGATTCCATACAATTTCTTTGCCCAGCTTGTTATTTTCTCCCCCTAATGTTGGGTACTCTGATTCATCAAAATGACAATCAGCATATCTGGCCTTAAATAAATCTCCAGTAGTAGGCTCAAGATATTTAATAATGGTTGGAGAATCAAAACCAACATATATTCCCATCCTCCTTTGAGGTCCCATTTTTGTTCTCTGTGGTGGTGCAATAGGGATGTACACAGAACATCCAAATATTTTGATATGGGATACGTCTGGCTCATGACCCGAGAGTAATTGGGATGGAGAATATTTATGTTCACTGGATGGCCTTATGCGTATTAATTCAGCAGCATGTAATACCGCATGTCCCCAAGCTGATACTGGTAGCTTCGACCTCATGAGTAATGGTCGAGCAATCAACTGGATTCTTTTAATGAAGGATTCGGCCAATCCATTCTGTGTATGTACATGTGCCACGGAGTGTTCCACACTTACCCCCATGGACATACAGTAATCATTAAAAGCTTGGGAACTGAATTCACTTGCATTGTCAAGACGTATAGTCTTTAGTGGAAAATCTGGAAAATGGGCTCGCAGTCTTATGATCTGTGCCAATAGTCTTGCCAATGCTAAGTTTCTAGATGATAATAGACAAACATGCGACCATCTGGTCGATGCGTCAATGAGGACCATAAAATATCGAAATGTCCCACAAGGTGGGTGTATTGGTCCACATATATCACCATGTATTCTTTCCAGAAAGTTTAATGTTTCCTTACTCACCTTTCCAGGTGATGGCCTTATTATTAATTTTCCTTGTGAGCATGGAATACATGTAATGCTCATAGGGATAGTTATCCTATCTTTCAAGGAATGGCCAGTTGAGCTCGAGATTATTTTGCGCATCATGGATCTGCCAGGATGGCCAAGCCTTTCATGCCATTGTTTAAAGGCTTCTCTGAACTCATTAGGAATTGAAGTGTTAGCCTCACTCGATTTTATATTGGCACAATAGAGGCCTATTGATATAGCAGGGATAGTCTCTAGGACTTTCTTATGGCCTTGGGCATTTTCATAAATCAAGAGGAATTCTTTCTTTCCCTCGCCCCTAGTTTCAACATGTAGATCATTCATGCGAATGTCTTTGAAACTTAACAGATTTCTCTTTGATTTTGGAGAATATAATGCATTAGAAATTTCTAAATGCGTGCCTTTAGGCATCACTAAGTGAGCCGGGCCATGGCCTTCAATAAGGCTGGCCGTGCCTGCTATAGTATTGATATTGGCACTCTTTAAAATGAGGTTAACAAAATATCTTTTGTCTTTTAATATAGTGTGACTTGATCCACTATCCACTACTAGCTGGTTCTTGTCTTCTTTCATTTCTGAAAAATAGACAAGAGTCAACACCTTAGATATTACATAAGGTTTAAAGTATGTTTTAATGGCTTTGTTTTATGTTCTTAATAATTTCGACTTTGTATAAGGCATATATATAAAGTAAAAACTTTATTTCATAAATAGAATTGCCAAAGTCATAGAACATAAAGCCAAATCAAGAATTCAAAATGCAAAGACAAAAGCAATATGATATCGAAATCTTCATATTCAGCCACTTGTAAGGAGGTCTGAAGTCTCAAAATCCTCATGATCATCTTTGTCATGGGCTTGATCATCCTCATGATCCAGATCATTCTCATTATCATAATGGACGAAATTTGCCTCAGAGTTCTTGCCTTTTATGCTCTCCTGGTAGAGCTTAACAAGGTGTTGGGGAGTTTTGCATTTATTAGCCCAATGATTGGTCATCCCACAACGATGGCAAGCAGATTTGGTCGAGCTCGAGCCATGGGTTTTGAAGTCGGACTTATACCCACGGTTAGCTTGATGACCTCAGCTGCGACCAAGATGGTCTCGTGGTTGAAATCCACGGCCACGTGGTTGAAATCCACGGTTACGACCTTGCCATCTACCACGGCCTCTCATGCGACCATGGTATGACTCTCTTGGAGTCTCATCCTTTGGCTCTACGGCCGCATGTGCCTCAGGCAATGCTTTAGCACCAGGAGGCCTTAGCTCACTGTTCATCATGAGCAACTCATTGTTTTGCTCAGCTAGCAACAAACAAGAGATTAAGGCAGCATAAGTGGAGAAACCCTTCTCTCGGTACTGTTGCTGAAGCACAACATTGCTGGTGTGGAATGTGGAGAATGTTTTCTCCAACATATCAGCATCAGTAATAGTCTCACCACAAAGTTTCAACTTTGAGACTATTTTGAACAAAGCCGAGTTATACTCTTCCACAGACTTATAGTCTTGGATTCTCAGGTTTCTCCAATCATAAAGGGCTTTTGGCAATATCACAGTTTTCTGATGATTAAATCTGGTTTTCAACTCTGTCCAAAGTTCCAGAGGATTCTCAATTGTGAGATACTGGTCCTTGAGACCTTCAGCAAGGTGATGGCGAATGACAACAAGTGCCTTGTAATTATCCTTGTCTGATGGCTCAGTGCCTTCAGTGATAGTATCACCAAGGTTTCTGGACCTTAAGAGGATTTTGGTATCAAGCTCCCATTGGAGGTAATTATCTCCGGAGAGATTGAGGGAAGCATATTCAAGGTTGTTGATTTTCGACATCTGAATCAAATATCCATAAAGGAGTAAGGATTCATAATATAATTCAGGATTTGAATTTATATGCCAAGGAGATTGATGATTTATAATAATGATGGTTTATTATGCATTTTATTTTCAGAAAATATTTTATATGCATTAAGATAAAATTTTGTCAATCAATATGGATGGATTAAAATGCATCATGGACAAGACAAATAACTTTTATAATGTTCAAGATATTTGTAAACCAAAGTAGATTTTCAAAATCGGTTAAAACTTGGTTTATAATTTTGAATAAAGCAAATGTACTAAATTTTAAATGGAAACCGATTTTGTCTAACTATATGCAAACAGTGTGAATCATTTAGATGCAAACAACATGAACCACTTCAGACGCACTAGTATCATCATTGCTAAAGCTATGCGAACATGTATGTTTGGTTTCAATTATGTGATACCTATGTCCAGTTTTAACAATATGATAGTTGGATGCATGCAAAGGTCAGTTCATGGATGATTCAAGTTCGATCTAATGATTTACTAAATGATACTATCAGGTATGCAAATGATCAGTTCATAATTTAATCATAGAATCAGGTTCAAGGATGAAACTAGATCAAGTTTTATTTTAACTAGCAAACTATGTGATCAAAATTCAGTATGATATAAAATCAGTTCATGGTTGGTTTAATTAACAATATGATCAAATGATTTCAACCAGATTTTATTCTACCTTATGACATATCAAGACTATGGCTTATAAAACTTTAGAAATAATTTTCAGTCAAAGATATGCACTTAATAAAATCAAACAAGCATTTATAAAATCGATTATGCATTTATAAAAATCATAAAAGGTTTTTAAAACTTTGATAGTTACAAAATAAATATTAATAGTCAAGGATATGCAATGAATGATTTTAATTTCGATTTTATTGATGGGTTGACTGATTTTAGGAGATCTGGCCGAAAATGGCACAGCAAGGGATTGATGGAATTTTGTTTTGGCCAGATTATACACTTATGTTTATCACATCTGGTAAAATGGCCAAACAAAAGGATTGAATCAAAAGGTTTAAGCTTTCTCTAATAATTTTATGATTCATAAGTTTTTATAAACAAGATTCATGTAGATCTTTAGGTATTTTGATAAGTTTATAAGTTTTTAGAGAAACATAGAACCTTTAGAGAATTTTAAGTTTTATGGATTCAAGATACTTTTAGAATCAAGTTTCATATGGATCATATGGATCATAGAAACAAGATCAATATTTTAAATCCATAGATTGTTTATAAGTTATGGATTCATATAGATCCTAGATTTGTTTCAGACATAATGGTGTTCTATAGATTTCAAGGTTTTGATTTGTTTACCTTTTTCACCACAAGAATCTGAGAGGACCACCGTGAGAGTTGGCCGGAATTTGAGAGAGAGAGGAGTTTTCCGGCGGAGAGAGAGAGGTGGCCTGGTGGAGAGGAGGCTGAGCGCCGGTGGAGCAAAGGCTGAGCACCGGAGGAGCTGGCCGGAAAGAGGATCGCCGGCTGAGAGAGATTTCTCAGGTGGAGAGCACAATCGTGCGGATAACGTGTTAGAAATATGAGAGAAGTGTTGTTGTGAAAGTTGTGTCTTTCTCATTAGCTCTCACTATCAATATATAGTGGAGGTTCATAAGGGTTTACACAAAGGAGATAATCTACACATTTAATACATTTGACTACAAATATCTAGACTTGGTCAAAGCTCATAAATGCTCCGGTTGAATGAGTCTTTATCTTGACTAGTCTTGGACGGATGAGACGAACCGGAGACGGGTGTAGACGGACCGGATAGTCTGGACGGATGTAAACCTCCTTGATGGTTAATGGCAATCCACATATCCATATCATGGATTTATAACAATCATTACATTCATGACAATGTTATAAAGATTGATTTATTTTTGCACTAGAACATATGACTTTTGAATTGATATAATTGTGGCCTAAATTCGATTTTTCATATGCTGTAAGCAAGAGTGAAATTAAAGTGGATGGTTTAGTGTTGAAAGTAAACCATAAGGACTGAGATCCGTTTTCAGGGGCTGAGATTTCAAGGTTAAAGCTGACCATCTGAAGTGTATAGAAGAAGCTATATTAGTTCCATAGTTCGAGTAATTGCATGATCTTGGGCTATTGAAACATTTCTTCAATTGTGTTTGTTTTTAATGATTAGATATTGCAAAGTTCTAGCTTTTGATCTGCTTGATCTGAGATAGATGATTTAGTTTAGTCATGCATTAACCCATTTGAGTATATCTTCAGTTTAACTATGGAAGTTTAGTTTAGTCATGGATTAACCCTTTTGACTTTTGAGTGTATCTCCAGTTTGACTATGGAAGTTTCTGTGAAAGGAAATGAAAGATTTGTTTACAGTCTCATAGATTCGAAGTTTAGGACTGTAAATGGTAACCATGAAATAAAATTATTGGAATAAAATGAAATTGGTTAAAAAGAAAATATATTCAATCCATATATTCCAAATCAAAATTGTAGAGAAATATTTAAGAATGTTTTTATCTTTTAATTTTTGGAATGGTTTTGGAATCGATGAAATATGTATTTTATTCCATTCAAGGCAAATGATGAAAAAAAAATATGAAATTAATAAAGTAAACCATTCCACATCATTTCATTCTCAAATTTAACAATTATATTGATTCACATGAAATAAGTAGGATCTTATGCTATGGAACATTACTTTAGTTGATCTTTCTTTGATGTACAGATATGCTATTAAAATGTTCCTAACCCCCAAGCTTGTTGAGCAAAAAACCTCTATAAATTAATAATGTTGAGACTTTGAAATTTTATTAATTTATAGAGATATTAGTTTACAAAAGTTTCCTTATTTAAATTTTTTATTTTAAGATATATTTATTCTAAGATAAGAAAAATATTTGATTTTAGTGTACAGACATTAATCGTTATTTTTTTAAAAAATTAAAATTTATATTAATTTTATTATATTATTTGTTGTATATAATATATATTGCATAGAACTTAAATGTGGGTTTAGATATAATATTACTAAATCTCATCAAAAATATATGAAGTGTTAAGAAAATATAAAGATAATTTCATTGTGAATATAAAAAAATAATATAATAATAGATTCTTACTTATATAAAATATCTATACATATAAATTATAAGTTTATAATTTTATTGCGAATATAATTTATAATTTTATTGCGATCATATATTTACATAGAAGTTTTTAAAAAAAATATTATCTTATTATTTTATTGATTTGTGTACAATTTTGAACCGGCTCAAATTGGAACCGACAAAATTTATTAATTTATAAAAATTATTAGTTTATCAAATATTAATTTATAGAGGTTTTACTGTATAAGGGTTGTATTGGATGTTGGTTGTGGTGTTGCTAGCTTTGGCGGGTTTTTATTAGACAAAGATGTCACTATGTTGTTAAAAAAAGTGAAGCTCATATTCAATTTTTAAATATTAAATTTATGCCTCAAAAAACAAATGACCAACGAAGGATATTATACTAAGCTTACCATGACTCAGTACTAATTTTTTAAATAAAGAAATATTAATTTTGAAAAAAAAATAACTTCTAAATAGAAAAGTACACAGTTTTCCGAGAAAGATCCAAGATAGATCAAATAAAGAAAATGAAAATAACATATTTAGTTATATATTAGCTGATAAGGTTCTATCGTATTCTTTAGTAAAAGGCGAAAGAATAGTTCGCTTTGTGCTCACCACATGGCTGCGTAGGCTCATCTGGTTTGCTCAAGGGGTCCCTCGTTATGCATTTATTACTTGGTTGGCGACAAAAGACAGGTTCTCAACAGGATGTAGAATGCGTGCTTGGGGAGTAGAGCAGGGTGGTTTGTTTTGTGGGGAAAGAGATGAAGACCGAGACCACCTCTTCTTTGCCTACCCCTACACCTATACACTTTGGTTGCGGGTGTTGGGCTCACTGCTGCAGCCAGTCCCCTCTCCAGACTGGAATGAAAACTTGTGTCTTCTTACTGCTCCGGCCCCTAACCGGTTCACATCGATCCTCTCGAAGCTAGCGTTCCAGGTAACTATATATTACATCTGGAAGGAAATGAATGGAAGGCGCCATAACCAGGTGGCTCGTCCGGTTGAACAATTATCCAAGTTTATAGACAAAACTATTCGGCAGAGAGTACTCTCCACAAGATATTATGAGAAACCACATCTTCTCGGGTTGCTTCAACACTGGTTCAGCACACGTACTGGTAGAGCTTAGATGCAAACAAGATTATTACTCTAGCTATTTAACTAGTTGTATATAACCATTCTTTTTTCCCCGATGATCAATAAATTTAAAATTTCATCAAAAAAAAAAAAGGTTATATCGTATAAAATATCGTCAAATTCACTTTTTCATGTTCGTATATCTGTTTATGTAATAATTTGTTGTTGGGAAAATTTGTCTATTGACAATGTACTCTTGTTTTATTCTTAATGAAATTGTTTGCAGAATTTTTTTTATTAATTTTGAATAAAGTTGAAAATACTCATTGCCGAAAATGTTAAGTCAACTTAATATAAAAACAAACTAGGAATGTATAAGCCATTTTCGGTAAGATATATATTCTTAACTTTACTATGATGTCAATCCTTATCTCCTACTTCAATAACTCACATCCGCAGAATAACTCTTTATTTATTCACCTTCTTTGCATGCATTTGATTTGCCTTATCAACCATCATGTTGTGGAACTGGTTCCAACTACGAAAAAGGCGTCAGGAAGTCTCTCCCGACACGCCGAAATGGTCGTCGAGACGTTTCTCATGCTCATCTTTCAAAGACGTAAACAATCTTCTCTATGACGACGACGTTCCCTCGCCAGAACTTCAAGTCCTTCACCAGCCAAGGAGCCCCAAGATTGACCGTTGCACCTCAAGAACTCCCCCTCTGACGAGGGAGACGCTCTACTCCACCGACCAAGGAGGCGTGGTTCTCTACTACACCAGCCTCCGTATCGTACGCAAAACATTCGAGGAGTGCAGAGCCGTCCGAGCCATCCTCCACAGGCTCCGCATCCCTATCGACGATCGAGACTTAACGATGGACGCAAGGTTTCACGACGAGCTGCATGCGATATTCGGGACCAAGAACGTGGAGTTGCCTAAGGTTTTCATAGGTGGGAGATACATAGGAGGGGCGGACGAAATCAAGAAGTTAAATGAGAGCGGCGAGCTGAGGAAGATGGTCGGAGAACTACCACCGTCGGATGGAAGATTCAGTGAGAACTGTGAGTTATGCGGAGGATGGAGGTTCGTTGTTTGCGAGAGATGTAATGGTAGCCACAAGATCTTCTTGGAGGAAAATGGATTTGTAAATTGTACGGTTTGCAGTGTGGAAGGTCTTGTTAGGTGTTCCTCTTGTTTTCCGATACATCGGACTATCGGAGACGGAACTATGATATCTCCGGTAGATTTAAAGTAAAAGCGTTTAATTATTAAAATCAAAAATTTTATTTACCAATGTTTGATGGTAAAATAAAGAAAAAAAAAATACATGTATCTTTTCTTCCCTTAAAAGAACTAAAGGAGATATGAAATTATTTTTCTTTTCTAATTTTACTATGACATTCCTTATTTCAAATAATTTTATTTTAATCTAAAGTGGAGATTCAGACATATTATGCTTTGAATGGTGACCAAGGAACGAAAGGGAACACTGAATTCTTTAACATTCCAAAAAAAAATCACAATTCACAAGGAATAGTTTTTCCTTCTTGTTCCTCCCCATTCCTTTTTTTGTAGAGAAATATAGAACAAAAACATTCCTTGTTAAATTTGATAAGGAACAAACATTCTTATACGTTCATTTCTTATTCGTTCCTCGTGTTCCCGAAAAGGTCACCAGTCGGAGCCTTAGTCTTTAAGAAAACTGGATCATTTGTATTCATATTCGATATAATGCTTTTCGGTACACAAAATTTTGGTTTCGATTGGCGCTGACGAGTGTGAAGTCAGTGAGGGCTCACACTAACATCGATAACGATCTTAGAGTGCAATGAGGACATTTGTATTTTTTAAGAGGAGGTGAATTGTAACATCTGGATTAGTGGTATAAGGAAAGACTTAAGAGGATTGATTTGGCTACTTGTTTCACCAAAGTGCATTTATCTTTTCGGGCATACATCCGTCTAAAACTCCATAGTTAAGAGTGTTTGGGTTGGAGTCCTAGAAGGATGAGTGACTTATCGCGATGTGATTCGCGATATCGTGCGAGTGGGACCAAAACACAGGAAAATGTCATGTGGTGTGATGATTGCATGATTAATAAACAATGATTCGTGTTTTCGGAAAAATTAACGCACCGCCCATCATACATGATGAAGCTCACAGACCGAGAGAACGGGCATGGAAGGTCCATTAGCTGTAGACGGTCAAGGGATACCTATTTTTTCAAACTCAGTTAAATATATATAGACAAAGCCTAAAATCTCAAAAAGAAAAGCAAATTGTTCATGTTAACAAAAAAAAAGGGTAAGCCCTCTTTAAGCTTTTCTCATCTTTTCTATATATATGAAAACCAATATAATATTTATATTTAGTTTTTAGAAGAAGAAAAAAAAACACTCGCTGATCTCCAGATCAAGATTTTTCCACGGCGAACACTTCCGGAATAATTTCATATTTTCACTAATGAAATCAATGTTTCCTTATGAGTCATATAAATCATAAAGATTTATCACTACTTGGCTAGTATAGGCTTGGGCTTTGGCCCAAGTGTTTTACATGGTGGATCATAACAGATGATTGGTCCACACTCTGGCATTAGTCGGAATGTATTCCAAACTCGGATCAGACAGTGTAGTACGCTTTCAGACTAATCCACTTTGTAGCACTAAGTGCATTCATCCAGGAGCCGACCAGATCAGCCGATAGAGCTTATAAAAAAAAATCATAAAGATCGTTTCCATAGATAGCCTATAATCTGAATGAAAAATTAATTGATTGTAGTGGGAAAAATATAAAGACAATGTTTTCTGATAAATAAATCTCTCATACAACTTTACTATTCGGTGAATTTGAAACATCCGTCGAGAACAAAAAGAAAAAAACTAAATATATTATTAAGAAAATAACAACTTGCTCTCCATGTGTCTATTGAATTGAGTTAATACTCCCAAAAAAATTGAAATTATATTTATACGCATCGAATACATGAAATGAAATTCTCATCTTTTTAAATTCGACAAGCAACCTACATTCCACGAAATTGCCCTCTCCCGAGACGAGGTCCAAACTTTATTCGTTTCTATAATTAAATAAATTCAACACGACTTGTGTCCTCCTGCTAATATAATAATAATGCCAGACTAAAAGACGATACAATGATGACTAAGAATAAATATAATATGAAATTGTGGTTTCAATACCTAAACTATTGGGCCATACTGATTGATTACTTAGCTGCAGTGGCTGTTTCATGCAAACCCATGCATAATACGTACAAATCCCATATAGTATTATATTCCTCTCCTCCAACTTATTCTTTCCCCATAAAATATATCCCGTTCACACATCGTTTGATTATAAATAATGTATTGACACACATTATTTAAAGTAAAATGCTGTATAAACTACTGCAATTTTCTTCGGTCTAGTGTACCACAGTTTGTACAATCTCGGAAGATCTTTAGTTTAAACTATACATGGTTCAAAAGATGATTGATTCCAAAAATTGAAAAGTTGAAAGATTCCATACAAAGTCTAAAAATACATGGGCAAATTTGTGTCAAATGTCAAAATGACATTTTTTTTTGATAAACCCTATCGACTGATCCGGTCGGCTCCAGAAAGAACGCACTTGGTGCTACAAAGTAGACTAGCCGGAAAGTGTACCACACTGCCCGATCCGAGTTTTGAATATCTTCCGACTAATGTCAGGGGGTGGACCAATCATCTGTTATGTCCCACCATATAAACCACTTGAGCTTCGGCTCAAGTCCAGACTGGCCAAATAGTGATAATTTAGTTCCCAGAGAGAATCCAATCCAGGACTGATGTGGGTACACATCAAGCTCCAAGAGATTGCCACTAGGCTACCACCGCTTGGTTCAAAATGACATTCTTCATAAAAACATAGTGAATAGGTCTCAAGAATTGGAAAAGTTGAGTAAGATTCTATATACGTTTGCTACACTACACGAAGACTTTTGTCAACGCTTACATGTTTGTGTGTGTGTGTGTATATATATTGATTCATATATGTGTCGAGGAAAATGAATTAGTGTAAATCAAAGAAAAAAAGAATTAGTGGAGTAGTCAGTTTTCAACGGTTTATAACTTTATATTAAAGCCGTATCTAATATTCCTAAGCATTTTGTATTTGTTGGGCTGTATAGATTGCTCATGGGTTGTCTGAGGATGGAAGTAGCTAGGATTGTATAGGGTAGATACGAAGAGCGTCATTCTAACGTAAATAACTATTGCAAATACTATAAAACCTAAATACGACAATCTAAATTCTTAACTAACAACGACGACGAAAAATGCAATTACGGCTGGGCATCGGGCTCCCAAAAAGACTTTGAAAAAAGAAGCAAATGTCAAATACCTAATTTATTTGACAAATGACTTCGACAATATGTATATATATTTTTTTGCCATTCATGAATTTTGACACATTACTTGCATTTGATTTACAATTCTGTGATACGGGCCGGAAAATTCATGTGATTTATCAGCTTAAACTATGATGTTATATATCCTCTTTTTGTTCAAAGATGTTATATATCCTAATAATAATAAAAATGGGTTATATATGGAAAAGAGAGATGTACCTTTTGTATGTATAGAGAGAGACAGAGACGCATGTGTAGATAACTATACATAATATGAAATAGTAAGAGTAGTGGAGATGGAGACAAATCCGTGATTGTCGTTGGTGATAGAAACAAGTAGCAATATTTTCTTCTCGTGTCTCTCAGTGAAGACAGCCCAGCCCAGCCAAGCACCTTTAAACCTCTCTCTCTCTCTCTCTTCTCAGAGAGAGAGATCTCTCTGAGAGAGAGATCTCGAGAGTCTCTCTCTCTCTCTCTCTATCTCTCTCTCTCTCTCTCTCTCTCTCTCTCTCTCTCTCTCTCTCTCTCTCTCTCTCTCTCTCTCTCTCTCTCTCTCTCTCTCTCTCTCTCTCTCTCTCTCTCTCTCTCTCTCTCTCTCTCTCTCTCTCTCTCTCTCTCTCTCTCTCTAACACACAAAAAAAAAATATGCTTTTTGGTTTCTTCTTTTTCTGTTTCACAGCTTTGGCTTTGAAGTCACGAGCCCATCCCCTAACCTTTCCCTTTTATTTATTTGTTTGCTTTTCTAGTCAATTTAATTTATGAGTTGTAAGTTGTAACACGATGAAAGAAGTTTCATTTATCTAGCTAATGTGTATGCCTCATTAATGTTGCTTTCTTCCTATATTGCAAAAGCTAGTTCGAATTGAACAAGAAGACGACGTGTTAAATCAAAAGAATACATAGATCACTCGGTTATGGTAGATAGAATTCTAATAATAAAAATCATAGATCACCCAAATACTCAATGGCAATTGGTTCACTCACAGCGTACGTCATCTTAAACCACATTTGATTCACTCAAATGGGTATTACCAACAGGGTTGATATCTATTTCAGGAAAAACAATTGAATGCCATAACAATGAAAACAGTAATATATCTTTAGATAAATTCTGTCTACACCTCTTGAGCTTCTTTTCACTTCCCTATCACGAGACTTAAAAATTGAAGGAATTAAGTTAATAAGTATAATTCTTAAGTTTTATTTTTAAATATTCGTGTATATGACTGGAGTGTACAGTTACTAATCTTTTTTAGAAGTAAAAAGACCATTTGTTTTTTTTGTCTTGAGGTGTAAATCTAGATCTATATTTGCCTAAGATGTACTCCCTCCGTTTTTTAATATAAGTCGTTTTAGAGAAATTTTTATGTTCCAAATTATATGACGTTTTCGGTTTTCTATGTAAAATTTATTAACACTTAATGTTATATAACCAATGATAATATATCTTCTATTTTATTATTGGTTGATTTGTGGTTAGGTAAATATTTAATGATGTTTTTGTTTAGAAAATATAAAAATTTTAATCTGAAAATTATATGTTAAAATAGAATTTAGAATATCCGCTGCCCTCATATACATATTATTCAATATATAGTAGAGTTAGAGGACAGAGAGGGAAAAGGAATGATGGATACAAGCATCCAAAAAGTCATACATACAAACCTTCAAAAGTCTTCACCTTAAATTCCGAACACATATATGTGTTAGTGTGTGATCTTTGATTGAACTTTGTCCAGAGACTCAAAGATAGACCAAAAAGGTTCAGACCCCAAAACAAATACAAGAAAACAGCCAAAAAGCTAGAGACCAAGATGAGATCAAGCAGCCAAAGTTCTGAAAACTCCAAGACTTGTCCATCTAACAATTTCAAAGCAACTACCAAGAAAGAAGACAACAAAGATGATGAGAACAAGGATGAAGAAGCGAGATCAGTAGATCAGAGCCCATCGAACAATAGCTATGTAGAAGAGAGTGGGAGTCACCATCATAATAAAGATCAGATCAAGAAAAATGGTGGATCTGTGAGGCCGTACAACCGCTCAAAGACTCCAAGGCTGAGATGGACACCTGAGCTCCATCTCCGCTTCCTTCAAGCTGTGGAGAAATTGGGTGGACCAGATAGTTGAGTTTCTGTTATATATATGAATCAATATTCAAAATCATTACATATATGAAATCTAGAATTTATTTATAGGGTTTTCTTGTTGATATTTATTCGGTTTTCTTTGAATGATTTTGTTGTAGCAGGAGCAACACCGAAGCTTGTTCTTCAATTGATGAACGTCAAGGGGCTATGTATTGCTCATGTTAAGAGCCATCTTCAGGTTTTGCAAACATACACTATCTTTATTATTTAGATTTTTTTCCTAAAACTCATTTTCCACCTTCATTATTTGTTCTTAGATGTACAGAAGCAAGAAGACTGATGACCCAAATCAAGGTAATTACTTATTTTAGGTTATGGTTTAATTTAGGGCTTCTTGAATTTGATTCTAAACTCTTATAAATGAATTAGACAGTATGTTTATTTCTTCATATTTCATTTTCTTATTATTTCAGGAAATCAAGGATTTTCGTTTGAACACGGAGCTGGTTACACTTACAACCTTGGCCAACTTCCAATGCTACAAAGTTTTGACCAAAGGCCTTCTACTAGTTTAGGGTATTTACAAAATCTTTAGCTTATTAATTTTCTACTTGTATAAATATATTAAAATTCATTGTGTATAACTTGGCATGTCATCAATAGATACGGTGGCGGTTCATGGACGGACCATAGACGCCAGGTCTACCGTAGCCCTTGGAGAGGCTTAACAGCACGAGACAGTACAAGAACAAGACCCACACTGTTTAGCTCACAGTCTGGCGAGAGATTTCGTGAAGTTAGTAATAGTATTCTTGATGATACGAATAAAACTATTTCGTTTCGAATCAATTCTCATGAAGCTGCTAGAGCGAGCAATGGAGTAGGTGAATCAGTTCCAAGTATTCATAGAAGCTTTCTTGAAGGTATGAAAACGTTAAGTATATAGAAACACAAACACACTAACAAGAAGTCCTTCTCTTATTAATCAATCACAAACTCACAAATCACAATTTATGCTTTCTCAAATCACAAGAGATGTAATAACATATTCATCTCTATTTATAAGACTAGATAACTCCTAATCCTATTAGCATAACAATCTTTCCTTTTTTCCTAATCCTATACAAAACATATCTCAATTAGGATTAGGATAGCTTGTGTCTTAAGCTATTGTCAAGCTTAATCCAACATTCTCCCCCTTAAGCTTGATTCCATCTTCACTCACCACATGAACTCCCATAAGGCTTCTGATTTCCTTGAATCGAATTCTACTAAGAGCTTTTGTAAGTATGTCAGCTCTTTGTTCAGTTCCCGGAACATGTTCAACTTCAATCTGCTCATTCTCTACACATTCTCGGATGAAATGAAACCTCCGATGTATGTGCTTACTACGACCATGAAACACTGGATTCCTAGTAAGCGAGATAGCAGACTTGTTATCAACCCTCACGGTCACTTTCTTGCACATATCTCCCACGATTTCTCCCAAGAGTTCCTGGAGCCATATTGCTTGTTTCGCAGCCTCTGTTGCTGCCATGAATTCAGCTTCACAAGAAGATAACGCCACAATCTCTTGCTTTTGAGAGCACCAAGTAATAGGACTTTGATCAAGGTAAAACACATGCCCTGTTGTACTCTTGCCATCATCCTCATCAACATTGTGTGAGCTATCACTAAAGCCAATCAACTCACGTGTAACCGACCGTGTATACCTGAGCCCGAGGTTGGTTGTTCCGCGCAAGTATCTGAGTACTTGCTTTAAGGCAACGCCATGAGAAACCTTAGGCTCTTGCATGTATCTACTAAGAACTCCCACACTGAATGAGAGATCCGGTCGAGTATGTAATAGATACCTAAGACACCCTATGCTTCTTCTAAACTCTCTTTCATCAATCCCTTTCTCTTGCATTGATTTTGACAGCCGTATATTGACTTCCATGGGTACGTGCACGAGATTGCAGTTTGTCATACCAGTTTCTTCAAGAATTTTCCGAGCATATCTATCTTGAGACAGCACTACTCCTCCATCATACTGCAATACTTCGATGCCTAGATAATAAGTCAATCTTCCTAGATCGCTCATCTCGAACTTGCTAGCCATCTCTTTCTTGAATTCAACCGTTAATGCCAAAGAAGAGCCGGTGACAAGTAAGTCATCAACGTATACACATACCATAAGCACGCCTTTTTTATCCTCTCTTTTATACAATGAGGGTTCCTTAGAGCATCTAGTGAAACTAAACTCTTGAAGAATCCGGTTGAGTTTGATGTTCCATGCTCTAGGAGCCTGTCTAAGACCATAGAGAGCTTTCTTAAGCTTGTACACTTTATCTTCTTTTCCTTTGATCTCAAATCCTTCAGGTTGACTTACATAGACCTCTTCTTTTAGTTCTCCATGTAAGAATGCCGTTTTTACATCCAAGTGATGGATCTCCCAACCATATGAGGCTGCAAGAGCGATTACTAGTCTGATTGTTTTGATCCGAGCTACAGGTGCAAAGACCTCGTCATAATCAATACCATGCCTTTGTACGTAGCCTTTTGCTACCAACCTCGCCTTGTACTTACTGATACTACCATCTGCATTCCTCTTTATTTTGAAAACCCACTTCAAACCAATAGCCTTGAAACCCTTTGGTAGATCAACGAGTAGCCAAGTGTTGTTTTTCTCGATGGAGAATATCTCATCCCTACACGCTTCAACCCAAACTTCAAGTGTCTTTGCTTCATTAAAATCCCAAGGCTCATTATTTATGACCATTAGGAGTTTCTCACATTCTTCTTCTGCCAGAAGGATATAATCCTCTAGATACGATGGCTTAGATGTTGTTCTGCTTGATCGCCTTACCTCGGGTTGTGTTGTTTCTTCTTCCTCTTCGATTTCAATGGTATCATCTTCCTCATTCTCACTGTCATCCCTATTTTCTCCACCTGTAGCGACGTTCTCTTGACTGCTTCCAGTGTCTGTAAGCGGTAATAATTCTATCTCTAACGTGCTGGAGCTCTTTGTCTTAGCCGTGTCCCAGTTCCATTGCTTTTCTTCAGTAAACAATACGTCGCGGCTCACAATGATCTTATTGCTTGAAGCGTCTAGTAACCTGTAGGCTTTAGAGCCTGGTTCGGTTCCTAGATGTACCAAAGCTTTCGACCGGTCATCGAGTTTCTTTCGTCCAGCGGTTTCAGTTCGAGCGTAACAGACACAACCAAAGACCTTGAGATGGCTAAGATTAGGTCGTTTTCCTCTCAATGCCTCGTATGGGGTCTGTCCGACAAGAGATCTGGTTGCAATCCTATTGATCAAATAGGTTGAATGCCTTACAGCTTCTCCCCATAGCTCATTGGGCACGCTCATATGTTTCAACAAGCTTCTAGTCATCTCAAAGAGTGTACGGTTTCGACGCTCCACGACTCCATTCTGCTGTGGTGAGTATGGTGCAGTCGTGTGTCTGTTAATTCCATTCTTGTTGCAGTAGTCTTTGAATTCATGTGATGTGAACTCGCCTCCTCTGTCCGTACGAAACGTTTTCACCGTTGTTTTTGTTTCTTGTTCTGCAAGGTTCCTAAACACTTTGAACTTTTCAAACGCTTCGCTCTTTTCCTTAAGTAGAATGGTCCACATATAACGTGTATAGTCATCTATCAATACGAACACATATCTTTTCATTCCTGGCGTGGAAGGAGTGATCGGCCCACATAAGTCTCCATGAACAAGCTCAAGCGGTTGTGTTGCTCTGAACGAGGTTGCTTGGGGAAACGGTTGTCGCGTTTGTTTTCCGAGAAGACAAGAGACACACGTTTCTTTCTCAACATCTATTCGCGGAATGCCTACGACCAACTCTTTATGTATCATCATCTTCATTGTCTCAGTTGCAACATGACCTAACCGTGCATGCCACTTAGATGATTCGGTAGGTACTGATGTGAGAAGACACTGGATTGCATCGGCTTGTAAGGTTACTTTGTATAAACGGTTCCTCGATCGAGTGGTTTTGATCATTAAGGCTCCGGTTTTGTCAAAGAGCATAAGGATATCATCCTTCATCCTTACTTCACACCCAACTTCAGTGGCTTGTCCTAAGCTGACGATATTGCTTCTCAATCCTGGTATGTAGTAGACGTTATTCAAGATTTTCTTCTCACCTCCTTTCAAGACAAAGCGAATTGATCCTTTTCCCTTTATGTCAATACGAGAATCATCCCCAAACCGGACCTTTCCTGTAATGCCTTCATCAAGTTTAAAGAAGAACAAGCGATTTCCACTCATGTGATTGCTTGCCCCATTGTCAAGATACCACAGATTCTCCATTCCTTCTTCTACTGCAAAGTTAGTTAGCTTTACCTTCTCCTCATTGAGATATACCACTTCATTCATCATAAGCTCATCAGCTTCTTGTGTATCTACTTCTTTCTTCTCATCGGTTTCTTGCAGCTTGAGCAACTTGTCGGGACAATTACTTGCGTAATGTCCCTGTTTATCACACGCAAAACAAGTGATGTGGTTCATATCACGGTTTTGTCCTTGTCTATATGCCTCTCTCTGAGCGTAGAAACCTCCATTGCGACCTCGACCTCTTCCTCTCCAGGTTCCTCGTCCACCTCTTCCTCGTCCTCCTCGGCCGTACCCATCTTGTTGTGACTCATTGTTGTTAGTGTACAACAACTTGCCATGATCATCGTCTTGGTGTTCCTCTTCATCTTCACATATCCTTTCTTCATATGCCTTTAGTCTGCCCACAATGTCCTCAAAGCTGGTTGCATTAAGGTCTAGAACTTGCTCGAGGGAAGCGACAATATGAATATATTTTTTTCTTGGTAGACTTTTAAGAAACTTCTTGACGATTTTTGATTCTTCAATAATTTCTCCTAATGAGGAAGACTTTGAAGAGATCTCGGAGAGCTTTCCAACGAACACATCAATAGTATCTTCTTCTTTCATCTTAAGTCTATCAAACTCAGCCATTAAGGTTTGCAACCTTGCTTCTCTTACTCTCTCAGCTCCGACATGTCTTGCTTTGATCACGTCCCATACACCTTTTGCTGTATCAAGGTCACCTATTTGTAGTATTAAAGCTTCCGGAACAGATTGAAACAACAAGGCAATAGCCATGTTATTTTTCTCTTCATGTTTGCTTCCCGGATCAATAGTTTCCCACACTTTGTTGACCTTGAGTGCAATTTTCATACGCATTGCCCAAACAACATAGTTGGTAGAAGTCAACATCGGAAGTTTAATGGAGGAAGGTCCATTCTCTTTGGAGTTCGTCGCAGCTTCTTCTTTAACATCAGTCATGGTTGTAGTTGTTTGTAGATTCGATCGTGTGCGTTGGTTTGTTTATATGTTTGGCTCTGATACCAAGTATAGAAACACAAACACACTAACAAGAAGTCCTTCTCTTATTAATCAATCACAAACTCACAAATCACAATTTATGCTTTCTCAAATCACAAGAGATGTAATAACATATTCATCTCTATTTATAAGACTAGATAACTCCTAATCCTATTAGCATAACAATCTTTCCTTTTTTCCTAATCCTATACAAAACATATCTCAATTAGGATTAGGATAGCTTGTGTCTTAAGCTATTGTCAAGCTTAATCCAACAAAGTAAATCATGGGGACAAAGCCTCTCCTCCAATCCTAATTCTTCGACCGCATCAGGGCCACAAGATCATATTGATACCATATTAAGTTCTAATCAAAGGGAAAATCCTAGAGTGGCAGAAGAAACGGAGAATGTTTTGAAAAGGAAAAAGTTGTTACTGTCAGATGATTGCAATAAGTCGGTCCAAGATTTGGATCTAAGCTTGTCCCTTAAGGTACATCGGACTCACAACAACCTTGGAGACTGCTTGATAGAAGATGAAGAAAAAGAACTTGACGATCATGAGGATATCAAGGGTTTGTCTCTTTCATTATCTTCGTCGAGTTCATCAAAACTCGGTCGAGACATTAGGCAAGAAGTTCAAAATGATCCTAAAAAGAGAAAGATTTCGGTCTTGGTAAGTCCCCTTGATCTCACTTTATGAATATATAACAACATATATATACGTATATTCTAAGTGAGATCTTGAGGTACTTGTTGATGGAAGACGGTTCTTTGTTGTTTATCATTCGTTAAATACTTGTGACAAGACCCATAACTAAGGTAATAATAGATACATTTTTAAAACGTTGTTCTGGTCCTTTTTCCCATATAATTTTGTCGAGATGTTAAATGCTTATTTAAATATAAATGTTTGTGATCGAGTTGTGAACAGAGATTCGTTTTATCCTGAATAGTAACCAATAAAAATGATTAGTGAGTCTATATGGTTTTGAGAGTTACAAGACATTGCACGTTGTCTTGGTTGTGTCTTGTTGTGAGACGTTGCAAATGTATGCGTAGTTTCCGCTTTCACTCACTCTCACACAAGTATCCTAAGCCAATATTTTTTCCCCTAGCATGGAGATCTTGTCAGTAAATTTATGCAATAACGTTAAGCCAGTGAAGCTTATATATGCAATCGTATATGCTTGGGTTGATCTCGATAACCTTTTCCTGTCTTATTTGACACAAAAGAAAACTTTTCTTGTCTCTATCTTATCAAATGCTCACTTGCAGGTACCCATGTCAACATCAATTATGTTAAATTACATCGTGTTTTGACATCTAACGGCAAACTAACCGTTGTCAACTTTTCAAAATCAATTCTCAATTTAAGTGATCTTAATATAGTTGTAGATGATTTATCAAATCAAATTGCGCTAGGTATACTTTCAATGGAGGACGATTGTGCTTCGGTGGTGGTGCTCCGGTCATCGTCGATCCCTCCAGCGTCAGTTGCTGGTGTCGAAGACAGGTTCCCTCGTTCTCGGTTGGAGGGCACTCGTCTCTGAGATCTCTACTTTTGATTCATCACGGTTTCTCACCACCAATAAGTAACAGATACATCAAGAGTCGATTTTGGATCTCAACGAGCTCCCTGGCAGTGGTGGTTACTCCCTGCTAGTGGTTTCTCCTTGTAGGTGGGTGCAGGGCTCCTTGTGGCTAGGAGGTGTCGCTGTCAAGCTCATGAGGAGGGCTGAGTTCTTCTTCTCGCCTTAACCAGAGGTGGCGGTCTGGTGAGCTGGTTAGATTGAGCTTCTATGCTCGATTTTTGGTCAGTCTCTGGTTCTCAGAGTCAGTCACTCGTGCGGGTCAATGTGGTCTTAGATTGTTGTAGTCTACCTTCGTCCTCATTCCCGGTGACAGCGAGTGTTGCTAGCATCTCTGCAGTAAGGGTTTAGTGCTTCGGTTCTTGCCCTGTGGTGTTAGCTCCTTTTATCGTGCAGCGTCTGGTGGATGTGGCGGATTATCAACTATTAGTCTCTCCAAATAAGAGCGGTTGTGGACTTGATGTTGAGGTGTTGGTGGTTCCAGTGAGGCGCTTACAGGCTGTTGGAGTATCATGGTGCCTTTGAAATTCAGGAGGGAGGAGCAGAGGTGGCTGTTTGCGGTGATTGATGTATGGGGTTTTCGACAGGCTCTAGTTCGTTGGTTTCGCCGCTTTGGTGCGGCTCCATTGTCGTCTGCTGCAAGCTCCGAGTTCTCGCTAGTGTCTTTGCTCTTTGCAGGTGGTAGGGCTTTGTGGTGAGGTCATTTTATGGAGGCGAGTGCCTGGGCAAGCTAATATTACCGGCTCGTGACTCATGGCTTAACTGGTGCCGTACTATGGAGTTTCTGATCTTGCGTTTTGCGTGCTCTTGGCGACTCTCTCAAGTTTTCTCGAGTGCTCTCTCCTCTGCCTTTTGGTATCGGTTCTCAATCATGTTTTTCATTACTGTATTTTGTTGTTGTGTTAGTAATTTCATTTCGGTGTTTGTATTTTCTGCTACTAGCATCTCTTTGTACCGTCTGTCACAAATTCAGAAAATTGGTAATGCAATCTTAATATGTTTACCGAAAAAAAAAAAATTGCGGTAGGTATGGCTGAGACATTAGAATAATACTTATCATTTGTGATATACTTAACCCCAACTAAAACCATCAATTTTTCTTTCCATTCCACTCTTTTAGCATATTGTTCCTGACAATACCACTCCTTTTATATATTTCTTTTTTTGGTAATCCCACTCCTTTTATATTACAACGGAAGTTCTTTGAATATTTGTTTCTTCTCTCATATGACTGTTTTAAAAAAAAATAAAAGAGAAAGACAAGAAGACAGATGTACTTGCCATAGATATATATGTCTTCACTCTTGATCTCCTCGATAGACAACAAAAATATTTGTTATTCGCATTTTTCTTATCATCTAGGGTCTTGAAAACAATATTCGCGGAGTTTTACTTTTGTTAATTTCATTATGTTCAAATTATTTTTTGTGTTAAGACTTAGGTTATACAATTATTGTTACTCATTATTTATGTGAAATCTTTGTTTATATAAAATATTATGATATTCAATGTCATATTCGTTGTTGATTAAATTTTTATATACGATTGTTTGAATGAAGTAATGTAAATCTTCATTTATATAAGATATATGGAGATTAAATGTCAAAGACACCATTGACTAAATTTCTATATATGATAGTTACAATTGTTTGAATAGAGCAATGTTAGATATTATTTTTTCTAAATTAATTTTTGAAGTATACTTAAATTGATTATGTAATAATGGTTACTTGTACTTTTCTATAATTTCCACACAAAAATATGTGATTCACTCTTTTTATGCATGATTTTTGATAAAATGTGAAAATATCATAAATTATTTTTAATGAAATTTTCTATTTTTTTTTGAAACTTATATATTTTAAATTATAGTATATATTTTATAAAATTATTTATTTTGACAAAATTTTCATCAATCTTAAGTTTTGTGATGCATTGTAACTCAGTAGTTCAAAAACAGTGAGCTATACTTAGAGCATTATGTATAGTAACTCAAACTGTATTGTTTTATTATATTATATACTTTTTCAAACTATTTTTTTCACTTTTTCATTATATATTAATTTTCGGTTATAGTTTTTCATTATTATTTTATTAATTTTCTCAATTTATCTCGGTGACATTAGATAAAATAAAATTCGGTGAGTTAGTAATTTTTATTTCTATTGGCCTCATGAAACGCGAAAAATGATAATGTAAATTGATTTCTCTTTTTTTTGTTCTTATTAATTTGCTCTTTTTATTCATAAAATTTATATATTTTTGGATTATTGTATGTATTTTCAATTAATTTAGATGATGACTAAATTTTAGTTAAATTCAACTTAATTTAACTAAATTTTCATTTTTTTGTTTGTTATATTTTGCATGTTTTTGTTTTCAAATTTATTATGCTTAGGTTCTTGAGAGAAGAATACGGTGAACCTTAGGCCCTAGCAGTCAATTGTTGCTCTCTCAAAGAATAAGTCTGCCATTAACAGACTGGGTTTAGGTTTTGGAGTGGCTGAGAACAAAGAGGGATGAAACTTAAAATCAGATGGATTGAAAGGATTAGGTTTCTAGCTATCGGGCTTGGTTCATTGAACAACAAATGAAGCTCAAAAACCATACGAAGCCCAATTATATCGGAGCAGGCAATTAATGAAATGCAGCGTATTTAGGGAAGAGACACGTGTCGTCTGATAGAGAGCTGACTAATTTAGGTGTCCGCCTACGTGACTTCACCTGGAATAGACAAACTCTACTTTGTAATAATAGATTTGAGAATATTTACATTTTTGTGAGGGAATCAAAAATCTACAAAAGGTTTTTGTTGTTCTGTGTCTACTTGTGTTGTTTGTATCATTTTCTTCCCAATCCTTAATATTTTGGACAGTATATATAAGTCAAATATTTATGTAAGGTGAAAGATCCTTTTGTTGTTAATATTTGACATATCGTAGCATTTTTACAATACATACTAGGATAAGACCCACGCCTTGCGCGGGATTAAGTTATTATTTTTATTATATTTTGAAGAATGAAACAATAGTTTGGCTTCATTTGGATTAGGGGTGTTCAATCCGGATATCGGGTTGGTTTCGGTTTTTTTCGGTATTTCGGTTAGTAAAATATAACTACTATTCTAAATCCATATTTACTTTGACTTTAGTCTTTCACATACTTTTGAAAGATTTCAAGTGGACGACAAAATTGATCAGCCAATCTTGTTGCTTTAAATCATTAGTATTTATATATATATTATTTAGTTTGAATATTTATTAAATAAAAATTCATATGCGTTATATTTTATGATCATTTGTAACTTATTATAACAAAAAAAATAATCTATTGATCATAAAATTTTCAGAGTGGAAATCTTCAAATTTCTAATAATATATAGACGTTTTGAAAAATTCAAAATATAACATATAAGAAAAAATATAAATGTTTTTATTATATATTTAATGTGGTTTTTTAATATCTTTCAATAATATAAAATTAAAAAAAAAGAACTAAGATACCAAAATTGTTATCAAATATTTATTATTCATAATAATTAATTTTCATATATACGTTAATCATATTAGGTAATTTCGTAGCTTCTAATTAAGGAAAGTGCAAAAAAAATTTGGTAGATTATTTATCAATTCGATAGTTAGTTTAATAAAAATATAATGTAAGTTAAGATGAATCAACCTATTTTTCTAAGAATAGTATATTTTATATAGTCATTTATTAAATGAGAATTTATAATCATACAGTTCTATGATCATTCATATCGTTTTATAACTGAATATTTAAATCATCGATAACAAAATTTTCAATGTGAAATCTTTAATAAGTTTATAATTTATAAATGTTTTTGAAAATTCATTGAAAGTTTTAATATTAAAATATTTATGTAATCTTATGGTATATAGTTTAATCTATATATATATATATATTATATATGTTTTATTATTAAATGATATTTTTTACTCATACGGTTTTAAAATCATGTGTATCTTCTTATAATATTAAATAAAAGTTCATATTAATTCAATTTTATGATCATTTGTAACTTATTATGACAAAAAAATAATCTATTGATCACAAAATTTTCAGAGTGGGGATCTTCAAATTTCTAATAATTTATAGACGTTTTGAAAAATTCAAAATATAACATATAAGAAAAAATATAAATATTTTTATTATATATTTAATGTGATTTTTTAATATCTTTTAATAATATAAAATTAAAAAAGAACTAAGTTACAAAAATTGTTATCAATTATTTATTATTCATAATAATTAATTTTCACATATACGTTAATCATATTAGGTAATTTCGTAGCTTTTATTTAAGGAAAGTGCAAAACATTTTTGGTAAGTTATTTATCAATTCGATAGTTAATTTAATAAAAAGTGTAATATAAGTTAAGATAGACCAACCTATTTTTCTAAGAATAGTATATTTTATATAGTTATTTATTAAATAAGAATTTATAATCATACGGTTCTATGATCATTCTTATCGTTTTATAACAAAATATTTAAATCATCGATAACAAAATTTTCAATCTGAATCTTTAATAAGTTTATAATTTACCAATGTTCTTGCAAATTCATTGAAAGTTTTAATATTAAAATATTTATGTAATCTTATGGTATATAGTGTTTAATCTATATATATATTTATTTATTTTATTATTAAATTATATTTTTTACTCATATGGTTTTAAAATCATGTGTATCTTCTTATAATAAAAATGTTAAACCATTGATCATTAATTTTTAACATAATAATTTTAATAGTTTTAGTCATTTATTGTCGTTTTTAAAAATTCAAAATATAACATATACGAAAAAATCTAAATTTTACTTTTATAGCTAATTTGATTGTTTAATTTATTTTAATAATATAAAAAACAAAAAATGATGGAGGAGATATAAATTGTTATCAAATCTTTATTATTAAAATCATTAATTGTCATATATATATATTAGTCATTTATGGTAATTCCGTAGGTTTTATTTATGGAAAGCAAATAGCATATCATATCATTATATCATATAGTTTGACCAACTTATGTATCTAACAACATATAAAAATCGAATGTGGACCTACTTATTTTTCAATTGAATGTAATTGACTACCTAATTGAGTGTCACCTATGCATTGGGGCCTCTTTTAATTAATACAAAATTGAAGTTATATCTTTTCAAATGTTCCTCAATTAATATATAAGGGATTTTTCTTCATTTTCCATTACCTAAATGCCATATCGAATATGACCCCCACATATTCATTAAAATATCTTTTAATCAGAATTTATTCCCATATTATCAATGAATGCCCTCTCTAATAACGTAGTTAACATAACTCGAGACTCGAAATTTCTTCACTCTAAATTAATTGTCAGTTAGTTTGGAGAGGGAAATAAACCGTAGTAACAAAATTAAAAGTTTATATTTGTCAGTTAGCTTGCGAAAAGTGTTGTGGACGTGATAACATTCTTTTAAAAAAATTGCAGAGAACAGGATAAAAATTAGAGGAGAGGCAACAACTTTTGTAAGGCGTAAGTAGCAATGACAGAGTAAGCCTTTTGGGTAGGATGCACAGAATCGAAGAACAAATACTTGGAAACATCATCACAAGTTCCAGACAACGACTTGCATAGAGGTCCTGCTTCAAGGAACCCCGTCCCGCAACATCCTTTTAACGTTTCTTCCAATCCTGCATTTATTCATATTCCAATGTTTCAAGTCAAAAAAATTTACGCCACAGTTAACAAATTTTCTTGTGTATAAAATTCAAATTACTTACCGTATTTATGAGGATGTTTGATCATGTCCATTATTGGAGTGTAGATGTCGAGGTAAAGAATTTTGGAGCCTCGAAGCCTCTGACTGAGAAGGAAGTTTAGCTTCAGTAGCTTTTGATTGTATAGCTGAGAATCAGTGTTCTGGTTTTCCGTACAGATCCGTTTATGGAAGATCCGAGGGAGAGTGACAGTACCAAGTGTTACTTGCACCGGAAGGCATCCTATTGGTGGTAGTCCCGCTACTGTAATCCTTCGTGCTCCTGCGTCGTGTAGTCTCTGTTGACCATTTGGAGGAAAGATACGTTAGAGATTTACATTTTTTAGCTGTTATATGGAGATGAGATCTATGTATCTAGGTCAGTCTCTTCGCTATGAGTATGAGAGTATAAATTGCAGAAATAATATATGGGCCTAAATGATCAAAACAACGTACATAAAACTTTGACCAAAAAAAGAAAAAAAAACGTACATAAAACTATGGGCTAATGCCCATTTTGAGTTTTTTATTTAACCCGTAGAGAAGTCCATGACATCGTTGGTTTGTGTATTTTGCCATGACATCGTTGGTTTGTGTATTTTGATGTATCCGAGAATCTAAACTAAATCTGGTGTTGTTAGTTTTATGATTTTAAAATATGTATTGAAATCATGTGTTATTCGTTTAATGATTTATAATAACTAATTCAAATCAACTGTTATTCAATCATACGAATTTACTAATATATTTGATTTTATAATGTATTTGAATGGATTTGCATGGATTTCTTTGTTAAAAATACAAAGGCTCAAATCCGAGGAAAAACCTTCGGATTTGGTAAATACTAATCTGAGAAAATTTGA
Organism: Brassica napus; assembly: GCF_020379485.1. NCBI lineage: Eukaryota > Viridiplantae > Streptophyta > Magnoliopsida > Brassicales > Brassicaceae > Brassica > Brassica napus. Next base: position 5,379,448 of record NC_063447.1, read on the forward strand.
AAATTTGTATATTTTACTTGGTAGGGATTATTGGTTGTTGTATTTTAATGTATTTGACAATCTGAACTAAATCTAGTGTTATTGGTTCTATGATTTTAAAATTTGTATTAAAATCATGTGTTATTAGTTTAATGATTCATAAATTCTATATCAAATCAAGTGTTATTCAATCGTACGGATTTACTAATATATTTGATTTTATAATGGATTTAAATGGATTTGTTTGGATTTTTTAGTTAAAAATACAAAGACTCAAATCTGAGGGAAAACCTCCGGATTTGCATATTTTACTTGGATTTATAAATACTATATGGATTTCTAAATCAATCAAAATATATAAACCAATACCACCTCCTTGAATTTATAAATGCTGTATGAATTTCTAAATCAATCAAAATATATAAACCAATAACGCCAAAGGTTCGATAATAAAATTTTACTTGTTAACGACACTTTAGGCACCAATGCATCATCTAAAAGAATAATCTCTATAATATTATTTGAGAAGTCAGTTTCCTACGTGTCGTGCTCACGTTAACTCTCATGGAGGTTGATTACGATGATACCATTAATGAATCAAATATATCTAATTATCATTGTTAAATATTTATTCTATTTTTTCCTTTTTTTATTTAGGTTTACTTTTTCTTTACTTTATAAAATAACCAATATAATAAAGAAAAATTATAAATTTAAAAAACGAAAATATATTTTATATATAGTGTAATTCATAATAAGTAAAGTTCACAAAATAATCTTAATTTTAAAGTAAAGAAATATTCTTCCCTTTTAAAAGATAATCTTAAACAACATAATATATATTTTAAAAGTTTAAGCATTTTATTTAAATCAATCTATTTCTCAAATTATTACAAAATAATTTAAATAAAATAAATTAAGATATCTTTAATGAATAAAATTTGATTTAATATTTCTTTTTTTTTATCTAAGTTTCCTTTTATATTTTTCAAATAACATATAGGATAAATAAAATATTAATAAAATTTAATACGAATATCTCTTAATATTATTTGAAAAGCCATTTTCCTATGTGTCGCGCTTACGTTAATTCTTACGACGGTTAATTCCTAAAAAGATTTATAGATATTAAAAATATTTAATAAATATATAAAAATAGTTCTAATAAACAAAAAATAGTTTTAATAAATAAAAAATTTATATAATATAAATATATATATATATTTTTTAAAAAAAATCCCAAATAATAGTTTTAATCACAAAAAAAGTTTTATAGATATTAAAAATATTTTGTAAAATCCAAAAAATCGAATTTATATACAAAAAACATTTTGTAAAATCCAAAAAATCGAATTTATATACAAAAATCGTTTTGTAAAATACAAAAATCGATTTTATAAATACAAAAAAAATAAAAAAAATTATAAAAAAATTCTAAATCAATTTAACAAAACAAATTATTCAACCAAATCACAATTCTAAACCTATTATACAACCAAATCACAATCCTAACCAATCACCCTAACAAAAATTTATCAAAACTACACAAAAACCTTACAAATAGAACCTAAGAGAGTGGGATAGGGTCCTTACATGATTTGTGTAAGAGAAGGGGGAGATCGCCGGAGATATCGTCAGAATTCAGGGGGAAATCGCCGGAGAGGAGAGAGGAGTCGCGCAGAGTAAGAAGAGAGAAATGGGGAAGAAGAAGCGGCTCGTGGTTATAAAACCTAGGGTCCGACGGATACTATCCGTCGGAATTCCGTCGGAATTCGAATTTCAATTTTTGCGAAATATTTGCCCGGTAAAATGAAAATATTCCGAGGAAATACCGAGGAACTAGTGTTTGGGATTTCAAAACATCAATTTTTTTTGCCGTATTTCATTTCTTATACAATTGTAATGCATACCATTGAGGATTCTTTGTATAGATGAGCATAAACCATGAAATAACAAATTTCAAAACGAATTGAAAGTATTCCCTTTACCGTTCATTAAAGTGTATAAGTGTTTCTCTTATGTTGTGGGATTTCGTTCATACAAACGGAAAAATGTTTATTATAGGGTAAGGAACAAATTTTTGACTTCATAATGAACGTAAGACACTTAATAAGGGTTATATAGGTGTTATTCAAACCGCAAAACGTTGTTTTCGGTTTAAAAACCCCATTTCCTCGGAATTTCCTCGGAATATTCCGAGGAAATTCCGAGGAAACCATTTTCTTCCTCGGAATTCCGTCGGAATATTCCGAGGAAATACCGAGGAACTAGTGTTTGGGGTTTCAAAACATCATTTTTTTTATAAACGGATCGATCGATGTATATATGTTCAAAAACGCATCGATCGATCAAGTATATCAAATGTTCCTCGGAATTTCCTCAGAATATTCCGAGGCTTTTCCGAGGAAACAGGGTTTGGGGTAACAAAGTGATCGATCGATCCCAAAATGGATCGATCGATCACTAAGATGGACCAAAGCGTAACAATGTGATCGATCAATTAGATTATCCCATCGATCGATGTGGATATCAATGAACAAAATCTCGAACGTTTTTTTATAAACGGCTCGATCGAAGGATATATGTCCAAAAACGCATCGATCGATCACTAAGATGGACCAAAGCGTAACAATGTGATCGATCGATTAGATTATCCGATCGATCGATGTGGATATCCAATAGATCGAATGAACAAAATCTCGAACGTTTTTTTATAAACGGATCGATCAATGTATATATGTTCAAAAACACATCGATCGATCGAGTATATCAAGTGTTCCTCGGAATTTCCTCGGTATTTCTTTAAAAAAAAAAAAAATCAATTGTAGTCTGTTTCCGAGTCATCATCGTTGGAATTTCCTCGGAATTTTGTAAAATCCCCCAACGGCTCTCCAACGGCTATAATATTTCCTCGGAATTCATCGGTTTTTTCCGAGGAACACATTTTTCCTCGGTATTTCATAAGAATATTCCGACGGATTGATATTTCCTCGGAATTCCGTTGGTATATTCCGAGGATATTCCGAGGAAACCCAAAATAATTTTCCTCGGAATATCTTCGGAAATTCCTCGGGAAATTACGAGGATTTCATTTTCCGTCGGAATGTCCGTCAGAATACCGATGTTTTCTTGTAGTGACTATCTTTATTATTTAGATTTTTTTCCTAAAACTCATTTTCCACCTTCATTATTTGTTCTTAGATGTACAGAAGCAAGAAGACTGATGACCCAAATCAAGGTAATTACTTATTTTAGGTTATGGTTTAATTTAGGGCTTCTTGAATTTGATTCTAAACTCTTATAAATGAATTAGACAGTATGTTTATTTCTTCATATTTCATTTTCTTATTATTTCAGGAAATCAAGGATTTTCGTTTGAACACGGAGCTGGTTACACTTACAACCTTGGCCAACTTCCAATGCTACAAAGTTTTGACCAAAGGCCTTCTACTAGTTTAGGGTATTTACAAAATCTTTAGCTTATTAATTTTCTACCTGTATAAATATATTAAAATTCATTGTGTATAACTTGGCATGTCATCAATAGATACGGTGGCGGTTCATGGACGGACCATAGACGCCAGGTCTACCGTAGCCCTTGGAGAGGCTTAACAGCACGAGACAGTACAAGAACAAGACCCACACTGTTTAGCTCACAGTCTGGCGAGAGATTTCGTGAAGTTAGTAATAGTATTCTTGATGATACGAATAAAACTATTTCGTTTCGAATCAATTCTCATGAAGCTGCTAGAGCGAGCAATGGAGTAGGTGAATCAGTTCCAAGTATTCATAGAAGCTTTCTTGAAGGTATGAAAACGTTAAATAAATCATGGGGACAAAGCCTCTCCTCCAATCCTAATTCTTCGACCGCATCAGGGCCACAAGATCATATTGATACCATATTAAGTTCTAATCAAAGGGAAAATCCTAGAGTGGCAGAAGAAACGGAGAATGTTTTGAAAAGGAAAAAGTTGTTACTGTCAGATGATTGCAATAAGTCGGTCCAAGATTTGGATCTAAGCTTGTCCCTTAAGGTACATCGGACTCACAACAACCTTGGAGACTGCTTGTTAGAAGATGAAGAAAAAGAACTTGACGATCATGAGGATATCAAGGGTTTGTCTCTGTCATTATCTTCGTCGAGTTCATCAAAACTCGGTCGAGACTTTAGGAAAGAAGTTCAAAATGATCCTAAAAAGAGAAAGATTTCGGTCTTGGCACGTCCCCTTGATCTCACTTTATGAATATATAATAAGATATATATACGTATATTCTAAGTGAGATCTTGAGGTACTTGTTGATGGAAGACGGTTCTTTGTTGTTTATCATTCGTTGCATACTTGTGACAAGACCCATAACTAAGGTAATAATAGATACATTTTTAAAACGCTGTTCTGGTATTTTTTCCCATATAATTTTTTCGAGATGTTAAATGCTTATTTAAATATAAATGTTTGTGATCGAGTTGTGAACAGAGATTCGTTTTATCCTGAATAGTAACCAATAAAAATGATTAGTGAGTCTATATGGTTTTGAGAGTTACAAGACATTGCACGTTGTCTTGGTTGTGTCTTGTTGTGAGACGTTGCAAATGTATGCATAGTTTCCGCTTTCACTCACTCTCACACAAGTATCCTAAGCCAATATTTTTTCCCCTAGCATGGAAATCTTGTCAGTAAATTTATGCAATAACGTTAAGCCAGTGAAGGTTATATATGCAATCGTACATGCTTGGGTTGATCTCGATAACCTTTTCCTGTCTTATTTGACACAAAATAAAACTTTTCCTGTCTCTATCTTATGAAATGCTCACTTGCAGGTACCCATGTCAACATAAATTATGTTAAATTACATCGTGTTTTGACATCTAACGGCAAACTAACCGTTGTCAACTTTTCAAAATCAATTCTCAATTTAAGTGATCTTAATATAGTTGTAGATGATGTAACAAATCAAATTGCGCTAGGTATGGCTGAGACATTAGAATAATACTTATCATTTGTAATATACTTAACCCCAACTAAAACCATCAATTTTTCTTCCCATTCCACTCTTTTAGTATATTGTCCTGACAATACTCACTCCTTTTTTATATATATTTTTTTTGGTAATCCCACTCCTTTTATATTACAACGGAAGTTCTTTGAATATTTGTTTCTTCTCTCATATCACTTTGTTTAAAAAAAAATAAAAGAGAAAGACAAGAAGACAGATGTACTTGCCATAGATATATGTCTTCACTCTTGATCTCCTCGATAGACAACAGAAATGTTTGTTATTCGCATATACTAGTTTTCTTATCATCTAGGGTCTTGAAAACAATATTTGACTATATTGTATTATATACTAGGATCGGTCCGCGATACACGTGGAATTTTACTTTTGTTAGTTTCATTATGTTCAAATTATTTTTTGTGTTAAGACTTAAGTTATACAATCATTGTTACTCATTATTTATGTGAAATCTTTGTTTATATAAAATATTATGATATTCAATGTCATATTCGTTGTTGATTAAATTTTTATATACGATTTTTTGAATGAAGTAGTGTAAATCTTCATTTATTTAAGATATATGGATATTAAATGTCAAAGACACCATTGACAAAATTTCTATATATGATAGTTACAATTGTTTGAATAGAGCAATGTTACATATTAATTTTTCTAAATTAATTTTTGAAGTATACTTAAATTGATTATGTAATAATTGTTACTTGTACTTTTCTATAATTTCCACACAAAAATATGTGATTCACTCTTTTTATGCATGATTTTTAATAAAATGTGAAAATATCATAAATTATTTTTAATGAAATTTTCTATTTATTTTTGAAACTTATATATTTTAAATTATAGCATATATTTTATAAAATTATTTATTTTGACAAAATTTTCATCAATCTTAAGTTTTGTGATGCATTGTAACTCAGTAGTTCAAAAACACTGAGCTATACTTTAGAGCATTATGTATAGCAACTCAAACTGTATTGTTTTATTATATTATATATTTTTTTCAAACTATTTTTTTCACTTTTTCATTATGTATTAACTTTCGGTTATAATTTTTCATTATTATTTTATTAATTCTCTCAATTTATCTCGGTGAACATAAAATGAAATAAAATTCGGTGAGTTAGTAATTTTTATTTCTATTGGCCAGATGAAAAGAGAAAAATGATAATGTAAATTGATTTCTCTTTTTTTGTTCTTATTAATTTGCTCTTTTTATTCATAAAATTTATATATTTTTGGATTATTGTATGTATTTTCAATTAATTTAGATGCTGACTAAATTTTAGTTAAATTCAACTTAATTTAACTAAATTTTCATTTTTTGTTTGTTATGTTTTGTATGTTTTTGTTTTCAAATTTATTATGCTTAGGTTCTTGAGAGAAGAATACGGTGAACCCTAGCAGTCGATCGTTGCTCTCTGAAAGAATAAGTCTGCCATTAACAGACTGGGCTTAGATTTTGGAGTGGCGGAGAACAAAGAGGGATGAAACCTAAAATCAGATGAATTGAAAGGATTAGGTTTCTAGCTATCGGGCTTGGTTCATTGAACAACAAATGAAGCTCAAAAACCATACGAAGCCCAATTATATCGGAGCAGGCAATTAATGATATGCAGCGTATTTAGGGAAGAGACACGTGTCGTCTGATAGAGAGCTGACTTATTTAGGTGTCCGCCTACGTGACTTCACCAGGAATAGACAAACTCTACTTTGTAATAATAGATTTGAGAATATTTACATTTTTGTGAGGGAATCAAAAATCTACAAAAGGTTTTTGTTGTTCTGTGTCTACTTGTGTTGTTTGTATAATTTTCTTCCCAATCCTTAATATTTTGGACAGTATATATAAGTCAAATATTTATGTAAGGTGAAAGATCCTTTTGTTGTTAATATTTGACATATCGTAGCATTTTTACAATACATATTTTTCTTCATTTTCCATTACCTAAATGCCATATCGAATATGACCCCCACATATTCATTAAAATATCTTTTAATCAGAATTTATTCCCATATTATCAATGAATGCCCTCTCTAATAACGTAGTTAACATAACTCGAGACTCGAAATTTCTTCACTCTAAATTAATTGTCAGTTAGTTTGGAGAGGGAAATAAACCGTAGTAACAAAATTAAAAGTTTATATTTGTCAGTTAGCTTGCGAAAAGTGTTGTGGACGTGATAACATTCTTTTAAAAAAATTGCAGAGAACAGGATAAAAATTAGAGGAGAGGCAACAACTTTTGTAAGGCGTAAGTAGCAATGACAGAGTAAGCCTTTTGGGTAGGATGCACAGAATCGAAGAACAAATACTTGGAAACATCATCACAAGTTCCAGACAACGACTTGCATAGAGGTCCTGCTTCAAGGAACCCCGTCCCGCAACATCCTTTTAACGTTTCTTCCAATCCTGCATTTATTCATATTCCAATGTTTCAAGTCAAAAAAATTTACGCCACAGTTAACAAATTTTCTTGTGTATAAAATTCAAATTACTTACCGTATTTATGAGGATGTTTGATCATGTCCATTATTGGAGTGTAGATGTCGAGGTAAAGAATTTTGGAGCCTCGAAGCCTCTGACTGAGAAGGAAGTTTAGCTTCAGTAGCTTTTGATTGTATAGCTGAGAATCAGTGTTCTGGTTTTCCGTACAGATCCGTTTATGGAAGATCCGAGGGAGAGTGACAGTACCAAGTGTTACTTGCACCGGAAGGCATCCTATTGGTGGTAGTCCCGCTACTGTAATCCTTCGTGCTCCTGCGTCGTGTAGTCTCTGTTGACCATTTGGAGGAAAGATACGTTAGAGATTTACATTTTTTAGCTGTTATATGGAGATGAGATCTATGTATCTAGGTCAGTCTCTTCGCTATGAGTATGAGAGTATAAATTGCAGAAATAATATATGGGCCTAAATGATCAAAACAACGTACATAAAACTTTGACCAAAAAAAGAAAAAAAAACGTACATAAAACTATGGGCTAAGGCCCATTTTGAGTTTTTTATTTAACCCGTAGAGAAGTCCATGACATCGTTGGTTTGTGTATTTTGCCATGACATCGTTGGTTTGTGTATTTTGATGTATCCAAGAATCTAAACTAAATCTGGTGTTGTTAGTTTTATGATTTTAAAATATGTATTGAAATCATGTATTATTCGTTTAATGATTTATAATAACTAATTCAAATCAACTGTTATTCAATCATACGAATTTACTAATATATTTGATTTTATAATGTATTTGAATGGATTTGCATGGATTTCTTTGTTAAAAATACAAAGGCTCAAATCCGAGGAAAAACCTTCGGATTTGGTAAATACTAATCTGAGAAAATTTGAAAATTTGTATATTTTACTTGGTAGGGATTATTGGTTGTTGTATTTTAATGTATTTGACAATCTGAACTAAATCTAGTGTTATTGGTTCTATGATTTTAAAATTTGTATTAAAATCATGTGTTATTAGTTTAATGATTCATAAATTCTATATCAAATCAAGTGTTATTCAATCGTACGGATTTACTAATATATTTGATTTTATAATGGATTTAAATGGATTTGTTTGGATTTTTTAGTTAAAAATACAAAGACTCAAATCTGAGGGAAAACCTCCGGATTTGCATATTTTACTTGGATTTATAAATACTATATGGATTTCTAAATCAATCAAAATATATAAACCAATATCACCTCCTTGAATTTATAAATGCTGTATGAATTTCTAAATCAATCAAAATATATAAACCAATAACGCCAAAGGTTCGATAATAAAATTTTACCTATTAACGACACTTTAGGCACCAATGCATCGTCTAAAAGAATAATCTCTATAATATTATTTGAGAAGTCAGATTTCTACGTGTCGCGTTCACGTTAACTCTCACGGTAGTTGATTACGATGATACCCTTAATGAATCAAATATATCTAATTATCATTATTAAATATTTATTCTATTTTTTTCCTTTTTTTATTTAGGTTTACTTTTTCTTTACTTTATAAAATAACCAATATAATAAAGAAAAATTATAAATTTAAAAAACGAAAATATATTTTATATATAGTGTAATTCACAATAAGTAAAGTTCACAAAATAATCTTAATTTTAAAGTACAGAAATATTCTTCCCTTTTAAAAGATAATCTTAAACAACATAATATATATTTTAAAAGTTTAAGCATTTTTATTTAAATCAATCTATTTCTCAAATTATTACAAAATAATTTAAATAACATAAATTAAGATATCTTTAATGAATAAAATTTGATTTAATCTTTCATTTTTTATTTAAGTTTCCTTTTATAATTTTCAAATAACATATAGGATAAATAAAATATTAAAAAAATTTAATACGAATATCTCTGTAATATTATTTGAAAAGCTATTTTTCTATGTGTCGCGCTTACGTTAATTCTTACGACGGTTAATTCCTGAGTTATCCTTAATGAATTAAAAAATTTACAATTAAATACTATTATTGATTTTTTATATAGTTTCCTTTTAAAAAAACTTCCAAATAACATATAAAAAAGAAACATTTATAAATTTAAAAACAAAAATATATTATATATAATATGATTTCATTAAAAAAGAAAGTTCACAAAATAGTAATATTACATTTAAAAACTATTTTAAAATAACATAAATATACTTTTGAAGTAATAAAATACTTTTTTCTTCAAAAAAATTAAATTCTTTGTATCTATTTTTTTTTCTTAGCTGAAAAAAATATTTTTGTATATAATGTGATTTCAAACAACAAGTTTACATAGATAATCTTGATACTAGAAAAATAAATATTTTTTTTCTTTTAAAAATAATTTTAAACAATACAGAAAAAATTATTTGTTTTCTTAATATTTAGATTGATCTTTTATTTTATGTTTTTATGTTGGTGGAACTTAATATAACCGTAATCAAAATACACAAGCAAACTTCTATTCTCATTTTAAGTTTATTTAAAATAAATTTCATGTTGTCATTCAATAAATCTACGGCAAAACAATATTTAGAATTTATCAAATATTTTAATTATTATAAATATTTATATGTGTTCATGATCTTTCAAAAATTTATCAGTTACTTATGTAACTTCCTGTTGATCATCGTTTTATTTTCTAATATTTTTAAATATCAACATATAATTTGATAAATAATATGAAAATACATGCACATTCAAGAGATCAATAAAACTAATTTGATTTGACTTAATTATAATACAAAATAAATACATGTCAGTCTGAATTTGAAAGAATATATGTAACTTAATATACACACAACATGAGTGACTCGATTCAAGTTATATCTAAAATCATAGATTTAACTACAATAAGAATATATAATTTTATACCATAATTTATTTATTTATTTTATAAATATCGACTAATCCAACTAATATCTAAAATCATATATTCAACTACAATAAGAATATATAATTTTATAATAATAATTTATTTATTTATTTTATAAATATAAATATAGGATGACTCAAAATATATAAATAAACTAAAATAAAATATTAACCAACTGTTCCAAATTAGGTATTTTGTAAAATTTATATATATGCATGAGACTTCAGAGTGTTATCGTTATATTAATTTATGTAATTTAGAATCAAATACTTTCGTTTGTTTTTTATTTCAATCTAAGCATAATATATTTTAAGTTATACATAATCTTACTAAAATACATTTACATAAATAAAACAACAACCAACCTAATTGCAAATAAGAAAATTAATCAAAACTTTAATATATTTAAAATAAAAAAATATTATAGTTGAATTCAGATAAATAGATGCAATCCAATATGCACAAATGATAACTAAATCGAGTGTAAAAACAATAAAACCGACTAGATATAACATATCAAAAATCATGTCTAATTAAAGTAATATAATATTATTAATATAAATTATACATATAAATTATAAATTAATTTAAAATTAAAGTAAATATCAATCAATTATTATAGTATATTTATTGTATAAATATTTATACTCGTGCATGAGCACGGAAAAAATACCTAGTAACTACATATTTGACCCGCGCGACCGTGCTGGTTTTCTTTAGTACTAAAATATTTTAGGTTATGCAATAAAATATATCAATAAATTAATATAATTTGATATCATATACTTATCTAATTTTATAATAATATGTGTGTGGCGTATAATATTACTGCTATAAAATTTATAAATTTTGTATTTTTGTAACAAAATTTATTTTGAAAATATTATTATGTGACAATACTGATTTACATAAAAAAATTTATTTTTAAATTTGAAATATATGTGGAAACTAAATTAAGTTGAACCTACATAATAGAGAATTTGGTATATGATGATTAATTAAACCAATTTGGTATAGATGTTTAAATAATAAACCGAATTGGTTTTTAATTCAGGTGAATACACAAACGTTAATAACAATGGACTAAAATCTTATATATACGATATGAATAAAGATCAAATATTTCGTCTATGAAGGGAAGTGTAAATTAATTGTATTACATGGTAAATGCATTTAAAGGTATGACTTTTAGGTGTTCTAAACTTAAAAAAAAAATCACATATGAAATAAGTCATAATTTTGTGCTAAATAGATAAGATATTTTTATTTTTAAATTCGAAATAGAAGTGGATATTTCTTTTTAAAAACAACTTTTAAAATATTTATGAAATTTAATTTTGAAAATTAAATAAATTTGAAAATATTATTATCATTAAAATATTATTAAACATATTTTATATAATTATTAGTTTTTGTTTACAATCAAAACTAAAATAAAATTTAGTTTATAATTATACTTTGTGATAATTAAAATTTTAAAAAACTAATTTCGAAAATATATTTTAAAAAGATTCTAAAGATATTTAAAAGATTTTGTTAGACATTTCTTCATATATTTATTAGTATTTCAAATAAAAATAAAGATATTATAATTAAGTAATGTAAAATTTAATAAATTTTCTAGGGATGATCCAAATAAAAAAATCACACATGAAAGAAGTTATGAATTCTATTTTAATAGTATAGATACGATGAAAGCGTTATAAAATTGTCTAAAATAGTAACAAAAAAGAATTTTATCTGATTGTTAGATTAGCAGAATGCGTAGAGCCGTATATGTCTTACTCAAGTAATTTAATGGGTGGGATCCATACGACTAGGACATTTCGTTTCTTATTAACATATAGACAATTCTATAGAGATAATAGTTTATGTGGTTATTTTCCTTTGAGGTTGCCTATAATTTTAAAATAAATAAACAGAATAAATAACTTAAAAGTTGGATGTAGCTAAAGAAACCTGGACAAAAGCTTCGACGTTTCTGAGTAGATAGTCTTGGTAATCCGAAACCGAGATAAAACTCCCAAGAACATGATCATAAACGTTATAGATCATATCATTAGTCCCCGCACTAATCACAAACCAAGCATTCTTAATCACCCTATTAGTCTCCAACTCTCCAACTACACTCTTCATCTTACGTACCGCCTCCTCAAAGTAACTCCATTGCTTGTCCATGGTCAAAGTCAACGATAGCATGGCCGTGCGATCATCTAAACCACCTCCGGCCGAGGCAAAACTAACGCCAGTCAAAAGGTCAAGTGGTTTCACCGAAGGATCGAGGTAAGCTGGTATAGTGGATTTGAGTCCTAGAGAGGAGGCTAAGAAGTCGGTGGCGAGTTTTCCGTCTGAGAATCTTCCGGTGGAGAGTTTGGCCGGAAAGGATCTACCATAGGGTGAATGGTTGCTCCGGAAAAGAGTAGGGATATAGTTGTTGTTACCGGAATCAACTGTGGAGTCGCCAAAGGCGTAAAGAGCCGTTATGAGTGGGGATGGTGATGCATTAATAGGGTTTGAAAGTTGGAGAAGAGTGAATAATGTAAGTAGTATTGGTTTGTCATGACTAGGGTTCATGGTTTTGGTTAGTACTGTGAGATGTAAGATGGAAAATGAGAAACACAATCGAATGGGTATATGTTAGAATTGGAAATATATATATATAGATTTACCACATGGGTCCAAAAAAGGTGTGAAGTTGATGTAAGGAAAGACTATATATCTCACTATCATTACAATCATTTTATTATATATTTCATTTTCCTCATTAGTTGTATGATTTTGTAACTTCAGTATATATAGAGCTGTAATTCTCGTATACTATTTTTTTTTGTCCAGTTATTATGCTATTACAAATTATGAGAAACATTACATGAACGATATTATAGCCGACAATTTTACCTGCCTTATAAGGATTCACGTCTGACTGCACACTATGAGCTGCCCTGTGAAATCTATTCCTAACGGTATTTTTTGCGCCATAAAAATTTGCATTCTCCGGGAATTGAAACTCAGACCTCTTGGTGTAGAAATTGCGTCGCCTGAGATTCAAACTCCAGACTTGGATGTAGAAACTTTTAAACCTTGACCACTAGGCCACGGTAATTCCACATCTATACTATTTACAAGAGACCTTTTTTTATGCCCCCCTTGGTTTTTGTTAGTATTTATAGTATCGCCACAGTTTTTAAATTTTAATTAAACAGTAAAACAATTTCACTTAAATATATATTATCGTAATTCATTTAAAACAGTTTTACTCAATATTTTAAAATGAAACAAATCCATAACGTAAGGTATCAAACTTAATAAAACAAGATTTATATCACAGTATTTGAATCCACAAAATGTGAATGTAAACTATCTTTACATGTTTCAATTCCTTCTCATCTTTACATGTTTCAATTCCCGGAGAAAGTGGAATTATACGAATTAAAAGAGAAAAAGCTTACAAGAGATCTGTAGCATGGCACAAGGAGTACCGTCAAGCATGGATCCCATAGGGCAGCTCAGGTGATGCAGTCAGGCGTGAATCCTCATACGGCAGATAGAATTGTCGGCTGTAGAATCATCTGTAATATTTCTTATAGTTGTAATAACATAATTATCCAGCGTTAAAAAAAAACTATCTTTACATGTTATGTTCTCCGATCTCCATGAACTTAACTATATGAAAAACACGACCAACACATATCAATAGAAATATACAATTAAATTGTAATTTAATAAATCTAAACTAGATGTTTGCCTACATTTGCGGGCTTAATAATTTTACAAAAATTTGTAAATAAATATATTATCAATTAGAAACCATTAGGATAAATTATTTTTTTGCTTTTGATATATTTTATAATTAATTAAATATTAAGAAAATTATACACGATTAAGTTACTTATTAAAATATTTTTTTATTACGTAAAATAAATTTGAAAACATTCATATATACATAAAATATATACATGGATTTATATTTATTTTAAAAATATTCAAAATATTATGCTGTAAATTCTTTTTTGGATAACATAATATAGATTTTTTAGATAATGATGATTATCAAATTCATGAATTTTTATTTAATTTATGAGTAATTATATATAACAAATCTAATCTAATTATTTATTAAGTAAAATAAAAACTTTAAACGCTCTAACTTTTAACGTGAGAGTGAAAAAATCTCTTCGCAAATAATATTATAGGTATTTTGAATTCTTTGCCAAAATATTTTCAGAAATTATCACAATGAGTGATTTTGATTATCCTAAGAAATTTATCTTAAAACAATATATGATTTAATTGATATTATGTGATATATATATATATATATATATATATATATTAAAATAGAGTCGGTTTAATAGTACTAACCAAATATTATATAGACATATATATATAATATTTTAATATTAATAAAATAAGTATAATATAAATTTAACTATGATATTTTTCGTTAGATTTTTTAGTAATTCTGAAGATAATGATAAGTTATCAGCTAAATCACTAAAATTATTTATTAAAATTAACAATTAATCATAAAATATGGCTAAGCCTAAAATTATGAAGAGCATGAAAAATCATCAAATTCACTTTTCAAGTAATATTATAGATTTTCAAATCTTTTCATATAGAAAGATCTAAACTAGCAAACAAAATAAATTCAAACTTTTAATTTAAACATATTCTGTTTAGTTGGAAAATAAATGGGAGCAAATTTATATTTTGAAATTATTACAAATGGCAGATTTTGTGCCAAATTTAAACCATTCACTTATATTTTTAAGATATTTTCGAAATAAATTGGAGCAAATCTAATATTTTGGAAATAAATCGGAGAAAATCTAGATTGTGATCTTTAATATTAAAACACAAATATTGTCTTAACAGAGTTTATAGAAATTAACAAATATGTGAGAACTTTGAGAATATCCCTCCAGATTCTAACTATTTACTAAATGTTTCTGGTATATAAAAATATATTTTACATTATAATATATTGATGGTACTGATTTGTATTTTATCAATGATAATTTTAAAAATATTCATAGTTATAAACATCAAAATACTTAGAATTTTCTATAATCATAAATTGGATACTTGCAACGGTTATAAAATCAATCATTAAAAAATTTAACTCAGTTATTTATAAAATATAAAACAGATTGCACAAACAGATTTAGGCTTTGGCATATAAATCGAGAACATAAAAACAAACTGAAATATAACAAGAAAAATGAAACCAAACCGAATCAATGCTCACAAATATCAGATGGGCTCATATATCTCTGGAACAGAAAAAGAAAATCAAATCGAAACCAAATAGGAAATCCAAATATCCAAAATACAGTATATATACTTAAAAATATTAATTATATACACTTAAAATTATCAAGTATTAAAATTACCAAAATATTTAAAATTATTAAAATTTCGTGATATAACCAAATCACTAGAATGTTTTTATCTGAAATATTTAAATTTATTCTAATTATCCAATATTTTACCCAAAAATGTCATTTTAACCCAAATTATTCAAAATTATCCGAAAATAGAATGAACCAAAAGCGAATTGAACTCAAAATTGTATTGATTCATAATATTGTTATTTGAACCAAAGCAAAAACCAAAATAACCAAACCTAAACTAAACTCAATCTAATAAATAACTGAACCGTTTTTATATCTCTTGAACTAAAAAAAAACCATAAATGAAAATGAACCAAAACAAAACAAAAACTTGAATCGAACCAAGAAGCGAACAAATAATAAATTTATCAACAAAAGATAACCCATGAACAAACAGACATATTAATATCAACAAAAAATAATTTTGCACTTTGAAAGCGTTGATCAAAATCTAGCTACATATAATTATAACTAGATCTCGATCCGCGCAACCGCGCGGGTTTTTGTTTTCATTTATTTTTATATAAATATTTTATTTTCAATTCTAAATTGGTATATATTATAATATATATGTGTCTATCAATTTTTAAAACATAATAAGTTTACTGTATATTTTTTCATTGAATAGATTGTTTCAAACTTTCACATGTATCTGTATCTTCTTATATATAAATATATTAGGATTATTATTTTATTATTAAAATTGTAACTATATATATAAAGATTAATAAAATATTGTTTTATTGTCATATTCAAAGATATTGTAACATTTCACAAATTTAGAAATTTTTAAAAAATAAATTTTTCGCTTTATAGATTTATATTATCGAGTAAATAATTAAACATTTAGTTTTTGTTTAATTTTTAAAATAAACTATATAGTTTAAAATTTGTTTTCATTGGTTTAAAGTAGTAAAGATTAATAATTTTTAGATAATATGATTTTTGTTATTTAAAAAAAAAATCTTTATAATTTTAAAAATTAACATCGACAAATATTTAAATATTTAGCATATAGAGGTATAGTATTACAACATTAAATTATATATATTTAATTTATACTATCTATAGATCCAATGGATCATCTATTGTTTAAATCTAATTATTGATAGTCCAATAAAAATTTCTGGTAGGTCCAAAATTTAAATGATAAGATTAGATATTAAATGTAACATGACTTTTTAGGAATAGGTCTATTAGGTCTATTAGGTCTATTTTTAAAAAAAAAAACACATGAATCAAGATTGTGACTTCTGTCTTAATATATAAGATACAATACATATATTTAATAGTTGAATAATGCACTACTTTTTCTCTATCAGTATATAATTTATTCTAATTAAATGAGATATCTAGTAACCTTTTACAAATTTCAATTATCAAGAAAGAGGGTATTTACAAGAGTCAGAGTGAAAGGAAACAACGAATTGGAACAGTAGAGCATAAAAATCTGTAACATTCTTCCTTTAGACTTAAAATTAAGAGGAAATATGACCACTAACATTTTATTTTTTTCACTTCAGTTACTTTTATAACAATGGTTTACTTATAGTTTCCAATTTTCAACAGAAGGTTATCTTTTCCAGTCAAATATGACTATCCATTTACAAAATACCATATATATGAGTGATGCATCAAGAAAATCTTTATAATATTATTTGAAAAGTCAGTTTCCTACGTGTCGGGTTCACATTAACTCTCACGGTGGTAGATTACGGTAATACCCTGAATGAATTAAATTTATCTAATTATCATTATTAAATATTTATTTTATAATATTATATTTTCTTTTTCTTTTTTTTATTTAGGTTTCCTTTTTCTTTTTTTTTCAAATGACCTATGTAATAAATAAAATTTATAAATTTTAAAACGAAAATATTTTTTATATATAGTGTAATAATTCATAATAAGGTAAGTTCACAAAAGAATATTTATTTTAAAGTAAAGAAATAATATTCCCTTTTAAAGAATAAAATTTCATTTAATTTTATCTTTATTTTTTACTTATTTAAGTCCCTTTTCTATTTTTTAAATAACATATATGGTAAACAAAAATATTTATAAAACTAAAAACGAATTTTTTTATATATATAATGTGATGTCATAAACGGAAAGCTTAGAAACAATAATCTTGATATTAAAGTAAGGAATTAATCTTCCCTTTTAAAATTTAGGAAAAATTTTATGTTTACCACTTTCATGGTACCCCTTTTTATCTTTACCAATAACTTTTTTTTTATTTTTTCGAATTCTACTTTTTCAAATTCAAATTTTTTTTAATTTTTGTTTCAAAATTTCTTTCTGAAAATAGAAAATTATGCTTGAAACTATTTTTTTAAAAAAATTATATTTTTAAGTATTTATTTATATATTTCTTAGAATCCCAAATTTCACATTCCAAAAACCCTACCACACCCCTCAACTCTAAACTCTAAGTCTATATTAGTTAACCCTAGGGGTATAAGTGTATTTTACCCTTCATTAAAAGTGAGGTTAAAAGTGGTTAGTGTAAACATGAAAACTGGTACTATGAATGTGGTATTTGTTGCAATTTCCCTAAAATTTATCGGTTATGTTCTTATAAAATTTTGTACATATCATCAATTTATTTTATAATATTATTTTTACAAATTAACATATACCAAATTACTATGAAATCAAAAATATATTTGCAAATCTAATATGAAAACCAAACTAATGCAATGAATACAAAAAAATACAATTTGGTTGAATTAGATTAGAAATAGTTATACTTAAATTTGACGAAATATATGTAACACAATATACTCACAAAATTAGTAACTAGACCAATCCAAAACTTATATACAAAAACAAAACATTCAATAAAAATAAGATATTTTATTTATAATAATATTTTATACATATAAATATAGAACTACTCAACATATTACTAAATAAATATGAAATTCTGAAATGATATTATAAATATATTAGCTAACTATTACAATTAAGTATTTTGTATAACTTATATATATAATTTATATTTATTTATGTGACTTTGAATCGATCAATAATTTAGTGTACTTTTGCGTGTACTTTTGCTATTTGATTCTCAAAGCAATATATATTAAATTATACATAATCTTACTAAAATATATTTACAAATCTAATATAAGAATCAAATTACATGAAAATAACAAAATTAATTAAAAAAAATAATCTGTTTAACAAAAATATTTAAGTTAAATTAGAAAAGTAAATGTTATCTAATATATCCAAATAATAACCAAATAGTCGAGATTTTATATATCTAAAATTATATGTCTAATTGACTAATTAAAATAACATAAAGTTATTTAAAATAAGCCATGCATGTTGATTACAATATAAATAACAGAATAATTAAAAATTAAAAACAAAATAGTAATAAATTATTATAGTGTATTTACTTTATAAATATATATATCCGTGCATGAGCACAAAAAAATCACCTAGTAAATACTCTATCCGTTTCATAAAGTTACATATTCTAGAGAAAAAAATTGTTTCAAAACAAATCTATTTTTTTTTTGCATTTTCAATGCATGTTTTATTAACTTGTTGCAAACTTTAAAAAACTTAATTGTACTTATTGGATTTTTATTGGCTTAAAATTATAGGAAAAAGATAATCACAAAAATTATGCAAATTTAATGTGTTTTATTAAAATGTGTGAAAAAACTAAAATATGTAACATTTTGAAACGGGTGTAGTAAACTTTACATCAGTTGCATATCCTATTCCTATGTTGGGATTTTGTTAAATTCATGTCCAACTTTATATTGTTTGTTTAGTACGATATTGTCCACTTTGAGCCTTAGGCAAGCCCGCATGGATTTACTTTTGGTTTTCTTCCCAAAAGGCTTCGTAATAATTAGAGTTCAACATCTTTTTATATATTAGACACTTCTTGTCTAATTTTTCAATGTGAGACTTAGTTTAATATCTCACATTCTCCCCCTCAAACTAAGGATCACTTTTATCTCGTGTCACACAATTGACCTCCAGAATCTTCTGACTTGATCTCTGCCACACACCTCTCATTCCTAACTCGATACCATTTATCTCTCGAATGGTATTTCGGTCTTCTTGTAGATTTTTCGTCAACCGCTCTGATACCAATTGTTGGGATTTTGTTAAATTCATGTCCAACTCTATATTGTTTGATTAGTACGATATTGTCCACTTTGGGACTTAGGCAAACCCGCATGGGTTTACTTTTGGTTTCCTTCCCAAAAAGCCTCGTAATAATTAGAGTTAAACATCTTTTTATATATTAGACAATCTTTGTCTAATTCTCCGATGTGATACTTAGTTTGATATCTTACTATCCATGCGTAATTAATAAATTTAGAAGCATATCCTATGCACTAATGCACATATCATACTCGCATGTGCCGAAAGCGGGATAGGGATGGTCACATTCACATATATATAAACAAATGATTGCGTTTACTTTCTACTAGCACTATTAGTTTAAGTTTGTATAATGTATAGTATTAAAGGAAGCATATCAGAAGAGATTTTCTCATTATTATGTCTATAAAGAATAGGAAAGGACTGAATATGGCTCATAAACAGCGTGCAAAAAGCTGGCATGTACAATTGTACATGACGATGATAGCTAGCCTTTAATGTGCGCCCATTAACCATGTAACTAAGTATTTTAAAATTTTATCTGATTCATACTTGTGGCGAATTGGAAACTAGATTCCCTGCCTGTTTTTGGAATGTAAAACTCGATAAAATATATATACTCCAACATAAGCGGGAATAACATGGCGAGGTACGCGATACGCGTGCTCAGTGGTCACAATAGGTTTCCTCGTTGATCGAGTCAATCTTTTATGACGTCACGCGTCAGATGATTATTATACGATCGTATCAGTTCAAATCTCACGAAAAGTCCGCATCGTCGTCGCGTATCCCAGATGCGTATCCCAGCTTGCGAACCCAAAGCTATATACGTCGGGAGATGCATTAAACTAACAGCAAATAAGCCTATATTTTTATTTTATTGTCTTTGTTGTTGTCATGTGGAATAGAATTGTAAGAAGACAATAAAGATGTGTTTTTCCTAGTTTCCTTTAATTTCAAATTTTATTTTAATTTTTATTTGAAATATTTTATTTCAGCATTACTTTTTTTTTTTGACAAAATGTGAATTTATTTCATAGAAATGGCATTGAGATACAAGAAAAACTTGAATCTAAAGCTGCTAAGACTTAGCAATGAGCTATCTAAGAACCCCCCAAAAAAGATAAAAAAAGATTCTTAAACACAAGGTTAGGCTTAAACTAATTCATGGTGAACAATTTAAGGCTAAAATAAAAGGTAAAGAGATCAGCTATCGGCCACCCGTTAGGCAAAGCTTAGACACGGTCGAAATTGTAGACCCAAAAGGACAAGAGCAAAGACATTCATTGAAACACAAACAGTCTCTTGCAATGCAGGCGGAGGTTGATACTTTGTACTCCGGCTCCATCACGAGAAGATATGTTAAAGCAAGAGTCCAAGAGGCAGAGTACATCGACCCCAGCTTCCTTCCGGAGGCTTGAAGAACATGAATCACGAGACTCCACAGAACAAGGCAGCGACAAATTGGTGACTGAAGACTTCGAAACAACGACGCACCAGAACGGGCTAGTCCTCAAGACCCTATGTACAACGAATTACAAAACGAAGACATAAGACACACCTTGAAGCTCGCCGAGGTAAGCTGACTGCTAGACCAGGGACAGAGGTCCTCGGCGGCAACCTCCAAACACCGCTTTACTTCTGACGAAGAAGAGAAGCTCTGACAACAACCCGAAGGAAATCCAAACAAAGGGAAACGGCAGCAAGGCTCAAACTAGAGTGAGATAGGAGGCAGCGACGCTCCCCGTCACCGTCTTCACCGCCCAGCAATCGCAGATCTGACCCAGATTTAGATCTGAACCGCACCACTGTAGAAACAAACCTTAGGGGACCCTTCAGCTAACAAACGAAACCAGCTCCTCACTGCTGCTCCAGAGGTGATGAAGACACCAACAACACCTGTTTAGATCTGCCGGCGAACACGAAGAGAGCCGGTAGAGATCCAGAGAAACAAGTATATCGGACTGGTTAAGAGGGTTAGGTGAGGGGAGGAGGTGGCGAGCGAAATAGAAACGGGGGGTGGTGACCGGCGGCGGTAGAGAGCCCACCGGCCACCGAAACAAAGTAAATCTGAGATTTGCTTTTCTGTTTTGAGAGGATTTAGAGAGAGAAAAATTTAGAGAGAGGTTTTTTTTATTTCAGCATTACTTTCTGAATGTTGTTAGAGCATGATTAACCCGGATTCTTAGGATGGATTCTTAGCGGAAGTTAAGAAACAATTTCTTAACTTCTGCTAAGAACCCCACTTTAAGAACCCCGGGTTAATCATGGTCTTAGCACTGTGTTGTGCAGTAAACACACCTAAGAAATTGTACAACATGAAATAGCTAGAAAGGACGTCTGAAAGTGTAAGTATATGAGATAGTTTGATGTGTCATATTCTAACTGGTGGAGACTGAATAAACGAATAATATATGAAGAATATCGTATAGTTCAAGTAAAGAAGATTTGAAGATATCCCAGATATGAAAATTAAATATTTTGGAGTAAAATTTAAGTATTAAAGAGGCATGAATATAAAATTTAGGGTTAGCGGTCAAGCATGAATTGTGTGGAAGATGTAGTGGTCTCGGCGCAAGACCACAGGGCTACTCACATACAGACAAATGACTCAGTTTAGTATGTATGCTTACAGAAAAATAACTTAGGTTAAACCTAGAGTTCTAATTCTTGGATCTGTGTGATGTATGCATCTCATCAATATATAAATATAAATTGAAGTCGAATCAAGTAGCGTACTAGTGTCGAGTAATTTTAGGTAGTTTTTTGTTGTAAGATTGTCTAAAGAATTTCTATAGATGTGTATGGCATATTGTCATATTTGATAGAATTGTGTGTTTGCACTTTGCTCATATATGTTCCTCGTGAGCGCTACAAGATCGGGTGATACGTCGATAAATGGGGCATTTAAAAGGCCTATTTAACACACGTTTAGGTTGTTTCTAAAGGCATTGTATAATTTGTATTTCTCATGAATATGATGGGAATGCGCTTTTTTTATAGGGATTAGGTTATTTACAGATGTGAGTGAGCAATGAAAAGAAGAAATGACCAAGAGACTTGTACGGTTGTACCTAATTGATACTTTTTTTTTGCTTGAAAAAGTGTTAGAGAAAAATAGGTAACTAAGGATGATATAACCCAAATAAGAATTTTAATAGATACCTGAAAATTGATACGATCTTTTTGAGCACCTTAGCTGATTGAAGAAAAACACTTTCGTTAATGTGCCTAGACATTCTTTCTTGATGTGGCTTGTTCACCTTGATAGACTTCCTACAAGAGCTAGGCTTGCTGGTTGGGGTCTTAATACTCCAACCTCTTGCTGTCTTTGTGATGATTTTGCTGAATGCAGGGATCATCTTTTTCTAACCTGCCCTTGGAGCCAGGAACTGTGGCGCCTTACTCTCTCAAGACTAGGTGTCACGGTAGCAGGATTCTATATTTGGACAGCCTTCTCAGTTTGGCTGGATATCAAAGATGCAACTACCACAAGGTATCTGAAACGCCTTGTGGCCCTTGCAACAATCTACTGCATCTGGTTCGAAAGAAATAAAAGGCTTCATGACAACATTTCCACTTCTCCTCCAACGATCTTCAAGCAATTGGATCGCTTTATCAGGGATGCCATCCTGTCAAAGAGAAATCGAAGGCAATATAGGTCTCTGATGCAGGAGTGGCTTCGTTATGACTGAGCTGTAACCAGTTCTCTTAATAACTAGCTTAACATTATAGGCTTTACCTTGCTTTACTTTTTTCCCAAGGTAAATCCTACTTGGATCTAAATCTTTTTGTAATAAGTTACAAACCCGTTCCTATTAAATGGTAATTCACAATTTGGCAAAAAAAAAAAAATGTTTCAAAAGTTAAGAACGCGGCTACTCTCTTGAATTTTAGTATTATCTTTATAAATAAAGTAGACTTTGGTCCCTTCTTCTTGCGCCAGGGGCATTTTACGCCACCTATCATCTCAGTTTTTAATCATTTCGTGTTTATGTTTCTGTAGGTTATGTTGAATGGGCCAGGTATAGGTATTATACCTAAGAAATTAATTGGGCTCTGATACTGCTTTTCCTACAGGCCCAGATAATAGCTTTTCTCTTTTGTTGCGGACGCGGACGCTCACGGTCCAACTTCTCCTCTTCATTGATGATTCTGAGAAACGTCTGCAATTATGACATTCAATCAACTACGGCCACTTTTCGAGCTTCAATTCCTCTTCAATTCATCGATATAATGTTTTTAGACTTTCTCTTTATGCCGTCCAGTCTCCTCTGGGAGATGTCAAGTCTGTACGCTTCGTGGATTTTTTCCTTTAATTTTCGCTTGAGATTTACTGGTAAATTTTCTCATCTGGATCATTTGGTTTAAATGAATGATGAAAGAAAGAAATTTTGACTTCTTTCCCTAGACTAATAGCCTTACCAACATCAGTTTCCTTCTGACCAATATATCGAGGTCTTTGCTTAATGATCTATACCAGGTTTTGGACAAAAATAAAATTTCCTTGTTCACTTTGTCTCAGGTGATTTGGCAAGGAAGAGCCTAAGAGATTGATTCATTCCTTTTAGCTCCAGGTTTCTCCTAGATACGTCACGTTATACTTTACCGGATCTTTTGCTTCGATGTACCAATAGTAGTTGGTGGCCTTCCCAGGGTAGATATCTCTTATTATACTACTTTTTCAAAAAAAAAAATGTGTCCTTTGTTAATGTTGAGATATTACTGGTCTCAGATTTGAGTGCCTCTGATTGTTTTTCTTATTAATAGAGACGTGGTGTGGAGAAATAGGGTCTTGAAGAAAACAACACGGGCTAAAGCATATAAACAAGGGGTTATTGTATATTTCTTTAATTCTATGACTGTGTTCTTTACTGAACAATATTGGATTCAAAAGGTCTGACTTTTATGAAAAAAATGTATCTTTGCGTACTGGAACATGTGTGTTTGTACGTGCTGAGCATACTATTGACTCTTCACTTGCTAGGGTAATCTGTATAAACACAGACAATCTACTTCTATCACAGCCTAATTGGTGCGAACAAGCCCTTAGTCGTGTGGAATGGATACTTTAATCTGAAGTGGTTTGGTTGATGTTAGTGTTGCTGACAGTGTAATTAAGGTGATTCATATGAGATTAATAATGGATCGATGAGTTTGGTCGGAGCCATTTATCTCCTCATGGTTTATGTTATTTTTTTCAACAAGGACCACTTGAGGATGAGATGGGCGATGCTCATATGATTATCCAAGCCGGTAAAGTTTTATCGACACCCTAAATATTCGATCCTTTTTATTTTCAAATGCTTAGAGTATTTTGACTTCCTGTATCCAAAGACTCATCCATGACTGATCATTAGTTAAAACGTATGTGTTTCTTTGACATAAAAGCTACTTGTCTTGAACTTCAAAAGGATGGTAGTATTGAAAAGAAAAGGCTCGCCAAGGTAATAAAGAAAACAATAAAAACTCGAGGAAGAGACGTCACTAACCAATCTCAGAGCCAGTACGTTAGAGGTAATAATGCTATAAGTTCATGTCATTTTTGTTGATTTTTTGGGTAGTTAGGTTCATGAAATAACAATACACTTTTCTATACAGCAGATACCAGATCATGAAAGAGTGTTTTGTGGAGAAGATAGCAAGAGTCATCGTAGAATTTGTAATCAGCGGATGATAACACATCTTGGTCTGGTTTAAAAGAAGTTAAATGAGAAACTATCTATACCGAAGGTAAGCATCTAGAGTACTTTCACTTGCAATCATCGAATCTAAAGAACATCTTTGTTTCGTCTGTCTTTCAGTTGGTTGAATGCACCAATCTGACCAACTTTGATTCTCCACCTTACTATCTCTTGATCTTTAACTTTTCTTTTAAGGTTAAATCTCTCCTTCCACACTAATGCAGCTGAAAGCAAGTATGAATCTCTATTTACATTAGTTGAAGTTGTTGGGTAGTTAGGAAAGGAAAGATTTATTTTCTTGGAAATTATTGTGATATTATGACATTGTAGAGAAATTCTTGGGTTCACCCCCTAGGGTGAACCTTTAGGTTCACCAACCAATAGTGTTTGAGTATTTGATATTTGATATCTTTTAAAAAAGGAAATAAAATTGAATATCCAAATTAGATTATATTTTTAAAATAAAATAATAAAAATACATAAAAATAGCTACAAAAAATAAATTAATTAATATTGTTAAATCTTCAGCAAAATACTAAACCCTATACCCTAAATCCTAAACCCTAAACCCTAAACGTTAAACCTTAAACTTTGGATAAACTCTAAACCGTTGGAAAATCTTAAACCCTAAATCATACATTAAAAACTAAATTTTACTAACACTAAACCCTAAATCCTAATCACTAAACCCTAAACCCTTGGGTAAACCCTAAACCCTTGGGTAAACTCTGAACCCTTGGATAAATCATAAACTCTAGGGTTTAATTTTAAATATTTTTGATTTAGAGTTTATGATTTATCCAAGGGTTCAGGGTTTATCCAAGGGTTTAGGGTTTAGTGATTAGGGTTTAGGGTTTAGTGTTATTAAGATTTAGTTTTTAATGTATGATTTAGAATTTAAAATTTTCTAATGGTTTACGGTTTATCCAAGATTTAAGGTTTATAATTTAGAGTTTGGAGTTTAGGATTTAGGGTATAGGATTTAGTATTTTGCTAAAAGTTTATCAATATTTATTTATTTATTTTTTGTAACTATTTTTATGTATTTTTATTGTTTTATTTCAAAAATATAATCTTATTTGGAAATTCAATTTTGTTTCCTTTTTTAAAAGATATCAAATATCAAATACTCAAACACTATTGGTTGGTGAATCTAGAGGTTCACCTAGGGGGTGAACCCAAGAATTTCTCTTGTTAATATTATTTTGCAGAATTTGTCACAACTGGCTTCGTTCAGTTACGATGGGTTATTGCAAAAGGACTTAGCGAGGGGGAGGAGGAGGCTCACCTTTTAATTGCCATGGAACAGGGAGATTTACTGCAACTGTAAAAGCTGGATTTAATTCACCGGTGACCGGTTCGGCTGGTTTGCATATGCTTTGACCTTTTTAGCTGCTGCTGCAACTACTCTGCTTTTTTCAACCCCAGTTTTGTTACCTTAAAATTTTAGGATAACCATTTATGTAGTTTTGTCGTTAAATCATTTGGAATGGTTTCAAACGCAAATTTCAAAACTCAACGTGTAACAACAAAAAAAACATACATGCACACACCACACGTCAATTAGATTCGTATTATTATATTGGTGTGTATTTGAGGTTAATGAAAAGAAGACAGTTTATGTCACACTCAATGAGATAAGCATCTATATAGAAAAAAATCATAATGATGAGTTAATTTATGAGTAAAAATCTGCTAAAACGAATTGGATATAGAATGCAATTTATTATTTTAACTTAAGAAGTATGACCCAAGGAGGCCCGATAAATTATAACTTATGACACAAACTTTATCGGATACCTAGCTGAGTCTACGTCAGGGCTGTTAAACAGTCTCGCTTCCGCTTCCGCTTCCCATTCCTTCTCGCCGACGACGTAACGAGCTTAGAGTAATGATATTCAATCAACTTATCCCACTAATTCCACTATGTCGCCTTCAACGCATCTTACTTGATTCAGTATATATACATGGTCTGCGATCACTAGCCTAATCCTTCTCATCCTCCCAATTTTTAATTGTTGTTCTCTCTGGAAGGTTCTACACTCCAAGGTAACATAATTTCCGTTTGATTTCTCTCCACTAATGATTTTGAAGTCATGATTTCTTAACATATACAATGATGTATCTGCAGCTGTGAGATTTCCTTATGAACGGTGGTCGCAAATTTGATTCCGTACAGTAAGTTTTCATAGCTTCCATGAGTTTAAACGTATAGTATGTGATGATGGTCGAACCTGTAGTCATAACTTATGGGAAAGTACGGTTTTAATCAGATTTTTTGGTAATTTTATTATTTTTCCAACAATTTTTTGGGATTCGATCAGGAATCGAACCTGTAGTCATATATTAATTTTGTTACTTTCCAAAGCACATATGTATCAAGATGTGCTTATATACAAAGAGATAAATTCTAGAGGTGATGTTAGATACATATGGATGCACACTAATTATTCAAAAACAACTTCAGTTTGTTTCATGATAGTTCAACGCACTGTGCGAGATTATATGTTTTTAGATACGTTAGATTCCTACAGAAAGGAAATGGCGGAAGTGCGTTTTTGTTTTTTTTTCTCCATGCACTTGGATTAACATATTATCGTCTAGGGATGTGAATTTTTTTAGTGTCCATTTAATAGTTTTTATATGTTGGTATCTTTGATCTGTCTAGCAACAATAATCTATTTTGTTTTCTTTGTAACTTCCAGAAAAAAAAGCAGCAGCCGAAGAAAGGTTCACGAGGTAAAGGCTTAAAGAAGGTATGAAACCGAAGCTAAACTCATAGCATGTGTTCTGATTCTGTTGCCATTGATTTATTGACTTGATAGGATGGAACTGCTTTTGATTCCTTGAATGATGAGACCCCCACGTCAGGTTTTTAAAAATTGTGTAGGTTCAAAGGTTCATTGTGCAGATCATAAGATCATTTGGCTGACTCAACATTGAGAACTGAAACTTCACATAAGATCATTTTTACCTAATTAATATGTTTACATGAAGAAAAATACGCTGGTGTACAGTACAGTAAAACTTCTTATAATGAGGGTGAGCCTCTACATATATGTAACATTACCGACAAGAGGAAACGCTGAGCTTGGAGCCTCAAGGACATTGCCTTTCCTCACTCACTTCCTTCTTTCTCAATATATGTTAGTGAACAAGGTTCATGGTCTACAATGATTTTTTATGAAGCGTGGGCTATGTCGTCATTGGTTTGCAACAAATTGTGTTAGTGAGGCTTCATACTTCCTCAAGTTTGATCACGTTTTAATCTAAATGCATTTGTGTGAGACATGTTTGTTTTTGGACAACATGTTTTGTTATATGTTTTGTTGTAATCTTTGTGTACTGCCTCTCTTTTTAATGTTAAGAATGAAATATATAGTTTCTAGGATTACTTCCTTGAATATGAAGAAATACTTGGAGATAGATCTTTCAACTTGGTTACTGATCAAACTACTGCTAAAAATGTGTCAAAACAGACTATGGTGTTAGGTTTTTGTCTTCTATCTAATGACTTCATGTGGATCAGGACCCATGAGTTGAGTTTGGTTTCCAGTGAGTGTGAATATAGTAGTACACAAAACATGTCTTTTGAATTACATTAAAATAATTTCAGGCCAACAAAACTTTCCCTTAAGCATTACTAGAATCTGAAATCGAAAATCTAATAATGTTTATGTATAAATATTCCGGCACTTTATACAGAGTGTCGTATTATACTACTAAGGTATATATTTTCTCAGGTATATATTATTCTCTTTAGTTAAAAATCTATTCAAGTTTGACAAAAAGATTACATAAAGATAGAACCAGTGTACCCTTACATATATAATTATATGATCTTTACTCGGCTAATATATTCATAGATAAAAAACTGTTTTTTTTAATCATCTCCTAAAAAAATTTTAAACACACAAAACTGCTAAATACGTAATGCATACCTACTATTTTTTTAAAAGTTTTAACGCTACCAAATTCAATTCTAACGTTTCGGTTCATTAACTATTTTAGAAAAACAAATCACTACTGCTTAGGTTAGGAACTAAACTGCAACTACAAAAAAAAAACAAATGTACCCCATTATTACAATACATGCACTAAGGCAACTAAATTCGTAAACGTTCCAAATAGACCAAACAGGCTTAAACTAATTCATATATCAATAGAAAAAATGGTAAACAACTTGCCCGTAGGGCGGGAATACCACTAGTTTTTAAGAAAAAGTGGTTATCAAATTCTAATTTTATTTGGAAACCTTTTCTTTTAAAAATTCATTTAATTAAGCTTAGAACTTGAAAATTATACTAATAGAAAGTAGCTTTAGCGGCCAAAAAACTCACTTGGTCACGATAACCTTTTTGTGGTTTATGAATATGATAAACGAACACATCTTATCTTAGTTTATCGTTGAACAAAAGTAATATGCTAACAAAACCTAGATGAAGAAAACTAAACAATTAATATTTGACTTTTTCTTGGGTTCACCCCCTATGTGAACCTTTAGGTTCACCAACCAATAGAAAGTTGTCATTTTAGATCTAGTATCTTTTAATTAAGGAAACAAAATAACTTGCCAAATTATATTATGCTTTTAAAATAAAAAAATAAAAAATTAAATAAATAAAAATAACAATAGTTCTAAAAAAAGATTATTTAAAAAAAAAAATTTATTTTTAAGATTTAGAGTTTAGTGTTTAAGATTTATAATTTAGAATTTATCCAAATGTTTAGTGTTTTTCCAAGGGTTTAGAGTTTACCTAAGGGTTTAGGGTTTACCCAAGGGTTTAAGGTTTTTCCAAGGATTTAGGGTTTAGGATTAGAGTTTAGGGTTTAGTGTTTTGTTGACAACATGTTTAGTATTTTTCCAAGGGTTTAGGGGTTTACCCAAGGATTTAGGGTTTACCCAAGGATTTAGGGTTTAGGATTTGAGTTTAGGGTTTAGTATTAGAGTTTAGGGTTTAGTGTTTTGTTGACAACATTATTTTTTTTTTAATTCGTTTTTATATATTATTTTTATTTATTTTTAAATTTTATTTTGAAAAGATAATATAATTTGCCAAGTTATTTGGTTTCCTTAATTAAAAGATACTAGATTTAAAATGACAATTTTCTATTGGTTGGTGAACCTAAAGGTTCACCCTAGGGGGTGAACCCAAGAATAACTCTTAATATTTCAATGTGTTACACTGAAGAGTATTAAACTTAAGTTTGATTAAGACTACCAAACAAAAACATAACAAAAGCCAAAGATATGATCTTGGGAATAAGATTCACTTTTGGAGAATATCTCTTCTTCTTTTTGTGTGAAAAGACTTGGAGTCAATTGTTTGCAAGGGATCCTTTTGGTATGGTTGTAAAGATAACTAAAGAAGTCGAGAAAGAAGATAACGGAAATTAAAGAGAGGTTGTGATCAAAAGAAGAAGAAAGCAATGCTTATCACATCAAGAAAAACAAAAACAAAACGCTGGGGTAAAGATGCAAAATCATATCTAATGTAATCTAGCTCATACCAAACAAAAAACTATACAGCATAGTATATGTTTAACTCCGTCGTCTTAATTATTTGGAGCAACTTTAGTAGGATAAACACAAACAAATTGGAAAGTTGCTCCAAATATTAAAGACGATGGAATTATTTTATGTATAAGTGTTAGGGTGATATGCTCGTCAACAATCTTTGTTCCTCACTTTTACACTAGATTGCGAATTCACTTTGTTAGCTAGCTATTGTCAAAGAATAATTAAGAGTCCTTCAGTTCTTGTTTGTATCCAAGTTCATTTTTTCTCAGAAAATTCCAATTGCATATTATATAGGTTTGACACAGTTTGTACGTAAGATGCTATACATAACGTACTGGAAGATTTACGCATTATAAATTTGTCTCCATGCAAGTGAAATGTCTCTGCCGACCAATCTTTGACCACATGAAAGCTATGGCAAACATGAAGACAAATTTTCTCTTTAATAGATTCAACTTTACAGCCGTTCTTTGCATTAATTATGATCGCGAAATCGTTAAAAGCCGGTGACCGCCAGACCGGCTTTACATGATAACGCTCAAATTTTCCTCACTTCCTTGATTGTATCTCAATGAAAATAAATAAATATTATATGTGTGTATCTGTGGGGGTTCTTTATATGCAGACATGAAACATCTATATGTATATCATCCATCCTCAAAGGAGGCTTAGCTTAGTTTCACATATGATGTATAACAAAGGTCACAGTGATTTTATATTTATGCTGTATCGAATGATATTGATCGATTAATATGCGACGCCATCATATTTCGTTTTGGTTAATAAAGCTAAGAAGCCAGTATGTTTCTTTATGGCTGAATGTTTAGCTGAAATGACAAAGTACTTAATATGATTAAAAATACAAACAATATTAATACATGTACGAGAATAATGTACTATCGATCTAATATATCAAATGAAATAGATACTAACAAGTTGTCAAAGCAAATGTCGGAACTAGAAGTATCAATCTATTTTTATGAGAAGGGATGGTAACTACTTGCCCAATGCTCAAAACCTGGGCCTACCAAATTCTTGTTGGATGGATAATATGTACATAAATATTATCATTATCAGATAAATGTCAACCTTTCCACAGCGTCTACAGCATCTAACCTTTTTATGTGCTTGTCTTTGCGCAACAAAATCAAACGACGGTACAGGCATCAACTTGTGAAAAGTGTGGAAGAGGACGAGCGACGGCTTCTTGAAAAGATAGCAGCTCTAAAAATACTAGTGACACAAGTCACAAAACATAACTTCTACGGTTCTACCTTCATTTTCATCACTCAGCGTCGCTTATCCTTTCTAATTAACGTGTCATTTGTGTCACCGACACGAACAAGACGTGTATTATATGGAAAGTGCCTTTCACTTTTCAGCATGCATCTACTCTATAATATATATACGACCAAAGCTCGTAGATGACTTACTCTAGAGGGCCGGTCTAACTGTTTTCAAAAAATGTAATGCCGTCCTACACTCAAATACCAATTTATGTTTTCATTCTTCATATAATATTTTTGTATAGTGGCTTATACTACCCATTCTGCATGTTGTCCTTTTCACAATTAAAATTGTTATATAAATCGGGATGTCTAAACGGTCGGTTCCGCCTACGACCGGGCCTGCTCCTCTAGCTAGAATCTTAGATTCTTTGAGTGTTCCCAACCGAAAAAAACATGACTACCGCAACATGTGCATACCATATCAAGTCACCCTTTTAGTTTGTTCCACATAAAGCAATCTTCTCACCTTATTTTTCTTGGTACAAAATCTTCCCAATTCTTCATTATTTCTTTCCATGAACAGAATCAAAACAATTCAATCCCATTTATCTGGATTGCCGAATCATCCTTTAATCTTTTATTCAATGGGAACGTGAAATGTGTCCCACCATCTTAATTATTTATTTGATGATAAGACATAATCTCTTGCATATAATCTAACAACATTATAGCCGTGTTCGTTTACATGTCGCGCGACCAGCGACATGCGACATGCGACTGATCGCAGGTCGCAGGTTGTTGTTCGTTTTGCTGTCGCGTAACATGCGACCTGCGATTGGTCGCAAGTCGCAAGTCGCAGGTTGTTGTTCGTTTTGATGTCGCGCGACTGATCGGGCGACCAGTCGCGGGTTCCCATTTAAGTCGCCCGAAAAAACAGCGACTAAAAATTAAGAAAATTTTGATCGCGCGACTGGTCGCAGGTCGCATATCGTAGGTCGCGCGACACGTAAACGAACATAGTTTTAGTCGCATGTCGCAGGTTTAGTCGCAGGTCGCAAATCGCGCGACACGTAAACGAACGTAATCTTAGTCGCAGGTGGCAGGTCGCAGGTCGCAGGTTGCGCGACACGTAAACGAACATGACCATAAACATAATACATAAACATCACCATAAGATATCTGCATTCGATTCATCTTCTTTCTTATTAGAAACTCATGTCGTAGTAAGATTCGATCGATTCTAACATCTTCGAATCTACTCATCACATTTTGGATTATGAATAACAAGGGGTAATTTTGTAGGGCCGAAGTATACTGTTCTATCATCGTTGAAAAAGAGTCTTTATATCATATTAGTGACCACGTTAAATATTTGTGGGTCCATGCTAGAATTGACAAGACCACTACGGTGATTCAAGAAATTAAAAGATAAAAGTGGCGTTGCTTTTGAATTATCTATACATGTAATTTTAGTTAAAACTTAAAAGTGCACATATCGTTTATTTATATCGATTCGAATGCTAACCATTTGAAAAATTCAAGTCTATAATGATATTTCGGTATATAACACATGGTTTATGGTAGAGAGAGAGGCATCGCGTTTTCTTTTAGGGTTACTTTCCATAGTAGTACATTAGACACATGGGAACTTTTTACGATGAAAAATATTAGTGAATTTATCGAATAATTGTTTAAATAATTCCTTGCTGCGAAATTGAGTCTATTAGGAACTTAGATGTTCAAAATAAATTATGTACTTGTCAAATGACACATGATATGATAATTAATATTACTATAAGATGATTATAATTAGAAAACCAAGGAAATAAGCAGTATATTTTTGCATAATTATGGAAGGGTATATATATTTCATTTAATATTCCATGAGTATATTTTTGTCACTGTCCAATAAAGTTATTCCAAGAGAATCTTGGCACCAAATCTTTCACTGTTGAAGACACATGCGCCAACCCAAACAACAAGGCATATCATACTGTAAACCGCCACCGCAACCAAATTTATTCTCACGATTATTTCCAAGAAAAGAAGAAGAAAAAAAAATCCAAATCATTCTAAAAAGGAAATGTGTAACGTTTCATAGGTTGATTATATACATTTTTTTTCCATTTAAAAGCCTTTCAATTATGAATTGTAATTTTCCTCATGGAATCGAACTTAGCCGAAGAAGTCCCTTAATTTTGTTTCTCTTGCTTTTAGATTAGTTTTTTTTTTTTTTTGAACAACTGATTAATATTAAGACTTAAAAGGAAAGACAAAGTGTTTGTGGACTCTTTTGTGTTTAGATTGCCTACATAAATAGGTTAATTTTGACCAAGCTTTACCACTTTCAATAAATAGTTCGATCCCATAATCTAATAATTTTGTGTCCAAACTTTAAAATTTATTGGTAATAGTATATCATTGTGCAACCCGGCCGTATTTAAAAAAAAAAACAAAATATTTCATATGGCCAAGAACATAATTGAGTTCTAAAAATACTAATGACACAAAATACTAGTGATACAAAACTATATGTTTCCATACTTTTAATGTTCAGTCAATTTTAGTCTTTTATTGCAAACCGTACCACATCAATTCAAAGGATTTTCGGAATTTTTAAAATATTGCAATAAATAATTTACTAAGAACTACTAATACTAAGGAGATAGAGAAAATTCACCTACTGAAAATACTAACTTGATTTTGAATATTTTTGTTTTTAAACCAATACCAAATAGGGTTTTTTTCTTCATCTTTTTAGATATGATTGTCTTCAATTCTTATTCTAAAGATAAATTTCGTGTGCGATCATCTTTACTTTCGCATGGACAATTCACATTTTTGGTCAGCCATTAAAACAAACTGAACGCATTTACATAGACGCAATCTATGGTCTTGTACATGCTTAGTTAGTACAGATATTTATTCAAATGATTTACCTCCTTATTGGATTCGTGTAGACTGTATACATATGCGTGATCAATCACCCACCAAACAATACTATCATCAACTTTGATATACAAAATGTCTCCGGATCAAGCAAATATCCCCAAATTAACCAAATATTCGTAGAAATCTTTTCAATATCCATAAAAGTAGTTTATCTATGTCCAGTTAACTTGTAACACTTTCCCATCAAAAGCATATGCAGGTTACAACACACAAGACATACCATGACCAAAAAGAAGCCCTAAATTACAATATTACCCTACTATATCTCTCTACGTGACTATACAAGCGCATACATAGCAGACACAGAGATATATATATATATAACACATCGCAGAGACCCACCTTAGAAATAAAAAACAGAGCAAGAAAAAAGTATAATGGGATCATTGGTTCATGTGAAAGAAGCCACAGTCATTAATCCGTCCGACCAAACACCTTCTACTGTTCTGTCTCTCTCCGCCTTAGATTCTCAGCTTTTCCTCCGCTTCACCATCGAGTACCTCCTCGTTTACTCACCCGTTTCCGACCCGGTTTCTCTCTCGGGTCGTCTCAAGTCAGCTCTCTCTCGCGCTCTGGTTCCTTACTTCCCTTTCTCCGGCCGCGTACGCGACGGCGGCGGAAGTCTCGAGGTTAACTGCCGTGGACAAGGTGCTCTCTTTCTCGAAGCTGTCACTGACCACCTCACGTGCCTCGACTTTCAGAAACCTCCCCGGCACGTGACTAGCTGGAGAAAGCTTCTCTCCCTCAACGTCATTGACGTTCTCGCCGGCGCTCCACCCCTCGTCGTCCAGCTCACTTGGCTCAGAGACGGCGCCGCAGCTCTAGCCGTCGGTGTAAACCACTGCGTCTCCGACGGGATCGGAAGCGCAGAGTTTCTCACCTTGTTCGCCGAGTTGTCCAGAGACTCGCTGAGTCATACCGAGTTGAAACGGAAACACTTGTGGGATCGCCATTTGCTTAACCCCTCTCCGGTTCGCGGCTCGTTAAACCACCCCGAGTTCAACCGAGTTCCCGATCTCTGCGGGTTCGTAAACCGGTTCAACGCCGAACGACTCGTTCCGACATCGGTAGTGTTCGAGAGACAGAGGCTTACAGAGCTCAAGAAACTCGCGAGTCGACTCAGTGAGTCAAATTCTAATAAGCACACATCGTTCGAGGTGCTCTCCGCGCATGTGTGGCGGAGCTGGGCGCGATCACTGAACCTGCCGTCGAGCCAAACCCTCAAGCTTTTGTTCAGTATCAACGTCCGAGACCGAGTCAAACCGAGTATACCCAGTGGGTTTTACGGGAACGCCTTCGTCGTCGGGTGCGCGCAAACCACCGTGAAAGATTTAACGGAGAAAGGGTTAAGCCACGCGGCGATGCTAGTGAAACAAGCGAAGGAGCGTGTCGGCGATGGTTACGTCAGATCAGTGGTGGAAGCCGTGAGCAAAGCCAAAGCTTGTCCTGACTCGGTCGGAGTTTTGATACTGTCGCAGTGGTCGCGTCTCGGTTTAGAACGGGTTGATTTCGGATTTGGTAAACCGGTTCACGTGGGATCGGTTTGCTGCGACCGTTACTGTTTGTTACTTCCGGTTCCTGAACAGAGTGACGCCGTTAAAGTAATGGTCGCCGTTCCGTCAAGCGCCGTTGACTCCTACGAGAATCTTTTGACGTGTCCGAACGCTTAATAATATGATTAGAGAAAAGATAAATTCCAATTTTTACTTCTTCTTTTTCGAAAGTAAATATCCGTTGACTTGTATAATATTGAGTTTTGACTTGTATAATTCTCTGACTATTCAATAAACGAACTGAAAATAAACCAAATAGATACTTAACTAAACTAGTCTCAACTGAAAAATCATATGCTTCATAAATAAGCCCATAATATCGGTGAATAATTCGTATACCAATCTGAACAGTGCAGTTAAACTTTGTTGCATACTTGCATCCTATGCCAATTAGTTTTGTGATCTAAAGGCATTTCCATCTGTACTCCATTTTTTTTTCTAAAATGGAGTAAAAGTGATTATAGAGTAAAGAATGCTTCAATCCAATCTCATATCTCACTCCATAATGAAGTTTACTCCATAAATGGAGTAATCTATTTTTTTTGTTCATCACTCCATTATAGAGTGGGAAATGGAGTAGAATTGAAGCAATTTTACTCCATTTTCACTTTTACTCTATTTTAGAGGAAAAAATGGTGTTTTACATTAGAGATGCTCTTGCAATCGATAAAAAGGGAAAAGGTTCCTTTTGCAATCCGTGATTTAGTGTTGGTGTTGTTGCATTGGTCCCAAGAAGCGCGATTGATGCAGTAGTATATGTCGGCAAGCTATAAGCACTATTTGCTATTATTATGTTTAATACCATTGCTATATCATTCACCAAACTTGTATAGTGTAATTTGTTATTGTATAACTGTATTTAGTACTCTACAAGTCACGAATCATAGGTTAAAAAGAGACCAGATAAATGATCATTGTGAAGTCTATCGTCTATTAGGATGTTCAATGAAGTTTAGTATATTAGAGCATTTCTTACTCTCTCTATTTTTTACTATAAAATAGAATCTAGAGTAAAAATGATATAATAGTACTATATTTTCTATTTTATAATAAATAAAGAGTGAATTTAGTTGTTTATTTTTTGTTCACCTTTTTATATTTTACTATAAAATAGCGTACCATTGAAATGAAACTCAACTATATTATAAAATTGTTTTATTTTAGAGTAAAGAAAAATGAACCATTGGAGATGGTACGATGCTGAAGCTGAATACATCATTATACTTCCATTTGACATCGTACTAATAAAGGGTTTGTCTTCTAAATTTCTTGATTTTCATTTTTCATTACAGTTAAGCCTGGTTTTATGTAGGTGGTCATTTAAAAGGAATAATAATGTGTCCATAGACTACTTCATTGCAAAATCTTGATATCTTCAAATTCTTATACATTAGCTTTTATGGATTAAAGCTATTATGCTTAGCTTTAATCCAGAATCCTGATTATCATTAACTTTTTAATTGGTCATATAAGTTTCTACTTTTTTGAATCAATCTGTAAAATATTTGAAAATCAGTCTTGTCAAGAATAATCATATATTATAGCAAAAGTGTTACTTTTAATATATGAATCATTAAACTAACCATATTTAATACAATAAATATATATACAACCAATGAATCCCATCCCGAAATATTAATCATATCCAAACTAGTAGTATTTTGTTTGAGTAGAATATGTTTACGTTTGAGTTTTGACAATTTTCCATTATTCAAGATTCTCATAATATTAAATCGTAATGGCCATGGGCATCACCATTGGAATTTGGAAACGCCCCAATAACGATTAAAAACAGTTTGACTGAAATGTGATTAGTTGGAAATGTTTAATTGCGTTTAAGTAGACGTGCGTTAATTAATTTAAATAGAGGCTCTCCAAGGCAAGCTGACATGTCGCAGCTTATATATGGTTCAACGCTAATCATCGAATCATATACATTTAATAACTAATCCTTCTAGAGAGAATTTGACACTCAATAACAAAACCTGATAAACATTTGATGTAAAGGCATTATAATTAGGGGAATTTGTCAACGATAAATACTTTATCACTTGAGACATGAATCGACTCATTTATATTTATGGTTGGATCGTATCTCAATTATTAGAGATTTGGTCCTACAAAGTCAACTCGACCAAAGGGAATGAATTCTGTATAAATTATGAATATCTTAATGATTGGCTTATTTACAATATGTTTTCCAGCCGGCATGGAACTACGTACTAATAATAGATATGAGAGATTAATTTTAAATTAAACTCAACCATAAAAACAATATTCACTTCGTTTCAATTTAGGTGTAAATGTAGAGTAAATTTTTATTATAAAATAAGTGTCATTTGTATGCAAAAATCTAAAACGACATTTTATTTGAAACAGATGAAATATTTCTTACCGTTAATTACTTATCTAATTTTTTTTTTTTTTTTGATATCGAAAAATAAGAAATTCTAGTTTGCATCCATATGACCAGTATTAGGTAGCCATCTTGGTGCACAACCGTCTACGTATGGGAACTGGAGGGCTCGTGATCTCGCGCCTTTCGCTAGGCCATCTGCTCGGATATTTAAAACTCTAGGTATGAATGACATCGAGAACTCCGTAAAGCTTCTTGTAAGGTCTTTTATTTCATCTATCTCCATCGCCAGCGCTGGCCAATCTTCCTCCCTGTTAATTATGTTCACAAGTTGCTCACAGTCTGTTTCAAAATGCATAACTTGAAGTCCAAGCTTTGTTATCTCCTGCATTGCCCAAATCAGACCATTCGCCTCTGCGTGTAGGGGTGTCTTGGCTCTTCCTCCTCTTGCTCCGTAGAGACTTGGCTTATTTTCCTCCAATGCTATGAACCCTAACCCACAGCCTTCCTTTTCACCTGTCCAGGAGGCATCGACTTGGCATCTCCATTTGAATGGATCTTGGCAATCTGTCCTTTCGGTCGTCGTGGAATGTTGTTCGTCTGCAGCGGTTTCAAACAGACTCGGGAGAACCTGAGCTAAGAACCAGCTTTGGGATTCGTTTTCAGCAAGATTGAGCGTGTCCATGGGTGCAATGTCTTTATTGTTGAAGAGTTTTTCATTGTGCGATTTCCATATATACCACAATAGCCATGGAAATACCTTCATCACTTCTGTACCCACGCCTTGTTCTTTTGCTCGCCACAGAAGGAAGTCCATATTGGCGTACAAAGAGCTACACGGGAAGACCCCCAGAGTTGATGGCAGCGGAGAAAAAAAGAAGAGAAAGCTAGTTAAACAAAAGAAGAAGCAAGGACCATATGAGAAAGCTAGTGATTAGGGGAAAATCTAGGATAATTTTTTAATGGGTGCATGAAAATGATAAAATATTATGTGTATGTGAAAAACTGTGATGGTGCATTGAACTACGGTCCTTGATAAATTTTTATTTTTTTGGCTTAACTTCAACTTTATATTGACTAATCGTGGAATACAAGATTACAATC
This sequence comes from Brassica napus, assembly GCF_020379485.1. Taxonomy (NCBI): domain Eukaryota; kingdom Viridiplantae; phylum Streptophyta; class Magnoliopsida; order Brassicales; family Brassicaceae; genus Brassica; species Brassica napus. The sequence continues at coordinate 5,419,722 of NC_063447.1, forward strand.
TCTAAAGATTTCAATCCCACACACAACACCGGAATTTAGTATCACCCTGGAACACATAGATGGATCCAACGTTACCCAATCTAATCTGGCATTGTATTTTCCTCCACGACGAGGACAAGTTCATCCCACTACCCGGGATAAACCGCCTCTTAGACCCTTAATTCGACTTTGAAATACAACGATAATAATTAAACACAAAAGGAAAAGAAATTCATAGTCGGTACTAAACTAAAACCAGATTGATGGCTCCTTATGATTCGAGTTCAGTCTGTGAACCACAGTATCAACACCAGAAGGCGCATTCCGACCTGGGCTCCTCTTCCTTCCGGCCATCACTATCTGTATCCTCAGCCTAAAACCGAACACGAGTCCAGAATGAAAAAGCGACCTGGATTACGGCATAGTGAAACGGGAACACTAAGTCGCGGCTTCAAAAGGGGTGTAGTTTCTACCACCGAAGCGACCACCAAGCTGTCACCGGCGCTGGGATGTAGCAACTCCACCGCGTTTCGCTAGCAAAGTCCCCTCCTCTGGTTGACAACTCCATCGTTGAAAGACCTTGCCACACGTCGCCTCCGGAATCCAGAGGACGAACCCCTTTCTGCCATCTGTTCACACCGCTCCTCCAGCAATCTCACCGCCACAAGGGGAGGTAGATCCGAGGTGGATAAGACGTCTACGCCGAGTCACGTGCCATCTCCGTGAAGATTTCATCATAGATCTCAAAAGTGGAAAATCGGATCTGACATGAATCTTCGGTCTAAAAGCCGACTCTCACCACCCTCGATCTTCCTTGGGTCTCACCGCCTGTCCACGCCTGTATCTGCCTCCGTTTGTCGCAAATGACTCTCTGGAAAAAGATCTCAGACAATCACAGAAAGGCGAGCATCTCGACTTAGGATAGAGAAGAGAGGGTGAGAGCAAAGGAAAAAAGAGATTAAGGAGAAGGCGGCGCCTCCAGCGCCGGATGCGGCGGCCGGAGCTAGGGTTTGGTTCTGCTGGTTTTGTCTCTTAGAGAGAAGAGAGAGCGATAAGAGAGAGAATATAATTCTATATGTGAGCGTAATTGTAACCACATTTGTATCCGGTCTTTGATAATTAGTGGGTGCATTCCTTACCAACTAGGCTAATTTAGTTACAATGTCTATGTGTAACATGAAAATTTTGAAATAACGATGTGTAGCTTCACCCCTCTGCTAGCGATTAAGGGTAGAAGTTAGAGAGAAAAGTAGAAGAAGCCAAGGGTAGTGATATTAAGAAAAAGTAATGACATCAATAGTGACTGAAACATGTTTAACTTGTAGTTGTTGGCGACAAGGTTTAACGATATTGGTACATTTCAGTGATTTATTATCACTAATTGAAAAATTAGAATATTAAAATTTATAGCAGCTGCCTGAAGATGTAGTTGCTAATCATTGAAACTCGTCTAAAGATCAGCGACTACCGAACAACAATATCTAGTTGCTAATGATTCTGAAACAAACAAGATGTTTTGTTGTTGATCCTTATCGCTAGTTGCTACTTGCTATTGGCTGAAACTTGTCGCCAGCCCATATATCGAGGACACAAAACAAACATGTTACATAATGATTTAGCTATGGTTTTGTTTAGTCTGTGAAATGATCAAAACTTTTTAGTTTGTATACGTATGTGAACATATTTCTTGTCTAACTAAATCATTTCCCGCTATTTCAGGATTTAAATAACCTTACACTTACAATGGGGTCGATAAAAAGAAGGAATGGACCAGAAAGCAGACCCAAATAATAATACTTCTGAAGCTGGCTCCAGGATCTATATACTAAAAGGCCTTGATGACTGACGTATGTCGAATTTCTTAATGCCTTTGACTGTTTTGTATTTTTGTTTCGACCCACTAGTAATTTTCGTTGGGCATCATCCCTGAAGAGGACAGAACATTCACTTCATTGTTCATACTAATATTCGGATTTTTGTTAACAAAATTTTTGTTTTAATTCTCATGCTAATAAAATTCCATTCCTCATAGTAGTTAGCAAAATATAAATTAGTATTTTTCTTAATTAGCAAAATATAAATTAGTATCTGATTCTTATATTACTAATCCCTCCGTTTCATATCGTAAGTAGTTTTAGAGAAATATTTTTGTTTCAAAATGTAAGTAGTTTTCGTATTTCTAGGTAACTTTTACGTTTATTGAATACAGTGTGACCAATCAAATTAAATAAATTTATTTTTTATTGGTTAAATTATATCTAACCTATTTATTATAAAATACTTTTTAAAAACATAATAATTTTTTTAATCTTCGCGCTTTTAGCCAAAACTACTTATATTATGAAACGGAGAAAGTATTATTCATTTTCATTTATCAAGGTGGAGTTCTAACATTCCGTAAAGGATTTAATACCATACAAGGGTGGACACTATAACGATATCCTCGTTTATAAAATAAAACTGAACACGTCTTACTTATATAAACGAGACGAAGATACAATCATGGAAATTGCGTTTCATCCAAACACTATAAATTAATTACTGGTTTTCTGAATTTGGTTAATTATTTTGTCAAAATATACAGACTCCGTGCATTTACATCGTGTTATGTCGCACCTAATATTCTATGTTTTGATGATTAAAAAGGTAAGTTAAGAGAATGGCCCTTTTGGAGACATGAATGCAAACAACACAGAAAATGTCCTTATCCAAAGATAATAAATACGGGCATATATATATAGACGCACACGTTATATTGGCATGTTGATTAAAGTGCCGCCCACGGTTTATTGGCATGTGAATATTTATCATCTTGCTCGACAATGTTTCTCTTCCCGGACCAACCCTTCATTTTATATGAAAATCTAATTATTTAGCTTAACTAGGTTTTGGATTCGAAAGAAATTTCATTTATGAAGTAATTCTTGGACTGATCCATTTCTAAGCGTTCTAAACCATAAATTTTTACAAAATAATAAATAGAGTTATTTGGATTTAAAATAAAGAAAATGTATTAGTTTGGATACTTGTAATATATATGTGATATTTTGTGACGGATACTTGCTAACAAATTTGTAAATTAATATTGATAGCGAACTAGTCACAAGTTTGTAACTATTGGTTCCATACATGGTATTATGGTAAGAACCTACAATCTTAAATTTGCCTAAAATTTTATTTGGTACCTTTATAACTTACGTCTGACGTTCTTTCCTAAACCCCCAAAACTCATGAATACTTTTATAATTTACGAAAGATCATACTGCATATCATATTTGTTGCGTTGCAATACTCTGAAACATTTAAGTTTTATGTCCTATGTTATGGTTCATTTTATATTGTATTAATTTAAGCATCTGGTAATCGGCGGAACAAAAAAATGTGCACTAATCTTTCTTGAATGATATCAAATGATCAATTCATCGTTAGACAAGACCTCACGTGAATTATGTGACTGGGATAATCAAGTTACATCGTTATATAAATGGATAAGTGTAAGACAAATGCATGTATGGCGCAACTAGCTGCCGAGACATAAAAATGCGAGAGTTCCAAGGCAATTGGGCTGAGATCTCAGAAACCACAAGAAAAAGCTTTGGTTCTTTCGCTGTCTTTGCTTCCTTCCTCGCCACCTCCTCTCTTCCATGCAATATTCCCATTTTTCTCTTTTTTGTTTTTCGTATTTATAATTGACGGTCTATCTACGCTTTTAATATACTCCATATACTTGTTTAATTATCTAACATGTGAGTGTTTTTATCTACATAATTGTTTGCGAAGATAAAAGGAAAGGTGTGTAGTATCCAGAATTTTATAATATTTCGATTATTATAAATCGGACGAAGTATTTGACTCGAACCAAGTCTTTTTCCAAGAATGGTATAACTATGTGTGTTTAAAATAAAGGTCAGAAAAATAATTACTTCCGACTTTCTCAGTTTCTCTGCATCTGTGTTTTCTGTCCCTCCAGTAACCCTCCGAGTGCGCAAATTATTTGTTTTCTCCAAAAAAATTCAGCAAATGGAATTGATTCTGAAGCGTAAAATACCATTGACTGTATGTAAATGGATTTTGAATTATAAAATAAATGAAAACATAATACACTATAACATTAGATATACTAGAATTGAAAAGAAAAAGGGTCCCAAAGAAAAAGCTATAACGAAAGTTTGTTGGAGTGAAAAATGTAAAAGAGTTGGATTTAAATTAGATTCGGTTATAGAGTTATCAAATTTCGAAAGAAAAAATAAAGTTTTACATTGAAAATGTTCTAACCATTCATTCAGATGCTATTAATTTTGGTCATGTTTAATTTACTTGTTCGCACATCTATAACTAACACGAGGACTTGTTGATTCAAAATTGAGCATATACTTAATATAGTTGTAGAAAGTTATATACAACTAAGCCAAAGTTTGACATCAAATTACGGAAACTATGTTAAATTTTACCAAAATCTATAGATGTCTGAGACTTTTATAAACCGATTGACAACAATGACTAGAACTATCAATTATCTTAATTAACCTTACTAAAATCTATAGACGTTTCAAGTCTGGTCTCGTTGTGACAGATAAAAACTTGAATACTTTCATCTTTTTGTTAAACAAGAATAGAAAGGCGGACATCTTCGTTCTTCTTGCTCGTACACACTCATGATTTGTGTGTTTCTTCTTGTTTAAGCTATTTATGTACTCTTTTTGGTTAGATTTGGGTGCAAATGTTTTTTCTTAAGTGAACAATAAAAATATACTGCTTGTAACGACAACCAAAACAAATCTCCCTCACAGTAAATACTTGTAACAGCAAAAATATCCTTGGTAAATAAAAGGTAAAAAGAATAACAAAGAGAGTATAAGTATATATAAAGAAGCACCGCCCTAATCCACCATTCACAACGGTGACATTCAAAAACACTTCTGTCTCTCTTTCTTCTTGATTCGTCCTCTCCATTTTCTCAATTTCTTTAATCTCTTTCTTTGTCCTTTCTTCTTCTTCATCTATGGACCCTTTACCTTCCCAACAAGAACAACAACACAATCTTGACGATACTATCCAACAAACCCTAGACCAAAATCCTCAATCCGATTCGACCACCACCACAACCGACACAGCCTCTCCTGCTCAACAACGCAAACGCAAAGGCAAAGGTGGTCCCGAGAACTCCAAGTTCCGTTACCGTGGCGTCAGACAAAGAAGCTGGGGAAAATGGGTCGCCGAGATCCGAGAGCCACGTAAACGCACTCGCAAGTGGCTTGGTACTTTCGCCACCGCCGAAGACGCCGCACGTGCCTACGACCGGGCCGCCGTTTTTCTCTACGGGTCACGTGCTCAGCTCAACTTATCCCCTTCCTCTCCTTCATCGGTCTCTTCTACTTCCTCATCCGTCTCCGCCGCTTCCTCTTCTCCTTCCTCCTCTTCTTCCACCACTCAAACCCTAAGACCTCTCCTCCCTCGTCCCTCCGCCGCGTCCCTAGCCTCCGCCTTTGGTCCGTGCGGTCTACCTTTTACCAACAACATGTTACTCTTTGGTGGGACCTCTATGTTATGCCCTAGTTACGGTCTTTTCCCTCACCAACACCAACACCAACACCAACACCAACAAAATCAAAATCATATGACACAAGTGGGACAGTTCCATCACCAACCTTATCTGAATCTTCACTCTAGTAATAACAATAACAAGATGGGCGACAAGATGGGCGACGTGGAGCTGACAAATGTTCCGTTAGTTAATTCGGCGTCGTTTCATCACGAGGTGGCGTTAGGGCAAGAACAAGGAGGAAGTGTTTGTAATAATAACAACAACTCAATGGAGAATTTGAATTCTGTAATTGGTTCGGTCGGTTCAACGGTTGTTGATCCGGTTAGTTCAATGGGTATGGATCCGGGTTACAATATCGTTGGAGATGGATCTTCACCGGTTTGGCCTTTTAGCGGAGAAGACGAGTATAGTCATTGGGGGAATATTTGGGATTTTATTGATCCTTTGCTTGACATTTGATGTACAATCGATGAGAGTAACTCCAAGGGTTGGTCAAGACCATTGAAGATTCATAAGGAGATTTTACAATCGATGAAGAGCTTTGCATGCACAATTTTGGAGGATTTTTTTTTTTACATATAGAGATAATTAAGAGGCTATTTTTACTGGGTTTGAATATTTTTATTTATATTTTCAGGGAATTCGTAAAGGAGATTACGGTTCCAATAAAGTATATATACATATGTGGAAGAAGAAGAGATGGGTGGAAAGTTTTATGGGGATTTATTGGTTCAAAACTTCATAGAGCGTCTTATAAGGATGATTTTGATTTTGTTTTCGTCTTTCAGAGGTTTAATTTTGTTTTTGACTTTCAGAGGTTTATATATCTCATTTTCTCTCTGAGAGTGTTTCTATTTTTTTTATGTTGTATTAGGTTTGAATTACATATACGAATCAAGGCAGAAAACCATGAGAGGATGCTTCATTTTCTCTATAAGAGTGTTTTTTTCATGGTTTGCAATCGATAACTTTCATCTATGTAAGTTTTGCAAGTTTTGCAAGTTTCTTTAAGAAAGAATCAAATCAAACAAAAATATTTTTACTGCGCTATCATTGGAATACAAACTAATGCATGAGAACAAGGATTCCATCGATGATTGAAAAATAAAAAAGATGGATAACTGAATATATACACAACTATCAGGCGCCAAAATATGGCCCCAAACCATGGGCAAGAATCATTTATCCATAACTGGTTCAGGTTCATTCAGATCTAATCTCCACATCCGCATCAGATGATTATTTGTCTCCTTCATTTAATCATTGCTCACATGTGTTTTTTATGCTTATGTGTTTTTTATGCTTACGTGTTTTTCCTTTTCCTCATCATCTTATTACTAGACTGATGTTTGTAAAATGATGTCTCATTTGGGAAGATCATTTTTTTAAAAAAACACGAACAAACAAGACAAAAACACAATTCTAGCTTAAAATTTTGAAAATATCCTTCTAATTTATTTAGAGCTGGGGGAATAAGCCTTTAAGGCCCAAGATATTACATGGGCCTAGCAAACAAATATACCTCTAAACTAGGGTTCTCAAGGGTATATATATTCACAACTACGCTTCGTTTCCTCTCTTGTTACCGTCACCGTGAATTAGCCGATCAGGGTTTCAAGAAAAAGAGTTTCTCCGACATGAGAGCCAAGGTTTGTTGTTCATCTTGTCCTATACAGCTGTCTACCATTCTGTTCACGTATATGTATCATTCTTAGCCTAAGTCGCTGTTATTAAAAATCGTGTGTTTGCAGTGGAAGAAGAAGCGTATGAGGAGGCTGAAGAGGAAGAGACGAAAGATGAGACAGCGATCTAAGTAGACTCAGAGAAAGAGAGAGTGACTCCTCTTGAAAGACTTTGCTTTTCCATCTGCTTCCTTTGTTTCCCTTTTCGCTAGAGATCTTTAAAAGTACTTTTGGTTTGGTCTCATTTCAGTTTTTTAAGCGTTCGTAGCTTTGTTTTTGTCGGATTGTAGAGATCCTCAATTAATGGCAATGCTATATGTTTTAGTTAACCACTGATATTTATATTCTTGCACACGCCAATCTTAGTACTGATTTAGGTTTTGAAAGTATCATCGTTTGGCTTATAGATCCTGTGTAATAACTCAGATTTAGGTTGAACGATCTTGGAATATACAAATCTTGTTTGTTTAATCAAGAATGATCCAACACGTAATGCATTTGAATATGATAGTATTGTGATAATATCGTTGTGGTTAGTCTCATTTTATCCTCAGTCTTCCTCCAAACTGATTATCTCAGCTTGTAAGGTTTTCAAATTTAAACTTTTGTGAGAAGCCTAACAATCTGAGATTGCAATTGGTTGATCATTGCAACTAAAAGAAGCTTTGATAATGACAGTCGTATCATCAAAGCCCTAGACTTGGTTCTATCACTCTTGCTAAGAGAACTACTTGTCTAATATGAGTCTGTAAACTGTAACAATCACCACATATGCAAACCCGAGTTAGGTTCAAAACCGGTTTTTCTCAAAATCAGACCGACTTCGGAGGACAAATAGGAAAATGAGAGCAAACGTCTACTTTATCAGGAAGATAACATCTGATTGTGTTGGTCTATGTCAGAGCTTTAACCAGAAAACAAAAAAAGTATAAGTGAGAAAAGAAGAGTATAACCTAGTTCGTCTTGCGAGTCTAAAAGCTAGTGCAATAAGCAGTTTCCTTTAGGGTTTATAACACTGTCATTTCACAGCACAGGTAAAAACAGGTCGAATAGCAGTTTTGAAGTCCTCACTGAACTGTTGTTCAGAGAACCTCCTCGCTCGTTTCCTAGCATATTCAGCCATCTTTAGCCTCTCTGTCTCACTCATCTTCACAACCTCAACGATCGCTTCAGCGTATTCCTCCACCGTCTCAGCAAGAAACCCTGTTCTTTGTCCCTCTTCTTCCAACACAATGTCCATCTTAGGTCCAGCCGAGTTGTGAGCTGCATTACAAGTTTAAAAAAAAACAAAGAAGCCATTACAATAACTTAGATGAGAGAAACTGAAACTTCAACAATAACACAAAGCCTTAAAGTCTGACCTATTGGAATCGCACCAGCAGCCATGTACTCAACAACACTGATCCCAAAGTGTTCATCTATCATCCCATGCATACCTGCAACTGCATTTCCTAGCAGTGCCACTAGTTCTCTGCAATCATGGAAGCGCTCTGAGTGTATTACAAGAATAGAGAATTCCATAAGGAGGTTTGAGCAATAACCTGTACATAGCGTTCTTATAGAACTCCACATCCCCATCTACTTTGAGCTCACCTGCTCTGTCTTTCAACTTCTGCAGCCGTTCTTCATCTGATTCGTTTCTACAACTCCCCACAAACTGGAGCTTAGGTCGAGGGACGCCAGGACCTAACTTCTCTAAAGCTAGTGAAAAGGCCTCAAGCTGAAGCATATGAGCCTGGTACAAGACTGTAACTGAGTAAGCTGGGTAAGACAACTAATGTGATCCATCAAATACCTTCTCAGGACGAAACTGAGCAACTGATATGAAAACTGGAGGATCTGATGATCTTTCAAGAGGAAGTGTCTGCACATTAAAGCCAAAGATGTTAAAATAACAAGAAGATAGAGATTCAAGCTCTCTGATGGGTTATCACCTGGAGTCCTGAAGTATCACAAGGAGGGTAAACCCGTCTGATCCGTTCAGGTATCCTCCAAAGCACTTCGATATGAGACTTAGTCCACGAAGAGTTCACCATAGCTAGATGAGTACACGAGCCAACCATCCCATACAACCAGCTAAACGCTCTGTAGTAAACTACTTTGCAAGTAGATAACCAATTGCTACAAACAAAACAACAAATCTCATTACCAAAACCAACATAACTTAAACGTCAAGCAAGGAGAAAGCAAGCAAAACCTCTTGGCGATTGATGCGTCGTTGTTATACATAGAGTTTCTTTGACGGACACGAGAGATCATATCCAAACTAATAGTTGGGTAATGAGTGTAGCAAACGACTTTGCAACCGAAGAGACGAGCAAGAGGGTAAGTGAAAGCGTATCCACTCGTGTCGATGAAGTACAAAGGAGTGAACTTTCTTAAAGCCTCCCACGCTAAGTAAACAGAGCCGAGACTTTGGCCTATCATTGTGAAATGTGGGTATGTTCTCTCTTCGATCCATCTCCTGTTGTTCAGATGAATCACCTGAAAAGAAAAGATCGAAACTTTCATCAAAACTGAATCCAAAGGAGCTACTAGGCCTGGGCACAACCGAACCGAAAAAAACCGAAACCAAACCGAATTTCATGAATAACCGAGTGGAGCTATCTTTAGAATCCAAATTATCCGATATTTTTATTCAAACATCTGAATTACCGGATATTTAAACTGAAAAACCCGAATTATCTGAATATTTTACTTGTATTATCCTAAATGATCCGGAATAACCAGAATCCAATTGGATCCTGATTTCTTTTATGGATATTAACCGGTTCCTAACTTTGCTATCCAAACCGAACCGAATTTCATAAATAACCGAGTGGAGCTATCTTTGGAATCCAAATTATCCGATATTTTTATTCGAACATCCAGATTACCCGATATTTAAACCGAAAAATCCGAATTATCTGAATATTTTACTTATATTATCCTAAATGATCCAGAGTAACCGGAATCCAATTGGATCCTGATATTTTTTTTATGGATATTAGCCGGTTCCTAATTTTGCTATCCGAACCTAATAATAACCGAACCAAATTGAATATTCTAAACAGCCTAACCGTTCCTAATCGAAATAGCCGAACCGAAACCGAACCAAATTGAATGCCTAGCCTAAGCTATCTCTAGAGAGAGAAAGGACCTTGGGAGGAGAGAGGAGACTGACGCCGAATCGATCCACGGCGCGGCGAGCTAAGCTGTCGGAGGAAGAGTCGTGGTCTCCGGTGAAGACGATGCAGTCGAGATCGGGAGTTTCCTCTTGGATGGCTTTGACTGCGCACCAGAGGACTCTCTCGCCGCCGCCGCCGTCGTTCGTGTAGGGATGGAAGAATCCCACAGCGCGTTTCCTGCTCTTTTTCGCGTTGATGAGGGAGAGAGATAGGGTCAGTGATAATGCGGAGAGGAGGGTGAGGAAGGCGTAGAGGATGCAGCAGATCGCCATGGAAGCGTGTATCACTGAGGAGGAACGAAATGGTGAAGAAAGCGTTTTTTGTTCTTTGATATATTTTGAATATTACAGAAAGCACCCGAGACTTTGACTAAATCATAGTTATCCCCCTTAACTTTCATAATTGATTGTCACTATCTTTTTTCTTCTCTTTCAAATCGTAATAGCTAAGAAATTGATTTGGAAATTCAGAAACTTAAACACTAATTTTCTATTTCGAATTATGAGAATTATTATAATTTTTGTAATCAAATCATTTTTTTTATAGAAAATCCTAATCATTTCTTACAATTTTATTAACACTAGTACATAAACATCCACACCAACGAAATCGTATTTTCAAAATCATGATCTACTTTTTTATAAAAAAAAAACTTTTAATGAATCATGCCACAAATTGTGGTTTGTGTAGTTTTCGTTTTAAAGTTTAAAGAAAATGAAACTTTAGGGTTAAAATTCAAATTCAAAATTTTAATTCAATAAATAATATGCCATATACTCTATATACTAAAGCACAAGTCACTTGGCCAATCATGCTATGCCACATGTCTTGTGCAATACATTTTTAAAAATTTAAAAAAAAAATAAATTGATCAAAACGTAGTAAACGCAAGAAATAACTTCCTTTGATTTCTATTAAATTATTATTATACAATAAAATTAAAAATCACGTAGAATCCCTAATTTTTCTCACATTACGCCCACTATGTCACAAACTTTAAAACTGATTGCTTTTCACAAAATATTAGTCACGATGAACTCAAGTTCTTATCTACCTTTATTCAGAAATTGTAAATCTCTAAATTTTCTGCAATAAAATTATTATTTTTTGGTTCCATTCATTATTTCTGTAATTGGTTTCGTTGATTATAATATTCACATTGCCGAGTCTACCGTTTGGGAACGAAGTTGACTTGCACCAAATTGAACAGGTACATATTTCGTTTTTTCGTCCTTTTTGCATCAGATTTTTTGTGTTTTATCCTGCCTCCCATTTTCCGATATGAATAATATGTATCGTGACAACAGAAGAAGTGACTATATTGAGTGATTAGGAATGTCCAAATGCATAAGCAACTGTAGCAGTCTCTGCAGGTAATTAATTGAAGATCCACATATTTTGAGATTTATCTTATTAGTACAATCAAGAGACACTGAAAATTTGACGATTTTACAGCTTCAAGCGACGCCAAAATACTGGCACGTAAAGGCTAAATCTATATATAGCAAGCGGGTTACCATCAGCCTTTGAGTCTTGAAGTTAACTAGCCTGATAATTTTTCACCATATTGTTGTGATGAAGCGTTAGTGAGATTTATAACGTTCAAACTCTTCAATGCTCTTCTTAACTTGAACTTAACGTTGCTTTCTTCTTTTCTCATATATATATAAACTACATATGGTGAAAAAGTAAACATAATCACATTTCAAATGCTCTCCTCTTCTTTGATGAAGAGTATTAATCTTTTGGTTTCAACATTTTTGGTGATGATTTTGCAGAAAACCAGAATAAAAGTTCACCTTGAAGCATAACTACGGAGCCCCAAAAAGCAACACAAGAAGAAGATGAAGAAAAAAGAAACATTTAGTGGACTAGACAGCTAAGAGCAGGGCCTAAGAAACGCAGGTGGTAGTGGAAACAAGAACGACCCGGTCAAGCCATATGTTAGTTTTCCATTTTTATGTTCATAAAGTGGCATTAATTTTGTTTACGTACGGATCAAAATAGGTTTTGATTTGTTCTTAATAATATAGTTTACCAAATTTGTAGCTTTTCTCTGAAATAAAACGGGAAAAGAATTATAGCAATGAAAAGGAAAAAAGGTAGAAGAGCACAAGAAAGAAAACTAAATATACATACATAGGAAAAGAAGACGGAGAAGACTATAAAGTTGGAGCAACTCGATTTTACCCCCAAAAAAAACATTTGATTTTAAAACAACAATGCGGTGTGTCTAAGTTTTCAATTATTCAATTTTGTGTGTTTTGAAACTCTATTTTTACTGGTTCTAAACGTGAATTCAAGTTAAATTATTTCATTCTGTTAGATTTGAGTATTACTTTTATGGAAAAAAATAGATCTGAATAATATAGATAAAAAGAAGTTCAATTAATATATATTTTATATTTATATAGTTTGTTAGACGTAAAACTAGCAAAAATACAGTCAAATGATGTCAAGAGTTAAGGTTGGTATATTAGTAATTGTTCTTTTGAGTTTCCTCATTTTTATATTAGTTATTTATTTATTTTAAAATATTTTATAACAATTTTAAATTTTCTCTTATATCTATTAATAATAACTAGATAAAATAAAAAATTTAACTGTGAAAAAATATTTAGAATAATTTTTAGTTTATAAAATATATATATATATAAAATACTATGCCCGTGCATAGCAAGGGAGATAAACTAGTATTATCATAACATCCAAGACTACTTTGGTAAAAAGAAAAAAAGAAGATCCAAGACTAAACCCTGTGATTCGGCTTGAATAGGTGGAGCACTATGGAGACATTGTTCTTGTCAGCGAGCACTGGAACCATCTCAGGCAACTCTTCAAGAGTTTGACCTTTCCGATAACTATAAAACCAAACGACCATCTTCTCTAATGTCTTTGTTTTTTTTAACATAAGTTCCATGAACGAAGCCACGTGCCTCGACTCTACATCCCAATGTTTCAGGTTCTCAAAGACCCTCGCCTCCAAGCTCCAACGCTGATCCTTCTTCACTCCTTGCAAATCCAAGTACGTGTCAATTTTATTCTTCTGTACAAGAGAAAAGGTTTTCGATTATGTATACCGATAGTCAATATTTCAGGTTCTACAAACCCAAAGTGAAAGGACATGCATGGTTCTAGAAATATATATTTAAACTCACTAAAAGTTAGAATGGTCAAGGAAACTAATAAAATAAAATAGGGTTATGGAAAAATACCGTTATGGTGCCAAACATCATTCTGTGTATTGTTGTTAGCTTCTTCAGTTCAGGTGAGTTTTGTAGCACCCTGACTATACCTGGAATTACATATTGAGAGATCATTGTCTCAAGTGTCAAATCTTTGACCTTGAATCTAGGAATGGGAATACTGCGGAGCTCGGCAAGTGTTAAAACCTAACAAGAAGCATAGATAGATAGTAAATACCAAAAAACAAACCTCTAAAAAAAAAACAAAAATAGCTAAATAGCTAAAGCATTGCAAGACCAGAACAATTATTGATCAATGACAGTTACTTGGTAAATGACAATTACTTGGCAAAAAAGACAAAGAACAATTATTGATCAATGATGAGTCGCCTTTTACAAACATCTATAGCTGAGTTCTCAAAGAGTGCATATAACGTAGATTTAATGGAAATCAAAGCCTGAGTTCCAAAAAAAATAATAATGGAAATCAAAGCCTAGTGAAAATTAATATATTGGGTTGCTAGACTGGCGTGACATTAGTAAAGTAATAATGTCCATATCTTCCTTGGAATACAAGAAAACATACCGTAAGAAAGTTCTCTCCGAAAGTAAGCTTATCTACATGCTGCAACTTCTCTAGCATCCTTAGCACCATGGTTTGAAGAAAATCAGCCTCCAGATCTTCAAGTGCACAAAAGCAAATCTCCATTCTAGCTTCTTTTAAAGATGAGACATCAACTAAAGTACATGGTAACTGAGAGTTGGTCAAGCTGAGATAATGGATATGCGGTGCAATAATCTGTGTAGGGCCCGGAACCCAAATGTTACGCTTGATTACCAATGTTCTCAGACGCAAATATTTGCTGAGATCAAGAACCAACAGTTTATCGCAGAAGTCAAGGGTTAAGCTTTCAAGAACCGGACAGCCAGATAGAATCTTATCCATGCATTCTTCAGAGAGCTTGCAAGACTTTAAGTACAGAATCTTCAGAGATGTCCAAGACACGGGAAAACTTGGAAGTTTCAAATCAATAAACGAATACTTAACACTGAGTTGCTTGAAAGAGTTACTGATGTAAAAGGAATCAGGAACATGATACTTATGGTCACCATCATAACCGAACACCAACGACATATTCTCAACGTTTCGGGACATGGCGAACTCGATCCATCTGTCAATGTAAGGAATATCGTCTTGCAAGTTGGCATTGAGCTTGAAACTAATCATCTTGCGAGCCTTGTAGCGACCTAGTATTTTGTTTATGATATCACCTTTCGGCCCATGTGGCCTAATCCAGTCGAAGGAGAGGCAAGGTGTATCGGACCATACATGTCTCCATCTTTTGGACAAGATGGATGTTTTGATGGCAATTTCGGTCGGAAGAGAGGAGAGGATACTTTGGAGGATTACGTCAGGTAGAAAGCTGATTGAGTCTACACCGTCGCTTGAATCTCCTGCTTCTTTGGTTTTGTGGTCTTGGTGGCTATATCTTCTTGCGGCGGTTGCACCGTCTCCGTTTTCGCATTCGTCCACCATCCTAAGTTGTGCTTGGTGAACAAACCTACGGCTAGGGTAACACTTAATTTAGTTTTGTAGATAAACACAAGCTCAATCTTAAAAGAAATATATCATTATTTTTTTGACTGAAAAAATAATAATAAAAAATCATTATTTTAGATTTTATTTTGACATGTTCTGAATACTTTTAATTTCTTGTATGCATAAATAATAATACTATTTATTTAAAATTAATAACCATACTCAAAAATTCAAAATGGTTTCTTTATTTTATTTCAACTTTCCATTTTTTTCTGATAGAATTTATTTAGTTCATGAATATATTCCTCAGAGTTTACCAAGGTGTTATTAGTTGATGAAGTTTAATAATTTTTATAGCCAGAAATAATCTACTGTTATCAAATATTTGATTTTCATTGTTTATTATAAATCTAGTGTTATTGATTTTTGTATTTATGATATTTTGTAAAAATAGTTTAAAATCAAATGTTATTCAATGAAAGATTTAAAATGATCAACTAAAATCTAGTGTTATTAATTTTTGATTGATTTTCATTGTGAAAAATGTTGTTGAAGAGTTGAATGATTTTAACATTAATTTATGAGTACATTTTAGTAATCAGAATCCAAACTTTACCCAAAGATTTTCAGTTGAAGAATCAACTCAAGGTTATCAACTCACTTTTTCTCATGTGTTTTTCTTTATTTTCTTCTTTTTCACATTCTGGTAAGATCCTTTTTCTTGTATAAAATATCGTGCATTTCCTTTTTTTGTGAAGTAGCATAAAGTCATCATTTGATCCTCTCGTTTGTGTCACGTACGTACTCAATAGAAGACTGGAATGATAATTCACCGAACATTTAACACATTACAAATTGTCAATAATCAAAAGGGTTAGATGGAAAGAGATCGTAAGCTAAAGACACATAAATCTTGATATCACCAAGTACGAAAATATCAACTAATTGTGTTTGAAAATTATATTTACATGTGAATTAACGAACAAAATTGTTACATAAGACTTAATCGTTTTAATCAAGTTTAACTTAATACTATATTAATGAATCATGCCACAAACTGTTGTAGCTGAATTATGATTAGACTAATATCATCCAAACACCCTCTCTTACACGATAACTCGGCTAGTTTCTTGCAAGCAGAAAGTGTCTTTGGATTCTTCACGCCTACGCAGAACGGCCGAACCACATCAACCGCCTCCTGGTTCGTTACCTATAATGTCCGCGAAAATCTGGTTCAACATTCAAACCGTAGACTACAAAAAGAATCTTGACTCATTTTGATTTATGCTTACCTTATCCCAGAGGCCGTCAGATGCTAAGATCAAGAACTCAAGTTCCGGTTTTATCCGTAATGTTCTTGTTTCCGGTTCAGCTATCACCCACTCCTTGAGATACCGGTCTCCAATTCCTCGTGAGACGGCTAATGTTCCTTGAATTCTCCACACGCCGTTGCAGCTGTCAACATAACCACCCTACACAAACACAAAAGTAAACCGAACCAATCAAACAAAATCGGACTAATACATCATTTGGATTGCAGAATGGTAGAATCATATTCCTACTTTGCAAATTTTAACCAATCATAAAAAATTTCATAGACGCCACATCCAGCAGCAGCGGCAGCGGCAAAATAATGTACGGTGAACGAGACAAAAATAAGAGTAATTTGACGCAGCGGCAATCGCTGGTGGACTTCCAGAGACACAAGCAATGAGAAGCCGATGCCGCTGATATTTTTTGCGTCCGTTTTATCCTCCGTTTGTTGCCGCACGACTGCAAAATCAGTCAACCGTGCTTCATCTGTGCTTTGTGTTGTTGTCGTTAAAGCTTTAATTTTTGACGCTACCGCTGAGTTCCACGGTAATGAAACGAACAGAGCTAGTAAAAAAAAAATCGCATATATTCGCATTTTATTACATCCATTCATCAAATCCATAGATTCGATAATTTATAAAAATTATATTCCAACCTTGCAGATTCGATAATATATATATATTTTTAATAATATATATAATATACATATATATATTTTTCAGAATGTCATATAAAACTCACCAATGCTTCAATCCTTTTGAACTCACTAGCTTGAGAAGGATTATGATCGGTAGTAAGAGCCTCCGCAACTCCACCGCGGCTTATAACAGCCCGACAATCTCCGGCATTCGAAACCGAAAGCTCGCCTTCCGATATCAAAGCGGTTACACAACACGCGCCGCCCCTCGAGCCTTCTTTCAAGAAGTCCTCGTCCGTTTTGATGTAACCTTCTCGTATCGCTCTCTCAACCGAGTAACCTTCTTCTCCAGATCTCGCTGCCTCCATCGCCGCCTCAATGTTGTTGCCGAGATTCTTCGCCGCGAACTCCGCCGCTTTGGATCCGCCGTGACCGTCGAAAACGCCGAAGAAAGCCTTCTTGCGAACTCTCTCGCCAGGATCAACCGCCGCCGCATATCTATCTTCCATTGGTCCGCGTCTTCCTCTCTTGCAGTAAACGGAGTAAACTCCATCTCCTTCCGCTTCAACAACGTCATCCGCTTTTCCCGGCGTCTTCACCGTCGTACTGCACCACGATGAAACCGTGGGAGGTAGCTTTAGGTCAAGCATCGGTGGTCGCTTTCTTTTTAAAGCTGTGTTAGATTCAGAACTCGAAGTCGTCTCTTTAGGCTTCCTTGGAGGACACGCTATCATAATCTTCTTCGGTGGTGTCCAACGAGGAGAAGAGGGCGGCGTTTTGGCTGACGTCGGAGAAAAAACAAGTGGAGATGGGAAGTAAACCGGAGACTCCGAAGCCATGATCACTGACCTTGACATGGTATAATCTTCGGTGAGTTTCTTCTTCTCTCGATTTGTTTGCTTGGTCGGATTCTTAGAGACTTGCATATAAAAAAAGAAGTAAAAATAGGGTTGCGTTTTAATTAATGTACTGCTTGTTGTATACGTCAGAGAAGGCAAGGACCTTGTGAATTAGCGAAATAGTTGGCGGTTAGATTTTGTATATATATGACCAAGTTTTGGTCAACGGTCAACGACGATTATTTCTCTTTCTGCATGCTAATTAACACCTACGTGACCAAGTCTCTCTCTCTATTTCTTGTAGTTTAGTCAAAGTCACGTCGGTGCCAAAATTGCACATCTCTATCATATTTTCATCTGTTTTTTTCGGAGTTGATTACCCATTAAGACACATTTCTGTCTTTTTTGACACAAAAACACACTTCTTGCTGGAGGGGCACCTTGTCCATACAGGTGGCAAAAGGTGGACACTACTACCCTTTGCTGGCTTAACTCGGATAGGAAGGAGATGTTTGACGTTTTGTGAAACCTTGGTCTGGTTAGTGGGGACCAAAGTAAGGGAAGATCGTTTTGTCTTGTTGTGTTTCCTAGTTAACGTTATTTGTTATTTAGGTAGGTGAGGTGGGTCACTCTTAACCGTTGGATGAAAACCAATCCAAAGGTGAGGGACGTTTTGTATGTAAAGAAGTAGGTTTGTCATTAAATGCATGTATTCTCTTCATCTCGACGACGGAGGAAGTACTGCAACGCCAAAGGTATTATTTGAAGATTTTCGAGTTTTTTTTTCCAATCACATGTTAGAAAAGCTTTTAACAATGTTGAATCAGTTTGTACGAGAAATTTATGTCTAAAAATTGCAGCTTTTGTGTGTTATGTTCTCGTAGGTGAAGGAAGAAGAACGTGTATGTTGGCGATGGATGACCAATGTTTGGTTATAAGTGGTGACTGGGTATGCGGATATGAAGGGAAGTGGGATTTTGTCATCGAAAAGCATCAGATGGGTAGAATGGTTGAGATTCGCGAGGGTATGGGTTTCAAGGAACTTGAAGATAACGTTCTCCGGGAGTTTAGACTTGATGAAGGGTGTTCCCGTGTATCCCTAAGCTACTGGCCACCAACAAGTTTTGAGCTTGCGACCGGTATCCGAACACCACCGGTACTGATAACAAGTGATGGGGCTTTGAAGTATTTCTGTCAACATATGAAGGTAAAAGGAGGGATGAACCTATTTGCTCGGTTTGACGCTAAACCGAAAGACGTGGACACTGAGGTAGTGGATGACACCGTAATGTGTTTTGTCTCACTTACGGCTGCTCGATTTCAAGTAAGCGGGGAGTTTGGGTCAGGGCGTTCTAGACAGGGGTATGTCTCATCTGCAGCATCGAAGACCAAAGTTATTAATCTAGCAGATGATGATGAATTCGTACGTGAAGTTGAGAAAGTGGAAGGGAAAATGTTCAGTGAAAGTTGGAAGGGAGGAAGCAGCAAGGCAGAAGTAGTGAGTGGTTGCAGTTTGGGTAGTGATGAAGACGTTAATGTTGAAAGGGATTTGGACGAGATAGAATTGAGGCCTAGGGGATATGATAATGAGTTTTGGGATCCATTGCTAGCTGGCGATTATGGAGGTTCTAATGCCGTGAATGTTGTGTTCAATGAGGATGAGATTGTGGAAGGGTTGAAGAAGAAGAATGGACCTCGGTCCTACTTCTGTGACACCAACAGTTGTTTTGACCATTGGGTTGAAGTTGGTGGTGGTAGCGGTGGAGATAACAAAGCCAAAGTGGAGAATGTTGGTGGCGTGGGGAGTGGTGGTGTGGGAAGTGGTGTCAATGTTGCCAAACAAGGTAGAAGAAGCAGTGAGCCAGCGCGGAGGCTAGAGGATGTTGATGACGAGGAATTTGATATTCCCCCTCTTTTTGATGACACGGAATATGATGCAGCTGAAATCCCAGATATGGATGTGGATGAGGGTGATGGTAATATAGAAGTTAGGAAGGTGTTTGGGAGTAAGTCGGATTGTCAGATAGCATTGGCAATATATGCTATTAAAAAGCAGTTTAAATTTACTCAGACAAGGACGAAGTTGGATTCATTCGTTGTAGAATGCCCTGACAGTAAGTGTGATTGGAGGGTCACTGCACATGAAATTATGGGCTGTGGATACTACGAGATAAGGAAGGCGCAGCTTGATCATAGCTGTCCAATAGAATTTAGGTCGGGGTACAAGAGCAAAGCGACATCTCGTATAATAGCAGCTGTTTACAAAGCTAAATTTGGAGATCCGGGTAAGGCGCCAATAGCAAGGGATTTACAGAGGCTAGTGTTGGAGGAGCTGCGGGTAAACGCTTCCTACATGAAGTGCTATAGGGCGAAGGAAAAAGCCATCATAGGGTTGCGTGGTTCAGATGAGGACTCGTACTTGAAGCTGCCAGAGTATTTATATATGTTGAAACTTGCTAACCCTGGCACTATAGCTGATTTGGAGACTGATTTAGATGAGGACGGTGATGAGCGTTTTCTCTACCTGTTTCTTGCATTTGGTGCGTCGCTTAATGGGTTCAAGAAGCTAAGGCATGTATTAGTCATTGATGGAACACACCTGAGCGGCAAGTACAAGGGGATTTTGCTGACCGCAAGTGGCCAAGATGCCAATTTCCAGATCTTCCCGCTTGCATTTGCAGTTGTGGACACCGAGGATGAGGATGCATGGACATGGTTCTTACAGAAAGTTGAGAGGATTCTTAGCGATTCACCAACTCTATCAATAATATCAGATAGGGCGGTTTGCATATCGAATGCAGTGAGTAAAGTATATCCTCAAGCTCAGCATGGCGCGTGCATAGTTCATTTGGCAAGGAATGTGAACTCAAGGTTTTCAAGTAAGAACTTAGCAAAGATGGTCACTGCTGCAGCAATGGCGCATAGGATACGAGACTTCAGGAATATTTACGGGAAGATTAGGACGACAAACAGTGCTTGTGGGGTTTACTTGGGTAATATTGGGGTAGCTCGGTGGTCAAGAGCTAATTTTGCAGGAGAGAGGTATAATATTTGCCTTTCCAAAAGATGACTGGCGAATAGTATCAAACTCTCGAGTGCCTCGGAGAACATGGCGAATGAAGGGCAAAATCTCCAGCGAGGAGTAGATATTGAGACGCTTGACGGGGAACCTATCAGTTGCGAATAATCTGGGTGGGAGACGGAGGTCGGGTCCATCTGTTCCTAATTTGGAATTGATGTTAGTGTTGAAATGTGAAATCAATAACTATAAAAACCCTAATTTCTATATAAGCTTCGAGAAATATAATCTATGAAAGACTAACCTCCGATTTGCGTTGGCGGCGTTTTCTGCATCGTCTTTCCTTTCTTCTTCTTACCCTTCGGTTTCGTCATGATTCGCGAGGGATGAACTGTGTTAAAGAGGAGAATGAAGAAAAGGTGGAGATGAAGGAGACAAGCGAGGATAGTTGATTTCTGGGTTAGATTTTGGTGAAGAAGGTGAAGATGAAGGAGACAATCGAGGGAGAGTGAAATCGTTAATCTAGGGTTTGTCAATTGGGGGAATCGTAAAAGACGATAGGATAATGTTTGATACTCATAATGTTTAATGAGCATATATTTTGTTTGAAATTCAAAATTCAAACCAATAAATAATATTTAATAAATAAATCAAAATATTTTTAACCTTAGTTAGGATGTCCAGTTAGTTCATCTAGTTAGTGGTAGATAAGGTTGAGGGTATCTATGACATTGCACATGAAGAATATGTGTCTCCAGCAAAGAGTGTCTTAATGTGTAATTCCAAAAACAAAATGTGTTCTAGAAGATAAAAAATTCTTTTTTTTTTGGGTAAGATGCTTTATTATATGTTGCCATAACGAGATTTTATATAGTTTAATCTCTAGTTGGACCCGGTTATCACGTGAAAATCTTTAAGCTTTGAATGTTGATCTACCGTCCACTAATACGAGATTGCGCGCGGTGTTTTTTTTTTTAATAATGTTTGTTCATTAATTGAAACATTTTGCAACACTACAATTTTTATGGATTGTAAAATGACGAATACGTATCTTAAATGTATAGAGTTAACGTATTACAACTTATTTTAATTATTTTTAAGACTTCATATGTATAAAAAAAAGTTAAGTTTTACGGCTGACACAAATCACCAAAACCAAATAGCAACATCGATTGTATAATCACGAAAGAAGATTAGGATTTCTGCTCTCAATTTGTTTACTATTGACTCTCCATAAGTGATTTCATTTTCTACCTCTATAAAATTGTGTTTTAGTTCTCGTCCTATTTTATTGATATGAATTAGTTTCTTTTTAACTTCTTCTATTAATATGGTGAATTACATAAGCGTCAATTTAAAAAGATGGACATTAGTAAAAATTAGTTCCACTCCATATCTAAGAATTAAAATTTTGAAGAAAATCACCAGCAAACTCTATTAACAGGTTCGTGTTCAAATCTAACATATTGAGCTGTTATAAAATATATAAGTGCATATGTCTAGTATGTATTCGCTAGTTCGGTATAAAAATCATCTAATTCTATAACAACAAAACAAATTACTTATTTTATTAGCTTATTCTTTTGAAAATTAGTTACTCAAAAGTATACAAATAAAAATATATATAATAATTTACCATTCTAGTATATGTAAACTATGTATAAATTAAGAACTGTTTGATTTATTAAATGATAAACCAGAAAATTATAATAAATAGGTCAAATATTTGTTCGTACAATTATAATAACTAGATACGGTATTAGGGAGAAACAAATATTAGACGAATGATCAAATCTCTCATTCTATAGACAAACTCAAAAGGAGGTGATTGAAATCTTGTCATGATATTTCATTACAAGTTTTTTAGAAATAAAAATCAAGACTAAATTATTTAATCTGAATGAAATAATATATATTGTGCTTCCAATACTAAAAATCACTTTTGATTTGAAGAAGTGTGTTTTTGAGATTGTAATGATCAAATAAGATATTAGAAACCATCTATTAAAAAAATAATTTGTATGCTTAAATTATATACATTAGAGTAAGCACATAAATCAAAATCAATATTTTTTGTTAACTTACAGTCACGTTTTTGGTAAATAAATCAAAATAATCATTTTATTTACTTTATATGGAATAAATTAAACTTTAGTAATATTTACATAGATACATAGTATATTTTAATATAAATATTTCTTGCTCATATGATTTTTTAGCATTTGTATATTACTATAAAAAAAACTTTAAATCGTTAATAAAAAAGCTTTTAATGTATATTTTTCTATACAAATTTCAAAATTAAAATATTAAGATCTCAATAATTTTTCAGAGCAAATTTTGAAATTTGCATATTTATATAGCAATATATGAAGTCTCATTTATATAGTATACAATTAATTTCAAATGATATTGATATATATATATAATATGAATATTTATTAATGAGACATCATATTCATACGATTTATTAAGGATGTGCAATTTATCCGATATCCAAATCCTTATCTGAATCCGATCCAAAAATCTGAACCAAAGTAGCAAAATACCTGAACGGTTATTGAATTTGTAGAGATTGGATATCTGAACCCAAACGGGTAATATCGAAACCTGAACGGATAATATCTGAACCCGAATAGATATCCAAAGATAACCAAACATAAGTATACTTAACCATATATTTCTACTTTACTTCTCTCATTTTATTCAAAATATTTATATTAATGATGCACTTTGCTCAAAAATAGATAATATACATATAATTATGGACAAAATTATTTGTTATTCACTTAAAATAGAAATCAAGCTCTTGCTTTTTGCATTAACAAAAGTTGCAATCTAAAATTTCAAAACAACAACTAAATTAGTGTCTTTCTATTTTTAAAGTTTTATCTTCAAACTTATTAATAGCTTAATATTTTAAAAATTAGAAAACCAGTTAAGTTAAAATATATTTTAAAATAGAAAAACTTAAACAATAAATAATTTATTTATTTTTTCTTCAAAATTTAAATATCTGAACCTGACCCAAAATATCTGAACCCGACCCGAAGTATAGAAATAATCGAATGGTTTCTACACCTTTGTAATGAAATACCCAAAAATCGTAAATACCCAATACGGATCCGAACGGGTATCCGAACACCCACCCCTACGATATATGATCATTCTATCTTGTTTGAAAAAAAAAATTAAACCATTGATCACAAATGGTAAAAATCACACATTGAAAATTTTCAATGTGGGACTTTTACTACTTTTAGTAATTTATAGTTGTTTTTAAGAATTCAAAATATAAAATATAAGAAAAAATATAATTTTTTTATTATATGCTTAATGTTATTGTTTAATTTCTTTTAATAATATAAAATTAAACAAAAAAGAGAGATGGTACAAAAATTGTTATCAAATATGTATTATTCATAATCATTAATTGTCATATATATGATAATCATATTAGGTAATTCCAGAAAGAAAAATATTATTTTGTACACTATTAATTAATTTGATAGTTAGTTTAATAAAATCATAGTATATGTTTATATGGACCAACCAATTTTTCTAAGAATTCTAAGAATCATCCTCGTAATGCTCCAGGATTAATATATAGGGGACTATCTTAATTACGAGTGTTCCGAGATGTACGATTCTTAAGCGTCTGATCAATTGATTACTCCCTCTGTAACAGTTTAAGTGATTTTTAAAGTTTTTGCACTTGGATTAAGAAAATACAAACTTTTATACAATTTATCTTGGTTACATAAAAATATCATTAAATGAAATTAATTCAACCAATAAGAAAAAATTCAGTATTTTGCAATTGGTCACAAAGTTTAATTGGTATTAAATTCTATCTAAAACTAGAAGGGTATCCGCGCGAAATATTGTTTAATGGTTGTTAGATATGATTTCTTGGATGATCTAATTATGTGGTCAATCTTATTTGTATGGAACATTATTTGATGTTTTATTGTGTTATGTAGTTAGGTAATATGTTAATATATTATGTGTTTGTTTTTCATTAATGTGTTGTTGTGTGTATAATTGTGTGGTGAAGTGAGCTTCTAATGTAAATTATATTGAATTTTAACAATTTTGCATTTATGCATTTGTTAATTTTAAGATTGATAGTTTTAGCGTCAGAATTGTATTTTAATTTGTCACATTTTGAACATTACTCTTTTAAAATGTTTTTTGCCCGCTCTCCATATTTTGACATGAAGCCATCACCATCTATGTAATTCGCATACCTTTCCGGTGTGTGGCGCTTCTCGCCATCACTGAGAAAAGACTCACCTTTGTGTTCGTGTTTTTCCTCACATTCATCTCCTGTGATATTATCTGGTACTTGTTATAGATCATGCTTATGAGTTCTCAATTGTGCGGTTGTTTTTCACTGTGTTGTAAGTTGTTTTGGTCAATATTGGTCCTCTTCTTTTTTTAGATTTTGGCTAATGTTAGGAACTACGTCTCGTTGGGTTGGGTCAGAGTTCATTTGTCTTTGATGTTGTCTTCCTCTCGTTGACTTGCCGTCGATAGTCTCTACTCGTCTTGGTTTTCAAGATCTGATTTTTGGTGATCTGACTTCTATGCTTTTTTTCATAGCTCGAGGATGGCTCCACGGTTTGCTGATTTTGTTTCATCTCCTTTTCTATCTTTGTTCTCTCATCTTGTTGTACCTTTCATTTTTGCTCACGTCTCTGGTGGCTCTTTTTTCGCCATATTTGCTACTCTAGGTTTGAATAGTGTTTTCTTCTGTGCATGCTTTGTGTGCTTGGAAGGTTATTTCTAGTCTAAAGCTTGAGCTTTTGTTTTCCGGTGGTAGGCTTCCATTCTCCCTCCTTCAAATGGTTTCTTTTTTTCTCTTGCTTCCCTTGGTGTAGGTGTGCGGAGTTAGTCTTTGGAGCTTTGGTCTCTTCTATTTAGAGCTTTGTGGTTCTTCGCTGGCATGAACGCCTTGTAAGTGCTTGTTTAGTTTGTGAGGTGTTTCTTACTTTTTAGCTAGTGGTTGTGATTCCGGTGCTTGAGGCATGTGTCTTCTTGTTTCGTCTCCTGATGATTATTCTTTCTCTGGCCTTTTTAAGTTTTTTGGGTTGGTGCTTGATCACGCTCCTTTGAGCTCGGAGGAATGTTTTGTCTTATATTTTACTTCCTCTGTTCCAAAATAGGTGATATTTTAGAAAGGTTTTGATGTTCAAAATAGACGATATTTTGATATTTTGATATTAATTTAAATTTTATTAAAAAATTGTGTGACCAATGATGTTTTATATTTATTTTTAAAAATTGGATGAATTAATATTGGTTTATATTTTTAATGTTATTTTTTAGAAAATGTGTATACCTTAATTCCTGTGCATACACTCAAAACATCAAATATTTTGGAACAGAAGGAATATCTTTTTATCTTTTCTAACATCCGTTTGTTCTATCTAAGATATTATTGGTAAGATGAGGTAAGTTAGTTTTCTTTGTTGATCTTTTTCCAGTTCTAAACTTTTATTGAGTTAGTGTTACTATGGTATTTGGCTTTTTCTATTTTGTTGTGGAAGTTGTAGGTTTAGATTAAGTGTTGTATTCTAGTTTTTTCTTATTAGTTTGATTATTTAATGATTTTTAATAGTAAAACTAGATTTCGACCCGCGCAACCGCGCGAGTTTTTGTTTTCTTTTATTTTTATATAAATATTTTGTTTTCAATTCTAAATTGGTATATATTATAATATATGTGTCTATCAATTTTTAAAACATAATAAGTTTACGGTATATTTTTTTCATTGAATAGATTGATTTAAACTTTCACATGTATTTGTATATTCTTCTATATATATATTTTCGTATTATTATTTTATTATTAAAATCGTAGCTATATATATAAAGATTAGTAAAATATTGATTTATTGTCATATTCAAAGATATTGTAACATTTCACAAATTTAGAAAGTTTTTTAAAAATTAAACTTTTCGCTTCATAGATTTATATTATCGAGTAAATAATTAAACATTTAGTTTTTGTTTAATTTTTTTTAAAAACTATATAGTTTAAAATTTTTTTTCATTGGTTTAAGGCAGTAAAGATTAATCATTGTTAGATAATATGATTTTTGTTATTTAAAAAAAATCTTTATAATTTTAAAAGTTAACATCGACAAATATTTAAATATGGAGATATAATATTACAACACTAAATTATATATATTTAATTTATACTATCTATAAATCCAATGAATCATCTATTCTTTAAATCCAATTACTGATAGCCCAATAAAAATTTCTGGTAGGCTCAAAATTTAATTGATAAGATTAGAGATTAAAATTAACATGACTTTCTAGAAATAAGTCCATTAGGTCCATTTTTAAAAAAATCACACATGAATCAAGATTGTGACTTCTATTTTAATATATAAGATAAATATATAATTTATAAATAAAATAATATAAAATGGTAAAATAATTAAAAAAATATGTTATTTTAGTCAAAAAATAAATTAAATATTTAAAATATATTTATTTTATTTATTTATTTATTTATTCATTCATCTTGAATTTTAGTGTCCGATAAGATAAATTATCAAATTTTATACAACAATGGTTAGTAAATAGTGCATAATTAGAAAATACATGGCTAAATTGCAATAATCTATAAGAAAAAAAAACTAAAAATGTATTAAAAAAAATATAAAAGACACATGTCATCAAACCTCTTTGCCACTTGTCATAAGAAGAGAAAAAACTAATTTTATATATAAAGATAATGAGAACATCAATTATTTCGAAACAAATTTTTTTTCTCTAAACGCTACTTAAAGTGATACGGAATGAGTAAATTTTTGGTTATGTTAACTGTAATTTTTTTTTTTTGATAAAAGAAAGTTATCCACGCCATTTATTTTAGTAATCGAACTGAACGCACAAACATACATGCTTCCGCTGCAAATGTTCGTACCAGATGGTATACATTTTTTTTAAAAGCTCTTGAATGTATGATTCTGAGTCTGAGAAACTTAATGTATTTACTAGTTCCTGTAACTGAATGTTTGTCTTTACAAAATGGAATTTAGCTGACAAAAAAACAAAATTTAGTTTACACGCTAGAAAAAGTACTATGTATTGATTACCAAAAAAAGAGAGTAACGAAAAAAAAAAATGATAAAAATCTGTTTGACAAAAAAAAAATATGATAAAAATCTTGTTTTGGGCAACAAATGATAAAAAAAACATAATAAATATACACATAAATACGAAAGACTTTTTTGTCAAAAAATGGGATAAGTACGAAGAATTAGGAAACTAGTCAAATCTGGTCTTCGTAAATTTTAGTTAACAATGTGTGCATTTTAATAAGAATCTGTATTCGTTGCTAATTAGCTTAAAAATCATGAACTTTCAAGTCAATATTAGTGTATGAATAATAATTAAATGTTGATGTGAATAAGTAAATGGCTCCCAGCCAACTTTTGTTTGAATGTATTCGTGAATACAAGTGATGATGAATAGACTCGAATAAGAAAAATAGACTTGGAACATATTCATTTCTAGAAAAGCTATCCATTTATAGAATTTTAATATATATTTTTAACTGAAGCTTAGTTTTTGTGCTTAAGAACATTCACAATTTTTAGATATTCTCAACAGTATCAATTAGAGATGTCAAACATGTTTACGCATCCCGTTCCGTCCCGTACCGCGGCGGGTTAGTCGTCGAGCGTATCACAGTGGGTCTGTCTCGTGCAGGCTGCAGTCTGCAAACTGCCTGCTACAGCTTCTTTCATGAATCTTCAAGTAGAAGAGTTGTGTAAGAGAGTTGAAGAAAGCTCATTAAGTTCTACAAAAGCCTTATCAAAATCAATGCCACAAAGCTCTGTTTGTGTTTGCGTTTTTGAGTTAGAAGCTTTCTTTTGTTATCAAGCATAAGCTTTTGTTAAGTTTGAACCTGATTGAGCTGTTGTTTTTGTAATAATTTGGCTCAAGTGTTGTATGTCTTCATCAAACCATCTCTTTTTTTAATTATTTGGATTGCAAAAAAATTCGTGAATTACTTTGCCAAATTATACAAGTGACGTGATATACAACTAACCTTTCTCCTAAACAATACCATTGTAACCAAATTTAATTTAAGAAAAATACATTCACAATAACAAAACCAATCAACTTAAATAATAAGTATCACATTGTAATAAAGCAATTCATAGTTGTGAGTAATAAAAAGAGAAAACAAATCAAAACACCACCAGAGCTCGAGTCGTCATCGCCGGAGCTGGGGTCGTCATTGTCGGAACTTGAATCATCATCACCGGAACTCTTTATGTTTTCTGGAGAAAAAGTCACAAGAATCGCTTTCTTCTCATTCTCTCTCTCGTTTTTTTTCAGATGAAATAAGAAATGAAGAAAAAATGCGGGTCTATGTAATCCTGCATGACCTGTTTCGGCCCATCCCGCAAAAGACCCAGTCCCGCAAAGACCCGTCCCGGGAGACCCGCAAATTTGCGGGCCTAGAAAACCTCGTTCCAGTACCGTCCCGCGATAGTCCTTTACGGGCTAGGCCTGCGGTCCAGATCCATGATTGTCATCTCTAGTATCAATCTATATATAATACTAATATTTATTTAACTATTTAACTATTTAATTTTAAATGAAATAAAAAGCCAACTCAATAATAGAATAACATGTTAAATGAGATATTTTCTCACTTTTGTAATTTTTTATCTACTCTATTAAAATAGAGTCATTATTTTATCTACCGTAAAAGGTTTATATGCCAGACCATTAACTAAAAAGTAACAAAATATCCTAAATTTATGCATATATGATATTTTTCCTAACAAAAAACAATATAAATCCAAACAATATCATTTCCGGTAAAGTCTAATCCATTTCTATTATGAAATTATTTTTGATTCTTTACCATATTTTAGTCTAGGCCGGATTTTCTGTATTTTTGGGTAATTCATTTGGAAATTAAATAGTCTAGCCCAATTCTTTTTAAAATTATCATATTAAGTTTTTATAGATAACAAAATAAATAATAATTTATTAGTTGTATCATTTCTACGATTGATTTTTATATTAAAAACAAAAATAAAATATAATACACTAAATTAAAAATATTTTCAAAATATTATATTAGATAATTTAATCTAGTCACACAAAAATATTTCAAGAATACAAACTTTTAAACAAAAAAACCAATATATACAATTTTCAAAATAATGATTACATAAATAAAAATTGTTATAAAATATATATATTTTTATAATTTATGTTATATTTTAATTATTATACTAAAAACAAAAATATATCCGCAAGAACTTGCGGATTCAACTATAATTTGTTTGATTGTAGAGAAACTTTTTAGGAGACTTTCATTGAAAATGCTCTAAGATAGAGCTCCAAATATTCATTTTTTCACGAAGGGTTTTAATTAGCCCTGGGACGGATCGGATTCGCCGGATCCGTAAAATTGCTATCCGGATCCGGATTCGGGCTCTCTTGATATCTGGGGTGAGGATATCCGGACTAAAATCCGAATAACCACGGATATCTGGATCCGGATCCTTTTTTTTAAAAAAAATTTAAAAATTAATAATTAAATTAAAAACTAGCTAATTAAAATGATTTATCTAATTTATTTAGCCTATTAATTTTTTTAAATGAAATATTATTGAAATTGAATAAAATTTTAAAAATTCATTATTTTATATAAAAATTATATATAGTATACATATATAAATATAATTAAATTTTAAATATTTTAAATAAATAGTAAGTCCGGATCCGTATCCGGATATCCGGACCTAAAATTTCATTATCCGGATCCGCCGAATCCGTAAAATCAAGATTCGGATCCGGATCCTCCATTTTTCCGGATCGGATCGGAGTAAATCCCGGATCGGTTAACGGATCTCAGATATAAGTCTCAGCTTCTCTCCGAGGTCTTCACATGAAACCTCACTCTCCGAGGTCTTCACATGAAACCTCACTCCGTATGGTTTTAAAACGCATAACGAAATAAGAAGAATGATTTTTTTTTTGTATACCTAGAAAAATGTATTGTATCAATTTTCTTTAAGAAAGAGTAACACCATCTCGATTTGAGTTGAGACATCATACCATACGTAAATGAGTGTGTATTAATGTATTGTGTGTATATAATTGGGGAGCAGTTGACTTTACCTCCTCATATATGAATATAAATAACTTCTCCTAAGGTTCAGTCTCGGGATGGCCTTTTTTGACTTGGCAAACCAATTTAACATTCAGAGTTTACTTTTTGGTTAGCCAATACAACTTAAAATATACTAGAACATACAAGAAAAACATGTTCACCTTTGAAATTGACTAATAATGACAAAGATAACTGTTTGAAACAAAATAAATTCACATTCATAAAACAATCAGTTAATTAAATATATATGCCACATGTAAACCAGAGGTTGACGATTGGATAGTTGGTAAGACATGTACACACATAATTCAATAGAGAATGCCAAAAAAAATCAATGTGATGGTCAAAACTGAGGGGCACAGTTATCCTTCAATGTAGTCCAAATTTATGCTGAATCGGAAAGTGAGCTTTCATGTGAAGACCTCGGAGAGAAGCTGAGAAGGATCAAAGAGAAAATATACCACTGGTTATTCAATCGTTTAACCGATTACAATTGGTTACATATACATTGTTTTTTCATTTGACCCAAAAAAAAAACTTTGTTTCCTCACATTTTCTCTGAATATAAACATTCATAGCCATAAAACTTGTACCAGAAATTCTAATTTATTTCTGTGATTGCTTCTTTTTAAGAACAAACTTGTGGAATAATGAAACAATATCATTATCACAAAACTGAATTTGAGTGTGCTTTTCTAAAGACATACGAGTCATTTGGTCGTCTTTACAAGGTTTTTCTTTAAAATCTGTTATGTTATTGTCATATTGTATACAAACTGTCAATTCGAGATTCAAATGTAAATTATTTTGTTACTATAGATAACTTTTACAAAAATCATATTTATAGCCTAGTGGTTAACTTATTTTGTGAGTTATAATATAGCATACTTAACTTCTTTAATGGTTTTGGCTTTTGAGTTCATTTCTAGTTGTCCTACATATTACCTAGTAGAAAGCGTCCAAGGTTTTGCGTTTCTCATGTACTATTAATTTTTCTTCCATTGTTCATCATTATTTTGAATTTTAGAATGTATTTATGTTGCAATACATAGATTGCAGTCAAAGAAGATCTAATTTGATGCTTATGTTTTAGTAAGTTGTTCCGATGCTTATCTGTAGTGGAGGTTTTTAATATTCATATATAGTTGTTGCCATCAAGGAGTGGAAGACTTTTTCGGTGGTTCAATCTAGTCTCAAATCAAAGAATAACAAACACTATGCATGGACCACCTAATGTCAATGACTCTTGACCAGCAAATTATACACCTAACTATAAGGCACGAATTGAGTGGAGGAGTTACAAAACATCTAAATTAACCGTATATACATTGTGAAAATTGT
Source organism: Brassica napus (assembly GCF_020379485.1). NCBI lineage: Eukaryota > Viridiplantae > Streptophyta > Magnoliopsida > Brassicales > Brassicaceae > Brassica > Brassica napus. Next base: position 5,452,134 of record NC_063447.1, read on the forward strand.
AAGGTTCTTCTTCATATTCATTTTTAAATAGATTGAAATATATAACCATTCAGTGCAACACACAACCTCTTCGGTGGTATAGTCAAAGGACACGCGGTGAAGCAGCACGGAGCAGCACGGCACTTCCAAGTTCCAAGCATACGTCAGCTATTTCAATCCTACACGTGGCATGTCACCAGCAAAGAAGAGCACACGTATGACGTGCTATTGTTCCTGAATCACCACGTTGAGACACTAGCAAAACCACATCCGAAACAGTGCCCATCTATATATATAGACCGGTCTCTTCGAGTATTCGTATTATCATCATCATCAAGTTGTTGTGGTTTTTATCTGTTTTCTTAAAGCCAAGTCTGTTTATTACTTGTGTTATAAGTAACGAGCTATGGCGTCTCAACAGGAGAAGAAACAGCTAGACGAGAGGGCCAAGAAGGGTGAGACCGTTGTGCCAGGTGGGACTGGAGGCAAAAGCTTTGAAGCTCAACAGCATCTCGCTGAAGGTCTTATCTATCTTTTTTTCATCCCATGGCTGCGTATGTTTCAAATTAGGGATATGGACTATATAGTAATGGGATATTGATATTTGTTGGATATTATGTAAATTTATGTTAAAAGGGAGGAGCCGAGGAGGGAATACGAGGAAGGAGCAGTTAGGAAGTGAAGGATATCAGCAGATGGGACGCCAAGGAGGTCATAGCACCCGTGACAAGACCGATGAGGAAGACGCCGAGGATGAGTCCAGTATTAGGACCTAGTCTCAATTAAGATGTCGATAGATGTGTAATAATATCGTTTTAAATCTTTCCATATAGTTGTGTGTTTGGTTTCCTGTCATAAGCCCTTGTTGAGTTCATAAGATGATGATCACCATTATATGTTTTCGTCTTCTTCTATGTACGCTTGTGTTTCGTTTGCTATCTAGTACCGAGTGTGTTTTGACTTTCACTCATGTTTTTCACCGTTTCACGACAAGTTGGGATGGGGTCCTCAAACAAAATAAATTATCATAAATTACTGAAGGACAGTTTCCTTGCTTTGTTATTGTGAACTGATGTGTTTTTGTAGGTTGCGTCTTGGAACTGGCCAATCCGCTGCCTCTCATTGTACAGATAGCATCCGAGAAGGAACGAAGGAAGAACAATGAGTGAAAAGTATTAGCACAGGAAGGAAAGCATTCCTCTTTGAACCATCGGTTTGTTTCAGCTTTAATTTTGTGGACATAAGAAGATTCTCTTAAAGGGTGATCATGTCCAAGAGAATGAATATATATACAACAAGAAGAAACCATGAGAAGCACCATTAAAACACCTGACGCATTACTTATATCACTCATCTCATTGCAACATATACAAAGCTACTAAGATCCGTTTTTGAACTCATTCATCAATTATTTGCTTTCAATCATTACATAGTGTCACAAAGACAAGAGAATGACATTAAAAAAAAAACCAAGAGATTATAAAGAAACATATACTAGTAGAAAACTATATGGCTGTCAAACACAAATCAAAAAATTATTGCCAAGATTTGTTAGATCCTTTCTTCTTCTTATGCCACACTCTGCTGCTTCTCATGGTCTATGTACATTTGCTCTGCCCACAACGGCAGCTTAAACTCGTCCCTAACCGCTGCATCATTCAACCCGAAGGCTCCCTCCTGTGCACTATCTTTCACCAGCGAGTTCACCCACGACACATCTGGCTCATCGCTGTAGTCCCTCACAGGACGTGACACATTGTTATTGTTATTATTATTCCCATTAATCCCAAAGGAGACACTTCTCCTCATCTTGTTCATCTCCTCTCTTTGCATCCCCCACTCAACCTTCCCATTAGGGGATCCCCAATCCGAGACATTAGAAGCTGCTACAGGAGCTGGTTTGAAACTCAAACTGCGTTTAGCAAACGCTGATGATCTCGCGTTCATCACCGCAGCTGCCATAGCTGCTGAAGACTCAAACCTCTGAGGAGGCGGTTGCCTCACAGGAGAAGAAGGGTAATGGTTCATCTGAGAGTGCCTGCTTGGAGACTGAAGTTGCATCACCATATCCATATCTCTAGCACTCAAACTGGACTTCAATCTACTACCGTTAAGCTGCAACGGTGGTGGTGTGTTCTGCCATAAACCAACGTTTCTTGGAGACAAAGGAACACCATTATCACCCATAGGAGAGCTCATCGGCGACTGAGGTGAAACCATTGCTGAGCCAGTGGAAGCATTAACCGGTCTCAACTCATCCCTCCTATGAGCGAAGAAACAAACTCTCCTCGCACAACCGGTCTCGTCTTTACAAAGCCGTGTCCTGTACTGACCAGGGTGAAGCCAAGACTCGAAAACACCGTGCGCGTACTCGCAAGAATCTCCTTTAGGACAAGACCCTTTACGAAACTCGGGACAAGGGACGCAAGTGTAAGGATACTTCCTCGGATCTCTCCTCCTCGCGTTCTCGCCAGGATGAACGAAAGGACACTCGGTCCAATCGTGCGAGTAAGCCCTAGAACATGGCTTGACCTTGAAGCTAAACATTCTAAACTCGTCTGTTCCGTAAACACCTTCGTTGATGTCGGGAAGGGACGCATCTGCTGGATACTTGGACACAACACTCTTCACCTCCTCCTCTTCCTGTTCTTCCATCAAACTAACCGAGCTTCCGGTTAAGAGAATCTCAACAGCTTTTCTAGTCTGGTTAGGTATAAACCGGGAAGCTCTGACCAAAAGATCAACCGGTTTGTTTCCATTAGCGTCAAGGCTGTTAGGTGAAGCGGAGGCATCAAGCAAGATCTTGATGACTTGGACGATTGAGACAGAACAGGCGGAAACCGCACAGTGAAGAGCAGTGACTTTCTCGTCGCTGGAGAGACTGTTCACGTCGGATCTTCCAGTGGAGATTATGTAAGTTAGAACATCGATGCTTCCGTACATAGCAGCAACCATGAGAGGTGTTCTTTCTTGAAAACCCATCTTCTTTGACCCGACCCGTCTGCAGTACCAAAAACCCGATTCGTTGATATCCGACGAGTTCTCTTCGATCTCTCTCCTGAAGGAGGGAAGATAGTCGCATGCGGCGAGTTCAAGAAGACACGTGGCGGCGGGGACTCCTTCTTGTGATTTCTGTCTCATGGACTCGGCTTCTGTTAAGGTTCTTGAAGAGCAGAGGTTGCTCTCTGAGCCACACATCTTTTCTGTGAGATTCAAAAGTGAAAACAAGAACCGTGAGGAGCAAGAAACAAGAAGATAGCTATCAAAAGGAGGAGGAAGAGCCAACGCAAACAATAAAGTTTTGATTCCAAATTTTTCAGTTTTGATGTTTTCGAAATTATTTATATTTTCGAGATTTTTTATATCCCAAAATCAAAGAAAAACTCAATAAGGCCAACGACCGTTTCTACTTTTTATTTACAGATTTTCTTCTTCTTTAATAACCTCGGGAAGAAGAAAAGAAAAGAAGAAAGCCATCAAAAACCAAAGATTTAAACTGAAGAAGCCTCAGAGATTAGGTAAACGTTATAGAATTAGCAAAAACAGAGAAAAGAATCAACTCATGATGGAGGAAAGAGGGAAGTCACATACCTGGAGAAGAAGATAGAGCTTTGGAGGAACAAGAGAAGAAAAGGTTTTAGACTTTGAGGTTTTGAGATGAAGTAGGAGAAGTGATCTGGGTTTCTGAAGAAGGAACCGTAGAGGAAATCTCTAGGCTCCTTTTAAAAGAGAGCTTCGTTGCGAAGGAGAGGAGGAAGGTGCGCTCTTTCTTTCGTCTACCTTTCTCTTGGTCTACTTTTCTTTAATTTATATATATATAAGTTTTTATGTACTTTCCTTTTGTTCTGTTTTTTATAGGAATGGTTTAGGTCAAAAGTCGAAACTGGGAACTTTCAAAAGGTAATGACGTCGCTGTTTTGCTGACTGTTTATACGCAATTTGTTTTAGTCTCTCTTTTTTTTTTGCTTTTGGGAAAAAATATTATAATAGATTGATTCTCCCCTATCTCATTCATTTTTTCAAAATGTCTTTTTATAATGATCAAAAGAGCAAGTTCCTTGAGGGGAATGAAATTCCACAAGTTTTTAAAGAAATAGTCTCATTAAGATGTATTTATTGTTTCTAGATTACAGCTTCTTCTGGGGGATAAGTTTCTGGATTACAGTTCATGCATGTAACTATTTGTCTTCTTTTGTGACTGACACAAGTTGCTGATTTTGTATGCTATACCTACTAAATTTCTAAGCTAATCAATCAATTTGTTTTGATTACAGAAAATAATAAGAATCTAAAAGGGAAATAACCTAACATATCCACTAAATTCAGAAGATCCTGTTAAATTTCATTTCCCAATAGGTGTATGTTGGTTACAAAATTTTGAATTTAGTTAAGGTGGAAAGAAAGGCTTACGGTTACAAAATAGTTAAGGATTTTTCTGGAAAAGAAGACATTAAATGTTATTATGTCTGACCAGATCTACTGTTATAATTTTCATCTGTATGGGTGTGCGTGTGTGTGCTCAGAAAAATGCATGGGCACTTGGGCAGGACATCCTAAGATACAATAAGTAATTATTTCCAAAATTGGTCCTGGGAATTTTTTTTGTCTTTCATGATATAAGAAAGATATTAAAAATTATGTATTAAAATTTTGCTCCAAAAAAAAATTATGTATTAAAATAAGTAAAATAGCATAACAAGACAACATGATAATGGAGTTGCGGATGTAAGTGACCCACAGTTTCATCTAATCGACCGATTTAGCAGGTAATCCCTCCACACCCGTGTGGACTGTCTTTGCACTATAGCACGCGCTTTGATTCGTACGTGGGGCTTATACAAGTCTACTCTCATTTTGAAGAGTGAAGACATACATCAACTCTCATCTGCTTCAAGAAAACCAAAATCAAATTTTATTTTCTAATGCTAGAGACTAGAGAGTAATTGATATTAGGTACTTTAAAATTGAATACTATGAACGGAAGTTAGAATTAAGAAAGGTAGAAGTAAACTAAATTTTAAATGTTTAAAATCGGATAAACATATAGTCCTTAGATCATGAAGTATTGTAGGATCAAAAGGAAAATAAATTTTTATTAATATATTGAATTCACTATAATGTATAACAATTTTTGTTTTGTTTTAAGATCTTCTCCCAGAGTACACATCCATATTTCTAAAATGACACATATTCAAGATAGCTAAACAATCAATAAATATAATTGAATTTTCACTTAAGCTCTTATAGATAACCTTGTCTTATTGGTGTTCAGTTAATTTACATTGTATTTGTTACTGATATATGGAGATCAAACTTGGTCTTCTAGTAGACTTCGTCTTCTAGTAAAATTGTAGTGGAGTGATTAGGGTAAAGCGAGTGAGACAAACGCAAGGAGACGCGTGTGGAGGTAAAACGAAAGAGATAAAGTGAGGCACGCCTTTTTTTTTTTCTTTGTGGTGTTTGGGTGGGCGACAGAGAATGTCTTCACTTGCCGCCCGATTCCACTTTTTCCACTTAAACTTCTTTTTTTTTGTAACACTAACTTTCTCTTTGAAAATAGGGAAAATACTCACATAGCTTTTCTCCTCTTTATTTATTTAGTTTAATATTAGTCACACAAAACATAATGGATTTGTTCAAAAAAAAAGAAAAAAAACATAATGGATTTGTCCTTTCGATATTATTATTTGACTTACTCCTCATTGTTCTTTGATCATTTGGATTAGTCTGATTTCATCATTTGATCTTCTGTGTCTAACGAGTTTTTGCCTAGACCAATTATCACAAATTTGATCATTTGGATTAGTCTGATTTCATCATTTGATATTCTGTGTCTAACGAGTTTTTGCCTAGACCAATTATCACAAATTAGATATTCCACATAGTTTAAAACCAATGGATTACAAGATCTAAATCAAAACTGTCTTTCTATGTGATTTCGAGATTAACATAGTGCACTCACAAAAGTTCACATAAGTTAACTCTCGTAGATGATCATCAAATTATAAGAAAATGCAGCTGTATTGTATTTATACATTGCTCTTAATTAAAAGAAACAAAAACTAAATTTATATATGTTGTAAAACTTAAATTTAGGGTCTCAAGAATTTTTAACTTAAAAGAAGAATCATAACTAATGATTACCTTCAAGGAGCTTCCAAGTTTTAAATATTGAGTTGATAATATCATGATCAGTAATTCAGTATTCAGTAAATATATGTTTCCAAATTAGACTGACATATGAATTCAAAGCATATCGACAGTCCCATAATCTTTGAATAATCTGCATATTTTTCTTTCCAGGAGAAAATATGATCATGCGTCTGAGCAAGTTGGGTAATCTAAATGCTGATAAGTAAAGAAAGTTAAGCCGTCGTCAAACTTTTTGGCGAGATCCTAGCTTTTCCGGCGGTCGGCGCTCCTCGACATCGCCAGGAGAGGCTCTCGTCAGTCTCATCTATTCTGGTCTGATGAAGGTTGTTGTGGAGTAGCACGATTAGAGCGATTTGGTTGAATGTTCTTACCTTGGTCATAAACTTCTCTGCTATGATGATGGAGGTTCTGGATCTTTTGATCGACGGAGTAGCTAGCCCGCTTGTCCACTTGATATCATAGATCTAGTTTCAATATCTTGGTTTCTAGGCCGTGTTCGGTGTGTCGTATTTGCATCGGAGCTCGCTTGTGTTGTTTCTCTCAGTGTTTTTGTTGTTTCTTTGTCGGGTATCAATCAGATCTTGGGGCTTGGAACAGAGGATGTTTATGGAGTTTAAAGACTGTGTTCTTCTCTGGCCTCTACTCGAGCAGATGGTGATGTTTCGATCCTAAGCCATGGTGCATCTCACGTGATGCAAAGGATGTGTTTCCAACCTGTCTGAGTCCATTCATGGTGGTCCTGAAGTTGGAAGTGTTGGGTTTTTCAGTATTACTGGAGCAGTGTGTCTACTATCAGATTGTTTTTCGTGGTCTTTGGCGTTTATGGAATTTCATTCTCTTTTGTTAACGAATTGGTTGGATTAACCTCTTTGAGATGAATCTTTATAAGCTAAGCTCTTTTCAAGCCGCTAATGTGGATAAAAGAAGAGCCAAACAGTTTAAAGGATTCAAGTTGATGGTTTAGAAACAAACAAGAAGACATCAATTTTGGAAATTGTCCAATGCTCTCTTGATGAGTTTCCATTGTAGAGACGGTGAATAATTTCAATCCTTAATTTTTGCAGAAGCACTAGCCTCTCCTGCAACCTTCTATTCGAACGCACACCATCATGAGACTATTGTCTTCGTATGTGTGAAGTGCGTTTATGTTTCTTTGATATACCTATTGGTATGGTTTTATGCTTTGATTTTTTGTAATACTCTGAATTTTTTGTCCATGTGGCTCAATAAGAAACACAGTGTTCAAAAAAAAAAGATAAAGTAAAGAAAGTTGAAGAGAAACTTGGACGAAGACTTGCTATGTTTCCTTCTGGTCAAACTTGGTTCTTTATTTATCTGGTCAACTTAATAGTAAACTATTAAAGCGGTAATGATTTTATGTTATATGCCTTTTAAAGTATTTCCCAAAACTCCTCAGCAAATTAGATCAGATTGTGGACCGAATCACCGAGCCTTTTTTATGAGATTGAATTTGGTATTTGGAAGACTGATCCATCGGGTCCATGTAATATCTCTTTTATTCTTTTTTTTAATCAATAATTAACGTTGAATTTTCAGAGAAGCTAATATTGCCAATGTGAATCAGAAAGGAGTCACTAAAATGATTTTTTTAGAGCTGATAGATTGATTTGAAGTGTTTTGATTCTACTTTCATGCCATCGAATTGAATACTTGTTTATCCAACCAATAAAAATATACATACGAAAAACCCATGAGATTTTTAAAAGCTCTATTGGTTTGAAACATATATGAAAGCAACTATTAATTTACAGAAACTTGTACATACAAACAAGGACACGAGTCGACCCACTCACAACTATATGATACATCATAACACAAATTTTAATAGTATAGCAAGACATAATGACAATAATACCTATAACCAACTCTACCTTATTTTATACACTTTCCAAAATAAAGTTCACAACTACCTTTTATCCTACTGAGATTTTACAAGGAACAAATCCATTTCATCCTCACCCAGAACGTCAAGATCTCGACCAAGTAGTTTTACTACCGAACAAGAAGTGATTTCATACCTTTCTTTAACATGCAAGAACACTCGAGCCATTACTTTCTCCATCAACTCTTTGATGATATCTTTTCTATTTTCATAGAAATAAACAGCCGCTAGTAATCTTTCCATGATCTTAGGATCAATTTCCAGCGAACAATCTGATGATCCCACGCACTTTTCAAAAATTTCTTTTACGCTCTTTTTTATTCTTTCTGCTAACCCTTCAAAGTCGAAAGGCTTAAAAGGAACCTCAGTGAGACGGTCATGTTTCTTCAAGTTCACTAACCAAAGCTTTGAGTGCTCTTCACTATCTTCGGTTTCGGTTTCGGTTTCTTGGGCCGGAAGGTTTAGATCAAGAACTCCATTACTTGTTCTGTTCACCTGCTTTCCCGTTTCTAGAATCTCATTCTTGTCCTGAGTATCCCTCAAGCCTATCATCTTCCTCCTTTTCACCGATCTCAGTCTTGAAATCGTTCTCCTATTTGGTAACCTGGACATAGTTTCAATCCATATCTCCACTTTCATTCCCTTTGCTCTCAAGAGTTTCTCTTCAGAATAAGTAGCTATTTTTCCAGAATTTTCTACTGAAGATGACGTCATAACAAACGTGGTGTTTCCGATTCCGACTTCTCTCCCATGCGAATCCATAAACTTTCCAGTTTCAATAGCCTTTAACAAGCTCATCTGCAGCTTCTCATCGGCTTTGTCAATGTTCTCAAGGAACACTACACAGAAAGGGTTCCTACACAACACCTCAAAGATATGATCCACCATTGTCTTTCCTCTCTGCCGCATCACATCATCACACGTAACACCGAGATCAACGGGCATGAATCTGTGCTCACTTTGATACATAATCTCAGCAAGCACAAGCGACATTCTCCTCTTGCCTACGGTATCATGCCCAACCAAATGGAGCCAAACGTCTCTTCTGGTGCTGATCCTAGGCGGTTGTGACAATGCGCAGCTGATAACTCTAGCAGCTTCATCTTGCCCTGAAACCCTATCGGTTAATCTTCGGTATATAATCTTGAAGCTCTCTACGTTGAGATCCCTTGATGAAGATCGTGGATGAGCGAATTCTTTGTCATCCAAATGATTCTTGAGACCAAATCCTGTGGTGACCAGACACGTCTTCGCATTTAGATCAGTCGTGACCGATTTAGCTGAACAGGTCGATGCAGAAGCACTGATCGTTGACTTACTTCCACAAGCTGATTCCAACCCTTCTGTGGTCTGCACTGAGGGAATCTATATACACGTTGAAATAAACATAAAACAGTGAAAAAAAAAAAAAAAAAACAGTGAACTAACGCATTTAACTATGGAAACTTGTGGCCCACGAAAACTGTGAGGTTAACAAAAGTAGGAGAAGAGAAAATTAGACGAACCTTGGAACCAGATGTTTGGATTAAATCGGTTCTTGTGGTCATCTGCAACCAAGGTGGCAAGGTAGATTGCGTCTGATCGGATATTGAAGAAACCGGTTCAGTGGTTTCTTTGTTCAAACCGGAGAAGGGTAGTTTTAGGTCAGAAGGAGTTGAGAAGAATCCACCAAATGGAACAAACGATCCCATCAAACTGTTTTCAATTATAACACGTCAACGTCATCGAAGACAAATGTACAGAAAAAAAAAAGGAAAAGGCAAATACACTCATAAAGTTAGTGCAAGAGTGGAATGTGAGGTCAAACGTACATCAGTGACGTGCTTCTACATTCCAATGACTATTTTTTAAGTTATGCCATTGTTTTTTTTTTAACATGTTAAAACCATTGTGTTTGCCATTAAAAATATGTAGTGCTTCTATCAAACATCATTTAGAAATTGTAAGAGCAAAAGTTACGACAAGAGAGTTAAGAAAAAGCTAACTTGATTGCTATTCTTATTGAAAATAAGATTCTTGTTTCTTAACAAATATTATGTAAACTAACCACTAAATTAAACTTTTGTCTAACAATTAGATTGTTTGACCGAACAACAAAGATCAAGAAATCTGAAGTTATTCTTAGTAATTAGTCTAGAATAATAACAATAAGCTATTACAGAAGGTCACAAGCCAGATTAAACTGTCTTAAATATGACTATTGTCATGTTTTGGAACACGATTTTGTTGTTTTAGTAGAAGAAATAGTCGATTGATCATCAACCGCATCTATTCAACTTCGACTACACATTTATTTTCATATAATCAAGATACAATATAAAAGTTATATAAATTTTTTTTTTCTAAATTTAACTCTATGGTTAGCTGAAATAACCAAGTCTAAAAGAAACATCTACGTAATTAAATACTACCGCGCGAATCCTAAATCGTTAGAAAACCACTATTGAAGATGCGGTTGGTGTAGTTAAACGCGCGGGAAAGAGATATTGTTATAACCTGGACTTGTGATGAGGCAGACAAGACCTAAGAGTTGTAGTGATGGTGAGTAACTGCAGATCCCAATCTTTCTCCACGTTCGGAAACTTCTTCATCATCTTCTCATAAACCTCGTTGCTCGCCGCCGCTCCGATCAACCACACTCTCCTCCCTGATCTCCGTAACAGCTCCGCAACACGACTCACGATGTAACTCGCCGCCGACCCGTTCCCCTCGCCGTCTGTGAAAACCCTCAGGTCTCCGTAGCTCAAGACTAAGCCAGGTCCTGAACCTTTCTCAGCCACCTTTTCCAGATCGCGAAACCTCGCGTCCGTGTAGGTTTTATCGAGCTTGACGTTGACTTGGTCCGAAATTTCGGTACTGAGGTTAACCGATGTTAAACCTTCGGTTCGGTTCTCCAGCGAATTTAAAAAACCGGTTAGTACAGCTTGAGAAGATTCACCCACAAGCAGAGGATTCCTCCCTTTGTCCCTTGTGAAAACCGCGCTGATCCTCCCGTGATCAGAATCTTCTGCGAGATTCCGGTTCGGTACGCTGAAACCCCATCGAACCGGATTCAATTCCGATTCGGTATAATTTCCGGTTACGTTACAGAGGAACATAGGCTGTTGTTGTCTTGATGAGTAACGGAGGAGGTGAGGGAAGGGCCGGATAATCGAGAGCTTTAACTCGGAGCTCCGAAAACCCGCTTCACCGAACACCCGACTCACAACCGGATCATCCAGGATCGAGAGAATCAGCTGACGAAGCTCCACTCTCACGCAAGAGAGCGAGTTCGAGCTCTGGTTCTGAGACGACATCATCTCTTGGTACATCGTGAAGTTCTCCGGGAGACGGCGCTGGTGAGCCTGAGAGCGTTTGATAGCAGCCATGAGCGAGTTCGAGACGGGCGGATCATCGGATCCGGGCTGTTGTTGTTGACCCGATTGGATCCGGTCTAGTGAAACGCTGAGGCAGAGATCAAGAGCTTTGAACTGGAGACGAGGAGAGTAAGCTGAGTTTCGGACACGTGCGCACGCGTCGCGTAAGACGGAGGTTGGGAGCGAGAGTAAAGCGGAGACGGCGTGAAGCGACGTCGTTTGGGAGTGTCCTCGTCGACGCGCCACTTTGACTGCTTCTTCTAGCGCGTAGGATGATTCCGCCGTTAAGCATTGCTGCGCCACGTTCACCGCCGTTGGCATCGCCGGTGAACATATATAAATACACGAATAAAATTCAAAATTTCGAAGAGAGGATACTCTGTTTTTTTTTTGTGGTTTTGTAATAAGAAAAATGTGATTAGAAATAAATTAATTTATGGAAGGAGAAGGGAGGATACACTACTGTTGGGTTGAGTGGAACACAAAGGTGGGCCTAGGCACGAGGGGCAGTGAAAGTGGGAGTTTGGAATCCAACAGAAACAAGAGAACAGGTGGGTGACTGGTAATAGATTCTCAGATTCTTGTTGCTTGTCTTTTGATCATTCTTTTTTATTTATTTATTCTCGTGCTCCAAGTCAAATTATTTTCTAATATCAACAATCTATTTTTCTCTTATTTTTGTCATTAGTTATTTTGTAAAATAAATTTAAACCACATATTATCAAATATCTATGAAATACCACACGATTAATATCTCCTTGATACAGATACTCGTAACTCATACGATGTGACTATTTTGAAAATTGTATTTAAACACTATTTGTAAGAAAAAATTATGATTTTAGCTTTCAAAAACTGACAAAGATTTGTTTCCATATATATAAACAAATATTTGAACTACCATAATGTTTTTGCCGCTCATCAATCCCCATAATATTAATCCTCGAGTATTACAGCATATTTTCGTAGCCACGTGTCATCACGAAAATGATTCTTAGAATTATTAGAAAAATAAGTTGGTTCATATAAACATATACTATGCTTTTTATTTAACTAACTATCAAATTAATTAGTAGTGTACAAAAGAATATTTTTTATTTCCTTAAATAAAAGTTACGGAATTACCTAATATGGTTAACATATATATGACAATTAATGATTATGAATAATACATATTTGATAACAATTTTTCTAACATCTCTCTTTTCTATTTAATTTTATACTATTAAAAAAATTAAACAATCACATTAATCATATAATAAAAAAATTTAGATTTTTTCTTTTATGTTATATTTTGAATTTTTTAAAACGAGTATAAATTACTAAAACTGGTAAGAGTCCCACATTGAAAATTTTGTGATTAATGGTTTAACTTTTTTTGTTCAAGCAAAATACAAATGATCATATATCGTATGGATAGGCGTTCAGATACATGTTCGGGTTCGTATCCGGTATTTCAGTATAAAGTTATAGAACCCATTCGGATATTTTTATATTTCGAATCGAGTTCGGGTATTTTATGTTCAGGTTCAGATATTTTGGGTTGGGTTCGGATATTTACATTTTGAAGGAAAAATAAATAAATTATTCATTGTTTAAGTTTTTTGTATTTAAACTATATTTTAACTTAACTGGTTTTCTAATTTTTAAAAGACTAAACTATTGATAGATTAGAAAGACACAAATTTAGTTGTTGTTTTGAAAATTTAGATGCAACTTTTGTTAATGTAAGAAACAAGAGCTTGATATGTATTTTAAGTGAGTAGCAAATGATTTTGTCCATAATTATATGTATATTATCTAATTTTGAGCAATAATCATTATTAATATAAATATTTTGAATAAAATGAGAGAAGTAAACTAGAAATATAAGGTTAAGTATACTTATGTTTGGTTATGTTCGGATATCCATTCGGGTTCGGATATTATCCGTTCGGATTCAGATATTAGCTGAACTGGTCAAATAAGTAATTTGTTTTGTTGTTCTTGAATTAGATAATTTTTAGACCGAGCTGATGAATATATACTTGACAAACATTTATATTTCGAGTATGCACTTATATTCTATAACAATTTGATATATTATATTTGAACATTAATCTGTTAATATAGTTTTCTGGTGATTTTTTTTCAAAATTTTGATTCTTAGATATGTATCTGGAGTTAAACTAATTTTTACAGATGTCTATTTTTTTAGATTGCACTTATGTAATTCACCGAATTCATAGAAGAAGTTAAAAAAACTTAACTCATATCAATGAAACAAAGACGGGAACGAAAACACAATTTTATAGAGGTAGAAAATGAAATAACTCATGGAGAGTCAATAGTAAACAAATCGAGAGCAGAAAACCTAATCCCCTTTCGTCATTATATAATCGATGTTGCCTATTTGGTTTTGATGATTTGTTTCAGCCATAAAACTTAAAAAAAAATTTGTGCATTGAAGTCTTAAAAATAATTAAAATGAGATGTAATACGTTAACTATTTAACAACGATGATATATTTAAGAGACCAACATTTGTATTCGTCATTATATAATCGATAAAAATTATAGTATTTCAAAATGTTAAAACTATTTAATAAATAAACATTATTATAAAAATTCACTCCGCGCATGCGCGCGGATCACCTTGTAACATATGATTCTTTAGGTCAAATTGTTTTGGCGTTTTGCAAGTTTAGGTGTTCTTGTAAGATCACTTGTGGTTGTGGCATCTAGCCATCTACGTAAATTTAGTTACATACAGTTTAAAATACGTTCGTTCTTCATGTGTATCTTAAGATTTGTTTGTATATCTAAGACCATGATTAACCCTAGTCTCTTAACTGAGATTCTTAGTTTCAGCTAATAGATGGTTGTTAGTTTTTTTTAGATTTTAACTAAAGAAATCTAAGAACCGTCTCTTAAATAAGAGATATGAGAGCCGTCTATTAGTCGAAAAGTGTTAAAAAAAATTAAATCATGAATTAAGAACTTCGGCTAAGAGACCGGAGTTAATCATACCCTAATAACCTTATAACCTAAAAGGGAAATTATAATTCTGTTCACCTGAGTATTTCGAACACTTTGTCACGATTTTAATTCCGAGTTCGTAATATAAAAGAGTGTACGCTAGAAGTTCTATTGACCTAGCTAGAGGATGGGAATGTCAAGCTCGACCATATCTTTCGCTATATTCTTCATGAAGTCATGCTGCTTTTAATATTGCATTATGTTACAAATAAAATACTTATAAAATACAATGATGTAATATGAAAAAGGAATCCAATGACATTTATTACCGAAAGTTATTGGAAAGATTGGTGTCGGTCTTGTCGGAGCAAAATAAAAACAAGGGATACGATCATACGACTTTATGAAAAAAGAAGAAAAGAAAGTGACACAGACGATTGCAATAAAAGGAGAAAAGAAAAGAAGGGTCGCTTTGCATCGTAAAGTTTGAAAGAGACAAATGAGAAAAAGGCACCCCTTTTTTACCACATACTTCACCTTTCATCACTTTCTCTATCCCTTTCTTTTAAGAAAAAGTAATTAGAAATTTAGAACTATTATTTTTATTATATGATCTTATTAATCTTTACGTGAGCATATTTCCCAAAGAACTTAAGTGCAAGTATAGTTTGGCCAATGGTAAGATTTATACGGAGTAATCACTAGCCCTCTTAGATATCTTGGCGGGCTTTCCAATTAAGCTCTAGTGGACGGTCATTGGCAATAGTCGGATCCTTTTAAAGCTCCGGATACCAAGTTCATAAAAAAAAAGTATAGTTTTGGCTATAATTAAATGTAGATGAATTGCCAAGCTACTTTTGTATTTTGGGATGCATTATAACAGTTTGTATTATAGTATCATTATTACAACTTGATTCATTCTCTAGGTTGTGTGAGTTGTAGTAGATAAAAGTCGCTCGCATATTAACAATACTTTATAGCATTTTTTACATGATTCACATAGAAAAACATGACCCTTGTGAACCCACATAGATGATAGAATGATAGATATAGATGTGCTAGGTGTCATCTTCTCACTGGCTTAAGTCAGTGAGTGCCCTATGAGATTTCGACAACTACTTATCTTCTACAAGATTATATGTGCCAGACATTTTTGTACTGAATACTGATATTTTCCAACGGAACATCAACAAAATATTTTATAGAATATTTATTAACTAACTTTTACTTTCTTTTTCCCATCAAATATTGGCGCGAATGAAACCTTTCCTTTGTAGTGAAAAAAAAAAGAGAACCTTTCCTTTGTAGATCTACCACTGATTGGAATATTTTCTCCTTTTTTCGTTTGCGCTCTTTGAATAGACAAGTCATCCACATTATACACATTTATAGAGTAATTATTTTCAAACTTTCTTATATGAATTAGCATAATCTGTCTCCCTCATAGTATTTGATAATGTACATATGTTCTATATATATATATATACATATATATATCAGTAATTAATTTTTTTTTTATGATTAAATATATGTATAGATATGAAAAATGATCTCAAGTAAGATTTGAAATTTTACCCCAAAAAAAGAGTAAGATTTGAAACCATGCATGGAATCCACTTGAAAATTACAGACGACTTTAGTCGTAAGTTTGCCATGATTATTAAGACATTATACTGTTGGTTTTATCAAAATGGATTCTTAGAGCATGATTAGTGGTAGTTTCCTAAGAAGAATACTTCAAAAAATATTAATAGAATAAGATAAAGTAAGAAAAAAATAAGAAATTGTGAGGTATGTTTCGTTATAAAGAAACGTTAGAGCAATTGGAAAAAACTGATTTCTACAGCTGTTTTCTTCTATTACATCAGTTTTACAGTGAGGGTGTTGAAACTTGAAACTGGTTTTCAACAATTGAAATCCGTGTAAAACGATATTGATAAATTGTGTTAATTAATGTGGCTTAAACATACGTTGCAAAGTTTCTAACAGTTAGAAAAAAAAAAATTATGGCCCAAGGTTGCCACATGTCTCTTCGTGATTGGGCACAAAATGGTTTGAAATATATGTGTAAAAAACTATGAATTTGAGCTAGAATCATGCACTTGGTGAATCCATTCATATATATTTGATGCACTACAGTCATATATTTAACATTGCTTTCGAAAGTAAAACAATTATTATTTTCCACAATCTTATAAGTTAACATAGGACAGCTTTTTACATATCAATGAATGTGTCACCTGAGATATTTTTTTCAATAAAAGTGAAGGTTACTTCTTTAGGGAACCAATATCCTCCTCGTTGACGTTTTCCACGCCTACGCTAGAAGAATGTATAACATTGATAAAACAAAACCCAAAAACTTATTTGAATAAATTAAATAAAAATGGTATTGGTGAAAAAATGAAGCTGGCTTTTATATTATCATCCAATCAATTCAATGTTATTTATGAGCAACATGGTTACGCTCATTAATCCATAAAGAACACATAACTATCATCATTCCTCTGGTTCTAGACTATATAACATTAAGTTAGAGTTGACTATGATTCAGCTTATAATATTGTCGACTCCCATGTTCAAGCCGGAACGTTTCTCTGAGACCATCGTTAAACCGACAGTAAAATTAAAGGCTAGCATGACTAACGATCGCAGATGAATGTTGAAAATTTAATTAGTATGAAAGTGTGGAAAAGATCAAATAAATAAAGAATGGACTCATTCTACCAATAAAGTTTGATTCAACGATTCCTTTCGGTAAGTGTTCCATCTTCGTATTTGTCGCTTTTTAATGGGTGTTGAATATGTGACCGCTAATGTTTTATCTATCTTTAGTTGGTACATCAAACTTTAATTGACACAATTTTCTTGTAAATGTGCATCACAACAGACCTGGTATATATATATAGAAACCGCATCAAAATCAATATGAAAAAGTAAACCAACATGATGAAACTTTGTTAAACCATCCATAAGTATGACCTATCAATATGTATCTCGTCCGGTCTACCTGAATACACAAGTATTTTGAGTTCTTGTCCAAATTCCAGCGAACTAGTAATGAGTGTCTTTTTTCTTGAATTTCAGATGAGTTAAACCCATGCCAATTAATTGTTAGTCATTTTAAAATTGGTCGATAATCAAACCCCTGATTGAGAACCGAGAATACTATTTGTAATAAGCCGACGAAATAATTGTAACACGTATAAAAAGACAAAACAAAAAGATCGAAAGATGAAAAATAGAGGAAAGAGCGACTTGACATTTTGAAAAGTTGAGATTTGAAGGGTCGGTCAATCCATTAGGGAGGGTGGGGGGCAATGCGAGATAATATTAGATTACGAAAATGATGAAGTTGCCATTATATGTTAAGTTGTATTTTTGTTGTAATTATAACAGAAATTCAAGAAACTATTAGCATTGTGGGTCTTTAGTGTCCAATTTACAATACTAATCACTCAAAGAGGTAGGAAAAATTATGAATCAAATATGAAGGGGCCGGATATGTTTGTCTCGTTTAAAACTCTAAAGTAACGAAAGGAGTTCACTCTTTCATTGGCTGTGCTAATATTTTTATTCAAAGTTATTTGTTTTTTTTTTTTGAACACACTTGCATTAAAAAACCTTAACCGAAGTTAGGTGAGGTCATAATGGCGAGTTCAACATCCAAAACCTGTTTTGCTAAACAGTCTGCAACTGTATTTCTCTCACGGGAGATCCAGTTGAAAGTGATAGAATCAAAAGAAAAAGCAAGAGAACTAATATCAGAGAGAATGCCATAAAGGTCAGCAAGAGATTTTTCATTGTTGATTGCTTTCACCAGTATCGCTGAGTCCGATTCGCATCTGATCTTCAAAATACCACGGTCCCTACCCTTCAGTATTGCTTCACGCAGTGCAAGGCCTTCTGCCGCTAAGGGTGACGAAACATGTCGGGAAGCCCTAGAGTATGAAGCTGCTTCCCGGGATTCTTCAATTGTCCATCCTAACCCTGCAATTTTTGTGGTCTCATTCCACGCAACATCAGTTCTTATCAGGCACACTCCCTGAGTAGTGATAGGAGGAGGGCGTATCAGCGGTGTTAGATTGCGACTGGCTACTCCTTGGCTAGTGACCCATTCCCGAGCTGAAGCTATTGCTTTAGAGACTACTTCCGCCGACGTGAGGTGTCTGTTGTTGAAGATTAGGTTGTTCCTCGCTGTCCACAAATGCCATAGAATCCAAGGAGCTAAGGAGCCTAATGCTACTCCAGTAGGAGGTAAGGCTTTTCTCGAGCATAGATCACTCCAAATGATTTTTAGCTCTAAATCTAGAGATCCACTGATGTCAATTGCAGGGAGCACATGAACAGAGTTCCATACCTGTTTAACAAACCCACAATGAAGGGACAGATGATCTATAGATTCAGGTAAATTGCATCTTTTACACAATCTATCTACTTGAATATGTCTTGACAGCAGAGCTTCTCCCACTGGGATAGCTTCACAAAACATCTTCCAGACGAAAAGTTTATTCTTCGGCAGCGTTTGGAGTTTCCAGACATTCTTTTTCCAGTCAAATCTTTGTTCGGTCTGTGGTTGGCCGACTTCAGCCGCACGCTTGTACAGAGCAACAGCATACCCTGACTTTGTAGTGAAGTCTTCGGATTCTGTGTTCAGCCATATTACCTTGTCTGGGGCTCCGGTTATGCTTGGTTTTATTGCTAGGATCTTGTCCTCCTCAAACGGTAGTATCTGTCTAATCTTTTCCAGGTCCCAGTCATACCCATTTGGTAGGAATAGGTCTGATACCGTTGTTCTGAGGAGTTCTTCCGGTGCAGGTCCCATAGGTCTGACCTGCTCGATACAGTCAAGCCACGCCTTCTCCCAAATGTTTATGCTTAGTCCATTACCCACTTCCCAGCCGGAGTTGTTGAGAATGATGTCTCGCCCTACCAATATTCCTCTCCAGCCGTGGGAGATGGCACTTTTTGCGGAGATAGTAAGAAAGTCTTCGGTTAGGCAGTATTTGCTAATGAGGGTTCTTCCTAGTAGGCTGTCCGAGTTGTTGATGATCCGCCAGCTGAGCTTAGCTAGATAGGCTTCATTGAAGCTTTGAATGTCTCTAAACTCGAGTCCTCCTTGATCTTTTGGGCGTGTAAGCGTTGACCAGGCTATCCAAGCCATCTTCTTACTGCCGCTGTCATTGTCCCACCAGAACCGCGTCAAGGCTGTTTGAATTCTTTGGCATAGAGATACCGGAAGCAGGAAGCATGACATCGCGTGGGATGGGATCAGGGAGAGTACACTCTTTAGCATAGTCATTTTCCCGGCTGTGTATAGGAAGCGATTTGACCATCCTTTTGCTTTTTGAGTGATCCTATTCATTATAGATGAGAAGAGGTCTCGCTTCTTTCTACCAAACAATTCCGGGAGTCCAAGATATTTTGCCAACTTCTCCTTCATTTTCAATCATGAGAATCGTCTTTGCAGCATTCTTTAGGGTCGTCGGAGTTCTGCGAGAGAAGGTTATGGATGATTTTGAGACATTAATGGACTGACCAGATGCTGATTCATAGCGCTTAAGGATTCGGCTGAGAGTTTCACTACTGTCCTTGCTTGCTCAAAGGAAAAACATTGTATCATCCGCGAAGAGAAGGTGGTTTAGTCGAGGACACCCCCGAGCTACCCGGACTCCTTTAAAAGATCATTCTTCTTGTGCTTTGTTACAAAGACCCGAGAGAACCTCACTACACAATATAAATATGTATGGTGAGAGGGGATCTCCTTGACGGATACCTCTACTCGGTGTGACTCTTCCTCTAGGCGAGCCGTTAATGAGGAAGGAGTATGTAACGGTGGAGACACACTGCATAATCCAGTTGATCACCTTTTGGTGAAAACCCAGCCGTCGCAGCACTAGTTGGATGAAATCCCACTCCAATATGTCATAGGCTTTGCTCATATCGGTTTTCACCGCCATAGAGCATCTTTTATGTGCGTCAGATATTTTGAGGTAATGAAGAACCTCGTGGGTGATAAGAACATTATCCGATATTGCTCGCCCCGGAACGAACGCAAATTGCGTTTCTGAGATGATGTCCGACAAGAGAGGTTGCAGTCTTTTCGTCAAGATCTTCGAGATGATCTTATAATAAACGTTACACAATGCTATGGGCCGGTAGTCAGCAACCATCTTTGGGCTAGTAACCTTGGGAATAAGGCAGACATGTGTTTCAATTATCCGGTCGGGCAATCTGTCCGAGATAAAGAAATCTTGGATCTCTTTTACAATGTCCCCGCCTATATTTTCCCAGTTTGTGTGGTAGAAACCAGCTGAGAAGCCATCAGGTCCGGGGGCTTTATCCGCATGGATAGAGAACAACGCTTCTTTGACTTCGATGGCAGTGGGGATGAGTGTCAGCTGCTCGTTTGTTTCTGCAGATATCATCGGTGATAATGCATAGTTGACTGTTTCTTCTCTATCACCCTCCATCGAAGAGAAAAGGTTTTGTAAGTAGTTCACTATGACCTTTCCGATCTGTTCTTCTTGGTACATTGGTGTTCCTTACGGGTCTTCGATGATTGAGATGGCGTTTCTTCGCTTTCGGTTCTTGGATACTGCATGGAAATATCCAGAATTCCTATCTCCTAGGCTTAGCCATAGAACTCGGCTTCTTTGTCTCCAATACTCTTCTTCGGAAGCATATGCTGCATTGAGTTCATTCGACACTTTAGAAATCAGTTTTGTGTCATTTACCGGGTCTGTAAGCGCCACTTCGAGCTCTGCCTTCTTTTCCTCAATATGTTTTCTGCTATTGAGGAAGCGCTGTTTACTCCATTCGATCAAGGCTGATCTAACAATAGCAATCTTCCCATGTATCGTTTTATCAGTGGTATTCTTCCACGCTTGCTTGACAACTTCTTTTGCCTCAGGACTGTCTTTCAGTCGTCTATCGTAGCGGAATAGGCCACGTCTCTTCTTCCTGTTATGTTCAAACACAGAGATCACCGGGCGATGATCGGAACCCTCATATGATAAGTATTGGGAGCATGAAGTTGGAAACAGTTCCACCCACTCACAGTTGGCCATTGCCCTGTCCAATCTACATCTCACAAGGTAATCTTCTCTCTTTCCGCGCCATGATAGGAAATCTCCAGTGTAAGGCAGGTCATATAAGTCTCCTTCTGAAAAGAAGGTTCTAAAGTCTGTGAAAGACCCTTCTGTGCGTTCCGGGCCACCTGACTTCCCCGCGTTGTTGAGCAAATCGTTGAAATCTCCGGTTAAGAACCAAGGAGATTCACGGGAGTCATTGACAGAGATTAAGTGCTCCCAAAGTTTCCTTCTTTCTGTTTTATCCGTATTTCCGTACACAAAAGAGGCATAAAACGTTTTTCCTTCATAAATGATGCAGGTATCAATACAATTTGCAGAAGCATTTAGGATTTGAAGATTTATTTCCTGTTTCCAGAGAAGGATTAACCCTCCTGCTCCATGGCCAACTGGTGAAACTAAGAATTTATTCTCATACTGCAATTGCTCCGTCTTCTTGATAACAAACTCATCGGGATTTTTGGTTTCCATAAGAAAGATAATGCCATGAGAGAACTCTTTCTTCATCTCCTTTAGGCGACGAACTGTCCGAGGATTCCCCAACCCCTGACAGTTCCAGCTTGTTATTTTTAAGGACCGGGAGTGGAGTGGATCCGAAAATCCATCCTCTTCCTAGCTGTAGCCGGAATAATGTTGCAGATAGGTCAGTTTTCTGAGCTCTTTGTGGATGAGGCCCGCTCCCCACCACGTGAAGGTCCCGCCTTAGTTTTCTTTTTTGCGGTAGCGGCTGTCGTAGTAGATGCTTTGCGTCTGACTGGTGAAGGTTTTAGTTGAGGAACTCTCCTCCTTTTTGGGGTCGCCTCCACACCTCGTGGTTGGTTCTCTGTTTTCTTATTTTTCCCCGGAGGATGCCCTGGTTTTCTCCTTTCATTATTTGGGGCCTCTGTTTCTGCCACAGCCGATGGTGGTAGCGGTCCTAGTCGTAAGGTTGCTGGGAGACGTTCCTCGCTGCTCATGTTCTGTGTTGATCCTAGATCATCTTGCAGGACCAGTAGGGGATTAGGTGGGGGTACCAGTCTGTGGGTTGCAGGCACCCTCTCATGATTACTTGAGGCTGAGGTGACTCTGTCTTTCCCAACGGTGGATGTTTGTATCAGTCCAATACCGCTTAGTCTATGAGAAACCGAGATTCTTTCCGGTGTGGCTGTGTTCTGAAGCGTGTTTTGAGTCTCAAGTTGGGGAGTTAGGGAAGCTCTCACCATTTGGATTGCTGTTTCTTCCATATCCCCTTGTTCCTCTGCCTGTCGCATTCTTTCTTTGCGGGCCTCACTTTCAGTCGGGTCAGCTATTTTTGTGTATTGTAGCATGACATTTCTCAGCTCTCCCATGGCTTCATTAAAAGCCGCTTGTGGTATCGGTGGGTGAACATCATCATGAGGAGTCCCTTCTGAAGGGTTAATATGGTTGGTTTTTGACGCACTGGAATATGAAAGCCTTGTCTCAGTGATTCTCTTTGGCACTTCCCGATAATAGCTTCTGCCTGGGGGTCCAGGGGGTATCGGTGGCTGACTTGTTCTCGCATTGGACGGGAGGGTCTTTCATAGTCTTGTCTTGTACGTTCTCTGGCTTGGTAGGACCTGCGGTGGAGGCTTCTCTCCTGCCAGCTCATAGATTGAGATTTATAAGCTCTGTGCTGAGAGCTTTCTCTAGCTTCTTTTGGAGGTCTTTTTTCTCTGAGCCGTTCATTGTTTGACGCTGAGAATTGGAAGGCCTCATGGCTTCTGCTTTGTCCGTCTCGCGGAGCCCTCATTTCAGAGACTGAGACTGAGCTGGCTTGTTTTCCTTTTATGGACCCCGCTCCCTGAGATGAGGTGATGTTGGTTCTGTCGTTAGCCTCTTCTTGTTCCGCTTTTAGCGCTTCTGCTTCAGCTCTGGCTACCAAGCACTCCTTGATCTCGTGGTCCAGTCGGAGGCATTTCGTACAATGTTTGTGTAGTCGTTCATACACCAGAGTGGTATAAACTTCAACTCCATTAGGTAACTCTACAACTGATTCTTTTATCAGGGGGAGGAGCCCATCGATGTGTACACGCATTCGCGCATTCAGAGTTGTTATCTCAGATTTTTCATATGTGCCTATGTCCTGGCCGATGCATTTGATAGTCTCCTCTGTCCAGAGGTGCACAAGAAGCCCTTGGACTTTGATCCAAAATGGAATGAGGGACGGAAAGGAGGGGGAGACTGTCGGTTCCCAGCGTTGCAAGATAATTATCCATCTGGCATAGTGGTAGGGGCGTTGTTCAAGTACGCCAAGAGGTCTGACTCAAGCTCAAATTGGAATTAGAATATGCCATTTCCGAGGTCAGACCCTACCGGTTTAAATTCTGTTTTCCAAAGTTCTGTAAAGAACGGAATCAGTGACCACACCTTTTGGACTGATATGTTTGTCACTCGTCATATAAGAGCCAGGGAGTGTTTACAGAGCAGATCAGAGTTATCAGGTTTTGGAGCCTTTACGCGAGCTGCTCGGAGAGGTTGGTGAGGCCCTAGGTCGATTCCTTTCCCTTTTTCTGATGAAGAAATTCTTCTGTGGGCCATGCTTATACTATCACTTAAGGGATTCCCCTTGGTTCAGCTAGAAGCTTATAGTAGAACAAAAAGGGAGATTCGAAAGTTGTAGGGTGTTGTTTTTGTGATGGCTGAAGTTGCGTGAGAGGAGGTGACTAAACAAACGAAACAGAGCAGAACAGACCAGGAATCCCCAGTAAAATTCCAGGTTGAGGTTAACCTTTGAGAAAAAAGTTACTGTTCAGTGTCTCCTTCTTCATCTGGTTTCCGAATGCAGAAGATGTGAGATCCATTGGAAACCTTAGAACTTCAATACACGGCCATCAGCGGAGAAGGTTGCGGTGTGTGGCGGTCCCTCAGACCATCGTTGGGGAAGAACCCGGTGGATATTCCGGCAAGGCTTCGAAAGGACCGGAGGATAATCCCAAACGGGACAGGATTTTGAAAATTCAGTAATGGAAAGGGAAGTTTTAGGACTAGCGGTTAACAACTTTCCTTGATAGTGGTGCCTGGGAGAGAAAAAGCACTTTTTCAGCGTGGTGTCAAAGTTATTTGTTTGCAAACATAAATTACAAGTATAACACGTCTAGACATAGATTTCATCGTTAACAAATGGAAAGTTGAGGGAAAAAACATTTTTTAGAAAAAGTTGAGGCAAAACATTAGAGTAATCGTTTTTTTTTAATTCTTTTAGAGTAATAGTTTTATGTTTAGGTCGAAATATTGTATTCTAAACACGAAGAAAATTTGAGTGCGGATGCTTTCATAGATCCGCGCTGCCGATGAGAAACCCGAAGCTTTTGGGTCAAGGTTACTATTGTTCGTTTAGTGCGAAGCTAGAAGTGGTTACTGTCTAGGTGGTTCTGGATCAGGGCGGAGGAGTTCTCGTTTTGATGATGAAGCTCTCCGCCGAGGTGAAGTCGGTTAAGTCAACAATTAGGTGGTTCTCGATGCGTGCGTCTAGGGTTTTAAGCGGTTCAAAGGCGGAGGTGATCTCGTGTTTCGATTGATCTCTTCCGCGTGTTGACAGTGCGGGTAGAACGATGATTTCTCTAGTGGTTGGAAGTTTGGTTGTGTCGGGGGAGATCTCGATGGTTTGAGAAAGACCTCCGACATGATGTAAAAGCAAGGAAAATAGGTGATTTCGGCGGAGGCTCTGCGGGTATCTGAGCTCCGGCGAAACGAGCGGTCCGGCGATCTCTTCCGGTTTCTTCTAGAGTCGATGAAGGGCAAGTTGAGGCGGAGAAACGCATGCCGGTCTGAATGGTGTAGATCATCCCACGTGTCTCTTCCTCTGCTTCCTTGTTTCTCTCATGGGCCTTGATCGTCCGGTTTTGTAAGGTTGGGCCGAGGGGCCGTCTAAGTTGTTTGGGGCTTCGGCCGTATGTTGTAGCCCGTTTATGTATGGGCCTTTGGTGTTTCTGTTGTATTTGGGCGTGGCCCATTTGCTTTTAATAATATAAACCTGATGGAAAAAAAAAAACACGAAGAAAATTTTAAGTTTAGGTGATGTATGAATGGTAAAAAAAAAGGAACAGTAGATTGAAAATAATAAAACATAAATAGACATGGATAAACTTTACACATGACAAATTTTACGCATGATAATCATAAAAGCACTAAAACGTTGCGTACATGCATAATAATATTTTGTTTGTATTAGTTGTCATTTATAATTAAAAATATATAAACTTCGAGAAAACAAAGATAGCGAGATCACGAAACTTAAAAATGTATAATTCCTCTCAAATTTACATAAAGAAAGATTTGGATAATTTATCTCTAAAGTTTTGCATACTGGTGAGTCATCTCTAAAGTTTTGCATACTGATCATGAAGACCTATATATAACCAAAGAATCTCGACTCCAAACTCTTAAAGTAATACTATTAGAAACTTGTAAAAACAAAACAACTCTGATAACTATTTAAGATGTACATAATGATCAACCAATATCAATACCGATATTGTGTAAAAGTCTTGGAAACATATGCTTTCAACCATAAGTAAAATATGTATTTTGGAACGAGTTCACTATTATTAGGAAGAAGGGAGACAAAGATTTGGACGGAGGAATGGCTACATGGTTTGATACAAAGCAGAGTTGATTAGAATTGAAGTATCTACACTTTTTATGAATTTCTAAATATGCTGCATTTGTTGTACAAACAATATATATTTTTTGAATTAAATTTAACATTCAATTTAAAAAATATATATGTATTTTGACTTTTAAAAATCTTCAATAGCTTAGTTAATTTTTGAATTGATTTGGTGGAGGGGAAAAACTTATGTTCCAAATTCTTTTGATCTTTTTAAAAATATTATTTATTTCAGTTAATAATTTTTTTTAGGAACATTAATTAATAAATTCATATTACTTTTTTCCTTTCAGTCCAAAAATTTTCAGCCTGGCCATAATTGATTTGAAACCACAATAAGAAAACTATCAAATGCTATTGGTGATGTTAAAAAAAGCACAAAGATATTTAAATACATAACGAGAGAGAAAGAGAGAGTTGACACCAATAACAAAGGCCAAACCCACTACGCAGAATCAAAGACTGTTTAATATACAATCACGGGGACCCTATAATCACGAGCCTAAAGAACAGATTATACTCCATATCTCTTTCTCTCATGCTCCACCACATCCACATGGCATCTTTTACTTTCCCCATTTATAGTACACTTATGTTCTCTCTCCTTTTCTAATGCGCCTTTTGGTATTTGGTAAACTTTGTGGTGCTTTTTGCAATATTGACTTAAAACTCAAAGTCAAACCTAAAACTAATCCATGCTTTTTTTGGATTTATTTTTTGCCCTATTTACCCCCACAAGTTCATGATATTCACGAAAATACCATCACATTTTTTTTATTTTTTTTTTCCGAAAATGATATTTTTACTCTCTCACCCTCATCATCTTCAAGTAATTACAAGATTGCCATTGTGATCAATACCCCAACCACCATGAACAACCAATTTGAAGCTCTTAATGCACCTAAAATCGATTTACACTCTCTCTTTCCCACTTGTTATGAACTAAAAACAACATCTCTTTCACTTTGCCTCCATATTCATCCAAAAAACTCAAGCTTTTGATTCAAAATTTTTTATGGTTTATAGAGCCATTCAAGCATACTATTCTTGGTGGGTTACTTTCGTTTGAGATTATGGGTGGTTGGAGAAGACTCTGTGTGCTAAGGAAGTCATCTCACTAGTTTAAGGTATGAAACTGAATTTTTTTCCAGATCTGTTTGTGTAGAAGACTTACCCGAAAGTAGTCTGGCTGTAGAAGACTTACGGGTAAGTCTTCTGGTCAAACGGACGACTTACTTTTAAGTCGTCATCTTTGTTTGTTAAAAAAAGAACTAGAGAATACCCTAGACGACTTACTGATAAGTCATCTAGGATAAATGGGTTAGTTTTGCATTTGACCGAATTGTGTCAGATATTTGACTATTCCTGGACGACTTACCAGTAAATCTTCTCCGGGAAAACAAAAATTTCAATATTTTATTAAATCTGGACGACTTATCTGTAAGTCGTCTCAGGTTACTTTTGCAATTGGAAAATAAAACTTAAATTTAACTTTTCCCAGACGACTTACGCGGAAGTCGTCCAGTAAGACGACTTACTTGAAAGTCGTCCAGGATAAGCAAAGTCGTCCAGATTTAATTCCTAGATTATGGTCAAACCTTGCTTATCTCGGACGACTTTCTTGTTTGTCGTCTGGCTGGACGACTTTCAAGTAAGTCGTCTGGGTAAAGTTAAATATATAAGTTTCTTTTTCGAATTGCAAACTAACCTGAGAAGACTTACAAATAAGTTGTCTAGCTTTAATAAAATATTGAAATTTTTGTTTTCCCTGAGATGACTTACTGGTAAGTCGTCCAGGAAAAGTCAAATATCTGATACAATTCGGTCAAATGCAAAACTAACCCATTTATCCTAGACGACTACATGGTAAGTCGTCTAGGTTTTTTTTTTTTAACAAACAAAGCTGGACGACTTACAAGTAAGTCGTCCTATTTAAAATTCAATTGCAAAAATGACCTGTTTGGACGACTTACTGGTAAGTCTTCCAGACGACTTACTGGTATGTCGTCTGCGTCAATGTTTAGTAAACTTTCATTTTCTCTATGTTTACTAATGTGTTTTATTTTGAATTTTTGTAGATGATGCGTCAGTTACATGCAGTGTATGGAGAATGGTTGTTGAATGATTGTCGTTGGGATTTTGTGGTTGATAATGTCAAAGGAGCGAGAATCATTTTTTTGGGGGAAGGTTCGACACATGCTGAACTTCTTGCAATGGCTCAAGAAGATTATAACCTGGACATGAGCACAGAATCTGTGGAGATAACCTACTCATTACCAGCAGAAATGATGCAGGCTCCAGACACCCCTCCTATTCATGTTACAAGTGATAGACAAGTTCGAAACTTGCTCGAGATAACCAAAACGCATGGAGTACGGCTTTGTGTATCAAGCCGTAGCAAGGTGGAAACGGTTTCAGAGTTCAGGGAAGATGATGAAGCTGATGAATGTTTTGAAGATGATGATGATGATGATTTGGTTGAAGATGAAAATCATGACGGGGAGGAGGACGATGGGGATGAGGACGATGGGGAGGAGGATGCTGGTATCTCTATTGTTGCTGAAGCGGACGAGAATGGTGAGGATTACAGTGTTTATGGAAAGGTTGAAGATGAGGATGAGGAAGATGATGATATGTGTTTTGAAGATATCGAAAAGATTGAAGGAGGAAGATCGAATGGTAACAGTATCTATGTCAACCAGAGTTTTGTTAGCAAGGATGCACTGCTTTCAGAGCTGCGGTTGACAGCAGTGAGGTTTAAGTTCTCCTTCAGAATATACAAGTCAACGAAAACTCTCCTTGTGACAACATGTCCGGTTAGTGGTTGTCAATGGAAGGTCAGAGCGAGTGTGAAACATGGGACAAACACGTTTTGGGTAACAAAGTATGTGGAAAAACATACATGCTCAGCGGGAGACCGACTCGCTCAGCGGAGACACTGTACTCCGAAGTATGTTGGTAGGCTTTTCATTGATCGTGTTGGAATCATTGATGGGTTGAATCCGCAGCATATCACTGATGCAATGAAGAACATGTTTGGCATGACGCTTGATTACACCACTTCATACAGAGCACTTTTATATGCACAAACATTGGTGAGAGGATCAACAGAAGATGGGTATTCGCGTCTGCCATCATATCTCGAGCAAATCTCCTTAGCAAATCCCGATTCTATCACGGTTATAGAACTTGATTCTATCAATAGATTTAAGTATCTATTTCTCTCTTTTGGAGCTTCTATCAAAGGTTTTAAGTATCAGAGAAGGGTCATTGTGGTGGATGGGACTCACCTAAGTGGGAAATATGGAGGTGTTATGTTAGTTGCAGCCGCACAAGATGGGAATTTTCAGATATTGGGATCGTAGATGCTGAAGATGAACCTTCTTGGGAATGGATTTTCACAAAATTGGCTAGTTGTGTATCTGATGAGCAGCCTCTGGTGATAGTCTCTGACCGTCACGCGGCCATTAAAAGTGCGTGTGATAAGGTGTTTCCTTGGGCAACCCGAGGAATATGTTATTATCACCTTCAAGATAACATTGTCAAAAACTATAAAGGGAAACATCTCTTGTACTTGGTGAAAGGTGCTTCTTATGCTCATACGGTTTCAGATTTTGACCGGTACATGGCTGAGATACGGAGTGCAAACCTGGACCTTGCAATGTATTTGGAGAATGCCGACGTCAGCCTATGGTCAAGGGTTTATTGTCAGGGGGACAGGTACAACATAAAGACAAGCAACATCGCTGAATCTATTAATTCCGCTCTGAAGCGAGCTAGAGGATTTCCGGTTCAGTTCCTGTTGGAGTTCATAAGGGAGAAGCTAGGAAAGTGGTTTTGGAAAAGGAGAGAAGATGCTTTGAGTCTCCCAACTCAACATAGTCGAGGTGTTGAATACTTGCTTGCTGTTCGATCGGAGATAGCGGATACGATGACGGTACAACCAATTGATGGATGGCGATTCTTTGTGAAAGGTGGGAAAATGGACTGTGTGGTTGATTTGGAACATGGAAAGTGTGATTGTGGTGTCTATGCAGTGGAGAAAATACCTTGCCCTCATGCTATAGCTGCTGGAACATCTGTTGGTTTGCATATCTCCACACTTGTATGTCTAGTGTACTCAAAGGATTTTCTGTTTGCAGGATACTCAGAGAATATATGTCCTTGTGTTGGACAACAAGTTGAGGAACACACATGCTTTCCTCCGGAAGTAAAACGTGGTCCGGGAAGACAGAAGAAATCAAGATGGCAATCTTGGTTGGAGCTATCCAGGATGAGAGGACGCAAACCCCGGAAGCAACACATGGCTTATAGATGCTCAAAATGCAAGGAAACTGGCCATACGAAACCATAATGTAAGTCATCCAGTGTTTAGTCTTCCAGAAGACCTTCAGTTAAGTCGTCCAGAAGGTCGTCCAGTTAGTCGTCCAGGGTTTTTTCTTCCAGAAGACCTTCAAGTTAGTCGTCCAGTGTTTAGTCTTCCAGAAGACCTTCAATTAAGTCGTCCAGAAGGTCGTCCAGTTAGTCGTCCAGTGTTTAGTCTTCCAGAAGACCTTCAATTAAGTCGTCCAGAAGGTCGTCCAGTTAGTCGTCCAGAGTTTTTTCTTCGAGAAGACCTTCAAGTTAGTCGTCTAGTGTTCAGTCTATGTACTAAAAATTTGTGTTATGAACTTATCTGTGTCAACTTCTTTGTCAAATTGCACTACCAAACAAATTTGAGATGGTCTTGCCCTTTATATTATCCGAAATATAGTTACAAAAGGTCACTGCTCAGAAGACTTTCCAGACTACTTATAGTTAAGTCGTCCAGCCGACTTAACTGTAAGTCTTCTGCGCAGAATATAGTTACAAAATAGGGATCAAGTTCAAATACAAAATAGGGATCAAGTTCAAATACACACATCAGCCTAATCTATCATACAAAATCATCTAAACTGGCCTGTTTATCACCCGTCATACGTACCCAGGATGTCATCCATGTCCTTGTTTACGAACTCATGCGCGTCAGGAAGCTCTTGAAATATATCCACCGCCATCTTATCCCTCACACTCTTCCCGTTGGCCTTAGCAAAGTCTGTTTTACTAAACTCTATCCCAAGAGCATGACATTCAATGTACTTTA
Organism: Brassica napus; assembly: GCF_020379485.1. Taxonomy (NCBI): domain Eukaryota; kingdom Viridiplantae; phylum Streptophyta; class Magnoliopsida; order Brassicales; family Brassicaceae; genus Brassica; species Brassica napus. Next base: position 5,483,304 of record NC_063447.1, read on the forward strand.
GAGTGTACACGCCACAATCACCAGCTCGGGCCGGAGGTATATTGGTCGGTCTCTCATATGTGAATGGCTCCAGGCTGTATTGGGCACGTAGTTCGTCTGAGGAAGCGCACTCAACAAGCAGATAAGGGACCATGTAGAGAAAAGGCTCCATTACCACATCGAGTTCTTCTGGGGAGATACTGGAACAAATGCTGTCAAAGACGACTATGTGCCTCTTAGGGATCGATATCCAAATAGCAATCCAATGACTGTCGGCGAAGTTTACTGCCAAACCTTGTTCGATTTGCAAAATGATGGTATAGTGCCTGCATAATAATTCCACGCCCCACCAGGGAGTCTTCTTCCTAAACCGTTTTGATCGGGCTTCGAGTCCTTAAAATCCTTGAAGTGGAATCTCCATTGCTGAGCAAAGAGATGATCAAGGAAGCACATTCTCTCGCTCCTGAAATGTTGTGGGTTAGCGTTGTACCTCTTCCTCAGCACATTAATCCAAGCATCAATATGCTGCATATAAAATAAAGTACAAGTCAGAAGATATCAGACGACTTAGTGGTAAGTCTTCTATGTAGATGACTTACCAGACGACTTACAAGTAAGTTGTCTACGTCATAGCAGAAGACTTACACAGTCCTCCAGCCACTCTAGGGAGGTTCGGAGGATTTGATACCACCAAGTTCTACTTTTACGTGGTTTTTTATCGAGAGCTGTTCTATAATAACTGCAAACACAAAATGTTGAAAAGCAATCAGGTTTTATTAGAAAAGCAAGCTATTATGTAAAAAGCAAGCTATTATGTGAAAAGTAAACACTTACGGACAAGATTTCAACCACTCAGTGAGCTCCCTCAACTTATTCTTGTCAATTGGTGCAAAAGGATTATAGCCTGGATAAAGCTTTCTGTTTGAAATGATCACTCTGGCCGTCTTGTTTGCCGTATAAGGAGATTTCTGTGAGGCAGCAAGTTTCCTTGTTCGATCACTCTTTGCACGGCAAAGTGCCAAAGCAGCATCCTTCTTTTCTAGATATCTAGCATCCTCCTTCTGCAAATCTGAAACAGTGGATTGATTTTTTTTCCAATAGAACAAGGCTCGGTTCTGGAGCTTTATCCTCCGCCAAGCTCTTCCTTCCCGCGTTCGTCCCATTGACACTTTCACTTTGCAATATACAAGATGGGTTTATACAATAATAACCAATGAGTGTCTTCAAACATGAAACAAAATACATATATAAAATTCAAGGATTTGTTACTAACCCCGGGTTCGAGCGTCGGTTTAGGTGGAGAGGTAGTGTTTTGAGATGATGTCCCTTTCCGTTTTGTGGTGATACCAACCTTCTTCTCCACAACTTCCACCCTTTCCGACAGATACTTGATCTCCTTTAGGCACGTCCCAAACCCTTCCCTCATGGCATCAGCTATGTCCTTGAACATAGTTTTAATATCCTCTTTGGTCAAACCACCAACAGTCGTAGTCACCTCTTCACTAGCCTCTGCAGCTGCCTCTTCACTAGCCTCTGCAGCTGCCTTTTCACTAGCTTCAGCAGGTGTCTCTTTACGAGCTTTCTTCCGAGGTCTTGGACTGTCTTCCTTCACTACCTTTTTCTTCGCTGGACTCACAACCGCTGACTTTGTATTGACCCAAGTACCGGTGACTTCCCATCAATCCATGGTCCACTTCCACGGTTTCTTCACAAACATGAGTTTAATTATGTTCTCCGCGAGCGGGTCCTCAACATCAAACTCCCATTTTGGAAACATTTCACCAGTGTCCTTTTGAATAAAGTTGATCACCCTAGTCTGCAGTAAATAGAAGATATGAACTTAGATATTTGACGGATTAAGAAAGATGGAAAGAAAAGACTTCACAGACGACTTATAATTAAGTCATCTGGAAAGTCTTCCAGTTGGACGACTTAGTAGACGACTTATAATTAAGTCGTCTGTAAAGTCTTCCAGCTGGAAGACTTAGTAGAAGACTTATAATTAAGTAGTCTGGATAGTCTTCCCAGACGACTTAATTATAAGGCTTCTACTAAGTCATCCAGCTGGAAGACTTTCCAGACGACTTAATTATAAGTCTTCTACTAAGTCGTCTAATTGGAAGACTTATCAGACGACTTAATTATAAGTTTTCTGCGAAGTCGTCCAGATTGAAGTAAATACCTGACTGAGGATAGCCTCTTTAAACTGTCTGCGTCCTTTGCGACCCTTGTAAGCCAGTATCGGGGGAGACGGATTGTTTGGGAGAGGATTACCAAAAGTAGCACCCAATTCCGGAAGAGCTGTGTACACCCAGACCTGGAGAGCTTGCGCAAACCCATTAATAGTGTAACAACCCGAAATATCTCTGCCCTTCACAGAGTCCATCAGCACCTTAAACGCGACTCTCCCCCATGGATAATTCTCAAACCGTTCTAGCTCCATCACTAGCCTTGCCAGACTAACCCGTGTAGGGGTTGAATACTTTCTCCCTTCAATGTATCCAGTGAAGATGGCAAGGTACGCGAGCCGCTTGCGATCATCCCGAGACCACCCTTCGCATCTCTCAAGTGCTGCTATTATCTCCTGAGTAGATGGCCGAGCTTCGACATGAACTCCCAGCATCTCCCAAAAAGAAGTCAATTCCTTTGTAACAACAGAGTGAGGTCTCTCAAGGTCCTCGATGTACTCGCAGTTTAGACCAGTGAGGTGTTCAAACTCTAACAGTGAAAACCTCACAGGTTCTGGACCAACGAGACTCCACAGCTCATACTTCTTCTTTATGTCCAGCTGGAAACCGAGCATGTAGTGAACCAGCCTTGAAGCCCAATCAAATCCCAGCTCTTGGAACTTGATGAAAACTCCCAACTTCGACTCCTTCAGCTCTTCATATTCGTCATCATGAAGAGCTTTCTTTAAAGCAGCATGCAACGTCCAACAAGTATGATACGAAATGCTATGCACTGCGGGGGGCTCTTCCCCTAATGTATATATCCTACGGGGGAGTTCTGGCATCTCCATTTTTTTGTCTGCCTGCAAAACAATCAAAGACAACCATCTCAAACAATCAAAGACTTATAATTAAGTCGTCTGGCAAGTTTTCCAGCTGAAAGACTTATAATTAAGTCGTCTGGAAAGTCTTCCAGCTGGAAGACTTTCCAGACGACTTAATTATAAGTCTTCCAAGACTTTCAGTTTTATGTTCATCTTTTCCTCAATCAATCACTCGACAGTAAGAGATATAACTTACCGGCGGCGAAGTTCAACGAAACGCCTCTGAGAGAATGCGCGCTAGGGTTTCCTTTCGGATCTTAAATAGACGAAGCGGCTGTGAGAACGGTGGTGAGAACGACGGTGATAACGGCGGAGAGATAACCGGGTGAGAACGATGAGAACGATGGATTAGAGAGAATCGACGGAAATCGCCTTCGAAATCGCCTTTGAGAGAAACGGCTTCTGATTTTCGATAAACAGTGAAAAAAAAAACACCTTATATATGGCCGGTAAATAATCCGGTTAGGTTTAAAAGTACATTGTAAAATTAAAGGTTTGGTCCGGTTTGGACGACTTACTAGTAAGTCGTCTGTTGAATACTGTACATCAGACGACTTACTAGTAAGTCGTCCCAGACCCTAAATTTAACCCCTAAACTAAATTGACTAAATTAACTAACTAACCACGTTATAAACCCGTAGTTATACTTAAATAGTGTTTACTATACACAGAATTAAAACACTTAGGTAAATTTTAAAGTTTTCAAAAAAACATTTATGCATTCCAAAATCTAACCCTAAGAACACATACAATACTACAACATATGTTGTTAAAACCTAAACCAAAGAATATCATGACTCACTACTTTCACTCATCTATGTTGAAAACAATTAACTTTTGTTATATCTTAATTTATATCTCTTAAAACATATGTTAATTACATGATTTCAATTTTTCGCTTATCAAAATATTTTTTACAAAATTTTTAAATTATTTCTAAGTAAAACTAGTCCAGATAAGTCGTCTGGACGACTTTCTGGTAAGTCGTCTGGACGACTTCCTGGAAAGTCGTCCAGACGACTTACGGGGGTTAGAAACGTAAAAAAATTTCGGTTTTTTTGTTTGTTCACAAGGGGTTGGTTGTAATTTCAATAGTCTTTTAGGTTACTTTTGCATTTGCTTCAAGTTTGGGTTAACCTTTGTGTTTGAAATCAAGTTGTGAGTCATATTTGAAAATTTTCCCAACTTTGTGACCCCTTTTTGTTAACTTGTCTTGTAGTATTGATTAGCCATGCAAATCTAGAAAGACAAATTATCTAATGAATAAAATTAAATCCGCTCTGCTGATTTTGAAAATTAGAGTTAACTAGGATCAGTTTCAAGCGGCTTTCCATCTCACTGTTAGGAAAGCAAAACCTTCGACTATAATAACATCATTTGGTGGAAGAGTTTATTTTCTGTAAAAATTGTTCAATGAGTGACTTTTACAAAGACTACTTTGCTCAAATATTTGTATCGTGGTGACAAAATAAAAAAAGGCAAAACAAGAAATGGGGGCAAATAACTGTTTATAATGGTTTTATTCCCGTTTCTTTAGGTGTGCTAATTTGTCGTCTAGTGGTTAGTGGTTTTAATTGATGGGTAAGAAAACCTGTATTATATTTTACCTACAACCTTATTTTTGCTATCCTTCGCATCTATCAATCTTGTTGCTTAAATAATAAAAAACTAGATTAAGATCCGCGTCTTGCGCGGAATAAACATTATATATATAAATTATTTTATGTATTATATGTTTTTACATATTATGAAATAATAAATATATATTGAATAATTAAAAGTCAGTAACTATTACATATATAATTAAATTGGTGCGAACGTATAAATCAATTTTATTAATCCAAACAATTTCTTAAGAAATTTGATAGGATATGTAATTAAATTTAAATGATATTAACATACATAGTATATTTTTAATATTAATGTCTATTAAATGATGCTTTCTACTCATATGTTTTTTTGATCATGTGTATCTTTAATAGCAAAAACTTTAAATTACTGATAACAAAATTTTTATTGTGCGATTAATAATTTTAGTAATTTATAATTAAAAAACATTTATCAATGTTAGTTCAAAACTTTTATCAAAAAAAATTATTCAAAGTAAATTTTGAAATTAAAATATTTATTTATTCAATATGGTTTATAGTTTAATTTAGAATGATATATATACATATATATTTTAAATCTTAATGATTAATTAAATTAAACTTTTATTTATATGATTTTGTAATCATTTATATTTTGTCATAACAAAAATTTAAAACCATGGATCGTAAAATTTGAATGTGAGACTTTTAACAGTTTTAGTAATTTATAGTCGTTTTTTAAAATTCAAAATATAACATATAAAGAAAAATCTAAATTTTTATAATATGGTTATTGTGATTTTTTTAAATTATTTTAATAGTTTAAAATTAAACAAATTTGATAGAAGATACATTATTTTTTTATCAGATTTTTATTATTCAAAATCATTAATTTTCATATATGCTTTAGCCACATTAGTCAATTCCGTAATCTTTATTTAAGGAAATAATAAATGATATTAATAATGAATTTAAATTAGTTTAATAAAAAGTTTATTATATAATTAGATGGATCAACATATTTCTCTAATAATTCTAAGAATCATCCTAGTGATGACACGTGGCTACAAAAATAAGTTGTAATGTTTCACAAATAATATATAGGATACTAACAAGGGAAATAAGACCCTATCGCATGGGCCAGTCATATCCTTTGCTCAACTAGCTTAGCCCATTAGTATTATATGGGCATGGGTGTCCCATTTAATCCAATAGTTAATCACCAAAGTCAAAAGGTGTAAACAAGAAATCAAGAATACATTAGAGATGTCAGCCCAACCCGTGGCCCGCGGGGTTGACCCATTTAAACCCATCACGGGGCAGGTCTGGACAAATAAATAGTTGTCCATGTATTAGCGGGTTTCGCGGGTTGAACCCAAGCGGTTTGCAGGTGGGTTGGGTATAACCCGTCACGGGTTAGCGGGTTGACCGCAAATGAAAATAGCAGTTCTTCATCTTCTCGCACTCGGTGCATCAAGCTGATTGCAATTGACGATATCTTTCCCTGAATTTTCATCTTTGAAAATTGACTTGATTTGATGTTCCTCTGCTTATGATTGATTTTCCTTTCGTTTTGTTGGATTCACGTGAGACAGTAATAGGTGGATAGATTCCCGAACTAGAAACCCTACTTGCGGATTCGAAGAATGGGGATACGTAAACCTAAAAGATGATCGAGTAGTAAAGAGATTTTCTTAGACGTTTTACGTTCGTAAGCGTAGCTTCGTATAGGAGCTTTGCAAGATAGGTTGAGAGTAAAGTAAGATGAGGTAAAATAGTTTATTGAATGTGTGTAAAGTAATCAGCCGTGAGGCTTACATATATATGAAAACTCTCTAAGAGATAAGGCTAACAAATCCTTATCTTAATATGAATAGAAATCATAAAACTAACTTGATAATGATAAACGTAAAACCGTTATGAAAACTATGTGACGTGTCCTGTCACAATACTCCCTCCTTCAGAACATCCTTGGCCTCAAGGATAGAAATCTGGAAATGAGGAAACTTGGCAATGAAGTCTTGATAAAATTCCCAAGTTGCTTGCTGAGGAGGGTACCCTTTCCATTGGACTAGAACTTTAGTTACCGCCTTATTATGTCTGTTGACCATCTTCTTCTCAAGGATAATTTCAGGCTCCTTTGTTTTGCCCACATCGGAGAGATATTGTGGAAGTGCCGATGAAACAGAGGATGGATTAGGACAGAGCTTGAGTTGACTGACGTGAAAAACGTTGTGTATAGCAGCGCTCGAAGGAAGATCAAGCTTGTATGCGAGTGAACCAACACGATCCTGAACCCGGAAAGGACCATAGAACCGAGGGGATAGCTTATGTGGAACATGACGACCTTTGAGGGAGTGTTGGCGATAAGGTTGCAGCTTCAAATAAACGTGATCACCTATCTGAAAGACACGATCTGACCTGCGAGAGTCCGCGTACTGTTTCATTTTGTTCTGAGCACGTAATAGGTGGAACTTCATCATGTCAATAACCTCTTCTCTTTTCTGTAGCGTTCTATCAACAACCGGGGAAGAGCTTTCACCAAGAAGATATGGCATATGAAGAGGAGGTGGCTGGCCGTAAATGATCTCATACGGAGTACTGCGTATGGCTGAGTGATACGTCGTATTGTACCACCACTCGGCTAAAGGAAGCCATGAGCTCCATGTGTGAGGAGTGTCGGAAGCCATACACCGCATGTATGTTTCAAGCGATTTGTTGGTGACTTCAGTCTGCCCATCTGACTGTGGATGGTAGGCAGTAGAACGTGTAATTAGCCTATGACAATCTTCTTGAGGTTTGGATCTGTATCCCATAGTTGTTTTAAATCCTCAAAGAACATGTAATTAGCCTGTGACAAAGTTAGGTGAAGTAACTGAGACCCTGAGACTCGCGAAAGTGCATCGGCCGCGACGTTCTCTTTTCCTTGCTTGTATTGAATCTCAAAGGTGTAGCCCATTAGTTTGGAGAGCCACATGTGCTGAAAGGGCGTGGTGATCTTCTGCTTAAGTAAGTATTTGAGACTTCGTTGATCCGTCTTGATGATGAATAGGTTGTGAGCCAAGTACGCATTCCATGTTTGTACTGCATGAACAACTGCGAGAAATTATTTTCATACACTGAGAGACCATGGTGGCGAGGTCCAAGTGCTCGGCTCATATAACAGATAGGATGGTTCTCTTGCATGAGGACGGCGCCGATACCTGTTTGAGATGCGTCGGTTTCGACGACGAACGTTTTTGAAAAGTCTGGAAGAGCCAAGACAGGTGCTGATATAAGAGACTCTTTCAATGTGTCAAAAGAGACAGCGGCTTCAGATCCCCATATAAAACCGTCTTTGCGTAGGAGGAGTGTAAGAGGACGAGCGATGATGCTATACCCTTGAATGAAGGGTCGGTAATAATTTGCAAGACCCAAGAAACTGCGGAGTTGTTTCTGATTAGCTGGAGTTGGCCATAGTTCAACTGCTTTGATTTTTGCAGGGTCGGTACTAACGCCTTCGTTGGATATGAAGTGACCAAGGTATTCAATCTTGGTTGCTCCAAAGGTGCACTTTGACTGTTTGAGATAAAGCTGTTGGTGTTGCAGGATGGAGAAAACCGTTTCCAAGTGTAGTAGATGCTCGTCCCAGCTTTTACTGTATATTAAAATGTCGTCAAAGAAAACCAGTAGAAATTTCCGAAGGATGGGCTCAAAAACGTGGTTCATAAGGCCTTGGAACGTGCATGGCGCATTCGTTAAGCCGAATGGCATGACGAGGTATTCATAGTGACCAGAATGAGTGCGGAAAGCTGTATTATATTATGCACATCATCGGGAGACATTCGAAGCTGATGAAATCCTGCTCTTAAGTCGACTTTGGAGAAAAATTTTGCGCCACCAAGTTCGTCGAGAAGGTCTTCTAGGAGTGGAATAGGATATTTATCTTTAATTGTTTGCTTGTTTAGACCTCGATAATCAGCGCAGAGTCGCCATGAGCCATCTTTTTTCTTCACAAGGACCACTGGTGATGCGTAAGGGCTCGAACTATATTGAATAATTCCTTGCGTCAGCATCTCCTGGAGCCTGCTTCGAGGGGTATCTTATGATTGAAGCCAGGGAAGAAGGCTCAGAGAAAATATCTGAGTAAGAGTCTAACAAACGTTGAAGTGCTCCATCGTCATCTGCTCCTGGTTTACTAGCTTCTATATGATAGAGTATTGTATCAAGGGTAAGCGGCTGTTGAGGAAGAACCGAATCGTTGAGGTCACGTAAGTGAAGCAAGGCGATATCGGGGTTGTGTAGCATAAGTTTATTCAAGCTGCTTCCTGATATAACTTTAGAAACGTTTGGAGTGAGTCCTCGAAGGATATGTTTCAAACCACGGAACGTGAACTTCATTCTAAGGTTGAGAAAATCCCAAAGAATAGGACCAAGTGTAGAGAGCCATTGCACACCAAGTACCACGTCGCTACAACCTAACAGAAGTGTTCTGAACTCAGCACGAAATTATATCCCTGCATTTTCCAAGTGAAGGTACTGCACTTATATTTTGTGATCAGGTCGCCACTTGCTGCAGCTACTGACATCAGTTTTATCGGAGTCAAAGAACAACCTAAACAATCAGTATATGTAGCTTCTTCTTCCCGTACTGTCCAAAAAGTCGCATACAATTATATGTAGAGGAACCATTGAGGGCGTGGACAGAAATAGTGAAGATCTTATCGTCTTGATCCTCGATAGTTGTTTCGCGTATCTGTTCTTCTAGCGCGATTTCGTCATCAAACTCTGTTGGGTCTGTTTCCAACAACAAGAACTCAAAACGCATGTGCTTAAGCTGATGACCAGGTGGGAATGGTTCCTCACAATACATACACAAACCCTTACGTTTCCGTTCCTGTATCTCGTCGAAACTAAATTGTTTCTGAGGTGCGGTAGAGAGTAGTGGTTTGTTATTTTGATTGCCGATGGAGTTAGGTGCGGCTGAGGTTGATTCTTGTTTTGTGTGAAGTTTGATCGTTGAGATGAGCTGAAAGCTGGTCGAGATGTTTTCGCTGGTGTATGCGCCAAGGATAACTCATGAAGTTTTTCTATTCTTGCTACTGCTGGTACAGTCGTGACATTGAACTGGCGGACGTGAAGAGCTAAGTGCTGGTTCATATTTGTCAAGAAAATACTCAAGGCATGATCCAGAGCAAGTGTGATTCTTGTCATAGCACCATCGAACTTCTCTAGATAGACGTCAATGGCGTCATTCCCTTGTTTCAAACTTACTAGTTCTGATAAGGGGTCGTCGAAAAGCTCACTGAATCGTTCAGATATTGCCGTAACATATTCTGGCCATAGAGGGAACATGTTGTAGCGGTTGGCAATATAGGCATGATGCCATTGTAAAGCCTTGCCGGTCATATGAAGAGAGGCGAGACGGACCTTTACTTCTGGTGCAGTACTAACAATTGAGAAGAATTGCTCGCAAATAAATCCATTCTCGGAGTTTTGAATCATCAAACATTGGGAATCCTATCTTCGTCAATCGTGACGATAAGGTATTAGGACGTCTCTAGTTTTGGTTCTGCGTATGGTCGTGGGTATGGTGATCTGTTTTTGATGTACTCTGGTCTGGAGAAAAGCGATCGGGTGGGACGGGTCGCCGGTCAATATCTGCAGCTGTAAGATCAGAAGTTGTTTCTCCTTGCTTTCCTTCACGCTGGTTAAAGGGTGGAGAGTTAGCAAAGTACTTTTCTATAATATCTCTAAGTGCTGAGATTTCACCACCGAGATCCTTACGAATCTCTTCACTTTGTTGAGCTTGTGAAGCCCTGAGTTCTTCAATTTGTTTGTTCATGTCGTTTAAAGACGTTGATTGCCGAGTATCCATAGCGTAGTCCTGAGGATTGTTTGCTCTGATACCACTGAGACGGTAATAGGTGGATAGATTCCCGAACTAGAAACCCTACTTGCGGATTCGAAGAATGGGGATACGTAAACCTAAAAGATGATCGAGTAGTAAAGAGATTTTCTTAGACGTTTTACGTTCGTAAGCGTAGCTTCGTATAGGAGCTTTGCAAGATAGCTTGAGAGTAAAGTAAGATGAGGGAAAATAGTTTATTGAATGTGTGTAAAGTAATCAGCCGTGAGGCTTACATATATATGAAAACTCTCTAAGAGATAAGGCTAACAAATCCTTATCTTAATATGAATAGAAATCATAAAACTAACTTGATAATGATAAACGTAAAACCGTTAAAACCATTATGAAAACTATGTGACGTGTCCTGCAACATCACGACAGAGTCTTATATATAAGCCTATGATGGAGCAATTCAGGAAAATGGCTAGGTTCTTGGAAGCTTAAATGCGCTTATGGTATTTCAAGACGATAAATTGGGAGGTTCTTGGAAGACTGTGTTAAGTTTCAAACACACTACCTGTTCTGTTACTTCCTTGACGTGATCGAGGCAATAGAGACAGCTGGGAGATTTCTTGTCTTGACTCTTGTGAGATGGAGAGAAGGAGAGTTGTGTTTTCCAGAAAGTACGAAAGAGAGTGGGATTATCTTAAGCTGTTTCAATGGAAGTTTGAGAAATAATATATGTTTCCCAAGGATATATGTAGCCGATTTGAGCATTCATGGAAAGAAGACACATGGAATCTTGTGGAGGCATTACAGCAAGAGAAAGTCGTGAAGGTTCTGTTTCTCCACCTGTGCTGTTTTTGCCTTATGTTTCTAAACAAAGTTTATTTTTTCTTCTAAATCATTTTTCTTCTGTTTCACTTTTTGACCTTTGTTGCAAATACTCTGTTTTGATTAATTGTGTTTATTCATTCCAAAAGGTTAGAGAGGAATATATCGAGAAATAGGAGGACTATAATCTTCCAAGTTTCAAGGAGGCTTTCAGTCTTAAAAAGAACACAAGCAAGAAACCAAAAACTTCATTTGCTGAGAGAAATATAGTTCACGGTGGTGCTTTGTTCTTTGTTCATGTTTGTTGCAATTTGTCAACAAGTTTATAAACACATTACTTACTGTTCTTTGTTCATGTTTGTTGCAATTTGTCAGCTTTTTTTTGATGGGTTGAATCAAATTTTAACAAGAGTGTAAGCTCAACAACTTGGAGCTTGATATGTTGCTGCAGTGGTGGAGTTTTGGTTCGTGTACATGTGTTACACATGGAGAATAATGTGTGACACATGTTTCGGAGAATAAAAAGGAAACACCAAGATGCGATGATGTGTGATATTTCTATATGTTTGGTTGACGAAATAAGCATTAAAGGAATGTTATTAGATCACAAATTAGAAGATTTGGTGATGCTAAAATATATGAAATATTATATTAGATAATAGGAAAAGTGTTATAAATCAATTGGTAGATATCCATAACCGGCCCGGTCCATAACCGGCCCGGTCCATAACCGGCCCATACACTTAGAGAGAGAGACGGCCCAACCCTAGAGAGAGAGATGCGGCCGCGAGACTTGGAGAGGAGAGAGAGGCGGCTACAACTTGCCTATTTTCTAATTCGTTTATGTTTATGGTTTGTAATCTTTCCTATTATTGTATTTCCATTTATCTCTCTTGTAACCCCTATATAAAGGGAACACTTATTCATTAATAATATATAGAAACTTACAGTTCTAAATCCTTAAGTTTACAACACGTTATCAGCACGATAGCCTCTAACACCCTGAGCCTAAAACCAAATTGCTAAAACCCTAAAACCCTAAATGAAAAGGAATCTTCCTCGGAGATTGGAAGAGGCCGTTCTCCCAAACCGTGAGGACCAAGAAAACGATCAAGATATCAAATCGAAGCCCTACCGAGACGAATCAGTCAGTGCAAACCGCTTGTCGATCTGACCACCGATGCGCCCTCACGCACAGATACAGTGCACGCCAATTTGCTTTGGAACCCTAATCCGAACCCGACGATACCGACGAACCCCAATCCGTTCGTGACTCCGTTCTAGCTCGTATCCACCTGATCAGCTCCAGCCCCAAGGCGTTCCTGATCCTAGACGAATTCAGCTCCATCCTACATCAAGGACAGCTCGCGATCCGACAGCAACAGCTCCCGTTCGCATCAGAGCCGCTCGCGATCCGATAGAAGCAGCTCGCGTCCCAGCCAGCTCGCGTCCTGATCGTGTCTAAGCTCGAGGTTCATTCTTGGTGGTCCGGTTTCTACAAACAACTAAACTAAAGGTATTTCAAATTCTAAGAACATAATGAATCGAATTTGGTTGATTGTAAAGAATGAAACCCTAAAATATAGTCTCTAAGATGAAAGCCATAGGATAATAGATCAATCCCTAAGTGAGTAAATCGAAGCTCTATAAGTTCGATCCCCAAACCCTAAAAATCAAGATTGATCCATTGATCAATTAAAATCAGAACCTTAAAGGTTTTGAATCTCAAATCAAATCCCTTTGATCTAAGATCAAATTATTGAAATCTCTAAACCCTAAGTCGAAAGCTATTGATTAATTAAAACTAATTGATTGATTGATTGAGATTGAATTTGATCATTCTGAAATTGAAATTGCTTGTTAATAAAATCGAATCACTAAAACCCTGATTTTGAAAATCGATTTTGATTGTTTGAAATTGAACATTGATTGGTTGATTTGATCACCTAGAACTATTGCTAGGATTGTTCAAACTCGAATCTGATTGTTTGGCTTGTTTAAACTAAAACCCTAATGACCTAGTTTAGATTATTTTAAAATCGAAATCTGAAACTACATATTAGGTTAAACTGTTCTAGACTTGATCATACTCGTGGCCGTGTGGCCTTGTTGCATTCATACCATAACTTAATCACATTGATTGATTGTAATTACACTTAGAACTTATTCTAGGAATGGTGTTGAATTGAATCAAATAGCCGTGTCGCTTGATCTTTGCTTGCCCGATAGGTTTGCTTGTTTTGATTGCATCATGAACTGATAGAAACAAACCATGTTAGGATTGCAATTATACGACAAACTAAATGCATAAAAACGAACTAGTTTGAATCCATGGTCGTGCGGCTTGCTCATAGGCCGTGGGGCATAGATCTTGGCTGTGAAGGCTTGTTTGATTGTTTGAACATAAAACCCTGATCGTTTAAACATTAAAAACTATTCCTAAAAGATCTAAAAATATTAATCTATAACTTAAGATGTCGAAAATCAACAACCTTGATTTTGCTGTCCTAAATCTATCTGGAGACAATTACCTTCAGTGGGCGCTCGATGCTAAGATCATCCTGAAATCCAAGGGATTCGGTGAGTGTATCACCGAGAACGATAATGCCAATGAAAAGGATCGTTACAGAGCCATCTTGATCATTCGTCATCATCTAGCTGAGAGTCTCAAGGATCAGTATCAAACCATTGAGAATCCACTAAATCTTTGGAACGAATTGAAATCGAGATATGATCACCAGAGAATGGTGATCTTACCAAAAGCTCGGTTTGATTGGACGAATCTCAGAATCCAAGACTATAAGTTTGTGGACGAGTATAACTCTGCACTGTTTAAGATTGTTTCTAAAATGAAACTACGTGGTGAAAGTATTACGGAACAGGATATGCTTGAGAAAACCTTTTCCACTTTCCATGCAAGCAATGTGCTGTTACAACAACAGTACCGTGAGAAAGGTTTAAAGACCTATGCTAATCTTATATCTTGTCTCTTGCTCGCTGAGCAGAACAATGAATTATTGATGAGAAACACTCAGATGAGACCTCTTGGATCAGCTCCACTACCTGAAACACACACGACAGAGGACAATAAAGAGTCGAACCACGTCCAAGGAAACGGCCAGTATGGCCGTAGTCGAGACAAGTCGAACGGACGTGGACACGGTCGAAGATCTTTTGGCCGCGGGCGAGGAAATGGTCGAGACCATGGCTCATTTGGACGAGGTCATGGTCGCGGCCATGGATCTTCATTTAAACCCCAACACTCGACCAAACTAGACGAATCCGTGTGCCATAGCTGTGGTATGAGCAATCATTGGGCTAAGACTTGTAGGACTCCCAAGCATCTTGTTGACCTCTATCAAGAGAGTTTGAAAGGGAAGAATCCTGAAGCCCATATGACTTACCAAGATGATGAAAATGACTTCAATCATGAGAAGGACGATCTTATGGATTATGAAACTTCAGATTGTCTAAAAGACTGAAGATTGATTTCGACATTTGTAATCCAAAACATGATGCGAAATTGATATTGGAAAAGGCACAAAGAGTTATCCCATAGAATCTCACGAGTGTAGCATGAACACAAGGGAAACTCATTAGGCCATAATGTCCCAAAGCATTTAAAGATTATAGTATGTCCATACTATATATAGCTTGGCTGAATCCTTTTATAAATCTGTATTGGCCATTACCCATAGGTCCAAACTCTCAGTTCAAGGCTTGGGGACACACGAATTTACATGCACCTTAACTAATAAGCATCAGACCATTTAAGTGAGCATAGATATTCTCATCTCAAATTTATTACGGGTCATGAGCCAGACATATACCATCTTGAGATATTTGGATAAGCCACCACAAATATATGTGTCGTCTAAGATGGATCCTTAGAAGAGGATGAGGATGGGGATATATGTTGGATATGAATCACCCACAAATAATGAAGTACCTTGAGCCAAATATGGGTGATCTATTTAGTGGCCAAGAACACGGATTGCAAGTTTAATGAATCCGACTATCCAACATTAGGGGGAGAAAATAATAAGCTGGTAAGAGAAACAGAATGACATCGACCATCATTGTCTTGGCAAGATCCTCGGACTAAAGAATGTGAAATAGACGTCCAAAGATTATACATTTACAAAGCTAGCTAATCAAATGCCAGACACATTTGCTGACCAGAAAAGGAATGACTAAGTCATATATAAACCAGCTTGTAAAGCACCAACTAAATTGATGTCCAAGAGAGACACAATCAAGTTGCTACAGAGTCTATACAAGATAGACCAATAAGTTCCAAAAGATAAGGATCCTCAGAAACAAAAAAGAGGTGCATAGAATGATAAAACAAATCCGAGGTCAAGGAAACCATCCCAGACATAGAGATAAGGCCGGCCGGCTCTAAGGTACAGGTACCAAATAATGTAGCTTGGGACGCCAAGCAAAGTATTAAAGGTCCTGATAATAATGAATCTCAATCGATTATATCATGTCTGGAACATAATGGAACACAATAAGGAATGTCGACATAAGATGATACATGGTAGCACTTGAATTTATGAATATAAGCGAGGATCATGTACCCTTGTCAATATAAGAGTGCGCACTCGTACAACAGATTGAATGAAAACGTGGGGTTAAATAGTTTAAAGAAGAAAGGCGTATTTGGCCATATGATTAAGACGCCATATGATGTTAAAACCAGTGGATATAAATGGATCTTGTGAGGAATAGAAATCGTGAGATATAAAGCTAATGTTGCACAAGGATTCTCACAAAGACCAGTAATAGATTATGAGGAGATATACTCCCATGTGGTGGTTGCAACTACTTTTAAGATTTCTCATAAGTCTGGCTATATAAGAGAGAAAATTAGACTTGCAGCAAACTGATGTAGTGACTGCATATTTATATGGTCCACTTGATATTGAAAGTACTAGAGGGTATTGAGTTGAATGTACATCAAGTTCTCGAGAACAATATTGATAATCATCGAAATATATGATCTGAATATCCTAGGAACCTCTGGATACAATTTCCCAAGCGGTTGAATACCTTAAGAAAGAATTCGAGATGAAAGATCTCGGGAAAACAAATTCTGTTTGGGATTATAACTTGAGTACATAAATGATGGGATCCTTGTGCATCAGATGGCATACACTGAAAAGGTACTCAAGAGATTCAATATGGCCGATTTCCATTCTCTGACCAGTCCCATGGTTGTGAGGTCTCTCGGCCTGGACACTGACCCATTCCGTCCCAAGATGGACGATGAAGATGACCTAGGTCCCGAAATGCCATATCTCAGTGCCATAGGAGCTTTAATGTACTTGGCAACTCACACACGGCCTAATATAAGCTTTGCTGTGAACCTACTATCTAGGTTTAGCTCCTGTCCGACCCAGAGGCATTGGAATGGGATCAAACATGTTCTTCGTTACCTGCAAGGAACGAAAGACTTGGGTCTATATTATACTAACAATAACAAAGATGGTTTAGTTGGCTTTGCTGATGCTGGTTATTTATCAGATCCACATCAAGCTCGATCACATATTGGATATGTCTTTACACATGGAGGTACGGCCATATCATGGTGTTCCATGAAACAAACCATCGCGGCCACTTCATCTAATCACTCGGAAATCTTGTGTGTTTGGTTGAGGTCGATGACCCAACACGTCCGAGCTGATTGCGGGATGGCCGAGTGCAAAAAGCCAACCGTGATGTATGATGACAATGCTGCGTGCATTGCTCAGCTCAAGGACGGTTACATAAAAGGTGATAGGACGAAGCACATATTGCCTAAGTTCTTCTTTACTCACGAGCTTCAGAAAGCCGGTGAGGTCCATGTCGTCCAAGTACGATCCAGTGACAATTCAGCTGACCTATTCACCAAGGCACTTCCTACCTGCACGTTCAGGAAGCTCACGCATCAGATTGGGATGCGTAGGCTGAAGGACCTCCACCGAGGTTCACATCAGGGGGAGTAGTACGTGTTGTACTCTTTTTCCTTCATCATGGTTTTGTCCCACTGGGTTTTCCTGATAAGGTTTTAATGAGGCAACATTAAGCGTATTACAATCTATGTATGGTTATGGCATCCAAAGGGGAGTGTTATAAATCAATTGGTAGATGTATAACCGGTCCGGTCCATAACCGGCCCATACACTTAGAGAGAGAGACGGCCCAACCTTAGAGAGAGAGAGAGGCGGCCGCGAGTCTTGGAGAGGAGAGAGGGGCGGCTACAACTTGCCTATTTCCTAATTCGTTTATGTTTATGATTTGTAATTTTTCCTACTATTGTATTTCTATTTATCTCTCTTGTAACCCCTATATAAAGGGAACACTTATTCATTAATAATATATAGAAACTTACAGTTCTAAATCCTTAAGTTTACAAGAAAAAAATTATTTAATATATATTGTGGCTTTACCTAAGATTAGGGTTAGAGCTTTTACGTTGTAATTCTCAGAGAGAAACACAAAGGGTTTTGGGGTTTCATAACTGAGTGAATTGGTAGACTTGATCAACAGGTGTTGAGTCAAGCAAGTTGGGTGTGTTAGAAATCGATCTGTGTCGAGTTGCGTAATTCGGATCAAACAAGTCTGTAAGAGATTGTGTAAAGGATTTCTAATAAAAGATATACGAGTTCTTGGAATTACTTTGTGCCCTGTGTTTTCGTTGTATCTCGATTTTATAATCGGTATCAGAGCAGGACACCTAAACGAAGGAGGGTTCTTCGAACCAAAGTGAGATCCTGAGAAGAGAATACGGCGATTTTAGCACACAATATTTTGCTGCTGAATGATGTGAATTATGGATATTGGAAAGTGAGAATGAGAGCAAACTTACGTGGAGCTGATGAATATATATGGATAGTTGTTCAATCTGGATGGGAAGAACCATGGATGATGCAAGGAGATGGCTTGAAGACACTTAAATTGAAGACAAAGTGGACTACAACAGAGAAAAAGCTTTCAAAGTTTAATGCGAAAGCACTGAATACAATCTTCAGTTCTGTAGACGAAAAGCAATTTGAGCTTATACAGGGCTGTGAATCAGTTAAGGATGCATGGGATATACTACAAAATGCTTTTAAGGGTACTGCGAATGTTAGGAGGATAAGATTGGACATGCTTGCATCACAGTTTGAAGACATAAGGATGAGTGACGATGAGAAGATAGGAAAATTCAGTGCAAAGCTTAGCTCCATAGCCAATGAAGCACAAGTTTTAGGTAAAAAATACGAAGATGCAAAATTGGTGAAGAAACTTTTGCGATGTTTACCTACTAAGTTTGCAGCACATAAAGCGGCAATAAACTTGACGATGAACACTGATGAACTCAAGTTTGCTGAGGTAGTAGGGATATTAAAGGCTGGGGAGATGGAATTGGAATCTAAGTTTTCAAAGCCTGCTCAAGACTCTAGAGTTACAGTTGATGAAGACATTCAAAGAGCTCAAAAACTTGAAGAATCTATTCACTTGATGATTCAGAAACTTGAAGAAACCATGAATCTCTTGTATAAGAAGTGCAACGACTGACTGCCTAGAGAAGAAGAAAGACATAAAATGCAGGTAGGGGTGTGTTTTAATTGTCATGGTATTGGACATGTCAAAACAGATTATCCATCATTCAAGAGAAAAGAACTCAAGTGTAATGGATGTAATGGTTATGGGCACATAAAATCAGAGTGTGTGAACACAAAGAAGATGAAGATGAAAAGAAGTTGCAGTGATAAAAAGCCAGAGAGAAAAGAAGATGCTCTCAATTTTGTGGCTCTTCATGGAGTTAAGGGGTCTGAAAAAGACATCACTAAAGGAGAATTTCGTGCGTCATGTGTGTCACACACCAATTCTGATGCGTCACACAGTGATACAGAAAGTGATCTACATGCGGATCTTGTAGCTGAATACCTGGTTCTCTTTGGTAAGTTTGCAGAACTCAGTCACGAAAACTTGCAGCTCATCAAGGATAAAGCTATGTTAAAAGCTCAAGTCAACATCCTAGAGATGGAACAGATTGACACGAAGGGTGAATCAAAGTATAGGATGACAGAGAATGATGAGGAAGATGAGCTTCAATCTCTTAAGAGAGTTATCGTAGAGCAGAAACAAGTTCAATAAGAGTCTGAAATAAAGTTTCATCAGATGAAACAGCCGTTGAATTAAGAACTTGAGAAGAGTCAACTTCTGGAAATACAACTTACTGAGAACTACAAGAAAGTAAGAATGTTGAACACTGGATCAACAAGTCTGGATCATATCTTGTCAATGGGACAGTCTCCAAAAATTAATTGGGGTTTGGGTTATCAAGGATCGACTTCACAAGATTATGACGAGGCTGGAGGAATAAGATTTATAAAAGCTGAAGTAAAATCAGATGACAAACCAAAAGCTGAAGAAAAATCAGAATCAGTGACAAAGACTAAAGAGAACCAAAACACATCTTGTGGGAATGGAGGCTTGTTATGTAGAAAGCGAGCTCATCATGGAACTAGTTCTCACACGGTTGACAAGAATGAAGAAATCAAGTTTGTAAAACGCTCAGTCCCAGCTGTTTCGCTGTACGAAAGGATGAAACTCAAGCAAAGATTGTGATTCCAAATATACAAGATATAAAAGTTGTTGCTAAGCGAATGAATGGCTGTCACTTTTGTGGTAAGATTGGACATAGTGTTGCTTTCTGTTATTCTCGGAGAAACCAGATTGAGCGAGCTTGGAGGATGGACCTTTGTTATGTGGAACCTAGAAGGTATGGACAAGTATGGATAGCTAAGAATGAGTTGTATCTCAAGTTTACGAATGGTGTGTCACACAAGCATACCAATGTGTCATACACTCGAATGGTTGATCAATATATATACTGAACTTGAAGAACCAGTTTGACGGCCTAGGAGGTATTGAGAGTTTTGATGGTCAAACAAGTATCATAAAGTTTTTCACAGAGTTTTTCACTCAAACAGGGGGAGATGGTACTTGATTCAGGGGGAGTTTAAGTTAATACTTTGAGTGGATGTATGATGCATATTATGCTTAGAGGTTATTGAGCTTGAGTTGTAAAACTCAATGAAAAAGGGGGAGAATGTAAGCTCAAGAAACTTGGAGCTTGATAGGTTGCTGCAGTGGTGGAGATTTGGTTCGTGTACATGTGTTACACATGGAGAGTAATGTGTGACACATGTTTCGGAGAATAAAAAGGAAACGTCAAGATGCGATGATGTGTGATATTTCTATATGTTTGGTTGACGAAATAAGCATTAAAGAAATGTTATTAGATCACAAATTGGAAGATTTGGTGATGCTAAAATATAGGAAATATTATATTAGATAATAGGAAAAGATTATTTAATATATATTGTGGCTTTACCTAAGATTAGGGTTAGAGCTTTTACGTTATAATTCTCAGAGAGAAACACAAAGGGTTTTGGGGTTTCATAACTGAGTGAATTGGTAGACTTGATCAACAGGTGTTGAGTCAAGCAAGTTGGGTGTGTTAGAAATCGATCTGTGTCGAGTTGTGTAATTCGGATCAAACAAGTCTGTAAGAGATTGTGTAAATGATTTCTAATAAAAGATATACGAGTTCTTGGAATTACTTTGTGCCCTGTGTTTTCGTTGTATCTCGATTTTACAAAAGAAATGTAGCAAAGCCTTCATTGCAAAGAACATCAACAGTAAGCATGTTTTCTTTTACTGCATTCCCTTTGAATCTGGAAAATGACTTCTTACATAAACTTATGTTATCTTTGCATTCCGTAAACATGTTAAGTGTAGCAGACCCGCTGGTCAACCCGCCAA
The DNA here is from genome assembly GCF_020379485.1 of Brassica napus. Taxonomy (NCBI): domain Eukaryota; kingdom Viridiplantae; phylum Streptophyta; class Magnoliopsida; order Brassicales; family Brassicaceae; genus Brassica; species Brassica napus. The sequence continues at coordinate 5,504,389 of NC_063447.1, forward strand.
AAACGTGAATGAAGCGGGGTGGGCTTGGACAAACATTCTCAGGCCGCAACCCGCCACGGGCCAACCCGCGTGGTCTGATATGTTGATGAACCCGCCGCGGGACTGTCCAGCTGGAAGCGGGTCAACCCGTCTGACAACTCTACATCTAAATCAACAGCAAACTGTTTTTTCTTCGAGAGGAAAAAGTCATAGTGGAATTTTCATGTCCGTTGACTCGTCCTATTCAAGTAACGTGAGACATGTGTCTTCAGAAAAGCTGGTCAATAAAATATCCTTGTAGAGTTTGATCAAATGTCGGCAATACAGAGAATCAATTTCAAACTAGAATATTTTAAGTTTCCATATTCTCAAATTCTATCTGACATCATATTTTTAATATATATATAAAGTCGTTTTAGATCATCCATTACTTAACAAAAGAAAATTAAAATTAAAATATTATTTGTCAACATTATTGTACCTTTTTTTTATCAGTAAAACTTTTAAAATCTCCTTAATTAACCCTTTAAAAACATAAATAACTTTTTCTGTTAATTCTTTTTACTCCTTTCTTTACATAAAATATTTGGGGTGATTGATTGGACTGAAACTGTAGAAAATTTATTTTAAAATTTAGTCCATATGATTTGTTTATTTAGTTTCAAGGGATGTATTTTTGAAATTTCATACAACTAAAAAGATGGAGTTTTAGAAAATAATATTTTTACAGTTTTTTTTTACTGTAACTTTATTTTTTTGGTTGTAGCTTTAAAAACTAATATAAAGCATGATTGATTGTTTCTAAAGTTGTAAATGAAAATTAAAGATAAAATCACTTTCTACCGTCCAACCAATCACTCCCGTCATTCTTGAATTTTCCAAACGTATTAATAAAACATGTTAATCTCTATAGTACTAAAATTTTATCTAATATTATTAGGGATACATTTTAAAAATTAGTTTAAACAAAGTTTTGTGTTAAAACTATAAGACGATATCATTTCTGAAAAAATAATAAAAAATTGAAAGCAATGTTTTGTGTAGAACAGACATAATAATATTTACATCCTCCAAAAATCTGGAAATTAAAATTTAAAATACCTGTATGAAAAATGTTTGAATTCTTGCTTAGTTGTGATCTGTGGACATATTTATTGATTTAGGATTCTTAATTAAATTACTATGGATTTTTTTTTGAAAGAATTGTTATATGTTTAATTCCCTGGAACCTTTAAATTGACGATAATTCTGTTCGACATACTTATGCATTTTTCAACAACCATCTATACTATTAAAAAGAAAGGATTTAAAAAAAAAAATCTATTTAAACAATGTTGTTAGATTATTTCATTAGACTTAACTATTTTTTTGGTCTTACCATATATTTCTCTAACTATATAAATACTTTACATAATTTAATTGAACTCATTTATTATTCTCTCATAATCTATTATATAATAACTCTGACAATAAATTCTCATGAATATAGGACAGATTATTCAAACATGTTTACACATGACGTGATCATTACCACATATAGTTCCATTAATAGTATAAAATTTTCAATGATTAAGAATTGGAAACTAAAAACCTTAATGTCAACTATTCAACTATGAAACATTAATTTAATTAAGTACATGCAATCAATTATTAAGATTTGATCTTACATTTTTATATATGAACTAAATGATTAATCTTATCATAAAAAATATCAAATGGGTCTATACGGGTTGGAGATTAAATGGAATTAGTAAAAAAAATAACTGGTTTAAATAACATGTTTAGTTACTTTACAAATTCTAACAATGCATATGATACGTTTTATTGAATTTTCACAAATGTAAAATATCTTGCGCTTTAAATCGTGTAGTTTAGGTTGTTTGAAAAAATATAAAGGATGAATAATTAAATATTAATTGTTTGAATAAAAATATTCGAGTCATTAATTTTTTGCATAATTTGGTTTATAAATAGTATTTTTAGGATATTTGGTTATTTAAAAATTATATATAATTAATATTTGTAGGTATATAATTTGTATTTTATAAATTTAAGTATTCATTTGGTTCTCAGTTCGGTTTCTATTTTCGGTTCCAAAAATATATGAAATGTTTGGGTATTTATGAAATTCAGCTTAATTTTGAATTTTTGTTTTCAGTTTGGTACGGTTTAGTGCATCCCGATGAATGTACCCAAATTTATATATTATTATATAGAAATTATATAAAAAGAAATTATTTAATTTCAAAAATAAATGTGCACTTTCCATTTCCATGCACGGGTCAAAATATAGCACCAACTTCAAATACGTTTAAATCAGTAAAGATTGGGACCATGTGTTAAATTAAATTCCGATGAAAGTCTCCACTCCTTATCTTCATAAGTCATAACTCACATTTTGGTGGTGGGTAAATGTTTATAATCTTTGTGTTAAAGGCAATTGTTATAAATCACCCGTTAATTTTACTCGACAACTATGTTCAAATGTACAGATTACTTTTACCATCAGTAATGCTCACTACATCTACAGTTGGTTCATACCATTTTTTTTTTTTGCTAACCGAGTATCCTGGCCTCACCGAAGTGGTCCAGACTAGAGATCGAAGTGAGCATGGACGCTGCCAGAGCGTCACCATGTGGCTCACCGTGTAACGGTTTTCGGTCTCGGGTACTGCAGCCCACATGTAAATTCCGCAGTGGCCAAAGCTCGAATCCAGGGGTGGGGCACTCCAGCTGGAGTTCCTGTACCACTAGACCAGAGCAACTTGGTTGTTCATACCATTTTTGTAACAATTTTTTATTCACAAATACTCTCAAGACTTAGAACTAGTACTACTGAATTGAAACTCAACATTGTCTAGGTACTACAAAAAAATCTCATTACCGTACTTGAAAATCTATGATGAATAATTAATTTCCAAATAGCGATGATCCTAAATTCTCAGCCGGAAAAGAATATCCTTAAAATGTGGTCACGTGGAAAAGCTGATTTTAGGTCACACTAGTGGCTTTGCTGAGAAAACAAAATAATTGGAGTCGGTGGGGTTCATATTCATGATAGCAAATATATTTAATAATTATGATTATTTACTATAGAGCTGCTAGTAAAACCATGATTAGTCCACCCACCACATGGACGTTGTACCAAATCCTTTGTTCTTATAGTTTTCTCTTTAGTTTTATTACTTAAAATTTCAGATGTTGCCTCTAGTCTTCTGAGCATAGTTTGGATCCTTTGAGCCAGTTTCACATCGGAGAAAATAATAGTAACTTTTATCCTTTAAAAAAAATGTATAGTTCGAGACAAATAGCGTTTATAAATAGAGAAACTGATACTCTTGGCTTCACACACAATAATTTATAAAATGAACTTATATCGTTTGGCATTAATTATCTTCGATTTAACGCAAATAGATTATGACAAACACGATCCATTGTGATTACTTACTAATTTACTATATGGTGCGGGTACTGATAAAATAATAAGTAAACCTAAGCTATAGATTACTCCAAAATCAAATGGCTATCGTTAAAAGCGTATATTAGGGTTGGACGAGCATTTCTTTCGTATGTTTTTTTTTTGTCCTAGGGCCTATGCAAACAACTTAGATTTTCAAATACTTTATTGGTTTGACTTGGTTATTAGTTTTATACTTTTATCTAACATGCCTCTTATTTAGTTTTAATATTTAAGGATTACTGTCTACTCCAAGTTTCCAACCCTATTTAACCGAAATCATTTGGTTTTGAGGATATACAGTGTATGTAGTTTAAAACTGTACTAAACCGTTACTCTTTAGTTTCCTAATTTGAATAAATAGTTAAAACGGATTCTAAAATACTACAGTCTGGCCCAGCTATAGTTTTGTTGTTGTCGTCGTCCTCAAGGATCCTCAGCTTTAAATATTTTGTATTTATACTGCTATTATGAGTATTCATGAACACTCAAATGTTTGTTATGGGTTTCATCTATAACCTATTGTCTATGTTTGCCGGAACAACTAATTATTCATAACCTAAAAATAAGATTAGTATAAGTAAATAATGAGTATCTCGTTCCACGGATTTGCAGCTTGCCTTTTAGCTGTCAACTTTTTCTCTATATCATGCTTTACCTATTGGCCTCTAGGTCCTCTACTACCACAAAGTTCGATTTCTGTATAGTACTAAAAAGGCATGGGTAAAAATTTAAAGCCAAAAAAAAAAAATCTCTTATTGCATGGTTTGAAATACTATATATAAAGATGTATTTTATTTTTATAAAGAATAGTCATAGGTCCATTTCGGATATGTATTATTAATACATGCTTAAAAACTTTTAGTGGTCAAACGGAACACCGAATACGATTCCACATTCAAACAAAATGTGTTCTCTAATTCCACATTCAAACAAAATGTGTTCTCTAATCAAAGTCTAAGATGAGGAATAAAACATGGACAAAATCACTTGCCACAAAACGCTTGGTTGATTTTATTATAAAACCTATATGATAAGATTTCTTCATCTCCCCAAGTTGACCATATCTTTATAAGAACTCATCTCCGTGTAAACATTAATTTGTCACGCCTCATCAACAACTAGTTGTAACATTGAAAACTCCACAGAAAAAAATGAGGTTAGGAAAGGTGAGAATACTGTACGATTAATAGATTCGATCTAACAAATAAAAAATTAAAAAATAAGCATAGTGGACGTTTTAGATTTTTTTTCGTAAAATAATAACGATCATCTGCAAGATTCTCCTTTATTCATTATTTTATTAAACTTTTGAATTCGATTTTGTTCTAATACAAGACAAAATAAAATGTTAATAATTCCGTCGGTTCATTCATTAAAAATAAAGTAAAAAATACATATATTTACACGTGGCGAATAACTATTAGTACACGTCAGTAAGGTGAAAGTGAAAGAAAAAAACATCGACGTTGAAACCAAACCGGTAAAAAAGACATAACACCACCACCATGTCTGTTGTTATTGTTAGCTGCGGTCCTACACAGCCAAACAGAGAGAAGAAGCACTAGTAGAAAGAAGAAGAAGAAGATCAGAGACTTAATCCTAACTCTAGATTAATCATAAGAGAACATGCGAGAGACTCGAAGCTTAACATCAATGTGTTCTACTCTGTTCTCAATCACGTGACTTTGCAACTTTCTTCTCTTCTCTCTCTCTCTCTCCGCCGTGTCTCGCGTTAAGAACTCTCGTGACGGTAGTCCATGGCGGTGGATGTTGAATCCGTGCTTCAGTTTCTCCGACGTAACGGCTTAACGGAGGCTGAGTCTGCTCTGAGAGACGATATCAACGAGAAGAACCAGCTCGCGTCTTTCGACTTCGAGAAGTTTCTCTTTCCGATTCCCCCGCCGATCAGAACCACCGTAGAAGATTCCGGCGATAACGGGTCGAAGTCTTCTTCTTCCGACGACGAGTTTGTCAGCTTGGACTCTTCCACTTCCGGCTTCTGCTCTTCTTCCGGTAAGTTTGACCAAATCTTGATTCGAAACCTGCTCCGTTTCTTGATTCTTGATTCTTGATCTGATTGCAACACGTGGAAGCTCAAATGCAGGTTTTGTGAATCCGTATGGAGATGGTTCATCATCATCATCTGAATCACAGTCTCAGTTTGGTACGGCTCGTACTTACCCTGAGTGGAGTGAGTTTTACTCCCAGACCAACAACAAGGAATTAGAGACAGAAGATGATGAAGAAGAAGAGTTCATGTCTCCTGCGTTTAGAGAATCTGATTTCTTCATCTGTCCTGCAACTACACAGGATAAGTTCATCACTGATAACCAATTCGAGAACAAGCTTGGCGTCTACGATACATCAGAAGGATCTCAGACTGAAACAAGTCTTGATTACTTAGATAAGTCTTTTCTTATTAAGAATCTTGAGGATGAGTACATTGGTTTGGATGATAAAACCGCTCAACTCGAAGAAGAAGAAGATGCAAAAGACAATGATGATTTGAAGGCCGGTGATCAAGTGGATGTAATAGATGAAGAGGTTAATGTTGTTCATGATCTTGAAGAAGAGGAGTATGAAGTGTTTGATCTTAGAATCATTCACTGGAAAAATAGGTATGATGATACTTTCTTTGAAGTGGTGTAATGTGATGGAATCAGGACAGGTCATTGGCCTATAGCCTGAAAAATTTACATATATATAGGCTTCCAAATTTATAAAAAAGAAAAAATTTATATAAACCTGTACGAAATTTTTATAGACTCAAAATCTCAAGACCGGTCCTGAAACGAAATGTGTAATGGTATGTTGTGGTGTTGTTTACAGGACGGGGTTCGAAGAGAACAAGGATCTACCGATTGTGCTGAACTCAGTGATTGGAGGAAGGTACTACATTACTGAATACATTGGCTCAGCTGCATTTAGCAAGGTGGTTCAGGCTCAAGATCTACACAACGGTGTCGATGTCTGCCTCAAGATTATCAAGAACGACAAAGATTTCTTTGATCAGAGTTTAGACGAGATCAAACTCCTAAAACATGTTAATAAGCATGACCCTGCTGATGAACATCACATCTTGCGCCTGTATGATTACTTCTACCACCAAGTAAGAGATCTTAAAATACATTCTTGTTCATAAGAAGTCTCTAATGCTTGAGAATCTGTAAACAGGAACATCTGTTTATCGTCTGTGAACTTCTCAGAGCAAACTTATATGAGTTCCAGAAATTCAACCAAGAATCCGGAGGAGAACCATACTTTAATTTAAGCAGACTTCAGGTTATAACGAGACAGTGTCTGGATGCTCTTGTGTTCCTTCATGGACTAGGAATCATACATTGTGATCTCAAGCCAGAGAATATACTAATAAAGAGTTACAAGAAATGCGAAGTGAAAATCATTGATCTTGGAAGCAGTTGTTTCCGCTCTGACAACTTGTCCTTGTATGTACAATCACGTTCCTATAGAGCTCCTGAAGTGATTCTTGGACTTCCATATGATGAGAAGATTGATTTATGGTCTCTTGGGTGTATTTTAGCAGAGCTTTGCTCTGGTGAGGTACAATCTAGTTACCATTATAAGCTTTGTCTATATACAGACACTAGTAATAACAAGAATTCATTTGTTTTTCAGGTTCTGTTTCCAAATGAAGCAGTAGCGATGATATTGGCTCGGATTGTTGCGGTTTTAGGTCCTATAGAAACGGAGATGCTAGAGAAAGGTCAAGAGACGGATAAGTACTTCACCAAAGAGTTTGATATTTACCACTTAAACGAGGTATTTTTTTTTTATCTTGATTTAACTGTAAGAAGTAAGGCGTTGTTGCTAGAATCTGATTCATTATGGTTGTTGTGTTGGTGTTATAGGAGAGCAATGAGGTTGAATATATAATCACAGAAGAGTCTTGCTTGGAAGATCAGTTACATGTTAGTGATGAACTGTTCTTGGATTTTGTAAGAAGTCTACTTGAGATCAATCCATTGAGACGTCCAACAGCTCTTGAGGCACTTAACCACCCTTGGCTTTCTTCTTCTTCTTACAATTGAATTTTGAGTTTTTATTGGCTTCTTGTGTTGCCTTGTTCTGTCTGATTCTTTGTTTCTGTTCTGTTTTTCTTTTCTTGATTTTGATTTTGATTGTGTTTTTGTTTTGTAATTGTGTATAGAACTGTTCAGATTGTAAATAAAATATATGTTTGGTTGGTCTATAGATCCAAACTTAAAAAGAAAAAGTAAATATTGGACCAACGACCATGATTTAATACTATAATGACAAAATATGATACATCATTCACTCAGTCTACTCTCTGTACCAAATAGCAATAATGGGTTGTGGTAGTTAGAACAAACTTCCAATGTAGCATATACTGTAATACATATCATAAGAAATATATTTTTTGATAAATATCATAAGAAATAGATACTAACAAAAAAACACATACTAACAAAGCAATTATTAGTAGTTTCTTTTTGCATATCATTTTATGGACTATATGCATTGCAAAATGTCAAAGGTATAATACGAAAGTGATGTGCTGCAAAAGAAAAAAAGAATATTGATGAATTTTTTTATTTATGTCGTAATAATAATTTAGATATGCTAGTAGTGCTACTGTGTATAGATTTAAAATCAAATAATAAAAACAAATATGCTGACAGAAATTAAATTTTGTTTAAAAAGATAAATATATGACTTAGAAAATATATGATTAGAAAAGTTTGACATTATTTTTTATTTTATCTCTTTTGACTAAAAAGTTTGACGTTGTAGCATGGCATGAAATTTTATTTTGAATATGTTAAATTAATACGATATGTTTTCTTAACTATCTGGTCAGCTAGATATATTATTGCATGTCCTGAATATTAACAGTTAACGTGATTTCTTATTTACTTAGAAATAAAATGCAATTAAATTAAGTGACTTAAAGACCGACAAACATTTGTTATGTAAGAAAAAACCTTGGTTGATGAGATGCACTCTTATCTGAGTGTTGCCAATATGTTGCACATGGTCTTTCTATAGGAAGCATATACGAGGAAACTCAATTAAGAAAGTAGCTATTGGTAGTGTTTCTTAATTAAGTAGTCTGAGATCTGGACATTAGTAAATGCGTATGAGACGTCTAGTCTACCTGCTAATTTACGTAACAAATTACTGAAGCTGGATAGGTACGAGCTAGAGTGCATATCATCAACCAAGGTTTTTTCTTACATAACAAATGTTTGTCGGTCTTTAAGTCACTTTATTAAATTGCATTTGAACAAAAGAAAAAATTAATTGCATTTGTTCGTGTGCAAATAATCTCACTTTCCTGAATGAAAAATCAATGCCAAAATTTGACCCGCTCTACAGATGATCGACCTACTGGACTTGTCAGTTGTCAACCATGTATTTTTTTATGCTTTATAATATTTGGTCTCCATGACCTCACAGCTCATGGTCTGAACAAAAAGAATCTAAAACTCCCATACTAACACATTTTTTGTAAATTTTCTCTTCGTAGATAACAAAAACACACCATAATTAGTAGCATACACAAAAACTATAACTAGAATCTTGAAAGGTAGCCACAATCAAATCCTCGTGAAAGGACACTAATTATAAGTTGATAACCCTAAAAACCACTTTTGTATCTATCTTTCCACTACCAAAAAAATAAAGAAGAAAAAAACACAAACAACTCATGAACACCCTAATTAATTTGGTCCGAGATCTCCTTAGCCAGCGGTTTCGTTATTGTAGAATACTTAGTCTTGTCAATAACGAAGCAAAGCTCACGAGTCTCTCTGCGCCTAAACATCCAAATATGTATAAAATCACAATGCTCCTTGAGATCACATGCATCCACGAACCCTTTCCATCCCGAAGTCAACACAGGCGTGCTGCTCCACATCTTGAACCTCATTGTCCTAGACACCTTCCCTGGTCCATACACCGTAACATCAAGCCCTTCTGTCAATCGCTTAATCTCAGAACCTGTTAAAAGAGGATGCATCTTTTTTTTCACTTCATCCTTCCCCAACATGAGCCTACGTTGATCCTCCTTCACGTCACTCACCGTAAGCTGCTTCTTTATCGGTTGACTGAATTGATCAACCAATTTAGCAACACGACTGGGTATATTCTCCACCAGGTCGGGCTTAGCTAGGTTCCATGCCTTAATAATCATCATGGTTTCCTTGGAATTGTCCTCCTTTTCAGCTTTACCCTTTTTATTAGACGAATTTTTTTCATCTCCTTCTCTCGGATGATATCGTTTATTTCGGCTTAGTGCTACTAATATTTTAGCAGCTCGTTTATCCTGTCGTGTTATTCTAACATCTGTGGTTTCCTCTGCTGAAGTCGGCATGATGAGCTCTCGCGTTTCCTCTGTTTCTCTTTAGCTGAGAATGCAACAAGACTGCTAGGGCTTTTCTTTCTTTCTCTGATTTTTATTGTGAGAATGCTTACATATTCACCTTCGAAGAAGAATATATAAATAAAATATTTTTTTTTTAATTCGTAAATAAACTTACTTTTATGCGACTTTCTTCCTTTTATTTTATTTTTCATTGAGATATAGTCACTTATTTTCATTATACATAAAAGATGTGAACAATTATCGAATCTAGCTAGAAGATATTGATCATGTTCGATGATGATATCAATTAGTAAATTATCTCAATTTATTTTAAGTTGATGGATTAATTTATTAGACTGGTTGATGAATAATTCATAGTAAAAATATGACAAATAAAAATTGTTAAATAAAAACCATGATGGAAAAAACCTTCAAACAAATTGGCAAAATATGTTTTTATAAATAGTTTGTTTCATCTAGTTTAGCTTAACGAGAAAGGTAAATAGTTATAGTTCAGTTAAACTATTACATTTCTCGTTTAGTTACCTTTTTTAGTTTTTTTTTTCATTTCAGCATCTTACCTATTTAGTTTTCACATTTCAGCATTTTACCTAAATTTTCTTTTCCATTTCAGCATTTTTCCTATTTAGTTAATTAATTATGTTTCCTTGTATAAAACAGCCGGTTTAGTTCACCCCATTGCCCAAGAAATCGGCTGTTTATGACGATTTAATTAGTACAAACTTTTTAACATTTTTATAAATAAAAAAGACAAGAGAATAAGAAATAAATTTACACTCGTTAAACCGTTATTATTTGGCATGATAAGAAAGTGTTTGAAGACGTGCTTTCCTTGCTCTCAAATTCTTCCAAAGCAAAGCTTCTTCTCTTTTCCTTCTCTTATAAAGTGGGCTTATTTCGCCCCACAGGCCCACTAATGATTTTTGTCTCACCCATGGCTAAAGCCTTCGTGAACAAATACTAAACATTGGGCAAAACAAGTTGTTTTAATTTTTGAAGTTCTAAACGTTTTTAATCATACAAAGATAAACATGTTAAATAAGAAAGTCAATATAGAAGATAAACGTGTCCCTAATTGCGGATTTCCCACTATATTTACGGGAACTAATCATCAGTCATAGTTTTTCTGTTAATGATCATCATTATCATCAGTTTTAATTAGTATCAGTCTGACTTTTTCAATATCAAACAAAGATAGATAAAACACACACAAAATGAAGAATATACAAAGAAAGCAGCAACGATGTTCATCCTTGTTCACTGACGCGACCTCCTCCGAGCTTCCTCAGTGTTATATTTTGTTTCTAAACCTAAAACTTCCTTTTCTTTAGAAGAGATTGTCTTTTTGTGTTGATTTAGTAGGGAATAGAGATTGATCACATTTTAAATTGTAATGCACGTCTCTTAGAGCTTTTGCTTCGAATTAGTTTTTTGGGTCCTGCATTTAGGTTGGGAATGTTACACTTGACTTTCATATGAATTATTGTAGAGTGTTAAGTGAATCTACAAAAGCCTTCTTCTTCGTCTTTGTACTTGTAACATTTTTTTCAATCCAATACTTTTTTGTTAGATCGTTTTTTTTGTTGATTGGATCTCACATGTTTAATATCAGTGAAAAAAATTCGAGCTTCAGAAACGATGGCGGCCTTTCCTAATCCCAATTCTAATGCTGGACTGAAGAAGCTCGACGAGCATCTTCTTACACGTTATTACATTACAGGGTTAGACACTTAGACATGTCCCTTTTTGATTTTTATCACAGAGCCTCAACGATGTCTTCTTTTAATCAAGTTGTCTTACTTTACCTCTCTTTCAATGAAGTACTGCACAACTCTTTTTCCCCCCTTTTTTTATAGTAGTGCACAACATTAATAGATTAGATTCTCTCACCTTTAGCTTTTGGAACAATCAGTTGCATGCAGACTTGATATATTTACGATGTCTAATAACGATTGTTTTTCGGCTATATATGTACAGTCACAAGGCTTCAAAGGATGATATCACCGTCTATGCGGCCCTTTCAAAACATCCACCATCGCAATATGTGAACGTATCTCGTTGGTACAACCACATTGAGACTCTATTGGGTATCTCGTACGTTCCTCCACATATGGGTGATATCGGCTTACCATTAAATTAAAATGCTTCTCATTCCTTTAAATGACTACTTTGTCCATAAAAAAAACTGTCTAACTAGTGTTTTTATTTGCATGCAGAGGTATCTCTTCTCAAGGGAGTGGTGTCAGTATTGACGGACTGGTCTCTACCTCAGAACATGCGGTTGCTGATTCTAATGTACTCTATTGATTGTTTATTTGTCCATAAGGGTTTCATGAAACCATAGGTTTGGCTCTTATATATATGGTTCATATACCATATGGTAGGATGGTGTTGTGGTTGTTGATAATGATAATGATCAAGATGTTGACCTTATCGGCGAAGATACCCAAAAGGAAAAGAAAAGTGCTGAAGAGAAAGCAACTTCCACAAAGAAGAAAATATGTAAGTTTCGGTTTGAACACATCTTGTTAATTTATCTACTCATCGTTTATTCTTTGGACAGGTTGGGAGTCGGTTTTAATAGTTATCATACCGCAGGATTGTCAGACCAACATGAAGAAGCTAGAGGAACGTCTAAGAACTATTCAAATGGAAGGACTGATTTGGGGAGCATGTAAGAGTTGGCACTAACACCTTCAACATGTTTCTAAATAAAGGCATACTAATAATATTATGTAAATATTTTAGCAAAACTTGTCCATGTTGGATATGGAGTCGAGTTGTTGCGGATCATAGCCACCATGCCTAGAAATGAGAACATTGATGTTTTCGACGTACTCGTCGGTGACTATATATCTTTTTTAGGAGGTTTCAATGTTGAGACTGCGGGCTTGCGTCAATGTGAGTTAATTTGTGTTGTACTCTCTAGATAAATATGCATTGGATCTTCCTCATTTTTATTTAATGGCAAAATCATCAGCTCTAGTTCTTATCAACCCAAATGATGAAGAGACCGACATGAAGAAGCTAGAGGAAACTGTAAGATCCATTCAATTGGCAGGGCTGTTTTGGGGAGCATGTAAGTTAGTGAATCTCTTAACACTTTCTATATTTTTCTGAATTATCAGGCGGTTTTATTTATATTATTCTGAAGTCTCTCATTATTTACTACAGCAAAGCTTCTCTCAGTTGGCTATGGAATCAAGTTGTTGGGGATCGAGTGCACAGCTGTTGGACACCTTGTTCATCTTGGACGCAGAGTAGGTCTGCAAGGGTTTTCATGGATTACATGTATTGCTTATATAATATAGTTTGTTCAGTCTTATATATTATTGCTTCAATATTGTAGGATAATGCCGCTGATGATGATGATGATGTTAACCTTTTTGGTGAAGAGAGAGCAGGTTCTTTATCTAAAATTTAGGAAGGAAGTCATAAACATTTTAATATGAATCTTACTTTTTTTTTAAAAAAGAAATCATATCTACGTATTTTAAATTTTGGGAGCAAAGACGATGTTTCATTGTGGGTATTTTCATCTCAACGGTAAATAATAAATGTCTTTATTATTCGGATTATATATATGTTCGAGCAGCAGGTAAGTCAGGGTTAGTGCTTCGAAAGCTGTTTGGTGACACGCCCGACATAAAGAAGACAGAAGAAACTGTAAGATCCCGTCAGATGGAAGGAGTAGTATGGGGAGCATGTAAGATGATTAATCTCTTACACCCTCAATATCTTTTTTTATACATCTGAAGACTTTAATTTGCAATATCTTTTGGATTTTACAGCAAAGATTTACAATGTTGGCTATGGATTCAAGTATATGCGGACCATATTCACCATTGTTGACAACCATTTGTCTCTCGATACTGTCACTAGAAACACTGGCGGTATCCCCTTGAACAGAATACGTAAGCGTCAAAAACCATTTTTAAACTCCTTGAAGTTGTTAATGTGAAAGAAGATATGTTTTGTATTAAACCTTGGCTTGAAAAATAATGCAGAGGATCGAAACAACCTTTAAGGGAAAGCTTTATTGGAGATCTTTTTCCTTTGGGAAAATATTTTTCAAAATAAAACAGACAGATTAATAAGCTGAGTATCATCATCCTGATGTAAAATTATATACATCTGAGTTATGAATAAATACAATAAGTAATAGCTTTGAAGATTCCAAGTATGGATCATCTTATATTAAATTTTACATATTGAACATAATGTAGACTCTATAATTACATTTTTCTTCAATATGATAGGTATTAAACACTATTGGAGATACCAGAGCAAAGATCCATTTGATCTTCAAGCTACATTATACAATACCTCAAAAGCTTTTTTTGAAAATGGTACATCCATTGCTATTAAACCAAATCATTCGAAGATGAAACGCATAAGTAGCTTTACTGATTTCATTTTCTCACCCTTCTTATCATACAAAGGAACAGATCGAATCCCTGGTCTTAGTTCTGAAACAGGCAAGCATGTTTGTCCACCAAAGTCATCTTTATCAGACATATCGTACTCGCTGACTTCGATCCTCAACAATGCAAGCTCTGGAACTGTCAATGGGAAAATGAACTCCTCATCCCAAATTGGATACCAATTGTCTTCAATTACTCTTGTCTTCCTCTTTGCATTATCTGCTGGTACACCCACTATGTACACCTACATATATAAGCTCACAAATCTAGTAAGGTTTTTGAGTAGTTGAAGAATATTAGAGAGACCCTATCTGGTGAAATTGATATTACCTTAGTGTAGAAATCAGGAGGAGAATATGAATCGAAATGAGTGTGACTGAAGTCTAGACGCCATCCATCTCCCATATACACTTTCACCTATTGAGAAACCACATCAAAATAATAAGGCATATATATATGACATTCAAAACGTTAAAAGCCATCCTTTAAGTATGTAGATTGTTGTTGGCTTGCCTTTAACGTTTCTTTCACAGGAATTTTCTTTCTAGGGTCAAATACTTCATCGTGAAACCCTTTCTTCATCAAGAAGTTAGGTTTCTTTACATATCCGCAACCTCCATTGGCTCTAAACATGCCGTGCATCAACCACAGAGATTTCCCATATCCCTATAATAACAAAAAGATTTGTCTTATGGAAATTGAACACATGGCATGAACTAAAGGCAAAAAGGTAACGTAAGAGTCAAGGTATCCTTAGTTCTTCTAAACCCAAAGTTTGTTACCTGCATATTGAAGGCAATCATTTGTGCTCCATGAATCCAACCAATAAGCGGTTTATAGTTTGAGGAGTTAAACCTTGTCCCTTTTGGGTATATGCGAAGTATATTCCTCTGTGTAAACCTAGAAGACAACATATAGACTAGAGTTTATGTTGCGTGCCTCTCAAGTCTGTTCAAAAGATTAGGATTGTATTAGTATTACCTTACAACATCCTGACTATTTGATGAACAAGTCCTGTCCAGTTCCTGCTCACTTAAACTCAAACGTCTCACTTTATCAACCACAACTTTCATCTCTTCTTTCACCGTCCCCTTTGGTTTCCCAGCATGAATGGTGATCAATCTTTTGTAAGCGGGTTTCTGTTCTTCACTGACTTCTTCTTCCTCTTGATCACTATCATTCTAATACAAAACTCAAAACTAAGTTACAAAAACAACAAACAATGTATTAAGTTCCTTTTTTGTTACCTTGTTTTCACAACAATCTTCATAAAACAAGATGCTTTCTAGTGTCTGAATCTCCTCTTTTCTAGGTGTTTCTTCCTCTGACGATGGAGATGCATTATTATTGTCCTTTTGTTTAACAATAGGGTTGCTTGATTCAAGATACTCTTTAGGTGGTTTAGTTGAGATCATTATCCGATGTAGCAGTGAAGCAGGAGAAGGAAACTCTGCTAAGCTTTCTGATTCAGGGTAATACAACATTTCTCCAAATATCAGCGTAGCCATCTAAACAAAGAAAGAAACAAAAAATAACTCATAAAATATATGAAATAAAACTTATAAATTGGGTTTTCTCATAGGCAAACAATATCTACGAAATGGCCTAATAGTCCTCCTATCATGTTAAATTCAAATTTATCACGAGTTTCCAAACTTAAAATCAATTAGTAATTAGTGTATCGACTATGCTCTTTTATATATTAGTTAATTATTTCTTTAACTATAGAATGTGAAATTTCGTTAGATAAATTCACAAAGATAGATAATATTGTGTTACCTCAGCCACTTTGGCTTGAAGATCAGCAGTAAGATGATCCTCTAAAGTGATGATAACCGGATAAGGTGAGCTAGAAAACGCGTAATCTCTTATCGCTTTCAAGCAACTAATCAGCGGTACAGGCGTTGTGAGCGTTCTGAAGATAACAAGAAACCAATACTAAAATGTTTTTGTAAGAAAGAAACAAGAAGAAGAAGCAGACAAAGGTTTTTTTACCTTCCATGAAGAACATTGATATCTGTTCCAGTAGAGTTAGGCCAAAGATCAAGCTCAATGACACGAACTCCTCTTTGCAAAGCTTTGATCACAGGGACTTCGCTGCAATCGCTGCTTAGTTGATTCCCCGTGAGATACGAGTTGTGTCCCGTGTATATAAAGTAATGCGACAATGGAGCCGACATGTCTTGATGTACCTGTCTCAAACACAACACAAACATTTCTTGTAAGAACAGCGTTTCAATCTTCAAGAAAATCAAGATTTGAGTTTTTTTTTTGTGTGTTTTTACGTGAGGCGTGATGGGAGGATTGAGATCGTCGTAGAAGAGGAAGTTGAAGAAATCGTCCAGGTCAAGTCCGTGGCGTGTGAACCGCGTGACGTGGTGTCTCCGTCGTATGACCTCGTTGATCAACCGTTGCGCCTCCGCGACGGTGGTTCCTGAGTCTCCTTGGTGGTCGTCGAGGAAAGAACAGAGCTGCTCTGCCCCCATGACGCCTGATGATGCGTCTCCGTCGCTGGAATCTCCGTCGCCTCCGCCGCCGCCGCAGCCGACGGCGAATTGGCAGAAGGCGTCGCGGACGTCGTCGGTGGGTTGGACTTCGTTGATCTTGAATTTACGGTTGAAGCATTTGAACATTTTGTAGTTGTAACTGCCATTGTCGTAAGACTCTGTTTTCTTCTCCTTCCCCATTTGTCAAAATGTAATTATTATTATTATTTAGGGTTTTCTTGCGAATCAAGAAAACTTGTTCTTCGGGAATCAAAGAACTGAGATTTGGTGATTCGGAGGTTGAAGAATGAGGAGAAGGGAGAGAGTTCCTACAAAACAGGAGGCTTTGAAGCGGGATCGTTTGTCTTTTTTTTCCTTTCGAGTCTTTTTGAAAAATTATTATCTAATTTTTTTCTCTTTTCTTTTTCTAAAACTGTTTTGAGAAAAAGGTCAATTTCTTTCTGATTCTTCTTCTTCTTCATTTGTTAGGAAAAAAAGTTTTGTTAAAATTACTAATAAGAGAAATTCTTAATTTTAGTATTGGATCTTTTATTTAGTAAAGGTTATTTCTTTCTTAATATGAAACTATATGTTTTTAGTTTTTTTTTTTTTTTTTGCAGTGTACTGGAATAGCTTTCTATTTTCATTAATCATCTCATCATCACCTATGATTAGGGATTTAAATTTGATTTTACAAATAATGTTGATTGTCACTTTTTTGGCAAGTAGATACACACTCTAAACATTTTCATCTGATTATATGCATGCAAATATCCCCGAAAGCGACATCCGATGAAACTGGAACGATATAGATAACATTAGCATGACCCCTGCGCAGTGGCGGACTTAGCAGTAAATTTATATGGAGTCACAATATAAATAAAATTGTGTAATTTGAAAAAAGATATTTTGAAGGGTCATTGGTAGGATCAAACCCAATATATGTGGGTTCAATACTGCACTTTCCTACCACTGAGCCACAATTGATTAACAAACAATAGCTTACAAACTGATATTTATACTATTTTGTGGTGTTAGTTGATCCCACAACCTTTCAAACGGGTCTGCCCCTGTCCATGCGGAAGGATGACACGCATAAGTTGAGAAATGATCTAAATTTTTAACCCTTTTTCAAAAAAAAGATGCATGCAAATGTGTAAGTGACCATATTGATGTATGATGTTGTACCAGAAGTATAGAAGATAGGTTGAAACAAAAAAAAGGGTATTGAAAGGTAGGTTTACGTTTGTACACTGTGAATATGATGAACAATGTAGAGAGAGAGAGACTCAAACTTAGTTATGTGACTTAAGCGCCAGCTAACCAAGTGAGAACCATAAAAAGTAACACATGCTTTTTCACAAGTTATATGTTGTTTCTCATTATATCTTGTGTGTTTACATGTCGGCTTTACGAACTTGGGATAATCTTGAACTGTGTCCATGTAACCTGATCGTTCCTGAGGTGTAGACGCGGAAGCCGTTACTGGACGAGACAAGTTTGATGCCTTTGTGTATATTCGACTTGGAAAAAGTCTTGTAGCATCTTCGATAGTGCTTAGGAACATGTACTGGTTTGACGAAACATGCCTTTTCGAGGTGTGGAATTGCATGAAGATGAGAAGGGAGATGGATAATAAATTCACCAAAGTCATCAGTAACAGCTTTTATCCAGTTTGATCTCTTTTTGAGACCAGTGTGGCACTTGATGGCCACAGTGGCACCTTTAACATGTCAATGGTCTGATTATTATGTGTAAACATGAAGACGACTTAGACGCAAAGACACATGTATATAGAGAATACCTGAAACAGGGGAGTTGCAAAGAAGAGAACCGGTGATAACCACAGAGGAGAGTTTGTGTTCCCCGTAGCCATTCATCTCAGCCATCTCTATTCTGCTCCAAAACTTTTCTGCAGCTACGAATTCTCCGTTGAAGAAGGCAAAGAAGAAGAATAAGAAGAAGCAACGTAAGATGAGGAAACTCTCCATATCTTAAATTTCTTAATATGTTTACTTTGCTTAATAAATGAAATAAGCATGTGTGTATGAAGAGGATGTATTTAAGTAGAGGAAATGGTCAATTTGTCCGACTCCATTTGGTTTGATTCCAATATGTTAATTTAGCTAACTACATGATGTCAAAAAAAAAAAAAAAAAAAAAAAAAAGCTAACTACATTTGGGAAAATAATGTAGTAGTTAGCAGAAACAACACCAAGAAAGATTGATCAGTTGACTCCATTTGTGGGTTTGGTCAGTAAGCACTAAGCAACCATTGGCTTAAGGGTTTGTTGGAACAAAACCATATTTGATTATTCTTCCACAAAAACAAGATGCATCAACTTTAACTGGCCTAGAAATTTGAGCATTGGAATTCTTTACGGCCCATCATTTGTGTTGACATCTGACAATATATAGGTGATGCATTATATGATAATCCAATTCCAACAACACCAAAACAATAAACAAACTCGTTCGGATTTAATACGGTCGATAGTACATCACAGCCTCTTTATGATAAACATGCATTTTTAGTTTTAGATTATTTTAGAAAACATACATAGAAACACAAAGATATAAAGGCTCATTTTTAACTGCTAAAAGTAGCGAGGAAGCTGATGGGGCCTTTGCCGGTAAAGGCCGCCTGAAGTGAAAAGATGAGGAATGCGATCATGGCGAGACGAGAGTGTTTGATCTCAGCCAGCTTCAAGGTATCCAACTTCTCTGGGTCAGACCCGAGTCCCAACGGGTCAAAATACCCACCCGGGTAAATACGTTTCTCCGGATCCAGCTCAGCGTTACGCTGGAACTCTATGTAACCAACAACTAACACCTCGATCCATATCAATGTCGTCAAGGAAAATGGCAATGGCTGTCCCAAATACGATGAACCTTCCACCAGTTCCACCTAGTAGGTGTGTGACAACAAGAACAACCCGAACCGAACAATACCAAATAAAATTAATAAACCAAAAAAATAATAATCAAGAACAAAATATGATGCATACAATTTAACATATAAAATGCATTAAAATCATGAAACATTTTTTTCTTAAAATGATATTAACCAGCATTATATATATAGTTATTATATTATTACTGAATTTTTGTTTCAACTAAACAGAACCGAAATGAAATAAAACCAAACCAAATAATATATCTCCTAGATTATATTTGCGAAGTGATTTTGCCACATGTCTTTTTTACAATCAATTTCACAAAACAAATATGACATGACTACTGAAATTGATGACATATCTTATAATTTAATATGACATGAACAATTGCATTTAATGTTAATTTACATTTTTGGTAAACTTTTTAAATATGGTAATAACTCATATATTACATTTAATGTCAAATTATATTTTTGGAAATTTTTTTAGAATACGAGAATAACTCATAAATCATCATTAAAATAAATATATTCAAATATGTCATTATAAATTTCGAAATATAATATAATTATATATTTTTAAATTATAAAATTTTATTACTAAAATTTTCAAAAATGTATAAATTTTTTAAGAAAATTATAAAAATTTAATCGTAAAATCATTATTTTCTTATATATCTACAACTTTTATAAATATTGTTTAATTTTAATTTTTGATAATTATGCAACTTTTACAAATTTATTTAATATATTTAATTAAAATAAATAGATAGAAAAATCTATGTAAGATTATAATTTCAAATATATACATGCATATTCTTAAATATAATTTTTATATTTAATTAAATCAAATTTATATTAAAATATTGATATGAAAAAAAAATTTACAATATTAATAAAATTTTATTTTAAAATATAATTTATATTTATCTGTTAAAAATTATTTTAATTTTTTTTTACTTCACGAAGACAACTAGTGTTCCAGATATGCAATGTTCGGACACTTTGCTATGCTTTTAATATTTAAACGACTATTGTCAATCATGCAGAACGTTCTCATTTTCTTGTTTAAACACTTTGTATCTTAGTTCCAACGACTGACACGTGGACAACTATATTAGTGATGATAGAAATGAACGCACCTTTCCGGCGTCTTGCCAGGCGATTCCGGTGAGACCTTCGACGGCAAGAGCGCCAAGAGTACCAAGCATGGCCCACCTCCCATGGATCAGCTCGCATTCTCTGAACCTTTCGATCCCGAACACTTCAGTGTAGGGCTGAAACGGCGTTGGGTTGATCTCTTTCGATTCCTGCCTGACCCCAAGGAGTCCACCCGCCACGTTCTTGGCGAGGTTTTGGTCAAGCCCGTCGAAATCGTACTGAAGATACTCAGCCGGTTTACCTAAACCGAAGGGGTCGAATCCACGGTCTCCGATCATCGAACCGTCTAGCCATTCCGGCGGGTTTGCGCCGGGGAACCAAACTAGTCGGTCTCCGTCGTTTTGGATCTGCTTTGTTTTCTTCGGCGCTGGAGCTGGTTTCTTTTTCCCGAAGCTGAAATTGAACTTGGCTTGGACTCTACCGGCTCCCGAACTTGGATCTTGGATCCGGATCCCAAAGATACCAGAGGCTGCAGCGGCAGTGGTGGTAGCCATTTTGAATTGTTTCGGCTTGGCGACTGATGAAATGTTACAAACGTATAGTTTTTAAATAGAATAAATAATAACGTGAATATGTGATGGTAGATAGAAGAAACCTTATCTCAGCGTTATCTCCTGTGATTGGTCTCTTTAACTTTATGCTTTTGTGGTGTCTGTATTTTCAGTGACGTTGCACTTTTCTTCTTTGGTCCTAATGGTTGGTGTCTTTTCATTTAAGGTGTTCCTTTGTTTCTAATGATCTCTTTTGTCGATTTTGCTAAACATAAAGATTTTGGTCCCCTAAGCTCTCTCTATGAAGCCCATTTATTAATAAGCCCATTAGTCGATGACAACGGAGACTACCCTACATAGATTTAATTGAACCTTCTGAAGTTTAAGCCCCTTAAATCGTGTCGCTCGATCCAATAATATGATAAGCTATGTCCTACGTTTTGGTGCATTTGTATTTGACGTTATAGTTCGATTATTTCTGGACCATAGATTAATGATTTGAATAAACATTGTCGTTGTGCCACAATCTGGATTCAGACCCGATTAAATGCATGATTAAAGGAACAAGATTGATTATTTCTGTCTTATTTGCGTTCATAAGAGAAACCAAAATTGATTCTACTACAATTTTAGTTTGGCATAGAGTACTGGGCTTATTTTCTCATTAATAAGCATGCTGAAATTCCGATAACAAGAAAACTCGGTCTACATAAATAGAAACGAAAACATTATAGAAAAATTGTTGAGAGATATTTCCTGATACTTCTATTAAATTAAGAAAATAATGTTGATGTTCATATTTTAATCTATGTATAAAAGTGGTAATATCTAAAAAAGCGTGGATCATAGAAACTAAAATAGATTCGCAAACTTTAGAATTGTCACAATAATTTTTGTTTTCTTAATCGTTATTAATGAAATAAAGTTTGTCTCATTTTCTTGCTGAACAAAATGAACAGAGACTTGTTAACACAAACTAGAATAGAGGAACCAACTGCTACATGTGATCGCATATTATTTATCTGCCGAACATATCTCAAAACGTTATTTTCTGTTTTCATTTGTTTCATTATACATTAGAAATATATATAAGAAGTTTTTTACCAAAAAAGATATATATAAGAAGTGTAACAGTAAATAACAAAATCCAACCAAGATTTATGTTTTAATTATATATGATAATAATTAGGTTGCAAAAGATTATATATGATAATACTGCACTATGCGTGAACCTGAGTGTGAATTTGAAAACTATTTTAGGACCAATGAACTAATGCATTATCATAATAAAACGTACATAAAAGGAAAAAAATAACAAATATGATTGAAGCTAAGATCAATAGTTTAGACTTATGAATCTGACCAGACTTGAGGAAACTTAAAACCCAAGTCATTGGCTAAGATATATTACAAAATGGACAGGGGCAGCGGTAGCAGCCGGAGCAAACGTTCATCCAAATGAAATATATTGATTAGAAATTATAATAGATCTCAGAATGTGTCAAATTTAAAAACTTTTTCAAATGTTAGTTATTATTTTAGATGGTTTAATAGTCTTTAAAAACATGACACATATGCTTATAAAATTTTCTCTATTGCAAATACACCAACACATAATTATTGCACTACCAACATTTTTAAGGAAAAAGTACTTCCAAGATTTTTCTAAACATAACAATATATAAAATTTTGAAATATCTCAAAATTATGATAGTTAATTTGAAATGCAGTTTGTATAATTTTAAAATATAGAATAAGATATAAATATTTGTATATTTATATTTGAAAAATTAAGTCTAATTAAGGACCCAACAAAAAAAGTGCTTTACACACAAGTTTAATTCTTTAAACGATTTAAGAAATAGTTCTTATATATAATTTTATATAATAAATTAAAAATAGTATATATTATTATTTAGTAAATTGAGTGAAAATCATAAACATCTACTATATTTAAACTAAATCTCGTTGACACAAAAAAAAAACACGAAATCTCACAGCCGTGGGTTTAGTCCGTTGAAATCGGTATTAGTCAATAGGCGAACCCACAAAATCCAATTTTAGTCAACTAAAATTGAAGAGACAACGCGTATGGTCAAACGTCAGGCCCATAAGTGGCCCACAATTTAAAGCCCAAAACAAGCAAAGACTCGGGTCGTTATTACAGAACAAAAACATATTTAACGCAAATTTAGTTGGCGTTGTCGGATTCTCATTGTTTTCGCTCTCTCTCAATCCTTCTCCCTCCGATCTGCCTTGTGCGTGCGTTCGTGCTTGCGTACGTACGTACGTTTGCTTCTTCAATGGCGGCAAGATCCTTGTGGAGAACCCGTACAAAGCTCCTCGTTGTTGGTTCCGCCGTATGCGGTGGTTCCGGCGCTGCCTTTATTGCTTCCTCCGAAGATCCCTCGCGAACTCTCAAGCTCTGCACCAACATCCCTGTCCGCCTCTTCCGAAACACCGTAACAGCTGCCTCCATCGCCTTCGGTACAGAAAATTTATCAAAATCCAAATTTTCTTTAAAAAAAGAAAGAAATACAAACTTTCTTATATGATTCGTATTACTTGCAATGCCCTTTTATCCTTATTTACAATTTGATTAGTTTGTAAATGAGATTGGTTTTACATCTAATGGCTTTTGTCTGATATCTACGTTTCATCTGTTTCAATCCGTGAAAACTGGAACTTTGTACGGTTCTTGAGTCATATGACTTGTGTAGAAACCGTTTGGTACATTACATAAGAAGTAACTTTGTATATATTGGGTTTTGTGTTGTGTAATAGATTATGAATACTCCTTGTCGGGTTTGGCTGAGGGAAGCAATGAGATGGCTAAGGTCAAACATGAAGTCCACCTAAGGTCAGCTCAAAAGCTTCAAGAGCTCTGTTTCAAAAATGGAGGAATCTATATCAAACTCGGCCAGCATATAGGACAACTAGTATGTAAAAGCTATGCTGCTCTTTATGTTGTTGTTATGTAAGTTTCTTGGATATTAAGAGGAAATCTTACGTGCTTTTGCTTTTTAATGTTTCAAGGATTATCTTGTGCCTGAGGAGTATGTTCATACGATGAGGGAGTCTATGTTGAACAAATGCCCTGTCTCTTCGTATGAGCAAGTATGTGAGGTTTTCAAGAAAGAGGTTGGAGAGACGCCAGACAAAGTATGCGCTTCTTCTCCTTTATACTTATATAACGTTAGATAAACACACACTTAAACGGTTCGTTATCTGTAGGTATTTGCTGAATTTGATCCTGTTCCTATTGCAAGTGCTTCCCTTGCTCAAGTTCATGTTGCTCGCACCCACGCCGGGGAAAAAGTCGCTGTCAAGGTACTCAACCGAACTACTTTTACCTTTACATGATTCAGAACAAACTTGTTAAGAGTTTATTTTTGTGCTCACTCCATTTGTTATCTTGAATCTATCGTTTGCAGGTTCAACATTCCCATTTGACAGACAGTGCAGCTGCGGATACTGCAGCTGTTGGAGTTATAGTGAACACCTTGCACCGGATATTCCCATCATTTGACTATAGGTCCAGCCTCTTTCTCATTTCCTAGAGAGTCACAAACCATCTCTTACAATAGCTTATACTACTGTCTCATGTATGCAGGTGGTTGCTAGATGAAATGAGTGAAAGCTTACCAAAGGTTAGTAGTGTCTTTAGTTGATGATTCATAGCATTATATATGTTTAAAAGAGCCTTGTATTGCAGGAACTAGATTTTATGGTTGAGGCGAAAAACAATGAGAAGTGTCTGGAAAACTTTAGGAAGATCTCTCCCCATATTGCAGAGTATGTTTATGCTCCAACAATCTATTGGAACTTGAGCTCCTCTAAGCTGTTGACTATGGAGTTCATGGATGGTGCTCAAGTGAATGATGTGGCTAAGATCAAAAAGCTTGGGATTCAGCCTTACGAAGTATCAAAGCTAGTAAGCTGTTTGACCTTTGATCTTTAACATATCATGCAATCTTCTAAATATTAGTCGGGCGCCTAGACGGACTTATGCAAATCGGTTTAAACCATTCTAAATCGGTTTAACAATTTAAGTTTGGTTAATCAATATAAATTGGTCTAAATCGCTTAAATCAAGTAATAATGTTAGTTCAAAATTTACAAAGTTGTCTCATTTCTTTTTTTTTCATTTTGTATATCCAATTTTTATAATTTATCCAAATAATTTTATAATTAAATCTGAAAATCAAAATATCTATCGACTAAGTGCCACTAGGGATGTCAAAATGAGCTATAGCTCATGATCTGGCTCAGCTCAACTCGTTTTTTCATGAGCACGATCTCTATAATTTAAGCTCATTTAATAAATGAGGTTAATGATCGAGCTTAAATTAGATCACGAGTTATATGAACGATCTTTGATGAACATGAGCTGACTCATGAGCTTGTTCATTTTATACTTACAATAATATATAATATATTTTATATATATTATATTTGGATAATTTCTATTTTTATGTAAAAAAAGATAATTTCTATATTTATCATATTTATCTTCTAAAATTAAAATGTCAAACTAAATATTCTTAAAAGATAATATCTATATTAATCATATTTATCTTCTAAAATTAAAATGTAAAACATACATATAAGACACTGAAGATGAATTGACTCAAGACTCTCACGAAGTATAGAGATTTGGATCATTGGTTTTGCTTTAATTTAATTTATATTAGGTGTTGTTTTTTTTTATTTTTGTCATGTGTTGGTTTTTATTTAGTATTTAATATTTATGTTTTGGATTTTTTAATATTTAAATTTTGAACAATATTGTAGAAGTTATTCTATCACTATTTGATTTTATTATAATTATTTTTATTTAGATCACGAGTTAACTCATTTAACTCACGATCTAGATGATCTGAGTTCGAGTTTACCTATTGAAGCTCATATAATAAATGAGCTGAGTTAGCTCATGAAAGAGCCGAGCTCACTATGAACTGAGCTAAGCTGAGCGAGCTAGCTTATTTTGACACCCCTAAGTGCCACCTAGGCTCCGAATAATCTTCTACTAAACGCCTAGTTACCGCCTAGCTATTTATAGAACATTGATATCATGAATAATAGGAACTGGCGTTAAGCTCTTGTTTGCAGGTGAGTCAAACATTTGCAGAGATGATGTTCAAACATGGGTTTGTGCATTGTGATCCACACGCTGCCAACTTGATTGTTCGTCCTTCCGGTAAAAGAAACATATACGGCAAGCAAAAACCACAGTTAGTGCTTCTCGACCATGGCTTATACAAGGAGCTTGACTTCAACACAAGATTCAACTACGCTTCACTATGGAAAGCCCTGGTCTTCTCAGATGCCAACGCCATCAAGAAACACAGTGAAAAGCTCGGAGCTGGAGATGATCTCTACGTGCTATTCGCTGGGATTCTTACAATGAGACCGTGGAAGCAAGTCATTGACACGTCAGTGGATCATTTAGTCATCCAAGGCACTAAAGAAGATAGGTCAGAGCTGCAGATGTATGCATCACAGTACTTCCCTCAAATCTCGGAGCTTCTCAGGAGGTTGCCACGTGTGATCCTTCTGATGCTGAAGACAAACGACTGTCTACGGTCTGTTAACAATGAGCTGTTGCAAGGGTCGTCGCTTGAGTCGTTCTTGATCATTGGGAAAGTGTCTTCAGAAGCGGTTTTGGAAGCAAAGTGGTCGGAGAAGAAGTCTTTGATGAAGTGGTTGAATGTTTGGCTTGAAGGATTGTCTGTGGAAGCAAGGCTATGGGTGATGCAGTTTGCACTTTGGGTGTTACAAGTGAGAAAAGCATTAACACTATAATATATATAGTAATAGTATTATCATGAATACGAATATGTTACAGCAAATTATAAACACACGTATTCTTTGCTCTTGGTGTATCCAGGAGTGACATTTTATCATTCTTTGTATACGCAGGCTATTGTTGTTACCAATAAATTTAATGTAAACTATGAGATATACATTGTTTGTAAGGTGTGAAAATGCTTTTCATGACCATTAAATTAATTTTAAAGAAGGAAAAAAAAAACTTGTTACATATTATTCTTGTTCTTTCAAGATTCTCTAGTGTTGATGTATTGCTTCTTCAGCCACAACCAATCTTAATTTACCATCGTTTCACTTTCCTATGTCAAATCATGAATGCTATATGTTTACTATAGATATACTAGAGAATTAACAGTTTTTCTTTAGAGATATAATTTCAATTTCTATGTGTGATCTCTAGAGAAATCGACACTAATATATGGTAGTTTCACTCTCCGATATTAAAACCTCTAAGAAACAAATCATGATTGCTATATGTTGAGACGATGTAGTATATGAATGTATATATGTTGAATCTCTATATGCCATAGCCTCTAATGCTATATCATAATCACACAAAAAAATCATGATTACTAGCTTCATTTACGATAAATTTTAAAAGTAATTTCGTAATTCACGTCTTCAATCATTTGTTTTTTATAGGTTTGGTGGTGGCAAGTTCATGGCGGTAGCGGAGATGGTAGTAAGATTATTCATTACATAGAGTTGTTGCCTAGAGAGAATCAAATCAGAAATTAGGATTTCAAGTATGAGAGAGAGTTCATATCTAGAAATGTCTTGAAATTTTAAATTGTAAATCCGGGCAGATTATTGATATTTTGCAAAACTAAATTGTAAAATTATTATTTTTAGTTGACTCAAAAAAGAAGAAGTTATACTCGTTTTAGTTGTACTAGTTATACACATTCTAGTTGTATTCGTTTTAATTGTTTTTTTCGTTTATTATTATTTTTAGTTGACTCAAAAAAGAAGAAGTTATACTCGTTTTAGTTGTACTAGTTATACACATTCTAGTTGTATTCGTTTTAATTGTTTTTTTTCGTTTTTGTGAATCTTTAGCAACATTGAAGATGAATTTCGATTCAAGATGATAGAGAACTGATTAAAGAAGAAATTTGATTGAAGATTCTATTTTGTTTTGAAAAAAAATGAGTTTTAAAAAAATGATTGATGGAAAAGAGGGGAAGAAAACAACCGGCAGATAATCACAATGATACTCAGGATGAACACGTAGATCTTCATGCGAATCAAAAGACCATGATCAACTGGCAGATAATCATAATGATGCTCAGGTGAAAGAAAATAATGAACAAGTGGACCCTCATGAGAATCAAGAACATGATCAACAACGGCATATATTATAATGATGTTCAACAAGTTCTTTTGAATCAGGAAGAATAGAATAATGAACAAGTGAATCATCATGAGAATCAACTTCAAGCTTAACCTCAACCTCAAGTTCAAGCACCTAAACCACTTCAACTAGATTTCTTCGTCTTGGAGATCCAGAAAAGATTATAATTCAACTAGATTTCTTCATCTTGCGTGATAATTCAACTAGATTTCTTCATCTTGGAGATCCAGAACCGGAATAATGACATTTTTATTGTTGAACTTTTGTGAACTTGAGCGCACAATAATGACATGCCTCGGTTTCGAATTTACTATATATTAGTTGAATGTTCTCATTTACTATACACTAGTTTCTATTAAAAATGTTTTTGATATTAACTAAGAAAAAGATTTAGAAGAGTTGGGTTGGTTTTTCAGTTAGGTGGATACGGATTTGAGATTTAGTGGTTAGATCTGAAAAAAAAAATGATGGGTTAAAAGAAACATTTTGCATCATTTTCATGTAAAAAATAATGCCACTTAAGTAAATGAAAATAGTCTCCTCCTAAACTCTCTCTCCTCCTAAACTCTCTCTACAAGCGACGAAAAGTAGATCCACTCCAGCTCCGGCCCGGACAACGCGTGACGGCGCGTACCGGCGTCCGGAGGCGACTCCTTCTCTCTCAACCGCTCTTTTCCTCTTTGCTTCGCCGTGGTCTCCTTCACTCTCTCTGCTTTGATTGTGTGCTCAGGATCTGGAAGGCTCCATAGATCGTCTTTTCTGCAGGAAAGATCCGGCCTTGACGAGTCTTAGCTAGGTTTTGGAGTGTCGTCGCGTGTTGGGTGAGGGTCTCTGGCGGTGTTGTCGGCTTTTTAGGGCAACATTATTGGTTCTACAAAATTTTGTCCTTAGAATAAATTAGTATTATTTTTTAGTTAGGGACAAAAGCTTAAGGACTTTTGTCAATTTGTTGATTATTGGTAAGACAAAAAACTAGACGTTTTAATTATTATACAAACTACATTACTAACGAGCTGAAGAGAAAGAAGTTTACCTTCAACTGTGGAGGAAATGGTTGTTTCTCTTTGATCTCCTTGCTAATACAATCCTGGTGATCGAACCTCACCTCACCTAATAACCTCGGAAACATAAAAACACACATCTCAGTTTCATGAGATAAACAACAAATAATCACACATCTCAGTTTCATCGATAACAAACACATTTACCAAATGCGAAGAACACATTACACATCTACTGAATCGATAAATTTATCTCACCTCACGTACACAATCTATATCACAACTATAATCTTCGATCGAAATCCCTAAATCTACACGATAACATCACATAATACCACTATCATCTAATAACCACACTCTCAAAGACTAAAGAGACGAAAATATATGATACGAAATCCCTAAATCTATTGCAAAGCAAGCAAATCAATCAAAGTCTAAATACATGCAAACCTCGGCTAAAGTAGATCGAAAACATAAACGAACTACATGCAAATCATAAGGAGGGGGAACACATACCCTTTCACCTTCGAATCACAAAGAGAACGGTTGAGAGATCCGCCAAGAGAACCGCGGAGAGAATCGAGAGAGAAGGAGATGCGCCGAGAGATCGATGGTGAGAACCGCCGAGAGATGCCTCGGGAGGAGATCTGTCGAGAGGAGACGACTTGGGAGGAGATTCGTCGACGGGAGAACCGTCACGAAGGAGATGTGCCGTTGAGAGCAAAATCGCCCTTTCGATCGCCGCGACAGAGAAGGAGAGAGACGAGAAATGTCGATCTCGATCCCAATACGATTTTGCCCTAACGAAAACTCTTCCACCATTCCCTTGCCGACACGTATCACCTAAGGACAAAAAAAAATATGTTAGCTAACGACAAAACGGACGCGTCCCAGCGTATATGTTGCAAATTTGATTTAAATTAAATCATATACTCCCTAACGACTAAAGATAACGACGGCGATAATGTTGTCCTTAGGGTTTGGCAGGAGGTGTCTTAAACCTTCTGTAGGGATGTTGGCAACTGGAGGCGTTTGGGTTGCTCTCTCTTCTGTTCTGGTCTCAGTCACCATGTGGTCTTAGCTAGGCAGTGGGTGAGAGGAGTGTTGAAGCGGTATTGTCGTTCTTTCTTGGCGTCTTGGATTAACGCTTGCCGTTTTCACTCTCGTTGGAGATTTTGAGGATTCTTTTACCTCAGAGGTGGGCTCTAGCGCTTGTGGTCGACGTGGTGTTGGAGCTTGTGATGCTTTCTCGTCGATTGAGGCTGTGCAGCAGTGTCGTCGTTAGTCGTCTATGGCTACTTCGAGGCTGATTAGTCTCTTCTCTCTAATTAGCTTGTTCTCTTCCTGGCGATTAGTTTCAGTTATCTGTGGGAGTCATGTCGACTTGCTCCTATCGGGTTCTCCACTCATTGCTTCACTGTGTTGTTGAATCGTGCCACCGGTTCGCTTTATGTCATCAAAGACTTGACCTTTCTTCGGTTCTCGAGGAGGGCGATTGGCGAGGAGTTCGGATGGTCCTTGTGGTCTGAGGAGCTTCCTCTCCTTGGTGGCTCAGTCGGTGTTGTCACTCATCCCAATGCCGCGGGTCTGTTCTCTCGGTAGTGTGGCAGTGCTATAGTTTTTGCAGGTCATGGAGTGTTAGCTGATTCTTCTTGTAGCCGACATTCCGTTCCCGTCTTCTTGCATCCGTCCATGATGAGAGGTCTTCATCGACCGCTTAGTATTGGGAGTCTCTTTCGACGCTAAAGGAGCTTGTACATGCGGGTGGGGCGATTTTCAAAAGGTTGTGTTCTAACCCCTTCTCCTTTACTGCTTGCGTGCAAATTGGAAGTGATGATTATAAGTCCGTAACTTACCGGGAGCTAGCTACTCTGGAAACGACGTGAATATTCCCGGCATCCGAGGCAACGAGGAGAACCTCACCTAATCACGGTCATCGTTGAAGGATGAGAACGGCATCCAGATTTCCTAATGATTCTAAAACGAGCTACCGAAATGTGTTGGGTTTAGTGGGTGGGCGAAGATGGTTATGTTTATGTTTTGATTTGGGAAATTTTTGTCGGGCTTGTAATCGGACCTTAATACCCGTTTATCGGGATGATTAATAAGAAATACTTTAAGCTTAAAAAAAAGAGCAGTTTTCGATGCCCTTAAGGCCGGTTTAAGTCACAGATGAAGAAACCAGTTGTTTATGGACATGAATTTTTTACAACTCATCAGTATTGACAGAGCGGCCAACGATTGAGTGATAGATTTCTCGACGTCCGGAGAACGCTCGACCGAAGAAATGAGTAACTAACAAGGAAGATTTTGTTCCCCAACTTGTTTTATTAACGGGCATTTTCGGGGACATATCAGAATTCCTTATCTTTTTAGTCAACAGCCGTATCAGAATTTGATCTGTTTATAATGTGATTGGCTTCTTGAAGCATAGTGGGGCATTATGGCAAAGGAATGAACAACTACTAATGGGCCGTATATGGGCTCGATAGAGTAAATTAGAATTTGGTTTGGGTCTTGTTTATTATATATATAGCATCGTCTTCTTCCTTGTTCTCTTCTCTTCTCTTCAGCGATTACTCCACGTACGATTCTGGGAATTCAAAACCGATAAGCTCACCGGGTAAGCGCTCTCTATCTATCCAGTCTATTGACTGTGCCGCTGCTTCCCTAGGATTTAGTTGATTGACTGTGTCTTGTTTGCAGGTTGAACAAGGAGCTAAAGTGGAGTTACCCTTCTGGCTTGCTCATGAGTTGCATTTGAGACAAGCTGTCTCCATCAACCTTCCTGCCTGTTTCGACCACAAGTATGTTGAGCTTACTGTACAATGTTTGGATTTGTATTCAACATCTTATTTTCCTAGCTCCATTAACTGTTGAAAACTTGAGATAGCCCTCTGAAGCTATTTCGTAGCTTTTATTTGTTGGATGCAGGACGAGGCTGGAAATACAGGCTGATGCAGCGTGTGTTGATCTTAGATCTCGATGTCCTTACTTCTACGAGTTCGGTTGCAAGCTACAGCCATTGTGAGTCCTTCCCCTGTAGTTGATCTTCCACTTGGTTTCTCAAGCAAGCTTAAGTTGTTATCGCATATAGATCTTCTTAATACAAGATTTCATTTGTGTTTCAGACCCACATCCCAAGTTTAATAAGGCGCACATGATGATAGTGAGAATAAAAGGAGACAGAGAGATCTTGATAAAAGCTTCACGTCTTACTCGTATTCACTCTCTTAACCATGAACGTTTCTTTTCAAGATAATCAAAATATATCTTCATCACACACAGTTTACAGCTTGGAAGGCATCATACCAAATACCTTTCTTTACAGCCTGGAATGCATCATAACGTCAAGACAAAGCTATTCCACAGTTTACTCCAGCTGGCACATTTGACTTAAATGTTTGTTTACTGTCATCCCCTCGCAAACTGATGGTGGGTGGAGCACCAACACTCAGTTTGGCTCTGAGACTCTGAAAGGAATGGCGCGGGAGAGATTTAGTGAAGATATCTGCAAGTTGCAGTGCAGAAGGAATGTGCTGAACCTCCAGGACACCAAGAGCCACCCGCTCCCGAACATAATGGTAATCTGTTTCAATATGTTTGGACCGACCGTGAAGAACCGGGTTTGCTGTAAGACAAACTGCAGAGAGATTGTCACAGTGAAGAACGGCCGGCTTTGGTTGTTTGATCTTCATATCACGCATCACAAACGAAATCCATGTTAACTCAGAGGCCGTGCTTGCAAGAGCTCGATATTCAGCCTCAGTGGACGACCGGGAGACAGTCGGTTGGCGCTTTGCCGACCAGGAGACAATGTTGGAACCAATCATGACACAAAAGCCACCAGTCGACCGTCTTGTCTCTCTACACCCTGCCCAATCACTATCACTATACGCGACAACATCCAAACCAGAGTTCTTACGGAAGTAAATCCCCATGGATGAAGTACCACGAAGGTAGCGAAGAACCCGTTTCAACAAATGAAAGTCAGCTTCAGTTGGAGAATGCATTCTCTGACAAATGAGATTCACAGCAAACTGAATGTCGGGCCGAGTGATAGTAAGATACTGTAACTTCCCAGCAAGACTCCGAAAGTAGCTAGGCTCAGGAAACGGCCGAGTATCTTCATAAACTTGATCGAGTCGCAAAGGGAGAGGTGTATGAACGTGATTACAAGCAGACATATTGGCATGGTGAAGAATTTCTTCAGTGTACTTGGATTGAGAGAGGAAAAGACCATAATCTGTACTCTGAGCCTGAACTCCCAAGAAGTAGTGCAGATTACCCAAATCTTTCATGGAGAATCGGCTACTGAGCTCAGTGATAAGAGACTTGAACAAGAATGGGTTTGAGCCAGTGAGAAGTATATCATCTACATAAAGGAGGAGAACCAATGTGTCGTCATTGTGATGATAAACAAAGAGAGAGGGATCAGCTTTACTGCAGACAAAGCCATACTCAAGAAGGAAGTTACTAAATTTATCAAACCAAGCCCGTGGGGCTTGTTTTAAACCATACATAGCCTTCTTGAGAGAGCACACATGATGAGGTTTAGTGCAATCTTCAAAGCCTGGTGGTTGTAGCATATAGACTGCTTCTTGAAGATCTCCATGAAGAAAAGCATTTTTAACATCAAGCTGAGTGATTTTCCAATTCTTTGAAGCGGCTACAGCAAGAACTATCCGAATGGTAGAAGTCCTAACCACGGGGCTGTATGTCTCTGTAAAGTCTACTCCTTCTTCTTGATCAAACCCCTTAGCAACTAACCGCGCTTTAAGTTTATTGACTGTCCCATCTGCGTTAAGCTTCACTGTAAAAACCCATCTGCAACCAAGTACATTCATAGTTTCTGTAGCTTCTGTTAAAACCCAAGTGTTGTTCTGATAAATCGAGTCTAGTTCATCCAACATTGCTTGATACCATCCAGAGTGCGCCAAGGCTTCAGCTATAGTCTTTGGTAAGGAGGGAATCGTCTTGCTTGCGACCAGAGCGTAACGTGGATTAGGTTTGCTAATACCAGCTCGTGATCTCGTCGTCATAGGATGACTAGGCTCTGCTACATCTGGTGAGGCACGAGGAGGTGATTGAGCAACCTCAGGAAGAGTTGTGGTGGATACTTCTCCTTCAGACAGCTCGAAGTCTTCCATTCCATGATCAGAACGAGTAGGAGTTGCAATTGGCGTATCTTGACCCGTTGTGATAGGATCATCCTGTTGAGGATACTCTGTAACTTGAGGATACTCTGTAACTTGAGAAGATACTGTAGGGAGATAAACCGGAGGGGCTTCAAATGCAGTACCATCTTGCCAAGCCTTAAGCAAACCAGAGTTGTATTTCACAAGCAGATGTTTATACTGTCCAGTGAATGGGAAGGTCTGCTCATCGAAGATAACGTGGCGAGAGATGTAAACTCGACCTGTTGGCGGATGCAAACACCTGTATCCTTTGTACTGAGGATGATAACCGAGGAAGACACACTGTAAGGAACGTGGCTCGAACTTGTGTTGAGCATAGGGACGCAAGCACGGGTAGCACGCAGAGCCAAAAATTCTGAGAAACGAGTAGTCTGGTGCTTTACCCAAGAGAACCTCTGAAGGGCTTTTATTGTTCAGAACAGAAGAAGGGATCATGTTGCTGATGAAGTTGACAGAGTAGAAAGCCTCAACCCAATATTTAAGAGGAGTGTGGCTTTGAAATAACATAGAAAGACCCAATTCAGTAAGGTGTCTATGTTTTCTCTCAGCAATACCATTTTGCTGAGGTGTTGAAGGACATGACACAAGATGAACAATCCCTTGATCTCTGAGATGATTGCGAAACCTGGTGCTCATAAACTCACCACCCCCGTCGCTCTGAAAGACTTTCAGCTTCTTGTTAAACTGATTTTCGACTTGTTTTTGAAAGACAATGAACACATCACAAAAATCAGACTTGGCTTTAAGAGGTATTATCCATGAGTAGCGACTAAAGTTGTCAACAAAGACTGCATAATACTTGAACCCTTGAACTGATACAACCGGAGAAGGACCCCACATATCACAATGTATCCGATCTATGGGTTCTTTGACACTAGACTCTGAAATAAAAAACGGAAGCTGAGTACTCTTTCCCATCTGGCAAGGTCCACAAATGGGAGAAATGCTGCTCTTATTGACTATGATTGCCTTGCTTTGCTTGAGGAGCTGAAGAATCTGGAAGTTCGCGTGTCCAAGTCGTTGATGCCACACCATATCGCTAGTTGCACACTGACGGTTTGAGAAGTAAGCCGCAAACTCCTTCTTCTCCAGCACATACAAGCCTCTATTTCGAGTTCCCATTGTCACCACCTTCTCAGCATCGAGGTCGATGACATAGACAGCATTAGAGTCAAAGAATACTCCACAGGGGTAATCATCACACAGTTTGGATACAGATAATAGTGATTTTTGCATTGAAGGACAGACAAGAACATCGTTTAGAGGGAGGCTACCTGTCTCAGTGGTGAGCGTTGTGGAACCAACGTGGGTAATCGGAAGGAAATTGCCATCAGCCACCATGACATGCTCAGAACCATTGTATGGAGTAGTATTCTGCATCCGTGATGTATTAGGAACCATGTGAGCAGTGGCACCTGAGTCAGCTATCCATTCCCTGCCACTAGGATCAGAGACTGGAAAAGCGGACAAAGCATGAGGAACGTCGTCACTCTGATAAGAGTTATCAAAGCGGTTCCAGCAACGAAGAGCGGAGTGGCCGGTG
This sequence comes from Brassica napus, assembly GCF_020379485.1. Classification (NCBI taxonomy): domain Eukaryota; kingdom Viridiplantae; phylum Streptophyta; class Magnoliopsida; order Brassicales; family Brassicaceae; genus Brassica; species Brassica napus. Next base: position 5,540,581 of record NC_063447.1, read on the forward strand.
CGGCCACATATCTGACACACAGGGCGAGAGTTGTTGTTGTTATTGCCACCACCAGAGTTGCTGACTTGTTGAGTGAAACCTCTTCCACGAGTTGAGAAGCCACCACGACCAGAGTAACCACCGCGACCACGAGAATAGTTGTTGCTTCGTCCTCTGTTCGAGTTGTTGTAGTACCCTCGGTGAGTCTGGAAAGCCATGTTGGGAGTAACATCTGATGTTGCTTCATACGACTGAAGACGAGCATCAAAACCAGAAACATCAGAAATCACATCGTTCAGAGTCGGAGGAGGGATTCGAGTCATGGAGCTCTGAACAACAGTGATGATTGGATCATATTCTCTTCCAAGGCCATTGATAAATGAGAAGATCTTCATGGATTCCTCTATGGGCTTCCCAATGGAGCTCAACTTGTCACAGATGGCTCGAAACTCACGACAGTAGGTAGTGAAGTCTTTGCCTTTCTTAGTCATCAACTGGAGAGACCGTCTGAGCTCAAACTCACGAGCAATAGAACTCTTGTTGTAGTTGTCAGCTAATGAGAACCAGACATCACGAGACGTAGATAGACCATGTACTGTACCTAGGACTTCCTCAGTAAGTGTGCCAAAAATCCAAGAAATGACGAGTTGATCCGTACAAGTCCAAGCTTCAGAACGAGGATTTGGGGCTTGAATATTGACGTTGTCAACCACGGTTGTCACTTGCTCCGGCGGAGGTGGAATCTGGCCAGTAGCGAAACCCAACAGCTTCTGACTGCGGAGAAGAGACTCCATTTGAGTCTTCCATAGGAGATAGTTGCTGTCACTTAGTTTAATGGTAACAGAACTTGTAATGTGAACACTTGTGGGAAAAGGGTATGGATCTTGCTCAGCCATGACAGCACCTGTTAGGGTTAAATGAGCTCTGATACCATGAGAATAAAAGGAGACAGAGAGATCTTGATAAAAGCTTCACGTCTTACTCGTATTCACTCTCTTAACCATGAACGTTTCTTTTCAAGATAATCAAAATATATCTTCATCACACACAGTTTACAGCTTGGAAGGCATCATACCAAATACCTTTCTTTACAGCCTGGAATGCATCATAACGTCAAGACAAAGCTATTCCACAGTTTACTCCAGCTGGCACATTTGACTTAAATGTTTGTTTACTGTCAGATAGTTCATTGTGAAGCGTTTAGGAATAACTTTGTCAGTAATAAGACTGGTTTGGTCTCTACTACACCTACTTGATTTCGCAGTTTATGTGTCTCTCTTTGATCTGTGAACAGAGCAGCAGATAGAACGATTGGAATCTTGCTATCGACTGCGTTTAAAATCAGATACAAGGAGAGGCTGATAAAAGTATACACTGCAGCTCATATAACAGCTTCCAAGTTCTTGCCACTCTTTTAACCAAAGAAGAAACAAACTGTACTTGAACCCTTTTAAACTCTTCTTTTTAATTTAGTTACCATCTTCTTATTCACCTGAAACCTCCATTGTTTGTGTTCTTTTTAAGTGTACGAAGCAGCTCACTTGTCAATGACAGCCTTCAAGAAATGGAGAACAGGAGGAGGTCCTCGTTTCCCGAGAGCTTCAATACTCGGTAGAAAACGCAAGGAATCTTATTTAAATTAAGGTCCCCAAAAACTCTTTCTCTATTGCTATCTTTATTCCCTTTGATGATTCGCGCTGTTTGTGTGTTGTTCCCATTGTCATATTATTTAGAATCATATCATCATACAATAGTGTTTTTAGTGATAAAATATCTCAAAAGATGATGTGACAACAAATAAAATAGGTTCTCTTTTGCTTATTGCGTTACAGAACACATTAGTTTTGGTAGAACTGATGAATCAAATTTAGATATGTATCGGATAATGTTTGAACTTAGCAACCACAAAAATGTATAAATACTATTGCTTCAATCCCAATTATATGAAGATTATGTACATGGGTGTGCAGGGAGGTGTTGCTCAATTCAAATCACAGCAGCTACGTTAAAACTTAAAAGGCACATACTCAAACATCTTAATTAGCACCATCACAGGCGTCCATTTTCAGTGTCAGCTTTTGTGTTTACGTTGTATTGTTTGCCTTGGTCGTAGTCGCAGCAATTTAATAGACAGACGAACAGGGCCTGAAACATAGTCATGTGGCCCATTCATGTTCTTGAATGGCTCTCTCAAATGTTCATATTTTAGATTCTTCTCTTCACGATAAGAGAATATCCATTCTCCTCCCAGTCTTGTTCTTCCATTACAAAAGAACATAATAACTTTATTGCACTTTTTGAATTTCCCTACAGAACACACAACTTTATTGCATTTTTGGAATTTTATCTGCAGTGCGCAGGAACAATGTTTTATTATACCATCACAGGTTCCAGAATTATTATTGCTTTGGTCATAATCTCTTTGTAAAAAGAAACTCCATAGTGATTTGATTCAATGTCGTAGTTGCTAATCGGTTCGAGGGTGAGATTATTGACCAATGGCAAAAGAAAGATAACTTGGAGATTCAAATATTTTTAGTTGTAACAACATTTGAATGTTATTGATTCAAATATTTTTAGTTGTAACAACATTTGAATGTTATTTATTGAAACTGTCAAAACGATATTGTAGCGTCTTGCATAGTAGTAACTAGTAAATATCTAACGAATAAAGTATGAAAGTGTTTGAAGAACACTCGGACCAGATCAAAGGCAATTTTTATAGGAATTGAGAAATGAGATGATGCGTATGCGAATTTGGTTCTTTGACCGTGGCAATTCTTACACCATATACACTTTTTCTTATTCTATTCATATAAAACTATGCACTTTTCAATAAATATCTTGAGATATTTCGAGAATCACAGATCCTTATCTCTCTCTCCCATTTTTATTTGTAAAATATTCAGAAAAGTGCAGAAAAAGCTCTGTTCTTTATTCCTCCTAACCAATCACTGCACGCCTTCAACTCACATTTTTTCAGATTCCCCACGCGCCCTGTTCTTCAAGGTTCGATAATATACGTCGTGTATTTGAGATACACGCTCTAGTTATACGCCTGGTGATGAGTCAGAACTGCTTGCCTCCGTGTCCATTTATCATCTTGCCCGGAAGATATTTACTTTACTATAAATATCTAATTTCCCTTGAGTGCGAAAATATAAAAGAAGAAAATCTCCGGTTGATAAAAACTATTTAAATGAAGAGGAATGGTGAAACCAAGCAGCGGAGAAACGTAGCGGAAGAGACGGAGCAAGGAGGAGGAGATCCGGCTATGTGGGAGGATCTTGATCGGAATTTCAGACAAGTGCAATCTGTTTTGGACAGAAACAGATCACTTATCCAGCAAGTCAACGACAATCACCAGTCAAGAATGGCAGATAACATGTCCAAGAACGTTGCTTTGATCCAAGAACTCAACGGGAACATATCTAAGGTTGTTTCAATGTATTCTGACCTCAACACCAATTTCTCCTCGGCGTTTCACGGTGGGAAGAACGGACGCGACGGTGGTGGTGCTACCGGAACCAGAGCTAATTAAATAAACCCTGATCTTTCTTAGTTGGACCGGCCGGTTTAACATTTCGAATCAGTCGGTTTAACATATGGTCTAAACCAACCTGTTATATAAGTTATGTTATTGCAATGATTGTCGTTAGAATTATCCGTGGGAGAAAACCCATATGGGTTATTTTAATTATGGTTTGAATCTTTTTCAATGTGTCTACTGCAATTTCTCTAATAATAAATAAATATTTAGACTTGAACGTTTTTTTTCTGGTTATATTGAGCCTCTTATTATTATATGATCTTTGACATTAATGAAGGTTGTTGTTAGATAGTTGCAACACTCACTGGACCCTTTAATGGAGGCAAGCAGTTCTGCTCCACTAGCAACAAACAGCAACAACAATGGCATGTGCTTAGAGGCAGCTAGCGAAAAGGAAGATGACGCAGGCAGCGAGAGAGGTTGCAGGTCCCCTGCCAGCTTACAAGGGAGATAGTTGAAAGAATGAAGAAATCTGTAAACCGTTGACTTTTGAGATCCTCTTCTCTTAATTATTATTATTGCTTTAACTGTTATGAAAACCCTCCCCACTTTCTAACCTGTTTGAGATAATTTAACCACTTTTTTTTAATGATTTCTGATTTGAGTTCAAACATGAAAGTAATCAAGTATCATCCAACATAACATAACTATTTTAATAACAACACACGTGTGCCCTTAACAATATCTCAGCTGTATATAACACACAAATATCAAAAGCAAAGAGTGAAACACATCGCTTTTTAAGCAGCATGCAACAGCCTCGGTGAGCTTGGTTTCAGGAACATTCTTTGGAGGAGCAGCAGTAGCAGCCACCTCAGATTGTTACTGCTTTTAAGTGTTGAGAGACAAACAAACAGTTCAACCACCGCTGTAAAAAAGTTAAAACATGCAGCTGCTAAAATAGACACGACACAAAGCGAAAGCATGCATCCAGAGAAAAATCTCGCAAAAACACATCGACCGAATCATCTACTTGGGCAGAGCCTGAGACCGGAGGAACAGACTCAGATGCATCAAAGACAGACATCTCCAGGGAACAGGAAGGCAGCTTTTTGTGTTTCAGACCGAACCGTAAGAAAGAAAGAAAGAAAGACGAACCTGTTGTTGTGTTTCAAGTTTCAATGGAGAGTGAGTTTAACATTTATTTTTAAATGTAAAACGTGGTTTAAAAGACATTAAAACCCGACTGAGATGAAACCTTAGATAGCATCCCTTTTTAACTCAATTATATTTTCTCCTTGTAATAAAAATAATATATATTGTTTCCAATACTGGTGCCTGCGTATCAGAATTCTTTTAAGGTTAGGTTCACTTTGTCCTCTATGACTAGCCACGGGAGTTTCATGGCTTTGCTCAGACTTATCATCACTGTTAGTAATAGAGGCGGGTTTAAAGCCGTTTCTGAGAATGCCTCATGGGATAAAGTTGGTCAGGAGTCTGGATTAGGGCTTGGTGCGAAATTGATCTATGTCAAGTATCTTGCCGCACTTGCTCGATGGTTGAACAGTGATTCTAGCCCGGGGTTGCCTGGAACCTCGAAGGATCTGATTGCTAGGCTTAGAGACTTTGTATCTCAAGCCAAGAGCAAGTATGAGTTGAGGAAAGTAGGAGGAGAGTTCAAATGGTTGCTTGTGAAAGTTGACAAGGATCGCTCTTCGCCTGGGAAGACGAAACGGGAATGTTCTGTAGAGACTTTGAAATGGTTAAGCGAGGCTGCTAAGGATCCATGTGACACATCTAATGGTTCTTTGCCGGATAGATCAAAGTGGGATTCTTATGGAAGTGAAGAGCCATGGAAACAGCTTCTTCTGTTTAGGGCCTCAAGAACAAACACTACTGATTCGGCTTGTGAAAAGACTTGGCAGGTGGGTGTGTATATTTATTTGAAATCACGAATTGCATGTGTCTTAAAGCATTTTAAGTAGTCGCTAGTAGCAGCTTAGGAAATGTTATTGCTAAGAACATTCTCTATGCTGTCCCACTACACAGAGGTTGTCCATCGTGTGTGATTGAAACAGAGTCTAATCTCCTATGGTGATTGTGACTATGTCCTCTCTGATCTAACTATTGTTGTTCCATTCCAAGTCTTGATCATTTGCTTGCGTTTGTTTCAGAAAATCCAGAAGATACATCCATCTTTGTATCGGGATAGTGCTGGGCCTAGTTACAATCTAAGAGAGAGACTCAGTAGTCAGTTTAACGAGAGGAAAGCTGGGAAGGATGAATCATGTGGTCTACTTTGTTCAGAGTTTCAAGCTCAAGTACCTGACTGGTCTCTCATCGCTTCTGAAAGCGATTCAAAGTGGTTTGACACTCTGATGCCGCCACTTAACAAAGAACAAAACAATAATAATCGTCTTAGTGAAAGAGATCCTATTGGAAATGCTGACAGCAATAAAATGCTCACAATGCTCGTCTCAGCTATGGGAGAGTGTGCATTCTCGATCCTTAGAGAACCAGCAGAGCCGCAGCGTTTTCTCGATGAGGATTCACTGCATGACTTCTGCATCTCAACACTGAAGGTTAAATGCTTACCTGTGGATTTTATTTAGACTCTTCTTTTTGTGAGGTCGTAGTTCTTGGCAAACTAACCATCTTAAGGTTTTCCATGTTTAGATCACTTCCTGCCTAGTTGAGGATGTAATTGCTAGTCTGTGGATTTCACCTCCAGAGCTCATACATCTATGTGCTTCATTTCCTGAAACTGGTGACAATATAAAGCATTCTAAAAAGGTTGCATCCCTGAGCTCTAAATTTTCATTTTATTACAAGTTTTTTGCAGCCTAGTCTATTTTCTCAATATTGATGGTTGTACTTTGCAGGTTTCCATGGCGTTCAAATTATGTATCAGAACCGTGTGGAATTGTGTTAGACTCCTCTGTCTGAAATTTGTAAATGTTGAGTCTAACTCATCTGAGGATTTTGCGTCCGAAAAAGCAGTTGCTGATTTTATGAGCGAGGCATGTTGCAAATCTGCATACTATCTGGATGTTCTCGAGCAACATGGGGAACTAGAAATTGAGGAGCTTGTTTTGTTTATTCTAGAAAATTGGTCTGAAGCTAAAAAAACTCACCACAAGTTTACCAGACCTTACACCAATAATACAACAGTGGGTTAAGGTAACTTTATGCTTCTGCGTTACCCGCTTGCTTTCTAATTCACGCTCCTAATTGCATTTTATCATCAGATACAACACAAGCGTCATAAGAGTTCTGATCTGGCTGACTCATGTACACTCTTTCACTCCTTGCTGTCATCTTCTCAGAAGATTTCGCAAATAGTAACTGGAAATATCTTGGAGCAGGTTGGGATCCTATCAATTCCTTAATTGATGCAATAGATTTCCAAAGCAATAAGTGACATGTTACCTTGCATTCTAGTTTACTTGTTATACATCTGTTTTTGTCATTCACAAATAACCTGAACTTATATTCTTACAACACACGTGTAGGAGATTCTTGCTTATGAGGAGTTTGTTCCTGTGTGCTCAGAATTTTGTCGCGCAAAACAGATAAAAATTGCTGACATCCTTTTAACAGATGTTTTCATCACAAAAGATCTATTATTGGAGAGAGCAAGAGTTTTAACATGGAAAGCAAGGATGATAACAACTGCTGGAGCTGAACATTTAAAAGCACACAAAGAGTGTGTTCGTCATTTATCAGAAGCAATATCTAACTTGGTAATTTATTTACTAGCTTGATGTTTAACCGCTTAGCTACCGCTCAATTCTGTTTGTGAATGATTTCTTTGTCATTGACACAGGAACGCATATTTTTAATGAGAGCCATGAGACTTGTTTCCAACTAATTATTGTATATTTCTTAAGAGCCTTATACTTCCAAGAAACTGAACCAGAGTCCAAGGTAACATCATTGAGACATTGAGTTATGTCAATTTTGTTTATTTATTTATGTTTGGTCGCTAATGTCTATATCTGTGTGCTATTTTCTTTACTTCTTATCCTACTTTTATGTGCAGCAAATTTTCGAAGACATTAACAAATCTTTGAATCTATGGGTATGGATTCAGTCTAGTGAGACTATTCCCCTGGAAAACGTGATTCCTCTACTGTTCAATGTAATTGATTTGGTTTCAATAAAGGTAAATTTTGTAATTTTATCATATTAGAATTTATGCTCTGGATATACCATTCATTCTGATTGTTTTACAATTTTTCTAGCCTTTAATACTTCTATTTCCCTCCAATTTTAGGGTTGGCTAGAGCTCCATCAACGCATATACGACTTGATGTTTAGAGTCTTCAAAGGGAGAAATGTCAGATTGAAGGATGCTTTGGCAATGTTGTGGGATTGTAGACGGCTAAGTCATGCGTTATGTCCTTCTCCAGTAGATGATGCTGTCATCACGGGATTATCATGCTACTTTGATGAAATATCAGAGTCAACAGATTTCTGGAAAAGTTGCTTGCAGTTTTCAAAAGCAAAATCAATTGGGTTCGAGCTGAGCATACATGAATCAGACATCACAATAGATGAGATTAAATGCACAGCTTCCAAACTAGACACAACTTCCAAACCAGTCTCAAGTGTAAGAAATAGATGTATCTATCATTTTCTTATACTGTTTGGCTAAAATGTGATGATTTTGTCTCCCAGGATCCCTTTACCTGTTTCTCGTCTTTTGTTGCTGCATGTCTATATTATGATCTCTGTGAAAGAGAATTGTCATGTGGTAATTTATACGAGGTAATATAGCAACTGGTTGTAGTTTTTTCTTGATACTTTATGAAAGCTTTTTTAATATCATATTAATTATCTCCCTTTTTCTTATAGGCTCTCTCTTGTGCTAAGGAAGCACACAGGATTCGAAATTTTCTTCTACAAAAATGGTTTAGATATGGAGGGGAAAGTACAAAGACAGTAGAAATAATGACTTTCGTCTTTAAGAAGTTTCAAGTTTCAAGTCTTAGAGATACCGATTCATGGCCATGTGGAACTTTTCTCTGGGATATTAGCCGCTGCTACTTAAGCCCTTGGATTTTGCTCCAATGTTGTTTGGAAAGTGTTCTTCAGGTCTTGTTTTTTTTTAAAAAAAACTTCCTTGGCAGGTGCTTGGACTGTCACTATTTCTGCATTGTTAATCTATTTTAAAAATGCAGCTTGGTGGTATTTATGAGCTTATGGGGGAAAGAGATAGGGCTGGAACCTTGCTATCTTGGGGAAAAACCGTTTCATCTATTCAGAGCCTACAACCTTTTGTCCTTGCATTTTCTCTTGCTTTGGGTATGAAGCTTCATTAATTTTTTTCTGCAATTTGTCTTTTTTTCCTTAGGCCATGAAAGCCACTTATTTGTTTTTTCTGTCCACTAGGGAATCTCTACAATAAAATGCAGTGTTGGGATCTAGCAGAAAAGGAGCTCCAGAATGCGAAAAAGCTGCTAACAGATAGTCAAAGAGATTTTCCTTGCCGGAACTGCAAGCTGATGTTAGAGGTTACGTTGGATAAGCAATTTGGAGACTTGTCTCAAAGACAATCTGAGAGTCTGTATAGTGCAGCCTTACAAAAAATATGCTGCCCAGCTTGGAAAGGATGCATTAATCAAACAGCCGAGGTAGAGAAACCAAGAGACTCGAAAAGGAGGCGTGGAGGAGGTGCTATAATTGTGCATGCTTGCGAGATGAAGGAGCAGCCTATTTTAAGGTTGACTCGCTCAATGAGTCGATCACTTGAAGAACGACCTCAAAACTTTCCTGCTGAGAAGTGTAGATTCATTGATGAATCTGATATCTCTGATGCAAAGGGGTTGATGCGGGACACTAAAAACACAATCTGCGTTTGCATCAATAGAATAAGTCAGCAGCACCTCTCTAACGAAGTTACAAGATCTGGATTGCCGAATAACTTTATAAGTTTGAAATGGCAATTTTACCAAAGGAGGCTTGCGTGCACGGTTCTTGTCAGCCTTGGTATGCCCTTATCCCTTATAATATTCTATTTTTATACTTTTTAAAATGCATGTCCTTAGAAATTAAAAATTTCAGCCTAAAATTTGGTTCATACACTTTTAAAATGTATGTTTTGTTTTGCTTCTGATAACTTTCTTTTCTCGGCTATTTATTTTTTCCAACAAAGAACGGATTACATGCACAGAGTAATGTTCGAACTAGAATATGGGTTGTTCTAAGAGCTAAAGCGATTTTCATTTCAGGAAAATGTTTGGCTAAATCTGGAAAGGTTCATCAAGCACATGGGGCAATTTTGCATAGCATCGCTGCTTTATATAACAGTACCGTATCCATCCTCAGCTCACCTTCTTCTCGCAGTCCATTGCTGGATTTTATTGGGAAGGAAATCAAAGGAGATGTATTTGGTCTTGATCGTGCAAGAATATTATACAACTTGTGCAAGTTGAGTCTTCAAACTTACCACTCCAGGTTCGTCATATTGGTTAATATACAAATTTAATAAAATGCCAATTTGAGAATTTCACCAGACATCACTGATCACTATCTTTTATAGGTCTGTTTTATGTGATTTATCACATATTCCATATCAGACGCTGGTTTCATTGTTAACGTTGGCATTTGTACTTAGCAGAGAGGATCCGATACTCTGTCGAAAGGTAAAGCTTTTTTCTTCTTCTTATGTTTATGTTTTGATAGTGATTTAGCATATATTAAAAAGAGACTGGCTGATGTACAACAGATTTCAAGGTTGCTTGCTGTGTTATACTTGGTCTCTTCTATAGGGTCTGAGTTCTCATTCCCCTGTGACGGAGAGCTTTCTTTAAGTCATTGGGTTACATATTATCATCAAGCCTCTCTTGGTGCTAATATCAACTACCACTTCTTGTCAAAATTTATCAAATCAGGAAGCAACTCAAATAAAGAGGTTGGTAAACAAAACTAATTTCCTACGATCTGTTTTACTGGTTATGTTTGTTGTATCTTAATATGTATATCCCTTGTTAGTTTTGCTTAATAAGTTAAGTTGCACTGACCAAAACATTCTGATCTGCAGGCTTCTCAAGAATTCGACTTTCTCAGGTCTTAAAGCTAGAAAACATGGATTAAATTAAGTTGGATTTATTTGTTTTTTTTTTTCTTACTGAGTCCATTGTCTTTTACCTGACACTGCAGGCTTGCTCCCAAAAGCACCGACGGTCTTGTTAAGTTTGCAAAAAACTTTTTCAATGGTCTACCAGAAACGACAGCCATCTGCATTAGCGTGCTTGGAGGCACACTGAGTAAATTGTTGCAGGAGTTATTGAAAAGCCCCCAAGTTTGTGGGTGGCTGCTCTTGTCACGGTTGAGCTCAAAGAGTCAGCAGCCTTTAGCTGTACTTCTGCCAATTTATTCTTCACTTGAAGAAGGTAAATTTTCTACTATCCATTGGATGAAAAATTGAGGTGGAAGAAGGTAGACGAACTTGAACTTCGTCTTAATAAATTGCTAAGGTACACATTCCATGCGGAGGTGATGCATATAGTGAACACACTTATAGTTGCACAATTCGGGACTACAGCATATTTCTATTTTTAAAAGAAGCGTGTTGTATTATTGTTATTATATACAGAAACCTTGAAGACACCTGGTTGGGTCCCTGGAGGCATCTGCTTTTGGGAGAGTCTTCAAATAGTAAATTGCATGAGTCCACGCAAAAGAAGCTGGTTGAAGAGCTAAGGGCCAAATGTAATATGGAAGTAAATGAGACACTTCTAAAGGTTTTCCTTGGAAATGAAACAGCCGACGGCGGCGACGCATGGATATCTCAGCTTTGTTCAAAGAATGGTTGCTACATAGGAGGTCATCCAAGTGACCATATTGATGAAGAAAATGGAAGCAGTATATCTGATGACCTTCAAAGTAGGTACCGGCTAGCCTTACAACTGATACGGGACTCAGGGATCAAGCTAGAGGATTATAACGAGAAGAGAGAACCGATAATACTTGTGTTGGATCATGAGATTCAGGTTGGTGCATGGTAAATCTCATCTTTTTTTTTTTTGTTCACATTTTCTGGATGTGCATTGTTAGATTAATAGAGTTTTCTTCTTAAATACAACATAAGAAAGATATAATCTTGCTCATTGATTCTAAACCCTTATTAGCTTTTACGAGTATTAAAATTAAGGAGAAAATTCTAGAATATCATATGGTACTGTCTGATTGTCTTCAATGTTATTTGTGATTAATTGATGTGTAACATGTTGTATTCTCTGAAACACACTTATTCTGTATAATAAATAGATGCTTCCATGGGAGAACATTCCAACATTGAGAAGACAAGAAGTATACCGTATGCCTTCTGTGGGTAGTATATCAGCAGTGCTTAAGAAAAGCTGTTACCGAGAAGATCCTTCTCCCTTCCTTGTGATTGATCCTCGAGATTCTTGTTATCTATTAGATCCTTGTTGTCTATTAAATCCGAATAATTGCAAAACATTGCAAACCGTGCTTGAAGGATTGTCCGAGATTAAGGAAATCAAGGTAACACATATATTAAAATAAACTGATATAATGCCCTTTTTCAAAAAAAAAAATAAAAAAAATAAACTGATATAATTCGTCTGTCTTGGTTGTTACGGATCATATTTGTTTTATACAGGTAGAAGCTGGATTAGAGCCACGTGCTCCTTCTGCTCAGGAGCTAAAGGATGCGTTGGGAACTCGTGATCTTTTCCTATATCATGGGCATGGTACTGGTATGGTGGTCCTTTCCCTTACATAATACACCTATAAGAAAAAAGTTCAAATTACTGATTCGAGCCATGCAATGTTTTTGGGGGGTGGTGGTGCAGGAGAGCAATATATTCCCATGAGGGAAGTAGAGAATATGAACAAATGTTCTGCAGCTTTTCTTATGGGATGCTGCAGCGGTTTGCCATATAGAGGAGGCAGATATGTACCAAAAAGTGTTCCGATATCTTTCCTGCTAGCCGGTTCCCCTGTCATTGTGGCAACCTTGTGGTTTGTAGCAGGTGATGATATTAGCAAGTTTGAGAAGGCAATGCTAGAAAGTTTCTGGAGAGAGAGGAGTGATGATGTTAAACCAGAGAGAATTGGGTCGCTCATGGCTGATGCACGTTATGCCTGCGCTCAGCAATTCTTGACAGGGGCTGCCGTCGTGTGGTATGGTGTCCCAACTGCTATCACAACAAAGAGAAAGAAAAAAAATACTTGAAGCCAATGTTTGAAATTTGTTTTGATATACTAGGACATTCAAAATATTGATGATTTAGAAGATTTTTCTTCCTTATTTTTGTGTTTTAACTTAATATTGAATTCAAACCACGTATTTCTCTTCATACGACTGATATCATGAAAAGAATTGTTGACGTCCATTGAAGAGAAGTGATGAATCAACGAATGTGATTTCTTCTCAAGATTCATATGTGAGAATCTTTGATGTCCACAAAAGACTGAGGAAGCCAACTACTCCCAATCAACTGTTCTTTAACGTCCACAAAAAAATCCTTCACGCGACGTGTATGACTAAAAATAACAAGAGACACGGTTTGGTCTGGTTACTACTGTGACTTTCATAATCATATACCATGTGTATGTCTTGGAATCATTGGTGTTGAGGCAGAGCCGGACCTGAGCCCTATCCCAAACAAAAAAAATTATTTAATTTTTATTTTTTTAAAGATATGTTTTTGAAAAAAAATTAATTTAAAATTATTTTTTAAGATAAAGTATTTTTTGTTTACTGAAAATTTTAAAAGAACATTTTAGTCTATTATAATTTTTTTTTATATAATTATAATTTTTAAAATCTGTTTTTTTAATCATTTTTTTATTTTACATTAAACATTTATATATTTAGTATATACAAAAAAATATTTTTTTAAAAAAATGGGGTCCCATTCAAAATGTTTCACAAGCATGGGGTCAAGCCCGACTCTGTGTCGAGGAACCGAGATACAAATGGTTTGATGCCAAACCTTAAAAGTGAGTTTGACTCTTCTCTCTAATATGTCAGTCGGTACACTTACATCTTGCCCTTAAGTTAACTCGACACATGTTATATTTGTTCTAGCAAGGTAGAGTGACCAAGGATGTCATGAAAGCAGCGAAGACTCAAAAGCAGGACATACCAAATTCAGAATGGATAAAACCTCTATTCTCCATGTTCTACTTGGAAATGTCACATCCCTTCCAAAAAGACGTATTGTTAATCTGAATTTTCATTAGCTTTGTTCTTAACAAGATCATTTTCATGAAACAAACTCCACTAACACTACACAAAAATTTGGTGGCAAATCCGTAACTTGTCTTTACTGCAAGAAAATATAATTTTTTTTTGTTTCTTTCTTAAAGTTTGTGGGTAATGAATGAATTATGATTCATTGTCCACGATTAGTTGTCCACGGTTTGTTGTCCACGGTTAGCTGTTCACGATTAAGTTCATTGCCCACGATTCACTGCCCACGATTCACTGCCCGTAGCTTAACTGTCCACTATTCACAGTCCCTGATTAATATATCTGTCCATGATTAATTTTACTCTCTATGCTTCACGATTTACTGTCCAATTCATTCCCCTGTCAATGATTCACTGTGCACGATTCATTCCACTGTCTATGAATCCACAGTTCATTTCACTGTCTATGGGCGAACTCAGTTTGAGGTAACTTGGAGTCCCACGATCTGATTGAGTCTCCAACAAGGCAACAAAGCAAATTTCCCAAAAAACGATTAGTAACTTCTGTTTGTCCGTCCGTTTGAGGATGATAGGCGGAGCTCATGTAAAGAGTAGTACCCAACATCTTCCAAAGAGAACGCCAAAAATGTCTTAAGAAACGGAATCACGATCAGAAACAATTGATGTAGGTAAGCCATGGAGACGATAAACCTCCCTAAAGAACATGGACGCTACTTGAATGGCATCAGTTGTTTTTTTTACAGGATAAAGTGAACCATTTTGGAGAATTGATCCACAACCACAAATATGGAGTCGAATCCCTTCTGTGCACGAGGAAGTCTCATCACAAAGTCCATACTGATGTTCGTCGATGGTTGAGTAGGCACCGGCAGTGGGAGATACAAACTTGCATTCGTTGCATGTCCCTTAGAACGTTGACACACTACACATCTCTCAACGAAGCGTTCAACATCCCGACGCAGAGTAGGCCAGAAGTACGAACAAGAGAGGAGGTGGAGTGTGCGGTCGGGATGTTGAACGCTTCGTTGAGAGAGGAGGCCAAAATAACAAAAGTGATTTTCAAATCTTTGTCAGCAATAAGACTGGTTTAGTCTACATGTACTTGATTTCGAAGTTTGTTTTTCTCTTCGATCTGGGAACATAGTTGCAGATAGAACGATAGGAATCTTGCTATCGGCTGCGTTTAAAATCAGATACAAGGAGAGGCTGACAAAAGTATACACTGCAGCTCATATAACAGCTTCCAGGTTCTTGCCACTCTTAACCAAAGAAGAAACAAATTGTACTTGAACCCGTTTAAACTCTTTGTATTTTATATACTTAAGTTACCATTTTTTCAAGTGAAACCTCCATTGTTTGTGCTATTTTGCAGTGTACGAAGCAGCTCACTTGTCTATGACAGCCTTCACGAAATGGAGAACTGGAGGTCCTCGTTTCCAGAGAGCTTCAATACTCGGTAGAAAACGCAAGGAATCTTATTAACATTGAGGTCCCAAAAAAACTCCTCTATATTGCTTTATGCCCTTTCATGATTCGAGCAGTTTGTGTGTTGTTCCCGTTGTCTTACTCCCTCCATTTCAATATAGATGATGTTTTAGGTGATTGTTTTTATTTCACAATAGATGATATTTTCACATATTTAGGTAACTTTAACTTTATCAAAAACTGTGTAGCCAATTATAGTTTTATTATTTTTGTTTAGAATTAAATAAATTAGTTATAAATTATAGTATTTTAATGATTTTTTGTTTAGAAAAAAATAATTTCTTAATATGTGTACAAAGAACCAAAACTTTATCTATTATGAAAAGGAGAAAATATTATTTAGAATCATTTCATCAACTTCATCATACAAGTGTGTTTAGTGATAAAATATCTCAAAACATGATGTGACAACAAAGAAAATTAGCTTCTCTTTTGCTTATTGCGTTACAGAACAAATTACATTTTGGTGGAACTGATGAATCAAATTGCAATTTATCGGATAATCATTAAATTCAGAGACCAAAAAGTGTATATATATATTGTTGCTTCAATCCCAAGTTTACGAAGAGTATACATCTTGACTAGCACCATCACCGGCGTCCATTAATTTCAGCAGCCTCCGTTATAGTGTTTGCCTTGGTCGTAATTGTAGCAATGAATAGACAAACATGGCCTGAAACTGAAAGCTAATCATGTGGCCATTCGTGTTCTTGAATGGCTCTCAAATGAAATTCATATTTTAGTAATCCTTTTCACGATAAGAGAATCTCGATTCTCCTCCCAATGTTGGTCTTCCATTACAAAAAGAACACTAACTTTATTGCACTTTTTGGAAATTCCGACAGCATATACTAACTACTAAGTAGTGCTTTTGAAATTTGATTTACAGTGCGCAGGACCAATGTTCTATTATACTGTACACAGGTTCCATGAGTATTATACTAGCTTTTATCATAATAAACTATATAGTGATTGATTCAACGTATAGTTTTACTAATGGTTGAAGCGTGCGGTCATTGACCAATGGCAAAAGAAAGATATAACTTGATGATTATAACTTATTGAGTTCTTATTGACACTTTCAAAACGATATTGTAGTCTTTTATTGCATTGTGTTTTTTACAAAACGCTCTGACCAGCTCGAAGGCAATTTTGTAATGAGATGATGCGTATGCGAATTTGGTTCTTTGACCGTGGCAATCATACACCACATACCTTTTCCATTATTCTATTCATATAAAACTATGCACTTTTCAATAAATATCTTGAGATTTTACCAAAAAAAATATATATATATATATCTTGAGATATTTCGAGAATCATAGATCCTTATCTCTCTCTCTCCCAATTTTATTTGTAAAATATTCAGAAAAGTGCAGAAAAAGCTCTGTTCTTTATTCCTCCTAACCAATCACTGCACACCTTCAACTTACATTTTTCCAGATTCCCCACGCGCCTGTTCTTCAGTAGTAATATACGTCATTTGAGAGACACGCTCTGGTTATTCGCCTGGTTACGGGACAGAAGTACTGCCTCCGTGTCCATTTATCATCTTGTCCGGAAGATATTTAGTTACTATAAATATCTAATTTCTCTCGAATACGAAAATACAACCAATCATACAAAAACACACACAACAGATAAAAAGAAGAAAATCTTCGGTTGATAAAAACTATTTAAATGAAGAGGAACGGTGAAACTAAGCGGCGGAGGAACGTGGCGGAAGAGGCGGAGCAGGGAGGAGGAGATCCGGCGATGTGGGAGGATCTTGATCGGAATTTCAGACAAGTGCAATCTGTTTTGGACAGAAACAGATCACTTATCCAGCAAGTCAACGACAATCACCAGTCAAGAATGGCAGATAACATGTCCAAGAACGTTGCTTTGATCCAAGAACTCAATGGAAACATCTCTAAGGTTGCTTCGATGTATTCTGACCTCAACACCAATTTCTCCTCGGCGTTTCACGGTGGAAAGAACGGACGCGACGGTGGTGGAACTACCGGAACCAGAGCTAATTAACCAACCCTGATCAAATTGATCTTTCTTAGTTGGACCGGCCGGTTTGAAATTTTCGAATCAGTCGGTTTAACATATAATTTTTTTTTTTGTCACGGAACATATGATCTAAACCTGTTATATAAGTTATGTTATTGCAATGATTGTCGTTAGAATAATCCGTGGGTTATTAAAATAACCCATTGTTTGGGTTATTTTAATTATGGTTTTGAGTCTTTTTCAACGTGTCTCTACTCTACTGCAATTTCTCTGATAATAACAATAAATATTTAGACTAAAACGTTTTCTTTTGTTTATTTGTTATATTTTGAGCCTCTTCTTATGATCTTTGATATTAATGAAGGTTGTTGTTAGATAGTTGCAACTTGAAATAAGTTCGTAACCTATTGGTGATGCAATTTTGATACGACATGTAAAGTGTTCATTTAAAACAATTTGTTTACAACTGACTTTTCAAAGTGGTGTGTGTTGTAGAAGTATCCACGTTGTGATGATATTCAGATGACAATAATGAGCAAACAAATACTGCATGAAACAAATAGACCATTCAGTCTCATTTCAGATACACTAGCGATGCAGTGATTTGAAGACTATAAGAGCATGGTTTTGGGAAACTGAACCCAATATTAATGAACAATGATGTATTACAATCTTACTTATTAATCTGATTAAAAGATAACAAAAGTTTGATGTTCCAAAAAAGATGAACTATATACAAACTAAACTTTAATAGAGAAAAAGTATGTGGATCTGATGGGCTTTAGATAGAGTGGACTTTTTCTTTGAACAAAGAGTGGACTTGCTTTACATATCTTGGACTGAGACACTCACCGGACCAACCATTGAATTTTGTTTCTTTCATCAGAGATTAAGAAACTCGTATGAACCTTGTAATCTTTTTTTTTGTAAACCGACCTTTGATTCTTAAGTTAGGTTTGTGGTCTAATAGTCTCGAGATACTCCACTAATAATGTATCTAAACCCAATCCAAACCCATACCCAATAGTTTTATGTCAATGAACGTTAGTTTTTAGTCTACTAATCAAACTCCTATAGGCGTTCTTTGGTTTATCTTGTTAATCAAATTTTTTGTATCTCCATTATCAGTTTCAGCCTTTTAGGTAGTTCAAATATTGTTTTCTAAACAACAAGATAACTCAAAGTATGTACACGAGTTGGTTGAGAACCAATTAAACATTAACCCATTCAAAAGATTTTAGAAGTATACGTTTGGAGTGTTTTGTTTTCAGTTTATCACTAACCAACTAATAAATGACTATTAAAAATTTAGTATGTAGTACCTAATTAGTGATAGATTAAGGACCTAATCATAATCATATGTGGAGTCAAGTATTCCAAAAACACTATTTCTATATGTGGTTCAACGAAACTGACTATAGTACAATAATACCAAAGAGATCCATCAGTACAACAACAATAGTCACAAAGAGATTTGATAGAACGATGTCCACTAGTTGTACAATCATAAGGTGATTATTCCACATAGAAAACATGTTTCAGAGACTGAATAATAACATTCCTTTCAGTTAATCTTATAAAATCATTTGAGTAATACAAAAGAGAAGATGATGCAGAGAGGGCAGATGAGAAGAATCCTTAGGCTTGAAGCGATAGATACAATTGAGAGAGATGTCACGTCCCCTCAAAAACACAAATAATAAAACAAAATAAAAAAATCACAAACCCCAAAGAAAAACATTTTTAAAAAACTTCTGTAATTTTACCATTTAACCCATTTTCCAGATCGATATTTACACTTCATGCCACTCTCTTCTCTCTCCCAATTCACAATCTCTCTTTCTCTATCGATCTCCCATAAAGCTTCCATTTTTATTACTCTCTCTCTCTTGCTAAGGCTGTTTCCGCTTCTGGGTTTTGTTTCTCTCCACTAGGGTCTCTCGAGCTTTCGTTCCTCTACAATGGCGGTCGTGTCTTCTTTCTAAAAAAGTTCGCTTTTTGCCCTACCTTTCTTCTGTTTTACTTTCAAGCGGGAACAATTAGTGAAAATGTGCTGCAAATTAGCGTCTCAAAGCTCGTGAAAAGTTTCGATTTTTCCTAATTTTATTACTAATTTAAAGTTCGTAGCTTTACAATAGTTTTAACTTAAGGTTAGGACATTGTTTGTCTGTCCTGTTGTGGAGGGAGTAGATTGGAAGTTAAGTTAAGTTTTTTTTTAGTCATCTCTTGATTTGTAAGTTTGGTTCATTAGAGAGAGAGATGAATCGAAGTTTTAGGGCACAAGAGTCGTCACGGTTGCTGGATTCAGCAGCGAGGCAGAGGCAACAGCTTAGGGCTTCTATGATGGCTGAGAAAGACGAAGAGCTCTCTTTGTTTCTTGAGATGAGACGGCGTGAGAAGGAGCAGGATAGTCTCCTTCTCAACAACAACCCTGATGAGTTTGAGTCTCCATTAGGTAAATATTATAACGCTTTCTAATTTGTGGCGACAAGACAAGACAACCCTGATTGATGATGTCTTCTGGGTTAGGTTGATTTAGTTATTGATGGTTTTGGTGTTGTGTGTAGGTTCAAAGCCTGGGACTTCACCGGTGTTTAACATCTCAAGCGGTGCTGCTCCAGCACGGAAGACAGGTCCTCCTGATGATTTTCTCAACTCTGAAGGCGACAAAAATGACTATGAATGGTAACACTCTTTAAATCTGTGACGTTTTGGTTCTTTATTTGAGTCTGCTAACGCATTCACATGTGGTTATTTGAATGTCTTTAAGCCATCTTAAAATGCAAGCGGGTTTAAGTAATCTTTGTGATTGGTATGATAAGTATTTTAAATGTGAGGTTTGTAAGTGATATAGCTGCAGTAGTATTGTTATTAGTTGCTGTATGCATTGTAACCTCAAGTTTTTTTCTATACAAGGCATATGTTGAATCCAGTGGACTTAGTTTTGGCGTTGAGTATGAAACTGTTTGTCTGTGAGGTGTGTCTGTCTTGGTAACTAAATGCTTACCAATCTGAAAACTTTGCTCTATTCATGTTTTATTTTTTTGTTAGTGACATTGAGAAAAGATGTGGAAGTGTTAGTGTAGCGTCTCTTTTATCTCTTCTAAACATTTATCCCTAACTTCTCTCTTTGTCTTTCATAGGCTTCTGACACCTCCAGGTACTCCTCTATTTCCCTCGCTGGAGATGGAATCACATAGGACTATGATGAATCAGAATGGTGATTCAAAGGGTCGCCCTGCTGCATTGACTTCTAGGGTAAAAGTGTTATTGCTTACTGTGTTAGTGTTATATGTTTTGGAAACATTACTTCATGATGGTAATCTGTGATTTGTAATTTGTCAATAGCTGGCGAATTCATCATCAGAGCCTGCTGCAAGGAACCATCTAACATCTAGACAACCACCAACTTCCTCTTCTAATGGAACAACTCGGAGACCTTCATCATCTGGAGGACCTGGTTCAAGACCCGCATCAGCTGGAGGACCTGGATCAAGACCCGCCACACCCACTGGAAGATCATCAACACTTACAACAACTAACTCAAAATCCTCCTCAAGGCCTTCCACACCAACCTCACGAACCACCACCGTCTCCTCAACTACTCGACCTTCTCTGACTAACTCCAGATCCACTAAGCCTACGCCTCCTATGAGTAGGTCAACAAGTTCATCTAGGCTCACACCTAGTGCATCTAAACCAACTACTAGGCCTGCTGGTTCAACAACTAGATCCACCACTAGCACCGCCACCACAAGATCTGCAGGTCCTTCAAGATCCACCACACCTCTCTCAAGATCCACCGCTAGATCTTCAACACCAACTTCTTCAAGACCCACACTCCCTCCTCCTAAAACCATATCAAGATCATCCACACCAACTCGCCGTCCTCCGAGTGCTGCAACCACTACTACATCAAAGCCATCTCAAATCAAACCTTCTTCTCCAGCTGCAAAGCCAACACCATCTAAAACCACTCCCGCTGCTGCATCACGTGCTCCTTCTCCCACAGTGAGGTCAAGGCCATGGAAGCCATCAGACATGCCTGGCTTCTCACTAGAGACTCCTCCGAATCTAAGAACAACATTACCGGAAAGGCCACTCTCGGCGACAAGAGGCAGGCCAGGAGCTCCAAGCCCTCGCTCTAATTCAGTTGAGCCAGCGGGAGGAGGAAGAGCGAGGAGGCAGTCATGTTCACCGTCAAGAGGAAGAGCGCCGATGCACGCTAGCGGCAGCTCGGTTCCTGCGGTTAACCGTGGATATTCAAAAGCTAATGATAATGTTAGTCCTGTGCTGATGGGAGCAAAGATGGTGGAGAGAGTCATAAACATGCGGAAGCTGGCTCCTCCTAGATCAGATGAAAAGGGCTCTCCTCATGGTAACTTGTCTGCAAAGTCCTCGTCGCCGGATAGTGCTGGATTTGGAAGAACACTCTCCAAGAAGTCTCTTGACATGGCCATAAGACACATGGTGCGTCATCTCATCATCTCTTTCTCTCTCTCTCCCAGGATAGTACTAATAAGACATTTGATGAATCAACAGGATATACGGAGGACCATACCAGGGAATCTGAGACCTTTAATGACAAACATTCCAGCATCATCAATGTACAGTGTGAGATCTGGACATACTCGTGGCAGACCGATGAATGTTTCAGACTCTCCACTAGCGACAAGCAGCAACGCAAGCTCAGAGATCAGTGTCTACAACAACAATGGCGTTTGCTTAGAAGCAGCTAGCGAGAAGGAAGATGACGCTGGTAGCGAGAGAGGTTGCAGGTCTCCTCCTGCTAGCTTACAAGGGAGATAGATGAAAGAAATGAAGAAATTTGTTAAACCGTTGACATTTGAGATCCTCTTTGTCTTTATTATTATTATTATTGTGAGTTGTCTTTCACACGATATGTGATGTAGCGTCAGTACTTTCTAACCTGAAGTCGCCTCTTATGGTATTGTTATCTGAGATAATTTAACCACTTTTTAATGATTTCTGATTTGAGTTCAAACATGAATGTAATCAAGTATCATCCAACATAACATAACTATGCTAATAATAACACACAAGTGCACTTACAATATCTCTCAGCTGTATATAACACACAATAAATGAAAGAGGGTTTTATCAAGCAGCAGCAACAGGCTCGGTGGGCTTGGTTTCAGGAACATTCTTTGGAGGAGCAGCAGCCTCTGATGAAGGTTGAGGAGCGAGTTTCAGGTGAGTAGGCGGGTTCTGTTTGAGCTTCAGTAATATCTGTCTCATTCTCGAGAGATCCGTTGGCTTGCCAGGCTTAGGACCTTGAATCACAGAGATTGTAGGCTTCTTGGGATCGTCCTCTTTCTTCTTCCCTCTTCTTTTCTCTATAGTTGGAACCTCTTTAGGAACTAGCTCCGCTATTGCCTTCCAGTAGTTCTTGCTGGCTTCCGCGTACAACTTCTCTTGGGTCTCCACATACAGCTTAAGTGTTCAAAAGAGATTATATAATGTGAGCAATAGGCTTTTGAGTTAGTCTCTAACGGTTGCCTAGTAATATATTTTTTAGAGACAATTCTAGCAAAACCCACATGATAACAGCACAGGTTGAGAAACATATGATCAAACTACTCTTCTTAAGTGGGTAAAGAAGACACCTTTTCTTTCTCCCTGTTGGCTGCTTTGTTGTTTTCACAAGCTAACTCCCTCTTCTTACGGAACTCCTCTTTGAACTGGTTAGCTTCCTCAATTATTTGGTTCCGCAACTCCTTTTCTCTCTTCTCCTTCTCCTCAAGTTGAATTGCATTCTGTCTACACATAACAATAGCCAATAGCAAGATACATCACTCACCACACAACACATAGAGATTAGATCTATACATATGATCACAAGCAACCAAAAGATATAAACTTTGAGGAGAACAACGAGCAGATCTAACCTTCTCCATTCTCTGAGGGCAGTTCCCTCATCAGACTCCATCTCCGAAGGCGGTGGCAAGATGGGACCGTCGTGACCACCGCTGGATCCGAAGACGCCGTCTTCGTTGCCGTAGTCAGAAGACGGCGCCGCGAAAACGTCATCGGTGGAGTCATCTACGTGGACGGAGCCGTCGTAGGCTGAGACTGGAGCAGACTCAGATGCATCATCTCCGAGTATAACGAACGAATCATCAAAGACAGACATCTCCAAGAACAGGAAAACAACTTTTGTGTTTCAGACCAAACAGTAAGAATTAAGAAAGACGAATCTGTGTCTTTTTTGTAAAATCTTCTTAATGGGCTTTGCCACGTCATTAATTTGTTATTGGGCCAGGGAGTGAGTGTTCCGGGTTTAGGATTGGATTGGTTTGGTTTAATATGGTTTTGAAGTCGAATAATCAGAGAAGGTGAATGCATTTATTTAATAAATAGTTTGTGTGTCAAGGCATCACTACACTCCAAAATTAAACCAGTCTCTGAAACCTAAACCTCGTTTTCAGACAAGATCTGCAACTAGAGAAGTGCAATTTAGACATTGTCTTGCAGTTCATATCAGTTTTTAATGAAAAATAACCGACATGGATAATGTTTTAAGTCTGAGAGTCTTTGTACCTTTCCTACCAATAGATTAAGCCTAAGCCTAAGGCTGTGTCTCGGTGTCTTCACCTCCGTCACCAATAGGTTGAGCCTGTGTCTCAGAATCTCCACCTCCATTACCAACAACTTGTGTCTCAGAGTCTTCACCTCCATTACTAACCGGCTCTTTTTCACCAGTGGAGGAGTTTCCAGGTGGTTTGTTGTTGTCTTGCTGTTCCTGACTCTGTTTGCATTATCCCTCTTCTTGTAGTACTTGGCGATGAACTCTTCAGCTAGGTTGGGGTATTTCTCCACCAGATAGTTGTTGATGCACTTCCTGTATGAAAGGTCTTGTTTGACCCCATCAGTGGACACAACGAAGAAGCACCTTGAACGTTGTGTGCTTATCAACCTACATACATTGTTCCACCAAGAGTTTTTTTCTTTCACATCAGACCTAAGTAAGCTTTTAGAAGAGACGCTCAACTAGTAAAAGAAGAATGCTATATACCGTGATGAAATCAAGACCGGAACCAAGCTTGGACTCTTTCTCTGGATGGAAGTTAAAAATCTGCTCCAGGACATATGTCTTGTCATCATCCGAGATTGGTTCTCCATCAGTGTACCTTCATAAAAAGAACACACTTACAAAGATGAAGCTTAACACATATATGGAATATTTAACTGCATAGATTGAGCTTAGATAAGAAAGGCGTACCCGGAGTGATGCATTATATTCCTGAGTCTCCTCATGACTGGCTCAACATCTGAGAGAAGCTCTTGTTCCTCAGAGGTGAACATGTCCACGCGATGTCCTGTAATGCGAGCAAAATTATTCTCGGATCCAGGGGTCCTAGGAGGACGGTTCCTCTTCCCGTCTGCACCACCACCACCACCATTGGACCAGCCTCCCTGTGAGCTGCTAGCAGATGGATACTTCTTGGTTGGAATTCCCCACTGGCCTGAGTACCCCAAGAAGCTGGATCTGATTCAGTTTTTGAGTTCCCTTTGTCCCTAGTAACCCAAGTAGAAGCACCTGCTTCAGTTTCAGAATTTTGTTTGGCTATTGAGCCCCAAGCAACAGGATCTGACTCAGTTTCCAAGCTCTTTTTGTTTCGAGAACCCCAAACACCAGCGCGTGGTTCAGTTTCCAAGCTCTTTTTGCCCCATGCAGCACTACATGGTTCAGTTTCTAAGCTCCTTTCCCCCCCCCCCCCTCCCCCCCCAAGAACCCAATGCAACAAGAGCTGTTTCTTCTTTGTTCATTTCGTCCTTGGAACCCCAAGCAGCAGCGTCAGCTCCAGGGTTCTTCTTGGCATTAGAGCCCCAAGCAGCAGCAGCAGCATCTGATTCAGCTTTCTAGTTCTTGTTGGCATTAGAGCCAGGTTTAAGGACTGTGTGCCCCTTCGAGCCATCCCTCAGAGAATACGTTGTAGAGCCTTGGCTGTAGCTTAAACACATCTTGTTGTCCACTAACTCCTGTAGGTAAGCAACGTTGTGGACATTCACCCTCTCCTCAAATGTGAATCCTTGCATAGCCCCTTACAGTTTACTAAGTAAAGGCTACTCTCTCAAGCTATACTTAATTTCACCCATTTCAAAAGGGAGTGTGGTTTTGCATATAAAGCAACGAGATTAAGATTTTCATTTTAACCTATAAGAGTACTAGTTGAAAAGAAATAAATATCATAGAGGTAGAAGAACAAAGCATTCACCATAATAATAAATACAAGTATTATTTAGTAAACTCTTTAACACAAAGACCGATGCACACGCACTCTTAGGCAACTAAGTCTTATTCCTTAGGCTCGTTAAAGAGATTGCTTCTTGCTTATCTCGTTAAAGAGATCCACTTGTGGATTTCTCTTCCTGCTCTCGCAATCCTGCTCTTTATCAGCCAGCTTGAAAACAAACCAAATGGGATCAAAAATTTTTTTAAGTGGGACAGAGTTGTTAGAATGTATGAGCTAAGAGAGGCAATGCTGCTTACCTTGTGATTATGATCTTTGCTTTCGTTATGGAGGGACATGTTGAATTCGTCGTAGGCGGGGTAATTGCAAACTGGGCAAAAATATCTAGGCTTACCGTAGTCCAAGGGCACAATTCCAAACAACTGCATACACACACACACAGAGGTACATGAAAATTTTACAAAAAATGTAATAATGATACCTAAAAGCTGGGGAGGATGCTAACTAACCGTCTCTCTGTGTTTTTCACTCTTGAGATGGGTGATGAAATCGTTACATGTTTTGTAAACAACATCGCATATTTCGCAAATGCAGGAGGTTCATCCATGGCGGCACATGGTGATGCGTTGGCAGTCAATAAAGTTTCCCAGACAAACTCTTTGACAAACACTTTCTCACCCTGATTGTCAAGGGTTGTTACTAGCCCAACATCTTCTGGATATGCACAAAACTTGCTGAATTTAGAAAATTTCTGAAGACGACAACGATTAACCATCGTACTATCACCGGATATCAACATTATGTAACCAGAACCCGGACGTTGTTGTTCATCCTGCACCGCATCAGACCATTCGTACAGAAAACGAATTAAGCTGTTCCCACCTAGAAATTTACGTTACGTACGGATGAGAGACAAAATAAAAATCGAGAAAGAGGATGGATTTATTTTATTTTACCGCAAGGGGCGTGAATAAGAACGATTCCAGAGGAAGAGATCTTTTCCAAGAGGTCACTAGATATGTATTCTAGGTTGCCAATGGCATAAATGGACACTGTAGTCGGAAAACGAATCTGCTTGTGCAACGCAGATTTTATACACCGATGGACACAAAGTGGGTCAAAATCAGCGGGAACCGGACACGTGTTGAGGTCCCACCACACTCCCGTCGACGGCGGTTGATGCCACGCACCACCTACCAAAACAACCGTTACTATCGCTTTAATAATCAGAAATAATCGAATCCAACACTACCCACCTCCTCCTGCCATATCGCAACGAATTTGATCCTTTCCTGCAAATTTGAGCGAGAGAGAGAGAGATCTCTACCGACTTTTCAGAATTTGATCCTTTTAGGGTTTCCCGCAATTTTTGATCTATTTTATTTGGCACAAAACTTATGGACCTATCTCATGAGCTGGGCGGGATATATAAACTTATCGCCTTATTTTACTATTGAAGTTTGAAAACTAGGAATTTTTTTTTTTTTAAAAATAAATACTTTATTATTTTATAATATAATTTAGAGAAAATTACCTACAATAACCTATCTTTTTACAAAAATTATTTGAATAAGTCATGATAACATACTTATCATCTAAGTAATTTCGTAATTCCTAAACTACCCACTTGTGCATAATATTGTTTTAATCAAATAACTAGATTTTGACCCGCACAACCGTGCAGATGATTATTTTATTTTTATCCACATAATTTTTTGTTTTTCATAATTAATTGTAATGTTTACCATATTACTAATTTAATATAACATTTTAAAACACAATAATATTTTATAGTTCACATGAAATAGTTTAATTTTCTTAAAAACAATTTCAGTGATAACATATTTAAATCATGTGGTACTAATATAATAATGGTTTACATCCTCACTATGTATAAATTGAATTTACATTTAATAATGAATCAAATATTGGTTTGTTAAGCAACCCGGTTTTGTAGGAGTGAATGGTTAATTTAGGTGTGACATATTATTAAGCATATTATTAACAATGAATAAATGATAACTAATTTTTAGGAAGGATCTATTTTAAAAAAAAAAAACACACATGAATCAAAGTTGTGAAATAAGGAAAGTTAGAATATACAAGAATATTGACCCTAAAACAAATAAATTTCAGCAACAAAATTCTAGCACTTCACCAATTTCATTGACAAAATCTCTTCTTTTTCTCCTCTTGCTGCACCAATTCTATTGGCAAAAATACTTTGTAACCAGTGAATCTCATATCGTGGTTCAAATAGGTTAGAGGGATTATCTCCAACTATATGATTGCTAGTTGTGATATTCATCAATAGGATTATCGTTAATGCTTGTTTTTTAAGACTATCAATCTAGAAACCATGATCTAGGAGTTGTAGAGACAAGTGATAACTTGAATCTCACCCCGAACTCGTCCTATTGAGCTAGGATTGCTAGAGTAAGGCTAACAGCTGATCTAGAAAGCCTAGTGAGCATCATTCAACTCGTGCATAAAGCTTAGCTTGAATCGCGTCGATCGATATTCCTATAGAATAATCGATCGACGACGAAAAGAGTACATCGGTCGATATTCTTCTAGAATAATCGATCGATGTTTCCCGATTCGGTTAATAGACAAGCTTAGAAAGCGAACGATGATCAGTTTGTTATTCAAGAAGTTGAGCTCTATAATATCATGCAAACAACTGTTTAGCACCTATAGGATTATAATCCCCAATACATGTAATTTTTGGGATGTAATTTTAACGACGTAGTTTAGATGGCAGTGGCATAGGGATGTAATTTTTGTGCAACTATAATGAGTAATTACTATTTGTACTTATGCCTTAATAGTTTAGACTAGAGCTTGACCCGTGCACCCGCGCGGGTGTTGATTCAGTTTTAAGTGTTTAAATTAGGTTGATTAGATAAAAAAATTACATTGTACATTTTACATCAGTAAAAGCTGTCATCTTAGACATGTTTACATTTTTATATATATATATATAAACATTTTGAAACACAACTTAAAAATTGCATTTACATTACTTCAGTTTTTCTATACAATTCATGTATTGCATTACTGGATCATGTTATATATTTATTTTATTGAGTGTATGTTTGATCAGTTATGTGGTTATAAAAAAAAGATTGGATCTTTGTATATATATTGTGTGTGGGATCAAATTAATAATAAAAAAAATTACATGTTTAGTGTACGATTTAATAGTATTACTAATACTACATCCTTTCGTCGCGCTACGCGCGGATAATATATTTAAATTTGTTAAATTTATCATTTTTAACTTAACTTAACTAATTTTTAAATTTGATTTTTTTTATATTTTTAGTTTGAAGTAAGTATTTCTATTATATGTAACACAATTAACTAATAAAATATGAAAAATCAAGTCCGAGATTTTATAGTTATGTAAAAAAATATAATTATGTATAGAACATAAATTATCTTAGTTTAAAATATCAAAATCTCATCATGAATAAATTCACGAAAAGAAAAAGTACTACAATAACCTAATTAAAATATAAAACCCCTTTTAAAAAATGCGTACTTAATAATATTTGTTTATGTGTAATAGTTGATGATATCTTGCATATTTTCATTGTCTTATCCATTCACTCATGTGCATTTTGATCATATAGACTAGGATTTAGCCATGTTTAGGTTGCATTTTGCATACATGAGTCCTTATCAGGTATTGGAGTACCACATGGAGTTCTTGGAGACATTTGGGTGCATTTGGAGCTCAAAAGAGGTGAAAAAGGTGATCATTGGACGAGCAGTGCATGGGAGCGACCTCACCTGAGCGACACCGTGAAGTCGCTGTGACACCCTTTCAGAGCGACTTGACCGGAGCGACGCAGCGAGGTCGCTCGCGTCTCCATCACCCGGAGCGACTTGACCGGAGCGACGCAGCGAGGTCGCTCGCGTCTCCATCACCCGGAGCGACTTGACCGGAGCGACGCAGCGAGGTCGCTCGCGTCTCCATCACCCGGAGCGACGTGACCGGAGCGACGCAGCGAGGTCGCTTGCGAAGAGCGACCCAGAGCAACGTCTCGCAGCGAACCCTCCAGGTCGCTCCCGAAGCCTGGAGCGACCTCTCGGAGCGACTACTGGAGGTCGCTGCGCGACGTCTGATTACTCGAATTCATTTCTACTCAAGGGCCTTTTGGTCATTTTATTATGCACATTTTTTACTTCTGAAAACCTATGTTTTAAGTACTTTTGTAAGCCACCGGATCTGAATCTCTTTTTCCGGAGAACAACTAGTAAAACTTCTTTTGATTCAAATTTCATTGCTTTCATCTTGTGTTCTTGTTGATTTCTTATCTATTTCTCTACATGATTAATCTGAAATCCACCATGGGTTTAAGAGGAATCATGGAGATTAGTGAGTAATCACCTTTTGAATTCATGCGTTAGGGAGATCAAGGGTGATTAGGTTAGTTCTATGATGTTTTAGTATAGATCATTCTTGTTCCTTGCCAGTAGAGTATTCATAATGCATCTTATGAGTTGGCCACTCAAAAGTTGATCTTTAGACATTTCCCACCCACAAGGTGTTTGATGAAATGCCTGAGACAACTCTCATAAGCTTTTAACATACTTTGCCAAAGACATTTGTTGTTAAAGGTGTTAAGATAGCCAATAGACCTGTTAGTAATGATTGCTTTCATATTATTCAACCAAAGACATTTGATGTTTGAGATATGTTAGCAAATGAGCATTTATCTAGACATAGAGCTTGCTTAGAATTATGTCTAGGCTTAAGGTTGATAGTTTGATTGATCGTTTGTCATCCTTAGTTCGAAACTTGATCACCCAAGGTCTAATCCCTATGCCCATGAGTTCTCTGTTCTCTTAGTAAAGAAAATCATTTCATTTATCATTAATCATTTGTTTAAAAACCATCTAAATCATTGGTTGCACTTAGAATAAGTGAGTACTTGCATTCTCAGTGCTTTGATATCCCTCAGAACTGGTTCGACACTATACTACAACATTTGCCTTAGGAGCCTTCAAAACTCCTAACATCAAATTGGCGCCGTTGCCAAATTCTGAGTAGATTTAAACATTGAGATTTAGTCACTTGCTTGAGACTAAGTCATTTTAATTTTGTTTTGTTACTGATTCTTCTTCTTCACCTACCTTTCACTTTCAAGTGTATGAACTTGAGGAGCAGGGGTCCATCAAACCTAGTTCCAATAGTATCAGACATCAGAGCTTTCGAGAGGGAGTGTGCTAGAGCTAGAAGAGAAGAAGAACAACAAGCCCACTTGCAGAGATTCGATATTGATATGGAAGATCAACCGCAAGGGGCAGAACACCAACCGCGGGCAGCTTGACCCATTGGTACTTATGACCGGCCCAACATTCATGGTCATAGATTGGGAATCCGAGCACCGGCTGTGGCAGCCAACAACTTTGAGGTCAAGTCAGGACTCCTCAACGTGATCGAGAATGGTGTGATCTTGAGTATCTGCAGTAAAAATAGAGGAGAAACAGGAGGTAACACGCCCTTGATCAGTCCCATAACTGATCAGAACCAGCTGAGATCAACAAAACAGAAACTTGATGTGGTTAAAAAGATGCCAAAGCTTGAGAATGAATATGGAGATCATTACACACGACCACCAGACCCTATGCAGCATGAGAACCAAGTTATAATGAGCATTGGGCAAGGTGTACTGAGAGAAATCATAGATATTCTCCTAGGCAGCCACAAGGAGCTAGTTCGGCCACCAGATCAATCAGCAAGGTTTCTGCTTGTTTTTAGAGATCTAATGCTCTCATTCTATCCAGGAGAGCATAGAACACATGCTGAGACAGCCATGGTTGAGGCGTGCTTATGGAGTAAATGGAGGGAAGCTTTTGCAGCAGCAGCTGGTTATGAGTTAAATGGAAAGGAAAGTTTTGTTTGCTACATACTAAGGCACGTGAGGGGCTTAGAGATGATTGAGCAAGGTTCCAAGAGCTCTCTGAAGCGTGGAAAAGGATTGCAGTCCTGGGTATTTGATCCAGGAGATGATCATGTTTCTATCATCTTACAAGTCTCGGATTTGAGGACAAATCCTTTTGAAGGGAGAGAGGATGGTGTGACCCTGATCAGCTCCATACTAAAAAACATGAAGTCAAGGAAAGAAGGAGCTAGGAAATGGATCATGACACGACCTGATGAGCTTTATGGAAAGAAAAAAGGCTTGATCCATGAGGTACTGGGCCGAGAAAAGGCTATGGGCCTTGATGTAGTTCTGGCTTCTCTTTAACCACCACCAGTTCCTGTTTATCTCTTTTCAGCTTGTTCTGGTCAGTTATGAACCTGATAAAGGACGTGTTCTGGTCAACTTTGAATCATTCTTTTTATCAATAAACTTCTTTTTGGTGCAAACCAGTCTTGAGACGACACTGTCTCCTTTGTTCACAAGTGGTGAACGTTTATATCACACTAAGGGAGAGTTAATCTTCTGTGATCCATCCTAGACATCAAGCAGGACGCCCCTGTGTCTCAGGAGTAGTATAAACAACCTCTGAGCAATCCATAGCTCGAAGGTGAAGTCCATCCGCCATCCAAGAGACCTACAATCTCTTGATCCTTTCACCCACGCCCCTTCAAGTGATTCAGGGACTAGACAGCCTATCCAGGGCTACACCAAGTGGTATCAGAGCCTCTTGAGGGTTAGGGTTTGAAGTTTTAACAAGGGAGCACGAAACCTATCAGTTAACAAGCTGTATTCTATGTCTGGATATGAACAAGAGCTTACTATTCCATTCTTCTGTGGAAAGATTGATACAGAGGCATACCTTGATTGGGAAAAGAAGATGGAGTTTCCCTTTGGACTCCAATACTACACTGAAAAGAAAAAGGTATGTCTAGCAGTCAATGGACTCTGTGGAAGTGCATTCTCATGGTGGCAGAGAGTTTCTCAGGCTAGGAGATTTGAAAAAAAACCACAAATTATTTCATGGGTGGAGATGAAGACCTTGATGAAGAAGAGGTTTGTCTCGCAGTGGAAACTTCCAAAACTAAAATCAGAAGCAGCAACAAAGCTTACTACTTTAGATCAGCCTGCCTATTGGTCTGAATTGCCATTAAAACCGGCTGAGAGAAGATATGTGGTTCCTGTTCTATCATTGAAACAAGAGGAGGAAAAGCTGCAAGCTTCTATATTAGCTTCTCCAATAATACAGATTGAGGAGAGTCATAAAACTGAACCAGAACCAACAACTCTTTGTTTAAAACTCGAGGAGGAGGCAGAAGTTGCAGAAGCTGAGTGTGGCCACGTGCCTGATCAAATAAAACAAGAAGAAAAAGTTCCTGGAGGGTCATCTAAAGCTCTTGAATTGGTGCTTCCTACTGTTGAGCAAGGTGATAACTTTAAGTCTTTAGCTTGTGAGTTACTAACCAGACCTTTGGTATGTCTTCAGCTCAGCTTAGTGGAACATCTGAGAGTTGTTAAGGGCCTGCAACAAGTTGTTTTTGAACCAGGAGGAAGCTTCAGTGTTAGTATAAGAAGTAACAACAATCTGGTGCAGAAAACATTTACATACAAGCTTGATCTGCAAGGTTTCTTCACTCCTGAAAAACAAGATTTGAGGTCAAATATTTTTGAAGGGAGAGAGGATGGTGTGATCTTGAGTATCTGCAGTAAAAATAGAGGAGAAACAGGAGGTAACACGCCCTTGATCAGTCCCATAACTGATCAGAACCAGCTGAGATCAACAAAACAGAAACTTGCTGTGGTTAAAAAGATGCCAAAGCTTGAGAATGAATATGGGGATCATTACACACGACCACCAGACCCTATGCAGCATGAGAACCAAGTTATAATGAGCATTGGGCAAGGTGTACTGAGAGAAATCATAGATATTCTCCTAGACAGCCACAAGGAGCTAGTTCGGCCACCAGATCAATCAGCAAGGTTTCTGCTTGTTTTTAGAGATCTAATGCTCTCATTCTATCCAGGAGAGCATAGAACACATGCTGAGACAGCCATGGTTGAGGCGTGCTTATGGAGTAAATGGAGGGAAGCTTTTGCAGCAGCAGCTGGTTATGAGTTAAATGGAAAGGAAAGTTTTGTTTGCTACATACTAAGGCACGTGAGGGGCTTAGAGATGATTGAGCAAGGTTCCAAGAGCTCTCTGAAGCGTGGAAAAGGATTGCAGTCCTGGGTATTTAATCCAGGAGATGATCATGTTTCTATCATCTTACAAGTCTCGGATTTGAGGACAAATCCTTTTGAAGGGAGAGAGGATGGTGTGACCCTGATCAGCTCCATACTAAAGAACATGAAGTCAAGGAAAGAAGGAGCTAGGAAATGGATCATGACACGACCTGATGAGCTTTATGGAAAGCAAAAAGGCTTGATCCATGAGGTACTGGGCCGAGAAAAGGCTATGGGCCTTGATGTGGCCTTTATAAAGCATGGACTGACTTTAAACAATCATGGACGACCTGTGACAACCCTGACTGACAAGGAAATGGATAGGATGAAGCTGGTTAGACAGGAAATGGAATGGGAGATTCAGTCTGATCGAGAAATGGACTGGTCAAACCGACATATGCGAGAATTGAGTTGGAAATGGAAGATTGAGAACCAGAGCAGGAAATGGAACACGATGAGGACCTTTATCATCCAAATGAGCATAAGGAGCAGCTTGGTCGGACTTGGAACAAGATGGATCGAGCCCAAGAAAGAGTTGTTCGAAAAAGGCCTTTATCGGCCCAAAAAGTGGAAGGACAAGCCAGCTTGGATTATGATTGGCCCAATATGATTATGCACGACCATTATGGTCTATTTTAAGTTTATTTGGTTTTATTATTTATGTAAACTCATTAGGAAGAGGTTTTGGGCTTTATAAACCCATTAGGAGTCGGTTTGGTGTTTTAAATCAATTAGCAATAGGATTTGGTTTTGGTTTTCCTAAACCACATTGGTTTAGGCTTAGGGTTTTATGTTTTATGCTTTTAAACAGCAGCACCACGTCCATGTAACTTTCAATCGACATTTTTCTCAACTTCTTTGTTTTGAGTTTTCTCTCAATTCTGCTGGTGTGTAATATCCAGCTTGGGTTCTCTGATTTGGTGTGTCATATCCAGATCAGAAGCCTTGGAGTATCAGGAGGCGAGCCATCTCTCTTGTGTCCCACATCAATCCACAAACCTTGATACAGATCGAGTCTTTGATTCTCTGTTTGCAAGGATTATATTTGTGATCCATCCTAGACACTAAGCAGGGTGATCTTGTGTCTGTGGAGCAGAAAAAAACATCTTTATAGCATCCCATAGCTCTAAGGAGAAGACCATATCCATCACCTTTCATCCACCCACGCCCCCTTCAAGTGATCCAGGGAGAGACAGTCCTATCCAGGGCTACACCAGAGAACAACAAGTATCATGGCTTGGCTCTAGAGGACCCATTTGATCACTTGGACAAGTTCGACAGCTACTGTGGGTTGTCAAAAACCAATGGTGTGTCCGAAGATGCCTTAAAGCTCAAGCTATTCCCTTTCTCTTTAGGGGATAAGGCACGTCAGTGGGAGAAGTCTCTACCCAGCGACTCTATCACCACTTGGGATGATTGCAAGAGAGCATTCTTGGAGAAGTTCTTCTCTACTTCAAGAACTGCTAAGCTGAGAAATGAGATTTCCAGCTTTCAACAGAAGAACTTGGAAGGCTTCAGTGAAGCCTGGGAGAGATTCAAGGGCTACCAAGCTCAATGCCCACACCATGGTTTCTCTAAGGAGAGCTTACTGAGCACATTCTACCATGGTGCTCTTCCTAAGTACAGGGCCAGACTGGATACAGCTAGCAATGAGTTCTTCTTGGGGAGAACTGAGGAAGATGTAGAGGAGCTGGTTGACAACATAGTAAAGAGTGATGCAGTCTACAGTGGAGACCACGACAGAAGCAGTCGAACAGATGATAAGCAGATGAGGAAGGGGTTGAAAGCTCTACAGGATAAGATAGACATCCTCCTTGCTGATAAAGCCACACAAGAGCAGCTGCACTTTGTTGGTAACCCAAGCCAAGAGACACCACTTGTTGTCCATGAGGTTGAGGGTTTGGAAGGTCAGGAAGAGCTGTGTTTCATCAACAACAATGGTAGCTGGTACAAAAAAGAGCTCAACTTTCAGTACAACAACTACCAACATAAATCATATCCCAACAACCAACAGAGTGGTTATCCGCCTCGAAACAACCAGCAAGGCAGCTATCAACCTCAGCAAAACCCCTCATCTGGTTCCTCTGCTCCTCAAGAGAGCAGCACTGACACCCTGCTGAAACAAATCTTGGAGTCTCAGACTAGAAGTGAGAAGCATGTTGGTTATGAGTTGAAGAACCTTCATTCCAAGATTGACGGGAGCTACAATGAGCTCAACAATAAGTTCTCACATCTTGCTTCTACAGTCAAAAATTTAGAGAATCAGTTTGCTTCCATGAACACTCACCAGACTCGCCAGCAAGGATCTCTACCTGGAAAATCTGACCAAAACCTCAAGGAGGCCAAAGCTATCACCCTTAGGAGTGGTAAGCAGTTACCTCCTACAACCCTCACCAGGGATGCTGAGAAACTAGGTGAGGAGGTGGCCATCAACTTAGATGATGAAGCGGTGATTGTTGATGAGAAAATCAATGATGAAATCTTGGAGAAGATTGTGGAAGCCAAAGGTAAAGGAAAGGTGGGGGAAGAGAAGAAAATAGTGAAACATGGTGAAGTTCTTGCTCCAGCAAGTGAGAATTCTTTTGTTCCTCCTCCCTATGAACCCAAACTACCATTCCCTGGTAGATTCAAGAGGCAGCTGCTAGAGAAGTACAAGGCTTTGTTTGAGAAGCAAATGAGTGAAGCTCAGGCTGCAATGCCCATCATCGATGCTTTCATGTTGATTCCTCAATACAACAAGTTCCTGAAAGATGTTGTAGCTGCAAAGAAGAAGGAAATGGAAAGCATGATGATTCTTACCCATGAGTGCAGTGCCATCATCCAGAGGCTTGATGTTCCAGAGAAATTAGAGGATCCAGGATGCTTTACTTTACCTTGTGCTCTTGGACCTATGGTATTTGAGAAATGTCTCTGCGATTTGGGAGCTAGTGTCAGCGTGATGCCTTTGTCTGTTGCAAAGAAGCTTGGATTCACTCAGTACAAGAAGTGTAGACTCTCTCTGGTGTTAGCTGATCGTTCAGTGAAGTACCTTGTGGGCATCTTAGAGGACCTACCTGTGAAGATTGGAAGGTATGAAATACCTACAGATTTTGTGGTGCTTGAGATGGGTGAGGAGGCTCAAGACCCATTGATTCTTGGAAGGCCATTCTTAGCTACAGCAGGAGCAATTGTTAAGGTGAAAGAGGGCACGATTGATATCCATTTGGGTAAAGGGCATGTTCTCCACTTTGACATCAAGGAGAAAATGAAGAAACCAACTGTGTTCGGGCAAGCCTTCTACATTGAAGAGATGGGCACTCTTGCTGATGAGCACCTTGAAGAGTTACCACCTGAGGACGACGAGGAGAGAGCATCTCCCTCTACTCATTCCCCATAGAAGGTAACCCACTACTTTCCCTTGTATATACCATTTCGTTTTTGCATATTAGTTTTCTCTTTTTGGGTATCTCTCTCTCATTGACAACACAGAGACTGTGTCATTTAAGTTTGGGGGAGGTATCAAGTATTTGATCACGTTTGCTTTGATGATTTTGAGTCTCATGTATTGCATTATACTTATATATTTGCATTAAAAAAAATCATTTAGTTTGCATCATTTGCATTTCTAGGAGAGTCTAGAGCATATAGGTTGCATTTATTTGCATTGGGAGCAATGATTTGAAATGCCTTGTAAAGAACATTAGTTTGCACCTGAGTAGCTTATGCACCTCTCAAAAACACTTGTATGCTTCGAGCCTTGAAGACTCTTCCTGAAACTTGTTGATTGCTGAAACTCAATATTTGAAGCCAACTACAACCTTATTTGAACTGAACGAACTTAATGCATCTTGCTCATGGTCCCTTGTGTACTGAATCATGGATATACACACTTGAGTTGTCATATCCTTTATACCAATCTTTTTTTACAAACTCTAGTGGTACGCCATTCCCAAAATCCCTTCCTCCTTTTAAGCTTTCATTATTTGATGAGTGAGGCCTTTTTCGGAAAGCCTTACATGTGCATAATGTTGAGAGTATCGGGAACGACAATGCTTGGTCTTCATTCTTGCTAGATTAGGCACTCTATTGTCTAGCTATAGGTGGGGGTGAGTGTGGTGACTATGGTTTGGAAGCATGAAAAGTTCAAAGGAAAGGAATAGACTCTTTGTGTTTAAATGGATAATCTTATTGGAATTAATAGATAAACGTCTAGCTCGAGTTTATGAAAAGTCTTGGCCCAAAAAAAAAATATATATATATATATATATAAAAAAAAGAGAAGAGAAAAAGAGAAAGAAAAAGGGGGCTAGCAAAATTGTTTAGAGCTAAGAGTTTTATGTGCAAAGTATTCTTGGGATCTTTTGGTGAGAGATGAGAGTTGGGTTTGACATTGGGAAGTGATTGTGTAACCTGTATGTTTGGGAAAAGGGTAGAACAATGGAGATTGAGCATTGTATGCATGAGTTGGTCCCTTTCTTAGATATATTATGTGCAATGTCAAGGCTACTTGTTGTGAGAGTAAACCATTTTAAAAGATCATGGATTTTGAACCTCTTGACCCACTTGAATAAAAGCCTTCCCTTACTCAACCAAATGATTTGGACCAATTGACCATTTGCAAGAATTCACTTGATGTTTTATGCTTAATGAATGTGAGAGTTGGTTGATTTGAATGTGTGGATGCTTGATGATGAGTATAAGGGCAAAAAGAGTTGAGATAGGCCTAGAGAAGCTAGAGTGTAATAAGAGAGTGTGCTCATGTTAGATTAGATGTAGAATCGAATGCTAGTTGTGTTTCTTTTGGCTATGAGCTCCCACCTTCAAACCTCTCTCCCTATGAGTTCTAGAAAGTTCACTTGTGGACAAGTAAAAGAACAAGTTTGAGGGAGTTGATATCTTGCATATTTTCATTGTCTTATCCATTCACCCATGTGCATTTTGATCATATAGACTAGGATTTAGCCATGTTTAGGTTGCATTTTGCATACATGAGTCCTTATCAGGTATTGGAGTACCACATGGAGTTCTTGGAGACATTTGGGTGCATTTGGAGCTCAAAAGAGGTGAAAAAGGTGATCATTGGACGAGCAGTGCATGGGAGCGACCTCACCGGAGCGACACCGTGAAGTTCCTGTGACACCTTTTCAGAGCGACTTGACCGGAGCGACGCAGCGAGGTCGCTCGCGTCTCCATCACCTGGAGCGACTTGACCGGAGCGACGCAGCGAGGTCGCTCGCGTCTCCATCACCCGGAGCGACTTGACCGGAGTGACGCAGCGAGGTCGCTCGCGTCTCCATCACCCGGAGCGACGTGACCGGAGCGACGCAGCAAGGTCGCTTGCAAAGAGCGACCCATAGCGACGTCTCGCAGCGAACCCTCCAGGTCGCTCCCGAAGCCTGGAGCGACCTCTCGGAGCGACTACTGGAGGTCGATGCGCGACGTCTGATTACTCGAATTCATTTCTACTCAAGGGCCTTTTGGTCATTTTATTATGCATGTTTTTTACTTCTGAAAACCTATGTTTTAAGTACTTTTGTAAGCCACCGGATCTGAATCTCTTTTTCCAGAGAACAGCTAGTAAAACTTCTTTTGATTCAGATTTCATTGCTTTCATCTTGTGTTCTTGTTGATTTCTTATCTATTTCTCTACATGATTAATCTGAAATCCACCATGGGTTTAAAGGAATCATGGAGATTAGTGAGTAATCACCTTTTGAATTCATGGGTTAGGGAGATCAAGGGTGATTAGGTTAGTTCTAGGATGTTTTAGTGTAGATCATTCTTGTTCCTTGCTAGTAGAGTATTCATAATGCATCTTATGAGGTGGCCACTCAAAAGTTGATCTTTAGACATTTCCCACCCACAAGGTGTTTGATGAAATGTCTGAGACAACTCTCCTAAGCTTTTAACATAATTTACCAAAGACATTTGTTGTTAAAGGTGTTAAGATAGCCAATAGACATGTTAGTAATGATTGCTTTCATATTATTCAACCAAAGACATTTGATGTTTGAGATATGTTAGCAAATGAGCATTTATCTAGACATAGAGCTTGCTTAGAATTATGTCTAGGTTTAAGGTTGATAGTTTGATTGATCGTTTGCCATCCTTAATTCGAAACTTGATCACCCAAGGTCTAATCCCTATGCCCATGAGTTCTCTTTTCCTTAGTAAAGAAAGTCATTTCATTTATCAATAATCATTAGTTTAAAAACCATCTAAATCATTGGTTGCACTTAGATTAAGTGAGTACTTGCATTCTCAGTGCTTTGATATCCCCCAGAACTGGTTCGACAATCACTATACTACAACATTTGCCTTAGGAGCCTTCAAAACTCCTAACATCAGTTGAAAACTGACAATTGAATATCAATCTAAAATATTATTTTAATATATCTAAAGGTAAAATATTAATCGTAATAAACAAATTTTGAATTTTGTAATATTACATGAATTAGAAGTCTTTAAAATCTAAAATCTATTTTATTAACATAATATATTTTTTATTCATTTATTATTTTGACGTTACAAAATATTGCTTTAGTTTTATTTGTATATTAATTTTCTAATAATTTAGTTTCTTTTTAAGTAATTTTAAAATTATCAAGAATATAATATATTTAAAATTATTTATCTAAATATATCCAAATATGATGTCTCATTTTTATGTGTGTTTGCGTTGAGCATATTTAATTTGTAGTTTGTATATTTAATAACACCTTGTTGCGTGTCGTTCTATGATTTTAATAAATGTGTTATCATTTCATTTTTATTACTACTAACATGATTTTTTAGTGATCAACGATAATTTATTTTTAACGTTATGTATTATATTTTATCGTATATTTTCTAACTCTCTATGCTGACACTTTTTTAGAATCATTTTAATTAGATAATAGGTTTAAAGATGTAAATAAAACTGTGTATGTTGTAAATTTAGATTTTTAGTGTAACTGAGCACTAAAGAAAAAATCCTTGATACTGACATTAAAAAGAAAAAAATTGAACCCTTAAAGGTAAGAAGTGAGATGTGGTCTTTGAGACTTAGATTAAGAAGAAGAAGAACACCGGCAGAGTCTTAGCGGCACAAGGAACACCGGCGA
Organism: Brassica napus; assembly: GCF_020379485.1. Taxonomy (NCBI): domain Eukaryota; kingdom Viridiplantae; phylum Streptophyta; class Magnoliopsida; order Brassicales; family Brassicaceae; genus Brassica; species Brassica napus. Next base: position 5,581,181 of record NC_063447.1, read on the forward strand.
CGGCAAGCTCTGAGAAGCCAATGACTTGAAATCGACTTGTTCTCTATCGCCAAAAAAGGAGCTGAAATTAGGGTTATTAGTTTCCCCGATTTGGGAAATAATCAATTAACCCCTTTTTTTTAACTACATCCGCTTTTGTTTATTTACTTTTTCTTTTGTTTTTTAAATTTTAACTTTTTTTAAACAATTAAATTTATAAAAAAAAACGTATTAAAATTAGATTAAGGGTTTAAATGGGTTTTCAGAAAACATTATACTAAGTGGACAACTTATAGTTCATATTATGGCATAGGGACAATCTATTAGTTTTTTTTGTTCCATATTTACAATTTTCCCTTAAATTATGATTTGTATCCAAAATATCATTATTGCCAAATATCTTTTGCACTTTCAACCCAAATTATTTTTACAAAATTATTATTCATTACATTTTATATAAATGGATTTTTGAAATGTATAATTATTGTTTTATCAATACATAAAAATAGAATAATAAATAAAATAATTTTTATAGTTTTCAGATTTATTTTTTTGATTTTTTTAGAAAAAATTATATGTTTTAAATTTTATATAGCTTTCAAATTATATGTTATAAAAAATTCGAAATTCTTTTTCAGATTTAAAATAAAAATAGTTTCAATTTGAAAAATATAAAGAAACAAATTCAAAATAATTCGAAAAAATATTCATGAAGTAGCAATTTACAAAAGTTTGATCAAATTTTGTAAGTCAGTGTATATTAACTTTTAAAATTCAAAAACTCTACACAATTTTTCTCTCAATAACCCCCATCTTTATAGTAGACTTCTTACTCACTCTAATCATGCTTTCTTGCTCACTTACACCTAATCCATACCTCTAGTCTCTAGACCAATCTTTACGCCCACAACTTAACTATTCCAACAACTCCTTAACAAACAACAACTCTTACTAACTACTTGTTACGATCTGGTTCACGTTCATCATCTTGAGCTTTGACTTTGTATTGATTTGAAACTTCTTCTTCCTCTTTATAATCACCACGCTTCTTCTTCTTCTTGCCTTTTAGTTTTTCTTCTTCTCACTGACTTCCATTCTTTCATTTGCAGGTTTTACTCAATGAATCACTTCTCAACACAAAGTAGTAAGTGAAGAAAAGTGTGATCACTATCTCGTTCATTGCAACCATAGGTGTCTCATAAGAAGAGGTTTCGTCCGCCGCGGATTATCTTTTTGCGAAGATTACGAATCACAACTTGTTTTCAACAGAAACTAAGCAGGACCCATTGTTGAACGGCTTAAGATATGCTCAATTAAATATACTTCGTTTCAGATGCATCGAAACACACCTTTGACTAATGTGGCTTTTAACGTAGAGAAGATGTCATGTACTGATGTAAATTGTTTAGATCGTATGATAGTTATCAGGATCAAATCGTATTGGTATGAATCGTATAGGCATCTTTAGAATAATTTTTGTAAAGAGAAGAGAGCAATATGTTTGATCTATTACTTGCACACGTATTCGTATAGTATTTAATAATTTTTAGTAGACCCTTTTTCTTTGAAGCTGCGTAATAAACGAACCTTAGTGATTAAATTACATGATAAAAATATCAATTAATCTAAACTTAGACAAATTCTTTAAGATACGTGTGGACGCGTATTTGTATACTATTATGTTATTCTATAGTTAACCATTATTCTTTAGCGAGTGCTAAAAAAAGAAATAAGCACTACAAATATGAAACAGTACATTCCATGAAAAAAACAAATCGTAAAGATGCTCTCTGAGACTCAAACTTAGTCACATGAAAATGCAAGAAGATGATCCAAGCAACAAATACTCTTTTTTCACAAAATAAATTTAAACTAAAAAATAGAAAAACAACGCCAATCAATACTTTTATTTCCCCAAGCTGCTTGCTTTGTCTAGCTGAATCTTTGATCTTATCAGCTTCTGGAAACCATTCGTGCAAACAAATAATGGTGATTATCATTGGTTTCAGGGAAGAGAGTGATACATATATATCTGTCTTATACTCTTGGGATCCAAATTTTTTTTAATAAGCTCTCAAAATCGAACCATATACTATGGATATGCCTTTAAACTGTATCATGTCACAAAATAATAGCTTGGAAAATTAAGAGTATATAAAGATTTAAAATTTGCAGCAAGAGAGATGAGATGTCGGTAGACGCAAATCTAACGATTCAAAAAGTATAATTGCATCTAGAATTGTATGTGCAAGTACACGCTCGGTCTAGGAGAACAGAACATCACTGGGAAACCTAATCTCCAATACGACGCCGTTTGCAACCGAACGAGCTATACAGCCTCAAGAATAATCCTTACGCGGATCATATCGATAACAACGAGAACGAGACGTTATACATCCCTCACCAAATCATGGAGTCGTGGCTCCACGTCTCTTTAAACCTTTTGAGACGTATCAACACTCGTGTAGACGAAGGGAGGTTCGGTGAAGCATCAGGCGATGTCTACTTGGTGGAGAGTATATGGAAGCTTCTCACCGATGTGGAAGATCTCCACCTCCTGATGGACCCCGAGGACTTCCTCAAGTTAAAGAAGCAGCTACACATCAAGACGGCCGGTAAAAACGACGCGTTTTGCTTTAGGTCGAGAGGTTTGGTGGAGGTGATGAAGATGTCTAAAGGTTTGAGGGAGAAAGTGCCGTTTGTGCTTGGCGTTGAGGTGGATCCCACGGGAGGACCGAGGCTGCAAGAGGTGGCGATGAGGCTTTATGCGAGAAAGAGAGAGGAGTGCGATAAGATTCATTTGCTTCAAGGGATGCAAGGTGTGGAAGCTGCGGCGAAGAGGTTCTTCTTCGCGTATAAGCAGGTGGTTGCTGCGGTGATGGGAAGCGCGGAGATGAACACGGAGTGTGACTCAGTGAGGCAGATATTCATGGAGCCGACTTATTTTCCGAGTCTTGACGCGGCGAAGACATTCTTGGGAGAGTTCTGGAGCCACGTTGGGTGAAAGAAAGGAGGAACAAAACAATTCTTTTAAATACCGCTTTTTATTTTTATATAAAATTGGTGATTACATGTAACTTCATGAAATTTTGGAATATTTGAATACAATTCATTTTATACGATCCACGATTTTTCTTATTAGGACAAACAAGAATCGCAATCCATGTCTGAGAATACATAGAAGACTTACAATTAAAGCAGATAAGAAAATTTTATGCTCATTTATATGCATAAAGTACCAAAAAGATCGCAAAATCTAGACATATAAGAATCGGATCCAGTAACTCAACTTTGTTGAAAAACACTATTCAACCACTGTACCACAAGACAATGTGTTAGGCCAGGATCGGTCATATTCTTAGTCTATAAACTGAGAGGTTGATTAACGAGTAACAACTAATCTTTGCTGACTAATCGTCAACAAATTAACACATATCCTTTTTAAGTGTTAGTATATGGACTATATGAGAAAAAAACACAATTCTACTATCTGGACTACATTTTAGATCATAATGAAACAAAAATAACAATTATTCTTTTTTTTTAAATGCAAATAACAATTATCTAGTCAATTAGATGCAGTTCAAAAGAACCATCGATCTCGACACTGACAGGTGAAAGCAGACAATTTAGCAATACATTAAATGTTCTTTCAATCACTGATCGCATATCTAAATGCTTTCGGTTAAACAACTCTCGTACACTAACTGTTCAACCCACATTTCATAAACAAGACCTGACGAAAGCAAAAACACTTGCAGTCAAAATTCATACACTAGACAATCAACCTGATTATGACAACTGAGGAATGTGTACATGATTATGAGAACGTTCCACTCCTGGCTGATATGACAACTGAGGAATGTGTACGGCTTATCACCAAGGCGCTAGCAAAAATTGGCTTAACCTCTCCCCTCAAATTTTTTATATATCTGGAAAGCCCGCGCTCCACAATAGCAAAGCGTCATCAGGATTTCTTCATGGATAAAGATAGCAGAAAAAACGAAAACGGTGAAGATAAGTATATCTATCATATAGTGTACAGTGTCGTGGAGGACATTCCAGGGGATCTAATGAAACCTAAGAGCCAGATCGCGGATAGTTCTATCCTTGAGTCTCTACAGAACCTTCTTGATAGAGTGATGAATGGAGAATACCAAGGTCAGAAGCTGGTCCTCATATCCGGGGATCAAGGGTATCGTGAAATGGTCGATGAGCTTAGACGTAATGGGGTTGAGGTGTTATTTCTGAAACCTCAAGATGTTGGTTTTTATGTTGAACTTACAAGCGCAGCCTTGTCCGCCAACATAGACACATGCTTCAAGGGAGATCCGAATTGGCAGGTTGTGATTAAGTCAAAAGAACAAATACTAAAAGAGAGCAAGGCGAACTTTTTCCAGAAACTGTGTTTGTATGATCTAAGTGATCAAGTGTCTGGAGAAATAACTACTAACGGATCAGTTTACCAAGAGATACTGAGCCGAGATCCATTGTTCACCGTGGGCAACTTTGTTACAAACTTTCGTCGAGCCATCAAACCAAGCTTCACAGCATGTAGTAAGGGAGATGCAGAGGAGTTAGAGAAGTATTGGAGCAGAGAATATATTGAACGGTGGAAGGCAAAGCTTGAAGATTTTAAAAACAAGGTTTATTTTTGCCATTACCATATTCAGAATATATCCGACGTGAGAGTTGAAGAGATGAAGACGATGGACGATAAGCCGACAATGTGATACGTGACAATGGTTAGGTGATTAAGGCTTCATTAGAATAATTTACTTAATGGGTTTTAGATATTTACATTAAGAGTTCTGATGATTTTCCATTTAATAATTTGAGTTGCTTGAGATGTTTCAAGATCTCCAAGCAATGATATTAGATCTAGAGAAGAAGAAAAAACAAGAAACAGTGTTAGCTACGGAAACTTTTGCTCCTGCGCATGAGGAAGCACCTGTGCAGACCAACGCATCAGTAGAGAAACTTCATGAGAAGAACATGGAGGAACTTCGAAAGGATCATGTGACGATTACTCCGAAGTCAGACATGTCGTTGAAGGTAATTTCAGAACTAGAGAAACCTTACCATAAGGAAAGTAACGACATGGTTGGGAAACCCTAAACCCTAAACCCTAAACGTTACATCTCCGTGTTACTGCCGTCTCTCCTAACATTTTCATAGTATGTGTTTTCGCCTGCTGCCTCGCTTCCGTTTCGCTGTGTGCTTTCTCCGTCACCACTCATCTTGCTCGCCGTCTCATCGTCATTTCGTCTGCTCGGATCTGTGTAGCCGTTTCTCCTCTCAGGGCGTGGGTAAGAGCTGGATCTGTTCAGTCAGTGAGTAAGCTCACCGGATCTGTTCGACTCTTCATCACCATGGCAACGCCGTCCCTGATACGAGCCAAGTCTCTTCCTCTACCATCAGATCTATCGCTCATTTCACCTAATCTGGTCTCCCATCGCCGCGCTTCTCCAACCGGAATCTTTCAACGACGAGATAGACCCATCACCACCGCCACCACCATGCCGTGTGCTTTGCGTTTGTGCTTCTCTCCTGTTCTTATCCTCAAGCCCGGCTCTCCCTCTGTAACACCGTCTCAACCCCCAGAGGACAGCAAGTACTCCGTGCTAAGCCCGTTCTCGACTAGACTCACCGGACTCACGACGACAGCTCCCTCCGACGACGCCTCCTGCTCCGACGGCGCATTGGGTGCGATTATTTGCCAAAGGAAAACCCTAATCTTAGTGGGCCTTATGGGCTTGGGCCTGGCCACAAGGAGTTCAGCTACCAACCTTTTTTCCAAACGATACATTTGCTTTCACTCGTGGACATGAGCAGTGTGCATAACTAAAATCACCGAATCTATGCTTAGCACCGGTTCACCTAGCCGGCCCCTCCCTCTTGTGTATCGTCCTTCCCCAAACCCAAAGGTACTTTCGTGTGGTCTCCTACCACAATTCCCTCCTACCACAATTCCCTCCATCTTTGTCCATACGCTTTGTAGTGTCAATTTCAATTATGGAACTGGAGATGATGTTAGACCTATCCGGCTCACCGGGCGTTTCAATGGATTTGCTTTCTGATGTATATGAGATTCTCATAGTCTTTTCAGAGATCACTGATGGAGATAGAGCTGTTTGTTTACTGAACTATTTATCTAGTTCTAGATGTTCTTTGGGCTGTTCAACGCCCTCACAAACCCATTCGCTTGGGTGTATCAACGTCGTTTACAACTATGGCAATTCGTTTCAGGGATACAAGTGAAGATCATCCAAGGATTTCTTCACATTGAGCTAGCCTCTCCCACCAACATTTCTATTTTATGTTTTTGTGTACTCTTTGTTGTTCATCTGACCGTTGAGATTAACTCCGGTTTTATCGTCTTACCGTCGAGCATAGTTCTGGTTGTATCCACTTAACTTTTAAATTTTAATATATTACGTTGACAAAAAAAAAAAATCGTTTTCATTTTTTCTAATTATATGTTTACTAGTAGTATTTAATTAGAGAGAGATGCTAATCCTGTTTAGTTATATTCAAAAACTGTTTTTTCATCATCTACTAAAGATGGTTAAAAATACTATCGATTTGTCTTCTTCTTGTTTTTGTCATCTTCAACAATATTAGATTTATATTTTTTGTAGTTGCGGTATATGTATCGATTTAAAAACAAAAATAATTAAAAGCTTGAGCAGGAGACTATTTCTTCTTTTGTAAGGTACACAAATTTTGAATTAGTTAATTCTTTGGAGTATCTATCAAACTGGATTAGCTTGATTTAATGATACTAAATAAAAGTGATTTTTTTCCTATTAGGCAAATTAATAACACCTATTAATAAAATGGGTTAAAACAATGGATTTAGTGTTTAAAATATATGAATTAAGTAACAACCATTTAACAAAATGTATGAATACAAATTATGGGTTACAATAAATTTTTTTCAACGCGAATATTTATTAAATTAAATTAAACCATTTGATTCATTATTAAATATAGAGAGTAGAGAGATGAACTAAGTCTTAGTTAGGTCATTTTTATCATTGTTAAATGCTTAGAGCTCTGTAATTCTTTTGGTGCTTCTATCTACATATGCTATTATGTTAATGTGAAATGAATAGAGGTGGATACTAATAAAAAGGTGATAAAGGAGTCAAATATAGCCTCATTACTAGGCGTGGGCATTTTACCCGGACCCGAGGACCTGAGGACTGGACCCGAGGATCCGACCAGGAACCGACCCAAAAACTTCCGATCTGAAACCGATCCGATGTTTTTACCCTATTGAATCTTGTTGTGAAGGACCTGTGGGTCTTGGAACCGACCCGACCCGAACCCGAGACCAGAGTGGGGTACCCGAAAATCCGAAACTTCTAGTATATATTAGGTATATGTGGGTGTTTCAGTTTATTTTTGGTATAATGCGTATTTTTTAAGTTTCAAATTTGAGTTTTTGGGTATGCTTTTTGGGTTTCGGATAAAAATTTAGATTTTCAAAATTATAATTCGGATATTTTTCAAGTCTTTCGATCAGATTTTAGATTAAAAAAATTCATATTTTCGAGTATTTAAATATTTTCAGGTATTTTATGTGTTTTAGAGTATTTTTTAGGACTAGATCCGACAGGACCCAAACCAAACCCGATCCGGAACCAAACCGACAAACTCTAATTATCCTATTGAGTCCAACTATCTAAGAACCGAACTGATCCGGATCCGACAGACCAAACCGAAACCAACAAATTCTAATTACCTATTGGATCTAAATATCTAAGATTCGAAGGACCCAGACCCGGATCCGGCCCGAGGAAACCGAATGCCCAGGCCTACTCATTACTCCAATTTTAACTCTGAGAAAACCGGTTATCTAAAACCTTTTCACGCGTACGGGGTGTATTCTCAGGCAGAACCAGACAGAGAAGGGGTGGTCAAACCGGTTTAATAAGACATCGGTTCAAATATTCCGTTAAAAGAAATAGCCACATTTTAGATCTGGTTTTGGTAGATCTTTTAAGACCCATGACCAAAACAAAGAAAAAATGTATCAGACTATTTATTTAACACTAGTGATGTTGCCAGAACCGTGTATGGAACTGACATTTGTCTACACAATCAGTCAAAATAACTGTAGTAAAGAGTTAATCCTGTAATCAAGCCAAATAACTATTTCACCATAGATTATAAACTTATATTTAAGTTTTTGAACAAATAGCTCAATAAGACCCACACAGAGTTGTCAAGAAACGATGGGTCATTCAACCTTTTTTACATGCAATTACTACTCAAGTCTCTCGTGACTCCTTACTTGTCCTAAATACTACTCACTCTCTTTCATGAGCTCCTTAGTCTTCCCACCTAGTCCTCTTCTTCTTCTTCTCCCCCTGTATTGCCTTGACGAGCTCCTCAAGCTCTTCACAGAGCGGTTCTGGAGTCAGCTGAATGATCTCATCATCATCGCCAACACTATCAGCATCTGGAACCTCATCCTCATCCGAATCACTTATCCAGCCTCCACATCCGGAACTCTTGGCACCTAAAGAAAGATATTTAACATCAGTAAGAATGAATGATAGAGATAGTTTAATGGCGTTGAGTGAGTTTGTTTATTACCTTCAGCAGGACGTTGGGCAAAGCCTCCTGATGCATCTGCTGATGGAAAAGCTGCAGCTGCTGGGGATGCGTAATCTATCACTGATGCTTCTCCTGCTGGTGATGATGAGTCCAAGATGTCTGTCTCGCTGGTGATTGATAAAGCTTCGGTCTGACCAGTCTTTGCACCTGTCTCGGCAGCACAACCCACCAGAGATGTTGAGTTGCTACCGACATCGCCTCTTCCATCCTCAACCTGGTGCTCTTGTTCCTGTAGTACAAACAAAAGATCATGATGCAAGTTAGGTAACAAGCAGAGAGAGAGAGGGAGAGAGTAAGAAGAAGAAGAAATAAACCTTTTGTTTCTCTTCTAGCTGAGGCGTTGGTTCTTGTCCTGCCTCAACCATCTCAACGTTTTGGTCTTGTTCGGCCTCAACCATCTCATTGTCTTCTTGTTCTTGTTCTTCAGCATCAGCCATCTCAAGGTTTTGTTCCTCAGCCCTCTCTTCAATCCTATCTTCAGCCAAGTTCTTGTCCTGCTCATCTGACTTTTCAAGGCACTTGTTTAACAGCACCGAGTAACCACACTCTTCGATCAGAAACCACCCTCCCTCGCCATACACCTGAAGTAAAAACACTCTTCAAATCAAAAACACTTTCAAGGAAGGGAAGTAAAAAAAAAAAAAGGAAAGGTTATACCTCAAGCAACTCCTTGATGCAGACATTGATAAGACGCTCCGCAAAGCCAAACGCTCTCATGGCATCTCGTGCTGCATCCGCTCTCGTCAGTCCAGCCTTCTGCATGAAAAGAAACAACCCATCAGAGATTCACCTAAGAATGAGTTCTAAAGTCATCATCTGTTCAATTCAACCTCTTATGTAATAACAGTTAAAGGCTTTACCTTTTTCCTTCCTCTAGGCGCCATTACAGCTATCCTGAAGAAACCCAAGAACAAAAAAAAAACTGTTAATTTTCAGTCTACGTGCTCTACAATCAAACACAACCAGAAGAAACCAAAAAAGATCGAAACTTTGCTCGTTCCCAGAAGCTAAACAGTCGAGACATTTCAAAAGTCGTTAACTTTAAAACTTAGAGATAGCCTAAACTTTCAAAAGATCGAAACTTTTTGCTCGTTTACAGAATGTTACAAAATCAGTAATCAGTATGAGACATTTCAAAAGTCACAAACTTAAAGAGAAGCGTAAAACAACGAAACACACACATCAGGCGTAGATCTAGTTAGAGAGAGAGAGAGAGAGGAAGCAGCTTACGGCGGTGGTGATGGAGGAAAGAGACCTAGAGTGTAGGTAGAGACAGACGTCACTCGCTTCCTTCTTCTCTTTAGAATCGTTCGCACGAGTGAGAGAAAGAGAGAAACGAAATGTCTATACATAAATCATACTACCTCCTTTCACGAAATTAAGATTTTTAAATTTTTTTCATTGCTATAAAGTTATTGAAAAATGTATAATAAAGTAAAAAATAAATTAAATTATAAATATTTATTAAATTTTTAATAAACATGCATATTCTATAAAATCTTACTTTCAGGAACGGAGGTAGCAATTTATTAACTGAATTGTTATTTTATTAATTACCATATTAACTGAATTGTTATCTAATTACTATACTTAACAACCTACCTTTCGAATAATAAATTGATACATTTTCTTTGTTTGATTGGTTAAGCAAGTTGTTGTTGTTAAATGACACAAATTCTTCTCACATTCATGTACTTAAATTAAAAAAATGTCAATTTTCGTATGAACCAAATAAAAAAAACTTATTTTTCTTAATCTTGATATTCAAAATGAGATTAGATAAAAATATGTTAATACATACATTTAATAAAGAGAGCTCTTTAATTAAACGAGTAGCCTCGTTTAAAGAGATGAAATACATTCCTAAAGAGAAGTGGATACATTTGATGTTATACTGGGCTAAAACCTCATTTGGGCCACATCTCAAGCCCAATTTACCTTAGCTACTAAATGTTCTTTCCCTGATGCTGAGAATGTGAAAGTTAGCCCATTGAGCTTCACAATTTATGATTAGTCCTGAGAAAACGTTTATTAACTCTATAGGAGTATATTGGTTCAGGATCCAAGCAAGTTTGTGGCAGCGGCTGCACTGGTTTCAGGAGAATCTGGTGGAGCTCTTGTGGTGGTGGCTGTGGAGGAAGAGTCTAAATTGGTTATAATATGTGTCTTAGGCTTTCACCAATTATTTTTATTATTATCAATTTAAATTGAACATCTAAAATTTTCACTTTCTGAATTTCTTTGCTGCACGTTTTATTGATATTTTTGTATATCTATCAACAATTGCTTTCTGGTTCTTTAAGTTTAGTTCCGTCCATCTTTTTTTTTTTGAACCAATTATACTCACTCCGTTCTTGAAAGTAAGATGTTTTATCAAAAAATTGAAAATCTGTCTTCTTTCCTATTGTAATAAACTTTCTCTGAAGGATCAATAAATTGAAAATTTCATCAAAAAAAAAAAAAGTAAGATGTTTTAGGATTTTTATTTGTTCCACAAAGATAGATTTTCTATATGTTTAAGGTACTTTTTTATAATTTTAAGAAACATTAAATGAAAATATTTGAATTTATTAAATTTGATTGATGAAAAGTTATTGGAAAGTGTATAATAAATTAAAAGAGAAATTAAATTATAAATATTTATTGAATTCTTAATAAGCGTGAAAACTTTAGAAAAATTGGTTAACAGTTTCAGTTTTACACGTATTGGCATGATGAGGTTTCTATGGTCATCAGTTTGGCATAATACTTTATTTATAATATAGTTTTGGCTGTTTATGTTTGGACAAATGCTTGAGCTTTGAAGTTTCAAATGTCAGGAGATCTGATAATGATTTCTATTAGAAAGTTTATACAATCTAGTCGTTCAGGATTCTTTAATTACGAGTTAGTGTTAATTAAGGTCTTTGCTTATGGTCGCACATTCATCGTTTTCAGGTTATTTCCAAATGGTGGTTCGGAATTACCAAACCTTGTAACGTTTACTTTCTTTGTGCTTATTATATGATTTTGGTGTATTATTTAACAGCACGGTTAGCCTCAGATACATTTCAACAAAAATAATAGCATCAGATTACTAAGTTTTATTTAATAAAATATTACTTGATTTATGTTTTCTTTACGAATTGTTTAAAGAAGAATTAATGGGGATAATCATGCATCTTTTCTTTGTCTGATTGAAGCACAAGCATGCTCTATGAGAAAATGGATGAGACTCATTCTAGGCATTTCCCATGAGAGGAAGAAACATAAGCGTGGGAACTGCGTGATTAAAGAGGAACATGACGTGCCACTTTTAATTATCAAAAAAATATTTAAAAACGAATGTGGTGCTAAACTTTCTATTACATTATCTTTTGTATATTTATTAGAAGAAAGAAAAATGAAGCGAAGAAGGCTTTTGGTGGATAAGGACTTCTTCCTCTAAGATGCCAATTTCCAAGTTGTATCCATTTGCTTTGTCAAGTAAAAGTCAAAAAAAGAGTCCGACATACATGAAGAAAGGAGAATACATGTTTCACAACGGATATACATCAAATTGATACGACTTTTTAATATATATATATATATATATATATATATAACTATTGTACTTTCAATCAGCATAGTTCATTACGATATTGTCACAGTTTCGAACTATGATGCATGCATGGGCTGCTGTAAGATATCGGGTTGCCGAAGCAAATGCAATTAGCGCGAAAAAGAAAGCCTATAAAATTAGAATTTCTTATTTTAACGTTTTCCAGCGACATGCTACACCTTACCAATAATTTAACAATCATAAAATTATTATTTTGTGTTTGCTGAGTTTTTTTGTCAACTTTTGTGTTTACTGAGTTATTTTCTATATGGGCTACTTTTCAAAATAAAAAGAGGATAAAACAGAGGTAGGAAAATAGAGAAATTAAGAATGTCCCACCATGGATATGTATTTTTATTTGAGTTGGTATTAGATCTCATCCACATGCAAATATAAAACTACTTTGTCTTCTCCTCACCGGCATTTATTGAGCATTTTAGGCAGCATGATGTGTTCCCATACCAACCTTTATCCTAAAAATGCCATCTAGTCCAAGTTAATTTAGACAATATCTAAAACATATCAGTCGTACAAAAAAACCATTAAGGTTATCAACGAAATAAAAATATAAATGGTTGTTCAGATATTATTGTCTGTTAAATTAATGCTATATTACTTAAATGTTTTTCTATTGATTGTTTTTTGTTTAAAACAACATCTGATTAACTATGTTGTGACTACTAGATCTTGGACAATTGATGTTTAGACGAGGCTCAACAAAAACTAAGTCTGTAGATCATGGTTTGTGGGTGGGTACCTACTAAAAGACTACAACTCTTTTTCAGATGTACTCAAATTAAAGTAATTAATTGTTAATCATTAAAAACTTGAATTAAAAGAAAATTAAAAGCAAGAAAAAGAGAGATGCTCCAAAAAAAATTAGAAGAATGGATAATGGTCGGATAATGCGGCCGGAGACATGCTTCGTTCCCAGGAAACCTGTTTCTTTTGTTAGCTAAACTTTTGTTGACTCTCTTCCAACTCTCTTTTTTTATTTTATGATTTAATTTTCATAAACAATAGTCGTGTGTTTATCCACAAACAATATCATCTATAACAAAACGACGTCCATTATTATCCACGACGATGTAATTGATATAAGGGACTTGATATAATGTACTATAACATGTACGAGTATACTGCAACTCTATTTAATCAGAGGAAATCCAATAAAACAACAGAAAATGCATTTTAAAATGAACATACTTGATACTTGATAATCGCAGTGATTATTATATGGAGGAATGAAAATAAAAGTGAAATAATAAAACAAAATTAAAATAAAGGTAGTTGATGAGGGCCCATCCAAATGGATTAATCAGCGGCGTAGATAAACGTGAAAGCCAATCACCGTTCCAGCTGTTTTGCCACGTAGGTATTTGTTCTAGAACCGTTTACTTGTTCTATTCTGACCACCTGGCAGTTCATACCGATAAGAGTTGGACCCAAGTTGGTGATGCACATGACGAATCCCACGTGTCCTTTTCTTATGCGCGAGATCACCTAATTGGTCACCAAAACGGATGGAAGCCAGGCCCCTATTTAGACACTATCATATAGTATTTTCTTTATGGAACAAAGGATATATAATTTTTTCCTAGTTGTGGGGAAAATAAAATAAAATAATAACGACCGTTTAAAAAATGGTCAAACAGTTTTTTTTGGTGAAAAATGATCAAACATTTCCAAGTCAACAATGATAGAAAATAGAGGTTTGATAGTCTAAGTACATGGTGTATTAGTGTACGTTGATTTTTCAACCATATATGCAAATATCGTGGAAGTTCAAGGATTGCTTAACCATGCATTGGTGATCTCTTCTTGCTAAAACGCTATTAGGTAATTAAAAATCACCAAACAATAATCTTTACATTTTGTTCTTTTTACGGGAATATACGAGGGTCACTGTTTTTCTTTTCGTATAAATAACGTCTGGACAGAAAATATCGTAAGGAAGAAGACTATGTAAAAAAAAAAGCGAAAATAGATTTAAAAGAAGTAGGAAAGACTTATCGTAAACCTGAAAGGAATTCTAACAAGTAATATATCTTCTTTTTATGCTTAGTTATATAAACCCATCATATCTTATATCCGTTCGAAAAGATGCATACTTTTCGAATAACTCAATATTTGTTTTTTTTCCAAAAAAAAAAAAGAAACTAGTATTTTTTATTAGTATTGTGTATTGAAACATACGTTTAAGGAATTAAAAAAAAAGATTTAACGTGAGTTATAGAAGATTAAAATTCTTTTCTAATATTTTCATTATGTGTTTGCACGTGAAAAAAAGCTTTAAGGAAATTACTATACATTTTTGGTTAAAGCAATAAGGTGTTAAGCAGAGAAAAATGAAAACATACAAATGCCAAAATATATACTATGATGTTTTTGTAATTTTATGAACCGGGCTAGGTGGTTGCTTGTTTCATATGATCATCTTATATTTGATGGTTTATATAAAAAGAAGAGATCATTCATATCTAAATGGAATAAGTTGCGAGTCTTTATCTATCAGACTATCACTAACCGAATATATGGATGAGATAATATTCTTTACATGTGTACTATGAACTAAATTTGTTTCCCCTCTACGGATGACTTATTTAGTTATTTGAATTCAAAGTTAAGGAAGGAAAGCAGCCAAGTAAAGAAAGAAGAAGAAGACAATCCACAAACTTCTTCGCATACTTTTCATAGATATGTTCTTTTAGTTTTTAATGCAATAGTAGTGACTAGTATCGTTCAAAAAAAAAGTAGTGACTAGTATCGTTCAAAAAAAAAAGTAGTGACTAGTATATATGACTATAAATAAGTGAATAATGGAACATATGATCGACGTACACGCTATAAATAACTGAAACATACATCCACTATTTAATCAAATTCAACTATCTTTTGGCCTGCCCCAAGAATAACATGAACATCCACTAATTTTAGAGTTATTTTTGGGTTCACCCATTCCAGTGAACCTCTAGTATGTTTTTAGAAACAATATGGGTGAACCTCTAGTATGTTTTTAGAAACAATAGTATTTCATTATTTCAAATTCGATATCTTTTAGAAAATGAAATAAAATATTGTCAAGTTATATTATTTTTTTTTAAAACAGAAAAAATAGTAGTTACAAAAAAAAAATAATTTTTTTTTAATATTGTCAACAAAACACTAAACCCTAAATCCTAATCCCTAAACCTTAAATCTGAAACTCTAAACCCTTGGATAAATCATAAACTCTAAATCAAAAACACTAAACACTAAAACCCTAAACCCTTGAGTGTTTTAGTGTTTTTGATTTAGAGTTTAGGATTTATCCAAGGGTTTAGGTTTTAGGATTTAGGGTTTAGGGATTAGGATTTAGTGTTTAGTTTTTTCTGACGACGTTTAAAATATTTTTTTTGTGATTACTACTATTTTTATTTATTTTTTTTTATCTTTTTTTTAAACATAATATAACTTGACACTATTTTATTTCATTTTATAAAAGATATTGAATATAAAATAACACAATATTATTGGTCGGTGAATTTACCCAAAAATAAGTCTATTTTTATGTAAACTTATATAGCTTCGTTTTAACTGGTATATATGATTTTAGAATGGTAATACAATTCAACACACTATCTGCATGATTGGTTGAATGTGTAATTATACGAATTATGACTGTACATGCCTAACTATTATTCTATTCAACAATTAACTTTGTTTTGATCAAAACTGTATAGTTTGTAAACTTTGCAATTGTGGTTTTAAGAAGAAAAAAAGTTATTGGTCAAAAATATAGAACTAAGAGTTTTAGTGGGATCTGCTCGATCGAATTAAGTGACAAACGCATTATTGACTTTCAAAACATTGTAACTGCATAGATTTTAATCATTTTATACCATATGTCAATACAGCCTTATATTCATATCGCATATATCATCAAATCAAACTTGTATATAATTATGACTATACATATATATTAGCTGACAAAAATTGTGTGTAACATGTTACGAATTTTTTATAATTTGACTTTCTTAAAATCAAATAACGAAATGGTTGTTCTAATATAAAAATATAGAACTGAGAGTTTCAGTGGGATATATGCTCATAAGTGACAACCCATAACGCATTATTGACTTTCAAAATTATGTAACTGCAAAAAATTTATAATCATGTCAATCCAACCTTATATTCATATCGCAAATATCATCTAACCAAACTGTTTGGTATGTATAAAAATATATATTTATACGTTGACAAAAAATGTATATATGTAACATTTTACAAAACATATTTATAATTTGACTTTCTTAAAATAAAACAACAAAATGGATATTCTAATATATAAAAAGATCAGAATACAAAGTATATCCGCTACTTATTTTTTTTAAAACAGTCAGAAGAATAATTGCTATAATATGCCTACACCAAACATTATGATGAAAAAGCTTCCTACAATGTAGATTAAAGTTTATCCTCGCCTTGAAGCCAAAAATAAAATGATTAATCCATAAATTAATCTAGTTTATCTAAAAAAATTCAAATAGTTTAATGTTCAAAAATAAATATTCAAATTATAAATAATAGAAATTAACCAAAAAAAAATTCAAATAGTTCAAGATAAAAAAGAGACCGTGTCTCACGTTGACTTTCAAAATCCCCGCGCCGGTATAATTCCACACGCCTTTTCTTCCTTCCCTATCCATTACTTCTCTATATATATACTACTCCTTGTAACCTTCTCTACTCATCAAAACAAATTTTAGAATATATTTTTTTAAATAACAATAATCTAAACAGAGAGAAGAAAAAAAATGGTTGATACAGATTGCAAGAGGAAGATGGTGTCACCGGACTTACCTAGCAAGCTCCACGTCACCATCCCCTCGCCGTTCAAGCTCCCCGTCTCATCCCCAATCTCCTGCTCCGCTCCTTCCTCTTGCTCCGCCTACGAGCTCTACCTCCGTCTCCCCGAGCTCAGAAACCTCTGGTTATCACGTGACTTCCCTCACTGGACGCACGAGCCTATCCTCAAACCGTCTCTCCAAGCTCTGGAGATCACTTTCAGATTGGTCTTAGCCGTTTGCTCCGACGCGAGACCGTACATCAACCACCGCGAGTGGAACCGACGGTTGGATTCGATCCTCACGAGTCAGATCAAACTCATAGCATCCATCTGCGAAGAGGAAGAAGATGAATCAGCTCCTGTCGGAGATAAACGAAGCTCTCTCAGCTTGCTACCACAGCTAGCCACGTGGCGTAAGTCGGAAGCCTTTGGGAAGAAGATCTTGTCCACGATCGATAACGAGATGAGGTTCTCTAAGTACACGCTCGGTCTCGGAGAACAGAACATCTCCGGGAAACCTAGTCTCCAATACGACGCCGTTTGCAGACCGAACGAGTTATACATCCTCAAGAATAATCCTTACGCTGATCATATCGATAACAACGAGAACGAAACGTTATACATCATTCACCAGATCATAGAATCATGGCTCCACGTTTCCATAAACCTATTGAAACGCATCAACACGCGTGTTGACGAAGGGAGGTTCGGTGAAGCGTCGGGAGACGTCTACTTGGTCGAGAGTATATGGAAGCTTCTCACCGAGGTTGAAGATCTCCACCTCCTGATGGACCCCGAGGACTTCCTCAAGTTAAAGAAGCAGTTGCATATCAAGACGGCCGGTAAAAACGACGCGTTTTGTTTCAGGTCGAGAGGTTTGGTGGAGGTGATGAAGATGTCTAAAGGTTTGAGGGAGAAGGTGCCGTTTGTGGTGGGCGTTGAGGTGGATCCCACGGGAGGACCGAGGCTGCAAGAGGCGGCGATGAGGCTTTACGCGAGAAAGGGAGAGGAGTGTGATAAGATTCATTTGCTTCAAGGGATGCAAGGTGTGGAAGCTGCGGCGAAGAGGTTCTTTTTCGCGTATAAGCAGGTGGTTGCGGCGGTGATGGGGAGCGCGGAGATGAACACGGAGTGTGACTCGGTGAGTCAGATATTCATGGAGCCGACTTATTTCCCGAGTCTTGACGCGGCGAAGACGTTCTTGGGAGAGTTCTGGAGCCACGTTGGGTGATGAAAGAAAGGAGGAACAAAACAATTCTTTTAATACAGCTTTTCTATTTTTATATAAATTGGTGATTAGTTGTAAGTTGATGAAATTTTGAAAGATTTGAATACAATTCATTTTATACTATCTACGATTTTTCTTATTGGGACAAACAAGACTTATGAGTTATGATTAAAGCATATAAGAAAATTTTATGCTCATTTATATGCATAAAGTACAAAAAAAACATCGCAAAATCTTTGACATATCAGAATCGGATCCAGTAACTTAACTTTGTTGAAAATCAGTATTCAACCACTATAAAACAAGACAATGTGTGTTCAGGACAGGATCAGTCTTAATCTATAAACTTAGTGGTTGATTAACGAGTAACGGCTAATCTTTGCCGACTAATCGTCGACAAATTAACACTTATCCTTTTTAAGTGTTAGTATTTGGACTATATGAGAAAATACACAATTCCACTATCATAAATGAAACAAAAATAACAATTATCTAGTCAGCTAGATGTGGTTCAAAACCATGATGAGTGGCTAAACAAAAATCCTATAACATACTAGAGCTGGTGATGTGAATTTTAAAATAATTTTAAAAATTAGAGTAAACGTTTAATATAAATTTTTATCATATAAGAATATACATATTAGTTAAATTTTGTACGTGTCATTGTATTTGAATATTTTTTAATATCTCATTTAGGAATTTGTGATCGAAGTTTAAATTTCTATAACAAAATACAAATTATTTTAAAATTATATGGAAAATATATTTTTAATATGTATACACACATATATATATATATATATATATATATCGTTTACATTAAGTACATAATATATAAATCTAAATAAATTTTTAAGTATATTATATTTGATATATATCTTTATATATATATATATATATATATATATATATATATATATTGCTTACGGTAATTTTCAAATAACACTTAGGAACTACTAAAACGATTTTACTTTTGACTTCTTATTTATATATATTTCTTTCTATCAGAATATGCGAATGAATATTTTTTAAAACCTAACAATATTATGGATGTACTAATTAGTTACTTTGAATTCTAAAAATATTACTATAATATTTATATGATTATAATTATGCCAAAATAATTTCTGCTGTATTGATTATATTTTGTGAGGTTATGTTGATTTATTTGAAATATATTTATTTTATTTTCTGTAAGAATAAGGTAGTAGGATAAATTACATCAATACTATTAATTCAGGAATTCTTTTATGAAATTACCCCTACTCTTCCCCGTTATATTACATTTTGTGCCATCATTTTTAATCATTAAGGGTACTTTAGAAATGGAATTTCGACCACCTAAGTTACCTAGATAGTAATGAATAAACAAATATCCTAAATAAAACACAGACACTATGATGTAACCCATATAATTAATTATCCTTATTTCAATATTAATGAATAAACAAATATTAACAATATAGCAACTTAATTAATACTATAAGTCATTCGATATTAATTCACAGACCAACCAACAGACTTTTCCAATCATAGTAACACCATGTAAACCTCTCAGGTATAAGTAGTCAATTATATATAACCATTGGTACAGAACCTGCAAATATATACTGAACGATTGTAATAATGATCGTTCCATAAAAACAAACAAAACTCAATTATAAATCTAGCTGACCATAAAAGGTCAATTCATTGGGTCTTAACAGTTTCTCTATGATGAATACCTCTTTTGCAATGCTACATTCCTTGTAAAGGCCCGAAGAAAACCAATTCTTGCATCGAAAAGTTTGCTTGATAAGAGCTCATGCCTTGTTATTGCTGTTGTTGGGAATGTTCCGCAGAAGAAGAAGCTCCCCATAATGATTGATTAAGGGCGGCATCACTTTCCTCCAACTGAAATAGATAAAGAGAAAAAGACAACAATGTTGTGAAAGATCTCAAATGAATTCAATTTCTTGGGCTATAAAATTTTGATGGCACTACCTTTCTCTTAAGATCTCTGTTGGTTTCCAATAACATCACCTCCTGTAAATTAATCAATATGAGAGTGTTGTATTGAGATTATTGAACACTGTGAAGCTCTCCGTGTACCTTTCTTTTGGGTCAGATAGTTGATCAAGCATCAGACCGGGACTGGCAATAAGAAAACAAATCTCACATTTGGTACTGTTCTAAATTCTCTTTGGACCAAAGAATCAAATATAAGCTTGTGATTTCTTAAGATTGTGTATACCTTTGTGGATCTTATTTACCTGTGATGTATATCCTGGATGTTCTAGCTGCTCAGGCTCATCCAATCCCAGCCCCGGCTATCTCGCCACCTAGCAAATGTAAGGACAGAAGAGTTAAGTAGCTGGAGACTTTGGAGTAAGCAATTAATTCTCAAGATGTGTAATTAATCACGCTATGCACCGTTGTAAATATTGTAGGATCAGAACTCTCGATTTGAGTTTCAATCATTTAGAGTTTCAATCATTTAAATTTTAAAGTTTAGGTTAGTGTTTGACAATTCATATGTTTATATATATATAAAGAGAGAAAATATACATGGAAGTCTTTAGCTGATTGATTTGGATCCATTGTTGCATAGTTATGTTTTCTATTTTTCTCAACCGTCTTAGCCATTCTACTAATTCTTACAAACAAATGATCACTTAACAGAATCCTAATGTATATCTACCAAAGTCACTAATCATATCATCGCAACTCATCTGAAGCATCATAACTTATTAGTTATAAATACCTGATGCATATCGTTCACCACTGTTGTTGACATTCTGATTGGGTAAACATAGGTGATGCAGACAGATGAAGAATGCAGTAGATGAAACATTGAACTCTGCGTTATCGTTTTACTCTAGCTTTCCCTTCTCCTTTGATGACATCGAATTTGAGCAACATCCTCATGAGAAGCTATGCATTCATGACAGACTCCTCCACCGCAACTTCCATCCCTCCATTTTTAAAAAAAAATCCAAAGCACGAACCTGTTTTCCTGCAAACACACAATCATTCATTCCCCTTTTCATACAAAAAAAAGTTTGCAGTTCTTATAAACTCACCATGTCCGACCTCCCATGTGATAGCTTGAACTGTAGCAATTCCCTTTTCTATCTCTCCGTCCCTTGCTCCATGGCTGTCCATCTTGATCTGACTGTTACTTGGTCCATCAGCTCAACTCAATCTCTCAAAGCTCTCAGAGAACCTATAAAGAGATCGAAGAGGAGTATGAACCCTAAAATTTGATGTGAAGCTGATGGAGATGGTAAACGTTTCTCGGTTTCTATCTTGTTTTCACGGATTAAGAGAATGTTTTTCAAGAGTAGAAAGCTAACCTTTTTATAGGTGTAGATACACACGGCTTTACAGAAGAGAAAGATCCATTGAATGTCGGTTTGTGGTTGATGGAGTTAAGAAGGAGATAAAGGGAATGAGTATGCTCAAAACGTTTCGGTTAATCAGCACAGAAGACTAAAGGACGCGATTGAAGACGATTGAAAAGCCAGAAAGAGATCGTTCACGCTGATTTGAGACACTCGATCTGTCGAAACTCCATTGTTGGTTTTAAAGAATATCATCGTCGTCAGAGAATGAAACCTAAAATTTCTCGGCTTGCAAGACGACAATTGTTTCTAGGTTTTGGACTGTTTAAGTTACACAGTAAGCCCACATAAACGCAGCCCATTAAACATATACCATAAATGAAACGCAGAGTTGTTAGACATCGCAGACGACCTGTTGAACACTTAGTCCTTTTGCAGAGCATATGGGCCTTTCTTTAATGTAAACCGAAGCCCAACGTATACATCTCGTCTTAAGCAAACATAAGCCCGGTTATGGAGTATATTTGTGCACAGATGAAGACACGTGTCGTCTCTATAGGAAAGGAGTTTCCACGTGGACACACAGGAGAGACACCAACAATTTTATATATATATAGATAGATATATCAAAAGATATCTTTAGCCTAGATCTATATTTGACCCTAAATGTTATATAAAATGATTTTGGTCGCAAACCATCTTCATTTTTAGAGGAAGACACATCGTTTCAGTATATTTGGAAAAAACAATTTTTTTTATCTTTTTTACAATAATACATTGGAGACATTTCTTCATTTAAAAAAAAATTATCTATTTTAGAAAAAAATAAAAGAAAACGTTATAGATGATCTAAGAAAAATCATAAAATAAACAGAAACATCTAAGAACGTAGAATCAGCAGCAATGTATAAACCAACCAGATCATGTGGATTGGCTACAAACCCAGTGGATTGGCCAACATTCGCGTCAGAGCTCGAGATGTTCCAGAGATTACATGAGGACTTCGAGGATGTGAGCGTATCCCATATTCCTCGGAGTAGGAATGGTCGGGCGGACTCGCTAGCGAAAGAAGCAAGGACGAAAGACTATATTTTTTTCCATATAGATCAGACCCGGCCAGACGGGGGTACTCTGTGGAGAATCGACTCGTTTGATCACCACTTGATCTAGTTTAAATGGGTAGCTGAAAAAAAAAAAAAAGGTATAAACCAACCAGATTTACATGTGCGAAACTGCTTTGATCAAAAAATTAACTCCTCCACAAATTTCTACAAGAACCCATCAATCGCTGCACTGAAGCAGATAATTTAGCAATACAGTAAACGAAATTGAAACGAAATGCTTAAAGATCAGTCCATAATCTTTTCTCGTTAGTCAAATAATACACATGATGGGCCTATTTTCGGCCCATTAGTGGCTAATAACACAACTCTTCTCTTCTTCTTCTTCTGCTTCCATCGGAAGCCCTAAAATCTCCTCTCCGCTACAGACTCGCGCCCTTTTTGCCGTTAATCGAATCTCAGAAACCTCAACCATGGCGGCGGCGAACGAGCACACCGTCCTACAATTCGCGACTCCGTCGTCGACAACCTCCATCCTCACGGCGAGGATCCACCCCCTCGTGATCTTCAACGTCTGCGATTGCTTCGTGAGACGTCCCGACTCAGCCGAAAGAGTCATCGGCACTCTCCTCGGATCAATCCTACCCGACGGAACCGTCGACATCCGCAACTCGTACGCCGTCCCTCACAACGAATCCTCCGATCAGGTTCGAGTCTTTCTCCTCGGAATCGATCTGTTTGCTAGAATAAGATTGTTAGCTTGCGAGAATGTGAGATGAAACGTTTCGTATCGATACAGGTCGCTGTGGATATTGATTATCACCACAACATGTTAGCTTCGCACCTTAAGGTGAATCCCAAGGAGATCATCGTTGGCTGGTACTTTCTCACATGATTAGGCATTGGATCTTAGCTGATAGAGAATTAGAGATAATGTATTTGATCTGATGATGTATGTAGGTATTCAACTGGTCTTGGGGTGAATGGTGGTAGTGCTTTGATTCATGACTTCTACGCTAGAGAAGCCACTAACCCTATTCATCTGACTGTGGACACTGGTTTTACAAATGGTGAGGGTGCTATCAAAGCTTTTGTATCTTCAAACCTTTCACTTGGTGATCGTCAGCTAGCTGCACAGTTTCAAGAGGTTCCTGTTGATCTCCGTATGGTTGAGGCTGAGAGGGTCGGATGTGAGTTTTCTAACTTTTGTTTCATCTTCCGTATTACTGATTTTCATTAGTAGTCCCCATCGTCAGTTTCTGCTTGCTTGATACAATATCTGCAGATTGTCTCTTTAATGATTGTGAATGAGTGAACTGAATTGAGAATTTAAGCTTTGTCTCTTTATATGGATGGCTTTACAATATCGAAAGATTGTCTCTAAATGATTGTGAATGAGTGAACTGAATTGAGTATCGTTGCTTTGTGCTTTTTATGGGTTTATCGTTTCGAATTTATTAATTCTGATAGTCTAAGAAAACACCATTTTGATTATGCAGACGATGTCCTCAAGGCAACAGCGGTTGACAAACTCCCAAATGACATGGAAGGAATGGAGCTAACACTGGAGAGACTGTTGACTTTAATCAACGATGTCTACAAATATGTTGACAGCGTCGTGGTGAGCTTGTTATACCCTTTAAAGCTAAAACAAGATAGATCTTTGTTATATATTTTTTTGATGAAATTTCTCAGGAAGGTCAAAGACTTCCAGACAACAACATAGGACGATTCATTGCAGAGGCAGTAGCCTCGCTTCCCAAATTACCCCCGCAAGTCTTTGATAACCTTGTGAATGATAGTCTCCAGGTAAAAAAAAAAAACTCTTAGCAGTAAAAACAAGTTATACATGTGATTGTAAGTTCGTAACTAATGGGTGGGTTGTGTGCTGTTACAGGACCAATTGCTTCTGTTGTACCTGTCGAGCATAACAAGGACACAGCTGAGTCTAGCGGAGAAGCTAAACACAGCCGCTCAAATGCTGTAATTAAGCTTTTGAAACACAAGGTTTTGCTGAAAATGAGGAATGTTGCTTTTGGTTTCAATGTTTTTTTTTTTTTTGACAAAAAGTTTGTGTAAGATTCAGTCTCCGAGTATGGATGGTGTAGCGTCATAAGACTTTCGGATTCGAGATACTAAAACAACACGTTGTGTTGATATAAAGTTCAGAATAAAACAATAACACTAAAACATACAACAACGTTCATGGATATTGTTTTCGCCTTAAAATCCTCAATATATTATAGAAACATTACGGTCTCTTTCAGCATACGTGACAAAATGTTTTAAATACGGCCGTTTATATCACACTTAACAATATGTGTAGGCCGGTGTGTAGATGGGGTCAATAAAGGCATGCATGCACTTGTAATGAAAATGAGCAACTTGCATGCATTCTTCACATTAATCTAACTTATCATTCCACTTCACCCACCTTTACTCTAATGGTTATCGGTCACCATAGTCTCACACTTTTCTTTTCTTTACACAAAATATCATCATACCTATTAGCTTTTTTTTTTTTGAGCAACTACATCATACCTATTAGCTAATATATTGATAATCACTTTTATAGTAGTAGAGGCCTGCTAAGCTGCTGTAGTATGTCACATGGATCTCGATGAAACTTATTCAGAAACTGATTTTTTTAACGAGAAATTTAACATTTTAGAACCCTATTTACGATTATCTGAATAAATCTCATGATTTTTACCAACTGAACTCCTTTTCAATGTAAGGTAATACATGCATGCATGACTCAATGGCTAGCTACAACTATATCAATCTAAGTTGGACTTTTCAACACACACTACAAGAAAACAGCAAGGATTCTGAGGAAAAAAATCGTCGGAATTTCGTCGGAATATCGTTATTCCGACGACATACCGACGAAACAAGTCGTCGGAAATAATTCCTCGGAATTTCTTCTTTCCTCGGAAATTCCTCGGAATTTTCCGACGGAATTCTGAGGAAATAAACTTCCGAAGAAATTCCGAGGATCACTAGTTTGTCGGAAAGGTCCTCGGAATATACCGAGGGAGAACTTCGTCGGGATACTTCCTCGGACGTTCATCGATCAATGCGTTTTTAGGCATATATACATCGATCGATAGGAATATACCGAGGGATCTGTCCCTCGGAATATTCCGAGGGAAATGTCCCTCGGTATATACCGAGGAACCGTTCCCTCGGTATATTCCGAGGAAAGGTTTCCCTCGGTATATTCCGAACGTTTTTTTATAAACAGATCGATCGATGGATTTATATCCAAAAACGCATCGATCGATCGAGTAAAAAATATAATTAATTTCCTCGGAATGTAAAAAATATTAATTTTTTTAAAAAAATAAAATTTCTGAAATTTAAATTCGAAAATATGAAATTAAAATTAAAAATGAAATCATATTAATTAATATTCAAAGTTTCACAAATAAAAATAAAACATTCCGAGTTTTTGGAAAAAAAAAAAAACTACGGGTCTGGCACGTCCGGGAAGACCTCGTTCGGGTACATCCACTGCATCATCTCCATCATTTGCTAGTTCAGCCTCCTCTGTGCCTCATAGCCCGCCTGTTGAGCCGCCATCTGGGTCTCCAACAAAGATATACTATCATCTTTGTCCTTCACCTGAGCCGTAAGCACTTCTGGATCAACAAAGGGCGGTGGTGCAGAAGAAGGAGGAACCGACCGGGTGCGACGACCCGAACCGACCAAACGTCCCTTCTTCTTTGGAACCGACTGAATAGAAAATAGCCAAATTTACAAATTTAAACCAAGAAATAAATGAATTGAACTTTAAAAAAAAAAAAGAACTTAAGGATTCAACGATTTCGTTGATTCGAAACCGGGACAAGTTGGTCGAAGCCGTCGAAGCGTCATCCTCGGTTTGAAGCTGAGACACTTCGTCTACCACCTGAGTTTGGACCAGGTCGACCACGTCCCTCACAAGACCGTCATCAATCTGGCCGGTCTTCTTGTTGGTATACGCCCTCCTCATTAGGGCGAGATCATCAACCGGCTCGCCATCATTTTCTTCCGCCTTGAAAAAAAACATAAATTAAAGAAACATTAGAAATTAGAAGAAATGCACAATAAATTAAAATTATGAAACTCAAATAATTGAAGAAAAAATGGTTGAACTTACCATGCGATCTCCCAGAGTGGCAATAGATTGAGCACCCAAGTTATGCTTGTAGATGCCCTTCCTTTTACGGTCGCTCCTGCGGTTGGTGGAGTTGGTGGAAGAAGTTTCTTTCGTCTCTTCTTTATCCCAATGCGCACACAACTCCTTCCAGACCGTGTCGTTCATCGACTTTGGGACCTTTTAATAAAAAAAAAAGAAAATAGTTTAATAAATTAAAAAATAGTTTAATAAATTAAAAAATTGTTTAATAAATTAAATCGAACCTTATTGATTTCCCACTTCTTCTTCCACTCGTGGATCTGCTTCCCATAGTTGTCCATTACTTTATGGACGAAGTGGTGATAGATAAAGAGCGTCTCATCGGAATTCCAGTTGAACTCTTGCTGAAAAAAAACACAATTAGTAGAAAAATTAAATTAAAGATTAAAAATATAAGTAAGAAATTAGAATACTTACCGCAAACTGACGAAACCACAGAACCTGCTTCTCGGTAGGGAAGTGAGTGAAAGTCGGATGTCCACTGTCGAGGGCCGAGTACATCATACGGTTGATCCATGCGCTGATCCCGTTCCCGGATCGGTTGAACCTAATAAAAAGAATAAACGGTTAATAATGAATCCAAATTTAAAGAAAAAAATGTTTAATTACCATGTTTGACCCCGTCCATGTGGATACGGAGTGAGATACGGAAGATGGTCACGACCAGGCTGTTGAACCAACTCCGCAACACGCATCACTCCCGGAGGACCCGGAGGAACAGGAGCGGATGCAGCAGCGAGAGCGAGAGGAGCAGGAGCGGGTGCAGCTGAGGGAGATGTATGGTTGGAGCTGTGGGGCGCAGGGGAATCCTGAAAATGGCTGGAATCCCGAGACTGGCTCCCCGTACCACCACGACTACGACGCTGTCGAGGCCGGGTCTGATCATCATGAGACCTGTAAATTAAAAAAATATATTTAATAAATAGAGAAATATATAAATTAATTTTGTTTTTAAAAAAAATCCCAAATAATATAGTGACAAAAAAGATTTATATATATTAAAAATATTTAATAAATATATAAAAATAGTTCTAATAAACAAAAAATAGTTTTAATAAATAAAAATAGTTTAATAATTAAAAAAAATAGTTTTAATATATATATATATATATATTAAAAATATTTTTAAATCCCAAATAATAGTTTTTAATCACAAAAAAAGTTTTATAGATATTTAAAATGTTTTGTAAAATCCAAAAAAATCGAATTTGTATACCAAAATTTTTTGTAAAATCCAAAAAATCGAATTTATATAGAAAAATCGATTTGTAAAATACAAAAATCGATTTTATATACAAAAATCGATTTTATAAATACAAAAAAATAAAAAAATTCTACATCAATTCAACAAAACAAATTATTCAACCAAATCATAATTCTAAACCTATTATACAACCAAATCACAATCCTAACCAATCACCCTAACAAAAATCTATCAAAACTACACAAAAACCTAACAAATAGAACCTAAGAGAGTGGGATAGGGTCCTTACATGATTTGTGTAAGAGAAGGGGGAGATCGCCGGAGATATCGTCGGATTTCAGGGGGAAATCGCCGGAAAGGAGAGAGGAGTCGCGCAGAGGAAGAAGAGAGAAATGGGGAAGAAGAATCGGCTCGTGGTTATAAAACCTAGGGTCCGACGGATAATATCCGTCGGAATTCCGTCGGAATTCTAATTTCAATTTTCGCGAAATATTTGCCCGGTAAAATGAAAATATTCCGAGGAAATTTCGACGGATAGTAAAATATCCGTCGGAATTTCCTCGGAATATTCCGAGGAAATACCGAGGAACTAGTGTTTGGGGTTTCAAAACATCAATTTGTTTTCCCGTATTTCATTTCTTATACAATTGTAATGCATACCATTGAGAATTCTTTGTATAGATGAGCATAAACCATGAAATAACAAATTTCAAAACTAATTGAAAGTATTCCCTTTACCGTTCATTAAAAGGTATAAGTGTTTCTCTTATGTTGTGGGATTTCGTTCATACAATCGGAAAAGTGTTAATTATACGGTAAGGAACAAATATTTGACTTCATAATGAACGTAAGACACTTAATAAGGGTTATATAGGTGTTATTCAAACTGCAAAACGTTGTTTTCGGTTTAAAAACCATATTTCCTCGGAATTTCCTCGGATTATTCCGAGGGAACTCCGAGGAAACCCTCTTCTTCCTCGGAATTTCCTCGAAATATTCCGAGGAACTAGTGTTTGGGGTTTCAATACGTCAATTTTTTTTATAAACGGATCGATCGATGTATATATATCCAAAAACGCATCGATCGATCACTAAGATAGACCGGACCGTAAGAATGTGATCGATCGATGAGATTATCCCATCGATCGATCGAGAATCTCAAGTGTTCCTCGGAATGTCCTCGGAAAATCTTGTAAGTTTTTTTATAAACGGATCGATCGATGGATATATGTCCAAAAACGCATCGATCGATCACTAAGATGCACCGGACCGTAAGAATGTGATCGATCGATGAAATTATCCCATCGATCGATCGAGAATCTCAAGTGTTCCTCGGAATGTCCTCGGAAAATCTTGTAAGTTTTTTTATAAACGGATCGATCGATGGATATATGTCCAAAAACGCATCGATCGATCACTAAGATGCACCGGACCGTAAGAATGTGATCGATCGATGAGATTATCCCATCGATCGATCGAGAATCTCAAATGTTCCTCGGAATGTCCTCGGAAAATCTTGTAAGTTTTTTTATAAACGGATCGATCGATGGATATATGTCCAAAAACGGATCGATCGATCACTAAGATGGACCAAAGCGTAAGAATGTGATCGATCGATCCGTATTTGTTCAAAAACGCATCGATCGATGCGTGTGTGGGAAACAGAATTATAAGGCAAAACCCGACCTTTTTTGGATCTAAACCTCAGAACTCTCATCCCCTCCGATTTCCCCTATAATTCGCCCCCCCCCTTTCTCTCTCTATAATCATCCGATTTGAACAATTTTGGGCTCTATTCCCCTTGATTTTTCGAGCTCTACCTGATTCCTACACTCGTTTTCACCCTAAGACAGGTATACTCCGCGAATCTCCACATTCTGAAATCGTGTTCTTGAGCAATATTTGGGTTTTGTGAATTTCTTATTTCCTTGTTGATTCCTTGATCAAATATGCATGAAACAGATGTTTAAACATGGAATAGAACACAATTGTCTGTGATCAACGAGTTTGGAACACAATTGAGATGATTTAGGGATTGAGAATTTTTTTCAATTTCGTTTTTTTTTTATCACAACTCGATTTCGCCTTTCATTTTCATGTTGCTTTGAGTTCTTAATTGATTATAACCATGTTGAGAGCAATGATTCTATTTTGTAGAGAATGAAGCGCACGAAAACATCAGCAAAGAAGAACACACAAGAAGAGGGTTCGTCTCAGCGAGAGACGCAAAGGCCAAAGAAGTGGGATAAGTCTGATACGACCCACTATAACAACATGAAGAAGGTAGCCGTTCCGGCTACACAACTAGCATGTCCTGAGACGATGACAATATTGGGAATCAAAGCAGACATTGAAGGGCTATTCCAGAACATGGGTCTAGGCCAACTATGCAACCTCAAGGAACCCACTTATCCGGAGTTGGTACGCCAGTTCATAGCATCCGCATACGTCAGCCGTCCCGATGATAGCCATCAGGAAGGTTTTCTGGCATTCGTAGTGCAGAAAGTATACTATGAGGTATCTTTCACAGACCTCTGCGGACTATTTGGATTGAGTGCGGGGGAGAGGACATCTGGTCTTTATTGGACTTCAGAGCTGTTGAACTTCTGGGAAACGATTGGCACAGGGGTTTATAGATCTTCTCAGGCAAAGGAGTCACTTATCCGGAGCCCAGTACTGAGATATGCGACACGCCTCATTGGCTCATTGCTATACGGGACAACCACAGCCGCATCAGTCACGCAATGGGAGTTGTGCCTCCTGTACCAAGGTGTGAGGCATTTGCTACCGGCATTTGGAAACTCTACATTCCCACCTGCTACTGCCTTCAACATGGGAGCGGTGCTGGCCGCAAACTTAGCAGGATACAAGGGGAAAGTAACCAAATTCAAGAGCAATGCATGTGGATTTGGTGCAGTGATTACTCGGATCCTTAAACATGTGGGTGTAGACTGTCAGAACCAGCAGGTAGCACTGGACAGATCAAACAACATTGCTTGGAACTACCTGGATGTCATTTCTCTAGTAAGTCAGGAGTTCATAGCTGGTCCCCACTCGAGGATCGATCGGGATGGTTCTTACGTCTATGTATTCCTGGACCGAGCGAAGAAAACACTCTACTGCCGCCTGCCTCAGATCGGCCTGACTGCTCTACTTTCAGAGGCTGCAGTTGAGTTCCTACCCCCTGCTACCGCACTAGTAGACAAGCCATCCTTCTTCACGCCAAAATATCAGACCAAAGGCAAAGCCGTGGTTGATGAAGAAGGAGAAGATGAGGCTGCACAAGCCATTCCAGATGATTCACAACCCCATCAGCTACTCCCATCAGACTCCAGCCAGTACAAGCTGCAAGAGCTTCCACCGAACGCCACTTCGCGCCAGCAACAACATTGGAGAGATCAGAGCATAAAGACAAACAACGACATGCTACACAAGATCTGGGCTGCCATTTCACGTATCAGGCCGTGTCGTTGCCAAAAGGATGATGTAGTTCATCGGGACAACTCTCCATCCAGCTCTGGTTCGGGTTCGAGTGGTACACACAGGGTAAGAAAGAGGTCCAAGAGACCCAACGATGCAGGAACATCTGGAGCAGGAGACGAGGAGTAGGAGCTATCACCGGCCAGTATTGCCATTTGATTTCCGACCGCGCTATTTTATTTTCTTTTTTATTCTAACGTTTTATGGTCTTATTTTCTGTTAATTTTGAACTTAGTTTTTTTTTTCTTAATTATGAGTTCGTATTTCTTTTACATGGTTTCTTCGTTTTATTTGGTTGTGTTTTGAGTAGTTTTTAATTCGTATTCAGCTTTGCCTTGCTAGATAAACCAAATAACTAATATCCGAGGAAAGAGGTTATATCAAGTGTTCCTCGGAATTTCCTCGGTATTTCTTAAAAAAAAAAAAAAAAAATCAATGGTAGTCTGTTTCCGAGTCATCATCACCAGATGAATCTGAATCTGGATCTTGGTGAAACTCTCCAATCACTGGTTCATCCTCTACGTGAACGACGGCTTCCTCTCCAAAGTCGGTTAAATCGACTACAAGGCCAACTCCAGCTAAATCTTCTGCTGCACTTAAGTTGCCGGATGTGCTTGGTTGTAGTGGGTCTTCCAGCTCAGAACTTCCCTGAACTCGGCCTCTCGGGTTGAGTCTTGTAACAGTAACCCATGGATCATCTCTGTTCCTCACCCGGGGGTACTTGATATAACAAACCTGTAACATTTAAAAAAATTATAAATTAATACACATGATGATGAATCATTCTGAATAATTAACATTTAAATACCTGATCGGCCTGAGAAGCAAGAATGAAAGGATCATAATATTGCAGCTTTCGCCTCGAATTTACTGATGTAACACCAAATGCATCTGTTCTCACACCTCGATCTGGAGTGTTGTCGTGCCAATCACAATAGAAAACAGTACAGCGCAATCCAACCATGCCCAAATACTTGATTTCCAAAATCTCATGTATGTGTCCGTAGTATACATCATCTCCTGATGCAGAACAAACGCCAGCATCATAAGTCGTACTCGAACGTCTCCTCTTCTGAGTTGTGAATGCATATCCTCGAGTACAAAATCTCGGATATGACTTCACAACAAAGTTTGGTCCAACGACCATCTCACGTATCCAATCGTCAAATGTTTCACCTCTGGCCAAACCAGCAGACACCTATTAATAGCACATATATATATGTTATATCAATAAATGTGAATTAGTATAAATATGTGATAAAATATATTTTAATTTGTTTAAAGCACTCACATAAGTAAACATCCATCCAGTAAATTCTCTCTGCTTCATTTCTTCTAGTTCGTCCTCTGTGGCGTATCTATACTCGAACCGCTTTTCTGCCATGAAAATCCTGTATATGATGACAATAATGTAATTAATTAAGATTTAAATTTCAACTTGTTAAAATAAAAATTTGTAAGCTCATTTATTTACCTCTCATATTGAAGAACGTCTTCGCAGTTGGTATGCAAATGACTGCGCTCCTGCTCAGTAAGTCGACGGTCCTTTGGTTTTCCGCTAAGTCGTCCAACGTCTGTGAAAATGTCTGGAACCGTAACATGATATGTTGTCCGTTCGCCTCTATCATCATGCCGAGCAGGTCTTCTGTTTTTGGTCTGAACTTCTGCTGGAAAGTAGTACTCGGCAAAGTTTGAAGTTTCTTCATTGATCATCTGTGCGACTATAGAACCTTCCACCCTACTTAAATTTTTCACCATCTTTTTCAAATGGAACATATACCGCTCATACAGATACATCCATCTATACTGCACAGGACCACCAAGTTCCAATTCTCTTGCCAGGTGAATAACAAGATGCTCCATAACATCAAAAAATGAGGGAGGAAATATCTTCTCAAGGTTGCACTGAATCACGGCTATGTTAGTCTTCAAATTTTCAATACCTTCAAGAGTCACTGATCTCGTGCATAAATCGCGGAAGAAACCACTTATCCCTGCAATTGCTTCATGAACATTTCGTGGTAATAGTTCCTTGAAGGCGAACGGAAGGAGGCGCTGCATCATTACATGGCAATCGTGGCTTTTCAAGCCAGTAAACTTTCCTTCCTTTCTGTCGATACAGTTACGCAAATTTGATGCGTAACCGTCTGGAAATTCCACATCGTTTGAAATCCAATCAAAGAACGCATCTTTTCCCTCTGCATCAAGTCGGTATATGGGAAAAGGAGCCCTACCATTCTCATCAACATGAAGTTCTGAACGAGCACATATATCGACTAAATCCAGTCTTGACTTCAAATTATCCTTTGTTTTACCTTGAACATTAAGGATCGTGTTCATGAGATTGTCAAAAAAGTTCTTCTCAATATGCATGACATCTAAATTATGCCTTAGCAGATGATCCTCCCAGTATGGCAGATCCCAGAAAATACTTTTTTTGTGCCAGTTATGTAGTTCTCCAACAGCATCTACCGGAAAACGCTCATGTCCACCGACGTCTGGCGTCCTTTCTGCACCAAAATCTCTTAGTTGTATCTTCAAATCTTTCCCACAAATTTCCGGAGGTGGACTGTCAAACACCCTCTTGTTCTTCGTAAACAAATTCCTACTCCTACGATATGGATGATCAGGTGGTAGGAATCTCCTGTGACAGTCAAACCAACACGTTTTCCTTCCGTGTTTTAGTTGGAAAGCATCAGTGTTATCTTGACAATATGGACATGATAGCCTTCCATGCGTTGTCCATCCAGACAACATACCATATGCTGGAAAATCACTTATTGTCCACATTAGTACTGCCCGCATTTGAAAGTTTTCTTTACACGAAACATCGTATGTTTCAGCACCTTGAGCCCATAGTTGTTGCAACTCATATATTAGTGGCTGAAGAAACACATCAAGTGATCTCTTAGGATGCTCTGGTCCGGGAACGAGAATCGAGAGAAACAAAAACTCTCGTCGCAAGCACAAGTTTGGGGGTAGGTTGTATGGTGTAAGAATGACGGGCCATAGAGAATACTGTCTTCCACTCTTGCCAAACGGACTGAAACCATCAGTACATAATCCAAGGTAGACATTTCTTCTCTCATACGCAAAGTCGGGATACTTTGATTGGAAATGCTTCCACGCTTTTGCATCTGAAGGATGTCTGATCTCACCATCTGTTGAGTGCTCCGCATGCCATCTCATTGGTTGCGCTGTGCGTTCAGACAGATACAACCTCTGCAACCTTTCCGTCAAAGGTAAATACCACATCCTTTTATATGGCACTGGAACTCTTCCACTCGTATCTTTATAACGAGGCTTTCCACAAAATTTGCATGTAACCCGCTGTTCATCCGCCCTCCAATAAATCATGCAGTTGTCGCTGCATACATCTATTACCTGATACGATAAACCAAGACCAGCTACGAGTTTCTGAACCTCGTAGTATGAACCAGGAGCTACATTATCCTCGGGTAGAATACCTTTTACAAAATCAGCAATCGCATCCACACAGTCTTCAGCCAAATTATAATCTGTTTTAATGCCCATCAATCTTGTAGCAGATGATAAAGCTGAATGACCATCTCTGCAACCTTCGTACAATGGTTGCTTTCCAGCATCCAACATATCATAAAATCTCCTAGCTTCTGCATTGGGTAAATCTTCCCCTCTAAAATGATCATTTACCATCTGCTCAGTACCTACACCATAATCTACATCCGTTCTAATTGGTTCTTCTAATCTAACCGCTGGCTGAGGTTCGCTAGTACTACCATGTTCATAATCAGTTTCCCCATGATGATACCAAATTTTGTAACTTCGTGTAAACCCACTCAAATATAGATGAGTCCAAACATCCCACTCTTTAATAACCTTTCTATTTTTACAATTAGAGCAAGGACATCTTAACATACCTGTTTTTTCTTCCGGTTGTCGGTGAACTAACCCCATGAATTCGGTTATACCTCGTTGGTATTCTTCCGTAAGCAATCTCGTGTTCGGATCCAAATGAGGTCGATCGATCCAAGAACGAAAATAATTTGAAGAAGACATATTTTTTATGAATCAAATTCGTGTGTAAATAGAGTAAGAGGGAGGATGAAGATATGGAATGAATGAAGAGGAAGAGGAGTGCTTGTATTTATAGTTTAAATCCTGCCGACAGACCGAGGAAATTCCGACGGAATTCCGACGGAAAAGGCTAGTTCGTCAGAATTTCCTCGGAATTTTGTAAAATCCCCCAACGGCTCTCTAACGGCTATAATATTTCCTCGGAATTCATCGATTTTTTCCGAGGAACCCATTTTCCCTCGGAATTTCCTCGGAATATTCCGACGGATAGATATTTCCTTGGAATTCCGTCGGTATATTCCGAGGAAATTCCGAGGAAACCCAATTTTGTGCTTCCTCGGAATTTCCTCGGAAATTCCTCGGGATATTCCGAGGATTTCATTTTCCGTCGGAATGTCTGTCAGAATACTGCTGTTTTCTTGTAGTGACGATCGACCTTTATATATGTAACCAAAATAATTATAAAAATCGACATATGTGTAACCAAATGAACTACCCATCAATGGTCCCGTGATAGATTTATCATCATGATCTCCGTTCAAAGTATACTAGCTACATGGTCCCGGTTTTAACTTAACGATTCAGACACTTTATTTGTAAGTGATACAACATTTATAGTCGGTAATATCTAAAACACAAAGTTGCAAAAAAAATATCTAAAACACAAACTAGACTATCGAAATATCTCTGTTTATGTTGGTGCATGTACAAAAGAGAAACAAACGACGAACATACGGAGTGACGTGTAAATGTAAGACTAATGCATAACCCAAAATTTGTAGTCTATAATATCAAAACCGGTTTTGGGTAAAGCCAAATGAAACATCCACCTCAATTGTTCAAATTTTTTGAAGAAATTTGAATAGATAAAGGCCCATAAATTGTAAAAAAAAATTATGAAAATCTTTATTAAATCGGTTACAGCTCCCAAAATCTTAAGATTGGTTAAATTCATATTGACACAGTTGAAAACATTGTTTTATTTTAAAACATATCATTGTTAGAGCATGATTAACCCCATCTCTTAAGTGGGTTCTTAAGAGGTGGGTCCCACAATTTTCTCTAAAACCACATCTTCCTTTTCTTCTCCAAGAGGCAAGTTTGGTGGGTTCTTGTACTGTTCGCGGGCCCCACTGACACGTGGCGGCCCGCGATTGGTTCGTTTTTAATTTTTTTAAAAAAAAATAAAAAATAAAAAAATAAGAACCCAAATGGAGTTTTAAGGGTTAATGGTGCTCTTATTTATCCTAGAATTAGCTTATTTAGCTTATTTTTAATGGTCAGTTTTATATCTATATATGTCACAATCAATCCCTCGTATAGTAGTTGCACTAGTAGTGGTGATTATGCTTATATTTGCATATAAAAGTAATGATGTTAGCTGTCATGAACACATTTGATATTCAATGTATTTTGGAAAACTATTATACTAGCTTGTTACTAGAGGGTTGGATTCTTTCTTTTGTCACCAATTTAGGTTTGGATTCGATGCATTTACATGACATAATGAGTTCCGATATTTTAAACATAAATATTTTGTCTATTAATTATCAAGCAACAACAATACTAATTTTGATTATCCGGAACCAAAAAGAGGCAGAGGGCAGTTAAATACATTCCATAGTCTACGGTGCAAGAATCAAAAGGCACAGCTTGTAAGGAAAAATATACATATATATTATAATTAGTACTTTGTTATGTATTCGGATGAACTTAAAGCGTAAAAATATGAGAGGAAATTAATTATTGAGGGAAAAGTTTTTTTTTGTCTATGTGATTTCATTTAATTAATTTTGTGAAATTGTTTTAAGGAGAGTCGATAAAGGACAATGATCAGATGTCCCATTCCAAATGATTTAAGGAGAGTCGATAAAGGACATTTTGGAGACAAGTGATGAATGAACATAGCTCAAAAACGGAACTTGAAAATGAATGAAAAGAAAGAGATAATTTTTATTTAATCTATAGTTGATGTAGAAGGAAGAATAAAAATGAATATGACGAACACTGCCTTGGTTCAAAGTATGTTGTTTACATGCATTTAGTTAGCTAGTGGTACATGAACCCACGTTTTTAAGTATATATACATGCTACTAATTAATTCCAACAAAAACAAACAAAAGTAATATTATATGCACCAACGGGGTCTTGTCAAAGGTTTGACTTATGTTGTGATAATGTTTTATTTGTTTTAATGGGAATATAATTTATGTTCAATCGTGGGATAGATCGAATGGTGTCACTTAAAAGGTCATCCCCACATACAACCCTTGGAAAAAATATTATATCCGCGTCCATTTCACTAATTTTTTTGAAAAAACCTGCAAGATTTACGGATAGTTTTAATTAAAATTAAATGATTATTTTCATTATATTTTTTTAAAAAAATAAAATTTATATATTTTCATTATTTTAACAAATGTAAAAATATTTTGTATAATTAAGTTCTATAAAAAAATTAAATATAGTTTTAAATCATTTTTTAAAAAAATTACGGGTTGGAAAATACATGCGGCCGACCAGTATCCATCTCACGTAAAACAAATTCAACATGCATTTATATATACAATTCAAAAAATCTAAACCAGTCGACCGAATCCACCTTGCGGTAGGTAAAAAGGGAGGAAACCCACCGATATAACTCAAATTCTCAGCTATATCCACTTAGAGTTATGCTTGGATGCCCTTAATACATAGAACCACACATTGGTAATCATCCCAATATGTAAAAAGTGTCTTAGATATTCAAAACAGAAAAAATCAGAGAACAAAAAAGTTGGTGTAATGCTTAATCTTTTTTCTTTTGTGCCCTTTATACATAGAACCACACATTGGTTTTCATCCAAATATGTAAAAAGTGTGTCTTAGTAATACATAAATATTCAAAACAGAAAAAAATCGAGGAACAAAAAGGCTAGTGTAATGCTTATAGAACCACAACTTCAAGAATCAAAAGACCAAACTTCAAATAAGAATACTCTCTTATTAATGCTCAAGAAACTTCACAAAACTTAAGTTCTCAAATCACCCACACGATTTACATAATGTCTTTCATCGACATTTATATATAAATCATAAAGACCTAAACACACTTAACATAGGATAGTTAGATACTCCTAACTATAAAAGACTTTCCTATTTCCAAAACATGTAGCTTGATCCTTAAGCTACTCCAAGCTTATCAACATTCTCCCCCTTAAGCTTGATCTCATCTTCACACACATTTCGAACTCCAATAAGATCTCTCATCTCTTTGAACTTGATCCTTCCAAGTGATTTAGTAAGAATGTCCGCCTTCTATTCATTACCTGGAACATGTATAACTTCAACTTGCTCCTTTTCAACGCATTCTCTTATGAAGTGAAATATTCGATGTATGTGTTTACTTCGTCCATGAAACACAGGGTTTCTTGAAAGCGCAATTGCAGATTTGTTGTCGACTTTAATGGTCACGCGTTTACTCTCTTCTCCAATAGCTTCACCTAAGAGTTCTTGAAGCCAAATAGCCTGCTTTGCTGCCTCGGTAGCTGCCATAAACTCAGCTTCACATGATGATAATGTGACAATCTCTTGCTTTGTTGAACTCCAAGTGATAGGCGCCTGACCAAGATAGAATATATGTCCCGAAGTACTTTTGCCATCATCTAAGTCCACATTGTGAGAACTATCACTGTATCCTATCAGCTTCACATTATTTCCCCGAAGGTAGAACAATCCAAGAGAGCTCGTTCCTCGGAGGTATCTAAGAATCGCCTTTAGTGCTGCACTATGAGACTCTTTAGGAGCATGCATATATCTGCTGAGAACTCCAACGCTAAAGGATAAGTCAGGACGAGTGTGGAGTAAATATCGGAGACAACCAATACGTCGACGGTACTCTGTTTCATCAGTACTTCTTTCGTCTTCATGCTTTGAGAATTGAGCATTTAGCTCCATCGGCACATGATCCAAGTTACATGACTCCATTCCAGCTTCTTCTAAGATTCTCCGAGCATATCTGTCTTGCTTGAGTATAATACCGCCGTTGAACTGCACAACTTCTATTCCCAACTAGTATGTTAGCTTACCAAGGTCACTCATCTCGAATTTTGTGGTCATCTTTTCTTTAAACTTAGAAATAGCGACAAGAGATGATCCTGTAACAAGTAGATCGTCCACGTATACTACCACAATGAGGAGATCCTGTTTTGCTTCCTTGCGATAGAGGCTTGGCTCCTTAGAACATCTCTTAAAACCTAGTCCACGCAAGATGTGATTCAGTTTTATGTTCCAGGCTCTAGGTGCTTGGCGCAAGCCATAAAGAGCCTTCTTAAGCTTATACACCTTTTGTTCTTCTCCTGGAACAATAAAACCCTCTGGTTGCTTGACAAACACTTCTTCTTTTAGTTCTGCATGAAGGAATGCGGTTTTAGCGTCGAGATGATGTATCTCCCAGCCATGAGATCCTACCAAAGCAATGATTAATCGAATGGTTTGTATACGAGCTACTGGACCGAATACTTCATCGTAGTCTACTCCATGACGCTGAACGTACCATTTTGCAACCAACCTCGCTTTATATTTACTAATAGTTCCATCAGCATTGCGTTTGACTTTGAAAACCCACTTTACTCCTATAGGTTTCACGCCATCAGGGAGTTCCACAAGATCCCATGTGTTGTTCTTTTCTATCGAGAGTATTTCATCCTTACAAGCTTCTATCCAGACCTCTAACTCCTTAGCTTCATTAAAATCCCAAGGTTCATCATTGATGATCATTAATAATCGCTCACCTTCCACTTCAGCAAGAAGAACATAATCATCGAGATAAGAAGGTTGAGTTCTTGCCCTTGTTGATCTTCTAGGTTGTGTATTGTCTTCTTCACCCTCGACTTCATCGTTAAGCTCCTCATCGTCCTCATGTACATTCTCATCCTCAGTAACTTCTATGTCTGGAGTCTCTTCCTCTAAATCACTTAAACGCTTTGTATTTATCTCAAACTCTCCATGATCATTATCTTTCATGCGTTCTTCAGAGTTCCATATCCATTCTTTCTCCTCATCAAATATGACATCGCGGCTCACCACAATCTTTCTACTCTTTGGATCATAAAGGCGATATGCCTTTGATCCTGGCTCCACGCCAAGATGAACCAGAGCAAGTGATATGTCATCTAATTTCTTCCTTCCAACGGTTTTAGTTGCAGCGTAGCAAACGCATCCGAATACTTTCAGGTGAGCAAGGTTTGGTTTTCTCTGTCTTAGTGCTTCATACGGTGTGCTTAGATCCAATGATCTTGTCGCAACTCTGTTTATCAAATAGGTTGCGTGCCTTATTGCTTCACCCCAAAGTTGATTTGGCATACTCATGTGTTTTAAAATGCTTCTTGTCATCTCTAGCAACGTCCGATTACGTCTTTCTACCACTCCGTTCTGCTGTGGCGTGTACGGCGCGGTAAGATGACGATTGATACCGTTGATGTTACAGTATGTCTGGAATTCGTGAGAAACAAATTCACCTCCTCTATCGGTTTGAAGTGTTCCAATCTTGGCTTGTGTTTCTTGCTCGGTAAGTTGCTTAAACCTTTTGAATTTTTCAAACACTTCATCTTTTGTTTCCAACAATATGGTCCACATATATCGTGAGTGATCATCGATAAGCACAAATGCATATCTCTTGCGTGCTGGTGTCGCTGGAGTTATAGGACCACAGAGATCAGCATGAATAAGCTCGAGAGGTTTAGATGCTCTGTACGTCGTCGCCTGTGGAAAAGACTTCCTGGTCTGTTTTCCTCGCAAACATGAGTCGCATGTCTCAATGATGTGACCAATATCCGGAACCCCGACAACTATGTCCTTGTTAACCATCAGCCTTATCGTATCTTTATTAATATGGCCCAACCGTGCGTGCCACATAGCAGAGTTCGTCGAGGCCTTTAGTTGTAAGCACTTCACTGTCTCGACATTGAGAGAGACCTTGTATAATCGGTTATTTGATCTTGTTGTCTTGACCATCAGCTGCCCTGTCCGATCTAGCAACGTTAATGTGTTCCCTTTCATGTTTACTTCACACCCTACTTCTGTGGCTTGTCCCAAGCTCACGATATTGCTTTTCAACGTAGGTATGTAATAGACGTTGTTGAGAACCTTTTTGTCTCCTCCTTTAAACACAAATCAAACTGAGCCTTTTCCCACTATGTCCACTCGTGAATCATCTCCAAACCTCACTTTCCCGGTGATGGTTTCATCAAGCTCATAGAAGAAGAGACGGTTACCACTCATGTGGTTGCTGGCGCCATTGTCTAGATACCACACATCCTTCGTATCTCCTGCGGTTTCAAAGGTGCTAGGGTTTACTTTTCTTTCGTTGAGAAAGACTACTTCGTTCATCATTAATGTATCTGCTTCTAGAGTGTCTTCATCCTTTTTTTCAATCGT
This sequence comes from Brassica napus, assembly GCF_020379485.1. Taxonomy (NCBI): domain Eukaryota; kingdom Viridiplantae; phylum Streptophyta; class Magnoliopsida; order Brassicales; family Brassicaceae; genus Brassica; species Brassica napus. Next base: position 5,623,148 of record NC_063447.1, read on the forward strand.
CTCTTGAAACTTTAGTTTCAGATCTGGGCAGTCTTGAACGTAATGTCCAAGCTTGTCACACCTAAAGCATGTTATGTGTGAAGCATATCCCCCTCTTCCTTGCTTATAAGCATCTCTTTGTTGCTGAAAAGACCCGTAGCGCCCGCGGCCTCTGCCTCTCCAGTTTTGCCGTCCACGTCCCCGACCTCGATTACTATAGTTGTTTCCATATTTTTCTTGGTTCGAAGAGTCAGTATACATCAATTTGCCAGAGTCATCATGCGTATCTTCTTCTTCTTCAGTGATTCTTTCTTCATACGCCTTAAGTCGTCCAACTATATCCTCAAAACTTGTTACGTTGAGGTCCAGAACTTGTTCAAGAGAAGCAACTATATGAATATACTTCTTTCTTGGTAAGCTCTTCAAGAACTTCTTGACAAGTTTTGGCTCTTCAATTATCTCTCCCAAGGAAGCAGATTTTGAAGATATTTCGGATAGTTTGCCGACGAACGCATCAATACTATCTTCATCTTTCATCTTAATTCTGTCGAACTCCGCCATCAAGGTTTGTAGTCTAGCCTCACGCACTCTCTCGGCTCCAACATGACATGTCTGTATGGCATCCCAAACTGATTTTGCTGTGTCCAAGTCTCCAACGTGCAAAGTTAACGCCTCGGGTATAGATTGGAACAAGAGGGCAATAGCCATATTGTTCTTGTCTTCTACCTTGCTCCCGGGGTCGATTGCCTCCCAAACTTTGTTGACTTTAAGCGCTATTTTCATCCTCATTGCCCAGACTATATAATTTGTAGAGTTCAGCATCGGAAACTTGATGGTGGTGGAACCACCATCTTTTTTATTCAATTCGATTTCTTCTTTCACTTCCGCCATCGATTTTTTTATTTTTTTTCCTTTAAGCTCTGATACCAAATATAGAATCACAACTTCAAGAATCAAAAGACAAAACTTCAAATAAGAATACTTTCTTATTAATGCTCAAGAAACTTCACAAAACTTAAGCTCTCAAATCACCCACACGATTTACATAATGTCTTTCATCGACATTTATATATAAATCATAAAGTCCTAAACACACTTAACATAGGATAGTTAGATACTCCTAACTATAAAGGACTTTCCTATTTCCAAAACATGTAGCTTGATTGTAGCTTGCTCCTTAAGCTACTCCAAGCTTATCAACAATGCTGAATTTCTTTTTTCCCCTTTGTGCATTAGAAATAGAGGATATATTTTAAATATTCTTTATTTGTCCAATTCGTTTGCAGTAAGTGTATATGTTTTTCTGTTTTTGTGTCTTTTAGTTGCATGTTTTCTCGTCTGCGGTAATTTGTGATGGGGTGTTGTTTATAATAACTAAAGAAAATTTAATGTGCATGGTTAGATTTGTTTTATATGAATTAATTCTTAGAATTTATACCACTGTAATTTTGCAGAGGATTGTGTGCTAATATAATTTTATTTGACAGCAACGTACACAGACACCATTAAAACTCTGTAAACCCAATTGATAATTTGATGTCCATCTGAACTACGAAAGACAATTGTTTCTGAACATTATATACTAGACTGTCTGTCTTTGTATTTTGCGTTAAAAACATATAGAATTTCTCAATGTCTAAAACTTTTTCCTAGTATGAGAATGTCTTCCAAGTATGTTGCATAAGCAGCAAGTCATTCTTTAGGTTCCAAAATCATTTCACTAGCTGAAAATAATCTGTTAAAAAAAATTACTTACATGAAATTTTATTGATTTCTTCATGCTTTCCATGATCCGAATGAATACTTCGATTTCTCCGAATCATTTAATGGGGTTTGGTTTGAACAAAGGAACATGCAGTAGATGAAGTTCTTTCGAAAGGTTAATTACTTTTCACCATCGGTGTAAACGAGTAGACAACTCGTTTATGAAAAAAATATTATAAGCTAATTTTGTTTAACAATTTTGGTTAAAACGGTCCATATATATTGGTCAACCACTGATTTTTAATAAAATATCTAATTACCGTGTAATAATATTTTTAAACAATACTTTTCATCAACAATTGAAAAACTTTTAAATGAATAATAAACAAAAATATTTCATACAAAATATAACGAAGAGTTTTTTCGTAACGCAACAAAGAAAATTATATAAATCAAATATCTTTAATGGACAAAATTGACGCCAACAAATACTATAGATTAAATAAAAATGTTGTTAGAAATCGGCGACGGCCTTCGAAATGGGTGGATAGCCCAAGTGTGCCTTTTCTGTACCAAACAGAAAAAAATCGTCAAAATGGTCTGCACAAACCACACAATAGCCATTTTCTATATTTCCACCCCTATCGATATTTCCAAAACCATCTTCGAATTTACTGGGTGTGTCTGATTGCATACTCACGAAATTTTAGGACGGGGCACAATTATTAAAAATTTGTTTTTTATGTAAAAATATTATTAAAATATAAATTAAAAATTATTCAACTAAGCCATGAAACAAACTACAAAATATGATTTGATTACACAATTTTTGATAAAATTAAAAAATACGTTGAAGTATGAAAACATCATCTATTTTAAAAAATAAAAAAACTCTATAAAATATCAACTATTTTGAAACGGAGGAAATATTACACAATAGTTTTTAATTATAGGGTCCAAATGGTGACTTAAGAAATTAATGGGAATAGTCAATTCCTATTCATTCCGTAAAAATTACACCTTTGTAATTTCTTGAATTTTAAAGAACTACGGAAGAAAAACATTTCTTATCAAAATTGATATAGAACAAAAAGAATAAATATTCATTTTCATTCTTTTATTTTGTTTCTATTCATTCGTATTCTTGTTTTAATGGTCACTAGCTGTATTCTTATTTGCTTCCACTCCCATTTATTGACTCACTAATTATATAACCCCTAGACTAATCACAGAGATATTGTGATTGATTGGTTCTGCTTTTTTTATAAGAATTTGTTCAAAATAGATCATGATGATTTGATGGTCCAACTAATCATCTTTAATGTGGGTTCTTAAATTAAGTATATAAATATTAATATTATATTAACATCTATAATTTATTATATCTTTATCTGTAATTTATTATATTTCAGAATTTGTATGAAAAATTTAACTGAAAATGCTCTAAGTAAGTATATCTCAAGTTCAATTAGTTTATGAGTGCTGATTTGTAACTTCATACATGGATACGTATGAAAAATTAAGAGAATTCTTTTTGTTACCAATTAAATTTGTGACTTTTGAACCACATTATTTTTGGTCAGGAGAGCAAAAAAAATTATTTTGCAAGATTTTGTTCATTAAAATAAAAACAAATACGCACATTCGTATGACCGTCGAAAGTTATGGATCGAAGCTTCGTATATGTGTGGCTGGTTATAAAATATAAGTAAAACCTTGTCTGAATGTATCCACTTGTAATCTATAAATTCGATTTTAACCCGCACGTTTGTACAAATATTTTTTCATTTTATAAATGTATTTGATGTTATTACAAATGTTTTAGTTATATAATTTTTTTTAGTGTTATATATTATATAACTCTATAATATCATTGTTTATAATAATACATAGTGATTTGTTTAATATATTTATTTTTTATTATTTTTATTATTTACGAATATATTTTTGAATTAAGTACAATAAAATAACAATTTGAAATAATCAAATAAATAATCTCTTCCAAAATATGTTTTTTCTTTAATTTATACATTTGGCATATAATACATTTTTAAAAATTATTTATTTATATTATAAAAATATATATGTTTAAGAAAATATATATTTACATGTTGTGTTTATAAAAATATACTTTAACATATGTCATTTAGTATTTTACGGGATTTATAAGTAAAACACTGTTTTGTTTAAATAATAAAACCATATTATTTTAGTAAATTTTATACATAGTAGCATCTATCAAATTATTTTAGTAAATTTTATTGATATATGATATTTTTTGGATTTTATGATATATTTTTTTCAATTCAGATTTCAAAATATTAGATTATTTTAATTTTTACAACATATTTTATTTTTTCGTGGTGCATTTTAAAAAGTTATTTGTTATTATCTATGATTTTATCATTTGTAAAATTTAAAATATTATTATTTTGAATTTGGATATTTATTTTCAAAATTTTATATTTTGTCAAGAAAACTTTGGAAAATTACGCAACTATTTTTGAGTTTGGAAGATTACATGAATTTTGAATTTTGTTTTTTTACTACATTAATACATTATTTTATGAAAACTATTTGAACTTTTGGTAATGTTTTCTAAATTTTCTAACTGATTTTTTTTATAATTAAATTAAAAAGTTATAATTAAAATTTGATTTGTCATTAATATTTTAAATGAATTATTAAAATTTCATAGTTTTCTGATATCATATTTTAAAAATAGTATATGAACTAAAGATTATTATATAACATTATATTTTTTTATATAAACATTTTTAAACAATATATTATTGAGTGTTTCAAAAAATAAAGATAACATATAGTTGTAGATATAAAAGCTTAACCTATGTTCATAAATTTATTTTTGTATAAAAATATTATGCAGTTTACAAATTTTAACTCATTTTAATGATGAGTGATATTTATTTAAATGATTTTTTTTTTTTAAAATAAAATTTATTAGTTTACCTATTTAATATATATTTCATATTTAATTCATAAATCACTTCTATTTTCATAATATAATTACAAAATTTATAAAATAGTATAGAATTTTTTATTTTCTTATTTTATAATATAATTTTAATTAATATTGATTTATAATAATATTATATTACTTTTTACGAAATTAATTAATGTGTTATTTTATAAAAATATTTAAAGTTTAGTAAGATTTTATTAAATTTTTTCTCAACAGATTTTGTTATAATTAAAAAAAAAAAATTATATTTGGTTTATTATTAATGCAAATAATTAAATATGTCATATTAACTAATTATTTAAGTGGTCCTTCTATGACTTGTTAATAGTAGATAAAATAAAGACCCTAAATTAATAGATTAGATTAGAGAAAGTTGACAAAAAAAAACTATTAACCATTATTTTAATTACTTGAATTCACACATGTTAATAGAGCACATCTTAATTTAATTCTTGAACTCATTTCCAATATAAAATGATTTCTATATAGTATTATTTAATTTAACATCCTCAAAACCACGGCTTAAAAAAATTATATGTCCATAAGTTGACGACTAATGAAAGTATATCCCATAATATTACCAAGTGTTCATCATACTGAAGTTCAATTATCTTGACTTACAAATTGCATAGACTTACTAGTTGATATATATAGAATAACCTATGATGGATATAACTATTTCAAATTAAATTAGTTAGAGTGCTGATTTGTAACTTCATAAATGGATTTATATGAAATTATGAGACTTATTATTTTTATTTATCAATTAAATTCGTTTGAACCACAATATTTTTATATTTTAATTCTCAAGATTATGTTCATTAGGCTACAAAGAATATGAACTTTCGTATATATGATTAAACCGTATATAAAAGTGATGGATCGAAGCTTCTCATGTGCCTGGCTGGTTCTAAACTGTCAAAATGTTCCGCTTGTAATCCACTTGATTAAACTACTAACCATTATTTTACTTGAATTTACACATGTTCGTATATAGCACATCTTACTTTTTTCACATCTTACTTTTTTTTTTGTCAACGACACACATCTTACTTTATTATTGAAACTATTAGACACAAAGCGTCCCACATCGGTAGTTGGAATAGAACCTAAGTAATATATAAGATAGATGGATCACTACACTTATCACCAATTAGTTTTATGTTAGAAACCCGTCTAGCTTAACATGGTATCAGAGCCCGATCCACGAAGTCTAACCCGATCCATCGATTTAACCCAAAGTTGGTCTATCGATCCTTGTCCGAGCATTCCGAGATTGATGCTAAAAGAGCCATCATCTCGAGAGGGAGTATTAGACGCAAAGTGTCCCACATCGGTAGTTGGAAGAGATCCTAAATAATATATAAGATAGATAGACCACTCCAATTATCACCAATTGGTTTTAGGTTGGAAGTCCGTGTAGCTTAGCAGAAACTCCCTTCCAATACAAAATGATAATATACATTCCACGCGGACAGAAAATAAAAGTTTCGCTCGAATTATCAACCTGTCATACACGTGGTCGTTCTCAGAGCTTCGCCTTAATCTAGCGAGCGATTGATAAATTTATCTAACACACTAATATTTTTTTCAATCATCGGACAACTAAAGTATATTTCATTTGATCAGCATCTAAATTATGGTTTCATATATAATTCAAGAAAATTCTTAGGGTTTCCAAAGGACAAACTATTGTTAAGTAGACGCAAATATCACTACAAGAAAACAGGGGGATTCTGATGGCCGAAATCGTCGGAAATTCGTCGGAATCGGTCTATTCCGACGAATTTCCGACGAACCCGTCCGTCGGTATCGTTTCGTCGGAAAAAAAAAATTCGTCGGAATTTCGTCAGAAATTCCGACGACTTTCTGACGAATACCGAAAAACGTCATTCTGACGAACTTCCGACGATATTACGATGCGGCTACACGAGACCAGAGTTCATCGGAAAACTACAATTCCGACGAACGTGGTTCCTCGGTTTATTCCGACGAACTTTGGGCGTCGGAATTTACCGACGGACATCGGTCGTCGGAATATACCGACGAACCACGTTCGTCGGTATATTCCGACGGAAATGAGTTTGTCGGTAAATTCCGACGGATATATGTCCGTCGGTATATTCCGACGACCGTTGTCCGTCGGTATATACCCTTTTTTTTTTACAAATTAATTTTGCATTTTTATATATTTTTTGATATTAATAAATTTAAAAAATTGGAAATTTAAAACTAATAATATTATAAAATTTAAATTCATAAAAACCGAAATAGGAAAAAAACATTCATAAAGTTTAAAATTCATACAAACCGAAATAGAAAAAAAAAACATTCCGAAAGTTTTATAAAGCCGAAATAAACTAAGATGAACTCGAAGACATCAAACGATCTAGCTTCTGCATAATCTCGGTGTTGAACTTCTTCTGGGATGCCAACTCAGCAAGGATAGTGGCATTCTCCGAACGGATAGTGGCATTCTCCGAAAGGATAGTGGTGTTCTGCTCCTCCAATGCCCCAATCCGTTCATCTTTGTCATGTAGCTCCTCGAGAATCATGGGATCGGCATACGGAGCTTGCGAAGAAGATGCCGGATACGAAGAAGCACGACGGGCCAACCCAACTAAACGGCCTCCTTTCCTTTTAGGAACCGCCTACAAAAATATTTAAAGTAAGTAAATATGGACAAGTAAGTAATCGACATTATAAAAAAAATATATTAATAAAAAAAATTACCTTTTCAACCATCTCATTTATTTGCAATAGAGACAGGTTGGTTGAAGCTCCCGTGGAGTCGCCGTCATCAGAGAGAGGCTGAGATTGAGAAACTATCTCAGCTTCCACCAAATCAACTACACCTCTGATCACGGGGTCCTGAATTTGACCCGTCGTCTTGTTAGTGTGAGCCACCTTAATGAGTTGGAGACGATCAACGGGATTACCGTCATTTGCTTCGATCTAAAAAAACCGCCATTATTAGCCAAAAAATATATAAAATATTTATTTAAAAAATATAAAGATAAATAATAATAAAAAACTTACAAGTTCATCCTCCTTAGTAGACATGGAGCAAGCGCCGAGGTTGTGCACATACATACCTTTCCCGCCACGATCGCTCTTCCGGTTCCTGGAGTTCCTAGAAGACGTCTCTGCAGTGTCTTCCCTCTCCCAATGAGCTATCAACTGCTCCCACACCCCCCCGTTGATGAACCGTGGCTTCTTGTTCTTCTGCCAAACTGTCTTCCACGCGTTTATCTGCTTTGTGTAAGAGTCCATGGCCTTTTCGTTGAATTTCTTACGGACTGTTTCCGTAAGATCGGAGTGCCAGTTGAACTCTTGCTACAAAACAAACACAATTTAATAAGTAAATATATGTAAAAAAATGTAAAAACTTAAAAAAAATGAAGGGTTACTATACCGCAAACTGACGAAACCACAACTCTCGTTCGTCGGAAGGGATCACACTCCACTTTGGATATCCAAAACGGAGCATGGAGTACATCATCTGGTTGATGCTCCGGCTAATGCCATTTTTCGACTTGGTGAACCTTTAAAAAAAAATACAAGTTAGCAAGTTAATTAAAGCAAAAAATATAACGGTACAAATAAAAAAAAATACTAACCAAGTGCTATGGCCTCGTCGTGGGTTGAGTTGGAGAAACGGGAGATGCTCTCGACCTGGTTGTTGAACCAATAGATGAACCGGCATGACCCCCGGATCCTGTTGAGCAGCAGCGTGAGGGGCAGCGTGAGGGGCAGAGGGAGCTGGAGCGGGAATATATGCGGGAACCGAGTCATGAGACGATACCGATGCACGGGAACCGCTCACCGAACTACGTCGAAGACGGGCTGCGGGGCGGGCTTCATCCTCGGCCCTAAAAAAAAAAAATTAACCCATCAAACATATTTTCATTTATATATTTACAAAAGGTTTTATAAACGTTTTAAAAAAAACTATTAAACCTATATATATATATATATATATATATATATATATATATATATATATATGTATACAAAATTATAAAAAATTTATAAATATAGAAAAATGTTGTTAAAAATTTATAAATGAAGAAAAATGTTGTTAAATATTTATATTTTAAAAAAAAAATGTTGTTAAATATTTATTAGTGGAAACTTAAAAAAAAATATAAAAAATTTTAAAATTTTAAAATTTTTACTATACATGATTTACATATATATATATATGTATACAAAATTATAAAAAATTTATAAATATAGAAAAATGTTGTTAAAATTTATAAATGAAGAAAAATGGTGTTAAATATTTATATTTTTTTCAAAAAAACGTTTTTAAAAATCAAAAAACGTTTTTAAAAATCAAAAAACGTTTTTAAAAATCAAAAAACGTTTTTAAAAAAAAAAAAAAACGTTTTAAAAAATAAAAAAACGTTTTTAAAAATCAAAAAATGTTCCAAAAAAAACTAAAACAACAATCCTAACTTATATATCCTAAACTATCCATTCAATCCTAAAATGTTCAATCAAACAACCTAAAATCCGAGATCAACTTCCAAAACCCTAAACAATTGAAAAAAAAAAGGTTTGGGATGATTCTTACATGATTTGGGGTTTGGGGAAGAGATAGGAGGGTGAGGAGAGGATTCGCCGGTGAAGAGAGGCCGGAATCGCCGGAGAGTCGCCGAAATCGCCGAAATCGCCGGAGAGTTTTGAGAGAGAGAGAGGCCGCGGAGATAACGAAGAAGAAAGGAGAAGGGTTTTTATTTCCGTGGATTCCGACGGACACGGGTTCGTCGGTATTCCGTCGGTATATTTAAAATATACCAAATGCCGATTCGCGAAAATTTTCAAGCGGTTTGGTTCTCCCGGGCTAATTGAAATTCCGACGGAACGTGTCCGTCAGTATTTTCCGACGGACACATTCCGTCGGTATATTCCGACGGAATTCCGACGACTTAGTGTTTAGGGTGTTCTTTTCAAGTTTCTAAATGCAAAATCCAAACCTTTGATAATATATATAGTATTTGCATAAAGATTTAACAATAAAAATGTTTTATAACACGATTTTACACAACAATATTTTTTGTAGTGTAAGCTTATATAAATATGATTGTATAAGTACATAATGTTAAGATGAGATGTTATGAAAACAATGATATGCATACATAAATATTTTAATGAGTTGTTATATTTGAACGGTTGCGATCTAATACTATACTAAACACTTATTATGTGTTATTTTCATAGTTTTGGCATCTAAATTTATAGATTTTTATGATTGAAACTTTATAGAAAAACATGTCGTCGGTATTTCGTCGGAAAATACCGACGACATTCCGACGAACTCGACAAGTTCGTCGGAATGTCGTCGGTATTTTCCGACGAAATACCGACGACCTTTCCAATTTTCAATGAAACCCGTTGTCGTCGCTATGTCGTCGGTATATTGCGAGGGATTTCCGACGGACCATTAAAAAAAAAAAAAAAAAAAAAAACTAATCAGAATCTTCTGAATCTTCATCAAACTCCCCAACCTCGGCTTCCGGCTCTGAATGTACGACAGCATCATGTCCAAACACAGTCAAATTCTCAACGAGTTGAACATTTTCCAAATCTTCAACTGCCTGGGCGTTGCTGGTAGACTCTGGTTGCAATGGTTCATCATCATCAGAAGTTCCATCCACTCGTCCTCTTGGGTTGATTTGCGTTACAGTAACCCATGGATCGTCTCTGTACGTCACCCGAGGGTAACTGATGTAGCACACCTATACATATCAATTATACAAAGTATTAGTTCAATATATAACATTAATTAATTATATTGGTAAAAAATTATGAATATATTGACATACCTGATCAGCTTGCGAACCAAGAATGAAGGGATCATAATATTGAAGTTTCCGCCGCGAATGAACTGATGTAACACCAAACGCATCAATCTTCACTCCTCTATCTGGGGTGGTGTCATACCAATCACAATAGAATACTACACAACGCAATCCAACCATTCCAGGAAATTGGATTTCCAATATTTCTTTTATGTTGCCGTAGTAGACATCGTCACCAGAAGAAGATGAAACACCAGCATCATATGTTGTCTTAGAATGACCTTTCCTTGTGAATGCATATCCTCGCGTACAAAATTTAGGATATGATTTGACCACATAGTTTGGTCCCTGCACAAATTCGCGTATCCAATCATCGAACACAAGACCTCTGGCCAAACCATCATTCACCTATAAAAAAAAACATATATGATTGCAAAATTAATTAGTTTATATATATTAAATTTAAACTAATCATTTGCATAGGGTAATAGGATATATGACTCACATAACTACGAAGCCACGCAGCAAATCCGTTATCTCTAAGTTGTCGAAGCTCATCTTCTGTTGCATGCCTGTGAGTCATACGCAACTCCGCCATATATACACTATATACAAAAATATTATCAATATGAAATAAATTTATTGAATATTAATCTAACAATAAATGAATAAATATTTTTACCTCTCATATTGTAGAACATCTTCACAGTTGGTGAGCAAATATGTTTGCAAATGAGCGTTCTCAGTGTCCGTAAGTCTCCGCTTCGTGAATTTTCCACTAAGTCGTCCTATTTCCTTGAACATGCTTGGGACAGTAACATGATATGTTGCTCTCTCCCCTCTATCATCATGCCGAGCAGGTCTTCGGTGTTTTGTTTGCACTTCTGGTGGAAAATAATTTTCAGCAAAGATTGCAGTTTCTTCATTGATCACCTGTGCCACTATAGATCCTTCCACCCTGCTTTGATTTTTGACCATCTTCTTCAGATGATGCATATAACGCTCAAAAATATACATCCATCTGTACTGCACAGGACCACCAAGTTCCAATTCTCTTGCGAGATGAATAGCAAGATGTTCCATTACATCAAAGAATGATGGAGGAAATATCTTCTCAAGGTTGCACATGCTGACTGGTGCGTTTGTCTTCAAATTATTAATACCCTCTTCAGTCAATACTCTGCTGCATAAGTCACGGAAAAAAACACTAATCCCTGCAATTGCTTCATGAACATTACGTGGCAATAATGCTGAAAAGGCAAACGGAAGGAGGCGCTGCATAATTACATGACAATCATGACTCTTCAAGCCAGTAAACTTTCCTTCGCTTCTATCAACGCAGTTCCCCAAATTTGATGCATATCCGTCAGGAAATTTCACTTTCTCTGTAATCCAATCAAAGAACTCTTCTTTTCTAGCACCATCTAGCCGATAAATGGGAAAAGGGGCCGTACCGTTCTCATCAACGTGAAGTTCAGAACGATCACAAATATCGACTAAATCCAACCTTGACTTCAAATTATCCTTCGTTTTACCTTGGATGTTAAGGACTGTGTTCATCAGATTATCGAAGAAGTTCTTCTCAATATGCATGACATCTAAATTATGCCGCAATAGATGACTCTCCCAATATGGTAGATCCCAGAAAATACTCTTTTTGTGCCAGTTATGTAGCTCTCCAACCGCATTGACTCGAATGTTTTCATGTCCACCTACATCTGGCGTCCTTTCTGCATCAAAATACCTAAACTGCTTCAACAAATCTTTCCCACTAACTTCCTCAGGTGGACCATCAAACACCTGCTTGTTCTTCGTAAACGAAGTCTTACTCCTGCGGTATGGATGATCAGGTGGTAGAAATCGTCTGTGACAGTCAAACCAACACGTTTTCCTTCCGTTCTTTAGTTGGAAAGCATCTGTGTCATCTTGACAATATGGACATGATAGCTTCCCATGTGTTGTCCATCCAGATAACATACCATATGCTGGAAAGTCACTTATTGTCCACATAAGTACTGCCCGCATCTGAAAGTTTTCTTTGCGCGAAACATCGTATGTCTCAAAACCATGCGCCCATAGTTGTTGCAACTCATATATTAGTGGTTGAAGAAACACATCTAGTGATCTTTTAGGATGATCTGGCCCGGGGACTAGAATTGAGAGAAACAAAAACTCTCGTCGCATGCACAAGCTCGGCCGTAAGTTGTACGGTGTCACAATAACTGGCCATAGAGAATACTGCCTTCCATGCTTTCCAAATGGGCTGAAACCATCAGTAGATAATCCAAGATAAACATTTCTTCTCTCTTCCGCAAATTCTGGATATGTTGACTGGAAATGTTTCCAAGCCTTTGCATCTGAAGGATGTCTAATCTCACCATTTGTGGAATGCTCTGCATGCCATCTCATTGCTTTTGCTGTGCGCTCACACTGATACAACCTCTTCAATCTTTCCGTCAAAGGCAAATACCACATTCTTTTGAATGGGATCGGAACTCTTCCCCTCGTCTCCTGATAACGAGGTTTCCCACAAAATTTGCATACATTCCGTGTCTCATCCGCTCTCCAGTAGATCATGCAGTTGTCAATACATACATCTATCACTTCATACGGTAGTTGAAGACCTGCAACAAGTTTCTGAACCTCGTAGTATGAACCCGGTGCAAGGTTATCCTCAGGTAGAATACCTTTGACAAAATCAGTAATCGCATCCATACATTCTTCAGCCAAATTATAGTCTGTCTTAATACCCATTAATCTAGTTGCAGATGATAAGACTGAATGACCATCTCTACAATTTTGATACAAAGGTTGTTTTCCTGCATCCAACATGTCAAAAAATCTCCTAGACTCGGGGTTTGGTTCTTCCCCTCTATAATGATCATGTACCATCTGCTCAGTACCTACACCATAATCTATATCCGTTCTAGATTCTTCTAACCTAATATCAGGCTGAGGTTCACTAACAGGCTGAGGTTCGCTAGTACTACCATATTCATAACCAGTTTCCCCATGAAGGTACCAAACTTTATAATTACGTGAAAACCCTTTCATATACAAATGAGTCCAAACATCAAATTCTTTTATAACCTTATTATTATTGCAAGAAGAGCAGGGACATCTTAACATACCACTTTTTGCATCCGGTTGCTGTTGAACAAGCCTCATGAATTCTCCAATCCCTTGAACGTATTCTTCCGTAAGCAAATTGGTGTTCGGATCCAAATGAGGTTTATCCATCCACGAACGATAATAAACTTCTGAAGACATGATTTTCACGGAATTGTTATGACTAAAGAGAATGAAGAGAGAATGAAGTGTGAATGAGTTGAATGAGGAGGGGTTGTATTTATAGGAAATTGCTTACGGACCTCCGACGACTTTCCGACGAAATTCCGACGGATATAAAGAAGTCCGTCGGAATTCCGTCGGAATTGTCCAATCCCAAACGGCTATACAACGGTCATATGTATTTGTCGGCAACGGTCACATGGTTCGTCGGAATTCCGTCGGAAAATACCGATGGAATTCCGACGACTTTGCTGTTAATCGGAATGTCGTCGGAATTCCGTCGGAATATACCGACGAACTTCCGACGACTACAACGGTTACATTTTTTATCGGAATGTCGTCGAAAAGTCGTCGGAAAATTCCGACGAACCGTATGTCGTCGGAATTCCGTCGGAAATGGCCGACGGAATTCCGACGACTTCATTTTTTTGGATTTGGTCGGAAATTTGTCAGTATTCTGTCGCAAATGTCCGACGACCTTGGTGTCCGTCGGAACCTCCGTCGGTATTCGGTGTGTTTTCTTGTAGTGTATATACTAATAAAAAAAAATCTTGATTGATTATGGTTTTCAATGATCGTGATTGATTATGGATATCCAGATCAACTTCATCGAATAGTACAATTTAAAAGATTTTTTTTTTGAAAAGTCAAGAAAATAATCAAATTTAAATGGATTATTTCGATGATAGTGACAATATTATAATTTATTAAAAAGCAAATACATAAAATGAAACTACGACCAAACCATTACCCAATTAACTACATATTTTAGAAGAGAAAAAAAAAAATAGCACTAAATCAAGTTTTTGTTCCTAAACTAGCATTCAAGGTCAAAAGTCACAAAAATAGCACTTAATGTTTTATCAAAAGTCACAAACTTAGGGTTTAGAGTTAAAGGGTGGGGGTTTAGGATTTAGGGTTTAGGATTTACAGTTTAGAGTTTAGGGTTTAGGGTTTAGAGTTTAGAGTTTAGGGTTTAGAGTTTAGGGTTTAGGATTTAGGGTTTAGGGTTTAGAGTTTAGGGTTTAGTGTTTAGGGTTTAGGGTTTAGAGTTTAGAGTTTAGGGTTTAGGGTTTACAGTTGAGAAATGAGGTTTTGAGGATAAGATTTCAAATTTTGAAAAATAAAAAAATTAAAATTTTCAAAGGATAAACTTAGAAATGTGCTATTTTGGTCATTTTAGTTTTTGAGTGCTATTTTTGTGATATAAATTTAGAAATGTGCTATTTTGGAGATTTGCCCTATTTAGAATTTCATTTTATTGTGGGTGGATATACAAAAGTAAAGGATGTATACAAAAGATCTAAATAAGTGAAGATAATTATCAGGAGAGAAAAATAAGTCGAGGTGCTCTTCCAAATAATATCTACGACTATACATCAGACCAGCTATGGGGGCGTCAATAATCGTCAAGAACGTTACGAGTCAATCACTTGGGTTTATGTCATGTGTTATAATTAATCACAAGTTCACAGACACAACCCAACTCACGTTATATAAACTATCCATGCGATGATAATAAACAAACGATGGATTCCCCATCCAACGGTGAAGGATAAGCGTTCTCCCCTTCCTGCATGGAACCAGATCACTTCAAGTGGCAGTTTGTAATAATAAAATCTTAGGGCGCCGACAAAAACTGAAAATGACGGTTAACGAGAATCTTCGTGTAATAATTGCAGAAACCGACACTTCATATCAAAGTTAATTCAAACATAAGCTATGATTAGTATTTTCTAATTTGTTAGAATACTAATCAATAAAATATAAACATTTGAAGTGTTATGACACTGGCCAAAGCAGTTGGAACTAGACTGTATCAGTTGAATATGAGATTATTCACGCCGACTTTTTCTCGGGATTTTAGGAATGACAGCCCATTAACAGAGTGATTTATTGTGTTTTAATTAAGCACACTGGCTAATAATCTCAATTCTCGTCTGCTTGATAATAGTTTATTATTTGATCTTCAAGTAGTCTTTCAAATTGTTCGTGTACAAATTCATGTAAGACAAACGGTACAAAAGGTGCATTACAAGTCTTCTTAGTTTACATACCCTATGCAGATCTCTCGGAGTTCGAAGGACGTGGTTGACTGGTTGTAGATGTTTTTATCTTTATACAGATAAAATCTTTTGGATTTCAGAATCTTAGCTCTCATATGGTCAAAGATTTATGCAATTTCATCCTCGAACACAAAACCAGATTTTGCTCGATAGTGATATGAATATCATATACGTTAAATGATCAATATCTTTGTAAATAATGATGTGAGATACGTCAAAATAATTGATCTAACCATAATCACTTACTTTCACGCCAGTCCTTTTTTTAATTAGTGAACTCTATTTGCATTTGATCATTGTTTATAGCCTCAATACCTAAGTATATGCTAAGTCGTTAATCTAAATGAAAATACACTAACCAAGATATAAATCATAAGCATTAAGTTTATATAATTCAGTAATGTTTCATCATTCTTATAAAATGGTTGTTTAGAGCTTTTCCGAACCCAACTCTATATTTTCTTGTAAAAGTAAAAGAAAATTATAAAGTGATTGTTTCTTTAATGTATGTTTTTATAATAAAACTTTTGTATATACAGAAAAATAAAAAATAACATCATTTTCATTCCTAAATATAGATGTGGAAATACTATATTTTTATATTTTCCATAGAAATAGAAAACCTCTATTATAGAAAATATATATTAGAACAAATCTAATGCTATAATAAAATTCTTCTATTTTAGAAAAAACATTTTAGAAGAAAATATATAAATTTGTCGGAATTAGTTTTATACTCTTTCCTTCTTAAATATAAGATGTCTAAAAAAATTATATTCTAATATATAAGATGTTTTCATATATTTAAGTAACTTTAATTTTATCAAAAACTGTGTAACCAATCAAATTTAATAGTTATATTTTGTAATTAGCTCAGTTATTTTTAATTTATAATTTTAATAATACATTTTAGATAAAAATAGTTTTTTTTCAATAATCATATTTTACCTAAAATGTTTTATATTTAAGAACGGAAGGAGTATATTTTCTTTTCGTAAAAGGTTTTTATTTCCATCACATGCCTTTTTCATTTGTAACCCGTCCACACACGTTTCATAAATTTTTTGTCTTTTCCAATGATACACAAAATAATCGTCAATGACGCAGTTTAAAGCCTACAGATATGTAACTCGTCTGTTATATTCTGATCTGACCTTTCCCTTTGGCTTGCTATACGTCTCAGACACTGACCTGTGCATGTATGCCATGTAACAAATGAAACAGCGTCAGTGCACGCCACGTATAGGTTTACTGGTCTCGAGAATCTGCAATAAACTTGGGGACTCTACAAATCCACACCAATATTTTGTGCACTCCTATGCAAACCTCTTTCTTCGGACATTCTCTTCGATATGAAGCAATACCTCAGCAAAAATACTAACCAGAGATTCTACCTTTACACGGGGATATTGGTTCTTACATTTTTATACATTGATATTTGATTTTCAAATTAATTTTATATATTTTAGATGAGTTTTAATATATTAACTAGGTTAAAATTCACGCCTTACGTAAAATAAAGATTATATATCAACTTAATTTTCTGTATTATGTATTTTTACATGTTATAAAATAATAAATATATATTAAATAATTAAAAATTAGTAATTATTACATATACAACTAAATTAGTGTGAACATATAAATCAATTTTATTAATCCAAACAATAATTTTTCTACCTGATAGGCTATTAAAAATAAATTTAAATGATATTAACATATATAGTATATTTTTAATATAAATGTCTATTAAATGATGATTTCTACTCATATGGTTTTTTTTATCATTTGATCTTTTATAGCAAAAACTTTAAATTACTAACAAATTTTTTTATTGTCGGATTAATAGTTTTAGTAATTTATAATTTTTTAAAAATTAAGTTGTCAATTTTTGTTCAAAGCTTTTATCAAAAATAATTGTTCAAAGTAAAGTTCAAAATTAAAATATTTATGTATTTTATATGGTATATATTTTAATTTAAAATGATATATATATATATATATATATATATATATATATTTATTTTCTAATCTTAATAATTAATTAAATTATATTTTTTACTTAATTATATAAGTTTGTAATTATTTGTATTTTTTCATAACAAAATTTTAAACCATAGATCACAAAATTTGAATGTGAGACTTTTAATAATTTTAGTAATTTATAGTCATTTTAAAAAATTCAAAATATAACATATATAAAAAAATTTAAATTTTTATTATATGGTTAATGTGATTGTTTAATTTATTTTAATAGTTTAAAATTAAACAAATATGATAGAATATACACTAATTTTTATCAAATCTTTATTATTCAAAATCATTAATTGACATATATACTTTAGCCACATTAGGCAATTCTGTCACTTTTATTTAAGGAAATAATTAAGAACATTAATATTAAATTTATGGTTAGTTTAATAAAAATCTTATTATATAATTAGATGGACTAACCCATTTCTCTATTGATTCTAAGAATCATCCTATTGATGACACGTGGCTACAAAAAGAAGTTGTAATATTTCTCAATTAATATATACACTACAAGAAAACATGCCTATAACGAGGAAAAATTACGAGAAAATATATTCCTCGTAAATTTACGAGAAAATTACTACGATTTTACGACAAAACTGAATTTCGTCGTAAAGTCGTAGTAAAGTTACAAGAAAAATATTTCGTGGTAATTTACATGTAAATTTACGTCGATTTTACGAGGAAAGAGAAAATTTGTTGTAAAGTCCTTGTAACTTTACAAGGCTTTTACGACGAAACATGTTATCATTAATTTTTGTGAAAACGTGTTTTAAGCATGCTTTACCAAACTGATACCCTCGGTTTAGAGATTTTGGAATAACTTGATTAGCTGCTATCAAAGTTACACCTCATGAACGAATAGTTGCTAGAGAAGAATCACTTTTGCAAGAAGAAGTGTGTATCACTGAAGTGGAAGTATCTGAACAACAAACTGATGACATCCTTCTAATTGATGTGGATAACCGTCAATATGAAGATCTTTTCGACGATATGACGAATGAAGAAAGTGAAGAAGAGTTCGATGCAAGCGATGATAATCATTGTACTGATATTGTTGAAAACTCGAATAATTCAGAATGATGTAATATATGTTTTAAATATTTTTAAAAAATATATAAATCAGTTTAAGACTTAATGCAAGTGTATATTGTTTGGTTATAATAATTATTTGTTGGCTTTTAAAGATTTAATTGGAGTTTAGGGTTTAAGAGAAAATAGGATAAATGGGAGAATGGGGGAATGGGGTAAAAGGGATATGCGGTTATAGGTAAGAGACTTTGGGGGTTAGGGGTTTGATTTTCAGGGATTCAGATATAATCGTAGTAAATTCGTCGTAATGGAAAACACGGGCCTGGTATATTCCTTGTAATACACGTGTCCTTGTAAATTCGTTGTAATTATTTCCTTGTAAATTCGTTGTAAAGATTTCCTTGTAAATTCGTTGTAATGCTCCCTTGCAAATTCGTTGTAAATCTAAAAACGCGGGCTTGGTAGATTTGTCGTAAACATGTGTCCTTGTAAATTCGTTGTAATTCTTTCTTTGTAAATTCGTTGTAATGCTTTCCTTGTGAATTCGTTGTAACTTTACAAGGATTTTTTTCACGAAACATGTTACCATTATTTTTGGTGAAAACGTGTTTAAGCTGTTTTACCAAACTGATTTTGTTGTAAGCATTCTCAAGCCAAGCAAGTTAACTTCATTTCATACCCTCGGTTTAGAGATTACAGAATAATTTGATTATTTGCTATCAAGTGGTTGTTTGATTATAGTACTTATAACTTGCATTTTAAGGATTCAATTGGAGTTTAGGGTTTAAGAAAAAATATGATAAAGGGGGATGATGTGGTAAAAGGGTATGGTGTAAATAGATAAGTGATTTTGGGGTTTAGGGATTTGATTTTCGGGGTTTCAGATATAGTCCTAGTAAATTCGTCGTAATAGAAAACACACGGGCCTGGTAGATTCCTCGTAATACATGTGTCCTTGTAAATTCGTTGTAATGTTTTCCTTGTAATTTCATTGTAAAGCTTTCCTTGTAAAGTCGTCGTAAAATTTTCCTTGTAAATTCGTCGTAAATATTCCTTGTAAATTCGTTGTAATTTTAAAAACGCGGACCTGGTAGATTCCTCGTAACACTAAAAACGCGGGCCTGGTAGATTCCTCGTAAAATTACGACGACTTTACTAGGAATGTTGTTTTCTTATATAAACTCGAAACATGAATGAGGAATGCCTCCTTCATTCATCTCAAACCACTCCTCTCCTTCTCTCAAAGGTATGTTGTTTTTAATATTAATTTAGGTTTAGGTGGTTAGTTTAGGTGGTTAGTTTAGGTAATTAGTTTAGGTGATTAGTTTAGTTAATTAGATTAGGTGGTTAGTTTAGGTGGTAATTTTAGGTAACAAAACTATATTCAAATATTAGGTTGAGGCATTTAAACGACTGATTAGATATTTTTTTTTTAAAATAAATATATTTTATTTTCTTATAATTTTATGTAATTAATTATATTAATATGTTTCTTTTTTCAAGGTGGCTCCTAAAAAGATGGAACTGACGGTATGAATAAGCTTCATCAATGAAACCACAAGGACGACTTCATCCTACTCTTCGAGACGGAACCCATAGATGAAGTACGAGACTCTCCAGGAAGAAACACCTCCAACAACTACTTCGACGGCGTTCTCCCTTAGCTTTTTATTTTTCAATTTTTTTGTTTTCTATTATTAATTTGAATAATATTTTATGACATTTATATATTTTTTTAAAAAAAATATTTTAATTTTCAATATTTTATTTTATAAATTATATATTTTTATTTTGAATATTTCATAATAATATAATAATATGACAATGAGATGTAAATTTCTCGTAAAGATTACGAGGATTTTACAAGTACTTCCTTGTAAAATCCTCGTAATCTTTACGAGAAATTTACTAGGAAATACTTGTAAATTCCTCGTAAATATTACAAGAACTTTACATTAAAAGACTTGTAAATTCGTCGTAAATTGTACAAGTACTTAAAGACGACTTTACAAGGAAACTATACGAGTCTTTTACGATGAAGCGTAACTACGAAACTACGACGAAATACTCTCTTTCGCTTTTACAACGAATTTATTTCGTCGTAAATGTTACATGGAAGTTACGACGAATCTTGCATTACGACGGACGTTTTACAACGAAACGCTATTCCTTGTTAATTCGTTGTAACCTTTCTATTACAACGAATTAACAAGGAATATGACCCTTGTAATAAATATGTTTTCTTGTAGTGATAGGAGATTGTATTCAAAAAATCTAGACTGAATCGGTAATATAGTTAGTTTTTGTACAAATATCTGAATTCGTTTCAGATACATTTGTTATTTAGATTTTTAGGTTCATACACATCAAAACAGAACTCATCCATACCTTGAAAAACCTAACTCAAGATCCACATGAATTTTATAATATTCAAACAAAGCTAAATTTAAAAAAAAAAAACGATACCCAAATTTTTTTTTCATGTTTAACTGATTTTATAAACTAATAAAAAAGTATTTTTCTATGTATTTGATAAAATTAAGTGAAATATAAATTATTTAGTATAATAATTATATATGTTTTTAAATAATTTTCATTTATACTGCTATTAATATTTTCAAACAATACCAAAAAATATTTCAATTGTAATTATATAGATATCATCTCGTGATGATTAATTGACTATACTCTTTACACTAATATCTCTAAAATACGTCTCGTTACTTGTTTCTACGTACGTTGGATTATTGAGATTTATGGAGAGATATCTTTTGAACTAGTGTTTAAAAACCTGATTAAAATCAGTACTGGGATGTAATATATGTTAACCGCAATTCTCAAGCCTGTCTCACAGTTGTCAGTTGAATGAAAATGGCTTTCAGTAATATCCATATACAAATTGCTAATTAACACAATTCACTTTACATAAAATCATTGCAAGTGTTTTTAATCACTATATTTTCACGAAATATAGAAATTTGATTCAAAAAGAGTTAATGTCTTGTTTTAAAACAACTGAAGTTATTTAAAACCAACTATATAATTTATAAGAAATATCAATTTACAACAAATAATTTAAACTGACATCAGTATCACTAAAACTAGACTCATGTTTTTAAACATATGATATACTCAAAAGTTATATACTCTCTCTGTTTCATTTTTTTTAACGCAATACTCATTCTGTTTCATAAAGTTACATATTCTAAAAAAAATTATTTAAAAAATATAGCTTTTGCATTAATGCATGTTTTATTAACTAAATGCAAATTTCAAAAAACTTAATTGCACTTATTGAATTTTTATTGGCTTAAAATTATAGAAAAAATAAACACATAAAATTATGCAAATTTAATGTGTTCTATTAAAATGCAAATTTAATGGGCCCAAGGTGACGTTCAACGAGAACGAGCCGTTACGGGAGCGGATTTTCAGTTTCAGCAGGGAGCAGATTCTCGAGCTGAAAGCTATGGTGAACAAGAGGAGAACCTGGACGGTGGATAACGGCGTTGAGGTGTTGGGGAAGCAGAGCAACGACAAAATTAACGGAAAAGAGAACGGTAAACTAACGGAAATGTTGGAGAGTTTGTTACTGCGAAACGACGCCGTTTCGAAGACAGGGAACAAGCTGGAGATCTCGTCGTTTCAGTCTCTATCCGCTTTGCTCTGGCGAGCGATCACTCGAGCGAGGAAGCTTCCGAGCACCAAAACGACGACGTTTCGCATGGCTGTCAACGTTCGCCACCGTCTGAGCCCGAAACTGGATCCGGAGTACTTCGGAAACGCGATCCAGAGCGTTCCGACGTTCGCGACGGCGGGAGAGGTTCTCTCTCGGGATATACGGTGGTCCGCGGATCAGCTCAACCAGAGCGTGGCGGCTCACCAAGACGGGAAGATTCGAGACACTGTGGCGGATTGGGAGGCGAATCCGAGGTGCTTTCCTCTCGGGAACCCCGACGGAGCGTCGGTGACTATGGGGAGCTCGCCGAGGTTTCCGATGTACGATAATGATTTCGGGTGGGGGAAGCCGGTGGCGGTTAGAAGCGGGCGGGCGAATAAATTCGACGGGAAGATCTCTGCGTTTCCGGGGAGGGATGGAAACGGGAGCGTTGATTTGGAGGTGGTGCTGGCGCCGGAGACGATGGCTGGGATAGAAACTGACGGCGAGTTTATGCGTTACGTGTCGAAGAAGTAACGGAATTGATGTAATAACGTAACGGTTTGCTTTTTTTTTTTGTTTTTCTCATAATCTTGTGTCTGAAGAACTTAACAATGTAATATTTAATGAAATTCTGTAAGTTGACTCCATAATGTTATACATCATATGTTACATTTCAGTTTGGCGTTACAAGCTTTTGCGTTGATCTGTACAATGTCCTTGATGACCTAGATAGAGACAAATCATCTTTAAGCGATCTGACAAACTCTTGTCAGAACCTATTAAGCTCATGTGTTTGTCAAGGAAAATATGCTGTTAGTTTTGGTGCCTAAACCTCAGAGCTTTTCTATCTCTATTTGACTCAGGTTGCTACCACGAGTGATAAACAGCATGTGCCCGTGGAAGAGTCCCAACGGTTCGTCAGAACAATCTGTAATGCAAGTGACATAACTCATAAGTTAGTATCTAATGTGCTTTTTAAAAAAAAAATACATATCAGAGGTTTGCTGCTGTCCCGTTCTCCTCTATTATATTGCCAACTGCTTGGGAATGGATTTTTGTTGTGGGTTTAATCTGTTACAAAATCCTAACTAATCATGGTCTTCATATACAAGAGATTCTCTTTTGTTGTGTCTCTCTCCCTCTCTTTCTCGTTCTTTTTCAACCCTTATCCAGAAAACCATAGAACCTAGTTCTAAACCATTCCAACATATACTCATTTTAATACTGTTTTACCAAACACTCTTGGTAAAAAAAAAAAAACAGAAAGCATGGACAATTGAAATAAGATACAAAAAAAATGTATCATATGAACCGAACACGCAACTCGAGAGAGGTAGGGGCGGGGCTTATCCTCAACTACAAAGGGTATATCAGTCAATTACCATCTAAACGTGTTCTCTTCGAGTGAACATACAACAAGCCATCTGAAACTGTGACAAGAAGTCAAGTAACCTCATTGGGGGATGGAGAAGAAGCTCCTCCGTCTACACACGCCATCATCACCGACAAGATCCTTTTGATTTCAATTAGAAGTCATGTCGGACGCTCTGATAAATGGATTGGCGGGAGCTGGGGGTGGGATCATTGCTCAACTCCTCACTTATCCTCTCCAAACCGTAACCCGTTGTCTCTATTCTATTCTTTTTTTTTTTGAATCTTCGTCTTGTGGATGTTAAAGCTTCGTTGGTGTCTGTTGAATTAAGGTAAATACGCGGCAACAGACGGAGAGAGATCTCAAGAGGGAGAAGAAGAAGAAGAAGCTTGGAACTTTCCAACACATGTGCCAGGTTAGGTTCTCTCCTCTCTCAAATGAACTTTCTTGAAATTGCTCTGATTTTTTTTTTTTTTTTTTTTGAATTGAAAGGTTGTGAGACAAGAAGGATGGGGGCGATTGTATGGTGGATTGGCTCCGTCTCTCGTTGGAACTGCTGCTTCACAGGTTTACATTTTGTGGTTTGAAGTTTAGAAGAGACCATCTTCTTCTCTAAGTTTAATTAGCTCACTCTTTATTTTTTGTGTGTGGATGAGGGGCAGGGTGTGTACTACTACTTCTACCAAGTGTTTCGGAACCAAGTTGAAGCCGCTGCTCTTAAACAAAAGAAGAAAGGGCTTGGTGATGGATCTGTTGGCATGTTTTCTTCACTCTTAGTTGCTGCCTTAGCTGGGTAATATTCAATCCTTTATGTCTATGCTCAGATTCTGGTATGATACATTGAATTTTGAATGGTTGCAAAAGTAGCATTTAGGTGCATTGCCTGTCTGGAGTATTTGCTGTGATTGAATGCTCGCTTGCTGATGCTATCATCTCTGCTTTTGTAAATGTTTTTTTTTAATGGAAGTTTCTAGCCAAATGATTAAATATCCACTTTTTTCTTTCTTTCTATTGCCTATGCTGTGTCATTGGAAGTATGATTAGATCTTTCTATGTGCAGATCAGTTAATGTTCTTATGACGAATCCAATCTGGGTGATTGTTACACGCATGCAGGTAGATATCTCCAAATTTGATATTCTCTGTATTTTTAAACACAAGTCTATTATTCTTGTTAGTTTTAGTTTTGCGTTTAGTTACGAATATATGAGTTTTCTTGTCCTCAACTCCTATTCTCTGTTCATTTCTCCCTCAAAACTCTTCTTTGTGTATTATTAATGCAGACCCACAAAAAAATGCCAAAAGGTCTACAGACGGTCCCCGAGCCACCTTCTGCTGATGTAGAAGCTCTGGTCCCAGCTGAGCCTCGTCCATATGGAACATTTAATACGGTATGAGGCAGCTCCACCTTCGATTAAGACAGTTTTTGTAATACCTGATGCTTGATCTCTGTTTCAGATTCGAGAGATTTACGATGAAGCTGGAGTGACTGGCTTCTGGAAAGGTGTAATTCCGACACTGATCATGGTATTGAACTCAACAGGCCTTTTGAAGCTAGTCTTGTTATATTGTTTGTGTATGTGCATTTTCTGACTGTTTCTGAAAAAAATGTTACAGGTTTGTAATCCAGCAATGCAGTTTATGTTATACGAGACAATGTTATCAAAGCTGAAGAAAAAACGTGCCTTGAAGAGTAGCACCAACGTGACAGCTTTGGAGGTTCGGGCTCTACCATTTTGCATTTATCTATTTTGATAAGATGTTTCTTGCTTCTTTGTTGCCATTGTTTTTCATGTTTTCTTTCCCCTATAGACATTTCTACTAGGAGCTGTGGCTAAACTCGGAGCTACGGTCACAACTTATCCTCTCTTGGTTGTGAAGTCACGACTTCAAGCCAAACAGGTCACTACAGGGGACAAAAGACAACACTACCAAGGTTTGTTGGTAAGATCGTTAGAAATGGCCACAAAACTCGTTTGCTAATTCATGTATCTTTGAATCACAGGAACGCTGGATGCGATTCTGAAGATGATTAGATATGAAGGGCTGCACGGGTTTTACAAAGGGATGAGCACAAAGATTGTTCAGAGCGTTTTCGCTGCTGCTGTTCTGTTCATGATCAAGGAAGAGCTTGTCAAGGGTGCTAAGCTTCTGCTCTCCAACGCCACTTCTATCAAGTCCAAGCCTTCTTGAGGCTCAATCCACAGCTAGGATTCTATAAAATAAGATTGAAATTTAAAAAAAAACATGATTAAATTAAACTTCCAATAATTTATTGATTAGTCAAATCAGTTTATCACACAATGATTGCAATCTAATCTAGTCGCAAACTTTTTATTTTTAAGCTGAATCATTATGTTAGAAAATGAAGATCTGAGTTAAGAACGAGAGATAGAGAAAAGAGTAAAGAAGGAGAAACTTATTTCCTTAGATCTAAAAAGTGTTATTACAATAGGTTATAAAGAAAAAGAAAAAGAAGCAGAATAGAACATTCTTACTCTAGAAACCAAACACCTTTGGTTTATTAGGAAAGTTAGAATAAAATATCTATTTATTTTTACTGTAGCTCCGTGGGTACTGTTCATTCTGGCAAGCTTTGCTTGATTCTCTTGGCAAGCCTTGCTAGCTTCTTCTTTTTATTTCTTCATGTCAATATTCTCCCTCAAGCTTTACCATAAACTATGGTTAAGCTTGGAACCCATAAAGACATCCCTCATTAAAACATTTTGTGTGAAAAAACCCAATGGGACAAAAATACACAAAAGAAAAAGAGTATATGCTTCATGGCTTAAGGGGATCATGATCTAGCAAGGTCTATGAGTCTCAATCTCGGATGAATGAACTCACAGACCTTAGTACTTGCTCTTTTGGTGAAGATATCTGCCATGTGGTCTTCACTTCTAGTGTAGTAAGGTAAAATAATCTTCTGCTCCACAGCTTGTCTCACTTCGTGACAATCGACTTCAATATGCTTTCTCCTTTCATTAAACATTGAGTTTGAAGCTATATGAATGACCGCCTGGTTATCACAATGCATGGTAATTGGAGTTGATGTCTCTATGCCAAGTCTCTTAGCAAGTTTCTGATCCAAATGAGCTCACTAGTCAGTTTCCTCATTGCTCTATACTCCTATAGAGATTGAAGTCTCCAAATGGTTTGTCTTCAAACTCTCCCTCACTCCAAGCTTTTCTGCCTCATTTAAAAGATCAAGTGTGTACTTTCTTTGAGATAAGAAAAGCCCCTCCTTAGAGCGGCATATTTCTATCCCTAGAAAGTACTTTAGCTCACCTAGATCTTTAATATCAAAGGTAGACTTAAGAAAAGCTTTAGTAGAGATGATACCTTCCTTGTCACTTTCTGTGATGATAATATCATCCACATAGATCAGTATCACCACAATTCCTTGCTTGCTTGTGAGAGTGAAGAGAGTATGATCAACTTCTGATTTTACAAACCCTCTTCCATTAAGAGTTGTACTCAGTTTGTGATATCAAGCTCTTGGTAACTGTTTTAATCCATAGATTGCTTTCTTCAACCTTAGGACATTCCCTGGCTTGACCATATCTTCCATACCTGGAGGTGGTTTCATGTAAACCTCATCTTCTAGCTCTCCTTGAAGAAAAACATTCTTGACATCCATCTGCCATAAATCTCATTCCAGATTCACTGCCAAGGAAAGTAGAATCCTTATGGTGTGGAGTTTAGCTACTGGTGCAAAGGTATTCAGATAGCTACTTGAGTGTATCTTCTTGCAACCAGTCTTGTCTTCTTCCTTTCTCGTTTTCCATTGGCAAGATATTTAATGGTGAAGAGCAGACGGCTTGTAACAGCTTTCTTTCCTTTGGGAAGCTCAATTTCATACCAAATATCATTTTTGATCATGGCACCAACTTCATCTCCAACTGACTCTCTCCACTCTTCATGTTCCATTGCTTCTTCATAAGTTTTTGGAACATACTCTTGATTCAGATTGCTGATGAAGACTACATGTTCTTAGGATAACTCGCAAAAGAACAGGTTGCTTGAACATGGTGAGCCACTGCATTGTTGTTGAAGTACACTCTAGTGCTCTAGTGTCGACCCACTTGGATGGTTTTCTTCACTCTTGTATTCCCTCTCACCGGTTGAATATGTTGCCCTTCTAACAGTACCTCTTTTTGTCCTTGAACTTCATTAACCTCATCTTCAATAGACTGATCAAATTCAATTCCATCTTGATCATGTGTGCTTGCTGAATCATCTATTTCTTGCGGCTGTGATTCAGATTCATTATATATGTTCAAATATTATGATATGCAGAATTTTATTGCAGATTAAATGTAAAAACGTGAAGAGACAGCTACGATCTAAAAAGTTGCAAGGATTCCTAGACATCTCGAGGAACTGTTTCTTGAAGATTGCTGGAGTCTGGCTATGATTCCTTCCTGTATTTGTAATCTTAACAGAACGAGGAAGCTAGATATGAAAAGATGCAACAATTCTACAAAATTCTTCCAACGTCGACTTGGAATATCTCTTACTCCCTCAATCTTAGTGGGATTCTCACGCTTGAGAGTTTTCCTCAGAATATTTCGAATATCTTTCTTGATGAAACCGAGATTGAAATTACGTAGTTCGCAAAACTGGTACGTTGTTTTGATATATTTACTACACATTTTTTTTTATTGTGCCACATCTTACTTCCTACCAGAGTTGATTGGAAAATGGCTTTATTAGTAGGATTAGTATTAAGTCAATTTCAACGTAGCGCCGCTGAATTAGTCAACTCCCTAGTGTCTTTACTTCGAAACTGTGTTCGCAAGTCTCTCTCTTTGATTTTTCGCTGTGTTTGAATATTATCTCCTACACAAAGTATCAATTTGTGTGGTATACGAATTGCTTCTTTTTTTTTGGTAACAGTACAAATTGCTTCTTAAGAATCCAATTTTTTGTTGTTGTTTTGTTTTGCATTTCATACTTCTCTCTGCGTTTCAGATGGCTTCTTCTCCTCTAGCGATCATCAACTGTCCACACCATGTTTTCCTCAGCTTCAGAGGAGAAGACATCCGCAAAAGATTCCGTTCCCACTTTCTGAAGGAGCTCAGCCGCAAGCTAATCACCTTCAAAGACGATGAGATGGAAAGAGGCCAATCTATTGCGCCTGAGCTTATCAAGGCGATACAAGGATCAAAGATCTCGGTTGTAGCGTTTTCCAAAAACTTTGCAAATTCAAGCTGGTGCTTGGATGAGCTGGTGGAGATCATGAAGTGCAGGAAATACCGAGGCCTGATTGTGATACCTATTTTCTACGATGTGGATCCTTCTCACGTCAAAAACACAATCCCACAGCTTCGGAGAGATCTTCAACAAGACTTGCCAAACTTGCCAAGGCAGGACCGAAGGAGAGAAACTTCAGTGGCGGACGGCGTTGACGGAAGCAGCAACCATTGTCGGAGAGGATTCCCTTAATTGGTACTTGCCCTATTTTGATTCTCAAGATCCCATGTTCCCTTAGTTTTATATTCTTTAATAATATTTACTAGATTTTGATCCGTGCACCTGCGCGGATTTATTTTTCAAAAATATGTCACTATTTATTTTTATATCACTATTTAGGATTGGGCAAAAAACTCGAATCCGAAGAACCGAACCGATTCCGATCAAAAAAAAGTAGTACTAAACTCGAATAGAAATTAATTAAATATCTGGAATTATTCAAAATTTTGGTATTTAGAGAACTGAAACCTAATTCGATCTGAACCAAAGTATTTCGGGTATCTGAATGTATCGGAAATAGATTTATATACTTATATATATATTAATTATTTTTAGATTTAATGTATATAAAAACATCCATAATATATACGATACTTTTAAGTTGGTTTAAATACTTGAAAATATATACAAATAGTCAAAAGTAAATATCTAAAATAGTTAAAGTATACTCAAAACACCAAAAATACTTAAAATAATTATTGATTCTCTGTCCAAATATTTAAACCAAATCAATTTATATGTTAAATTTAGGTATTCTAACATATGTTATTCAAATTTATATGTAATATATTATTTTGTTTTTAGATTTTGAGAAATTTAGAGTATATAATGATTTTTAAAAAATTAAAAATAGTTTAAATGGGTTATTCCAATCCAAATCGAACCCGCAAAGATCTGAACCGAACCCGGACCAAAATTTAGAAATATCCGAATATGGCTGAAATATTTGATCCCAAAAATCCGAAACCCAAACAGACCTGTCCTAAACCCGAATGAGTACCCGAACTCCCACCCCTAGTCACTATTATATATCATATATGTATCATCATATAATTAATCGTATTTTATATGTACCATCATACAAGTAACCTTATAATTAATAGTATTTAATACGTACCATCATATAAGTAATCACATATATTATATTTTTAAAATTTTATGTGAAATATAAAAATCATAATTTAAGTTTGTGTTTGAAATTAAGCTTTGGATTGTATTTTTCTTATATATATTGGAAAAAAATTTATAATGGTTATTTGAAAATATTTTAGTAAAAATCAATTTTTGAATATATGTATATTTTCGAATAATTTTTTGATGAAAACCAATTTTAAATTATTATTTTGATTTGAACTATGTATATCAAGTAACATAAGCTCATTACTTTTTAATATATAACTAGAGATTGACCCGCACGTCCGTGCGGGTGTTAATTTTTACGGTTTTATAAATTTTTATTCGATATTTTATAATTAATGTTATATATTTAAGATGTGTTGTCGTATAACTAATTGTATTCAAAATATTTAGACTGAATCATGTAATAAGATTATTTTTGGTACAAATATACGAACTCCTTTCAGATATATTGGTTATTTAGATATTTTACACATCAGAATCAAAATCATTCAGACCCGGGAGGACCCAACTCAAACCTCATACATAAATTTATAATATCCAAGTGGCGCCTAATTTCAAAATCCAAAAAAATTAATCCCAAAAGAAACAACTTTTACTTCAATAAGTATCCGAATGTCCATACTTAACTGATTTTGCAAATAAATTAAAAAGAAATCTCTTTCTATATATTTGGCAAAAATAAGAAAAATAGAAAGAATTTTTTATTTAGTAAAATAGTTATACGAATGAAACATTAAGTGATAATAAATGTAATACTTTTTAATATTTTGATTTAAATTATTATTTTCTTCACATAAAATATGTCTTTGAATTGTGTGTTTGGCTACGTGGTTTTTACCAATCTTCGTTTTGATAAAATATGCCTTTGTACATCATCCTTTGTACATAAATTATTATTTTGTTCACGTAAAATATGCCTTTGTACATCATCCTCTGGTAACTCTGTCTCTCTTTCCACCGATCTTCGTTTTGATAAACTGATTCTATCATCGGCTTGTTTACTCCACTTATGGATATGACTTATTCGTCTTTTTCCAGTTTGTACATATGAGATTTGTGCTTATGTGTTAAAACTTTAACGGTCATGTTTGATTATTAAATATTTCTGCTACTTCTTATCCACTCTTTTCATGTTGAATCACAGAAATTTTGCCAAGGAAGAAGGCGACGCCTGTTTTTCAATGGAGCCTACATTGTATGTGTCGCAGTGTTGGTGTCGTTTGTCGTTCACTAGAAGAACTCCACACTCAAGGCTCGTAACTCCTAATGAAAGAAGGGAAAGCAACAGAGACATTTGCATTCTTGAGGTTCATTTAACAGGAACAGCCACATACCGGGATGTTCAGGAAGTTGCTTGTTTCATTTTGCTATGGCACAAGTAGCATCATGTATTTTGAGTTATAGCGAGAATATATATATCAGTACTCAGTAGCATGGGTTTACAATTTCGAGCTCATTCACAAATGTTTTTAATGGCTCTTCTTGCTGAAATTGTTCTCTGCTTTCTGAAACTTGGATCTTTCTATACATGAACAAGCGTTTTTCTTATGGTTTTCTCTCTCTCTCTCTGTATAATGTATACACAATTCACGTCCTAACTGGTTCAAACGCAGCGGCTGCGGTTGCAGGAGTTTGCGGATGCGGGTGGTTGCGGTTTCTAATAGTCTTAAGAGATTTGTACGACTGGTTCTGCGGTTAGAAATTAGTACGTTTGCGGGATACTTATGACTGGTTAACTATCAAATGCAGTAGCGGTTAAATAATAAATTAACAATATTTATATTTTATATAATTATAAAATATCAAAAATCATAATATTATAATAAATATAAAAATTATATTTAGAAAATTATAGTTTTAAATTTTAAAAAAATATAGAAAATATTTTTATTTTATAATATTATAATATTAATTAAAATATAATTGATATATTTTAGTATTTTATAATTCCAATTTAAAATGCATGATTGAATATATTTATTTTTGTATTTATATTGTTTTAAGAAAAAAAGAAAAAAAAATTATCTTCCCGCAACTGCAAACACAAGCTGGAACCAGCTTTTGAATTTATGGGTTTATAGCGGTTTGAATGATTGTTGCAAAAAACAAACAACCGGTACCAACCGCAAAAGCTGTGGTTTGCGGGTGGTAGAGGGAAAACCAGTCATATATTCAGTAGTTGTGTTTGGTATCTGAGATGATCTTCTTTTTTGTCACAACTATAAATGTTATCAAATGACAAATATTAACATAAAATATTATTTTGAAAATCTAAGTATCTAATGGAAACTAGGTGTTTTCCTGCACCTTGTGCAGCAATAAATTTTAAATTTAAATTATATTTAAAAATAAAAATTTATTAATGTTTTAGATTCTATTATTTTAAACCAATATTTTATATAAATACTAATTTGGTTTAACATAAAATTTTGATAAAATAAATAATTTAATTTACTTAAAATTATATTTAAGTTATATTTAATCATAATTTAGATAGATTTTTATTTATTTATTTCGGCTAAGATATATTAAATTAACTTGTATAAAATAAACTAAAATTATTATAAACTTTTTTAATTATCAAAATATAAAACTAAACAAAATTTCTAAAATTTGCAGACATCAAAAAGAAATAAATGGTATTACGATTAAAAATTTAAATTCTTTTAAAAAAGATTGTACAACATTTCGAAATCTTTTTAATAATAAAAATTTTATGATTATAAAAATATACTTAAATTATATTTCAAAAATTTTAAAATATTTCATATTTCTATTATCATATTATTTAATGACATATTTGAATATATTTATTTTAATAATGATTTATAAGTTATTACCATATTATCAAAATTACTGAAAATTGAAATTAACATTAAATGTAGTATGCCATGTCATATTTAACCATAAGCTATGTCGTCAATTCTAGTATGACATGTCAATTTTTTTGGTGAAAATGATTGTGAAAATGACATGTGTGAAATCACTTCACAAATAATGTCTAAGGATATGATCAATTAAAGCGAAAATATTTTAACAGCTAATCTTATTGATCCATAAAACAAAACAATATGAATGCACAAGTTAAAGTCTAGTTGAATATTATATTTCCTTCAAGAATATTGGATTGGCCAGTTCTATATCTTAATTTTTTTTGTAGATTTTAAATGTTTTTATATCATTTTAAATTATTTTTGACATCTGATATCTCTACAAAATAATTAAAAGTTAATCCTCAATATATTGATCCAATCTAATTGTATATAGAAACAAATCTTCAGCATTTAAGTTACAGACTTTAAAACTAGTCAAATATATGATGAAAATATGGTTAAGTTAGTTGAAAAAATAGATTTACATATTTAATCTCTATAATATAATTTGAGAAGTTAGTTTCTTATGTGTCACACTCACATTAATTTTGAGTACGATTAATTACCTAGTTACCCTTAATGAAATAGAAGTATTATATATGATTGCCATTAATAACAACTATTTTTATTTTCTTTTTTCTTAATAAAATTTAAATATTTTTTAGTTAAATTTTCTCTTTTGAAAAATCACATAAATAAGAAAAAGGAATATTTATAAAAACGTAAAATTATAGTTTTCTTTTAACTTATATTTCTTTTTTTCCAAAAATAAAAATTAAATTTCCAATTTTAAAATAGAACACAAAAATGCAAGTAAATATTTATAAAGTATAAAAGATAGATTATATAAACAATTTTTTTTATTTATATTTGTCAAAAAAATATCTATGAATTTTCAAAATATAGACATATATTATTTTATCGGAAACATGTACAAAATTATGTATATATATATACTTATCAACCTAAGGAAAACTAAACAAAATCTAATTAGCAAGATTGTTTTATTTTAGTTTAATTATAACCAAAAAATTATGATTCATTTCAAAAAGATGATATAACCCTATATATCAAAATATAAATAATGAAACCAATCAACATATGAACAATTAAATCAACCAATTATTATAATTTATCTATTATATATATATATATATATTCATATATGTGCATGAATTTTCAAAATATTACAAATTATGTTTATTAATGCATATCTGATTTAATATTTTTTTTTTCTATTTTCTAAACCAGATATATAACTATACAAAATTTTATCAAATATATTTACAAATATAAGAGGATAAACTGAACTAACCACTAATAAGCCAATTTTAACTCATTAAAAATCATCATCAATTTAAAAGAACATATACAACTCAACATATCAAAATGATTAGTTAAA
The DNA here is from genome assembly GCF_020379485.1 of Brassica napus. NCBI lineage: Eukaryota > Viridiplantae > Streptophyta > Magnoliopsida > Brassicales > Brassicaceae > Brassica > Brassica napus. The sequence goes on from NC_063447.1 coordinate 5,657,747, forward strand.
ACAATACAAAATATTATAATTAAAATCACATATCTAATTAAGATAGAAACATAAAGATATTTAATACAATTTTTTATACATACAAATTACAAAATTACCTAAAACTTATAAACAACCAAAGTAAAATATTTATTTTATAAATGTTTATTTCTGTGCATGAACATGGGAGAATCACTATTAAAATAACAAATTAAGTGACTGAACAACGCAAAACCGGAAATAAAAAGTAATCTTTTGTTTTAACACGTTTTTTTTTTTGAAACACAAAAAGTAATCAAAATCATGCAAGAAGCCCATTACAGCCCAATACATGTATCGATGAAACGGCGTCGTATTATACCAGTTTTGACTGAAACGTATCCTCTCCAAGCTCTATCAATATAGATCATCTTCCTCTCTAGTCTAGCGATCTGCTATTATCTCGATCTGATCTGTTCGCCATGGAAGAGAAGAAGGCAGAATCGACGAACAAGAATGTTAAGAAGGCAAATCTGTTGGAGCACAACTCGATCAAGCACATCCTCGACGAATCCGTCTCTGACGTAAGGGCCTTTTTGCTTTCCTCCATATTCTCCGAATCTGTTCGATTACGATCTAACTACTTTTTTCCTTTTTGATGCGTAGATCGTTAGGAGCCGTGGATACAAGGAGGACGTGAGGCTGAGCAACCTGAAGCTGATCTTAGGGACGGTTATCATCGTGGTTGCTCTCGTTGCTCAGTTCTACAACAAGAAGTTTCCGGAGAACAGAGACTTTTTGATTGGATGCATCGCATCATATCCTTTCTTATTGCTTTGGATTCATTGCTTAGATAGATAGAACGTAATGAATGTGGCTCGATTTGATTGTGATTAGGATTAGATTTTGAGAAACTTAATTGATTACTATATATTTGGATGATTGTGGATAAGATGTTTGGGTTCTTTGACTATGGCAAGTATGTAGTGCTGAATGGGGTGTTGCAGCTGATTCTGTATACTAAGGAGAAGAATGCTATATTGTTCACCAATCCTCCTGAGGTTTGTTTTCTGAACTAAGAATAGTTTTTTTTTTCATTGAGAGGCAATCTTTGATTCTTTGTGTTTGCTTGGACTGTTTTTTTTTAAGGAATTAGAATTGTGCTTCTTCTAGCCTGGCTTGTTAAGTAGTGCATGCATACCTTAGGACACCTTGTTTTGGGGCATTTTGACCTTTGGCAGAAGCTACATTTCAATGTTTTTCTTTGATAAGAAGAAGTTTGTTTTGGCAGTATGGCTTTGCTGGTTCTTGTTTCTTTTGGTGTTTGCGATTGGTTCTGTCGTCTTCATTGAAACATAATTGTTCATCCAAGTGGATGGTTTTGGAATGTAATGCTGGGTGGTTTTACATCTCACTTTCACTAGCTTCAAGTAGATTAATCCTCTCATATAGTTTGTATCCAAGAGGACAAGATTTTTCCCGAACATTTGATACTTTATTTTGGTTACCAGGTTGTTTCATACATGTACACTTTCATTTGTTTTGCTGCGGTTCAGAAATGATTTGCTTAGCTAATCATTTGCTACTATATTCAAAAATCATAAAATGGGTTGGTTGAATACGCAGGGATCATTCACCAGCACTGGCTTGGTTATGTCTTCAAAGCTGCCGAGATTCTCTGATGAGTACACTCTCACCATCGACAGTGCTGATCCAAAATCAATCTCAGCTGGGAAGTCTGTCCAGCTCACCAAAAGTGTCACCCAATGGTCTCCCTCGCTCACTCTGCATTTTTTTCTTACACGAGCTCATAAAGTGGAGCTTATTTTCATGGTCTTTGTGTATTGCTCAGGTTCACGAAAGATGGAGTTCTTGTTGAAGGTTTGTTTTGGAAAGACGTGGAAGCATTAATCAAGGACTATGCAGAAGAAGGAGAACCAAAGAAGAAGAAATGATGATATGATATTAAGGAGAAAATAATGTTCTTACAACTCCAACATGTATCGTTTTAGATAATTAAAAATCGATGGGGACATTTGCTTAGAGATGACAATAATATTCCCGATAAGAATATTCCAGTGTTTTTTTGGTTATAACAGAAAAAAAATCGAATTAATCTGAGATTCTGGACAACAAAATTAAAAGGGTATCTCCAGCAAAAGCCAATGGCTCACATTTCAAGTGCATGACATAAGTTGTTGGCAACTTTTTTATATATTCTAAAGTTTGTTTTTCGTATTCTACACACACCATATGTGTACTTGTCGTTTAGAGTATATTAATATTTTACACACAGGATACAAGTCAAATGCCAACAACTCTTGAGTGGCTTGGATTGCTACAAGCTTTCTAGGCAGCTCGTATGTGCCCTGGAAAAGTTTTGTATTTGGAATAATAACCTTACATTGCTATCAGATAAAGTTGCCCAATTTTCCCAATTAAAAAACTCTAGAGCTCAACAACATATGAATACATTTGTCCATATCAACAATATTCCAAATCAGATCCTATAATCCATTCATTTATTATCCACACATTTGTACAATTTTTTTAATAATCAGTCCATGGTGGGGAAGAGGATTGACAAGAAATATTAGTTCTTGTAATAAAAAATGAACACAGGCCCATCCCCGTCCTTGCTGGGGCCCATTTAACCGAAGCGCATCAGACATTACTCAAACTGACGTGGCACCTGGTCGAAGTCAGTTACCGTGAGGGACCCACTCCCTAATAGCGTGGGACCAACCAACCCACCCACCCATTGGGCTTACGGCTTGAATTTGTGTGTGCGTGTGCTCAATCAAACTATCCCCGGATCTGAAAATGCAATCAACTAACCAAGTTTAATTAAAACGCTTCGCATCCGCCAAAGCGCTTCAAGCCTATAAACAGAGACGCTGTTTTGGTTTTCTTATATTTTTTCGCCCTCTCTCTCTCTAGAACAATATCTTCAAGAACTCAGCGTCTCTCTCTCTCTCTCTCTATAACGAACCCTTAGCCCTCGATTGCATTCGAAATCTGTGGATTAATTGATTATTTTGAACCATTAATCGCTCTGTAGAGCTTCTGGATTCGTCGTTTGATTCTCCTTACTACGAACTAGATAACGCTTAACGATCCGAGTAATTTGAATATGGCCGATTCTAGGAAACGAGACGCCGGAGACGATCGTCCAAACGCCGGCGAGGATGCCTCCGATTCGCCGTCTACCGTCGATTCTCGATCTAACGCTGCCGCTGGATCCGAGCGCGAGACTCGAGTTTCTCCAGATCCGTCGACTGAGCAAGGCGGTACGCTAGGGGAGGATAGGGTTCTGAGGTGGCTGCAGGCGTTGGATATTCAAGTCCTTGGAGCTTGTCGAGGCGACGAGAGGTTGAAGCCGTTGTTGAAGCTGGACGTTTCCAACGGAGTGGCGGAAGATCGATTGCTCGCTCATCTTAGCCAGGTTTAGTCTCTTATGAGCTTTTTTCGGCTTGCGATAGAATCTGATTTTGGATTGCGTTTTGGTTATACACAGCACTTCGAGCCTGCGGAGATTGGGATGCTGGCGAGATGTTTCTGCATACCGTTGGTTTCGATTCGCGTTGGGAAGATCAATAAGGAAGGGACTCTTATGCGCCCTACTCCCATAAGGTATATCAACTACGATTCATCATGAGTCCTGTCTTTGTTTGAGCCTTAGCAAAATGATATTTGTTCTCGGTTGTGCTCTCTAGATTCCAGAGCTTTCTTGTTAAGCATTTAGCTTTAGTGTAGGATAATAATAAAGAGAATGATGTTAGCTAATTGTTTCTGTGCAATCCTGTCATCGACTAATCTTTTTCACCTTTCGCTAGAACCAATTGTGGTTTGGGAATCATCTGATGATTGATATCTTGTGTGTACACACAAAGCATTCTTTAGTGTTATGTTCCACTGAAGATTAGTTTGGCACTTCTCTCTCCCAGAGGGTCTCTCCATGTCTGGTCTCATGGTTTTGAACACGTTTTTTTCATGTACTATGCATATTTTCCTTATTACAAATGTTGCATGCTTACTTTTGCAGTTTTAACATGTGAACACTTTGGAGGAAGTGGAAACATTAACACATCTTTATCTCTATTTGGTTAGTTCTGTTTGTATCAATGTAATTTCTAACTTTTAGTAATCACGTCTATTCATGACTGACTTGCTTTGCTTTAATAAAAGACTGTTAGAAATCATAGGAACTCAACCAGTTTGTAATTGATGCTTCCAAATAAAATGTATCTTTTATTGTAGGTAATGTGGGCGTAATCTGTTATCACTGGTAGATGATCAAGTAAAGGTAGTTTCGCCTCCAACGTTGTATAGTCTGTTCTTGAATGTTAGTCATTTAGGGTTAACTGGTTGTCATAACAACACTGACTATATATTCTTCTTAACAACTTTTCTTTTTATCACGCTCTTGCATTCACTCGATCGTTTATTTTGTGTTTAGAACTTATTGTTTGATTTAGATTCTCTGTATTTTCTTCTTGTTGCTAATCTACTGAAATGGTCTTTGGGTATATTGGTGGAACTATCTGTGCAATAATATGATAATGGATTTATCTAAAGTTTGTTTCAAGGAAGCTCTTAGATAATCATTTTCTTGATTTCTTTTGTTTCATATTCTTCTAAGTTGCACGCTGGAGGATAATTTTTTGGTGTTCGAGTTCCTTATACTGTGTTATGATATGAATAATGTATTTCAGCTAGGCTGAGCTACGGTCTTAATAAGCGACGGGGCCATACATATCTGCGCATGAATAAAGCTCGGATAGTGCTCTCTATGTTGTGTGAAAGATTAATAATAGCACAGCTGTCATGTATACGTAAACAGTTTTGCATGTTTATCTTAGTATATTTTTTTCCTTCTAGTTTGAATAAGGGGCTACTTGCAAATGTTCGTGAGCATTGAAAACAGCTCCTGGACTTGATTCATTTTTCATGTCTGGTTTTCAGCATCTAGTATTCATCTGTTAGCAGGTTTCCTTTTGATGTTAGAGACTTGCCGTCTAATTTCTTGTTACTTTATAATTGGTCAGGGGTAACTTGAGCCTTATGATCCTGCCAACATCAGACTTGCGACTCTCATTTATCGGAGACAATGGCCACTCTGAGCAACTCTTTACATATGCCAACAAATCTCATTGCTCTGCGGTGTCAATTGAGGAGATAGCTGCGGACAGCTCTGGTAGATCGTTTGTTATAAGGATCGCAAATGGCAATGCTTTTTACTATTGGTGCTCAGAGAAGTCAAAACTTCTAGGAATTGAACTGCGTAGGAAGGTTTGTGAGACATAGATGATCTTATTTTTTTCGAGTACTGGTCTTTGCATCTAAATTTTCTCATTATCTGTGTCTGGTTTTCTTTCTGATTCTTTTCTGTAGATGGATGAATTGATCAAGAAGAAGCCATCAATCTCAGAACTAACTGGAATTGAAGAATCACGTCTTGGCTCTGTTGCGTCTCATCTCCGTTTGTATCTCATGGGCTCGGTGGTGCCTAACATCAAAGGTTGTCCAGTCCCAACTCCTGATTCATCATCGTCGTCTGGCTATTGTGAAACAACTGCTTCCTCCTCCGCTAGTTCGTCATCATTGATATCTCTTCGGACACGTCACTCTGAGACGCAGCTGTCAAAGTCTCATGGAAACCTCAGCTCTAGCTCAAGTTCCGTTGAAGAAAACACACTGAGATACTCTTCTCTACATATCTCATCCAGAGATGAATCAATGCAATGCAGCGAAGGCTATTTCTCGATTTTTGATAGTTTACCCATCACCACCGTCCCCACAAGTGCAGAATGTGAAGAAGCAGCAGATGATAGTAATGGAATCGGTCAAATTCTTTTTTCTGAATCAGCGGACTTGGGACTAACTTCACTGACCTTACCGCAACAGTTTCCTATGAAGATGGGTCCACCAGTGTTTTCTCCTTACTACTGCTGGTGCCCTCCAAGCACCTCATCGATTCACGCACCATCTGCTTCTTATCAGTTCCCTCCACTATCCATCGAGCTACCTTTGCTTCCACCTCTTTCCTCTTTACTACCATCATCAGGGTCAGATGGGTTCTTGATTCCCTCATCGCCACTCGATCTCTCCGACATCCCTCCTTTGCCTTTAGTCCACCACATACCCATTCCTGGCGCAACATCATCATCATCATCTTCCCAGCAGCAGATGATGATTCCTTTAATGTGCGACCCTATTGTTCATATACCGGTTATGGATATATGCTCGTCGGGTCAAGCATATCTGGTAAGCGCTGGACCTACGGGGATGATACCCACGGGCATGCCTCCCCTCCCGGTGGAGAATGAGTCGCTGGTGGAGAAAGGAGCAAGAGAGACGCTGAGATTGCTCATAAGCGGAGCCAGTGCAACAACGTCTGCTCCTTTGAACCACCACGGAAGCAGAGGTCTGTACAATGGGACAAGGGACGTGAGTGGAGTGAGCTTGTTTGCACCCATTGGGCTGAACCAAAACAATGCAGGTGAGGGAGGAGATGGTAGTGGTGAGAGCGTGAGCTCAGGCGAAGCAGAGTACGTGCCTCCCAGAGAGACTTCTGGTTAGTTTTTTTTGGTTCTTTGCAAAGTGTTTTTCTTTCCAAAATGGAAATCTAAAAAAAGTGTATAGAAGGGGTATCCTTTGCTTAGTTCTTTGTGAAAACTCTTTTGTTCATCCAAACTCTTTTGTTCTAAGGTGTAATTAGTCCGTTTTCTCTTTGTAGCTTTTGTTAATTACTTAATTTTAAAGGAAGCTCAGACTTACGGTAATAATAATTGGAAAGTTGTTTGGCAATATTAACACACGTTTGAAACTTATAAAGATTTTAATATTCTTTTATATTCTTTTACCTGTAAGAGCATATGCATTGGTGTACTTGTATTAGGAGTCCTTAGGAGTTAAAAAGTATTATTTTTTTACTTTTGAATAGTTAAGGATTATTGTCTTAATCTTACGTCCAATAGTGTTATCCAATCAGAAGTCCTTAGGAATAAAATAATAATATATTTTTTAAAAAATTGAAAAAAAAAAAAAAATTTATTGCATAAAAAAATATAAAAATACAATAATTACTGATTTCATGATTAAAAGAAACATACAACAATTATTAATTTTGATCACCAAATTTGTTCCAAACATTTTCGATTAAATCGTTTTTTAGTTGTTCATGTATACGCCTATCGCGAACATGAGTCCGAATGCCAACCATATTATCGAGATTTGTAGGCGTCTCGGTACTGTAGGACATATCTACCTGAGAACTTCTGCTTCCATCTCCTTCTTCAAACTCAGATATATTGTACTGAGTGTATCCGTCTCGTTCATATTCGACTATCATATTGTGTAGTATGATACATGCTCTCATAATCTTCCCAACTTTCGTCTTGTCTAATGTAAGAGCCGGGTTTTTCACAATCGCAAATCGAGCTTGCAAAACTCCAAAAGCCCGCTCAACATCTTTTCGAGTCGCTTCTTGACATTTAGCAAATAACTCTGCTTTAGGACCTTGCGGGAGGGAGATAGATTGGATAAATGTTGACCATTTTGGATATATGCCGTCTGTGAGGTAGTACGCCAAATCATACTGGTGTCCGTTGACCACGTACTGAACTCTTGGTGCTCGACCTTGTAAAATGTCATCAAAAACAGGTGATCGATCAAGGACGTTAATATCGTTCAAAGTACCTGGAGAACCAAAAAAAGCGTGCCATATCCAAAGATCTTGTGAAGCTACTGCCTCCAAGACAATTGTCGGTTTTCCGGATCCACGTGTGTATTGTCCTTTCCAAGAGGTTGGACAATTTTTCCACTCCCAATGCATACAATCGATGCTTCCTACCATTCCAGGAAAGCCGCGTATCTCTCCAATATCAAGTAGTCGTTGAAGATCCTCTGGAGTTGGTCTTCGTAGATACTCATCTCCAAATAACCGTATTATGTTTTCTGTGAACTTATGTAAACACAAAAGTGTCGTGGATTCACCAAGTCGAAGATACTCGTCAACTGCGTCAGCTGCAGAACCATAAGCGAGGAGACGAATAGCAGCCGTACATTTTTGTAGTGGAGAAAGACCGGGCTTCCCGGTTGCATCTCTTGACTGACGAAAGAAAGGGACGTCCTCTGAAAGGCGATGGACAATATGCATGAATAAGTCTTTGTTCATGCGGAAACGACGTCTGAATAAGTTGGGGGGAAAAGTCGAATTCTCGCAGAAGTAATCATTCCATAAACGTTCGTGTCCCGTTTCTCGATCGCGTTCTATATAAAGACGTCTAACTGGGTTATTGTGATGGGACTCCACTATGTTGTTGTATGTGTCCTCCAAAATGTCGTCAAAAACTTCTTCTAGTCTTTCTTCGAGTTCGTCGGATGAAGATGATGACATTTTGTGTGTTTACTTCGTAATCCTTCACTGAAAATGAAGATGATGACATTTTGTGTGTTTACTTAAACATCAATACTAAATCAATCGAAGGAAAACAAAATCGTATTCAAAGCCTAATCAATTCGAATCGTCATCCCCAAATCATTCGAAACCCTAACTTCAATCGAAATATCCCCAAATCGATTTAAAACTGAAAAGAAACCCTAAATCTCGAGGAGAACAACATCCGACCAAAACAAATCCATAAACGAACGATAGGAGGCTTCGATTTACCTTCGATATCACCAAGTCGTCTGTCGCCTCTTCGATCGCCCGGAGCTTTTTTTTTAAATCTCCTTCGCGTTTAATTTTTTTTTCCCTGAACCAAATTCATCCCGACATCGAACCGGGGAAGGGATGACATGTCGGTAAGGATTCAATCCTTCCAGCCTTCTAATTAAGTTACGGTCCTTAATAAACCGTACTTAATTAAATTTTTTTAATTCTATTTTTCTTAAAACCGCGAGCTAAGGACTCAATAAACCGACCGTTGCGGTTGGTCTAAGGTTTTTGAGGTACGTGTATACAGATGAGTATTATTGAAAACTGTATACGTTTTATGACAAGCATAAGAATTGCACATGCGTACGTATACCATGACGAAGACAAAACAGTCGTATACAAATAATAATACATAGTGTGTCGTACATAGTGCTTATTTCTCATATTTCAAAAAATGCTACTCGTTTCTGTAAAAAAAAACTAATAATTAAAAACGTTAAAATAGTCAGATTGTAATTGACATCGAGAAAGATCTAATCCTGATTCGTGGATAACATCTGATAGCAATGTCTTCAAATTAAAAAAAAAACTACTACTATAGAAAAATTCTCTATTTAACAAAAGAAGAAAAGAGAGAGAGAGAGGAAAAGGAGTAGTGATTAAGGTCTGAGAATAATACAGCTAATTGATACTACTAAATTAATTGTCCATTGGATAATATAAATCACGCATTATATATATATTCCTGCAATCTATATATATATTGTCGTTTAGCAGATCTCATCTGGACACGATAAAACATACGAGATCGCATCTCCACCGTCCAAAAAACTTGCTCGAGAGAGAACATCGCATCTCCACCGTCTAAAAAAAAACTTACTCGACACAACCGCACTGTGTTGTGTTATCAGAAAAAGGAAATAATAAATACTCTGTCGCCCACTTGATCGCATCTTCATCAAACTTTCTTCTTCCTCCTCATCGACTCTCCTCCCGACGCGTGTCCTCCTCTCCTCACTCTCCTTCTTTCTATCTATTCTTCCCCCCCCTCCCTTCATCTCCTACTCTTCCTCCGATCTTCTCTTTCAATCCAATCTCAATCCTATACCATGGAGGATCCCGACATCAAGAAGTGCAGACTCACTCCAAAGATGATCATCGCAACTCCTCCTCTCTTAATCTCCGTAGATGACGTCATCGAGCAAGTCATGCCGTACATAACCGACTCCAACGATCGAGACTCGGCCTCCCTCGTGTGCCGCAGATGGTTCAAGATTGACTCCGAGACCAGAGAGCACGTCACCATGGCCCTGTGCTACACCTCCACACCCGATCGCCTCAGCCGCCGGTTCCCGAATCTGAGGTCGCTCAAGCTCAAAGGGAAGCCCCGCGCGGCTATGTTCAACCTCATCCCCGAGAACTGGGGAGGGTTCGTGACCCCTTGGGTCAACGAGATAGCTGCGTCGCTGCGGAGGCTCAAGTCGGTGCACTTTAGGAGGATGATTGTTAGTGATTTGGATCTGGATGTTTTGGCTAAGTCGAGGTTGGATGAGCTTGAGGCTTTGAAGCTTGATAAGTGCTCTGGGTTCTCTACTGATGGACTGTTGAGCATCGTTAGGCACTGCAGGTACGTATCTTTTATTACGTATCATTTGTCCGAAGAACCGTATCTTAAAAAAAGGTTTGCAACTCTGTTTTTTTTATCTACTGTTATTTACATTTCATTGGGACAAAGAATCGTACCTTAAAAAAAGTTTTGTGTCTTTGAAAATATGAGATGTGTCTTTAGCTCAATTGGGCAAGTGGAAAACTCTCTTTTGGTTTGGTGCCTACTTTTTGCTGTCTTTGGTGATATGTTGTTTGGACATTACTTCATTTGGTTTTGCTTACTAACACTTTATACACTTGTGACTATGCATAAGTAGCAGAATGATTTCGTTTCATCTGCAACCTGTTTTTGTCTCTTTATGTTTTGTTTCCTGCTATGTATAGTTTGCACTTCTCTTTATTCATTATTAGCAAAAAGATTGAGTTCATGTTTATAACAATCTTCTTAAAATCGGTCTAGGCGGCACCTAAAACGAAGCAATTTTTCTAGAACAATATTTTTAGAAAACCGATCCTAATCAATAATCCCATATAAAGTTTCTAACAAATTTTTTGAACATTGGTCTATAATGTCGTTTTTATGTTTTGTTTCTTGACAGGAGAATAAAAACATTGTTATTGGAAGAGAGTTCTTTTCTTGAGAAAGACGGCCAATGGCTACACGAGCTTGCTCTCCACAACACATCTCTCGAGGTTCTAAACTTCTACATGACTGAGTTCAACAAAATCAACCCCAAAGACTTGGAAACCATAGCTAGAAACTGCCGCCTCTCTCTGATCTCTGTGAAGGTCGGCGACCTAGAGATTCTGGAACTAGTTGGGTTCTTTAAAGCTGCAACTAACCTTGAAGAGTTCTGTGGTGGCTCCTTGAATGAGGATATTGGAATACCCGAGAAGTACATGAACCTCACTTTCCCACCAAAACTATGCCGTTTGGGCCTCTCTTACTTGGGAGCTAATGAAATGCCTATACTGTTTCCGTTCGCTGCACAAATCCGCAAGCTGGATCTGCTTTATGCGTTGCTGGAGACTGAGGATCACTGTACACTCATTCAAAAGTGTCCTAATTTGGAAGTTCTTGAGGTAAACTTGGATTCAATATCTATTCTATTTACCAATGTTCTAAAAATCGGTATAGGCGGCAAATCTGTCATAGATTTCCTTAAAATCCCATTTATACTACTCAAATAAGTTTAAACCGTTCTAAATCGGTTAAAACAATCAAAAGCGGTTTAAATCAATCTAAATTGCTCTAAATCTCTTGAATCAAACAATAATATTAGTTCAAATCCACAAATGTGACTAATGCTTTCTTTTTGTATATCTAATTTTTATAATTCACCAAAATAATTTTATAATTAAATCAAAAAACTAAAATCTGTAACATAAATGTAAAATATATATTTAAAATAAATTAATAATTTGTTAACCTAGTAATCTGTCGAGTAGTTAGTCCTCTACTAAGCACCTAGTGAATTTTTTGAACATTGCTATTTACATATGTACTCCACACTAATCAGCTATCATGAATATAGCATTGGTTTTGCAAGTGTATATAATGTGGTGGTAAAGGGATATTAATGCAGTATCTAACAGACAGTTCGTGGTGTGTTTTTTTCAGACAAGAAATGTAATAGGAGACAGGGGTCTAGAGGTTCTTGCACAGCACTGCAAAAAATTGAAGCGGCTAAGGATTGAACGAGGTGCAGATGAACAAGGAATGGAAGACGAAGAAGGCTTAGTCTCACAAAGAGGACTAATCGCCTTAGCTCAGGGCTGCCAGGAGCTAGAATACATGGCTGTCTACGTCTCAGACATAACCAACGAGTCTCTCGAAAGCATAGGCACCCATCTGAAAAACCTCTGCGACTTCCGCCTTGTCTTACTCGACAGGGAGGAGAGAATCACAGACCTGCCGCTAGACAACGGAGTCCGTTCCCTCTTGATAGGATGCAAGAAGCTTAGACGCTTTGCGTTCTATCTCAGACAAGGCGGTTTAACAGACGTGGGGTTAAGCTACATAGGACGGTACAGCCCCAACGTGAGGTGGATGCTTCTCGGTTACGTTGGCGAAACAGACGAAGGGCTGATGGAGTTCTCAAGAGGCTGTCCGAGTCTACAGAAGCTAGAGATGAGAGGGTGTTGTTTCAGCGAGCGAGCTATCGCTGCAGCGGTTATGAGGCTGCCTTCGTTGAGATACTTGTGGGTACAAGGGTATAGAGCATCGACGAGGGGACAAGATTTGAGGTTGATGTCTAGACCGTACTGGAACATTGAGCTGATACCGTCTAGGAGAATACCCGAAGTGAATCAGCTCGGAGAGGTTAGAGAGATGGAGCATCCGGCTCATATATTGGCGTACTACTCTTTGGCTGGTGAGAGAACAGATTGTCCACCAACTGTTAAAGTACTAAAGGAGGAGACATGATGATGATGTATCCAAAGCAGGTTTGTACATAAAAAGTTTGGTTATTATATCATTTTCAGTCTCTGAGTTTTGGGGGTTACCATGAGCTGTGTGATGTGATGATGGCTTCTTTTTGTTGGTTCTCTTGTCTGTTGTCTGGTTAGTGGTTTTTGAGATATTATATAAGTATCTTTGTTTGTAAGAGAGTATATTACTTTGTTTTTTTACTTCTCCACATTTTATTGTTTTCTTTTTTTTGAATAAAACACCTCGAATTTTTTTGAGAGATTTGTTATTTGACCCTAATAACTTGACATCTTGTTGTTGCAAAGAATAGAGTATCCACAGTAGCAGAGTGTGGACTTTTAGGAACAAAAAGTGATGAATTATTAAAGGGGGAAAGAAACTTCATAAGTACTCACCAACGCATAGTAAAATGGACCCTAAAATTCATAAACAAGCTCAACCTATTCAACCAACCAATAATTATGGAATCTTCTATCATTATCATTGCCGACAAAAAAAGGAGAAAAATGGAATCTCATATCAATGAGTGCTAGTGGGCAACCAATACCACAACAACAAATGCTGGCGACCGAAAAGACCCTTTAAGATTCTTCTTACCAGAAGGTTGGACTTCTTTTACCAATAATAAAAACCAATTACTATTGGATCATTGTCGTATGTGCATATATGCAAGTGCCATCTAGTTGATAAGAAAAAACAGTCATCTCTTTCGGATTCTTTTAACTAGGAAACGGACCTAACAATAACTAATGATCCGCCCCGCGGATGTTAGATTTAACTTTTGTTCGATGTAAATTTATAAACCATTGATTTTATAAAATGTATATTTATATTTTTATGTTTTCTAAAATATATTTAGAGTAGAAGATATTATATTATAATATAGATGTTTAATAATAATTTTTATCTGTACGTAATATTATATTTATAATTTTATAACTTGATGTAGTTTGATGTAATTGTAATATTCATATATTAACCTATTGATTTTTTTGTTTATTTATTTAAAAATGATTTATTTTTTACAGTAGGTTCTTATGAATTATTATTAATTTTATTATATTTGGTTTTCTTGAAAATTGTATTGTAGCAGATTAATATATACTACATATTACAGTTTGTGTTTTTATTTTCAGCAAAAATAAATAACAATTAATTGTAATTAATTAATTTAAATTTTTGATTTTAATTGAAGTGGCAGATTTGTAAATAAGAAAGAAATGCAATGGCTAAATGTGTAAATAAAAAGAAATATTTAATATGTTATCCGTGTTTCCAAACAATTCATATTTAATCTGTTATCCAAATTTCCGAACAACAGAATTTGTAAATGAAAAAAAAATACAGTTACTAAATATGTAAATAAAAAAATATTTAATTTGTTATCCTTGTTTTCAAACAACTTTCATTTAATCTATTATCTAAGTTTTCAAACAGTACCAAAACTTATTTCGGTTTTAATAATATAGATAATACAATCTCTATAATTGTGGTATGTTATACGCAAATGCCATCTCGTTTTGCATAGTTACACTTGTAATTTATGAGAAAAAGAAAAACTCATTTCTTTCACATTCTTCTAACTAGAAACTGGACCTTGTAAAAATAATAATACAATTACTATAGATAATTGTCGTATGTGCGTGCACGTGCACGTGCAATCTCGTCTACATTGGTTACATTTGCAATTTATGAGGATAGATACATACACTTTTATGTTTTGTGATCATTTCTCTAATATACAGAAAATGGGCACACTATACTTTCTGAGGAATCACGCAAACTCAGCTGTCGTCGATTGGTGAAAGGAGGAGAATGATGGAAGAGTAACTGAGCATTGGGTACATATTTGCGTCTAAGAAGTGTCTGTATTGCTTCATCGCCGTCTCTCTCCCTGGTAGATCGTGTGTTATGCAGTCGAAAGGGCTCGGTTTGCTCGTGTCTACGAATGGCTCCCACCGGTATCCAGGCCGGTTAGGCAGTGTAACAAGTGTGGCTAAATGACTCGTGTTGAAGCCCACGTATATTTCTTTCTTCACTGAATCCACCTGGCAGAAAATTAAAAAAAAAGAAAAAGAAAAGAGGTTTGAATCACCCATGTAAACACACTAAACATGAGACGTCAAACAGAATTCAAAGATAATGGTACCAGTGAAAATGCAACGAATCGACTTGTTTCAGACCAATCTGGCGTCTCAGGAGTAATACCATGCCACTGCAGACGCTTTGCGGTTGGGAAGTCGTCCAGGCCAAGTGATTCACATTCACTACAAGTTAAAAATCATATTTCCCCCATCAAATAAAAGGTAAAAGGAGAGACAGAGGATTGTGAAATTATAAAACTATGTGAAGCGGTAAGAAGAAGAGTTACATACTCACGGAACTTGATCAGAAGACGGCAGAATCTGAAGTAGTCATCATGTGCTTCTTCTTTTTTATCCCACCGAAAATAGTTTAACTGCACCCCAATTGTGTTCAACATTATTGGAAAGTTAGTAAGGATTAAAAACATGAAGAAGCAGCTTAAAAATTACACCAGAGACAAAGCATTAAGTGGATTACATAGTTGTCATGGCAATAGGTGTTGTTGTTCCCCCCTTTCGTATGACCATATTCATCTCCCATGTAGATCATCGGGACACCCTGATGATATTTGGTAGTGGAGTTAGATTATCTTGTGGTTTGATAGTTTGATGATGTGCATAGGCATCAATCAAAAAGCGGAAATTAAAAGAAAGCTAATATTATGGTTAGCTTTACCTGGGCAACCATGAGGGAAACAAAGAAATTTCGCATTTGTCGTTTCCTTAATCTCTTCACGGATATACTCACAAAGTCTCCCTCCTGCGGACCAATACCAATTAGATGAAATCTTTTGAGTTTAGGTCAAAGTTTAATAGTCTAAAAACATTTCATCTCAACTTTTAAAAGATCCACACAGTTGGGGCACACAAGATTAATCTATCTTATTACCTCTCCGCAGTTCCAGCTGCAATTGTGATTCTCTCCATCATTATTCTCTTCTCCATTTGCCAAGTTACTCTTATTGTTGTAAGTTACTAAATCTGCCATGGTAAACCCATCATGCGCACATACAAAATTGATGCTGTTCCATGGTTTCCTGCCTCCCTGATGCATTCATTGACAAAATTAGACATTTGATAAGATTATACAGCAAAAATATGAAGTCTCACAAACCAAGAGAACACCACAAAGATTGGTTATATACGCCAAAAAAAAAAATGGTAACACTCGGAACCCTAATCTAAGACACAATCAATCAAGCCCAGCCAGTGTAAGGTAAAAGAAACCAGCATGAGAGGCTAGATTGAAGACGATCACAGTTACATGGGGTCAGCGTATACTGCCCCACGGAAACAGTTCAAGAATTGTTTACAAAGGTTTTCAACAGAGCCACAGCCAGTACCCAATGCTGAAAGCCAGCCAATTCTGAATAAGAGCATTTCACGGTACCATAATTCTCACCATAGTAGCAACCCATTGGTAAAGCCTGCCTTATTAGATATTCTACAATATTGCAGATACCTCAGTATAATAGTAGTTAACTTTACCTGGTACAAGTTTGGGCTTCCACAGAGACATTCAGCAAAAGCACCGGAAAAGCCATCGGTGCCTTTTATGAAGTGTCTAACAACATCCCGGAACTGAAATTGGAAAAGATCACTGTTCCATATTAAATTCACAACGATTCATATCATGCTTTGCTTGAAGCCCTTATACACTGTGTCACTTAATTTTGAATATATCTTGCTATGACTATAGGCATAGGTTTCATGTAATAAAAAACTCACACAGTTAAACCATAAGAAGAAAAATCCTTTATCCTTGTAATATATTACTGACCTTTCCATTCCACTCAGACCAAATACCCCAGTGTGGAAACATGCCAACTTGGTAAAGGCCACCCGCATCCCATGCTTCAGCTATTAACTGTTTGCAAAGTAGAACCATAAATGAGTAAGAAGGAAAAGCTACACCCCAAAAAGACACCCTCCAAGGAAATAACCGTTTAAACTGGTATCTTTTGTCAATTATAAGAGCATGTGACGCTGTTCTTTATTTGCAATCATCTTAGACTTTGAATGGAATGAATTAAGCCCTCTATTAGTGTTACTTTTTAGCATACGTACTGAAATGCACTGAAGACTCTAGGAATATGATTCTGTTAATAATTATATTATATTTATATTCCCGAACCTAAATCATCCGCATACGTGAGGCAGTGGAAATTCAAACATATGCATAATATGGTAACCATTATCTGAAATAGGTGCCCATCACGTTCTACGTAAACATGCCAGACAGGCAGTAAATGCGATATTGCTCTGAACAATGAAAATCAAATATATAATGGGAAAATATCAAGGAGACTAGTTGCTCACCTTAACACCACGAAGTACTGGATCGTTACTTATCATGTCAATTACAGGAGGGCAGCTAACAGGGGTACCAGTGGTCAGCAAGTCACCTTCTACATCAGCCCCATAAACATTGGCTGCATCCCAAAGGCTAACAAACATAGAACAGTAAGAATTCCAGGAACGCATAGAACAAACAAACATTCATTTGACGTACTTCAGAACATTTTCACCTGCTGCTCCTTGACATGATTGAACCAAGATCAAAGCGGAAGCCGTCAACATGCATTTCTGTTACCCAATATCTGTTTAAAGAGAGGCATATCCACAGGATTAGGAATAGTTAACTGAGGAGAAAAGCATGAAATAAATTAACTTTATTCACAAAGAAGGCATAAGCATTACACTTAAAACAAGCGGAATGTTAGAATGTGTACCACAAAACCATGCGAGTATAAAAGTACAACAATAGAATATAACATACTTAATTGAAAACGGCCAAGCAATACTCTACCCTAAATTCGGAAATACCTCAGGCAATCCACTATGAACTGACGCACTACAGGATGATTGCAGTTAAAAGTATTGCCACAGCCTGAATAATTATAGAACTCGCCCTGTTAAATCACAACATATGCATAAACTTTACATTCAATAATAAAAGAATCATAACATAATCAACAGTATGAGACTATAAACTAGAAACCCCAAAGCATCATGGGTATTGATTCATAAATTAAGAAGTCAAACTCTCAAAAAAAGAAACACACGAGAGCATTACCTTTGGAGCAAGCATGTAATAGACACTGTTATCAACTCCTCTAAATGATAAAATAGGTCCTTTTTCATTGCCTTCGGCAGTGTGGTTCAAAACGACATCCATGATAACCTGCTTAGAATCTATCAAGAACGGCATTTGTAAACCTAACAAGATATATTTAGCGACAAGGAAATTAGTTGTCACCTCAATTCCTCGTTTATGTGCTTCTTTAACAAGAGTTTTGAACTCATTAATGGCTCTTCCAGCAAAGTTGCGAGAGCTTGCCGATGAGTATCTGACCATGGGCGAGAAAAACCCAATGGTAGAATAACCCCAAAAATTTACCCTGAACAAGCAAGACAATCTGATCAGAAATAATATATGCAACATTTAACTGAGTTACTTCGTGAAAGTTAAAGATGGCATGGTTTCATGAGAGAGCGCTTTCTCAATCTACGTCCACTTGTCCAGATATGTGATGTGGTAGTTATTTTTGAGACAACAACAATCTTAGTTGAAGAATTTATAGACTAATTGATACGTGCTAGCACTCACAGATTTTAATTACAAGTGGTTCTACTTGTAGTTTGCTTATTCCAGAAGTCTATCAGCCCAAAGTATTGTCATTAATCTAAGGATCTGCTCAGATGGCATACCTGTGATCTCCCAATATCGGATTGTAGCTGTAATACTCCAGCTCATTAAACTCGTGACATGGCATTAACTCAATGCAATTGATCCCAAGCTCCTGTCAATATGTAAACGACTTATAGTTGGCAGATTGATAAGATATTCACATATAAACTATCTATTGTAACCTGCAAGTGGTCAAGCTTCTCCGCAACACCCTGGTACGTGCCCGGGAACTCGATGTCGCTAGATTCATGCCTTGTGAAACCTCGCACATGCATTTCATATATGACAAGATCCTTCTGTGAAAGCTTCAAAGGCATATCCCCTTCCCAATCAAACTGAACAGCAAAAAAAAAAAAAGACCAACAAAACCAAATGCCAAATTATACTAAACAAGTAACTGATCTCGCACACTAAATAAAGACCACCAAATAATAATCTTTATATCCATTGAAAAGTACCTCTTCACCAAGAGTGGGCACCATACACGCCATTTGAGGCCAACAATTATCATCAGCTTCCAAAACTCCAAACTCATCCCTACTAATAATTGCCTTAACAAACCAAAAGGAGGAAAAAGTTAGAGCCAATTCAAGCCAAGAGATGAGTTAAACATTCGCCTCTGTCCCCCAAATTTTTTGAAAAAAGTTATATATAAGCCTCCAAATTTGTAAAAATGAAAATAATAATAAATTAATAATATTGAAATCTTTACTAAATCGCCGTCGGCCTCCAAAATCTCAGGCCCGGCCACACTTCAATTTCCAGTTATATATATAGGCCTCCAAATTTGTAAAAAAAAAAAGTAATATTGAAATCTTTACTAAATAGCCTTCGGCCTCCAAAATCTCAGGGCTGCCGCACTTCAATTTTCCAGTTACCTTAGCGTAAGGATCCAATAAGATATTGGAGGAGTCATAGTAATGACCTTCTTGAGGAGAAAACTTCCCATCGAATCTATAACCATACAGCATATCTTCGAAGCTCCCTTTCAAGAACACGTGCCACACGTGGCCCGTTCTATTCGTCGATGGATCGAGATCAATCTCCTCCGTCACTTTGTTCTGCAATCAAAATCAAATTTCGATTTACATCGAATTTGGAGACTACACACACTCTCGCGTGTGGAAAACGGCTAACCTGACGGAGATCGGAGAGGGAGATCAAGCAGATGGTGGCGGAGACGGAGTTTGAAGAGTAGACGGAGAAATTGACGCCGTCGTCTCTCACGGTGGCGCCGAACGGGGAAGTGAGTCCGTCGGAGACGAGGAATCTCTTCGATAGAGGAGGTTTCTCCACTACGGCGACGTTTTCGGGTTCGGTGGTTCTTGTGTCCTTGGCGGAGATGGACAGTGGCTGCGCGGCTCGACGGTTGAAATTGGGGGCGGGGAATTTAGGGAATGTGTGGTTAGAGAAGAGAGTGTTGGGATTGGTGAGGGGGAGGAAGGTGGAGCTGCATTTGATTGCATCCATGGATGCTCTTCTTCTTCTTCTTCTTCTTCTTCTTCGAGCTTTGTGTGAAAGAGAGAGGAGGAAGTGTTGATTACACTCAAAGAGTGACCGATCATCATTTGATCTTATTTTCGATAAAATCAAATAAATGAAAAAGAGAGAGAGAGAGAGAGAGAGAGAGAGATAAATGGGCTTAAAATGGGCTTAGAGACGGGCCTGTTTGCATATATCAAATGATCATCAGTATTATTAGAGACGAGAGCATATATCAAAATAGGTCAAATTAGCATCAGTTTCTTCAAGTTGTGATGTTATCATCACTCAAAGAAGACTGGTGATCATTTGATCTATTTTCGACAGAAACTAATAAATATATGAAAATGTTAAAATAAAAGAATATAAATGGCTTACAAAATGGGTTTAGAGCTCTTCACGAACTATCTAACAATACTAAAAGAAAAATATGCTCAGAGGAGAGAGTGTCCATGTCACTTAACTAAATCAACCAATTAAAAATCACTAACATTTCAAGTCACTTTTCTGCAACTGAATAAATCGGGCTATGGTAATATCCACTTGCTTTCTATTTTGTTTTTGTCCAGCCTACTAAGAAGCCCACGTTAGAAACCCAAAAATTTATTACTCATTTCATTCTCTGTGCCGACTTATCGGATTCACTTTTGTTTTTCTCATCTGAAAAAGGATGTTATTCACAACTCAATTCTTCAACTGTTTATCTTCCTTCACCTCTCTTTCTCCATATCTCATTAAATCTCTTCTTCGTCGCAACAGACGTGATCCTTGGAACCGTCGCAATTCCCTTCCCCTTTCACCCTATAGAATCACATCAAGCAATGGCTTCCGAAATGCAAAATCCACCTAGAGAAATAATTCTACAGTCTCATTAACCAAAGAAATCAACCGAGTTGTGGATCACTCTCGAACCATTTGTTTCATTCACATCTCTGATCTCCCCGAGTTGGAAGACACCCGTTTGGGCTCAAAGGCGATCTCTATTCGGTTCTGATTTCCTCTTATCGATTCTCTGAGTTTAGGGTTCTAAACGATTCATTTGATTATGGTTGAAACTTGGGGAAATGAGTTTGTCTGATGCAATTTTCTTTTTCTGCAGTTAATAAACCACAAAACATATGTTAAATCAAGGTTAAAATATGGTTGGAACAGATGGAGGCAGCAAACTACCCTGGGAAGAACCAACAACCAATGTAGTTTTTTTCAGATTACATCTCATCTGAGAAATGAGAATATCACATATGTTGATGATCATTTTCATGATATCTCCAAGTAAGCTAAATACACATGAACCAAAAAAAACTACAACATTTGTGTAGACGATTGTAGCATCTGACTGTAATTGCAGGGACTGGCTATACTCTGAAGTTTCAACTGTATACAGGTATGTGATATAATTAATTAGAGATTTGCTTTCATCATCTTCAGTTAATGTTATTAATTTTTTGTGTCTCTTGCTACCCCGTCGAACAACTTTTGTATACTGTACTGTAGTATTGATTTTTAATTTTTATAACCCTCAATATATGCTTACAGTATTACCTTATGACATGTGTGGTATTCTAGGTTACATACTACAAGATATGATAAGAGGAAGAACAGTTCGATGCAACAGTTTAAGATGGCATTGTCATATGATCCATTGCGCTGGGAATCATATGGAGGAATTTGTAGTTTAGGTAAGTGAAAGCTTTGTATGAGTTTTTTGTTTTGTTTATCAGTTTATGTTTTCTGGTTGTTACAACTGGAAATCTGAGAGCAGATTTATATATTTTCTTCAACATTCTTCCATTACCTTATCAGGTGTCTTTGAAGAATCCTTCCACAGTTCTCTGCAATGTAGCTTCCCAGCTTCTCAGAAAACATTGATTTCACAAAGAATAAACTTCTCAGAAGGAGAAACCATGGACCAGCTTTGATTGGCAAACAGAACATGTTCCAGGAGAGTAACAACATGATCTGATATTAAAGCAGCTTAGAGCAGAGATTCCGCCAGATACTGACAAGCAACGTGACCGTATTTCTCATACACATGTGAAATATCTTAAAGTTAAACTAGAATGAGAGCGTATTAGGTAATGTTACTTTTTCAAAAATTCTCAGTTATCATAATGTTGTACGAGTACGACTATTATATTTTCTTCATGATATAATGATAAAGTTCCTTACATGTTTCCTTATCTCTAAGTATATATCGTTTAGGTATTGGATGCTCCACTGCCTAAGCTCTATAAGAATATGTGCCATCCAAAATGAGAGGGATTGATGTCCGTACATGGAGTCTTAAAAATATTTGTAAGTAAAAGAAGAGTCATTATAGATGGTATATATGCATTAAGCTCTTACTGCTTTCTTCCATGTTCTCTCTGATGTGCGGACAATGATAATCTAGCTGCGCATTGTGCATATTTTGATATAGAGGTTCTGCACCTGATTTCCTCTTCCAGCTCTATGGCTGAATTTATTTGTTCTTTTATTTCAGTGACAATCTAATGCTACTTGATTTATTTGTCGTCTTTTAATTTCACATCTTCTATCTTTAAAGCCCCAGAAGAATCTGAGCATCACAGGAGTGGTTAAATAGCAACAAGGAGAAAGATTCATATATATCAGTCAGCTGGATTGCTCTCATCTCCGGGTATGCAAAACTTATGTTTTTCAGCTAGAGAATTATACTCGGTCATGTTTCTTCAAGATGTTTACTTCAGATGCAGTATCACCATAACTATGACCTAAAGAAAGCTGTTAAATTTTATGTAGTCATGATAAGTAGAAAAATTTATGTTATCAGAGAGCTAAGGTTGTTTAGTTGTGAAGTGAAGTTGCATTGTATTATTTAAATCTAGAGGCTCTCACCTTATTACCACCTCTATTAGTTTCAGGTACCATGCACCATCAGAAGCTGGTGCGGATATTCTTTTGGATTCTTTGTCAATGGGAGGGCTTACTGCTGCGCAAAACAGCTTACTGGATGGAGACTTACTATTTATTCACGAGAATAATGCTTCAATAGCCACCATCGAATCATTTTCATCAACTTCTCCCTTTGCTTCTACTTCAATGATGGATTTATAGGACGTATTTTCTCCCTCACCTCAAAAAGGTAAATTTAAACATTGAGAAGTTACTTTCACATAATCCCCTAATTTATATATGTTACTTTTTTTGTGTGCACAAACTTCATTACTAAGATTAAATGGTTTTAATCTTTCAGCTAGCACATCGTGGTTTGTATTGATGTTGCCATTTCTCGTATATATGTTACTTAAATGTGATGGTGACATTACTTTTCTTGGATGACAGGGGACAAGGGTCCAACATTTCCATCCCTTTTTGCATTGGAGAGCAGTACTTAACAAATATAATGTGCCATTTGAATTGTGAGGTACCATTACAAGCTTAATATATATGAGTGTTATTCCGTGAAATAACTCGAATTTCAAATCATTCACTTGCTTTCACAGATATTACTCTAGATGTGTCCGCTTTCTTTTACATGCTGCAGTTCCAAAAGTCAGGTCCCAAATTTGTTTTTATGCTTAATGTTATAATTCTTACGCTTCATAGTTAATTCCACACAATCTTTCCTATTCAAAAAGCCGCCATAGAGTTTGGTTCTTAGCTAAAACGGTCCAAGCTTTTATAGCATGATAAACTATTGTTTTAGCAAATTTTTTACTTCATAAATTATAACACTAACTATTCTGGACACTACAAGAAAAATGGGCTTTGATAGCAGTGAAGGATAACATTTTTTGCCTTTCTGCTATGGTTGACATACCCGTTAGTTTTAGATAGCGTTTGTATATTTAGAAACGCTATGATAGAGCAGTATATTTAAAAACGCTATGATAGCGTATTTTTAATAGCGTATTTTTAATAGCGCATTATTAAAAACGCTATCTTTGACTTTTTAAATCTCTAAACCCAAAACAAGTTTTAAACCCTAAACTTTAAACATAACGTCAAAATCTAACTATTTTATATCAAATCTTAAATTTAACCTTAAATATTAAATATAAACTCAAAAACTATTTTTTTTTCAATAATTAATCTTAAATCCCAATGCCCTAAACTTTTAACCCTCAAACCCTATACTCAAACCTTTATTCTAAACTCATAACTTTAAATCTAAAATCTAAATTCAAAAAAAAAAATCAAACTTAAACTTAATTCTTCAAATAAATTCAAATTTATTTTCGAATTTTAACTTAAAATCTTAACCTTGAACTCTAAACCTTATATACTCAAATCTTATATATCATAATAAACCTCAAACCTTCAATTTACACATTTAGTTATTAAACTAAATCATAAATCACAAATCTAATATTCTCAAAGTTAAACACCAAACTTTGAGCATACATTTTTAAAATTTTAATATGTTTAAATTTTAAACCTTTAAACTAATTTTATTTACTATACTCTTGTATTTTAAACCTTTAAACTAATTTCATTTTACATTTAAAGTAAATCATAACTTATAAATAATTTTAAAATTTTGAGTCTATTATTTGAAACATTGAACCAAACTATAATTACATTAATTATATTTTTTTTGGTCAAAATTATATAAATATTTAACTTAATTATTATATGTTTGGTTTATCTTTTTCCTTTTTCTCATTGGTCAATATCTTAAACACAAGGATATCAATCTTGACCACTGAGTATTTTTGATCCTATGACTTGAAATCACACATCTCATATCTCAATCTCTTTCTTCCTTCCTTTCTTCTTTCCTTGTCTCACGTTATCTTTTTTTTTTTTGTTACAGATCTAAATCTGATCTCATCTAAATCTTTTTTAATTCTTTGGATCTCTATCTTCCTCAATCACCACCACCACACGACGACCCGTTTGTTTTCGCCGTCCCAGCATCACAACCACCACCACACGACCGTTCGTTCGCCGTCCCAGCATCACCACCACCACACAACCACGGTTAGAACTCATCTCTCTCTCTCTCTCTCTCTCTCTGTTTTGAACTTTTTTTAGGGATAGAGGAAGCAAGGCAAGGCAGGTATAGTGGCTGGAGGAGGAAGATGACGGCTTCAGATTCAGGAAGAGGAAGCTGACGGCGAGTTGGTGAGGAGGCGACGAGATTAGGTCTAGATGGATGTGACGTTTGCCTCCTCTCTGCAACTTGCCTCTCACATCCCAGGATGAAGAAGAAGAATCATGGCTGGATACTGATGAAGGTCATGGAAAAACACGAAGACGAAGGTGGTGGTGCGGCCGATAGATGAAGAAGACAACGAAGTGGTGGTGTGTTTAGTTAGTAATTTGGTTAAAGCCTGGTTTAGTTTTTGGTTTATTTAGTTTGTTGGTTTATTATTTAATCTGATTTTTTTTGTATTTTTGTAAACCAATTTAATTATAGATAAATTTAAGTAATAAAGAAAATTTGATTTTATGAATAATTTTAAATTTTAATTAAGTTTTTATTTTTAAGTAATTAAATAATAAATAATTCTAAAATAAATAATTTTAAAATAAATAAATTTTAATGTAAATAATAACAAAAAAATACATGCTATTAAAGACTCTTTAATTGCATACAAAAAACGCTATAATATATGACAATAAAATAGCATCGCAAAAAACCGCTATCTAAAGTGCTTGACCTATTATGACGGGCGATGATACAGCGCTTCATAAACCGCTATCGAATTGATAGATAGCGTTTTTCGTCCGATAATAAAAGCCATTTTTCTTGTAGTGGGATAATGATTTGTATTAAGATGTAGGCATATGTATTCTTTTTTTGATCAGTTATAAAACAAGAATCAATAATTGAAAGAATGATGTACTTGAAAATTTATTGACGAAGTTTTAATATATCCCTCGCACATTGCAGTTTTTACAAATTCACATAGGTCTCGCTAGCAACAACTCTTCCAGTCAATGGGAACATATAATAAACTATGAGAGTAACAAATAGCCACATGGAAATGGAAAGGTACCGACCATCAAAAACATCGATCAGTTCCAATACTCTCAGAATAATCTCCAGCTTTCGCAGTTTTAGAAACCCATTGATGCAGTGGCAGCGTCCACAGTTTTAAAAATCTTTATTTAAAAAACAAAAACTAAATAGACTAACAAATAAAAAAAATATTTTTTTTAAAAAAAAGCACTTGATTTATAGATTAATGCTAAGTAAAGAAGCTTAATTAACAAAAAAAAAATTAACAGAAGGTATATCACTACTATATAAAAGAGTTTTGTTTAAAGCATCTCTAATTGTGTCATATAGGAATTCTAATTTCTACCAATAAGAGTTTTTATATCAACAACTTTTAACACCAAAGTAATTCATATCAAAATCCGTTTTTAGGTTTGAAATGATATTTCTCATTAGCACCGTATATGAATGATCCATACTAATTAATTTTATAAACAATGTAGAAAAACTAACAACTCAACTTAATACGAATAATATTTTATTTCCACCCTACTATTGATGTTATTGGCAGCTTTAGAAAAACCATATGTATCAAAAGTAAACAACACATAATTAGTATGAAAATACAATAGAAGACAATATTTATCGAATGAATGGAACTATACAGAATATCAGAGCTGGAACACAAAGTATAGTCAAAAACTTATACAGATTCATAAAAAAATTAAATTAAATTAATATATAGGAAAAAAATCCGGGCGTAGCCCAGTAAAATTTCTAGTTTTATAATTTTCAATCCAAAAATATGTAAATGCATGAAAAAATTATAATTTTTAGGAGGGGTCATACACTCATACATGCATATTGCATAATTTTGAGGAATGGACCCTATTTCAGATTATTCTAGGAATCAATAATTAAAGTTCTTATAATAAGTGAAGTCGAAGATAGTGATTTGGATTCAACTGTTTGCATACGTCACAGATACATACATATATACATGATTGAGATGCATATCTTAAATAATAATAACAAAAGACAAAACTCATTATAGTACTCTAAAGCCATTGGTTTGCATGGAAGAAGACTGTTATCAAATTTTATATCACTCTTTCTAATCATCTTGTTTGATGAACTTAAAAAGATCGTAAATTGTTTAATTGGTTATTGATCATAAGTATTAATTTTAATAAAGAAACATATCGGATTAGCTCAGATATTGATTGATATTTGTCCAGTCTAAGGTAGGAGTTAGGACAGAACTAGTTAAAGCTCACAAAACATTTGTTAGATTTCCTTTTCAAGTCTACTCGTACGTTAAGACATTGGCCATACAATACTGATGACGGCGGGACCAGTTTCCAAATTCTTCAAAAAAAGAATCTGAGGATAATTAATCTTACGGTTGAAAATTGGTGTCGTATTCGTATATGCATGTTAATCAAATTCTTACGTATATATACCGACATCGATCGTATGGTCCCAAAGATTGAGATACTTCGATAAAAGGCAAAATTGATAAACTACAAGAACTCTAGTTTGTATAGATTATGAGTTAAGACTACGTGTTTTTTTTTTCATTTTGTAATTTAGTTAGGCTGCTAGCAAGTTAGATGTGTTACCCTTTCGTGTCATTGCATATACTCTTTTCTCCTAGTATTTGAAAAAAAAAAATTAATTGACAATATTGCAATGTTATATGCATGAGACATATCTTCACATACGACTAGTAGACTTGAACACTGTTCTCGGCTTTAGTAATCTTTTGATAAACATATCTGTTTCTCAACATTTCAATTATTAAAAGTTTATCATGACTAATATGATGAATAGTTAACTCTAGGATTACACGCCATTACAATTATTAAAGCTCAAATGTATGACATGATTCCTTCACGAGTCTTCTACCGTCTATATGTTTATCTCTTATTAGAAAAGACCTAAAAGCACATGAAAACTATATAATATATTACTCAAGAAAAGGATTGTCTGCAATTACATTTTTTGAGTTTATATTCCTTTTTTTGTTTGCATGGCTCCACGAGATTTGGAAAGGAAATAAAAATCACCGCCTCAGATTATATTACAAAAAGAGTAAGAAGGCGATGTTATTTGATATAGTAAAGAATATAAAGCTGTGCTGCTGATCACGCAAGAGTCACATGTGTATCTCTCTGTTTTCTTGTGACCAAGGGGCAGATTATGTTCAGATCTTGATCGAGTAAAGATTCTCTTTATAGCTTTGAAGCTTCTACAAGGTAATGAAAATATCAAAATTTTGAAGAAAACATTTTTTTTTCAAATATTCATCCAAAATATGGATGTTGTTTTTTTATGATCATTCATAGTTGTTTTTGCTAAAATAAGGTTAAAAATGTCGGCTTATGCGCATCAGATGGAGAGAGAACTCTCAGGTCTCACCAGCCGAGGCAATTCCGGTATATATAATCTTTCAAAACATCTGACTAGTTTGGTCTGTATCTAAAGCTAAACCAGTTCTTGTTGCAGAGATGGGAAGTCGGTTTTCGATAGATTCAGGATGTTACATGACATCTTTGGCAGCTACCATCTTCATCGCTTCTCTTGTGACATTCGGAGTCTTGATGGTTACGCTTCTTATAGCTATATCAACCATGTTACAAAGCTGCGAAAACAAAAACTCTGGAATCATCCAGGTTCAACAAAGACTTGTTGTTGATGATGAGAGTTTGAGTTACTGCAGAATCTTGTCTCTACACTCTAACCTCAACAGCTTGGATGAAGAAGAGTTACCTTTGTTATGTAGAGACGTTGCTTTACAAAGAATCAAACAAGGAATCTACTTGAGAGAGTTGAACTTCACTGTCCAAATGGTTCTCACTTACTTCAAGAACATCCAACCGATGAACCGGGATGCTGTTGTGATGGATATTGATGACATCAACCTGTAAGTTTACCGTTTTGAAAGTGTTAAGGTTACTTAAAGTTTGAATCTTCCTTCTTCTCTATGTGTAGGATAAAACAAGAGGTTTACATTGAAGAAGCAAAGCATCAGAGAAGCAAACTAATACTTGAACTATACTCTAAGCTAAGATCACAAGGCTATTCAATGGTTCTGTTATCAAAAAGACCCCAAGAAGAGAGAAACTCCACTGCTGAGCAGCTAAAATATAGAGGATACAGTGATTGGTCCGGTTTGATCATGAGGTTTGCAAATAAAAGTTTACTACTAATCTCTTTCACATTTGATCAAAGTATAAAGAACTTCACACTATTTTGTTTGCAGGGAAGATGCAAGACACAAGGAAGAGTTGGAAAGAGACTACCGCATAGTTGGAGTCATTGGTAATCACATGGATGTGTTAACAGGCCAGTGGAGCTGCCAAAGCAAGCGTCTGTTCAAGCTTCCAAGTCTTACCTATAATGATATCTTTGGATTACAGTGAAATATCATGGGAGTTTTTTTGTTGTGCAGTGACTCTACTTTTCATACTTCGAATGTGCATAGGTTTTCAAGAGTTTCTGTGTTATAGATCTTATACCATTCATAGATAAGGTATATATTGTGTTATGAACGAATAAGTTTACTATCTCGTACACTCATATTTATAGTAGCCTCAAAATCCGATTTCAAGCATACCTTCCCACCTCTTAGATGTCAATTAGCGAGTCTATCTCTTTACACCTACGTCCGACCCAACAAATGCTGATTTTTTTTACTGGTGCACAAAAATTTTTTAACACTTCCTGAGTTAACATATTGTAAGATTGATCACATTCATGGTGCCAGTTGTATTACCATTCAAAGATAAGGTACACAATGTGGTTTTTTAAAGCTGCATAGTAGTTAGAATCACAACAAGAACAAACTCATGAGAGACAACAACATGAACAAGTGAGTACAGGTAAAGTAACACAATCAGACCCAAAGAAAAAACAATCTGAAACCAGTTTGGTAGTAACCACCTCTTTTAAACTTAAAAATGTAACTTTTAAGATTCAGGGACGGCTTCTACAGCAGCTGCAGCAGCAGTAGCCGCAGCGGCGGAGCGTTTGATGGAAGCGGATTTGATGAGGTGATTGTAACTTCCTTTCTCCTTGAAAAGCTGAGCGAAATGGTGTTTGCAGTACAAGATCCCTTCAAGAGCTGCGTAGTTGGATGGAGAGATAGGACAGCCTCCATGCGAACACTTGAAGCAAGACTTGTGGTAACACTGGCTCTCCACAGTTACCTTCTCGATAGGGTACACTGTTTTACTGCAAGTAGCGCATTTATCTTGCGTTCCGGAGAACATTCCAGCAACTCGGCTAGGTGTCCTTGTCTGATAACAACAAACCAAGAAGAGAATTAGAGTCCATGTAAATTATATAAGAAGATGGGAGCTATTGTTTAAAGAGAAAATGTTTTACCAGCTCAGGGGTTGGCTTGTCAGTTAATGGCTTTGCAGCTGTGAGGGGAAAAGATCAAAAATTAGAAAGCTGAGACCATAAACACACAGAAAGTAAAAGTAAGATCAAAAGGTGATGAGTGAGTTTACATACGTGATTGAAAGTTTTTGTTGAAGCTACCAGTCTCCTTGAAGAGCTGCTCAAAGTGAGGCTTACAGTACAACACACCTTCCATTGATGAATAGTTGCTCAGCTGTAAGCAAACCAAAGCCATCAATCAACACACATTTTAACTTTTATCATACAAAGTTTTCACAGAATAAAAACAAAAATGCAGATAATCTAAGATCTTGAAACAGACTTGAAGGGTGGATTTGCAGTGAGAGCACTTGAAGCAAGACTTGTGGAAAGGGACACCATCAGCTGAGAGAAGCTCCATTGGGTACACTGTCTTCTCACACGCCCTGCACTTCTGCTGCGTTCCTGTAAACGACATCGTTTCAGTCTTTCTTCTTCACGATCTGTCCTTCCTCTCCTCGCTCACTATACACCAAAACAAAACCACATCAAGCAATTCTTGACTTATCCACATTGACAGATGCTTTAGCTATTTGCATCAAAACAAATATATTCAGACAAAACCGATCAGTGCATCAGATGATTTGGTGACTAAATCATAAATTCAGAACTAAAGATTGATTCTTTATCCCTATAAATATTGTAAAGAATGAAACTGTGTAGAATTAACAAAAGGTGAAGTCTTTTTTTTTTTTTTACCTCTCGGTGGATCTGAACAAACGCAAGCAGAAAATGCGGAATCGAAAAAGACGAAGTTAGATGTGGAGAAGACGAAGTTAAAGATGAGATGTAATGATTATTGAGAGCACGTTCGACAAAATTTCGAGACAGATAGTATATCTAAAGGCTTTAACTTTTTTTTTTTTTTTATGCTAGAGCTTTGCTTTGGTGGAGTGGAGACAGTGGGGTTCCACTTTGTCCTGTCTGATTATTATTTTTAATTCGAAAAATCAAAAATGTAACAGCAAATCATTGAAAGATGAAACTTTTATACGAAAAATACTCCATCCAATTTTTATAGATAATTTATAAAAATTATATATATATATATATATATATATTTAAACTAGATGATGCTTTTGTTTTTGATAAAAAAAATTATTAATTCTTTATTTTATATAACTTTGTGTTTTTAAACAAAAATACCATTACCTATCTATTTAATCATAATTCAATTAATAGAAAAACAAACTTTAGAATAAATTTTGTATCAAAAATAACTATCTATTTTGTGCACAAATTTAAAATATCAATTAATAAAAACGGAGGAGTATATATTAAAACATCTAAAGTGATATCATGGTAGTAGTAATTTGTATATACTTTATAGTCTTACTAGTATTACCTCCGGTGCTATGCACGGACACTATTATTTATATATTTATTTTTTTAAGTATGTAACAAATATATAATTTACAACGAAAATAGATGTTCTTAAAGAGTTATTAGTCGTATACTTCAAAAAAATAATGTTTATATCTTATAAAGATCCAATATGGATCCAAAATGTATGTAACATATTGATCCGTACTTAATCTCAATAAATATGAAAATTGAGGGAAAAACATATACATGGAAGAAGTACAATTTTAAAATATTAACTTTACTCTTTAGATAATTGAAGTCTTTTCTCTCTTATATATTTATGTTTTTCATCTTGCTTTTTTTTTTGATGAAATTTTCAATTTATTGATCAACGTTGGAAAAGTGCTAACATGACTGTTTTCTTTAAAACTAATGTAATAAAAGGGTACGCTACGCTATCACAGCTCTGTTGGCTTCCTATGCCATGTGAGCTTCAAACCAACGAACCATTAGTTCCCGCAACTTTGGGTTCAGATGATATTTTGTAGACATGATGCGATTCCTCACCGCTTTGTCGATCACTCGAGCCAACTGTGCCACCGGCTTTGCCATGATTTTGTGCTTCCTATCATTACGCTCCCGCCAGATGAAGTAAATAGAAACTTGCAGCACCAATCGAAGCAATATAAACGTTTGTCGGTCATGCGTTCCAGAGAGCATCTGTAGAATAGTTGTCTCCCATTCCGGGTTCGGTTCCACTCCTATCAACTTCCCCACAACCTGCAGCCATAGAGTGAACGTATACGGACACGCGAAGTAAAGGTGACAGCGCGACTCCTCCGGTTCTCCACAGAATAGACACCCTTGAAGGCGGCCCCATTTACGGAGACGCTGACCAGTTGCGAGCCTGTCCTTGAACGCTAGCCAGGTGATGAACGCAAATCTGGGAACGCCTTGCGCGAACCAAACCAGTTTAGTCCATAGGACCTTATCATGTTGCTGTCTTATCTGCCGCCATGTTGCGCTAGAGCTGAAACTATCTCCATAGTCATCTGGCCCGAGTTTCCATAGAACTCCATCATTTACACCCGGGGAGAGTGTCACCTGAGACCTACGCACCTCTTGCACTAGCGTTTGGATTTGTCTGTCTCTGCATCTTCTAAATCTCCATTCTCTGTCAACGAGTACCTCATTTATTGTTGCATTCCTAGGAATGCCCAGCTTTTGCGTGCCAATCTCTCCCGTAATCTCTATCAATCGACCCCTGTGATGCCATAGGTCTGTCCAAAACCTCACTGTCATACCACTTTTTATGTCCATACGGATGAAACTGCGTGCGTGATTTCTGAACCGTAACAGTTTCCTCCACACTCATGATCCAAGACCAGTATCCTTGACGTCCCATAGGGTCTCATCACGAAGTAGGTATTTATTTACCCAAGTGCCCCATAGAGATAGACCCTGAGACATTACCCGCCAGATTAGTTTCAAGATAAATACCTTATTCACATCGTTTAAACGCCTAAGGCCAAGTCCTCCTTCCTCAAACGGTTTACAAATCTCCACCCACGCTATCTTAGCCATGGACGTGTTATTTGGTGAACCACTCCAAAGAAACGCCGAGCACATACTTTCTATTTCGTCCATGCAAGCCTGTGGCAAGCAGAATGCCGCTGACCAGAAATTTGTGATGCTGGCAATGACAGACTTGATGAGCTGAAGTCTACCCGCATACGAAAGAGCTCTGCTTGTCCACGAATGGAGACGCGCACGTATTTTGGTTAGGAGAGGTTCATAGTCCTGCTTTGTCATTATCTTTGTAGTGAGAGGGAGTCCAAGGTATCGGATTGGCAAAGCCGAAACTGAGAGCCCCACAGCCAATGCCTCATGCTCCAGAGCATGTTTCCCCCGTCCCACTGCAAATGCCGTCGATTTAGCAGCATTGATTTCCAGGCCAGACATACCTGCGAATTTATCAAAGACTGATAGTGTACCTCGAAGCGATGCTGTAGACCCGTTGGTGAAAACCACTATGTCATCAGCGAAACTCAGGTGTGATAGACTGATCTCTTTGCAGTACGGGTGGTATCCAATTTGTCCCTCTGCTGCTGCTTTATTGAGGAGCTTCGAGAGAACATTACTTACTATGACGTATAGATACGGTGACAGGGAGCATCCCTGCCTTAAACCCCTGCTGCTCGTAAAAAAACCCTCCAACTCACCATTCACCGATACCGAAAACGCCGCCGTGTCTATGCATCTCATAATCCATGTGACAAAAAGATCCGGATAGTTCAATTCTCGCAATGTCTCCTCAATGAATGACCAGCGGACTGTATCAAAGGCTTTGGCTATATCCATCTTGATAGCTGATCGCGGTGAAACCGAGTCGTTGTGGTAGTCTTTCACCAGTTCTGTCGCTAGGAGGACGTTCTCCAGTAGCAACCGTCCCTCCACAAAAGCACACTGGTTAAGCTCAATAGCCTCCGGAAGTGTAATCTTTAGCCTACGAGCTATGATCTTGGACACAACTTTATAAATGACATTGCAACACGCAATAGGCCGGAAATCTGTCATTTTTATCGCGTCCTTTGTCTTAGGAACCAAGGAGAGGATCGTAGCGTTTATACCATGAGGCATGAACCCGTAGATGAAGAAAGACTGAACAGCGGTGATGAAGTCTTTTCCAACCACTGCCCAAGCTGCTTTGTAGAATTCCATCGGATAGCCATCTGGTCCCGGAGCTTTGTTTGTTGGCATAGAGAAGAGAGCTTCCCGTATTTCCGCCGGTTGCACCGGAGCCTGCATCTTTATTGCGTCCTCATTAGTGCATCGGTGTTCAATCAACTGACTGAGCTCCTCATGCGTAGTTCTCATCTCCACCTGATGGGATCCATTTAAGAAAGTCTTGAAATGGTCCACTGCTTCACGCTTTATTTCAGAGGGTGTTGTTAGGATTTCACCGTCATTAGTTACAATTCTTCTGATCGTATTGCCGATGTTCCGGCTCTGAGTTACCTTGTGGAAAAATCTTGAGTTCCTGTCTCCAAGCCCCAACCATTGTACTCTAGATTTTTGATAATAGAATTGCTCCTCAATACCAGATATATGATGCTAGTGCTCCCACGCATCTGATGCAGCCTCAAAAGTGGACGTTTGGGGACTCTCCATTGCCTCCGTCTGTTTAGCACACAGATCCTCGTAAGCCATTTTGACACGTTCGGGTAGATCACCATATAAATCTCTATTCAGACCTCGCATTTCCATTTTAAGAGCTTTCAGTTTCTCGTGGAGTTTACCAAGTGCAGCGCGTGAGTGGAAGAGAGGTGGAGACTCATTCCATATCCGTCCAACAACTTCAAGGAATCGAGGATGGCTGGTAAGGTGAGTGAAGAATTTGAATGGCTTTGCGTTACTCGGAGATATATCACGCAGCTGAACGTGCATACGTAGGTGATCAGAGACTCCTCCCGCTTCAAACGTAGCAAATGATTGGGGGAAAACATTTATCCAGCTGCTATTTGCCATGACCCGATCTAGCTTCTTACTAATGGGATTGTCGTCTTGGCAGTTTGTCCAGGTGAAAGTTGGGCCAACCTTAGCGATGTCCATCATGTCGCATTTCAGCACCACATCTTGGAAATCCTTTATCGCATTCATGTCCACTCCGTTGTTCATAGAACCAGATTGTTCCTGTGACGTTAGTGCTACATTAAAGTCACCCTGTATGATCCACGGGTTTTGCCCGACAGACCTCCCAATAATCTCCATCTCACGCCATAGTTCCCTACGCTCGTTTGCTTTGTTGAACGCGTAGACGAAGGAACAGAGGAACGTGTCTCCTGACTCCTTGTATTTCACCCACAAGGTGATAATTTGCGCACTGGTAGAAACCAAGTGCACGTCAACCTCATCAGAATAACAAACCCAGATGCGACCCAGCCGATGGTTGGAATAGTTGTGAACAAATTTCCAGCCCGGAAAAGTAGCATCAAACACTTTTCGAAAATTTTCCTCCTTTACTCTAGTCTCAATCAGACATCCGAAAGACAATTTAGCATCTTTTACCCAATACCGAACTGCCTTTTGTTTGCGTGGTTTGTTGAACCCACGCATGTTCCATGCAAAAATTGAGGACATCATAGTTTCCGGGAGGAAACCTTCTTGCTTGGCTGCTGACCCTTCTGTTGCTGTGTTGCGACCAGTACCAGATCCCTAGCTTTAACTGTGTGTCGCTTAGAACCTCTCCCTCGACCTCGTACCACGGTGTTTTGTTTTTGAGTTGACGTTTTTGAACCGCCATTTGCTGGTCGCCGTGTCTGCCCCGTCAGACCAACTACATCACCTCCTTGTGGGTTCTTTTCCAATGCAACGTCCAAAGTCTCCTCTGCAGTATCACTCTGAGAGCTATCATCATCAGAAATCTCACCTTCCTCCTGTAGATCTCGAAGGAGCTGGAACCCGTTTGGTGAGTGGCAACTTTCCACTTCTCTGGCTGGTGAAGTTTTTCCACCGTTACCCGTCACTAAAGCCCATTTCTCCTGATCAGTGGAGTCCCCCTTCTCCTCACAGTCTGTCGCAACACCTGGAGATACTGAGACCCGCTCACCAGATAGGTTCCCCTCCTCCGATAGAGATTTAAGCTCTGCTAGGAGATTTGTTACGATCTCCTTACTAGCTTTCCCTGTGTCTTCATTCTTGTAGGGATCTTCAGATATTTCAGCGTCATTTACTATCAAATTTTCCTCATTCCCAGGTGGAGTTGTTTCTCTCCGGTTCTGGGCTTGACAATCCGTTTCACGATGTCCCCACCGCGAACAGGTTGAACAGCGAGGAGGGAGCCAAGGGTAGCTGATAGAGACTAGAGCGGGGGCACCTTCTCTGTTTTTGAAACTGATCTTGTTAGGTAACTGTTTAGTCAAATCAACTTCCACAAGAACTCGAGCCACATCCATACGTATACACCGTTCCGTGTTGGGATGGAGCTTGATGAATTTCCCTGAAGTTCTGGCCAGGAAACTCAGGCCCTTCTTTGAATATAGATAACCTGGAACATTCAATAGATCAACCCACAAAGGCATTGCAGATAGATCCGGGGGGGAACGGGCTGTCTCTGGAGTCCACTCTCCCACCATCAAAGGCACTTCCGAGATATGCCAGAATTTACGGTTAAGAATCCTGTTTCTCGTGGCTGCATCCTCGATTCTGAACAAAACTGTCGTTTTTCCTATGAATTGAACATCAATCTTGGATCTTTTCCCTGGTGTGTTCCAGATCCTGTTAACCGTAGCATGAATAGGACCGATGTGGGGAGCATCGTTCATAAAGTAACCCACAACAAAAGACCTCCATAAATGATCAACACCTTCAAAAAGTTCCTCTGGAATTTCCACTTCTGCAACTCCATCTTCCACTACAAACTCTAGGCTTATGTTAGCCATTGATGACCCCGCAACAAGTGCAGAGGAGTAAGACACCTTTCCCTCCTCTATCTCTTCCTTCCCTTTACTGGAATCCGATTTAGGTGGATTCAGATCCTTGATGCCCTTTCCACCATCCGTTCGTGGAGACGCGATCCGGTCCTCCAGATCGATCTTCTTGCTTGTCCCCGCCCATGCCGCTGGAGAACGGCGCTGCTCCTCCAAGTCGATTTCGTTGTTTCTTCCTGCCCCTGCCGTAGAGGATGAGCCAGCGCCTCCGCCGTCTCTCACGCCTTCGTCCACCTTCGCCCCGCCGTCAACCTTCACGTCGCCGTCAACCTTCACGTCGACGTCCGCCTTCGCCCTGCCCTCAGCCTTCGTGTTGCCTCCATTATTGCACTTTTTGTCGTCTTCCGTATCGCCAATTATTTCGCCAATCATTTCGCCACTCTGATTTGAAAAATAACTATGGATTTTCATAGTTAGCCATTTCATCTTGCTTTTTAGTTTCCAAATTCATTTTCAATGCTATGTTTATCTTACGTTTTTGTTTATGTAAAAGCTACAAAAATGTATGTTAATCCAAAAATAATATCATTAATACAAAAATAAGAAAGACCTACCTGAAGTTAGTTCTTGATCTAAAAGTAGACATGAGTCATTCTTGTTCTTTTACCACTCAAGTGCATTAGGTGAACTTCTTACTTTATTTACTTGAATTACCACCACCACAAAAAAAAATATCATGTTCAGCAAATTGAAAACCAAGTTAGTCCATTTTCGAAACATAATACCTTTTTTTAACACCCGAAACATAATATTTTTTACTGCAGGAAAGTACATAACAGGTGCCTTGTGGCTTGTGATAGTCTTTAGTGTTATTGTGATTGTGATAGGCATTGCGTAGTCTATCTTTTTCAAAACAACAAAGGAAAATAAATTGGTTTAAAAAAAACAAAGGAAAATAAAAGATGTATAAAAGAAAAAAAATTTAAAATGTCTTAAAACATTTGAGAAAAGAAAAAGAGAACGAAGGAAACGTAGATACCTTGTATGGTTGTATCTCCTCATCATTGACCAAATAAACTTGCAATTTGATCTTCACCTCTGATGCAATGAACCTTAATTCATAAGACACTGTAATTTTACGAGGACCATTGATTATAATTTTGAAAAGCATAGAAATACACACCTTTAATAGTTGACAACTGTTTCTGTGTGGATGTGGATGAACTTGAACGAGGCCCTGAAAACATTTGGTAGAATGATAAATGAAAGGAGAAGAGTTAGACATTTGAGTCATAAAGAGCCGGAGTGTTTTGAGTCTTACAGACCAGAAATTTAATTTTCATTTGTCAACTTCGTATGAAGCTTTGGTGCAGAAATTTCATTTTTCTTTTTCTTCTTTAGTGAAAGAAAAATCTCCCAGAGACTATTGTCATGCAACTGTACCAAGATATAGAATTGTAGACTCGGGAGTGTTGATACGATCATTGGAACTCAGAATTTATCGATTTATGTTAAAACTAAAATCTCATCAGACTTTCAGAAAGAAAGAATCAGTGGAACCATTTCAAATAATTTAGAAAAATGCAGTAGAGATGAATTTTATAGCGTTGTAATTGAGTCAACTCTCTTGTATGAAAAATCAACTGTTTTAAGAACGTGAGGAGATCATGGTATCGTGTGAGAAATACCAAAAAGAAGAAAATAAAATTAGTGTTGCATTTAGGAGATGAAGAAAATTTAATATATCAAATATATAAACTAACGTAAATAATTCTAGTGTTGCATTGATTTAGGATGGGCTGAAAATTTTACTTTAAAATTAGGGATCCTAAATTATTTTGAGAAAAATAAGGAAGTTGGTTGATGACATATTTTGACTGTAGGAAAAAGGGAGATGAAAAAAAATGATTGCCACTTGTCTAGTTTTGATTCACCATACGACTTGCGCTTTATTATATAAAGGATTTACCCTATAATGGTTTTATAAGAGCAGGAATACAAGCTTATGGTCTAGCTATAGAATGAATTACAAATCTGCAAAAACGTGGAAGTTCTTGGAGTCAACGGAGATGAGCCTGACAGCTGCAATGGCGGCGGCAACAGACATCAAACTGAAGAAGACAACGTTAACCCAATGCCATAGCTTTTGCATAGGATTCAGCTTATTGTCCTTGGCCTTGTAGTACATGTGGTTGGCTAGAATGAATGTGAGAGGGATCATGCTCACTGCACCGGTGAAGCTCATGAAGTCCCCAAGAAACGGCAAGAGCGCTGAGAGAAGCGTGCTAACCGCGAGGTACCCTCCTCGGGCCATGATCCTAAACGTCAAGTTCTTTAACGCCAATGTGCTTCCTGTGACCCCAAACTTTGTGTCCATATACTCATATGTTGGACTCGCAAATATCTACAACACAAAGAGTTGAGTAAGATAAGGGTTAAAATGACAAGCAATTGGTGCATATTTGTCCAAACTAAGACCGAAATCTAGAGACTATAAACATTTTAATTTTAATAAAAAAACTTCTCTTTACATTTAGGAATTTATAAGATCTATGTATATATATTTTTTAAATGATAGTCAAAACAAATGTTTCTCTAGATTTTATCATGGACGAGTTTTAGCCAACAATTAGTTTAAAAATGAAGAATAAGAATCACTAGCTTTTAGTTTTATCTAAAACTTGTATATATATTGATTGATATACAATTATGGTCGATCCTGAGATTTGGAAATTATAGACGATTTGTAAGGAAATTTTGAGCAATTTTTGAAGTCTATATTTATATACATTTTCTTAAAATTCGGAAGTCATAGATTAATATTTCACTTGTCTATATATGCTCATGCCTATTCTAATGACTGGACGTATTCTGTTAATACAATTTACACAAGAGAATTAAACAGTTTGAAACCTCCATGCAAAGAAACTTACGTGTAAACATATTACGGATTGAAGGAAAGCTGAGATGTTAGCAAGGGCTTTGACCCAGAGTGGGCCAGTAACATTGTTTAGCAGATAGGTCGAGGTTGAGGAACCGTAAGCCCAGTATCCGATGAATGTAACCGCCAACATCGGTAAAACACCGATCGTGAACTGGAAGTATAGAGCCTTCATCATGTTTTTCACCACCGGTTGTCTCACTGTGGCCTACCAAAGCATCATATAAAAGAAGGATTAGTTATACGTCTGTATAAACAAAAAAAGAAAATCACATTTTGAAAACGTTAAAACGGGTTTTTATAACCTGAATTTCTGGAAGCATCCCTGTGTTGAATACAAAAATAAGATTTGCTGCTGCAGCTGTGATGGTAAAGAGTTTACTTAACGGTGATCCTTGTATCTCGTAGTCTCTTGAATGTGTTTTCACTCCTATAAACAACCAAAAGAAGCGCCAAGTTTATCAATAGTATGTGGTGACACTTGAAGCCTGATCATCATTTAAGTTATATACCATCTTTAACTGCCAGCACGACTGCCACAACGATGAAGATGAGACTGAAGATGGTTGAAACTACAAGCCATATCCCAAGAGCTGATAAGTGAGGAACACCAATGGCGAAAACCGCGCAAAACAGACCAGCGATGGCTATGAAATGAGGTAGTTTCATGGCATGATCATCTCTAAAAAGCACATAAACAGCCTGGAGAAACAGAACATACTCCAGAGTAACTAACTTGTCTCCCAAGAGTTAGAGAAACTAAGACAAAATGGTTACTACCTTTAAAGCGGAGCCAGCTAGGATGATGAATCCACAGTTAATCATGAAAAGATTGACATATTGCAATCCCCATGTAAGACAATAAGCCTTTCTACCTGATAAAAGAAGAGAACCAATCATTACAATGAAAGTAACAAAACAAAGTAAATAAGTTTGGTTCTCTTACCGTAAATGAATCCAGCGAGGTCTCTGTAACGAATATGTCTCTTGCCACCAAACTCATGAAGCTTGGCTACGAGAGCGTTTGCATAGAGAGAGATTGCAGTTGCAAGAACAAGACCAACCACACCACCAACCCAACCTAAAGGAACCATTACTGTTCCTGAATATCCCAACACATAGGCGTTGTTTATACCAGTTGTCAGAACAAACGCCACTTGAAACCATGAATCTGTACACATTCCACAAGAACATACTTAAAGTGTTAGATTCCGGAAGTGACTTAATCTCAGTGCACTAGTAAAAACCACAATCGTTAGACCGGACTATGTTTTCTTAAAGAGAAAAAACATCGAGTTTGAGGTAGTATAAATAAGAATCTAAAAAAGGTTGTAAATTATTCATTCATATAATCAATATACAAAACTCTAAAACATTTGTTTTTGTATCGATCATGTTTTGTTCTCTTAAGTTTCTTAAAGTTAATTCATGTTTGTTCACAACATAAATTTAGTTATTGATGTGATCATATTCAGTAAAGCTCTTAAGATAACAAGAGAAAAAGGAACGTGAGAAACGTTACAAACCGCTGCTAATCTGATGAGCAGTGTCAGGGACTTCGATATCAAAATGTTCTCCAACACTAACATCGCCTGTACGGTTTTTAGCTCCCGTGTCTTTCATGTTTTGTGGCACTTGTAGTCTTTGGAGCTAAAGAGCTTTTATAATGTTTTGATAAGAGCCTTTACCTTTCTTCTCCTGTTCATACCTCGACCACATGCAGAAACTTTGGGAAAGCCATCTTTTAAATAATATTTGCTACTTTTGACTGAAGTAGTAGTGGCCATACTTTCTTCTTCTTTTTCTCAATGATATAATCTTACTTTAAATTGATATAACGTTTTATTACGTAGTGGCCATACACATTTGATGATGGAGTCGGAACTCCACGATAGATCAGTTAAAGTGTGTAGGGTTTAGTGATTGGTCCTTTTTCAATCATCAACTTTAACCACTAAGTTCACATGAAAGTTATTGCAATGAAGCTACGAGACAAGATGAAGAGTTGGAAGCTGAATGTTGCACAACTAAAGTTACTTAATTAGCCGTTTCAAAGATGATCTTGAGACATTTGTTGATCAGCGTGTCACTAATACAAATTGCATACAACTTCTTCTTCACTTTTTGTTGTTGTTTGGTTGATGGTTGGGCAACATCACATCACAAAGTAGGTGGTCATGTATCCAACAATCTAAGGATACTTTGAGACAGACTCTTCAGATATGGTGAATATAATGGAGAACTCGGTTGACCGGTCGATTTTTGCTTCATGGCTAGCTTCCTTGCATCTATGGCTTAATAGTTTCAAGAGTTTCAGTATTATGCAAGTTCCCTTGCGAAGGAGGATAAGAACCGAGGTGTCATTTTTTCCCATATAGATCAAACCGAGTTTTGATAGAGGTGGTTCTTTAAACTGCCTCAGTATCAGCTAGAACTTTGGTAAATTGTATTCTCTTTTACATGATATTTTATTTAGTCCCTCTAGTTGTCATAATTTATATATACAAAAAGAGAATACGGGAACTCTTGCCTAAGAACAATAATGCAATGACTATATATATATGTGTATGTATAATGAATTACAAATCTGCAAAAACGTGAAAGTTTTTGGAATCAAGGGCAATGAGTCTAACAGCTGCAATGGCGGCAGCAAGAGACATCAAACTGAAGAAGACAACATTAAGCCAATGCCATAGCTTTTGCATAGGATTGAGCTTATTGTCCATAGCCTTATAGTACATGTGATTGGCTAGAATGAATGTAAGAGGGAATGTGCTCACTGCACCAGTGAGACTCATGAAGTCTCCAAGAAACGGCAAGAGCGCAGAGACAAGTGTGCTAACCGCTATGTACCCTCCACGGGCCATGATCCTAAACGTCAAGTTCTTTAAAGCCAATGGGTTTCCTTTAACCCCAAACTTTGTGTCCATGTACTCATATGTTGGACTTGCAAAAATCTACAACAAAGCAGAATGGAGCAAAAGCTTTAGACTTTGAGACTGTGTAAATTTTTTTAAAAAATATAATATACAATTTAGATTATTTATTTTAAAAATAAATAATATAATAATTAAAATAATTTGGGTTATTTGAGTCGGTTTATTCGGTTTTCAGGTTTTTTGGTTTTTGAAAAAGGCTCCAGAAGTAAACGGGACTAAATTTGGTTCGGTTTATATATCAGTTTATTCAGTTAATTTGGTAAAAAAAATCAATTATGCAAATTTTGATTTTTCTGGATTATTTAGTTTATTTCGGGTTATTCGGTTTGTTTGTTTAATATGTTTCAAACCGACCGGTTTCTTGCTTGTTGAACCGAACTGAAAACTAATTAAATTTTTTAAATTCGCCGTTCGTTTATTGGTTCAACCGAATGTTAAACCGAAAGCCAAAAATATCGGTTAGGACGGTTTGGTTTACTTGGGTTCATACTGAATGCCAGAGCTATTAAGAAGCATAGACTTACGTGCAAAGAGATAACGGACTGAAGAATAGCAGAGACGTTAGCAAGTGCTTTGACCCAGAGTGGGCCATTAACACTGTTTAGCAAGTAGGTCGAGGTTGAGGATCCATAAGCCCAATATCCAATGAATGTAACAGCGTACATTGGTAAAACACCGGCTGTGAACTGAAAGTATAGAGCCTTCATCATGTTTTTCACAACAGGTTGTCTCACTGTTGCCTATCATTGCAGAAAGACCAGTGTTAATAAGAAAAGATCATTTATGCAACTCAACGCAAAAATAATCAAACCATCACCTGAATCTCTGGAAGCATCCCTGTGTTGAATGCGAAAACCAAGTTAGCTGCTGCTCCAGTGATAGTAAAGAGTTTGCTTAGTGATGATCCTTGTATCTCGTAGTCTCTTGGAGGTGCTTTTACTCCTACAAGAAACAGATTCATCAGTAGCTATAAAAATCCAATAGTATATAGCTAAAGGTTTGATCATTATACCGTCTCTAACTGATAGAACAATTGCTACAACTATGTAGATGAGGCTGAGGATGGTTGAAACCGCAAGCCAAGTCCCAAGAGCTGATAAATGAGGAATACCAATAGCGAAAACCGCGCAAATAAGACCAGCAATGGCTATACAATGAGGCAATTTAATG
Organism: Brassica napus; assembly: GCF_020379485.1. Taxonomy (NCBI): domain Eukaryota; kingdom Viridiplantae; phylum Streptophyta; class Magnoliopsida; order Brassicales; family Brassicaceae; genus Brassica; species Brassica napus. The sequence goes on from NC_063447.1 coordinate 5,701,804, forward strand.
ACATGGTCATCCCTGAAGAGCACATAAACCGCCTGCAGAAACAGAACACAACCCCAAAATAACTAACTCTGCTCAAGAAAATCAAGAATCAAGAGTGGAGATGTTTAACTACCTTCAAGGCAGCACCAGCTAGAATAATGAATCCACAATTAATCATGAAAAGATTTACATATTGCAATCCCCATGTAAGGTGATAAGCCTTTCTACCTGATTACAAAAAGAGATTAATCATTTCGAATGACTAAAAAACTAAAAGAGTTGGTTTGGTTTCTCTTTACCGTAAATGAATCCAGCAAGGTCTCTATAGCGGATGTGTCTTCTGCCACCAAACTCATGAAGCTTGGCAACGAGACTGTTTGCGTAGAGAGAGATTGCAGTAGCGATGATAAGACCAACCACACCACCAATCCAACCTAAAGGAACCATTACTGTTCCTGAATATCCCAAGACATAGGCGCTGTTTATACCAGTGGTCAGAACGAACGCCACCTGAAACCATGAATCTGTACATTCCACAACATGTGATCTCAGGTTCTTAATTATAAGACCAGAAAGAAACAGAGTTTAGCTAAACAAAAACTTCCCAAACAAACAAATGGTTGTAAAACGTTTTTGAGAGGCAGAGAGATGGAACAAATCAAGAAACTTGGAACTATGACGTTTGGGTATCATCAAAGACAGCATTTTGAAGTAAGGGTCATCATCAGAACCATCAAAGACAACATTTTTGAAGAAAGTGCCATTGCTTAAAGCATCAAAGATAATATTTGTAAGAAAGGCTCATAGTCAGAACCATCAAAGATAACATTTTTGAAGAACGTGTCATTGTGTAAAGTCGTCAAAGACAAGATTTTGAAGAAAGGGTCATTGTCAAAATCATCAAAGCTAACATTTTGATGAAAGGGCCATCGTTAAAACCATCAAAGCCAACGTTTTTGAAGAAATGCTGAAATGGGTATTGACAGAATCATCAAATGCAACGTTTTAAACTCTGATTCGGAGTCACCAAAGGCAACACTATAACAAAGAATCCATTTTTAGCTCATAAACGATTGCGTTTGATTGTATTTAAAAAATATTAAAAAATTGGGCGTCAATCCCCGTATAAGAAACCGTTAATTAGAAATAAACGACTCAGTAAAAATCAAAATAACAACAATCAATAAAAGAGAGGTGAAATCGAATTTTTACAGTACCGCTGCTAATTTGGTGAGCAGTGTCAGGGATTTCAACACCAACATCGCCACTCCCTTTGCGATTATTAGCTTCAGTGGCGGTCATGTTTTCTACGACAAAGGGCTCTTGTCTCTCTGCAGCTAAGAGCCTTTCTTCTTCTTCTTCTCCTCCACCTCCTTCCTCGACCACATGAAAGAATCTTGAGAAAGTCATCCCTTTTCTGATATATATAGAATCCTCTTTTTATTTTATTTTTTAGCGAAATTTTCTCTCCTTCACTCAACTGTCTTTTGATTCGTTCCGCTAAAATCGAAGCCAAGAATCCGGGTGGATTCGCAACTGAAAAAAAAAAAAAAGAATCTAATTCAGTCAGATGAAGAGGGGAGATTGATTGAGAATCGAATCGGTGAAGAAAAGATGGATCCTTTTTATTGGTTCTTGTTTAATTACAAAACATTTAAGTGGGTCTGGTGAGAGAGCTTTTGAGAGAGAGTCTCACGGTCTCTCTTGTCTGAAATTTTTGTTTTTGCATGAGATCCTATAAGAATGGCCAATTTTATAAATAATTAAAAAAAAATATCAATATTTTTCTTTCTATATTGATATTGTGTCAGCTGATTTTTTTTTATTTTCTTAGCCATGTTTTGCTTGTTTTATTATTTTACTAATTCAAGAAATCTTCCCTGACAAATTTTTTTTTTTTTTTTTTGTAAAACTGCTTACTTAAGTTAAAGAAAAAATGAAAAAGTTTACAAAAGCCCATATGACTTTAGTTTTCTAACAAGCTCATTACATAAAATCTAATAGTCAAGCCCATACGTAGTGTGAAGCCCATGAAGGTGAAAGGGTGAATTGAAAGCCCAGTCATGGAGAGGAGAAGTCGTTTATGTTTCTTATGAGAGCGGTTTCTTCGATGTCGATTAACCCAGCCATCTCTGCATCATCAGGGAGCATCGGGTCGGATTTGCATCTCTGAAGCTTTGGTTTTTATTCCTCAGCTGTCGATCAATCAATTTGAATATCTGATCTGTTGATCGATAGGTGTTCACATGAAGTCTCGTGTTTCTCTCATTCCATAACCAGTACACCACCGACTGCCAAGCAAGAAGAACAAGTAGCCTTTGTGGTAGAGGCAGAGAGAGGGAAACCATCTGTGCCAGTGTATTCTCCCAGTCGCGGCTAGGTGAAATCCCAAGTCTCCTCGTTACCAGTTCCCATAGTTTGTAACTGAAGTCACAGGAGAAGAAAAGATGATCCCTTGATTCCCGATTTCTATTGCAAAGCAGACACGATTGATCAACTTGCAATCCCCATTGGATTAGTCTATCTCGAGTAGGGATCCTGTTCTGAATCACTAGCCACATGTGGAAACTATGGCGAGGAATAGCTCTAGAGATCCATACAGCACCATACCAATAAACATCAGGGCGTGGTTCCATAAGGTAATCGTATAGAATACCTGTTTTGAAGCAGTTGTAGATTGTGCCATTAATCTCCCAGTCGTAGTAGTCTTGATCACCAGTCAATTGGATTGTTATAAGGTAGGTGTAGAGTTGCACTTGCGCTTCAGTACGAGCTGGAGGTAGCACCCAGGAGCCATCACGACATAAAGAAGATACAGTTGCCTGATGAGGTATCCCCAATCTGGAGTTGCGTCCCGAGAGATGAGTGTAGAGAGCCCCAAACGGAGTCCAATTGTCCACCAGAACCTTGCAGTTTCACCGTTCTGCAGCCTGAGCTTTATTAGAGGGAACACTTCACTTCTCAGTTTGAGCAGTTTGTTCACTAGCCAGGAGTATGATTGTTTTGGTGTTGTTGTCCAATAGTTGTGCACCGAACCTTGAAGAATCACTTCCTTGAACCACTGCACCCATACAGAGCCAGGTCTGAAAAACAACATCCAAATTAGTCGAAAAGTACAAGCTTTGTTCCAGGTACGCAGATCTTTTACTCCAAGTCCTCCTTGCCTCTTAGTTAGCACGACTGTTTCCCATGATACACGAGCAGTGTTATGACCTTCCAAACTACCTTTCCACAGGAACTGGCCACACAGGGAGTTGATTCTTGTTATGCACGCTTTTGGAAAAATGAAAGCAGAGCACCAGAAAGTTGTGATTCCAGCTATCACCGTTTTGATGAGGAGCAGCCTTCCAGAGAAAGATAGAGACTTCACTGACCAGGACGAGAACTTTGTCTTTATGTGATGGATCAGAGGCTCACAGTTCGTGAGAGATATCTTTCTAGAGTTCACAGGAACCCCTAGGTACCTAAAGGGGAGAGAGCCTAGAGTGATTCCCATGGAGGCTTGTATGAGGTCAGTTTCCCCTGTTGATAATCCTGAAGCGAAGAAGCTGGTCTTTTGCATGCTTACAGCCAAACCTGATCTTGTTTCGAACTCCTTTAGCACTTGTAGCACTTGCTGGACAGACTCAATAGATCCATCAATAAATATCAGGAGGTCATCCGCAAAAGAGAGGTGAGTAAGTTTAGTAGAGGTGCAAGTTGAATGATATCATAGTATGTTTTGTGCTGCTGCTCTGTTTAGCATAAATGATAAGCAATTCATTGCAATCACAAATAGATAGGGAGAAAGGGGGCCCCCTTGCCTTAAGCCTCGCTTTCCTTTGAAATAGCCATGTACTGATCCATTGTATCCGACCATAAAGCTTGTTGTGCATATACAAGCCTTTAACTGTGCTATGAACCGTGCAGGAAAGCGTAATCCCTCGAGACAGGAGAATAAAAACTCCCAGGACAGTGTATCAAAAGCCTTCGCAATATCAACTTTGATGGTAATTCTCTTTGCTCCCTTCTTCTTGTGATAACCATTGATTAGTTCTCCTGCCAAAGTAGTATTTTCCACAAGTAGTCTATCCTTAACGAACGCTGTCTGACTAGGTAGTATTAAGTTGGGCAGAACTGGCTTCAACCTCTTTACCAAGAGTCTTGAGATGACTTTGTAGATGGTATTAAGGCATGATATCGGTCTGAAATCACTAATCTTTGTTGCTCCAGGGAATTTTGGCACGAGCGTGAGGATGGTGGAATTTACCGTTGCAGGCAGGAAGTTTGATGCAAAGAAATTCCTGACTGATGTCGCTAATTCCGGTCCAATGAATTCCCATGTCGCTTTGAAGAATGCTGATGTTAGTCCATCCGGACCCGGAGCCTTGTTGGGATTTAGTCTGAAAAAGACAGTCTTTACCTCCTCTGCCGTGGGAATGGATAACATCAACTGAAGCAGGTGATTTGGGAATGAGAAGCCAGTGAGATCCGCAAACCAGACTGGGGGAGATAAGATGCTTGGCGGGTGATAGTTCAACGGGCTTAGGACTGACTGAAAGTGGCTGAGAGCATGATCACTCATTTCCTGTGGGTTTGTAATCCAGGTATCATTTCCAACTAGGAAAGCTCTGATAGCATTGTAGCATGCTCTGGTTTGACAGATTCTGTGGAAGTAAGTAGTGTTTAAGTCCCCTTCTTTTAACCAATTTATCCTCGATTTTTGCCTGAAATAGAGCTCCTCGATCTCTCGGAGGAAGTTCCATCTCTGGTGCAAGTCACGTTCAGTCTGAAAAGTAATTGGATTAGGATCCTGCAAGGCATGTACCTGCGCAAGTTGCAATAAACTGTTAGTTTCTCTCACTCTCTCCTTTATATTTGAATAGTTATCTTTGTTTAGAATTTTCAAATCAGTTTTGATCAGTTTGAGCTTCCAGCACAGTTGCATCAATGTTTGACACTCGTTTCCAGCTTGAATCCATGCATCTTGTATTAGCTCAGTGAACCCCGGGTGTTTGGTTAGGTAATTGGGGAACTTAAATGGTTTTGTTCCGGTTGTAGGAAGGCTAAAAGCAAGGTCGAGGATACAGGGAGCATGGTCTGAGAATAGAGGTGGAAGGAAGGTGGCTAGGGCATGAGAAAACGTGGAAACAAAGGTGCTGTTAACCATCATCCTGTCAAGCTTCTTTGAGATAGGTCCTGAGGGCGAATAGTTTGTCCAAGTATGAGAAGCGCCAACATAGCGGAGGTCAAAGATTCCTAGTTGCGTCATACAATCTCTCAGCTGGTACATGAGATGATCAGGTACGCAAACATTAGGGTCAGAGTGCTCCATCGGATGTATTATCTGATTCAGGTCTCCACCCAATATCCAACTACTACTGTCTAGGTCATAGGTTGAGTGAAGTTGTAGGAGTTCTGTCCAAAGATCAACCCTTTCTGAACTTAGATTAGATGCGTAGATAGCTGAGTAGTAGACTGGACGTTGGTTAGGGAATGACACCAGACAAGTAATGCATTGTCTACTTTGCGACAGAACTTGAACTTTGAGGGAATCTCTCCAGATTAGGATGATTCTACCATCAGGATCAGAAAGGTGATTAGATGTGTAGCACCAGTTCGGACATAGGCTTGACAGGATAGTACTCAAAAAAGGTTGCTTGATATGAGATTCCAAAATAGCTCCAAAAAGAGGCTTGCTAGAACTAAGCCAAGAAAAAAAAAGGTCTATGCTTGCTCGGGTCATTTAGACCACGAACATTCCAAAAAAAGAGTTTAACACTCATTTAGGCTTGGGTTTGAGGGTCCTCCAAAAGAGTGGAAGAGCCATCAGGGTAAGAAACAAAAGAGTCAAGCAAAAGGGGTGAAAAAGGGTTTGTAGTAGGGGTAAAAGGTTTTAATAGTGAAGTGTTTGGTGGTTGGAAGAGAGAGGGATCAGTGATTTGGGTAGAAGTGGAAAAAGGGTTAGGGTTTGAAGAGAGGGGAGGAGAAAGGGTTGGCGATGATCGAGATCTTTTGAGAGAAGGTCTAGGTATTGGTTCAGGGGTTAGGAAAGGGTTAGGGAGAACTGGCTTTACAGGTGGATGAGGACGGTGAGAAAGGGAAGAATTGGTTAGGCTAGCACAAGGTTCAGGAGGAAACTGATCAGTTTGCTGATGAGCATCACCAGTCACAAATTTTTGTGGAGTAGAGCCCTTAGGATCAGGGGGAGCCAACTGAGAGGAGCTTGCCGAAGTGTTATGAGACACTGGCCGATATTTTTTACTTTGAGTAGGAGCCATTTTAGTAACTGGTGCCTTTTTCTTTGCTGCAGTGTCTTTCAGAGGAGGAGAATAAGTGAGGCAGTTTCGGATTATGTGACCGAGTTCATGGCAATGGGAGCACGTTGGGGGGATCCACGGATAGTGAACTGAGACTTCTACTACCTCACCATCTTCCCTTTCAAACTCAACAACATCAGGTAACGGTTGAGTGAGATCAACCTCGACCTTTACATGGGATAGAGTTAAGCTTACAAGATTTTTCGTGAAGTCATCTGTCTCTTTTGGTTCACCCACTAATCCAGCCACTAAACTCAATCCTTCATCGTGACGCAGATCAAGGGGAATGCCAGTGAGGTGAGCCCATATCTTGATGGCCTTGAGAGGTGGAGTATTTTTTGAATGAGCTGAAGACCATTGAGCCGTATGGAACATTGAATCACCCACATACCAGATGTTCTTTTCAAGGATCTTCTCTCGAAGGTATTCACTTTGTATTCTCACTATTGCAGAGTGGTTTAAGGGATTGTTGTGGATTTCCAATCGTTTTCCTTTTCCCCACATATGGTTGAATACGCTTTGGATCTGGTTGAAAGGAGGAGCCTTCCCATTGAAATAGCAAATTATGAAATCCTTATGTAACTCCGCTCCCTTTTGAAACACGGAGTCAGGGATTAAGACACGAGGACGGCCAGTAGCACCAATACTGACTGGAGCAAGCCTTTTCAAAGTTTTGTTTTCAGTTTTCCTAATTCTTTCGACTAGGGAAGGCGGGTCCGTGGTGGGGTTGGTTTCAGTTGAGGTTTCCAGGACAGGATTTGTTTGTTTAAGTGATTGGGGGTCGGTAGTTTTAGTTTGGGTGGGGTGATTAGAGTTTTGGACGGTGGCTTCTGTTTGAGGAGGGAGTGGCCTGAGGGAGGAGGTTCTTGGCGGGAGAGTATGGAAGTTTCTGCTATGGTTAAGCTCAGTTTCAGATCTATGAGCAGTACTTTTTCCAGATCCAAAGGATGGAGCAGTTGAAGGAGGTAGAGATGCTTCACCTACCAAGGAGGTAGAATCAGCATTTGGAGTAACATCTGAGGCTTTGAAGCCATCAGTATTTGAAGTAGTATTTGAAGCCATCAGTATTTGTCCCTGACAAATTACTAAGGAAAAAAAAAGTATTTGCACTAGTGGTTTATGGGTCTTCTTTTAGTGAGAACAAAACTATTAAATATTCTGTAAACATATTTTTTATTACTATTTTTTAGAATATGGATTTATCTAAATACATTAGATTTACTTTGTTGCAGGGCTAAACAGACTTGGATTTAATTTCGGATTTTGGTATACTTTTCTTTAAATTATTTGAATAGATTTGGCGTGGAGAAAGAAACACGTTTGGTTAACTACCAAAAAAAACGTTGATAGTGATTTGTTTGATAGGCTTAAATAAAAGGTTAGACTAATATCTGGGACAACAAAGACCGGTTAATATAGAAAAGGAAAAGTAATTGAAATCGGCTGAGAGTTGGCGATGTATATATTTTTCAGTATTTGTTGAAAATGATTAATGTATCTAGATCAACCCTTAACAAAATACTCCATAAAACATGATTGTTTAACGGGCTTATTTGTTAAATAACCAAACAAAAAAAAGGAAATTAGTTTTGTAGAAAGAAGTTAGAGAGAGATAGGAAGAGAAAATAGGAGAAAAGGTGTTATTTTGGTTTTTTTTTTTTTTGAACAACTAAAGGGTGTTATTTTGGTTAGTTTGTGAATTATAGTTTTTTTTTAAAGTTACCGAGTGCAATTTCCCTTGTTTTTGTTTTGTTTAATTTTGTAATCGAATTTTGGTATGGTTTTTATCGAATTCATAGACACACTGACACGCACTCGAGGCAAGTTGATTGGGGCATGCAAGTTACACTCGAACCTTTTTTTTTTCAAACAAGTTACACACAAATCTATTGGCTGAAGTTAATGGCAGAAGGGGCACAACTTCCCACAAAATCTTAAGCCATTTGGAAATGGAAGTACCAGCTCAGACTTTCTGCGAATCAACGGACTCCATAAATCATACTCCCTATGTTTAAAATACACAAGGTTTTAGGTTATAACACAAATATTAAGAAACTTGTTTTTTTATCTAAAAAGTATTATTAAAATATAAATTAAAAATTATTCAACTAATCACAAAACATACTACAAAATATGATTGGTTACACAGTTTTTGATAAAGTTAAAAGGTACATTGAAATATGAAAACATTATCTATTTTGAAACATCAAAAACTCCCTAAAACATCGTCTATTTTGAAACGGAGGGAGTAGTTGATAGTTTATGTACGTATATAACTCATTTATGTATCTACTAGTATGAGTCTTTCTTTGGTTCGAATGTTGAGATTAGTATGAGTTATTTATGTGAACGATTAGGCCTTTGAATATCTTTATCTAGATAAAGTATTTATCAAAAAAAAATATATTATTATTCATTTCTTCATCCTTTATATATTAATTGAGAAACATTACGACATTGTTTTGTAGCCACGTGTCACCATGAGAATGAAATTCAGAATTCTTAGAGAAATAGGTTGGTCCATCTTAACTTATATTATATTTTTTATTAAACTAACTATTAAATTGATAAATATCATACAAAAGAATATTTTTGTACTTTCCTTAAATAAAAGCTACGGAATTGCTTAATATGATTAAGTATATGTGATAATTAATGATTATGAATAATAAATATTTGATAATAATTTTTGTATCTTAGCTCTTTTTGTTTAATTTTATATTATTAAAATATATTAAACAACCACATTAACCATATAATAAAAATTAATTTTTTTCCTATATGTTATATTTTGAATTTTTAAAACGACTATAAATTATTAAAAATGTTAAATGTCTCACACTAAAATTTTGTGATCAATGGTTTAGCTTTTTTGGTAATAACAAAATACAAATGATCATAAATCGTATGAATATGAAGTCTCATTTACTAGACATTCATATTATATATTAATATAGTTTAAAATTAAACTATATAACATAGAAAAATACTTAAATATGATAATTTCTAAATTTGTATTGAAAAAGTATTAAAACCTTAATATTTTATTTTGAAATTTGCATTAAAAGAATCGCACATTAGAAATTTTGTGTTTATCATATGAATATAAATTTTCAATAATAAAAATTTATATTAAAATTTACTATATATATATATATCCATGTCACTGAAATTTAGTTATATACCATATAAAATAAATAAAATGATTGTTTTGATTTATTTACCAAAAAAAATCATAAATAAACCAGATGTATTATTTTCATTTATGTATTTACTCTAATTTAATTATATACATAATACGTAAATGAATACAAATAAATAATAATAGATAAAAATTAGTTTTATATATAACATTCATCCCGCGCAATTGCGCTGGTGTACCATTAAACAATGTTGTTTTCTAAAATTTCACAGATACTGAATTCAATCAGCAGATAGCATTAGTGATATAGTTCTAGTAATCAATACATCTGAGCGACATGGCTTACAAAACCATATGGCATTGACCATCACACAAAGCCAATTTTTTGTAGAATAAATAAAAAGAATTATTTGGGTGGTGAATTTCAATAACTTTTATTAGTTGAAGTCTACTTTTCGCTAACAGTTTCTCTCTTCTTCTTTTTTTGTAATCCGTGGGGTTTTAGATGAATAGTTCTCATTCCATTCATAAAAATAGATTTTTTAGTATTTTCACACATATTAAAAAAACACATTAAACTACCATAATAAATGTATTGTTTTCTTTAATTTTCAATAACTTTTAATCAATAGTAATTCAATAAAGTCAATTAATTTTTTTAAAGTTTACAATTTTTTTATAGAAAAAACAAAAAAAAAAATACATCTTTATGAGACAAGTTTTTTTTTAAAAAAAAGTCTATCTTAATGGAACGGAATGAGTAGTATTATTCTTTAATAACACTAAAAAGTTAACATTCTTTTTAATGCTAAGTAAAATTAGTCGGTTTTTCTTTCAAGGTTACAAAAACCTGTATTCCTAAATAGGTATGTAAATATTCCTCTATTTCCACAAATTTAAGCAAAAAAAATATTCCTCTATATCATAAGTATGTTATACGATAGTTGAAAAACTTTGGGAATATACGTAACTATAAAAAAAAATTACTGAGTAAGTACATATCGCTATCATAGATTCTTTGTAGTGCCTTAATAATGGATCATAAAGAGGTCTTTATGCTGTGGACGCCATTTATCTAAAGGTCAATTCATAAAAAAGGGAGAAAAACATATCTTGGTAGGAATATTGTTTTGGTTAAAGCTTGACTAATAGAAGTTCCATCAGAAGAATAATTGATTGATAAGATATTTAATATCAAACCTTGTAATAAGATACTGTAAGAATTTTGCATAAAAGATAATATGATTTGATGGTTTAACTCCTCCACTGGCTCCACAGCGGTTCGATCAGGTTCGATCAGGTTCGTCAGATCCCAAACCATGATTGGTTGATTGATTTGGTTGCAAGTTAGTCGAAAGCTGGATTAGTAAATATAAACCACGTTTGTTTGCGTGATGCTTCTGCGGCAGGAGGAGAGTGGCACGTTTGGAACCGGTAGTCACAACATACGTTAATATTCATGGGCTTAAAGATGGCCGAACTAAGCGCGTACCACTACTGAGCCTTTTAAACTGAGCCCATGGAGATACTGAAATTTGTAGGTGCTTCGGAAACTCGTATTTTAAAAGTTTTTAAAGTGCAACCAGTAAAGTTCTAAAACAAAGAGCTCAGAGTTTTTTAAAATATAACTTGTTCTTCGAGGTAATTTTTCAAATATAATAGATATTATTAAGTACTATTAATTTATTAGATGTGATCATCCAAATTTAAATTACATGTATGTATAGTTAGTTATTTTATGTTTTTGAATATAGTTATTTTATATGAACGTTCAAAACTGATTATGCCCGTTTTGGTGCCTAGGCACTGGCCACTAGATATTAGAACGACCACACTACTGTCGAGCAATTTTCAAACATTTATAAACAAGAATATCTATACAGACAGTGAGACACTAGGTTACCATCTATAATGGATCTATCTGTCCAGCAAAGACATATCGAGATCAATAAGATGCGACTAAGACCAATGTTTAAATTCATAGCCTCTAATAAAGAAATATGCATATAGACAACTAAGACCAAGGTGTAAATTTATACTCGGTGTCATTTCAGCATAATTACACGTACGTAGCTCAGTAGCTCGCGTTGTAAGAGCGAGAAATTTTGGGATTTATTTAATCTATATCCGACTCTATATTGTTTGATTAGTATGATATTGTCCACTTTGAACTTTAGGCAAGTTCGCATGGGTTTTACTTTTGGTTTTTTTCCCAAAAAATCTCATACTAATTAGATTTGGATATCTCTTTATATATTAGACTCTCATTTGTCTAATATCCATTATGCGACTTTGTTGATATCTCACAAGAAAAACATTTGAACATAGACAAGGCTAAAACCCAACTTTCAAAAAAACCGCTAGAGGGTAATTATGCGTGTTTTATACTAGATTAGTGCATATACGGTAATTAAAACACTGCTTTAAACTTAAAGTCTCATCAAATGGAAAAATGTCACATGCCTTACAGGCTACTCCTAGCACATCTAAATGAGTGACACAGTAGGTAGATATATTATATATATATAACCCTAACCGTTATCACAACAACATAAAGAAAAGAAACAATTTTGAAGGCACCATTCAAGCTTAATGTCCAACAAGAAGATATTTACGGACATTCACAACAGGATTATATCTCTTTGCATCCCTGTTTTTGCTTCACATTTCCTCAAGAGTCGGTTCCAGTTTGCATCTATACGAGAAAAGAAAGATACAAATAATAACTTAATTAAATTTGAGTTCTCGTAGAAATAACCGGAAGCAAACGTAAATAGAAAAATGTAGGGGTAGAAGGAGACAATGGAATTTTCAAATCTCTGCATATGAATAAATTACATCGTCCCTTCTTCCATATTTGTTGGTCCACCAAAATCTTTTTGCACCTAAACAACAACATCAAATTCAATGCCATTATTCTGTTTCTTTTTTTTCGATGTTTATTTAATTTGGTTTCTTTACATTTGTATTTGCTCTTTTCGTCCTTTTCACAAACTAATAACCTTTTTGTATGATGTTTCATTATACCGGGGAGAAAAATGATTGCAGGAACGAAATAGAGAAAACTGTCATTTAAATACTGAACTTTCACAAATTGACCAAAATAAATACAGACTTTTCATTAATCTAAATAAATCATAAACTTATATTGACCGAGCCAAAAAAGATACACTTCCAGTCAACTATTTTTGTCGTTAAATCTCAGTTAACTGTTCACGGAGGTTTGTACGGTATCGTTTTCAAAACATAACAAAGTTATAAGAAATCCCCTGGTCGACTCTTTAGAACCCTATTCAATTTCACTCTTCTTCACTTCCCTGCAACCCGATTTAGAATCTTGTTGTTTCCTCTGTGACTTGGTTTCATCTCTTCTAATTACAAGCTAGAATCAAGTGAAACAAATGATTTTGATTCCGTTTGAAAAACAAGATTTTGGAAAGAGAGGTTTGCCATCGAAGTGTGCTTGTGGGTAGAAGAATCATTGCTTGAAGAGATTTTTCACTTCCAAAACTTGAAAACATTCAATTTGAGATTTACAATATAAAAGGCTAGGTTGATTGCTTGAACAAGGTGTTGATGACTTAATAGAGGATGTTATTTCGACAAATTTCGAGATGAGGAAGTGAAACTCATCACTAAGACATGTTGTGGAATCTTTTGTTTTATGTTGGTTGTAATCATTATTTTGCCTATCTATTCTCTTAAGCTCTTGTATATTTGTCTCAAAACTGTTCCAGACTGTTTCTTTTAAGCCTTACTTTGTCTCTTTTGTAAGACTTTTTCTATTAAATTGCTGCATCTTTGTTCATTTGTAAGATAATTAATCTATGTTTATATGTGAGCTCTTGTATCTTTGATATTGTTCCTCTTATTTTTATTGTCTCTGTTTCATCAAAGACGTATTGGAAACTAACAAAAGCATGTTTGCATAAAACAAAAAAAAAGGAATCCAACAAAAGTCTGAAACAAAAAGCAAGTTGAAGATTCCAACGAAGTCTGAAACAAAAAGCAAGGTGAAGATTTCAAGGTTGAAACATGCATTCTAGGTGACTCATCATCACATGATACATGAACATGTATATTAAACTCTGTCTGTCCAGCAATCCTCTTCTCCGCTGTCATGGTTATCTTCTTCATCATTCCTTGCAACATCTCCAAAGTGTGATGATAAAACCTCACAAGCGTCTTCATCAATTCTTACGCCTTCTTCCTCATTCTCTTCTTCTTCTTCTACCTCAGTCCTTTCTTCTTCTTCTTCTTCTTCTTCTTCTTCTTCAACCTCGTTCGTTTCTTCTTCGACCTCATCAGCAGGATCATCAGCAATAGTTTCACAATCATCACCGGGTATGAGATTCACGCCCATCTCTGTTAATTGCACTCAACCTTATTTCATCACCTTCAAAAACCGGTGTAGTTTCACGTTCTCTGGCTCTTCCTCGATGTATAGAAACCTTTTGGCGTCTCATCATATAAAGAAGAATCGATTTGTGGTTTTACACTCACGAAGAAGATGAAATCAAGTTGCAGAGAATAGATGAAGAGGTGAATTCGATTTGCAGAGTTGGGGATTTTGTAAATTATGTTCTATTTTTAAAACGACGACGTAAGGATCTCCGTGAACATTAGACGAAGATTTAACACCACAAACAGTTGACCAAAAGTGTATCTTATATGACTAAGTCAATATAAGTTTGTGATTTACTTGGATTAATAAAAAAATTGTATTTTTTTGGCTAATTTGTGAAAGTTCGGTATTTAAATGACAGTTTTCTCGAACGAAATAATAATAACGATATGCATATTGTATGTACCATATGCGTATCCATGCTTGAAGGTCAACCATGGAACCATAATGATGTTGTCCTCGATTACATTATAACCGTGACTTGTTTTTCAAATGGTTCGGGCTTTCTTTAGAAGAAAAATAATTCCTTACTTTGAAGTTATAGTTATTACCAAATGTTGAGTTTATTAATATGGTTCAATGTTTATTTTCGTTTTCTTTGGATTCTTTGTTTATTACATTTACTAGGTTAAGATCCGCGCCTTGCGCGGGATCAACATTATATATATAAATTATTTTATGTAAATATTTTTACATTTTATGAAATAATTAATATATATTAAATAATTAAAATTCAGTAGCTATTAAATATATAATTAAATTAGTATGAACATATAAATTAATTTTATTAATCCAAAAAATATTTTTTTTATATTTGATAGAATATGTAATTAAATTTAAATGATACTAACATAGATAATATATTTTAGTATATTTTTAATATTAATGTCTATTAAATGATGATTTCTACTCATATAGTTTTTTCGATCATTTATATCTTTCATAGAAAAAAATTTAAATTACTGATAACAAAATTTTCATTGTGGGATTAATAGTTTTAGTAATTTATAATTTAAAGAAAAAATAAGTTGTCAATGATCGTTCAAAACTTTTATCAAAAAAATTGTTCAAAGTAAATTTTGAAACTAAAATATTGTATTTTATATGGTTTATAGTTTAATTTAAAACAATATATATATTAATCTTAATAATTAATTAAATTAGACTATATTTTTTTTATATTTGATAGAATATGTAATTAAATTTAAATGATACTAACATAGATAATATATTTTAGTATATTTTTAATATTAATGTCTATTAAATGATGATTTCTACTCATATAGTTTTTTCGATCATTTATATCTTTCATAGAAAAAAATTTAAATTACTGATAACAAAATTTTCATTGTGGGATTAATAGTTTTAGTAATTTATAATTTAAAGAAAAAATAAGTTGTCAATGATCGTTCAAAACTTTTATCAAAAAAATTGTTCAAAGTAAATTTTGAAACTAAAATATTGTATTTTATATGGTTTATAGTTTAATTTAAAACAATATATATATTAATCTTAATAATTAATTAAATTAGACTTTTACTTATATAATTTTTGTAATCATTTGTATTTTGTCATAACAAAATTTTTAAACCATGGATCATAAAATTTGAATGTGAGACTCTTAACAGTTTTAGTAATTTATAGTCGTTTGTAAAAATTCAAAATATAACATATACATAAAAATCTAAATTTTTATTATATGGTTATTGTGGTTGTTTAATTTATTTAATAATTTAAAATTAAACAAATATGATAGAAGATACACTATTTTTTTATCAAATCTTTATTATTCAAAATCATTAATTGTCATATATACTTTAGCCACATTAGGCAATTCCGTAAATTTTATTTAAGGAAGTAATAAAGTACATTAATGATGAATTTATTGTTTTTTTTTTGCTAAGAAATGAATTTATTGTTAGTTTAATAAAAAACTTATTATATAATTAGATGGACCAACATATTTCTCTAATGATTCTAAGAATCGTCCTACAGATGACATGTGGCTACAAAAAAAAAGTTGTAATGCTTCTCAAATAATATATAGGAAATTTATTTTTCAATTTGAAATTCTACTAAGTTGAGGTAAGAGTTCAAATGGTCAAAATATATGTCCTTTTTGTGAACAACTTCCATCATTATATTACATGTATTCCTCTAATCCAAGGCCTGTGTAATGACAAATTTAATGGGAACCAACGACTTCGGGACTTGGGATTTCAAACTAGTAAGCATGAGTACAAAGTGGTCTCGAATGGATATAAAGTTATACCATATGGTTTGGTAAATACTAGTTGATATGAAAGATGCACTGACATATATACACCAATAAACACCAATATATATGCACTATATATAAACACACACATATATAATAGAAAGAAAAAAAGCTAAAGATTTCAGAAATGGCAATGGAGGTATTTTCAGGGAAATTTTAACCAATTAAAAGTAATGGATTCCAAGAGACGTCTTTCGTAGATATATAGTAATCCTAATATATTTTATAACTATTCGATTAAGCTTTTCCCCTAAGTTGGAGATTCAATAGCAAAATTTCATTAATAAGAAAACAAAAAGAAGAGAGTTCATATATATTTGTTGACTTGACCTCGCTTGGTCAAGAGTACTCTTTGAAACTTACTTGTAAGAAGAGAGTTTATATATATATATATATATTTGTTTTTGGCTCGAGACCAAAGCGTCGGAGAATCAATAAGCCAACAAGATTTTCGTTGAAGAATCTGGTCGAAGAGGGAAGCTACCGAAGGATGAATTCAAAGGGATAGCATGATCCAAAATTAACCAATAATTTTGTTGGTATTTCTTTTGACAATAACCAAGAAAATAATCGGGAAAATTCACCTTAATTAGGATCAATGCGATCCCTTTGGATCCTTCCTCTAGTTGCTATGAAGAATTTTGTTATCTCTCTCTCTAGAAGTTTGAGAGCAATGTGTTTTCTTCAATGCTTTGTTATCCTTTTATCTTTATTATTTTCCACCTTCCTCTTGTTTTGTGTTCTATACTATTATTTTATCTATTTGCACTTTTGGGTTTCCATTTTTATGTTGACTCAAGGATTACACCAGACGTCTACGTTTCTAAATACGTATGTGGTTTAGTTAATTTTTGCTATTATAATTTATTTTATTTTGGTAAGAGGATTGATTTAGTGGCAATATCAGTTAAATTATGCGATGAATTTGCGGTTTAAAAGAAATTCTATATTTTTGAATGAGTTAACAGTAATATTTTTCAAATATTTTGTTGCATTTTCAGTTTTTAAAAAGGACAAATAAATATGATATTTGTACGAATAAAAATATGATTTTTATAATAGATAGATTTCATGAAAACACACTTAGGAGGGCATATTTATTGGAGGTTCTTAGGGTGGAGTTTTTAGCGTAATATAAGAACGTCTCTTAACTTTTAACTAAGAAAAACTAAAAACCGACTCTTAAATAAAATTAAGAGACGGTTCTTATATTACGCTAAAAACTCCACCCTAAGAACCCTCAATAAACATGATCTTTAACCCGGGCTCTTAAGGTGGGGTTCTTAGCTTCGGATAAGAACCTTTTCTTAGCTTTTAACTAAGAAAAGTTAAGATCCGTCTCTTAAATAAGAGATATAAGAACCGGTTTTTAGCCGAAAAGTGTAAAAAATAATAAAAAAAATATCAAATCATGAGTTAAAAACTCCAAATTAAAAGGTCGGGTTAATCATGCTCTTAAGAGATACTTTTTAATATCACTTAAGGATTACCATCTAAAAGCACATATAAACATAAACGTAAATCTAATTAATAATGTTCCTAATTGTTCTTTAACAAAAATCTTTTCGTGAGGCTATTTTTCTGTTAACATATATGATTGGAACTATTTTAGCAAATTTAACTATGGGAAATGTTATGTTTTGCAAGTCCCTTAGCAACAAATTATAAACGGACGGTGTTTTTTGGTGGTGTAGTGATGTATACCAAAAAAATCAGAGTTGGTGGAGTGAGGATTTCTTTGGCAGAAGGAAGCAATCATGCTGCAGTAAGTTAAGTCTATGGTAAGTTTTTAAAATTTGGGATTGATTGTTTGAGCCTGTTACAATAAAAAAAATTGGCTTTAACATTTTTATAATTCTTTTAGATTAATTTATGAAATATTTTAGCTGATTGGATAAAATCATAAAAGAATCACTTTAACGCTTTTAACCCAACAAAAAACAATGAAACTACTAAAATCTTTAAAATTTTATATCCAAAAATATGTGCTTTTGGTGAAACAAAGCAAAGATTTACTTGAGAAATTAACTACCCAAACAAAGAATGACTTTAACGTTTTAAACCCAAAAAAATAATGAAGCTACTAAACTTTTCAAAATTTCATATCCAAAAATATATGCTTTTGGTGAAACAAAGGAAGAGATTTACTCGAGAAATTAACTACCAAAACAAAGCACACTATCCCCCCCCCCCCCCCCCCCCCCCCCCCCCCCCCCCCCCCCCCCCCCCCCCCCCCCCCCCCCCCCCCTCCCTCCCCATCACAAGGTGGGTGACACTATTTATTAGTTTGTCTTTATTGAACTTTTGTTGGCTTATTTTAATAATGCAAAGAGAAGTGTGGTCCATCAATGTTCCCCTTCTCAAGTGGCACCAAACCCTTCGTATAGACTCTTCAAATATGATTCGAGTGGTTCATGCCATTGATTCACAACAAAACGTCAAATGGTGTTTTATTTTTGCAGCTGTTGTATGATACTTTGAAACTTAAATTATTCTTTCGTTATGATAGTTGCAATCATATGCCCAGATTCAGATTAAAGATATGGTTATATGCTTGATGCCCCTAAGAAAATTAACACAGCTCAGACAGAAGCACTAGATTTAACGCAGTCTTTTTGTTTGAATATAAATTCACATTCATTCAAAAGAAAAATTAATATAGTCATTGATCCAATGCATCCCTATAGTCTGTATATACATGCTCTCATTACAAAGTAGGCATCATTTACATACACTGAGAGTTGTTATTGATACGTAAGAAGTTGCACTAAACATGTCAACAATTAACTGGGAAATAGATATCACATGATTGTCATTTTTCTCTCAAAATTTTTACATTCAAACCAATCTGGAATCTTTGTTTTCTTGATTTTTTTTTGACAAGCTAGTGACACAAGGTTCAAGATTGTGTATTATCATGAATGCTACAAAATTTATCCAATCAAACTCATTATTCATTCACGTCATATATTTAATATTCTAGTGGTATTCAATATCATGCCACCGAACGAGTTTGCATCTTCCATGTCTTTCACTAAAGGCTTCAAAATTAAGGATGTTCCATGAAGAAGACAAGACAAATCATAGTATACGGTTCATGTGCCACTTTGAACATCTTGTGTTTATGAATGTGCGTTGCAGAAAAGTGGAGGACTACCATCATTTTAGTCATTATAAATGAATGTTTTCAAACTGAAAGAAGACCATGGAAGATTATGTGGTAAGCTCTACGAAATAAATAAACAACTTAATTCATTCAAAGGTTTCTTTTAATTTAGTCACGGTCGGAGGTGATCGTTCGTGTATAATGTGCTCGTAGACACAGACATGCAGATAAGGCATGCAAATTGGTAGGGTAAAATGGGCATGCGTGGTCTGTCGATATGTATAACTGAAAATGAGATGGAATACGAGTAAGAATCAAAAACAAAAGTGAGTCATTTGGAAATATGTTAGTGTGGAGGACATACTTATAAATGTCGGCTCTTCATAGGACAAAAACTCCAGTTTCACTGTACTGCTCTTGTCGCTCACTATCTCTATTTCCACGTTAAGAAGGGTACCACATCACGTAGTTCAACTTTTTATTTACGTCGGTATTCAAGTCTTTTCCGACGTATGAACAAACTCCACTCCTTCACTAGCTTGAAAAACATGTGTATGTCAAGTAATATGTGATAAACTCATATTATTCCTTATATTTGTGGTCCAGAAGATTTTTGAATTTTTCTCAATGTTAATGGTTTTATAGATCTGTTACCTTAGACCACCTCCATCGGCGGGTGTTTATGGAGGTTCTAAAAAAAATTGGAAAAAAAATAAATCAAAAAGCATTTAACACAGTAGAACCGATGTTAATTTAGACAGTTGTGGAAGTGTTAAGCACCCCTTACGTGGCGTCTCCTTATTCGACCTCTCATTATTGTCTCTCTCCTCTCCCTCATCGAAAGGAAAAATCTTAACTTTTCTCCTCTAATCTCCAAACCTCCATCTTCTCCGACGATTCTGAGTAGATCCTTGAGGATGGTCAATGAGGAATGGGACATGCATCCTCCTCCTTCTTCTCCTTCTTCTCTTCCACTCAAACGCCGATGACGAAAGCCCCTCCTCTTCCCCCGCCGATGACGAAAGGCAAAAACGGCCTCCACAGTCCTTCAGCCGGCAATCTCTCACGCGAGAAAGCTACTCTCCCCCAGCCTTCTAAGAAGCTCGTCATATAGCTGAAACGCCGATGACGAAACCCTTCCTCTTCCCCCGCCGGTGACGAAAGCCAAAAACGGCCTCCACGATCCTTCTGCCGGCAATCTCTCACGCGAGAAAGCTACTCTCCCCCAGCCTTCTAAGAAGCTCGTCATATAGCTCACTAAAGGTTGTTTCTTCACCCGATTTCGAACTTTGATTATGCTTCTTATATCGATTAGTTTTAGGATTTTGGTGTGTAAATTGATTACGATCGGGAATGGCTCGTATGTACAATTGGTTGTCTAAGCTTATGATTCTCGATTTAAGGAGTTTTTGGTATTAGATTATTACATTGATGCAGATTCTATGATTGTTAGTTTTGGTTAGAGCCTTTTTGTTGCTAGTATCTAGCATGAAGCTTGTTGTGCCATTGAAAAGATCTTGAGATTGTTAGTTTTGGTTAGAGCCTTCTAGACGATGTATGCGTATCGTGTATGGTTATTTTTGAGAAGTTGGGTTTAGTTTGCTTGAGTATAATGCAATGTCTCCTGTGTAGTTGTCATAAAGGCTAATTCTTTATTTGAATTTGTTTAGGCATCGTTTGACATTTTCTTTTCGTTTTCTCTTTACAGTTGCATAAGGGAAGGGAATCACATCATCTTTATTACAAGGGAACAAACTCAGACACAAGGCAAGAGGTTAGTAGACTTAACTTTTAATGCTATTTGTTAGTTGTGTGATTAGGTTGAGAAATAAATAGAGTTAAGGGAAATGCTATTTGTTAGTTGTGTCGACGTGATTTGCATTTAGTTTTCTCTCTCTTTTAGGTTTAGGTGAAAAAATTGATTGCCATTAACTCTGTAATAACCAATTCAACAACTAAAAAATCTAAAACTTGTCTTTAAAATCTAAACAACACGTTTAAACTATCATCAACTAAAATCTTTCTCCTTTGCTACCTCCTTCTCAAACTCTATCTTATGGATTCATATAGTCAATCTAGCTTTCTAGACCTTTTAAACAATCAACAACCAAACCTTCAACCTGGTATACAACTCCCTGCCTCGAACGTGTGTGTCTTCGGTTCTCAATGGGGTGAAGGTGCTAATGCTGATGGTCACACTATCGACGACCGTAAGGAGAGAAGGAAATGGACACCAGCAGAAGACATTGTCTTGATAAGTGCTTGGTTAAACACCTCGAAAGACCCTGTTGTGGGGAATGAGCAAAAGGCAATTGCATTTTGGAAACGCATTGCTGCTTATTTTGCAGCATCTCCCAAGCTCGCTGGTTTGCAAAAGAGAGAGCCGACTCACTGCAAACAGAGGTGGGGGAAGATTAACGAGGGTGTCTGCAAGTTTGTAGGGTGCTATGAGGCTGCAATGAAAGAGAAATCAAGTGGGCAGAGTCAAAATGATGTGATGAGAATGGCACATGAGATTTTCTACAATGATTACAAAGTGAAATTCACTATGGAGCATGCATGGTTGGAGCTTCGCCATGATCAAAAATGGTGTGGAGCTTCAACAACTAAGGATAAAGTGCAGTCCAAGAGAAGGAAGCTAGATGACCAATCCGCACAGAGTTCAACCTCTGTTCCAGTAAGCCATGGAGATGATGAAGTTAGTGCTCGGCCTATAGGTGTTAAAGCCGCAAAGGGAAAAGGTAAAAGGACTGTCGAAGAGGAAGGGAAGCCGGTGAAGGAGTTTGAGAGTTTTTGGGACATAAGGCAAAAGGACTTTGCCTTGAGGGATAAGGTTAACAAGCAAAAATTGCTTGAGAGCCTCATTGCCAAGACAGAGCCTCTTGATGAACTTGAAATTGCTTTGAAAACTAAGCTTATTAATGACATGTTGGCTAATTAGTTAGATTTTTTTAGTTTGTTTCATGTCGGGTTTCTTTTGTGTCTGAGTTTGTTTCATGTCTTTGGGTCTGTTGATTCATGTCCTCGTTTTAGTTTATTTCATGTCTTTGGGTCTGTAACATTGTCCTCTTCCTTAATTAATGTTTAATCAAATCTCTTCCTTAACAAATGCTTTGTTGATTCGGTTTATTATATATACATCTATGTGACATTGTGTTGCTTTTGCTTTTGTGTACCAGAAGAGTACAAGAAGGAACAGAAGGCAACGCATGTGAGCAAGGAACAGAGTCATTACATGTGACACCAAAAGCAAAAGAAGAGTACAAGAAAGAACAGAAGGCAACGCATGTGAGCAAGGAACAAAGTCATTACATGTGACACCAAAAGCAAAAGAAGAGTACAAGAAGGAACAAAAGGCAACGCATGTGAGCAAAAGAACAGAGTGTTGTTGTAATTTTTTTTCTAGCTTTATGAGTTGTGACATTGCTTGTGACACAAGAAGACAATACTTGATGTTTCATGTTTCATAGATGTTTTATATATTGTACAACCACGAGAGAGAGCAACACTATCTCATAATCAAAACCCTTCTTTCTTTCTTATTCTTCTCGAAATAAACCCTTCTTTCTTTCTTAGTCTTCTCCAAAAAAACAAACCCGTTCTTTCTTTCTTATTCTTCTCCAAATAATCAAGATATTTTCCACATTTCTTTCTTAAAATTTTATAATGGCATCTTCTTCTTCTACTAATTTCGATGATGAAATGGATGAAAAAGCCGATCAAATTTTCGATCAAGAATTCCAAAATCTCTTCATTCATCATGAAAATCGCCAAGAAGCATCAAGGTCAAAAAAGAAACGAGCCTACATTGAAAGACAACGAGAACAAGGACACATGCAATTATGGAACGATTATTTTAGTGAAGATGCAACATATCCTTCTCACCTGTTTCGACGCCGGTTTCGAATGAACAAGCCCTTGTTCATGCGTATTGTTGATCGACTCTCCGCTGAAATCCCTTACTTTCAACAAAGAAGAGATGCTACTGGAAGGTTCGGTCACTCTCCGTTACAAAAGGCAACGGCAGCAATTCGTATGATGGCATATGGTTGCCCAGCTGATGCGGTCGACGAATACCTCCGACTTGGTGAGACCACCGCGCTTTTATGCTTGGAAAATTTTGTTGAAGGAATCATAAATTTATTTGGAGATGAGTATCTAAGAAGACCCACGCCAGAAGATCTTCAACGACTACTCGATATAGGAGAGATACGCGGATTTCCCGGGATGATAGGAAGCATTGATTGTATGCATTGGGAGTGGAAGAATTGTCCGACTGCATGGAAAGGGCAATATACACGTGGATCAGGAAAGCCAACCATTGTTTTAGAGGCTGTAGCTTCACAAGATCTTTGGATATGGCATGCATTTTTCGGACCTCCAGGTACTTTAAACGATATTAATGTTCTTGATCGATCACCAGTTTTTGATGATATATTACAAGGCCGAGCTCCAAAAGTGAATTACATTGTCAACGGACACGAGTACCATTTGGCTTACTATCTCACGGATGGTATTTATCCAAAATGGGCTACTTTTGTCCAATCAATTCCACTTCCTCAAGGTCCGAAAGCATCCTTATTCGCTACACATCAAGAAGCTGTACGTAAAGATGTCGAGCGTGCTTTTGGGGTCTTGCAAGCTCGATTTGCTATAGTCAAAAATCCAGCTCTTTTGTGGGATAAAATAAAAATTGGCAAGATCATGAGAGCATGTATCATTCTACATAATATGATTGTAGAAGACGAACGAGATGGGTACACTCAGTTTGATGTATCAGTTTTCGCACAACCGGAATCAAACCGAAGTTCCCAAGTGGATTTCATGTATTTTACAGATATGCCTTCAAATCTCGGAAATATGATGAGCATTCGGAATCGAGTTCGTGATAATACAATACATCAACAATTGAAAGCTGATTTGGTTGAACATATTTGGCAAAAATTTGAAAGAAATCAAGATTTCGAGTAATCGGCTTTTTCACGTTTACGATTTGTATTTGTATTTTTCATATATTTTATGTAATTTTTATTTCAAATTTTATGTATCTTTTTATTTTAAATCATTCTAATAAAAAAAATTAAAAAAATATTTAAGAACCCCTATGGGGTTCTCCCATTGGAGAAACAAATAATAATTTCCACTAGGCAAGATTCTTAACTTCTCATATCACTTTTAAACCTACTAATTTAATCATTAGAACCCCTAATGAGTTCTAATGGATGGAGTTGCTCTTACAACAAAAATGTGACCTTGAAATTGATAAAAGTAATTTGGTGGTTTAAATCGTTTGCAAAAAAAGAAGAAGTAATTGGTGGTTTTACGACATGGCTGAGTCAGCTTGTCCTTTGGACTAATTAAGCCTGCCAGGTTAATGTTCAAAGCATAGTATGGTTCACAAGCGCAGCTCAGATCATTTCTATAATTTTTATTGACACTAGCTTATCACACGTTCCTATAATTTATTACACAATCCAAAAAACTCATTATCTCTTATCTCTTATCTCTTTGGGTTTCATTCACTTACAAACTAAATAAAACTATTTTGAAACCACTTTTATAAGTGATGGCTGAATACAATACTCATCACATTTTTCTTATACCTCTAGTAGTTTTTATTTCCGCTAACCCCAGCCAACTATCCAAATGAAGATATTTGGGAGATATTTTGAAATCTCTTCCAATAATATATTTTCTAAATATACTTTTAAAATCTAGGAAACTTTTTTGTTGAATTAATATAATTTTTTCTAATTGAGTATCTCTTCTCTAAAGTGAATATTATGATTCTCAGCAATCTTCATATCTCGAGTTCAGCACTCCAAACTCCAATTTGGATCTCGTTGCAGTACTTCTTCAAACTCTCCCTTTTTAAATTTGTGTGATTCCCAAGCAATTGTAAGAATCAATCAACCAATACACACACAAACAAACACAGTATACGACTCCATCAAGCAATGCACACCCATTATGCAATAATGTCTGAGAACAAGAAGAGACGGAGGAGTTAGAGTATCTCCAAAAGACACTTTATAACTTCAAATATGAAGTTTTTTTGTTCTCCAAAAAAGAAATTTCAAAACTTCAGTGAAACTCTATATTTGAAGTTTCACTACTCAAAACTTCAAATTTGAATTTTCATAATTTTATTTGCATTTTGGTCCCTACAATCACACATCACATTTATGATTCATAAATATTTTTTCGTTTATTGTTTTAATCTTTAAAAATTATATCTCATAAATATTTAAAATTTTGTTTACAGAATTTAAGTTTTACACATAAAATTAAATAAAACTTTAAAATAAGATTAAAAATATTTTAAACTAGATTTAGACAACAATAATATACAAAAGAAACTTTATGATAAACCATGGATTTGACCTATTTTCATCCATGGTTTATAGGTGTTTTTACTAATAATTATTATATTATAGAGTCTATTTATTATATTTATAAGATCAGAAGTGATTTAGAGATAAGTGATGATTTTGGAGCATTTTGGAGATATTTGGAGCAAGCACCCGAGATGACCATCGAGCTCTACCATCGGTCGATATTGGAGAGGAATAATCGATCGATGTTCATATCTTCACATCGATCGACAGCGAAGCGGGCAGAAAGCCCGTTTGGTCACAGCCGACTTGAAGCCCAAGTCTTCACCAATTTACAAGATTTCCCCTGACAAGTTTTAACCTAATTATATAAGTTTTGCCATCATGTTAGAGGCAAAGTGTGTTTTTCTTGTTTTATTATTTTCACAGCAAGGTTTTCTAGGATTTTGATAGATTGGAGAGAAGATCCAAAGTTATAATTTGTGATTGGAACTCCATTAATATTTATTCTAATGAAGTTTTCTTACCTAACTGTTGTTATGAATTGCTTAGCCATGTCTGAGTAGTTCTATTGTTAAATTTTAGGGTTTAAATAGGTTAGGAGGGATTAGCCCCAACTATAGATTGTTGAGTTGTGGTAATTATCATTAGGATTGTTCATTAATGCTTGTTTCTTGATTAGCTACCTAGAACATGCCCTAGGATTGATAGATAAAAGCGAGAGCTTCATTCTCATCCTGAAAACATTCTAACTGAGCTAAGTTTCTTGCTATGAGTAAGGCGAGAGCTGATCTAGTGAGCTTAGTAAGCTATCATTCAACCCGCGCATAAAGCTTAACTAGAAGTGCATCGATCGATATCATTATTGAATAATCGATCGACGGAGCGAAAGGTGTATCGATCGATATCCCTATAGGATCATCGATCGACACTGATCGACATACGATAGTTGAGATCATTAGATCTAGTTAATAGACAAGTCTAAACATGCGAAAGCTGATAGACTTGTTGACTAAGTAGTTGAGCTTTACATTATCATGCAAGCAACTCATTAGGCATCTGTAGGATTATAGTCTCAAGTTTCCTGAATAAAAACTCTATGTCTAACTATTTCCTTTTTAAGCACCAAAACCTCAATGGCTCAACCAATCAATTGAATAAACACTTGTTCAATATAAAACTGCAATTTATATTTAAATCTCTAAAACCATCTAGCTTAACAAATCATATTAGATTTCCTAGGTTCCCTAGCTCCCTGTGAATTCGATCCCTAAGTACTACAACTCGACCTCTTATTTGAGAGAGTATAAATCACTCATTAGGATAATTTGAGTGGTATCACTTAACAAAAAAAGATTTTTAAAAATTTCATGAAGACATAGCTATTACACAAATTTAAATATTACAACACTAATAGTAAGATAAGTTTGATCCAAAACCTTCAAAATTTTCAAATATTGTTTCTTTTTTTTGTAACTGAAGATGGTTGTTGTTGTTGTTGTTTTGATGTTTTTTTCGTACAATTCTTTCTTATTCATATCGAGTATATTCACGAATATTAATATTGTCGAAGTGAAATTAGTCTTTTAGCAATATTTTATGTTTCTCTTTTACTTTCTTGTTCTGATCTAATGTATTTACACGTATTATTATCACCTGATTTCAACAAATTTTAGCTCGTAATCTACAAAGTAAAAATGAAGAGAGTCATTTTACTTCAAAATGCACTAATAGAAAATCATTTTATAGAATAATATGGTATTTTGTTTGAACTTTAATATTAATTAAGTTATTTTATTTAAATTTTTATTAATTAATATTGTTGTAATATGTTTATATATGTGCTAGTTATTTATAAAAAATTTATGAATTCAAATTAGTTATAAAATATAAAAATTTGAAGTTTTGCTTTTGGAGAAGAACACTTTTAAAATTCAAATATAAAGTTTTGAAAACTTCAGAATATAGGTTCTTTTTGGAGATGCTCTTAGAGAGAACAATATGAAAACACTTTCAAATTATCCCAGAACCAGAAATCTAGTCATAGTAAACCGAGTGACAAACAAAAGCAAATTCCCCTATTTACCAATCAATCTCCCATAAATTTATTATCCTCTTAGTCGGGAGCACAGACAAAGTTTTCCTTACCTAAAATGGCTATTCTACTACCAAAATGGTTTGAATAACCAAATCAGAATAACCAACAAAACCTAACTTTTTATGTAAAAACTTACCACTTTTAGATCAAATATATATGTTGTAGAATTGTTTGCACAAGTTAAAATTAAAAAAATAGAGTGTGTTAGAGCAACTTTATCAATGATATCTAATCAAGATTCTCAAAAAGTTATGGAATATATAAACATAAAAAAATAGTTAGATTGGATATCTCAAAATGATGGAAACTCAACCCAAAATATTTCAATTGATTAACTGATGTACTATATATATCCTGCGGTTAGTCGGTAAAATTTAAAGGGGAAGGTGGAAAAAAGTTATTAGTCGATACGACACCGAACCGCTGAGTAGCGAGAAGGGTAAGACCGTAAATTCGAATGACGAAAAACGAACCCCACTGTCACCTTTGCAGTTAGGCAGGTGCACACCTCTCTCTCTTTTTTTTTGAAAATTTCAATTTCTTTTTCCGACGAACAAAACAAAAAAAAAAATCTGTTTAGCTTCCGATGAACTCCGAAATCGTTAGCCAGATGCCGCCGGCGACTCCATCCACGCCTTTCGATGACTCCTCGGAGTACGCAATCAACGCCGCAGTTGACTTAGAGCTCGCCTTGGCAGTACGAGAAGTAGGAGGCGACTCAAACGGCGGCTGTGGAAGGAGCAAAGCGAAGGGACCTTGGTCGACGGAGCAGGACGCGGTTCTGACGAGGCTCGTGAACAAGCTGGGGCCGAGGAACTGGACTCTGATATCCCGCGGAATCCCAGGCCGGTCTGGGAAATCGTGCCGGTTAAGGTGGTGCAATCAGCTCGATCCTTGCCTCAAACGCAAACCGTTCACCGGTAAGCTATCTTGATTCCAGATTCCGGTTTAGGTGGTGCAATCGCGCCCGGTTAAGGTTTTGAGCTATATAGCCTTATCTGCGTTTAATTGATTGTATCCTGAGTATTGTTGATTCAGGATCGTTGTTGTTTCATATGAATCAAGAATCAGATTCGTTTTTCGGGTTTAGCGTTCACTCTCTTGGATCAAAAACTGTTGATGCTATGATTCTCTAATGATTTACTATCTGATTGATTGAAAGATGAGGAGGAGAATCTGTTAATGTCAGCACACGCGGTTCACGGAAACAAGTGGTCTGTGATTGCAAAGCTCTTACCCGGGAGAACAGATAACGCTATCAAGAACCACTGGAACTCCGCGCTTAAGCGTAAACACGCTGATCTCTGGAACAGTCATCATCACTCCATCTCTAATGCATCATCGTCCCGCAAAGAAGAAACCAATTATCACCCTCCCTTGGTATCAACTGATGTTAAAATGGAGGGTGAGGCAAGCAAGACTCGGGAAGGGAAGTGTTGTAAGCCTGGTGTTTATCGCCCCGTGGCGAGACTCGGTGCTTTCAGCGTCTATAAGCCTGGATACATGAACCAGCGTGTAGCTCCGTGTGAGGGACCTTTGGTTCAAGCAGCGGGAACCGACTCGTTGGGTGGTCAGTTTCTTCAGTCTCTTTGTTATCAACCTAACGTCCCTTCGAGGTGCGGTCACGGATGCTGTAACCAACAACCAGAGAAGAGACTGTTGTCGTCGGTGCTGGGACCGGAGTTTGTGGATTATGAGGGGCCTTCTATTGTGGGTTTAGACCAAGAGTTGGTTTCTATAGCAACTGATCTGAACAATATTGCTTGGATAAGGAGTGGACTTAACAATAGCTACGCAAGAGAAGTGGGACAGAGGTTGAATGCTGATAGTCGTTTTCATTTTGAACATGCTCGAGCTCGAGGGAAGTTTACTGGGATGGTGAACAATGGTATGCCAAGTCAGATGCTGAGGCAAGATTTAAGGGCTTTAATCTAACTTTTAGAGAGAAAACCATTTCGTTTTATATATTTCTCTCTTGTATCTGATCGTAGAATATCGAAATTTTACAAGTAAAACTTCGCGCGATGCAGTGTTAGTGTTGTTATATTTTGATGACAAAGTGCGTGATTTCTATGTTCCTTTCCAGACATTTGAGTCAGTTCTCCTTGCAATTGAATTGTGTTTCTATATGGGGAAAAGGAAGAGCCTGTGGTTTTGACTTGTTGAATGTTTTTTACAAGTCATAACGGGTCGAAACCCAGCCGAAGTATGGAGGGAGTTTGGACATTCGAAAGCCCACGTAGAAGGGCCTCGTCATTTATAACTTAATTTGAATATTTCATTGTTCAAAGGTATTCACAATTTGAAATATTCAGATTTTTTTTGTAACTTAATATTCAGATTTATTAAGGTGTATATATTCACTTTTTGACAAAGAAGGTGTATATATTCACTTATCTGAACAGAAATACAATCGTACATTAATTTATTAAAACAAATATGTGTAGATAAAATAATCTGGACAAAAGTTTATATTTTGTATGGCTAAAAACGCATATACTTCAAAAAATTCTAATAACAAAAAGAAAAACCAAAAGTATATTTTGTAGGATTTTAAAATAATTATTTAACATATAATTCATTGTCTGATTAGAAAATAATCAAGAATTCTTTAATTATTTTTGATGTAAAATCTAATAATCAATCATTTACGGTATATATCAACACAAAAATTAATAGCATGATTTTTTGGGTCGAAGAAGACCTAAAATCAGTACTATGTAATAGTATTAAGTTAGTTTTAACATTATTTATATCATGTAACTTGTACAAATTGTCTATAGTAATTTTCCATTTCAGCTAACAGCATCTGAACTGTTATAAGTTTTGGTTTAGTTAATTACTAAGGATTCATGCGCTGTATACTCTCCTATATTTCTTCAGTTTGCATCGAAACAAGTCTACAACTATCTTTCTCAAAACAAAAAAAAACAAGTCTACAACTATATACTACTTTACAACACAACATAGCCCATTCAACATAAAATAAAACAAATAAACAAAACATAATCCAATTGCGTAGAAAGGAGTACAAAGCATCCGATGAATCAGATAACAAAGATTGATTGTGGCTTTTGCTTTACTCACACTGCTACCATATATATGGACGCTTTGTCGTCCTCTGAGAGACATAAAGGCTAAATAATAATTATATTTTCAAAAAATATCAACAACGAAGACGGAAGACCTACCAAAACATAATAATAAGCTTCCACCGGCATAGACTCGTAGGAGTGGCTATTTTCACTACTGCACTACTGTGTTAGTTTTTTATGTTTGTCTGGTTCAAAAAATGGCAACCCAGTAAGCTATGATGAAAATTAAATTGTGAACCGTGTAGTATTGAATTAGTTTGTTTGCTTGGTCTCAGTTTAGAGAGATTTATGGTATGTTTTAATGTATCAGTTCTTTGAAACTGAATATGCAAATGAGTATAAATTATAAGTAGCATTATACTAACAAACAAGTATACAACACTGTTAATATGATAAATATCTATTACAGGATAATGTTTTAAATATCATAAATATAACTTTCTATGATTTTGATTGAATAATTCAGTTAGGTCGAAATCTGCACTCCTAATCATCCATCGCCGATACTGGTGTATGCGTGCTTACAATTTGTTTGGGAATGATTTTGCATTAAAAGTTAACTATGATATAGTATTCTATACTAAAAATATACTCTCTTTATTTCATAATAGATGATGCTTTAGAATATTTTTGTTGTTTCATAATAGATGATGTTTTGATATTTTTATGTTATTTTTAACTTTATTGGAAACTGTGTAGTCAGTTAGATATTATAGTCATTTATGTAATTGGTTGAATGGTTTTTAAATTACTCCCTCTATTTTTTATTGTAAGTAGTTTAAGTAAAATTTGTTTGTTTCAAAATATAAGTAGTTTTCATAATTTTAAGTAACTTTTACTTTTATTGGGTATAGTGTGATCAATCAAATAATATGTACTTATTTATGATTGGTTTAACTACACCTAATTTATATATCAAATGCTACTTTTGGAAAAATTAATAACTTTCTTAATATTTGTGCATTCACCTAAAACTACCTACATAAAAAAACAGAGGGAGTATATTTTTACAATTACCTTTTAAAAAAAAATAAATTTCTTAATCTTTGTGCATTGAGGTAAAACACCAAGTATTCGACTGAATATACAACACCTAATGAAAATAATCTGATAATACGGTTAATGTAAGTGTTGTAACATCATTATTTGAAAAGTAACAGCATGCATCTTGTATATAAAAATCAGAGAACCAAACAACAAACTATACAAAATAGAACATAGTAAATTGTATCTATATTATTAAAAGAGAAGTATCCATTTGAAAATGTTCTTACTTCATTAATTAAACTCCTTTTTTTTTTTTTTTTTGTCTTTTTCAGTTGCATTTATGAAATATCCTAAAACGAATAAATCTGGCTAATTTATTACTTATCTTTTCAGTTACATTATGAAATATGCTTAAATGAATTTAAACTTCCTATTTTATTGTTTGTCTTTTTCAGTTACCTTAATGAAATATCCTTAAATAAATTTGGACATAAAGTTATTTAATCAACCAAAAAACTCATGAATTATCCTTACGTGCATAATTTTAATAATGGAGATTTTTAAAAACGTGCATCATTAAAATGTTACCTAAAACATGCAGCACTAATATATAACATGCATCAATAAAACTAGAATTTGACTCACACAATTGTACGGATATTATTTTCAGTTGATTAAATTTAAAAATAATTATTTATTCAAAAAATATTTAAGAATGGCTATGTTTTTAAAAATTATATGGTATTATTTGCTCATAACTCATTTGTCATTTGATAAAATTGTTAGAAAGAAAATTTTAGCATAATATAAATCAGTTTAATTTGCTAAATTTATGGTTTTTATTTATATTTTTTATTATTTAATTATAATATTTTTATTTTATATTTGAAAGATAAATGAATTTTCTTTCAAACAATATTTTTGTAAATGTATTTTTAAAAAAATAATCAATTAAAATTGTTATTATCATTGAATATCATTATTTTTGACATAATTTGAGTTTTCGTTTACATCAAAACTTATCATATTTTAGGATAATTTTAATTTAAAATGTAATTTTCATATTTTTCAAACAAATTCTAAAAATATTTTTTAAATATTTTGTTATAATTGTTAAAAAAATATTGAGTTGCATTTCAAATAAAAAGGTAAAGATATTAAAAATATATATATATTATTAAAAGAGAAGTACCCATTTGAAAATGTTCTTACTTCATTAATTAAACTCTTTTTTTTTTGCTTGTCTTTTTCATTTGCATTTATGATATATCCTAAAAAGAATAAAACTGCCTAATTTATTACTTGTCTTTTCAGTTACATTAATAAAATATGCTTAAATGAATTTAAACTTCCTATTTTATTGTTTGTCTTTTCCAGTTACCATAATGAAATATCCTTAAATTAATTTGGACATAATGTCATTTAATCAACCAAAAAAACTCATGAGTTATCCTTACGTGCATAATTTTAATAAATTTTTTTTTAAAAACGTGCATCATTAAAATGTTACCTAAAACATGCAGCACTAATATATAACATGCATCAATAAAACTAGAATTTGACTCACACAATTGTACGGATATTATTTTCAGTTGATTAAATTTAAAAATAATTATTTATTCAAAAAATATTTAAGAATGGCTATGTTTTTAAAAATTATATGGTATTATTTGCTCATAACTCATTTGTCATTTGATAAATTGTTAGAAAGAAAATTTTAGCATAATATAACTTTGTTGACATTTGCTAAATTTATGGTTTTTATTTATATTTTTTATTATTTAATTATAATATTTTCATTTTATATTTGAAAGATAAATGAATTTTCTTTCTAACAATATTTTTGTAAATGTATTTTTTAAAAAATAATCAATTAAAATTGTTATTATCATTGAATATCATTATTTTTGACATAATTTGAGTTTTCGTTGACATCAAAACTTATCATATTTTAGGATAATTTTAATTTAAAATTTAATTTTCGTATTTTTCAAACAAATTCTAAAAATATTTTTTAAATATTTTGTTATAATTGTTAACAAAATACTGAGTTGCATTTCAAATAAAAAGGTAAATATATTAAAAATATTCTAATTAAAATATGTAAAATTTAATATAGTTATAAGAAAATTGTCAAAAAAAAAATTACACATAAAATAATCATGATTTTTGTTAACTGGGCGGATCATTATTTATATGATATCGCACACGAAAAAAAAAATTATGTTTTTAAAATTATCTAATTAACTCTATACTCATTTTTTTTTATATGATATCACACATTCGTAAAAAAAAAAGATAGTTTAAGATGCAAAAAAAAAAAATATTTACTTAATGAATATAATATGAACGAATAATACAAATACTTTATTTAATAAAATAAATAATTAAAAACTGAAAATTCATATCCGCGAGCAGTCAGGGTCTAGTTAACATTAAATTCAAAGTTTGACCAAGTCAAATGAGAAAGCTGCGTGGATTCACACATTCCAGACCAAAACTCATGTGTTTCAGTCTTTTGCGTTTTTGTGGCTTCACTTCTTTTGTATCTTTCCCGACTCCATCTTTCAGAGTAAGAGTTGAACCGCCGTAGCACATAAAGCATTATGGTTGGTTCATTGTTGAACAAGAAGTGTGATTGCTCTTGGCTTTATGCGAAATTGCGGAATGTGTGCAACAATCAACGCTCTCAAAATATAACACTAATGATTCATTAGTAGATTTAGACTCAAAAGATTTTCTTTTAAATTATGTTCAAAATCATTTTCAAAGGGTGAATATTATAATGTGGTTTATTATCGTTATTAACTATGATCTTGGTTAGGTCTAAACCATGTGTCTATTATTTGTTCATAAGTCTCCTTCTATTGTTGTAAAAGTTATCGATTTAAGTATAAACACAAAATAATTCCCATAACAGGGTGAGATGAAATGGAATCTTAACATACTAAATAGATGGACATATTTAAAAAGCTGTTAACATTTTCCTTCTTCTGGCTAACATGATATTATTATTTGGATCCAAAGTGTATTGATTGATCCCATTCATATTAGGATCGTAACATCAGCTTTACTAACTATCTAAATTATCTCCAACTACTGATAAATCATGAAATATGTAAGAAGTGAAACTTGTACTAACTAGAATATGTAGGCCCGACGGTAAAGTTATATGTTAAAAATGGAAATGGAAAGTTTTCAAGTAAAAATTAGAGGACATACAATCTACATCACACATATATATAGTAGATAATAGATCTGATTTTCACTTACAGAGAGGACAATAAAAAGGTGCGTTCATACATTTCAAAGTCTGCATATTTGCCCACTGCTTCACGCCTACGCAACCCCTCTTTTTTTTTTCTTTCAAGATCTTCTTTTTGCTTTTGCCATGTTTCCATGTCATCATGCTTCTTTATTTTATTGTTTCAATACGTATCTACCCATTTGATTTGCTGTGCCCAATAATCGAAGTACGTACAGTAACCACTTCATTGAAATTGCAAACTGCTGTTTCGTCTTTCTTTTACTTTTGAATTTTCAAACAAAGATATACGAATCCTAAGCTCTAGTCACATTTGGTAAGTACAAAAATCAAAGTACTTCATAATAAAAGGGAAGAAAATTACATTTAGCTGCTTCATAATAGTTTTATTAGACAAACAAAACAATTTTATTACAACATTAAAATCCTCCAAATATAGGAGAAAACTATTAAAATTAGTACAAAACCAAGAGGCCCCGCCCACCCAAACACAATTTGAACTTTCCATTGTCAACCAAAGTGAAAAAATAATAATAGTACCCCGACACCGCCCAACTCCCTTAAACCCTCACAAGGTCAACAAAAAATATCATAGAGAGCATGTCTTAGTTACTAAAAATATAATATAAAATGTAACAAGCTTGTAATATCCCAACCTTTATTCTAATTATCATCCTTAATACTAATCATAACATAACAATCTCAGTTTATAACCTAAACACACACAACTCCTAACTACGCTCCTTCTGATTCTTCAAACTCCTCAGACAGAACACAACTGTTTCAATACATCCAGTCTTGAGGAAGACGTCTTTCTTGGTTCAGACAACCAACTGCTCTGTAATTTCCCTGACGCGCATGTAGTGTACTTCTTGCTAACATGCATTCTGCTTAAATCATTAAAAAAACAGTTAGATTAACTAAATAAATCTTGTAAGTTTAATAACTAAACAGTTTCTGGTATTGAATCATTACCGTAATCGAACTGACTGAGTCTTGACCCAACGTTTGTGAACTCATCAAAGCTCAGAGTCTGCGGAGGACAGACTTTCGACTGCGGCATAACACTTCTGTTGACTGGTGCTGACTTCTTGGTAGACTCTGAAGGAGTTGTAGGGTATCGTCTGGGAAGGAAAACTCCGGTGCCGGTAGAAGGACGCTTCACGGGAGCTACAGCGTGTTGTGGTGTCCACGTGGCGGCGTTGGATAACGCATTGCGTCTCATGTTCTGAAACGCGATTTCTTCGTTCATTACTCTCTTCGGGAAAAGATTCTCAGAGGACTTGGTTCTTGTCTGAGAACAGAGCCACATCTGGTCAAGAAGACGCTGCTGCTGGATTAAGCGTTCGGTTTGAAACGCAGCGTTTTGGCGGCGGAGAGCGAGACTTGGGCTTGGGCTTGGGCTTTCACGGGGAAGGCGAGGCTCGTAGCTTCCGAGTTTGAGCCTAGCGACTTCTCCAGCAGCAGCAGATATCACATCCCACGCATTGTCCCTCCGAAACGACGTCGTATGGGCATGCGGCGGGGGGATAATAGGCGAAGTTGCTGCCACCTGGCGTTTCTCCTCGGACTTGAAGGAGGGAGGAGGGAGACGGTGAGTGGAGGGAGCGAGTCGGCGAGTCAACCCGGCGAGGAAGTCTTCTTCGTCGTCGCTGCTCTCGTCTTCCGTCTCGGTGGAGTTGCCTGGGGAGGTGAAGCCAGGGGAGAACGCTGGAGAGTCGAACTCGTAAGGGAACTCGTTGGGGAAACCGAGTCGAGTCGGGGTTAACTCGGAGTCGGTTGTTTTGTCAATGATAGGAAGGTTGACGGAGAGTAGAGGAGGAGGAGGGAGTCTAGACATGGCGAAGAGTAGATAAGAGAGAGAGTGAGGAGAGGGAGATGGGAGAATGTTGAAGACAGGGTTGCTTTTATTAAGGTTTCTTTGAGACAGCTCAAAAGCACTTTAACTATCTCTCATTCTTCTTTTATTTTTTTATTTCTCTTTAATAATGATTTTTAATTATCCGTAATTAATGCGTGATGGACGAAATTCAAAACTATGTCCCTTGGTCTTGATAAAAAGAAAAACCTTGGAATTATTTTATTATATTTATATTTGAATTTTTTTACAAAAAATAAACTTTTTACTATTTCTTACTATAGATCAATATATTAAAGTAATGGAATGTGTATGGGGCATGAGAAATACAGGTGGAACCCACTTAATCCCAATCAAGTTGTTAATTTACAGCTTCCCATTGTCTTATAATCGTTTAATTACTCTCACCTCTAACTAAAATATCAGTCTTTTGTACTTAGATTCTATAGAAAAACAATAGTAGTTCTATTGTATGGGCTAATTAAAAGCATAGAACAAACACTTCATAACTACGCCTTCTTTCTCTTTTCCTCATGCAAGTCCTTCTCATCATTTGCACTTTACTTTTTTTCTCCTCTTCTAATTACATTTATTGATTGCATGATTACACTCCTTTTAGTAATAAAATTCACCGTAAATAATTGCGTTGATTGCAATTAAAATACCGGCAACCGATACGTTATGAAGTCCCAAGGGTTTAAACTGTTAAAACTAAAGATTCTGCGACTGTTCGGTTTTTTCAGGTAACCATTGAAGACCCCTATTTTGTAGGTTTTTCTCTTTAAAAATAATTTTTTTAAATATAGGTTTCATAGAAATCTCGTGACCACTCAGGAACTTTGAATATATAGCTGACGTGGCATTTCAGCAGATATGGCAGATTTGTAATCAGTCACCCGTCACTCTCTCCCTCCTTCTCCGTCGGGTTTGTAAACTGTCGTAATCCATCAACTCTTCCCTACTCCGTTAAACTTAACGGCTGCTTAATCGAATTGTCTCAGAAAAACAAGCCGTCATATAACGACGGACACGAAACGGTTGTATAAACTGGATTGGATAATGTACATGTTTCCCGCCATTTAGGGCGGAGAGAAGTGGGAAATGGTGGTGGGGACCAGCTCTTACCTGCCGAAAAAGACAGCACCGTTAAGTCAAAAGAGCGGGAACAGATCTTCTTCATCCATCCTCTTCTTTATTTGGAATATATTAGACTGAAGCAAGAAAACATAAACAGCATATTTTATTAATTTAAAACCAAAGAAACTCAAAAAAGGTTTCGAAATTACTATATTGTTTTGTGCCCCTAGTTTGCTTCTCTTGTCTCCGGACTCCACTCTCAGATGTCGACTTGGTATTACTATACTACTACTACTATCATAAACTATGAGCACCCACAACAATAATGTTCAAATGCATTTATATAATCTTTTTCTTATAACTAATAATGTGTAAAACCCATTGTTAAAGCTGCTGATATTGTCATAACAACAACATAGAATGAGGTGGAATCCATTTTTATTCCGTAATTTACGACGGGATTTGGCTTAATAAAAACATGTAATTATGGGCAATGAGCAGAGGTTAGGGGAGGGGAAATACACACGAGAGGAAGAGCGCGTGAGGGGAGGCAACTGAAGGTGGTGGGTTGTGTCTGCCAGCATATGCTTTACAGGAAGCTGTCTTTCTCTCTGCCTTCATTCCACAAGAACATTATAAAAAAAAAAATTAAATATTCTTTAGTAAAAGTAAAATAAACTAACAAGAGGCAGATTGAATGGTTGGGGCCTGGGGGCAATTTACCTTATCCGAATTTGAATCTAGTGATAAGTGAGATGCGATTTTTATTTTTAAAAAGAGATATATATATAATAATAAGTGGAGTGGACTAAACAAGAGCAAAAGGAAAAACAAAGAAATCTGCAAATGTCATTTCGAATTTCCCGCCGAAAGCCTATAAGGATATCGTGACAGAAAGATATCATCCGTCCATTTCAATGTGAAGTCTCTTTCTCTCATAAGTATGTCATAATAAGTACTAATAAGAAAATCACAATAATCTCATGAGATTTGAATTTTTACAAAAAAGGATGAAATAAAAAAAAATCATCATTTGAGTTATCAAAAAATGAACAAGGTATTCAAAATCAAAAGAACCAAACTAAATCAAACTGAATTCAAAATTTCAAATCGAACTAAATAATTAGTTAATATTATCGACTTTTTATGTGAAGAAAATTAAACTCAAATTTCTACCAAGTTTCAAATTAGATAGTTAGGTAAGTATAGTGAATAGTATAGCAAGCAAAATGGATTTTGAACAAGATTGGGAGGGAGACGAACTAACTAAGAAGTACTATTGTTTTAGGAAATTGCATAGGATGAGAATCCTAGCTTGACCATTTTGAAATCATAAGCTTGGTCCTCTTCGACGTGGATTTAGCTGTTCCAACGTTCCCCCACATCTGGATCTCGTGAACTTCAAGTTACCTACATATTTTTACTTTGCGTTTTTTTACATACTATATCTTATACGTAAACGAGGCATTCGTGTTACTTATATGCAAATATGATTTCAACACTTTGGTCTTCGAAATAAACATATAAAAAATTACACATGAAATATTATATGACACCAGCAACAGTCTTTGGCATGATCTCAAGTTCTACGATACGACCAAGGAAATTAAAAGCTACTTTTGATTTTTTAACTATTCTAGTAATCAAATTTTGAGTTGTATCTATTCTAGTAATACACCAAACTGAATAAAGAGTAGATAAACGCTATGAGATGAAAGGTATTCAACATAACAAGTATAATATACAAAATCAGAAAATATGTTAATACAAATTGTTAAAGTTAATCTCCAATCATAGTTACTTAAACAACCAATATGAAGGAATTTTTTTCTAAAAAGAAGATGAAACCTATATTCTTTGAGTTTAGAAACTCTCAAAGCAAAGGAAATGGCCCAAAATTTTCTCCGGCCACATGCAATAGAATGATTATTCCTCGTTCACTCGGTTTTGCAATGCTATAGCACGTGCCATGCCACCTGTTTATCACATCCTAGCATGTGTGGTGGTGTACACCGTTAACTCACGAGCTCTCACGTGCGCCATAGAAAGTATGCACTCAGCATTATGCCATTACCAATAGCAATAGCACTGGTTGAATCGTCATTGGTCAAAGCCTCGAAAACATTAATCTTCGAAAGAGTCTCTTTGTTTTCATTCAGTTCCTCAATATAATAGCATTCGTCTTTTGTATTTGCATATTTGGCAGTTTCAATTACTTATGAATTACGTTAGTCAAACTGGATTCGGCCCATTGGTTTGAAAATGAATTGAAACTTTTAGGTGTGTTCCCCAAATCCGCAAATCTCGGATGCATATTATTTATTAATTAACAAAGTCCGCAAACGTATGAAGCTCAAGCAAAATATCAAGTTTTCTTTTTGTATCATCTTTGATCATAACCAAATTGTTCATTCACAAACAAGAGTCGTTGTAGTATAGTGGTAAGTATTCCCGCCTGTCACGCGGGTGACCCGGGTTCGATCTCCGGCAACCGCGCTCTTTTTTTGCCTTTTCTTTTTCATTCGGTCTCCCTTTTTTTTTCTTCGTCACAGGCCCACAATATAGACATTGGGCTGTTCACTCTCGTCCCGCGCTTCATTTGTTCTCTCATCCATCAACTACTTAGACCTCGTCGAATTCTTAACGATTTTAAGTTTTTAACACTGAGTTCATTTTGTTATTTTGTTGTTGTTGTTTTTGCCATAAAGTTTTATCACATAAATAAAACGAAGAAACAGCTTTTGATTATACTTAACAGCAGATGTTTGATTACTAGTATAGTAGTATGATATGATACAATCCCATTCGAAGAACCTGATGATATATTGGATTACATATCAAATACAATAAAAAGACTTTCGATAGGCGTTGATTTCAGTAAAAAGAGACTTGTCTAACATGCTGCCTTCGTCGAAACATATAGAATCAACAAGAACGAGTCTATTCCCTTGATATTATATAAGTCAATAGACGTTAATTTCATCGTATAATATATTATACGATATATTATTTTATCTCTTTTTTTATAATAAGACATATATATACTCTTACATTACTTCTTATATATATGAATATTCTTTTCTCGGTTAGGTATTTCAACACGTCAATTTCCATATTCACCTGATTAGGGTTCCTGCAAAATGATAACGAAAACTGTATTAAATATAGCTTAATAGCACTAGTGAGAAAACTCGGGATGATGGGGTATTAACTTTCTCAAATTATAAATGTAATCATTGATTATATTTAGATAAATAAAAACTTTAAGAAAAATAAATGGGTAAATACTAAGATTTTTTATCCACTACGATTAGTTCACTACTAATATTTAATTTTGAAAATAATAAGACATTAGGTTATACAATTATGTAATATTCATGAGACGTTCAATATATATATAGTCGTGTACCTTTGTTTATAGAGTGCAGCATCGGGTAGAATTGATAACTAGTAATAAACCGAGCCTGCATATTTTGATTATCTATATGGGTGAGTCGTTTATAATGATAAATATGCAAAAATATTAATGAAAAAAAATGGAGTTGACCTTTAATTATATAGACAAAATGTTTGTAATCTTACCTTCCCACCAGTTTCCTCTTGATGCACTTTCAGAATCGCCTTCCCTTCCATCTTTCTTATCCTGGATAATTCAGAGTTAGCGAGTTTAGAGTATTAAAAGTACACATATATAGACTATCAATGTAGTTATACGTGTTTATATGAGCTCAAGTATCCAATTGTGTCTCCAAAGTTGTGAAGTGTTCGAGTTAGATTGCTTTGCTTGCATAAGATGGAAACCTAATCCGAGTACTAGTCTTAACTTTACCGATACTTAACACAATGATATTGGTAGTTAAAGAAACACTTACAGCATCTGGATTGTTTGTTGATTGTGGTGGTGTTGAAGAAGGATAGTTTTCTTGGCCCCCATAGTAAATGGATGAACTCAAGTTGCATGGTGGTTGTGTTTCTTCATTTTGGTAATTCTTTTTCTCCTTATTTTTCCTCATTTCTCCTCTCTCATCTGTAGCCCCAATCAAATTGCTCACTTTTAATACGTGAAGTAGTATTTCATTGAGCTCATAGTTAAGTATAAAGTTGAAATAAAACAATTTCTCAAGGAATGACACTCCAAAAGGACCTAAACACTTGAGTAAAGTCACTAATAGTGAATAAACTCACATGAAATCCCAAAATTCGGATGTTCATATTTGGCAGCTCCATTTCGATTTGCCAAGTCTGCTTGAGCCCCCTTGCGTTGAGAACAAATAAAGTTTTTATATATAAGAAAGCAATACATACATGCAATTTACACTTTTAGAATGATGTTGATGAAATGATTCATACCGTTGCAGGTGGTGGGAAAATGGATTGGAACAATCCTGTTGTTGATGAAGAAGACGA
Source organism: Brassica napus (assembly GCF_020379485.1). Taxonomy (NCBI): domain Eukaryota; kingdom Viridiplantae; phylum Streptophyta; class Magnoliopsida; order Brassicales; family Brassicaceae; genus Brassica; species Brassica napus. Next base: position 5,744,135 of record NC_063447.1, read on the forward strand.
GGAAGAGTTTCTTGGACCAAAAAGATGATCGAAAGATGAAGAAGAGGAGGATGAAGAGGAACCAGATACTGACTTTTTCTTGTCCATTGACTGCTCTTTGGAACTTTATGTCGTGTACTTGTTTTTTTTAAAACGTCAAAGGGTTAGTCCTTTGTAGCTAAGGGAAATGTGTTCAAAGGAGAAAGGAAAGAGACGAGAGAAGTTTGCTTTCAGAAAGATTTTGAAGTTGTTTGTGTTGGGAGGTATGTTATCTGCTCACTCTCTTATATGCTTATTTATATACACTACTAAACACTTCCCAACTTTGACGATATATCAATTTTAAGCCCCAAAAAACCTTTGACGATATATGAAACCATTTTTACAATTTAGTTATATATTCGTTATTTCTTTTGCTATTTAATTTTATAATTACCCCATAATTTTGGAAATATATATGAGTGAAATGGACCGACTAATCGAGAAAAAAGTCAAAAAAAAAAATAAGCCAAAGTGTTAATTAGCTATAGAAATTAATTAGTAAACAGATTGATCGCCGGTCAATAAAAAGATGAGCAATACTACCCATCGATAAATCAGTAACTAGCCGTCTAGTTAACCAATAATTAATAATCAACCGTAATCTATATATGTATATCCTTATAAGCAAGCAAGATACTAAATCTTGTTGAGTTACACAAATACGTGTATATAGCCGGTGGCGTAACAATGATGCATGCATGGTAGAAAATAATTAGACCTACACTACACAATATTTGATTTACATTATTGAAAAGAACTCGGTTATGCTAGATTTTGCTACAGTTGGCTAAATAAGATCTGGACATAATATGAACTAGATGTTGACCTGTGCGTCCGCACATGTGTGTTTGCTTTAATTTGTAAAAGCATTATAAATTCATAACTAATTGGTACTTGTTGGATTTTAAAAATTATGGTTCCGTTATATATTATTGTTTGACTATTATGTATTTGTAATACAAATAAAAAAATACTAATACATTCATATATTATTTTTGTTTTATTGTTTATTTGATATTGTAATCCAAATATTATAGCTATTTCTAGTATTGTATATCTAATTCTATTTCGGTGGTCCATAAGAAAAATTAGAAAGAAGATTTACTCAATCTATTAGTTCATTTTATTGTATTTTCATATATATTGAAAACAATTTTATAATGGTTATTGAAAAATACATTAGTAAAAATCAATTTTTGAATACATGTATATTTTTGAATCAATTTTTGTTTTGAAATTTGTTTAATGATTAATTTAGACAAAATATGTTTTTAGTTAATTAGATTAGACCAGTTGCACAAAAAATATATTAGATTGAGTCATTTTTCGTATAATTTAAATCTGGTCCAAAAAGATAATTTATAAAAATATAATGGACTTCAAATTTTTTTAATAACATAATCATTTTTTTAATATACTGCTATCCATATTTTTAAATAACATTATATATATTTTTTAATTATGTTATTCTTTTTTCTAAACATTCCCAAAGGTACTTCTACTTTAATAAGATAAACGATATAATATTGCAAAAATATGTTGTTACTTATTTTTTCATGACACTATTAAATATCATATATGTGTCATCATATAATTAATCATGTTTTTATCTACCGTCATATAAATAATCATATAATTAATAGTATTTTATACGTACCATCATATAATAATCATATATATTATATTTTTAAAACTTAATATGAAATATAAAAATCATTATTTACGTTGGTGTTTGAAATTTCTTTGTATTTTATTTTTCTTAAATATATTTAAAACATTTTTATAATGGCTATAAAAAACATTTTAGTAAAATCAATTTTTGAATATATGTATATTTTGAATCAATTTTTGATATAAATCAATTATAAATTAATATTTGATTTGAAATATGTATATAAAATTTAAATTTTGTTTTATGATTATTTTAGACAAAGATGTTTTTAGATAATTAGATTGAGCCATCCATTTTCGTATATTTTAAAGCTGGCCCATATATATAGTTTTCATAATATAATGAATTTCCATTTTTTCTTGATAACATAAGCCTATTTTTTATTTCTTATATTGCTTTTCATGTTTCCAAACAAACACTATATTTTTTTAACTGATATTTTTGTTGCCAAACAAAAGCTTAAAGTACTTCTGCTCTAATAAAATAGATACTAGGTGATGATCCGCGTCCTGCACGGGGTGAGTAGACTAATTTTTTTAAAATTTTAATCAATAGATATTGAATAGGTAAAAGCAATAGTGAGATATTATACATGGTTTAGATTTAGGAGTACAATCCGGTAAAACCGAACCAAAATAGAAAAAATGTTTTGAATTTGGTAATACCGAATATACCAAATGGATATTATTTTAAAAAACGCGCTAAATAGATATGGTTTGACATATAAACCTATTATACTGATCAAAGCGAATAAAATGAAAATATTGTTGCATAATTATATGTAAATTCTTTAATATAATTAGTAACATTTACTAATTTAATATTTTGTTTTAATTCAAAAGATATATTTCATCTTTATCAAAATATAAAAAAAAAATTATATTTTAAGCTGACATATATGTATACTAATATTTAGTTAATAATATTATGGATTGCTAATTTTTCTATTCTATAGAAAATATTTTTGTTATCAACTTAATATGCTTACTAATTATTTTAAATTGTAAAAGAAAAATAGTCTATTTAAAAACCAAAGTATATTCGTGTTTTATTAAAGCCAATATCTAATTATATAAAGTCAAATTTACAAAATTATAAAAGATAAATATATTTTTTGAAACAAATTGTTATTAAAGACAAAATGTTATAAAATATTATATTTATGGTATTTTGATATAAAACCAAATAAATCAGAAACTGGATGTATATAAACCAAACCGAACCAAAATAGATATGGTCTTAATATGGTAGGTATTTTTTATAAACCGAAAAACCAAAAAAACCGAAAAACCGATCCGACATCCAAATTAAACACCCCTATATAGATTAGCAGAAGTAACATTTGATATTTTTTAAAATTTAAAGAATATACAACATAAGAAAACTATTTCAATAGTCTCTCCACCAGCAGCCGAATAGTGCTTCCAAAGTTTTATTACTTTCACCATAATCTTCCACAAAGACATTTTTGGCTTCAAGTCAGAGATGAAATTCATGCCACTCATTTTCTTTGCTAGTTCTGAAAAGTTTGGGTTTTAATACCGTAGATATTAGGATAGTATGATATATATACACAACTAATAAATTTTTGACCCAGGAGATTTGAAAAAAAAAATGAATATCCCATTGGCACAAAGGAATGTTGCAAATCCCTAATTGTTCATACATTTCCATACAATTATAGAAAGTATTATATGCAAGGAGTCAAAATAAAAGAAGTCCATATTAAAAATGATATTTGACTTTAACCTTAACTGGAAAGAATTATATAAATTTTCATATTTAATGTATATCACCATTTATGTTAATTTCGTAATAAAAAAATATTGTTGCAAAAGTTAAAGGATTGAAAGAAATTTAATATGTCATTTCTTTTTAATGTATTTTACAATCACTCGAGATTGCGTTTAAATTTTTTATATACGATATTTTGATTTTACAATATAATCGAGTTTCTATTGCTCAATCCCAAAATAAATGTCACGTATCCCATAAAATACAAAACAAATTAATCAAAATTAAAGTCACGTACCAAAGTTTATAGAAGAACATAATTATGAATCGTGTCCCTAAAAATGTCATGTATCATTTATGAATCGTAAAGAACATGATATTTGACTTTAAACTTAACCGGAAAAAATTATATAAATTTCCAAATTAATTTTATATCAGCATTTATGTTAATTTTGTAATCAAAAAGTCTTGCTGCAAAAGTTAAGGGATTGCAAGCAATTTAATATGGAATTCGTTTTTAAATGTATTTTACAATCACTCAAGAACATGATTATTAACAATATATTATAAGAATATGGATTTTTGTCTTAGCCATCGAAATTTGTTATATAGCCATGATATAATAGCTAAGACAAATACACTTAAAATAAAATAATACAACATACACATTGAAGAATCCACTAATATTATACTACGAATTCGTAAAATAATACAACATACACATTAATGTATGCTAACTTCTATAAAATAATACAACATACACATTAATGTATGCTAAAATAATACTACCTCCGTTCTCGAAAGTAAGATGTTTTAGATTTTTTTCTTATTCCACAAAGATAGATTTTCTATATTGTTAAAGTATTTTTTTATACTTTTGAGGAACATTAATTGAGAATATTTGAATTGATTAAATTTTATTGGTGAAAAGTTATTGGAAAGTGTATAAGAAAGTAAAAAATAAATTAAATTATAAACATTTATTAAATTCTTAATAAGCGTGCATACTCTAGAAAATCTTACTTTCAGAAACAGATGGAGTACAACATACACATTAATGTATGCTAACTTCTATAAAATAATACAACATACACATTAATTGAAGAATCCACTAATATTATACTACGAATTTGTAAAATAATGCAGTATACACATCAAAAAATACACTAATATTATGCCACACCACATTTGGGAAAGACAACCTTTCGTAGTTATCAAGGGTATTGTTAATAACCATCGGCGTACGCCATAATTTTAGAAATGTAATCACGATTCATATAGTATTTACAATTATCAATCGGTTTTTAGTAATGCAATAAAGAATCATAGTATTGTATATTGCATGAATGGATCCAAATAATAATTAATGACATTACATATAATTAGTCTAGGTAACGAAGAGTTATTTAATAAAGGTCGTGAGAATGATTCACACATAAATAATAACATTTTGGTTAATCATACATGGAGATAAGTTTAATTGTTAATAATGCTCATTCAAATAATAAAAAGGGGAAATCACTCGGTTGTGCGATCTACAGGAAGCTAGCAATAAAGGAAAATGTTCCAAAAATTATGTAAGATATCAGAGATCTTAAGATTCGAATATAAATTGACTAGCGTACAAATATTTGGTTACACATATCTGTAAATATTAAAAAGGGATAATCGTATTACTTACTTTACTCGTAAGCATAATTAACGTGCCCCTTAGCACTACAATATCACATACTGTATATTGAAAAAACATTCCTGGTTAATTTGGATGCTCCGCAAGACAATATAGCCCCGAAAAACAAATTCTTATCTTATGCCAAAATCTATTTTAACTCTCACTTGTTGTGTGTACATGTTTTCATGCAAGGGCTAATTAAACATAACAAGGCTCTTGGTCAACGTCTGATACATCTTAATCAGTATTTGCATTTGCTTTGATCTTTACATTTATAACTGCAAACAAAAGCAGAGAAACTTTGTTGTAAATATGTAGTCTGATATATCTGTAAGTGGCAGTGACATCTATCTCACAACACGATTTTTTACGCATGAACCAATCAAACCATTGATTTAATATCGTAAGGAATTGCATATTTCTTAGAATATATGATATAGTTCGTTATATTAATGTGATGGCCGTGTCACCATCCGTAATCAGCTTAATATATTGTTATGAATCTATTAAATGGAATTTGACCGGTAGAACATAATGTCAATACGTGTGATTGGTATTTGTCCTAATGTTCTTTTTATCCGTTATATGTTTGACTATGTATTTTAAAACATTCCCTGCAAAGATACAGAGCACATAACCGGTTGTAACTGTATCTAACAAACACTTGGAATTATTTGTACAATAATGCAAGTTAAATCAAAGTGAAAGCTAATGGTATAGGCTGCTCACGCAAGGAATCATTCGACTGCAAAGAAAGAAACATTGAATGTGGAAAAGTGTGTTGATACGTGACCTAGTTCATGGGACTTGCTGACTTTGGGAACTCTCATGACATGCATGTTCACCATCATCATTCATCCGTTTGTAACTTTCTCAATTAATGGACCCCATTGACATCACGAAAGTCAAAAGAACTTAGCAAATAGAAATTAGAGATGAGAGAGAGAGAGAAGCCTTTTAAAAAGAGGATCGGATCCTTTGCGTTGAGGAGAGTCATAGTTTGGTGGTTAAAGGAGCTCTTAGCTACAAATATTCTCTGTTCCCCAAGCTTGGACAAATATACCGTTTGGATCTCTTATGTTAGTTGACGTTGCATATTTTCATATGGCTAAGATGTTTTGATCCATTGAAACATTAATTACTTTAGGGCTTACTATAGTAATTTGTCCTAGTAACTACAGTAATTAGGATTGAACCCGGGTATGTGTTGATGCTTTTGCATAACTTTTTTTTTGGCTTGTTGAAAGATGGTTTATAGTATAAGTTCATGTGTTTAAAAAAAATAGTATATGTTCATATTCTCTCCAATTATTTAGTTTAGAAACCTTCTTTTTCAGTGTTTCAAAAAAAAAAAAAAAAAAAAAGAAACCTTCTTTTTCTTTATCAACGTTGACAAAATTGTTTTCTGCCGGTCTGATTTCTCAACTTTTCTTAAATTTCTAGGTATGATACAAAATTGTGAATGAGTTTAACTCAGAAGTAAAATCTAATACTAGACCTTGGTTGTTTAGTTTGCTTGGTTGCATGTTTACTTTGCTTAGTTGCATAAGTACCTTCATTTCACTATTTCACTATCTATGATTTGGATTCTTGAATTTCATGGATGGGATAAGCCGATGTGGGATCGAACCCCAAAAGCTGTCAATACATGCATTGTGCAAATTTGATGACTATTCTATGTCATAAATTGATCACCCACCAATTATTGTATTCTTGCATTGAACTAAAGATTGAGTTCCAGTAAAACCTTGATTTAATTTGTACGCCCGTTGTAAATTTTATTCTACAGACTGCCAAATTTTCCCTTAAAGGTTAATTATTCTACAGACTGCCATATGTAAACGTAACCAATGAATGTATATATTGGGATATAGAGAATTAAGACAACACAAAACTAACAGATAACCTAAACAGTATAAAACAAAAAAAAAAAGATTGAAAAACTTTAGTAGTGTTCCTTGTGTTTCCTTAAAGCTTAACAAGAACCACTTGCTCCTCTTCTTATCTAACAAAAGAATTTTAAACGCATATCAGGCCGGAGGATCATTCGAATTTCAAACATTTCAAAACACTATTATCAGATCAAATCTCATATCTAATTTTTTATAAAAGATTTTATTCCAGGTTCGAGATCTTAAACTACTTTGGGCTTAGCCTATGACAATTTTCTCCGAATTAAAAAGTATCAGAACTGTTTAGAGTTGAGCTTTTGGCTCGAATAAAGCTAAAGACCGTTGGAGTTTGAGGAACCAAAGTGTTTTTTTATTATCATGCCTGAGTTCCCGGACACGGCTTATCTCAAGCGCTCTTAAGAACCGCCAGTAAACACAATCTTGTGCATCGAAACTGGATGATTCAACCGAGATTGAGACTTTTTCTTTTCTAATTTAGATGCTCATATTCGATTCATTTTTAGACCTTCACATGCTTTATGCCTTTCCACTTTCACATGCCACTTTAAGAGACAAAGTTAATCTTACTAAACTCTTCTTTTTATGTAATCATTATTTCATTGGTGTCCTAGGACGCAAGAGACGATCATATGCATGTACACACCAATTATGTGCTTTCAACAGGCAAATGAAAATCATGTAAAAACCCCTTACAAAGAAGATAGAAACATAAAAAAAAATGCAGAAAGTGAAGTTGGGAAGTAGAGAAGACTATGGTTTTGCCCCCATTTCCAAGAGAGTTCTCACTAGTCACCACCATAAGCACACACTTTAAAGCCAAATCTTCCAACCTTTTGAATCAATTTCTCTCATCAAGACCACATCCATCTGCAAATAGCAGAAAATGAACAAATCAGTGGATAAGAGTCCTTTCATTCACTTTGTTTGGTTTGGTTTTGCCAAGAACAGACTATTAACTGACCTCAAATGAAAGGATCAAATCTTTGTAGACATCATGAACTTATTAGACTTCTTCTCCGCAGGCTTTAAAACCTGAAACGAGCACATAAGGTTCTCATCCACGCTCATCATAGCACCAGCATTGTCAAACTCCCCACAGTAGTTAGGAGCTGAGAACACCGTCACCAGCTGTCTATCCGCAAAGAACTCATAGCCATCTTCCACAACCTGCCATAAGAATATCCATTAACAAAAGCAGCAGAGAATCAAACAGAGACATGATCAAACCCTAACCTGATGAGCACGGCACACAAGATCCAAATCATGTTTCTCCAGAAACTCAGAGACTTTGTCCGGACCAAACGTGTACGAAACGCCTCTATCATTCATCCCCCATCCCTTAACATCTGTCCCAGGATCAGACCAGAGCAAATCACAGAGCAGACCAGTGTCAGGAATCATAGTCGGACGAGGCAAGCTTCTAACCTCATCCAAATGGTTAAGCTCCGGAGAAAGCCCACCGTGCATACACAGTATCTTGTCGTCTATAAGCGCAGCAACGGGGAGACAATTGAAACAGTCTGTGAAAACCTTCCACACCCTCACGTTAAACCTCCTTTTGCACTCGTCGTAGAATCCGTATATACGGTTGATAGAAGCGCACTCGTGGTTTCCTCTGAGTAGAAAAAAGTTGCCTGGGTATTTGATCTTGTAAGCTAGCAAGAGACATATGGTTTCGAGACTCTGTTTGCCTCGGTCCACGTAGTCTCCGAGGAAGAGATAGTTGGCGTTAGGAGGGAAGCCACCGTACTCAAACAGCCTCAGCAAATCACTGTATTGCCCATGTATGTCACCTGGTTTGGAGACATTAGAACGTGATGAGATTGAGATTTTTCCAATAAAGTCAACAGTTACTAAAGTCAATAAAGTTGAAGTGATGTTTTCAAACAGTTCCCAAGGAAAATAGCATTGCAAAAAAACAAAGAGATGCTTCTCCATGTTCTCTCATCTTATTCAAACCGACCAAACTTGCAAGAAAAAAACGCATTCAATGATCACAGAACATCTCTTCAACAGAACTAAGTATCATACTCAAATGCAATCTTAAAGAAACTGATAGGCATTTTACATATGATTATAGGGACACTGGTCAATATGAGAACAATCTGGCATTGCAAAAATCGAACCTTTTCTACCTGTTTACAGTATCCAACAACCATTACATAGTAAACAAGACAAACTCTTATGTGCTTAGAGGCTCTAATCAAAGAAACTACACAAAAAGATCAAACCTTTTCTCAGTAAGAATCAACTCAACAAAGAACCCAATTTCACAAAGAAAGTCCACAAAGTTTCACACTTTCGAACACTACGAACCCTAAAACCAATTGGGTAACCAAAGAATCGAATTGGGTTTTCGATTAAAACATTACCGCAGATTTTGATGGGCGCCTCGAGCTCCAGCAAATTGGGTTGCTGGAGAAAGATGTCTCTAGCGGTAGTGCAAAGCTGTTTGATCTCGGCTTCCGAGAGCTGGACTTGCTTCCCCGGTCTAGCTAACCGGACCTCCGTGAGGCGCCGGATTATATCATCGAGAACCGCCGACTCAATCGCCGTCGTCGCCATTAACAGAACAACAGCAAGAAAAGAAAAAAAGCCCTAATTTTTATCAATCAATCAATCAATCAGTGAGAAAAGGAGTTACGCGCAAAGACCTTTTGAATTTATTTTTCTGAAAGTTCACATTATTATTTTAATGGGAAAGATAATTGGAGAAACTGAGAGTGTGTGTGTGTGAGTGAGATGGGAACGAAGGAAAGGAGCAATAGGACGACATTGTATAACAAGACTCTTCAGCGTTATAATGGGCCGTTAACTAGTCCAACAATGTAGTGACGGCCCATTATCCATTAAGATAAAAAAAAAAAAAGCAAGTCTCTGTTTTTTAAAATCGTCTATTTATCCAAAACATGTAAGACATTAATTAACTTTTACCCTGATAAAAAGGCATATGTATAATTTATCATGATTTCAAATCCATCTGTACTGTTTTTGTTTTCAATAAAACATTAACTTATCTATACTGTTTGAATATTATATATTTATGAGGATGAGGAGTGAAGAGTGAACAGTGAAGAGAAAAAAAAAGTTATAATACACTATACTATGTTTGTAAATAAAATATTATATTATAGTGTTATTATTATATTATAAATGATTATATTGGTTGTTGGTGAAGAAAAATGCAATAGGAAAGAAATTGTATATCCATTTAAATTGTATGAAAAATGTTGTAAGAACCAAGTGTCGATTATAATTTTCACAATGAAAATACAGATTTATCATAAATATATGAATTTTGTTATAAATATGGATTATTCTATTAAATTAATTCAGTTGTTATAAGTCATTTCGGTTGATTCGACAATGTTTCACAACTTAAAACTTTATCTTATACCGTTATCAATCGTCATGTGTGTATAGTATATACTATATTTGTAAGTCTTGTTTTTTTGTCTGTTCTTGTTCATAGGGGTGGACGCAAGACGGTTACTTGCTTTTTTTACTTTTTTACGTATACTTGATACTTGACTTGTTGGAAACGACGTTATTTCGAGTACTTGTCCAAAAATATGTTACTTGCAAGTTACCTGTCTTGTCTGATTACTTGCTACTTACAAGTATTTATTAATTACTTGTATATATTTTCAAGTTTCTAAAAATTACTTGATAGATAATATCTTACGATAGAAGGTTATGAAGTTTGTTTTATTTACTCGACTTGGTAAAAACACGAGAGTTATTTTAAATACAATATTTGCACCTAAAAAAAAGAAAATAGAATTCGATAAGAATTTGTTTAGGACTTTGGTTTTTATGGTTTAGTTATCATTTTTTAAGGGAAAATTGCCTAAACTGAATAGAAAAACAAATACATTGTCCATTTGCCATAAATCTATTTTTGGTCAGATTTAGACTTAGATACCCCTGATCAACTTTGAAAAATCATATCAATTAATTTAAGAATCAGAAAAATATGGAAAAATATACAAAATGTATATAAACAAGAGACAAACATATGAAAAATACTTTGGTTGAATAAATATTTGTGTAACACAATTTCATATTTTGGTCTACCGATAGCCGAAAACATAATCTAGTGCCTACGAGAATGTAGATTGCATATTCGGCTAACTACATGAATATCTGCAACCAGCAGAACGTTAAATCGGCAATTTGTTATAATTCTAGCATGGTAGAATTGAACGACTACTATTTATTTTATTTCTGAACTACGGTAGACATGGTAGAATTAAACGACTACCATATCTTTTATTTCTGAACTACGGTAGATTTGATTAACTATTATTTTCTAATATATCTACAGAGGCGAAATGACAAAATCTGCCATGTTAAGTTAGTCTGCCATAATATGATTCCATAATCTACCACATTCCTTTATTCTTCGGACAACGTAATGTAGGTTCTACGAATTTCGAATTGTATATTTTCCTTAAATATCTCCAAAATCTGTTAAGTGAATATATTCTAAATCTATTTCCCTTAAATTTCGTGTTTTCCAAATATTTTCCAAAAAAAAATCGTGGTCTTCTTCTTCGTTAGAGGATTTTGATTTTTTTTTAATCCAAAATTTTTGAATTTCTTATTGAAGAAAATGCATGTCTATGCTTCTTGTGGGTTGTGGAAATTTGATCCCCTTAAAGGATGGGGATTTGCGGTTGATAAGAACAAACGAGGTAGAGTATTGTACATGGAATTGACAAGTTCCTTTGAAGACCTAAGGCGTATGGCTTTCGAAGATTTTGGAATTGACCAAAACCTTGTCGAGCTTGAGTTAAGCTACTTACCTATGAAGTTAATCGGTTCAATAGACTGTCCCCCAGTTATCATTGAGAGTGATCGGCAAGTCAAAAATTTTCTTACATATGTACGTGGAAAATCTTCTACAAGGTTGTGTGTGTCTACTTCACCTATCAGTGGAAACAACGGCAACATTGGGGTTGATAATGAGAAATCTAACTCGCCTATCAGAGAGCAAGGTGAACCTTCCTCGTTTCCACCTCGAGATGACAGTGTTAGTTCATCTGAATCAAGCAGGGATGTTGAAGATAATTCTAACTCAAACGGCTATGAAGAAGATGAAGTTCTCGCCATTAAAGGAAAAGAAGATGATAGTGGAAAAAGTGTTCGGTTTTCTTTGGTGGATGTTGTGAAGATGGGTGAAACGTTTCAAAACAAAACCATGTTGAAAGCAACTTTGGAAATATCAGCAATGAAGCATAACTTCGATTACAAAGTTGTGAAATCTGATAGAAAACTTTGGTACATCCGATGCAAATACAACCCTTGCAAATGGAGTGTTCGGGCTGAGGGGTTATCAGGTTCCACATATTTCATCATCAAAAAATATGTGGCGAATCACACATGTGCTGCGTCGAGTATGAATAATGGTGGTCGGACAGCTTCTGCAAAGACAATTGGCGGTCTAATAATGCATAGGTATGATGGTGTGAAAGAAGGTCCCAAAACAAATGATGTCATACAGATTATGAGGATGGAACATGGATGCGAGATATCTAAGTCCTTAGCATGGGATGCTCGGGAGTTTGCAATTAGCATGGTTAGAGGTATTACGGAGAAGAGTTTTGGAAAAATTCCAAAGTACTTGCACATGCTAAGAGAAGCTAATCCAGGAACGCATACGTTCTATGAAATCGATGTTGATGGTAGATTCAGATTTCTCTTCGTTTCATTTGGCCAATCAGTACGAGGCTTTCAGACAGCCATGCGACAAGTTCTTGTTGTTGATGGGACATTTTTGAAGAGCAAATACAAAGGGGTTTTACTTGCTGCGACAGCTTTAGATGGAAACTCTAACTTGTATCCTGTTGCGTTTGCAGTTGTGGACTCAGAAAATGATCGTTCTTGGGATTGGTTTATGAGACAGCTAAAGGTTGTTATTGCGGACGAGCATTCTCTAGCTTTTGTGTCCGACAGAAATGCCTCACTTTGTAAGGCAATAGAGAATATATATCCTCTTTCTCAACATGAAATTTGCATCCACCATTTGTTGAATAATGTGGTGACACATTACAGAGGAAAGGGACTGGCTGGATTGATTGCAAAAGCTTCTAAAGCTTATAGAGTCATTGATTTTCAGAAGAGATTCCAAGCTGTGTGCAATATTAGTCCAGCTATTGGAAAATATTTAACAGATGCAGATGTTACAAAGTGGGCTCGCTGTCAGTTTCCAGGATTCAGGTATGACATCAGAACGACAAACCCAACTGAATCAATAAACTCTGCTTTACGCACACCAAGAGAGTATCCAGTCATTCCTTTGTTGGATAGCATCAGAGAAATGCTGACCCGTTGGTTCTTCGAACGCCGCACACGAAGCAGGAAGCACACAAAACCATTGACTATTGACATCGAGAAAAAAATAGACAGGCGGATTAATAAGGGTAAAACGTTTCTGGTTCAACCAGTTGACGAGTACCGTTTTTTGGTTTGCGGAGATACAATCGACTGTCTGGTTGATTTGGACAGAAGAATCTGCTCATGTGGGAAATACGACCTCCTGAAAATCCCATGTAGACACGCAATCAAGGCTGGTTTAACAGTTGGTCGAGCCCCATCCTCACTAACAGATGACATGTACACGACTTCCACTTGGACAACAGCTTATCAAGAAACTATCAATCCAATAGGTGTGCCGGAGGATAGTTGGGTTGTTCCAGATGATGTTCGGAATGCTAATGTGGAATCTCCTGAATCAAGAAGAGGAGCAGGAAGGAGAAGAAAGCGCAGATACAAGACGGTTGAAGACAAACTCCGTTCATCGCAAGGAGCTCAAGAAAAGAAGAGGCGCAGATGCAGTCGATGTGGCGAAGAGAATCATAACAGAGCTACATGTGACAGAGTTATTTAGCCAGTTTGTTGTTTTGGATTTTTGTTGTTTTTGATTAGCTTGTTTTTCATTATGGTGTTGGTTACTTGATTTAATCGTTTTGCTTGGTTTTGGATTTTATTGTTCTTGGTTATGGATATTAGACATCTTGTTATCTCTCTTGTATTTTTACTGCAATTTACTGCAACATTATTCTCTTTCGTACCCAATAAACTCAGACAAGAAGATTGTGAACTGAAACTACTAGCTTTGAAACAACAGAAAACAAACGATAAGTATTAGATTGTGAATTGAAGCTGATAATAGTCAGCAACCGAGAGTTAACAAGAAGCCATCAAGTGTATTATAGTCGATCATAATGAAAAAAATAAGGGAATGCAAACTTAAGATATTTTGAACCCATCAAACTCAGACGACAACCAACCAATCAACGAAACTTTCTCAGACAGTAAGAGAAGTCCATAATCCTACGATTGCTCCCACAACAACCATAGCCACCGTCGCAATTTTTAGCTTCTGTTTCATATCCTGTGCAACTCTAGCAAACTCCAAGTTCACCTTCTCTTTGAGCTTTTCCGACATCTCAGCTTCAACTCTAACAATCTCGGACTTTACTTTTTCCATAACCCTTTCTTCGAACTTCGTAATCTCTTGAGCAACTCTCTCATGTTTCGCATCTACCATCCGTATCTCGTCAATCAAAGCTTCATCAATCCATTTAAATAGATGATTCTCAGTTTTTCTCTATCGCAAAAGAAACAAAAAATCAGTCAGTATGATGTTAACTGCAACACGAAATCGAAACATGGACTTACATCTCTTGCGATTTGACATCTGTAGAATCGTCGATACTTATTCTCCGCCGTCAATGAACCAAAAGTGGTTATACCCTCGCCACACCAACATCTTGTGGGCACACCATGATTAGAGATTCGAGGAAAACGAGCAGAAGAATTCGACGAACTGGTCATTGTGATTTTGTTTCGAGACTCACAGGATTCGCAGACAAAGAACCCTAATCCCCTTTTCTCTCAACTTTATTTTCTTAAGTTTCGGCAAATGAAAAGAAAATCACGTGTTTGGGGGTGTGTGGATCCGGGTTCATGGTCGTGTTTTAAGAACTTTCGGGTGGGCCTAGTGGGTATAAACCATAAAAGGTTTATACTCTATAACCCTTATATTGGCTGCTAAAATACTACACCCTAATACAGTGAAATCGACATCTGAAAACTATAAGAAGACAAAATTTGAAAATACTAATTTCTATAACTCTAACTTAAAATTGTTATGTTAATATACTTAACTCTTATTTTTTTAACAAATTTTTTTTTTATTTTTTTATGTGATTTAGGATATTGTATTTGAAACCTATCTATATTAAAGTTTTTGATATAATTTCAAGCTAATTTAGGGTTTAGGGTATGAATCGTAGTTAATTTAGGATTTAGGGTATGAATCATAGTTAATTTAGGATTTAGAGTATGAATCAGAGCTAATTTAGGGTTTAAGGTATTTTAGGGTTTAGGGTATACAATTACACCCTATGTGATTTATTTCCTAAAAGTAATTCATAAAACAGTAAAATAGTAGCAAACCAATAATTCCATAACAATAAGAGTAATACAAGAATCAAATAACCAAGTCTTAAACCCAAAGATGAAACAAACTTGAAATCTAAGAGCATCAAGCAAAAACATCAAAAAGTCAACCGAGGTCAACAGGTTTCACCGGAGCACGCTTTGGAGGCTTAAATGTAGACATCCGAGACTGCAAGACAACATCATTTGCTGCTTCCCAAAGATCAAACGCTATCTTGTGTTGGGCTTCTTTGATGTTTTCGTCATTCACCAAAGAGAAATCTAAGCCAAGTAGATGGCACTCTATGAACTTCAATGAATAAGCACCACAATCATTACCACTCATGTTTAGGCCGCGCATGGGGACATATGAAACAATATATTATTTCACATTGAAATCTTTCTTCCTCTCTGGCGACTGGACAGCCTTGACGATTCGTGGAATGAGGACGGCAAAAGCTTCGACGACCCTGCTGTTCTTCTTACCCCCACAATCGAAGACATCAATTGTCTGGTTCACAAGATTGACGCAAATAGAGATCCAGTGGATTTGGTTAACACATATAGAGATGTAGAGACGATCGAAATCAACGCTCCATACTGAACCTGTGCTTCCATGATATGGAAGCTCGCCTCTTCCATACTCGAGAAAATTGTCGTCGATTTTGTACCCTCTCCTGTTTCCATCAAACTTCCCATAGGCCGTGATAATCTGATTACTGAACATACAGTTCAAAAATGCGACTCGGTCTGGACTCCACTGACGCAATGCTGTTTTTTCCCGAAACAAATAAATCATGGCGTCCATGTCCTGAAAAAGACAATTCAATTTTGTTTAGGAATGAGAACCAACAACAAAAATCAATTTGCAAAATATTTCTGAGCTAAACTCACAAAGTTCTTCAACCAAATATTAGGCCCAATTATCCGCGAGGCTAACTTTGCATCAAATGTAGATGGCCCAATCTGAAGTACTCTGTAAAGAGAAAGCATTGGTGTGATGTTATTTATGAGGTGGATTTGAAAAAAAATAAGTAAAACAATTCAAATAACTTACGTGGGATTCAAGGTCCATTCAGTTAGTTTGGCCCATTTCTCTTCTGGAAGGAAAACCAATTCGTAGTCTTTGGCTTTGCAACGAACTTCTATATCATCACTATCAATCAAGAATGGTGTTTTGAAGATCTCTGGCCAAAAAGAAGTCATTGGCGTAGTGAAATCAGAAGGTCCTTTGGACTGCTTGTCTTGAGATGGATCAAAACCGTCAACATTTGACTCTTGTGTAAGGTTGCCCATTGTCTTTTGTAAGTGCTCTTGGGTCCCTACATTGTAATCTAAGGTGCTAAATAAGCTGCCAAACACATCAGACATGTCTGCATCCTGGTTATGAAACACAAAACATGACATTAATAATTTTTAAAGAAATATTCCATCCTTATAATAATATCACACACGTGATCCAAAACATCATCCTTACATAAATATTAAACACAGCAAAGACAACATCATCCTTACAATAATATTACAAACCGCAAGAACATCAACCAAGTACATAAAAAAGAAAAGCAACCGAAGACATGAAAATATAACAGCAACCGAAGACATGAAAAAGGATCTACTTCTTGTTTACCTTTGTCTGAGACCTTGTCTTTGCAGCATTCGCAGGACCACCAATGTGAGCAGTCGCAGAAGCTCGACTGCGATAAAGAGCAGAAGCTGCACTGCGAGAAGGATCAAGACCACGAGTAGAAACCGAAGCAGGAGCTTCGGTAGAAGCCGGAGTAGGAGCAGGAGCACGACCAAAAACAGAAGCCGGAGCAGTAGCAGCAGCAGCAGCAGAAGGAGTCCAAAACGGATCAGCACCACGAGTCTGAGTATTAGCAGGTGCACCACCCTGAGTCTGAGATGAAAGGGTCTTCTCCTCTAATTTGATAAAGCGGTCTTCAATAATCTCGCGTACCTCGAGGCCTAAGGCAGTAAAAGAAGAGTTAAACATACTCTGGATATAGGACTTCATTTCCTCTTCAAGATCTCTATATTTCTCGGTTGATCTTTGGTAAAGTAACCTCTTCTTCCTCGACTCCGCACCAGTATCCCGAAACCTGTTCTTCCTCTTCTTAGAAGGAGACACACGGGTGCTTTCTATTTCTTCTTCAATTTCAGTATCACTTGTCTCTACAGCTGCTTCTTCATCTGAACCATCTTCCTCAGAACTGTACTGAAATGGTTTCACAGTTTTCTTATAAGCCCAAACATGCTTACTCCAGTCATACTTATTTCGCTGCATGTCTATGATTAGATCAACTCTTTCATCCTTCATCTCACAGGGTCGAGCAAACTCAGCATCAATAATCACGTCTTTGAAATTTCCAGATGTAGAAATGGATGGAAACACATCTCCCTACAAAAAAAACATTTTAAAACAGGTTAAAGACACAACAATTTAAGAACTATGGACATCAATAACATCAATTAAAGGAAACAGAACTTACGGTGGATGCCAAATTAGACTCTATGGTAATAATATCCTCATAGGAAATCTTAGCAGATCCTTTCCAATTCCTGCACCTCATGGTAGTCACGCCTTCTCTCAGTTTTTGACCCAAAAGAGACCCAATGTCCGGAACAGCCTCCATCAACCAAATCTGAAGTGCATACGAGAATCCATCTACGACATAACTGTTTTGCGTCTTCACTTTATCCCTAACTTTGATAATGGAACTCACCAGCATATCAAAAGAGTGAAGACCCCACAGATATTTCCTCATCTTCTCGAAGTCCATCACGAGCTTGATGTACTTGTATGGGATCCACACCTTCTCATCCTTCGCCATAAGAATACCAGCAATCACACACAAATACACCAACCTCAGCCTATCAACACGAGACCAGGTATTACACAACTTCACATGCACCTTCCTGATTTGCTGAACCGAAATATTTTTCTGTCTCCTTAGCAACTTACTCCAAAACCCTCCATCATATTCCCAGTCATCAATCTCCGAGTCGGGCTCGTCATTGTATTTCAAACCTGTGATCGCATAGAATTCTTGCATTGAAAATCTGAGAGGCCTCCTAGCGTAATGGAACCACAACTCATAACGCTTTGCAGTCAGAAGCTGCTTGCAAACGAAGGTGTGGATCGCTCTTGCCGAAAACTGAAGCTTGTGTACATAAATGGCCACAATCTGAGCAAATAGTGGATCCTCCGACACTTCTTTGTACTCGTCTGGACAGTACTTCGCCACCTTCGCAAGTATGGAAGTTCGACAACTGTTGTTGACCTTCTCAACTTGTGTTTCAGTTCCCTCTTTGAATAAGCATTTAGGCAACTGATCAATCGTCATACTTATGAACAATGAAAGAAACACAATCACTACAGTCAATATTTATAAAACAATTGCATCATAACACAATTCACAAGATAAAACAACAGTTACTAGAGATCGGTTGCTACAAAAACAAATTAACCAAAGCTCAAAAAAGTAGGA
This sequence comes from Brassica napus, assembly GCF_020379485.1. Classification (NCBI taxonomy): domain Eukaryota; kingdom Viridiplantae; phylum Streptophyta; class Magnoliopsida; order Brassicales; family Brassicaceae; genus Brassica; species Brassica napus. The sequence continues at coordinate 5,763,086 of NC_063447.1, forward strand.
AACTTTGATAAGATTGAATCCTAAATAATTCACAGAAAAAAAAACGAAACTTATGAGAGTTAAAATCGATCTTAAAAAAGCTCAAGTAAAAGATACAAAGACATGCAAAAAATTCATAAACAAACCTGAGGAGAATCGATTGGTTTGCTTGAAACTATGGCTGAGAGAATGAGAGCGGAGCGGTGGGAGTGAGAGCGGAGCGGTGAGGCACGAGTTCAGTTATCGGCGAGGTACGAGCTTCGGTGGTCTTTGGCGACTTACTTGAGAACGAGCCGCGAAGTGAGACGAGGTCTCTGAGACTTCGATTGAGAAGAAGAAGAAGAACACCGCCGGACCAGAAGGACACAGGCGACGGCGAGATCCCCTTTTGGAGCACTTCAAATCGTCTTTTCTCTCTATCGCCAAAGGAGGAGGCAACAATTAGGGTTCCTCGGGGTTTGTCAATTTTTCCCAATTGTATTTTTTTTAATAATTAAATTAACAAAGAACTTTTGTTTTTAATTTTTTTTCTTTTTTTACATAATTAAATCAACAAAACGTTTAAAAGATTAGATTAGGGGTTTAATTGGGCTTACAGAAAATATTATGGCATTGGGACAACTTATAATTCATATTATGGCAAAGGGACAATGTACTTGTCTTTTTATTCCATATTTCCAATTTTCCATTTTTTTAGTCGTAAAACAAGTAACGAGTAATATCAAGGTGAGTCGTAACTTTTTTTGTGATACTTGTTATTTGCCTTGTATTTGCAAGTAGCAAAACTCAACGACTTGATACTTGACTAGGCAACGACGAGTACTTAAAAAACGAGGCGAATACAGGTCAAGTAGCGTATATAAGGCAAGTAACGACTATTGGTGCCCAGCCCTACTTGTTCGCAATGTTAACAACAATTTTTAAGAAAACTATAGTTGTGACACACGACACGTACGCTGAGGCCTAAATGAGCCCATCCATACAGTAGTTATACCTCTTTTTTCTTTCTTTCTTGATCCTAAAGTTCTTTTTTCTTGAAGTGAAATCCCGCAAAGGGTTTTGGTTCACTCTTTCCAACTCACCTCCACGTTTCTCATCTCTAGGCTTTTTTTCACCAAAGATCTTTACAGGTACAAAGTTATAAGAATTTTTAACAAGTTGGATAAGATGTATCATAAGATAAGAAAGTAAATTGATAGTTTTAGGTGATTAAAGACAAATGCTGCGGGTGTTGGATTTTGCATCGACTACTCCCTATAGCCTCACCTTTCATATGATGTATATACTTTTTCTTTGATAAAGTGATGCTTATACTTTATTTTGTAACAATAATCATATAAATCACAGTAAAATAAATTGATTTATCCATTATACAGAAAAAATGATTTAAGAAATAAACTGAAGGTTCAAAATATACCTAAACTAAGAAGCCTAAGTTTTTTTTTTTTTTTTTTTTTTTTGAAACTGCTAAGATTTTTATATTTCAAAACCAAATTTCACACAATACAGAAAAATCTCGAGATCACTTGTTTCTATTCAGAAATATGGAAACATCTCGCCTCAAAGCTCGTCCAAGTAGCATACACCACGGCAGGGAATCAAGTCATTGATATTCTATACAAAGCTGTCTTTCACGATACAACAATGTTTCTTGCGAGATACACCTTTTAAAATGTTGTCTACTGTCTACTACATATGAAAGGGAAAAACAATCACCAGCATGAAGAAACACCATAATTAACCACCGTTTAGCTTGATCAAGCAAATCAACAAGATTGTTCGAAACAGGCTGATATTGGGATCAGGAATAGGCGAATTGTTTGTAGCAAATCCATAGAAGCTAGAAGAAATCTGAATTCAATATTGTAATACAAATTCGACACAAAAACAAACTAATTCATTTTATTGGGGGGGGGGGGGTTGGGGTTGAATACAATTTAACTGACAGAGAGTGTTGTAGAACTTTGACAGTTTTGTAGAATATATAAAATTAGTTAAAACTATATTATAATAAATTAAACAGAATGTATTATTTAAATGAGATGTTCCCAAAATAAGCAGCTTTAATCAAAACAAGGTACGTGATCGTCCATACATAGATTGACTTTAGCAAGTTGATAAAGAACTGGTCAGATCTCAAGGTGAAAACTGGTCCTGGAAAAGCTAGATTTGATCTGATGCTGTCTTTAATACAAACTATTAACTTTGATTTATGAAAAAAAATTACATTAAAGTAATTGTAGGTTAAGCTTTTGTTCTGTAAAAATTGAGTGTTTTATTCCACTTTGATGCCTCAAATTATACTATTATAATTGGTCCTCTCCTTTGTGTTTTCATAAAGCAATTTGCGTTTAACGTTGCAAAAGCGCATCTTTATCGTGTACAGCCTAAAGTCACGCCATCACGCCACCGTAAGAAAAAGAGACACTAACAAACAAATAACATTTAACAATGTAAAGCACATAACGTAACAATGTCTTATGAGGACATGCAACTTAAAATTCAAATCCTAGATAAAGGTAGCTGGTGAAAGCCTAGCCTTTTAGTCCATTTATCTAATTAGGATTCATTTCTATACCACAAGATTTGAGGTTCGAATCCTACATACAATGCAATTTATTTTCAATTATGTAGATTTTAAGAGAAAATTTTGGAAAAAAAAATCAACATAATACAAGTACAACTGTACAACCGTTAAAAGTAAATCTTCATAAAATGCGATGCAAATATGATTTTTATATAATTTATAATTATCGATTATAAATCAATTTGTAATAATTATCATAATTTATAATTATTCTCTATAATAGATAGTGTCAAAAAGATAGTTGTAGCTGAAGATGCAGTAATTACTCAAGACTAAACCAAAATCAACACCTAAACCTAAGAACTAACCCTACAATATCATAGCAAACCAAAGTTAAACCACAAAACTTATTTGGTATAGTAGGACTGGACCGTGACAGCGTCGCCATCAAAACCCAAAAAGAAGATTTTTATTATTACTTTCGTTTACAATTTTCACTTTTGAGATTAATTTTTGAAAAAAATTGAAAAAGAGAGAAGCTTTAAAAGGTTTCAACTCTCTTCATCCTCCCCACACCGTTGTTTGAGATATTCTCCGCCTCAGCAAAAATATAAATATTCTCTAGAAAAACATCTCTTTCTCTCTGTTCCTTTCCTTTCAGAAGTTTAGCATCTCCTTTTCTTTCTTTTTTTCTTTATATTTTTTAGCCCGATCTCTTCTGCAAAGATTCTCTCTTTTCATATATGTTTTTATTCTCTCTAATAACAATTAATGACTTACAACTTCATCTTCTTCCCTCTTCCTTCTTCTTCCTCCTTCTTTGCTTCTCTCTAGGGCTGTCGTTTTCTCTTCACTCACACGTTTTTAAAGATATATAACACACGTGTGAGACATTCTTCATCCTCATATGGATTCTTCTTCCTCGTCCTCATCTTCTTCTTCATACGGTGTTGCTCATGTTAGCCATATCTCCAATCCTTGTATCTTTGGTGCGTTTTTTTTTCTTTCCAAAATATTTGCCCATGCACCGTGTTTAGAAACTTGCTAACCTAATAACGTTTTTCATAAAATAATAGGGGAAGCTGGATCATCATCTTCATCAACATACAGAGATAAGAAATGGAACTTGATGAAATGGGTGGGTAAGCTTTTCAAGAGTGGCTCTAGTGGTGGTGGTGCTCGCACTAATCATCATCCTCCTCAGTTTCAAGAGGACGAGAACATGGTCTTTCCTCTACATCCTTCATCTTTGGTAAATATTTTCTTAAAATATAGACTGAATAACTAATCGTTAAGGTTAATTAATATTTTCTTTCTTTTTAGACCCCTGCACATATACTATAGACACGTGATTTCTAATATTAAAGCAATATGCAAAAGACGTGTGAATATTACTACTGTTTTTCATTTTTTTTTTTTTTTGAAAAAATTCTGTTTTTCATTGTTTCTCATGTTTATCATGGGTCTTGTAGTTGTACATTCTGTGAAATTGTCGCATCCATGAAACTAATAATTATTTGGTACATTTGTTACCTAATTGTTGCATTGGCTTTTAATGCTTTAATCGAGATGATGTTACAATGTGACGACAAAGTTAGGTAGAAAGAGGTTCATATGTCGGTTCAATTAGGACAATTTCTTGTATACGACGAATATTAGCATTAGTAATAGTTATGAGTTAGTTTGATATAAGTATTAATTTTTGTTGAATTTCTGTGAGGGCAAATGTCCAAAATAGCACATTTCTAAGTTTATATCACAAAAATAGCACTCAAAAACTAAAATAACCAAAATAGCACATTTCTAAGTTTATATCTTATCACCAAAACCTCATTTCTCAATTCTAAACCCTAAACCCTAAACTCTAAACCCTAAATTCTAAACTCTAAACCCTAAACCCTAAATTTTAAACCCTAAACCCTAAACCCTAAACCCTAAACCCTAAACTCTAAACCCTAAATCCTAAACCCTAAATCCTAAACCCCACCCTTTAACTCTAAATCCTAAGTTTGTGACTTTTGATAAAACATTAAATGCTATTTTTGTGACTTTTGACTTTGAATGCTAGTTTGGGAACAAAAACTTGATTTAGTGCTATTTTTGTCTTTTTCTCTTTCTGTAATTATGGAATTCTAATTACTATATTAATACTAAAACATAAATTAATAAGTATTTTAATTTTATTTTCAAGTTAATATGACTACGTATCTCTTTGGGTTAGGAATATAATTCTCAATCCACGAAATAAAAATGAACACAAATCACCCATTACATGTTGGAAGAGTTGTATTAGATTTGAGGTGGCCTACTTTGATACCCATAAGCACTACTAACGATATTTAGTCACCTAACTAGAATCTCTAAAAGATGAAATCGATATATATGATGGACAATTATTTTTTTCTAATTTTTATATGCTAAACTATTTCATCAAAATATTTTTTTTTACCGCTGATGTCATGATAAACGAGTTAATTTTTACCATTTCAAAATTGGAATAGTACTGTCCAAATTTGCGACGTATAACCCATATAACTTGTTTACAAAAAGGTTCATTTACATTTTTGGATGGTCATGTTAACAAATCAGGACGATCGTTCGAGAGGGGCACGGGACAAAGAAGAATTCGATCGTGCAATGTCACTTTCTCGAGCTGACGATAGGAGGCGGCCACATGGTATCTCTTCTTTTACATTTATGAATACATATTAAATTAGAGAAAATCAGAGCTAATTAAACACATCATTTCTGTAAATTAGAGATTGAATTGTTTTATTTGAACAGGATATGGTTGGTCTATGGATAACAATTCAGATTTTCCAAGGCCTTTTCACGGTGGATTGAATCCACCATCCTTCATTCCACCTTATGAACCTTCCTATCAATTCCGACGAAGACAAAGGTACAACAAAACATATTTAATTCAGTTTTATGTAATAATAACTTCAAATTGTTTTTAAAATGCTATAAATATGGTGTTTGCTAAGTTTTATGAACTTCTCACTCAGAACAAATTGGTGATAAATGAACTAGTCCAAATCTTTTACTATTATCTTATCAAAACTCTAGAATCCAAATGTAGAGTTTACATTCTTACATACATTAGAGGTTAATGCTCCTGATCCATTAATATCTACTAATCTCAATAGTGTTTGCTATATTTCGTAGCAGAATATGTGGCGGTTGCAATCGTGATATCGGAATGGGGAACTACCTAGGATGCATGGGAACATTCTTTCATCCTGAATGCTTCTGTTGCCACTCTTGTCGTTACCCTATCACTGAGCATGAGGTATTTTTACATATATCCACACTATAATACATATGAATATATTATATAGTTGTATACTTGTATGTTTGAAGTGAGTTACTAAGGTTGTATGTTATTGTTTTCTCCCTTGGTTCAAAGTTCTCTCTATCAGGAACCAAACCCTATCATAAGATTTGTTTCAAAGAGCTTACTCATCCTAAATGCGAAGTTTGTCACCATTTTGTAAGTAACTATACAACCACATTATTGGATTCTCGCATGTCACATGTTAAAATACTGGACTAATTTCATAATACTCTTCGTAGATCCCAACTAATGATGCTGGCTTGATCGAGTATCGATGCCATCCATTTTGGAACCAAAAGTATTGTCCATCTCACGAATACGATAAAACGGCTCGTTGTTGTAGCTGCGAACGTTTGGAGGTAATCAAATATTAATAATGAAATATAACATCATATCGCTTCTTGATTATTGATAAGTTTATACAAATCAATACCGTTTTTTCTTTGTTGTGACCATGAAGTCATGGGACGTGAGATATTACACGTTAGAAGATGGGAGAAGTTTATGTTTAGAATGCATGGAAACCGCGATAACTGATACTGGAGATTGTCAACCACTTTACCACTCGATACGAGACTATTACGAAGGAATGTACATGAAACTTGAGCAACAAATACCTATGCTTCTAGTTCAACGAGAAGCTCTCAATGACGCTATCGTCGGAGAAAAAAACGTAATCAATGATCGTTAGACATATACATAACATTTTCTCCTTGAGTTTCTCTCAAATTACATTAAACTTCCTTTATTTGTCTTTTCCCATAGGGATACCATCACATGCCAGAGACAAGGGGTTTATGTTTGTCTGAAGAACAGACAGTCACAAGTGTAAGTCTTCTCAAAATATTGTTAGAAAGCTTAACTTAATTTCTGATTCTAAATAGTAATTTGCTCTGTTTTGTTTTCATGTTTGGCTCTTCAAAGGTTCTTAAAAGACCGAGACTTGGCGCTCACCGTCTTGTTGGTATGAGAACTCAACCACGAAAGCTTACACGAAAATGTGAAGTCACTGCGATTCTCGTTCTTTACGGCCTCCCAAGGTACTTAGATATTACTTGCTCAGCTCTCAAATTCGCTTTTGGACCATTGCATGGTCGATAAAGATGGCAAATGATACTAAATTAATGACGATTTGGTGGTTGAAGATTACTCACAGGAGCAATTCTCGCCCACGAGCTGATGCATGGATGGCTAAGGCTCAAAGGTACTTACTATACTCTCCATCCATTTCTATTCTTAACCAAAAGAGTGAGAATCTTGGTTTGGTTTGGTTTGGTTCGGTTTGAAATCGGATCAGTATAGATAAAATGAATAATTACGTAATTAATATAAAATATATGTAATATGCTTCACATAGTTGTAATATATAATACAATATTTTAATATTTACTAGATTGTGGTTTATTATCTTTCATTTCATTCATTTACAATATAATTGGTTCTGTTTATATTTTAGTTCCTCTTTTTGGTTTAAATAAAGTAATCCAACTGACTTATAAGCATTTGGAAACGTTTCTACAAAAGAAAAGCATCTTAACTCGTTTTAATTTATTGATTTCATTAGGGTATAGGAACCTTAACCCTGAGGTAGAGGAAGGTATCTGCCAAGTCCTCTCTTACATGTGGCTTGAATCCGAAGTTCTCTCAGATCCTCTTTCAAGAAACGTGCCCTCAACGTCATCATCAGGCGCCACTTCATCATCATCGTCCTCGTTTTCTAACAAGAAAGGAGGGAAATCAAACGTGGAGAAGAAGCTTGGAGAGTTCTTTAAGCATCAGATAGCACACGACGCGTCTCCAGCTTATGGAGGAGGTTTCAGATCAGCAAATGCAGCGGTTTCTAAGTACGGTCTGCATCGTACACTCGATCATATCCGCTTCACTGGAACTTTTCCTTTGTGAATTTACCAATGACGTCCTTTGTTATGTTTCTTTTATCTTTTACTATACGGTCTTTGATTTGGATTGGATGGATCACACAAAAGGGTTTGTTTTTAACTTTTTATAGAAACTCGGAACTGACTTTGTCTCCCCTTGGATTTTGAATGGGGAGGATTTGTTGATTGGAGGTTTTATATGAAAGACTATTGAATAATATACTAATAACAAAAAAATATCAATTAGTTTCGTACCAGTAATTTATGTTAAGACAAATTATGAATAATATTGTTGTAATTTAATTTCAATGTATCGAGATATGTCATAAAAATCAAAACATACTCTATCCTCATAAAATGATATTCATAAAAATCTCTCCACAAATGAAATTAAAGAAAAACGTAGAACTCAATATATTTTTTGTTCCGAGTACAAAGCTCACTCTTACCATTTCTCCCTCTTTACACCACCTGCTCTCAGTCTCTATGCTTAACACAATTGCTAATGTTTTCTTTCCCCGAGAGGGTTTGTATAATTTCATCTTGCAGCGAATCTACGCCTCCTTCCTTTAACCGGCATCGAACCGGAACTAATCGATTCAATGCCCCAATTTGGTTCTTCCTCATCGCTTGCTTCATCTGACCGCCACCTCAATCCGCCAGTGTTGTTTCTGCTCTCAGTGGCCAAGGCATTGTTGTTGTCCTTCAAGCTACCATTCGTGAAATATAAAGATTAAGAGTGGACATAAGAACTAAACCCAAAGTCCTCAAACCGGGTTCTTGTGCAAACCAAACGATAACACAATAGTTTATAAAAAGAAAAAGAGAGGAAATGTACCTTGAATACATGTCCATTGGATCATCCAGAGATATGAATTCTTTGTCTTGTTGCATCCTAGTGCCAAAAAAAGTGGATTCCGGTCTCTGTGCAGAACCATTGAGATGGTTGGTGCTACGTTTCACTGTTACCGGATTGTTTGTTGTTGCACGGCTGAGATAAGGAGAGCTCATGTTGTTATCAACATTTGTTTATGGGGAGGTTCTTCAGTCCTTTTTCCTTTGAGCTGACTGTTTCCACGAGCTCTATTAAGATCTTTGAACGGAGTGGACCCTTTACCGAACTTCAGAGTCTTGGTTATGCTTCCAACTTCATTCATACGTCCTCTATTTGTGCTTGTATATAACCTTCCATGGGAAGCGCTTCCTATCATATGACTGGGCTGAAAAGGGCTGCCGTTATTAGCCGCAGGCTCTCTAGCGCCAGCGTCCTTAGCCCGTTGGAGAAATATCGAGTTAATAGAATAGGGAACTGAAGAAGAAATCATCTCAGGTTGTTGTGCATCAGCAAGATCAGAGTTTTTTGATGTGTCAGAAGCACTTTCAGAGGTATCTTCCATCTCAGAATATTGTCCAGACCTAACATGCTGTTGCTGAATTGCTGGAAGTATGTCTATGGCTTTATCCTGTTTTAAAGCATAGACACACGGGAGGGTTTAAATTTCATGTTGAAGTAGCCAATATCAAGTATATTAGCATCAAGCTGCTACTAAGCACTGAAACGCAGGAAGGTAAAGATTTGAGTGTGCAGGATTTGAATGAGGAAAGGAGAAAGGGTTCACTTGTACAAAGAAAGGGGGCTGGAATACTTACAACTAACTCTTTTCTCCAACGACTCTGTGATAACATTCTGATCATTGCTTCTTCCCAATTTGATTTTCAGATACGACAGCCTCTTCAATTTTCTGTAGCCTAAGATCAACTTGGTATGCCTGGATGTAACGGTAACGTTGCACCCATGCAAACAACCAGCAAATTCCATTCAAAGGCAGACCAAAATGGCCAACTATATATAGAAGACAAATTTTCCAGAAAATAAGCAGCGTTGACAGTGATGCACTTTGCCTGGTTGATCAAATCATTTCATACTTGCTTATTACTCTCAACATCCTAGACAACATCAAACTCCAATTATGAAAGAACATTGAACTCCAGTAAACATACAGGTATTTAGTTGGATGAACTAATTAATTCCTTACTAACCATTTGGCCTTTTAAGGCTACTTTCAAGCTGACAAAGCATTTTACATCCATGTTGTCAAGTGAAGTTATTAAAAATGAAGATAGAGTTATTTACCTGAAGATAGAATACAACCAAAAGACTTCCCACAACTGATGACGGGTCATCAGTTGCAGAATCTAATAGGCACCTGTGCAAATACGAAAGACTCCATCAATGAATGCCTTGTTATGCTAAAGGTAGTAGCAAAATCATCTAGAATGTGCTTCCAGTATTTTTCAGGGGTGGTCCAATGCCGATCAAACAGATAATACATAAACTATTTCCTGGTTAAGGAAGCAGCTAAGAAGAAAATCATGGAAAGGTATACTGATTGGCCGTATCTACAAAAAATAAAGTGTAAGGTAATGTCAAGCATAGGCGATGATAAAAGGATACAATCGCTTGCTTCGCAACAACCAAATCTGAACTGCCATGCAAAAAGAGTATGTCCGCCGCAGTTTGAAGATTCTCAAATGGATAAGATCCTGAATTTCCCTCTAATCTGGACCTAAGAAATGATCTCTTATCGTTCTGCAAATATCCAACTTCTAGGTCTGCCGCTATGTCTTGACTGTACTCTGGCTCTCTCTCAATATTTTCTAAAGCATCCTCAATAAAAAAAGGGAACCACCCTGTACATTGCAATCTGAAGACTGATCTACGGCTTCAGGCCATGCACGCTTAATTACATTTGATTTCCTTTCAAGTACCAAAGCCTTCCACAAAGTGGAATCAGAATAACGAGATCTCACATCTTCCAGAAATCTGTGCCTTATGCACCATATCATAATGTCCAGATGCTGAAATAAAAAAATAACAATTGGATAAGCACACAATAAGCTCAGTGATCTTGCACCACTAAGTAAAGAGCTTATATGGTTAAACCACTTTCTGCCCAAGAACCAGATGGTTATCCCTGGATATCACTTAGTATATCATATAACGACAGAGTTAAAAATTCCAAAAAACATCAAGATCCAAGCCGATGATGTAAGACCGTTATCACATCTTTTATAAAGCTAAATGTAAAGATTTGCAGTACTAAACACTAATGCAAACCGAATACCAAAACAAGTAGGCATACTTTTGCCAAGATGTTTGGATGTAAGTGTATAAAATCTTAGCTGACCTGCTTTGTTTTTCCAATGTTCTCCCTAAGCTTCTCCACATTGATGTTAGGAATTTTTAAGGCTCTTAAGACAAATGATGTAGTATAAAAGATTGTTGAACCAATTCTAAGGGATTTTAAAGTGCTGAGAATGCAAGTACTCACTTAATCTAAGTGCAACCAGTAATTTAAAAGATTTCTAAACTAATGATTAATGCTAATGCAGTTGTAGAATAATAAAAGCGATAAATGAAGTAACTTTCTTGACTAAGGAAAAAGAGAACTCATGGGCATAGGAATTAGACCTTGGGTGATCAAGTTTCGAACTAAGGATGACAAACGATCAATCAGACTATCAACCTTAAGCTTAGACACAGTTCTAAACAAGCTCTATGTCTAGATGAATGTTCATTTACTAACACATTTCAAACATCAAATGTCTTTGGTTGAATAATATGAAAGCAATCATTACTAACAAGTCTAATGGCTATCTTAGCATCTCTAACAACAAATGTCTTTGGCAAAGTATGCTAAAAACTTAGAAGAATTGTCTCAGGCATTTCATCAAACACCTTTTGGGTGGAAAATACCTAAAGATCAACTTTTGAGATGCCAACTCAGAAGATGCATTATGAATACTCTACTAGCAAAGACTAAGAATGATCTACAGTAAAACATCCTAGCTCTAACCTAATCACCCTAACCCATGAATTCAAAAGGTGATTACTCACTAATCTCTATGATTTCTCTTAAACCTATATTGGATTTCAGATTTATCATGTAGAGAAATACAAAGAATCGATATGAAAACAACAAGATTGCAATAACAAAAATGATCAATTGAATCAAGGAGATGAACTTTCCAAAATGTTTTTGGTGGTTTTCTTAAGATAAAATATAATCAGCCTCCCATCGCTTACAAAAGGTACTTAAACATAGGTGTAGAAAGTGTAAAACGTGCATAACAAATGACAAAAAGGCCCTTGATTAATCATAAATTCGACCAAATATTTGAAGCGCAGCGACCTCAGCACAGCGACACCCCGAAGTCGCTCGGGTTTGTGTCGATTTGAGACACGAAGAACAAGCCGGGAGCGACCTCCCGGAGCGACGTGCCGAGGGCTCCCAATACCCAGAGCGACCTCCCGGAGCGACGTGTCGAGGTCGCTGCGCTTCAATTATTTGCTGGGACACAAGATTTCAGAGAAGGAGATTGAGGTGGATAAGGCTAAGATCGATGTTATGGTTGGTGTGCCTCCACCAAAGACAGTGAAAGACATCAGAAGTTTTCTTGGTCATGCTGGGTTCTACAGAAGATTCATCAAGGACTTCTCCATAATCACTAGACCATTGACCAGGCTGCTGTGCAAAGAAGCCACTTTCAGCTTTGATGTGGAATGTCTAGAAGCCTTCAAGAAGCTTAAAGGTGAACTCATCAGTGCTCCAATTGTCCAGCCACCTGATTGGGATCTCCCCTTTGAGATCATGTGTGATGCTAGTGACTATGCTGTGGGAGCTGTTTTGGGGCAGAAGAAAGATGACAAGACCCATGTGATCTACTACGCGAGCCAAACCCTGAATGATGCTCAGATGAGGTATGCCACAACAGAGAAGGAGATGCTAGCCATTGTCTTTGCCTTTGAGAAGTTCAGAAGCTACTTGGTGGGATCTAAAGTCATAGTCTACACAGATCATGCTGCTTTGAGACACCTTTTGGCCAAGAAGGATGCAAAACCCAGGCTCTTGAGATGGATCCTTTTGCTTCAAGAGTTTGATTTAGAGATCAAAGACAAGCCAGGAGTTGTGAATGGTGTAGCTGCTCACTTGTCCAGGCTGAGAGTGGAGTGTGGCATTCCTATTGACGAAGGACTTCCAGAGGAGCAGATCATGGCTATTGGAGCAGTGATGGCAGTTTGTGAGACTGGTAGAAAACTTGAAAAAGTCAATGCAACAGAAGAGAAAGAACCTTGGTATGCTGATTTGGTGAACTACCTAGCCACAGGAAAAGAACCTTTGAATCTTGTGGGCTATGCCAAGAAAAAGTTCTACAAGGATGTGAAGAGGTACTACTGGGATGAGCCCTACCTCTACATTCTCTGCAACGATCAACTTTATAGGAGAGTGGTTGCTAATGAGGAGATTGATGGGATCCTTACACAATGTCATGGATCATCCTATGGAGGCCACTTTGCTACTTTCAAGACTGTTGCAAAGGTGCTACAAGCTGGATTCTGGTGGCCACTAAGGATACACAAGACTTTGTTTCAAAGTGTGATTCATGCCAAAGGAGAGGGAACATCACCAAAAGGAATGAGATGCCTCAAAATCCAATCCTTGAAGTTGAAGTGTTTGATGTGTGGGGTATTGACTTCATGGGACCATTTCCATCATCCTTTGGCAACAAATACATCCTTGCAGCTGTTGATTATGTCTCCAAATGGGTGGAAGCTATTGCAAGCCCCACCAATGATGCTAGAGTTGTAACCAAGATGTTCAGGAGCATCATATTTCCAAGGTTTGGAGTTTCAAGAGTTGTGATCAGTGATGGAGGCTCTCATTTCATCAACAAACTGCTTGAGGGACTTCTCAACAAGAACGGTGTAAAGCACAAGGTAGCAACTCCTTACCATCCTCAAACAAGTGGTCAAGTTGAGATTTCTAACAGAGAGATCAAGTCCATTTTGGAGAAGATTGTGGGGATTACAAGGAAGGATTGGTCCATTAAGTTTGATGATGCGCTTTGGGCTTATAGGACAGCTTACAAGACACCTCTAGGGACCACACCTTTCAACCTAGTGTACGGGAAAGCTTGCCATCTACCAGTGGAGCTTGAGGACAAGGCACTATGGGCAGTAAAGTTGCTGAACTTTGACATCAAGAGTGCCAAAGAGAAAAGACTTCTTCAGCTACATTAGCTTGATGAGATAAGAATGGATGCTTTTGAAAACTCAAGGATCTACAAGGAGAAGACTAAAGTTTTCCATGACAAGAATATCTTGAAGAGAGAGTTTAAAGAAGGAGATCAAGTTCTTCTCTACAACTCTAGGTTGAAGCTATTTCCAGGAAAGCTTAAGTCAAGGTGGTCCGGTCCTTTCAAGGTCAAGGAGGTTAGGCCATATGGGGCAATAGTTTTGTGGAGTACTGATGGAAGAGACTTCACAGTCAATGGGCAAAGGGTTAAGCTCTACATGGCGACTGCACCAGAGGAAGATGGGGTTTCAACTCCACTTTCTGATCCTACCCCGGCCTAATCTAAAGGGAGGCAAAGTCAAGCTAGAGACTTAAAACAAGCTCACTTGGGAGGAAGTCCCATGTAGATCCTTGTACATATTGCATTAGTATTTTCATTTTCATCATATTTCTAAAAAAAAAAGAATTGAAGTTGTGTGCAGGTGCTTGATCAATCCGGTTTGAGCAAAGAATCAGGCGTGGGAGCAAGTATCTGGAGCGAGGGTGAAAATTAGCTCCAGCTGGGAGCGACGTCACCACAGCGAGTGTAACAAGTCGCTCGGCTTTACGGTGTTTTGGGGCTCGAAAAATACTCTCGTAGCGACCTCCTAGAGCGACGACACGAAGTCGCTCCAGCTCCAGAGCGAGGTCACCACAGCGACACCCCGAGGTCGCTCGGGTTTGTGTCGATTTGAGACACGAACAACAAGCCGGGAACGACCTCCCGGAGCGACGTGCCGAGGTCGCTCCCACGACCGGTTCAGGTAAGTGATTTTCGATCCAATCCCGGTTCAATTTAATTGGACTGGTACCTTTCCACCTAAACCGAACCGGACGACCCTAAACCTACCCCACAACCCTCGATTTTCATCTTCCTCACTCTCCCCTCACAAACACTCATACTCTCTCAAACTCACCCACACCAAAAAAAATCTCATAACTCTCTCAATTCTCAACCAAATCACCTAGTTTTTGTTTCTAAATCCAAGCTTTCGCCCCTGTAGTCTATTCTCCATCACCATTCATTTCATCCAAAGCAAGGTATTGAGTTTTTAAATTCAATTTCGTAGGTCCATGAACCCTATAATTTGAAAGTCGAAATTTGATCATTTTCTTGCTTGATTGTGGTGAAATATACTAGGAAAAGCTTATCTATCAAGTTGGATTGTTAAATTAATGGTGAAATTGAGTTTAATTTGAACTTTGACAAAATTAGGATTCATGGATTTGGGGCATTTCGAAATTGATCTTAATTGAGTGTGTTGGTGGGTGAACTTGGTGTGTTAAGGTGTTTAAAAGTTTGATTAAAGAATTTTTTCATTCTAGAACCTCTTTGATTATTGAATTTTACTTAACTTGTAATTTTCATATTTTGATAAGATTGAGAAGTGTGATTCTTTGCTCTTAGCGCTAAATGTGTGAAACAGTTGCATTGGGTTAACTTGAGCTTAAACTGCTAGTTCATTTGTTGAGTTTACTCTTGCAATTTTCATTTACAAAGTCTTAATCTTCTTTGCTTCCATCTACTTATCCCTTTTAAAGTTTTAAATTTTTCAGGTTCCAATAGTTAAGAAAACAAAGGGAAAGCTGGATGCTGAGAAGTAAGAAGCTGAAAGAAAAGAGTCTGCACTAAGTGGAAAAGCCTTAGCCTCCAAGCCAGCTGGCTCTGGGACACAGAGGACTTCTCGACAGCAAACCTTGGCTGCAAAGAAATCAAAAGAGCAAGAGAAGAGGGCAGGGAAAAGTGTAGCAGTTCCCACTAATGAGGAGAGTAACGATGAAAGTGAGGATGAGCATGCTCCTACAAAGAAAGCCAAGATGTCAAAAGGGAAGGCGGTTGCTGTTGATAGGGACAGGGAGAAAACTCCATCTGTGGAAGAGCTGTATGATCACTTGCTGAATGGGGTCACTTGGACTCCAACAAGGTTCGCCGACCTTGATTTGCTGAAGGAGTTGGGTATTGATTTTGATATTGAGGCGATGCTGAGACATTTAAAGATGCCAAAACTCCTCACCATGGCTTACTCTGTCTACAAAGATATCTCCTGTCAGTTCTTGTCTTCCCTTGAGGTCACTTACCATAACACTCCGCATGTGAGGCAAGGATGGGGCAAGATCAAGTTCAAGGTCAATGGGAGAGACTACAACATGAACTTCAAGGACATTGGGAGAGTCATGGGGTTCCAAGACTTGGAAGACTACTCTCTTCCCAAATGCGAAAATCTCCCCACCGAGCTTTAGAAGTTGATCACCGAAAACAGGCACTCTACCGGGACTGGCAAGAACTCACATATCCGGCATCCGTCTGTGCGCTACCTCCATAGGATGCTCGTCCATGCATTCTATCCACGGAAGGAAGCAGGTAGTGTCATCGAGGAAGATATGCGACTGCTCTGCCCGGCTATCCGATCCTACACCGCACCTGGAGTGTTGCCTCTTCCAAGCACCGACATCTATGCTACCTTTGGGATGGTCAGTTTCTTCGTGAATCGTCTCGAGCACTACAGAGACTGGGCATGGTACACCTCTGATTCGCGCCCGAAGGTTGGAATTGGCGGGTTGATCACACCACTGCTTCAATTTATGAATGTTCCCTTGGGAAAGGACGCAACATGACCTAGATTCATTGATGGCACTTACTTGAGGATTGCCACTTATTTCAGCGGGATGTATGGGAAGAACTACGTCTACTACTACTACTTGAAAGGCAAGCCTGTTGAAGTGGTTCTTCCAAACAAGAATCTGGCGAGCTTAGAGAAACCTGGAGCTATCAGCTTCAACATTTCCCAGGAAGACTTTCTGGGAGAGCACGGGTCTCTCGGCCCCATTGCTGCACCAAGGAAAAGGAGTGCTCCGACGAGACATGACGAACCTGCTGTGGAAGCATCTGAACCCGTCTATGGACCTCCGCGCTACTACTTCAAGCCATATGCTGGAGTTCTTCCTCCTGGTGCGCTTCGTGATGCTCATGAGCATATTGGTCGACTTCAGAGATGGAACAAAGCACAAGACATGGCTATAGAAAAGCTGAAAGACAAGTGCAAGGCGCTTAGCAAGACTGTGAAAAAGCAAGCAAAGACTTCAGCCAAGTTCATGAAGAAAGTAGCTGATGTCTTTGACCAGAGGAGGAATAGCTGGATGTAGCTCAGCAGACTTCGCCTTCGCGAACACATCAGTCCCCCAACCTCCACCTCAGCTTGCGGATCTTGGTTTCCCCCTCACTACTAGACAGCTCCAGCGCAAGTGGAGGAACCCACCCAAAACAAGTCTCCATCCGCCTCTTTTGATAATGAGGTCGAGATTTAGAGCCAGCCATGGTTTGGAGGCTACAGCTCAGCACCAGGTGGTTACTACACCACATTCCCACCTAACGACGACGATGTTGGGGCATCTACCCCTACTCACTATCCGTAGAAGGTATTTCATTACTTTCCCTTCTATATACCATTTCATTTTTTGCATATTAACTTTCTTTTGGGTATCTCTCTCTACTTGACAACACAGAGACTGTGTAATTTAAGTTTGGGGGAGGTACCAAGTATTTGATCATGCTTGCTTTGATGATTTTGCATTGAGTCTTGCATACATACCTTTTTGCATTAAAAAAAAATCATATAGATTACATCACTTGCATTTTTTAAGAGAGTCTAGAGCATATATGTTGCATTCACTTGCATTGGGAGCAATGATTTAAAATGTCTTGTAAAGAACACTACCTCGCGCTCGAATAGCTATTGCATCTCTCAAAAAGCCTTGTATGTTTCGAGCCTTGAAAATCTTCCTGAATCTAGAAACTTGTTTTTTTTACTTGTCCACAAGTGAACTTTCTAGAACTCATAGGGAGAGAGGTCTGAAGGTGGGAGCTCATAGCCAAAAGAAACACATCTAGCACTCAATTCAACATCTAAATCCAACATGAGCACACTCTTATTATACTCTAGCTTCTCTAGGCCTATCTCAACTCTTTTTGCCCTTACAATCATCATCAAGCATCCACACATTCAAATCAACCAACTCTCACATTCATTAGGCAATAAACATCAGGTTGGGTAAGTGAAGGTTTTTTATTCAAGTGAGTCGAAAGGTTCAAGATACATGATCTTTAAGGTGGTTTACTCTCAAGACAAGTAGTCTTGACATTGCATATAATATATCTAAGAAAGGGATCAACTCATGCATACAATGCTCAATCTCCATTGTTCTATCCTTTTCCCAAACATACAAGTTACACAATCAATTCCCAATGTCAAACTCAGCTCACATCTCTCACCAAAAGATCCTAAGAACATTTTTCACATAAAACTCTTTCTCTTTGAAATCTACAAGGGATTTTTTTTTCACAATTTAAAAACATTTCTTAGCTCCTAACAACTTTGCTAGTCTTTTTTTTTTTTTTTTTTTTGGGCCACGACTTTCCATAAACTTGAGCTAGATGTTTATCTACTTATCTCAATAAGACTATTCACTTAAACACGAAGAGTCTATTCTTTTCCTTCAAACTTTTCATGCTCCCAAATCATAATCACAACACTCACCCCCACCTATAGTTAGACAATAGAGTGCTTAATCTAGCAAGAATGAAGATCAAGCATCGTCGTTTCCGATACTCTCAACATTATGCACATGTAAGACTTTCCAGAAAAGGCCTCACTCATCAAACAATGAAAGCTTAAAAGGAGGAAAGGGTTTTGGGAGTGGTCTACCACTGAAGTTTGTCAAAAAGATTGGCGTAAAGGATGTGACAACTCAAGTGTGTATAGCCATGACTCAGTACACAAGGGACCATGAGCAAGAAGCATTAAGTTCGTTCAGTTCAAATAAGGTTGTAGTTGGCTTCAAAGATTAAGTTTCAGCAACTAATGAGATTCAGAAAGAGTTTTCAAGGCTCGAAACATACAAAGCTTTTTGAGAGATGCAATAGCTATTCGAGCGCGAGGTAGTGTTTTTTACAAGGCATTTTAAATCATTGCTCCCAATGCAAGTGAATGCAACCTATATGCTCTAGACTCTCCTAAAAAATGCAAGTGATGTAATCTATATGATTTTTTTTTTATGCAAAAAGGTATATATGCAAGACTAAATGCAAAATCATCAAAGCAAACATGATTAAATACTTGGTACCTCCCTCAAACTTAAGTTACACAGTCTCTGTGTTGTCAAGTAGAGAGAGATACCCAAAAGAAAGCTAATATGCAAAAAAAGAAATGGTATATACAAGGGAAAGTAATGAAATACCTTTTACGGATAGTGAGTAGGGGTAGATGCCCCAGCATCGTCGTCGTCAAGTGGGTATGTGGTGTAGTAACCACCTGGTGCTGTAGCCTCCAAACCATGGCAGGATCTAAATCTGTACCCTCCAAACCATGGCTGAGCTATAGCCTCCAACCATGGCTCGCTCTAAATCTCGACCTCATTATCAGAAGAGGCTAGGGATGGGGACTTGTTTCCTGAGGTGGAGGGTTCAATGGGTGGGTTCCTCCACTTGCGCTAGAGCTATCTAGCAGTGAGGGGGAAACCAATATCCGCAGGCTGAGGTGGAGGCTGGGGGACTGATGTGTTCGCGAAGGCGAAGTCTGCTGAGCTACATCCAGCTATTCCTCCCTTGGTCAAGACATCAGCTACTTTCTTCATGAACTTGGCTAAAGTCTTTGCTTGCTTTTTCATGGTCTTACTAAGCGCCTTGCACTTGTCTTTTAGCTTTTCTATCGTCATGTCTTGTGCTTTGTTCCATCTCTGAAGTCGACCAATATGCTCATGAGCATCACGAAGCGCACCAGGAGGTAGAACTCCAGCATATGGCTTGAAGTAGTAGTGCAGAGGTCCATAGACGGGTTCAGATGCTTCTACAGCAGGTTCGTCATGTCTCGTCGGAGCACTCCTTTTCCTTGGTGAAACAATGGGACCGAGAGACCTGTGCTCTCCTAGAAAGTCTTCCTGGGAAATGTTGAAGCTGATAGCTCCAGGTCTCTCTAAGCTCGTCAGGTTCTTGTTTGGAAGAACCACTTCAACAGGTTTGCCTTTCAAGTAGTAGTAGTAGACGTAGTTCTTCCCATACATCCCGCTGAAATAAGTGGCAATCCTCAAGTAAGTGCCATCAATGAATCTAGGTCATGTTGCGTCCTTTCCCAAGGGAACATTCATAAATTGAAGCAGTGGTGTGATCCACCCGCCAATTCCAACCTTCGGACGCGAATCAGAGGTGTACCATGTCCAGTCTCTGTAGTGCTCGAGACGACTCACGAAGAAACTGATCATCCCAAAGGTAGCATAGATGTCGGTGCTTGGAAGAGGCAACACTCCAGGGCCGGCGTAGGGTCGGATAGCCGGGCAGAGCAGTCGCATATCTTCCTCGGTGACACTACCTGCTTCCTTCCGTGGATAGAATGCATGGACGAGCATCCAATGGAGGTAGCGCACAGACGGATGCCAGATATGTGAGTTCTTGTCAGTCCCGGGAGAGTGCATGTTTTCGGTGATCAACTTCCAAAGCTCAGTGGGGAGATTTTCGCATTTGGGAAGAGAGTAGTCTTCCAAGTCTTGGAACCCCATGACTCTCCCAAGTCTTGGAACCCCATGACTCTCCCAATGTCCTTGAAGTTCATGTTGTAGTCTCTCCCATTGACCTTGAACTTGATCTTGCCCCATCCTTGCCTCACATGCGAAGTGTTATGGTAAGTGACCTCAAGGGAAGAAAAGAACTGACAGGAGACATCCTTGTAGACAGGATAAGCCATTGTGAGGAGTTTTGGCATCTTCAAATGTCCCAGCATCGCCTCAATATCATAATCAAGACCCAACTCCTTCAGCAAATCAAGGTCGGCAAACCCTGTTGGAGTCCAAGTGACCCCATTCAGCAAGTGATCATACAACTCTTCCACAGATGGAGTTTTCTCCCTGTCCCTATCAACAGCAACCGTCTTCCCTTTTGACATCTTGGCTTTCTTTGTAGGAGCCTGTTCATCCTCACTTTCATCGTCACTCTCTTCATTAATGGGAACTGCTACACTTTTCTCTGCCATCTTCTCTTGCTCTTTTGATTTCTTTGCAGCCAAGGTTTGCTGTCAAGAAGTCCTCTGTGTCCCAGAGCCAGCTGGCATGGAGGCTAATGCTTTCCCACTTAGTGCATACTCTTTTCTTTCAGCTTCTTGCTTCTCAGCATCCAGCTTTCCCTTTGTTTTCTTAACCATTGATACCTGAAAAATTCAAAACTTGAAAAGGGATAAGTAGATGGAAACAAAGAAGATTAAAACTTTGTAAATGAAAATTGCAAGAGTAAACTCAACAAATGAACTAGCAATTTAAGCTCAAGTTAACCCAATGCAACTATTTCACACATTTAGCGCTAAAAGCAAAGAATCACACTTCTCAATTTTATCAAAATATGAAAATTACAAGTTAAGTAAAATTCAATAATCAAAGTGGTTCTAGAATGAGAAAATTCTTTAATCAAACTTTTAAACACCTTAACACACCAAGTTCACCCACCAACACACTCAATTAAGGTCAATTTCGAAAAGCCCCAAATCCATGAACCCTAATTTTGTCAAAGTTCAAATTAAACTCAATTTCACCATTAATTTAAGAGAATTCGGCAAAAAAAAACCTTAACTTTGCACGAATTGCCAAAAGAAACATGAACTTTTGGGCTGACCAAAAAAACACCAAACTTTCATTGACTTTAGAATTAATTAACAATGTTTTCGCTGACTTGTCAATTTAGCACGCCGTCAATAAATTTAACAGAAATATTTGACGTCGTTTATTGTTGGCGCTAAGTGAAACGACGTCGTTTTCAAATGAGATGAAACAACGTCGTTTTACATGATTTGAAATTAAAAATATGTAGACCCCTGGATTCGAACACATGTTGTTTGGTCAAATGGCAAGGTCTTTTACCACTAGGCTAGTGGAACTATCAATGTACTTACTAACATGTTTACTTTTATTTGGTACTGATTGAATATAAAAATATTCTCTAAAAACTTAAAAAGATCTTTAAAATTCCAAAAAATTGAAAAATAAGAAATTTTTTATAAAATCAATTTTGAAATTAAAATTGAAAATAAATTTTATTTTTCTTTTTAAAAAATAAAAACTCTTCCAAAATTTTCTATAAAATTAAAACGAACTTTAAATTCCAAAAAATTGAAAAAATAAATAATTTTTTTATAAATTAATTTGAAATTAAAATTGAAAATAAAAATCTCCCAAAATTTTCAAAAAATTAATTTTGAATTAAAATTAAAATATTTTTTTTCTATAAAAAGTCAAAAAGTTTCCAAATTTTTCATTTTTTTAACAAAATCCAAATTTTTAAAAAATTATAATTAAATGCAAAAAATTAAAGTTACAATTATCAACTTTTTATGTGTGTATAATTAATTTCAACTTTTAGCAAATGTATTAAAAAAATTGAAAATTTTGGAAGATTTTTTATTTTATAAAAAGAAAAAATTTTATTTTATTTTCTATTTTAATTTCAAAATTAATTTTATAAAAAAATTCTTTATTTTATCAATTTTTTTGGAATTTTAAAGATCTTTTTAAGTTTTTAGAAAATTTTGGAAGAGTTTTTATTTAAAAAAAAAAAAATTATTTTTTAAAAAGAAAAATAATTTTTTTTTATAAAAATCTTTTTTATTTTTTTTTTTTTTGGAATTTTAAAGATCTTATTAAGTTTTTAGAGAATTTTTTATATTTAATATGTACCAAATAAAAGTAAACATGCTAGTAAGTACATTGAAAGTGTGAGTAGCCTAATGGTAAAATACCTTGCCATTTGACCAACCAACATGGGTTCGAATCCAGAGGTCTACATATTTTTCATTTCAAATCATATAAAACGACGTCGTTTCATCTCATTTGAAAACGACGTCGTTTCACTTAACCCCAACAATAAACAATGTCAAATATTTCTGTTAAATTTGTCGACGGCGTGCTAAATTGGCAAGTCAGCGAAAACATTGTTAATTAATTCTAAAGTCAATGAAAGTTTAGTGTTTTTTTGGTCAGCTCAAAAGTTCATGTTTCTTTTGGCAATTCGTACAAAGTTGAGGTTTTTTTGGTCGAATTCTCACAACCCAACTTGATAGATAAGCTTTTCCTAGTCTATTTCACCACAATCAAACAAGAAAATAACCAAATTTCGACTTTCAAATTCTAAGGTTCATGGACCTACGAAATTGAATTTAAAAACTCAATACCTTGCTTTGGATTAAAGGAAATGGTGAATGGGTGATGGGGAATAGACTACAGGGGCGAAAGCTTGGATTTAGAAACAAGAACTAGGTGATTTGGTTGAGAATTGAGAGAGTTATGAGATTTTTTTGGTGTAGGTGAGTTTGAGAGAGTACGAGTGTTTGTTAGGGGAGGGAGAGTGAGGAAGATGAAAATCGAGGGTTGTGGGGTAGGTTTATGGTCGTCCGGTTCGGTTTAGGTGGGAAGGAACCGGTCCAATTAAATTGAACCGAGATCGAAAATCACTTACTTGAACCGGTCGTGGGAGCGACCTCGGCACGTCGCTTCGGGACGTCGTTTCCGGCTTGTTGTTCGTGTCTCAAATCGACACAAACCCGAGCGACCTCGAGGTGTCGCTGTGGTGACCTCGCTCTGGAGCTGGAGCGACTTCGTGTCGTCGCTCTAAGAGGTTGCTACGAGAGTATTTTTCGAGCCCCAAAACACCGTAAAGCCGAACGGCTTGTTACACTCGCTGTGGTGACGTCCCTTCCAGCTGGAGCGAATTTTCACTCTCGCTCCAGGTACTAGCTTATTCTTTGCTCAAACCGGATCGATCAAGCACCTGCACACAACTTCAATTCTTTTTTTTTTTTTTAGAAATATGATGAAAATGAAAATACTAATGCAATATGTACAAGGATATACATGAGACTTCCTCTCAAGTGAGCTTGTTTTAAGTCTCTAGCTTGACTTTGCCTCCCTTTAGATTAGGCCGGGGTAGGATCAGAAAGTGGAGTTGAAACCCCATATTCCTCTGGTGCAGTCGCCATGTAGAGCTTAACCCTTTGTCCATTGACTGTGAAGTCTCTTCCATCAGTACTCCACAAAACTATTGCCCCATATGGCCTAACCTCCTTGACCTTGAAAGGACTGGACCACCTTGACTTAAGCTTTCCTGGAAATAGCTTCAACCTATAGTTGTAGAGAAGAACTTGATCTCCTTCTTTAAACTCTCTTCAAGATATTCTTGTCATGGAAAGCTTTAGTCTTCTCCTTGTAGATCCTTGAGTTTTCAAAAGCATCTATTCTTATCTCATCAAGCTCATGTAGATGAAGAAGTCTTTTCTCCTTGGCACTCTTGATGTCAAAGTTCAGCAACTTTACTGCCCATAGTGCCTTGTATTCAAGCTCCACTGGCAAATGGCAAGCTTTCCCGTACACTAGGTTGAAAGGTGTGGTCTCCAGAGGTGTCTTGTAAGCTGTCCTATAAGCCCAAAGCGCATCATCAAGCTTAATGGACCAATCCTTCCTTGTAATCCCCACAATCTTCTCCAAAATGGACTTGATCTCTCTGTTAGAAATCTCAACTTGACCACTTGTTTGAGGATGGTAAGTAGTTGCTACCTTGTGCTTTACACCGTTCTTCTTGAGAAGTCATTCAAGCAGCTTGTTGATGAAATGAGAGCCTCCATCACCGATCACAACTTTTGGAACTCCAAACCTTGGAAAGATGATGTTCCTGAACATATTGGTTACAACTCTAGCATCATTGGTGGAGCTTGCAATAGCTTACACCCATGTGGAGACATAATCAACAGCTACAAAGATGTATTTGTTGCCAAAGGATGATGGAAATGGTCTCATGAAGTCAATACCCCACACATCAAACACTTCAACTTCAAGGATTGGATTTTGAGGCATCTCATTCTTTTTGGTGATGTTTCCTCTCATTTGGCATGAATCACACTTTGAAACAAAGTCTTGTGTATCTTTAAACATGTGTGGCCACCAGAATCCAGCTTGTAGCACCTTTGCAACAGTCTTGAAGGTAGCAAAGTGGCCTCCATAGGATGATCCATGACATTGTGTAAGGATCCCATCAATCTCCTCATTAGCAACCACTCTCCTATAAAGTTGATCCTTGCAGAGAATGTAGAGGTAGGGCTCATCCCAGTAGTACCTCTTCACATCCTTGTAGAACTTCTTCTTTGCATAGCCCACAAGATTCAAAGGTTCTTTTCATGTGGCTAGGTAGTTCACCAAATCAGCATACCAAGGTTCTTTCTCTTATGTTGCCTTGACTTCTTCAAGCTTTCTACAAGTCTCACAAACTGCCATCACTGCTCCAATAGCCATGATCAGCTCCTCTGGAAGTCCTTCGTCAATAGGAATGTCACACTCCACTCTCAGCCTGGACAAGTGATCAGCTACATCATTCTCAACTCATGGCTTGTCTTTGATCTCTAAAGCAAACTCTTGGAGCAAAAGGATCCATCTCAAGAGCCTGGGTTTTGCATCCTTCTTGGCCAAAAGATGTCTCAAAGCAGCATGATCTGTGTAGACAATGACTTTAGATCCCACCAAATAGCTTCTGAACTTCTCAAAGGCAAAGACAATGGCTAGCATCTCCTTCTCTGTTGTGGTATACCTCATCTGAGCATCATTCAGGGTTTGGCTCGCGTAGTAGATCACATGGGTCTTGCCATCTTTCTTCTGCCCCAAAACAGCTCCCACAGTATAGTCAATAACATCACACATGATCTCAAAGGGGAGATCCCAATAAGGTTGCTGGACAATTGGAGCACTGATGAGTTCACCTTTCAACTTCATGAAGGCTTTTAGACAATCCACATCAAAGCTGAAAGTGGCTTCTTTGCACAACAGTCTGGTTAATGGTCTAGTGATCATGGAGAAGTCCTTGATGAATCTTCTGTAGAACCCAGCATGACCAAGAAAACTTCTGATGTCTTTCACTGTCTTTGGTGGGGGCAAACCAACCATAACATCGATCTTAGCCTTATCCACCTCAATCCCCTTCTCTGAAATCTTGTGTCCCAGCACAATCTCTTCCTTAACCATGAAGTGACACTTCTCTCAATTCAGCACAAGGTTGGTGTTTTCACATCTCTGTAGGACCCTGCACAAATTTGACAAACAAGCAGAAAACGAAGATCCGTAGACAGAGAAATCATCCATAAACACCTCCACAACATCTTCAACTAGATCAGAGAAGATTGACATCATGCACCTTTGAAAGGTGGCTGAAGCATTACATAGACCAAATGGCATTCTTCGATATGCGAAGGTATCATAAGGACATGTGAATGTCGTTTTCTCTTGATCATTGGGATGTATGGGGATTTGGAAAAACCCTGAATATCCATCAAGAAAGCAATAAAATGGGTGATTTGCAAGTCTCTCAAGCATCTGATCAATAAATGGTAATGGGAAATGATTCTTTCTTGATGCAGAGTTTAGTTTTCGGTAAACAATGCACATTCTATGACCTGTGATGGTTCTTGTTGGTATCAATTCATCCTTGTCATTTCTAATTACAGTGATACCACCTTTCTTTGGTACAACATGCACAGGAGATACCCATTTAAAATCTGAAATAGGGTAAATAACACCAGCATCTAAGAGTTTAACAATCTCTTTCTTTACAACATCCTTCAGGTTAGGATTTAACCTTCTTTGAAGCTCGATATAAGTCATTGATTCATCCTCAAGATGTATCATATGCATGCACAAAGAGGGTGATATTCCTTTGATGTCATCAAGTGAGTAACCTATTGCTTTTCTAAATCTTTTAAGTGTTTTCAAAAGTTCAGATAGCTCACTTTCAGTAAGTTCACTACTCACAATGACATGATAAATTTCATTAGGACAAAGGAATGCATATCTTACACCATGGGGGGAGAGGTTTAAACTCCACTTTAGGCGCCTTAAGCTCGCTCCAGTCATCTTGATGGGTGTACTCTTGTTGAGTGACTGAGGCTTCTTGATGAACCACTTGTGGCAGCTCCTCATACTGATCCTTACTAACAAACCCTTTGTGTGAATCCAGCATCATCCCATAGGCAGTACTCTCCAGGTTCTCAATCACTTCAACATCTCTCTCTATCGTCAAAGCATGTTGTAGAGGGTCTTCTAGTGACAACTCTTCAAGGAGCTCATCAGCAAGGGTGTCCATCTCTTCAATGTAAAAGACTTACCCTTGAACCGTTGGTTTCTTCATTACCTCCTTGATGTTAAAGTGGAGAATGTGCCCTTTACCCAAGTGGAGATCAATCTTGCCCTCTTTCACATTAACAATAGCTCCTGCTGTAGCTAAGAAAGGTCTTCGAAGGATTAAAGGATCTTAAGCTTCCTCACCCATCTCAAGCACCACAAAGTCTGTAGGGATCTCATAGTTTCCAACCATCACGGGGAGGTCCTCCAAGATACCCACAAGGTATTTCACTGAACGATTAGCCAATACCAGAGAAAGTCTACACTTCTTGTACTAAGTGAAACCAAGCTTCTTAGCAACAGATAAAGGCATCAAGCTGACACTAGCTCCCAAACCGCAGAGACATCTCTCAAATACCATAGGTCCAAGAGCACAGGGTAATGTGAACCATCCTGGATCTTCAAGCTTTTTTGGAACAACAAGCCTCTGGATGATGGCACTGCACTCATAGTGAGAATCATCATGCCCTCCATCTTTTTCTTTTTTGCAGCTACATTATCTTTCAGAAATTTGCTATATTGAGGAATCATCATGAAAGCATCAATAACGGGCATTGTGACTTTAACTTCACTCATCTGCTTCTCAAATAGAGCTTTGTACTTTTCTAGCAGCAGCCTCTTGAATCTACCAGGGAATGGAAGTTTGGGTTCATAAGGAGAAAGAACAAAAGAATTCTCACTTACTGGAACAACAACTTCACCATCTTTCACTGTTTTCTTCTCTTCCCCAACCTTTCTTTTACCTTTGGCTTCCACAATCTTCTCCAAAATCTCATCATTGATCTTCTCATCAACAATCACCACTTCATCATCTATGTTGATGGCCACCCCCTCACTTTGTTTCTCAGCATCCTTGGTGAGAGCTCTATGAGGTAAGTCCTTACCACTCCTGAGGGTGATAGCTTTCATGGTCTCTTTGGGGTTTTGCTCAGATTTTTCAGGTAAAGAACCTTGTTGGCGATTTTGGTGAGTGTTCATGGCAGCAAACTGGTTTTCCAAAGCTTTGAACTTGTTGTTGAGATCATTGTATCTTCCATCAATCTTTGAGTGAAGGTTCTTCAACTCATAACCAACATGCTTTTCACTTCTAGTATAAGACTCCAAGATTTGTTTTAGTAGGGCATCAGTGCTGCTTTCTTAAGGAGTAAAGATAGAAGGATTAGCTTGTTGTTGGGAAGAATTGTGTCCTTTGTTGTTGAAACCAGGAGGAAGGTTTTGCTGAGGCTGATAGCTGCCTTGCTGGTTGTTCCTAGGCTGATAACCACTCTGTTGGTTGTTGGAATAATATTTCTGTTGGTAGTTGTTGTACTGAAAGTTTAGCTCTTTTTTGTACCAGCTACCATTGTTGTTAATGAAACACAACTCTTCTTGACCTTCCAAACCCTCAACCTCATGGACAACAGGTGGTGTCTCTTGGTTTGGGTTACCAACAAAGTTCAGCTGCTCTTGGGTGGATTTATCAGCAATGAGTATGTCTATCTTATCCTGTAGAGCCTTTAACTCCTTCCTCGTCTGCTTGTCATCTGTTCTACTGCCTCTGTCGTGGTCTCCACTATAGACTGCGTCACTCTTTACCATGTTGTCAACCAGCTCTTCTGCATCTTCCTCAGTTCTTCCCAAGAAGAACTCATTGCTAGTTGTATCTAATCTGGCTCTGTACTTAGGAAGAGCACCCCTGTAGAATGTGCTCAGCAAGCTTTTCTTAGAGAAACCAGGGTGTGGGGATTGAGCTTGGTAGCCCTTGAATCTCTCCCAGGCTTCACTGAATCCTTCCAAGTTCTTCTGTTGAAAGCTGAAAATCTCATTTCTCAGCTTAGCAGTTCTTGAAGTAGAGAAGAACTTCTCCAAAAAATGCTTTCTTGCAGTCATCTCAGGTGGTGATGGAGTCGCTGGGTAGAGACTTCTCCCACTGACGTGCCTTATCCCTCGAAGAGAAAGAGAATAGCTTGAGCTTTAAGGCATCCTCGGACACAACACTGATTTTTGACAACCCACAGATAAATGATGTAGTATAAAAGATGTAGCTTTGAGGTCCCTCCCGGCTTGTTCTTTGTGTCTCAAATCGACACAAACCCGAACGACCTTGGGGTGTCACTGTGCTGACCTCGCTCTGGAGCTGGAGCGACTTCGTGTCATCGCTCTAGGAGGTCGCTCCGGATCTATTTTTGCACTCTAAAACGATGAAATGGCGAGCGACCTCGTGAGGTCGCTCTGGTAAGGTCGCTCTGAGAGGTAAGGCACAGCGAGTTCATGGCGTCGCTCCGGTAGGGTCGCTCCCATGCACTGCTCGTCCAATGATCACCTTTATCACCTCTTTTGAGCTCCAAATGCACCCAAATGTCTCCAAGAACTCCATGTGGTACTCCAATACCTAATAAAGACTCATGTATGCAAAATGCAACCTAAACATGGCTAAATCCTAGTCTATATGATCAAAATACACATGGGTGAATGGATAACACAATGGAAATATGCAAGATATCACACATCTTCGAGCTGAGGCGAAACAGAATCCTTAAAAGCTGATTCCATAACTTCAAGCACACTACATATGCTAGTCACTTGCTTCGAATACTTAAGGAGGTTATCTAACCACGCTTGCATATCTTTCGTTTCAAGACTATCTGAAGCCAGTATTAAAGATAGACATACCGCACATGTATACTTGCTTAAGAAACATAATTATTCCAGCAGTTAAAAGGATACAGATATGTTGAAGCTCAGCTAAGATGCTCAGGAATGTACGCTTGACCCAATCTTTGACAACAACTTCATCCAGCAAGAAAGCAATGACCGGGTCACTAGATACAGCTGTCTCATCCATACAGACCTTGGTAATATCTATTCATTTATGTCAAGGAGATGTCAATTACACATTGAATAATAGAGAAAGATAAAAACACTAAGCATATTTTTTCCATCAGGGAGGGGGCAGGGAACAAGAACTCCTACTACACATGCATAAAAATCTATAAAATTTGCATGGATAATCACACAGGAAGCTAAAGACTCAAATGCATGTATTTAATAGCGAGCATAGATGCAGCAGAAGGATACAATCGCAAACAACAGATATCAAACTGTTGTTCATGGCAACATCGAACAGAGAATAAAGACGATGAGTTCGGGAAATTAAACCAGCTTCCACACACTCATAGTAGAGACGAAGTCTATCCCCAGTCCTCAGCAACGAACTTCTACAGATTGGACAAACATCACACCTCTGAGAACACTCTGTGCACAAGGAGGCATGTCCACATGGGATCAACACATAGCTCGCAGATCTCCCACAGCTCGCCAAGTCCCTGGTTGCACGACAACGCTCGACCTTGGCCTCGTTACACAGCTCTCTGAGGTTGATTGATGCCAGATGCCTCAACGCCTCCTGTACTAAGCATGGTTAATGAACTTAAGCAATAAGTCTAATCATTCATCATTGCCTATAGACATATCCAAGGGCTATAAACGATTCGCTAATCTGAAGCTAGTATAGGCTATGCAAAACCACACATAAGCGGAAGCAATCATCGTCTCGAGGTGGAAGAAGCTAAGGTGTATATACTCTAAGACTAGGGTTAAGCTTCACGGAAACACGAAATCTACGAAATCGAGAGTATGTATAGAGGAAGGAGGACCTGAACAAGCTTGCTACTGTAATCAGGATGCTTCGGAAGAGATAAGGATCTCGCGGTGGAGGTAGAGCCGTTGATTTCTCTCGCATCCATCTTCGGCGAGTTGATAAAGCCAGTCACTCTCTCTAGGTCTTTCTCCCTCTCTCTGATTAGCTTTTCTTCGGGAGGGAAGACAGTAAAGACACTGTGGGATTCTCTTCTCGAGAGGCTCCTTTGACGGGTCGGGTATATTCCGGTTGGATCTTCGGGTTACTATATTATTATGGGCTGTGTGATTATATGGATGGGCCTTCACTTGCGCGCGCGTGGATTCTCTTTTATCGCGGGGCGGGTCTGTTTTAGCAAAAATTATAATGGGCCATGTGATAGTAATGGGCCCGGTTCACGTAAAAAATGTACTGTAAAAACCAAAATTTTCTAAATATTTTGGTAAGTTTTGTAGTGTTTTTGATGGTTGATTTAATTTATCTGGTATGTAGATATCAGAGAGTGAATGTTAAAAAGCCCTTTACAGTTTTCAATTTTCAGTGCAGTGCATGTTAGTGGAGAAAAGGCCAAAAGGTCAACATTAGTTGAATGATAGAGATAACCTGTCTAGCGTCGTCTTTACTAATAAAATATCTACAAGAATAATGATGTAAACCATCTTTTAATAACCATATATGTTCCACTAAATAGTTAGTTCAAATTTGGCGGGAATAAAAGGTTTAGAAGTAGAGACGATAGTTTCACAAAAAAAAAAAAAAGAAGTAGAGACGATAAAAGCATTGAGCGAGACAGTAATAGAGTAGATTTGTACCTGGGCTGGGCAATCGCTCGTTTAGTTAGTTCGGTTTCTCGTTTTCCGGTTTGGTAAATGGTTTTGGTTTAGTATGAAAATTCGTTTGTCATAATTCGGTGATGATACGATTTTACTGAAACTTTTGTTTGGTTTTAAAAAACATAAACTCCGATTTCAAATGAAATTTAGTATAGTTTGGTTGGTTCTGTTTTTTTGGTTGAACCCGAAATTAAAGAAGAAAATGTATACACAGAAGCACCAACCGATCGACCAATCAAACCGAAGCCATAGTTCTGAAAAATTCTCGCAGATTGGTTTTTCTTCCATCCTAACCGAATTAAAATCAAACTCATCAATTCTGGTTTTTCATTCGGTTTAGACTAAATGTCCAGGCCTAATTATCTAGTTATCAAGTGAAGGGGTTGATTGTTTGTAGATTCTGCACTGGTTTCTGGTTTTTGATTTTCCAAAATCTACTTTTTATCCAATCATGATTTTGACAAAATAGATTTCCTATTTTTTAGGGAAACTGGTTTTTACTTACTTTTAATCTTTCCTTTCCAAAAACCAAAATCTCTATTATATTGGATTCTCCCTAAGAAAGCTACGTACAAAAACAAAAATGATTTTTTTCTGTTTTTTTTTTGTTAGTTTATTGTTAAAGGTACGGTTTCTATCTTTTTATATTATATCTACTAGTAAAGAATTAAAATTTTATTCTACGATATAATTACAACATAAATACATGCATTGTTATATAATTATTATAATAACATGTGCGTAGGAATTTACCTCTATAGATATTAGTAGTTTATTTATAATATTAAGTTAAATAAATTTAACTATTAATGGTGTGTTTTCTTATAAGTACGGCACACCAAGGACAATCATCAAATATCAAAGAGATATTTATTTACTAAATAAATTATTTTAATTAACTGATTATATAGTTTAATTGACTAACTTATGTATGATATTACTATTAAAAGGAAAAATACTATGGAACGATAGCAAAGTTCATATATTTCTTGAAATATATGAAAATGAAATAGAAAAAATAAATTGGCGTACCGGTCCTTTAGAAAAAAAAAGTAAAACAAGAATTAGAAACGAATTTCAAAAAGCAACATGTCAAAATCCAGAATGGCTTCCATTGAAAAATAAATTTTATTCTATAAAAAAATTATATGATATTTATCGCCGATTGGGCCGTATGACTGGGGTTTCATTTCAGTACAGCTACAATGGCTCTACATAATTTTATCAAGCTATCAAATTTATGAGATGTTGATTTTGATTCGGACTATCCAACTGGTAATGTACCAACTGAAGACTCTGATTCAGATGAAGACGAAGAACATAATAACACTCATGTGCACTATATGGAAGGCATTCGAGATCAAATTTCTGCATCTTTATGGGATACAAGATAATTTTTATTTTATATTTAATTTTTTTTGTTTTAAAATATTTTTTTTAAAAAAAATATGAATGCTTTGATGATAGTATTTTATTTTTTATTTTTCAATAATATATATTTTACTATTCATAATATTTAAAATTTCTTTTTTTTTAAAGCAAAAACCAGAAACTAAAAACCAAAATAAAAAACCACCAATCAAGTTTTTCAAAAAACCAAAATCTACTGCAAAATCAAAAACCAAAAACTAAAAACCAAAAACTAAAAACCAAAAACCAAAATCCAAAAACTAAAAACCAAAATCTAGAATCTAACAAAACAATTATCACCTTGTAAAAGCGGTATATTCGTATATATCCACACGTCTATTCTTGTAATTGGTTTTAATTATAATTAATTAATTTCCTGATCATGAAATACAAAACAAATTTAAAAGATTATTTTAAGAAATTTATATCATTAGTACATGATGCTTAGAGGGTGTATTTAATGTGAAGTTTGACTTGATTTAATTTTTAATGAGATTTTAAATAATTTCAACGAATTGAATAGTTAAAAGTGATTTGTTAAACAACTCAAAAAATATCACATAAAACCATAAAATTTGAGTTTTATTTTTGTTAACTAAGAAACTCCACCCAAACACTTTAAAACCACTTGAAAACGTTAAAATTTTATAATTAAAATATTTTTTAAAATAATGGATTGCAGAATATTTTATGAAATGTCAAATTCAATAACAGTGAATTTTATATAAATTTTTAAAATTCGTGTTTGAATAACAGTGAATTTTTCATTTTTATTTACCAACTCCCCCAGGAACCATATTGTTATTTAGATTATGAGTCTACTTCGTCCTCTTTGCCGTCCATTTTGTAATTACTTCTTGGTTTTGTCATCCCAAACCAATACAGTTGAATGATTTAACATCAAATTCTCCAGCTCACTACCTCCCCCAAACAAAAAGTAAACTATACTAATACTTTATTTGTTAAAAAAGAATAATATCCATTCTATGGAAAACCAGATATCAGTGTCTTAGGGCCGGTCCCGAGATTTAGGGGGCTGTAGGTGATTTTTTAAAAATTACAGCTAAAAAATTTTTTTTGGTAAATTTGGGGGCCTAAAAAAAAACTTTTTGGGGGTTTTTTTCTATGTAATTTTTTCCAAAATTTTTGGGGGCCTAAAGCCAATGTTTCGTTAAGTTTTGCCCAGGACCGGCTTAACTTTGGGGGCCCTGAGTGTCTACATCAATTTTTGCAATAAATAACTTATTTTAACCAAGTATTATATGATAATGATTTCTCTAACTTTTCTTCCTCTATCTGCGTCTTATCACCACATACATACTTTTGAAAAACCAAAACATATGTCGGCCAAATTCATTAACGAAAAGGTCGTAGATACTGAGAATCTGTGTAGTTAATTTCTGTTTGGAAAAGAGAGGGAGATACTACTTTTTATTGTTTGCATGATCCCTCAGACGCAAATCAACCCAAAGCAATAAAAGATAGTCGTCTCTCGCACAAACTTTTGGGTTCTCACGCAACTTCGGGTGCTCAACTTTATTAGGGCAAACAAATTCAAAAGAAACGCTTACTATAAGCCATTAATTTGTTCAGTTTTTATAAATTAATATTTCGTATTATTGTAGCTATTACCTAGCACTACAAGAAAACAGCGGTATTCTGACAGACATTCCGACGGAAAATGAAATCGTCGGAATATACCGAGGAATTTCCGAGGAAACACAAAATTGGGTTTCCTCGGAATTTCCTCGGAATATACCGACGGAATTCCGAGGAAATATCAATCCGTCGGAATATTCCGAGGAAATTCCGAGGAAAAATGTGTTCCTCGGAAAAAACCGATGAATTCCGAGGAAATATTATAGTCGTTGGGGGATTTTACAAAATTCCGAGGAAATTCCGACGAACTAGCCTTTTCCGTCGAAATTCTGTCGGAATTTCTTCGGTCTGTCGGCATGATTTAAACTATAAATACAAGCACTCTTCTTCCTCTTCATTCACTCCATATCTTCATCCTCCCTCTTACTCTATTTACACACGAATTTGATTCATAAAAAATATGTCTTCTTCAAATTATTTTCGTTCTTGGATCGATCGACCTCATTTGGATCCGAACACGAGATTGCTTACGGAAGAATACCAACGAGGTATAACCGAATTCATGGGGTTAGTTCACCGACAAACGGAAGCAAAAACAGGTATGTTAAGATGTCTTTGCTCTAATTGTAAAAATAGAAAGGTTATTAAAGAGTGGGATGTTTGGACTCATCTATATTTGAGTGGGTTTACACGAAGTTACAAAATTTGGTATCATCATGGGGAAACTGATTATGAACATGGTAGTACTAGCGAACCTCAGCCAGCGGTTAGATTAGAAGAACCAATTAGAACGGATGTAGATTATGGTGTAGGTACTGAGCAGATGGTAAATGATCATTTTAGAGGGGAAGATTTACCCAATGCACAAGCTAGGAGATTTTATGATATGTTGGATGCTGGAAAGCAACCATTGTACGAAGGTTGCAGAGATGGTCATTCAGCTTTATCATCTGCTACAAGATTGATGGGCATTAAAACATATTATAATTTGGCTGAAGACTGTGTGGATGCGATTGCTGATTTTGTAAAAGGTATTCTACCCGAGGATAATGTAGCTCCTGGTTCATACTACGAGGTTCAGAAACTCGTAGCTGGTCTTGGTTTATCGTATCAGGTAATAGATGTATGCAGCGACAACTGCATGATTTATTGGAGGGCGGATGAACAGCGGGTTACATGCAAATTTTGTGGAAAGCCTCGTTATAAAGATACGAGTGGAAGAGTTCCAGTGCCATATAAAAGGATGTGGTATTTACCTTTGACGGAAAGGTTGCAGAGGTTGTATCTGTCTGAACGCACAGCGCAACCAATGAGATGGCATGCGGAGCACTCAACAGATGGTGAGATCAGACATCCTTCAGATGCAAAAGCGTGGAAGCATTTCCAATCAAAGTATCCCGACTTTGCGTATGAGAGAAGAAATGTCTACCTTGGATTATGTACTGATGGTTTCAGTCCGTTTGGCAAGAGTGGAAGACAGTATTCTCTATGGCCCGTCATTCTTACACCATACAACCTACCCCCAAACTTGTGCTTGCGACGAGAGTTTTTGTTTCTCTCGATTCTCGTTCCCGGACCAGAGCATCCTAAGAGATCACTTGATGTGTTTCTTCAGCCACTAATATATGAGTTGCAACAACTATGGGCTCAAGGTGCTGAAACATACGATGTTTCGTGTAAAAAAAACTTTCAAATGCGGGCAGTACTAATGTGGACAATAAGTGATTTTCCAGCATATGGTATGTTGTCTGGATGGACAACGCATGGAAGGCTATCATGTCCATATTGTCAAGATAACACTGATGCTTTCCAACTAAAACACGGAAGGAAAACGTGTTGGTTTGACTGTCACAGGAGATTCCTACCACCTGATCATCCATATCGTAGGAGTAGGAATTTGTTTACGAAGAACAAGAGGGTGTTTGACAGTCCACCTCCGGAAATTTGTGGGAAAGATTTGAAGATACAACTAAGAGATTTTGGTGCAGAAAGGACGCCAGACGTCGGTGGACATGAGCGTTTTCCGGTAGATGCTGTTGGAGAACTACATAACTGGCACAAAAAAAGTATTTTCTGGGATCTGCCATACTGGGAGGATCATCTGCTAAGGCATAATTTAGATGTCATGCATATTGAGAAGAACTTTTTTGACAATCTCATGAACACGATCCTTAATGTTCAAGGTAAAACAAAGGATAATTTGAAGTCAAGACTGGATTTAGTCGATATATGTGCTCGTTCAGAACTTCATGTTGATGAGAATGGTAGGGCTCCTTTTCCCATATACCGACTTGATGCAGAGGGAAAAGATGCGTTCTTTGATTGGATTTCAAACGATGTGGAATTTCCAGACGGTTACGCATCAAATTTGCGTAACTGTATCGACAGAAAGGAAGGAAAGTTTACTGGCTTGAAAAGCCACGATTGCCATGTAATGATGCAGCGCCTCCTTCCGTTCGCCTTCAAGGAACTATTACCACGAAATGTTCATGAAGCAATTGCAGGGATAAGTGGTTTCTTCCGCGATTTATGCACGAGATCAGTGACTCTTGAAGGTATTGAAAATTTGAAAACTAACATAGCCGTGATTCAGTGCAACCTTGAGAAGATATTTCCTCCCTCATTTTTTGATGTTATGGAGCATCTTGTTATTCACCTGGCAAGAGAATTGGAACTTGGTGGTCCTGTGCAGTATAGATGGATGTATCTGTATGAGCGGTATATGTTCCATTTGAAGAAGATGGTGAAAAATTTAAGTAGGGTGGAAGGTTCTATAGTCGCACAGATGATCAATGAAGAAACTTCAAACTTTGCCGAGTACTACTTTCCAGCAGAAGTTCAGACCAAAAACAGAAGACCTGCTCGGCATGATGATAGAGGCGAACGGGCAACATATCATGTTACGGTTCCAGACATTTTCACAGACGTTGGACGACTTAGCGGAAAACCAAAGGACCGTCGACTTACTGAGCAGGAGCGCAGTCATTTGCAAACATATTTGCTCACCAACTGCGAAGACGTTCTTCAATATGAGAGGTAAATAAATGAGCTTACAAATTTTTATTTTAACAAGTTGAAATTTAAATCTTAATTAATTACATTATTGTCATCATATACAGGATTTTCATGGCAGAAAAGCGGTTCGAGTATAGATACGCCACAGAGGACGAACTAGAAGAAATGAAGCAGAGAGAATTTACTGGATGGATGTTTACTTATGTGAGTGCTTTAAACAAATTAAAATATATTTTATCACATATTTATACTAATTCACATTTATTGATATAACATATATATATGTGCTATTAATAGGTGTCTGCTGGTTTGGCCAGAGGTGAAACATTTGACGATTGGATACGTGAGATGGTCGTTGGACCAAACTTTGTTGTGAAGTCATATCCGAGATTTTGTACTCGAGGATATGCATTCACAACTCAGAAGAGGAGACGTTCGAGTACGACTTATGATGCTGGCGTTTGTTCTGCATCAGGAGATGATGTATACTACGGACACATACATGAGATTTTGGAAATCAAGTATTTGGGCATGGTTGGATTGCGCTGTACTGTTTTCTATTGTGATTGGCACGACAACACTCCAGATCGAGGTGTGAGAACAGATGCATTTGGTGTTACATCAGTAAATTCGAGGCGAAAGCTGCAATATTATGATCCTTTCATTCTTGCTTCTCAGGCCGATCAGGTAATTAAATGTTAATTATTCAGAATGATTCATCATCATGTGTATTAATTTATAATTTTTCTAAATGTTACAGGTTTGTTATATCAAGTACCCCGGGTAAGGAACAGAGATGATCCATGGGTTACTGTTACAAGACTCAACCCGAGAGGCCGAGTTCAGGGAAGTTCTGAGCTGGAAGACCCACTACAACCAAGCACATCCGGCAACTTAAGTGCAGCAGAAGATTTAGCTGGAGTTGGCCTTGTAGTCGATTTAACCGACTTCGGAGAGGAAGCCGTCGTTCACGTAGAGGATGAACCAGTGATTGGAGAGTTTCACCAAGATCCAGATTAAGATTCATCTGGTGATGATGACTCGGAAACAGACTACCATTGATTTTTTTTTTTTTTTTTAAGAAATACCGAGGAAATTCTGAGGAACACTTGATATAAGCTCTTTCCTCGGATATTAGTTATTTGGTTTATCTAGCAAGGCAAAGCTGAATACGAATTAAAAACTACTCAAAACACAACCAAATAAAACGAAGAAACCATGTAAAAGAAATACGAACTCATAATTAAGAAAAAAAATAAAAAAAAAACAAAAAAAAACTAAGTTCAAAATTAACAGAAAATAAGACCATAAAACGTTAGAATAGAAAAGAAAATAGAAGAGCGCGGTCGGAAATCAAATGGCAATACTGGCCGGTGATAGCTCCTACTCCTCGTCTCCTGCTCCAGATGTTCCTGCATCTTTGGGTCTCTTGGACCGCTTTCTTACCATGTGTGTACCACTCGAACCCGAACCAGAGCTGGATGGAGAGTTGTCCCGATGAACTACATCATCCTTTTGGCAACGACACGGCCTGATACGTGAAATGGCAGCCCAGATCTTGTGTAGCATGTCGTTGTTTGTCTTTATGCTCTGATCTCTCCAATGTTGTTGCTGGCGCGAAGTGGCGTTCGGTGGAAGCTCTTGCAGCTTGTACTGGCTGGAGTCTGATGGGAGTAGCTGATGGGGTTGTGAATCATCTGGAATGGCTTGTGCAGCCTCATCTTCTCCTTCTTCATCAACCACGGCCTTGCCTTTGGTCTGATATTTTGGCGTGAAGAAGGATGGCTTGTCTACTAGTGCGGTAGCAGGGGGTAGAAACTCAACTGCAGCCTCTGAAAGTAGAGCAGTCAGGCCGATCTGAGGCAGGTGGCAGTAGAGTGTTTTCTTCGCTCGGTCCTGGAATACGTAGACGTAAGGACCATCCCGATCGATCCTCGAGTGGGGACCAGCTATGAACTCCTTACTTACTAGAGAAATGACATCCAGGTAGTTCCAAGCAATGTTGTTCGATCTGTCCAGTGCTACCTGATGGTTCTTGCAGTCTACACCCACATGTGTAAGGATCCGAGTAATCACTGCACCAAATCCACATGCACTGCTCTTGGATTTGGTTACTTTCCCCTTGTATCCTGCTAAGTTTGCGGCCAGCACCGCTCCCATGTTGAAGGCAGTAGCAGGTGGGAATGTAGAGTTTCCAAATGTCGGTAGCAAATGCCTCACACCTTGGTACAGGAGGCACAACTCCCATTGCGTGACTGATGCGGCTGTGGTTGTCCCGTATAGCAATGAGCCAATGAGGCGTGTGGCATATCTCAGTACTGGGCTCCGGATAAGTGACTCCTTTGCCTGAGAAGATCTATAAACCCCTGTGCCAATCGTTTCCCAGAAGTTCAACAGCTCTGAAGTCCAATAAAGACCAGATGTCCTCTCCCCTGCACTCAATCCAAATAGTCCGCAGAGGTCTGTGAAAGATACCTCAAAGTATACTTTCTGCACTACGAATGCCAGAAAACCTTCCTGATGGCTATCATCGGGATGGCTGACGTATGCGGATGCTATGAACTGGCGTACCAACTCCGGATAAGTGGGTTCGTTGAGGTTGCATAGTTGGCCTAGACCCATGTTCTGGAACAGCCCTTCAATGTCTGATTTGATTCCCAATATTGTCATCGTCTCAGGACATGCTAGTTGTGTAGCCGGAACGGCTACCTTCTTCATGTTGTTGTAGTGGGTGGTATCAGACTTATCCCACTTCTTTGGCCTTTGCTTCTCTCGCTGAGACAAACCCTCTTCTTGTGTGTTCTTCTTTGCTGATGTTTTTGTGCGCTTCATTCTCTACAAAATAGAATCATGGCTCTCAACATGTTTAACTCAAATCAACATGAAAATGAAAGGCGAAATCGAGTTGTGATAAAAAAAAACCAAATTGAAAAAAATTCTCAATCCCTATATCATCTCAAATCCTGTTCCAAACTCGTTGATCACAGACAATTGTGTTCTATTCCATGTTTAAACATCTGTTTCATGCATATTTGATCAAGGAATCAACACGGAAATAAGAAATTCACAAAACCCAAAAAATTGCTCAAGAACACGATTTCAGAATGTGGAGATTCGCGGAGTATGCCTGTCTTAGGCTGAAAACGAGTGTAGGAATCAGGTAGAGCTCGAAAAATCAAGGGGAATAGAGCCCAAAATTGTTCATATCGGATGATTATAGAGAGAGAAAAGGGGGGGGGGTCGAATTATAGGGAAATCGGAGGGGATAAGAGTTCTGAGGTTTTGATCCAAAAAGTTCGGGTTTTGCCTTATAATTCTGTTTCCCGCACACGCATCGATCGATGTGTTTTTGTACAAACACGGATCAATCGATCACATTGTTACGATTTGGTCCATCTTAGTGATCGATCGATGCGTTTTTGGATATATATACATCGATCGATCCGTTTATAAAAAAACATACGAGATTTTCCGAGGACATTCCGAGGAAAGTTTGAGATTCTCGATCGATCGATGGGATAGTCAAATCGATCGATCACATTGTTACGCTTTGGTCCATCTTAGTGATCGATCGATGCGTTTTTGGATATATATACATCGATCGATCCGTTTATAAAAAAACGTACGAGATTTTTCGAGGACATTCCGAGGAAAGTTTGAGATTCTCGATTGATCGATGGGATAGTCAAATCGATCGATCACATTGTTACGCTTTGGTCCATCTTAGTGATCGATCGATGCATTTTTGGATATATATACATCGATCGATCCGTTTATAAAAAAACGTACAAGATTTTCCGAGGACATTCCGGGGAATGCTTGAGATTCTTGATTGATCGATGGGATAATCTAATCGATCGATCACATTGTTACGCTTTGGTCCATCTTAGTGATCGATCGATGTGTTTTTGGATATATATACATCGATCGATCCGTTTATAAAAAAAATTGACGTATTGAAACCCCAAACACTAGTTCCTCGGAATTTCCTCGGAATATTCCGACGGAATTCCGAGGAAGAAGAGGGTTTCCTCGGAATTCCCTCGGAATAATCCGAGGAAATTCCGAGGAAATAGGGTTTTTAAACCGAAAACAACGTTTTGCGGTTTGAATAACACCTATATAACCCTTATTAAGTGTCTTACGTTCATTATGAAGTCAAAAATTTGTTCCTTACCGTATAATTAACACTTTTCCGATTGTATGAACGAAATCCCACAACATAAGAGAAACACTTATACCTTTTAATGAACGGTAAAGGGAATACTTTCAATTAGTTTTGAAATTTGTTATTTCATGGTTTATGCTCATCTATACAAAGAATCCTCAATGGTATGCATTACAATTGTATAAGAAATGAAATACGGCAAAAAAATTGATGTTTTGAAACCCCAAACACTAGTTCCTCGGTATTTCCTCGGAATATTCCGAGGAAATTCCGACGGATATTTTACTATCCGTCGGAATTTCCTCGGAATATTTTCATTTTACCGGGCAAATATTTCGCGAAAATTGAAATTAGAATTCCGACGGATAATGTCCGTCGGACCCTAGGTTTTATAACCACGAGCCCCTTCTTCTTCCCCATTTCTCTCTTCTTCCTCTGCGCGACTCCTCTCTTCTCTCCGGCGATTTCCCCCTGAAATCCGACGATATCTCCGGCGATCTCCCCCTTCTCTTACACAAATCATGTAAGGACCCTATCCCACTCTCTTAGGTTCTATTTGTTAGGTTTTTGTGTAGTTTTGATAGATTTTTGTTAGGGTGATTGGTTAGGATTGTGATTTGGTTGTATAATAGGTTTAGAATTGTGATTTGGTTGAATAATTTGTTTTGTTGAATTGATTTAGAATTTTTTTATAATTTTTTTTTTGTATTTATAAAATCGATTTTTGTATATAAAATCGATTTTTGTATTTTACAAAACGATTTTTCTATATAAATTCGATTTTTTGGATTTTACAAAATGTTTTTTGTATATAAATTCGATTTTTTGGACTTTACAAAACATTTTTAATATTTATAAAACTTTTTTTGTGATTAAAAACTATTATTTGGGATTTAAAAATATTTTTAATATATATATATATTATTAAAACTATTTTTTGTAATTATTAAACTATTTTTTATTTATTAAAACTATTTTTTGTTAATTAGAACTATTTTTATATATTTATTAAATATTTTTAATATCTATAAATCTTTTTTTGTGATTAAATTATTTGAGATTTTTTTTAAAAAAAAATAATTTATATATTTCTGTGTTTATTAAATATATTTTTTATACTTTTTTAATTTACATGTCTCATGATGATCAGACCCGGCCTCGACAGCGTCG
This sequence comes from Brassica napus, assembly GCF_020379485.1. Lineage (NCBI taxonomy): Eukaryota > Viridiplantae > Streptophyta > Magnoliopsida > Brassicales > Brassicaceae > Brassica > Brassica napus. The sequence continues at coordinate 5,805,924 of NC_063447.1, forward strand.
TGGTCGTGGTGGTACGGGGAGCCAGTCTCGGGATTCCATCCATTTTCAGGATTCCCCTTCGCCCCACAGCTCCAACCATACATCTCCCTCTGCTGCACCCGCTCCTGCTCCTCTCGCTCCCGCTGCTGCATCCGCTCCTGCTCCTCCGAGTCCTCCGGGAGTGATGAGTGTTGCGGAGTTGGTTCAACAGCCCGGTCGTGACCATCTTCCGTATCTCACTCCGTATCCACATGGACGGGGTCAAACATGGTAATTAAACATTTTTTTTCTTTAAATTTGGATTCATTATTAACCGTTTGTTCTTTTTATTAGGTTCAACCGATCCGGGAACGGGATCAGCGCATGGATCAACCGTATGATGTACTCGGCCCTCGACAGGGGACATCCGACTTTCACTCACTTCCCTACCGACAAGCAGGTTCTGTGGTTTCGTCAGTTTGCGGTAAGTATTCTAATTTTTACTTATATTTTAAATCTTTAATATAATTTTTCTACTAAATGTGTTTTTTTTCAGCAAGAGTTCAACTGGAATTCCGATGAGACGCTCTTTATCTATCACCACTTCGTCCATAAAGTTATGGACAACTATGGGAAGCAGATCCACGAGTGGAAGAAGAAGTGGGAAATCAATAAGGTTCGATTTAATATATTAAACAATTTTTTAATTTATTAAACAATTTTTTTTTTTTATTAAAAGGTCCCAAAGTCGATGAACGACACGGTCTGGAAGGAGTTGTGTGCGCATTGGGATAAGGAAGAGACGAAAGAAACTTCTTCCACCAACTCCACCAACCGCAGGAGCGACCGTAAAGGGAAGGGCATCTACAAGCATAACTTGGGTGCTCAACCTATTGCCACTCTGGGAGATCGCATGGTAAGTTCAACCGCTTTTTCTTCAATTATTTGAGTTTCAGAATTTTAATTTATTGTGCATTTCTTCTAATTTCTAATGTTTTTTTAATTTATGTTTTTTTCAAGGCGGAAGAAAATGATGCGAGCCGGTTGATGATCTCGCCCTAATGAGGAGGGCGTATACCAACAAGAAGACCGGCCAGATTGATGACGGTCTTGTGAGGGACGTGGTCGACCTGGTCCAAACTCAGGTGGTAGACGAAGTGTCTCAGCTTCAAACCGAGGATGACGCTTCGACGGCTTCGACCAACTTGTCCCGGTTTCGAATCAACGAAATCGTTGAATCCGTAAGTTTTTTTTTTTAAAAAGTTCAATTCATTTATTTCTTGGTTTAAATTTGTAAATTTGGCTATTTTCTATTCAGTCGGTTCCAAAGAAGAAGGGACGTTTGGTCGGTTTGGGTCGTCGCACCCGGTCGGTTCCTCCTTCTTCTGCACCACCGCCCTTTGTTGATCCAGAAGTACTTACGGCTCAGTTGAAGGACAAGGATGATCACATATCTTTGTTGGAGACCCAGATGGCGGCTCAACAGGCGGGCTATGAGGCACAGAGGAGGCTGAACCAGCAAATGATGGAGATGATGCAGAGGATGTACCCGAACGAGGTGTTCCCGGACGTGCCAGACCCGTAGTTTTTTTTTTCCAAAAATTCGGAATGTTTTATTTTTATTTGTGAAACTTTGAATATTAATTAATATGATTTCAATTTTAATTTTAATTTTATATTTTCGAATTTAAATTTCAAAAATTTTATTTTTTTAAAAAAATTAATATTTTTTACATTCCGAGGAAATTAATTATATTTTTTACTCGATCGATCGATGCGTTATTGGACATAAATCCATCGATCGATCTATTTATAAAAAAACGTTCGGAATATACCGAGGGACATCTTCCTCGGAATATACCGAGGGACATGTTCCTCGGAATATTCCGAGGAAGATTTCCCTTGGTATATTCCGATCGATCGATGGATATGTGTCCAAAAAAGCATCGACCGATGAGCTTCCGAGGAAATATCCCGACGAAGTTCTCCCTCTGTATATTCCGAGGAGATTTCCGACAAATTAGTGATCCTCGGAATTTCCTCGGAAATTTGTTTCCTCGGAATTCCGTCGGAAAATTCCGAGGGATTTCCGAGGAAAGAATAAATTCCGAGGAATTATTTCCGAGGATTTGTTTCGTCGGTATGTCGTCGGAATAACGTTATTCCGACGAAATTCCGACGATTTTTTCCCTCAGTATTCTTGCTGTTTTCTTGTAGCTTAGAGGATACATTTGAGATAAGTATTATTTGTTTTTTGGGAAATAGTCTCTTTGAACGTGACTGCACTAAACTTTTTTGGACGCTCGTGACTCGTGACGGGTTTACATTGGCTGTGAAATATAATGATTAATGCTGCTACTGTGATACACCAATGGAGTTTGTCCAAGCGTAGCATGTTCTGTAAGAGGTTTATATACTCCATCACCTTATCTCATTCTTCTCTTCTTTTTTTTGTTGTTGGTCGAATGAAATATCTTATCTATCTAAGATGAGTAATGTTTATAAATCCCAGCGAAAATGTGTTTTAATATGGCCAGTCGATGCCCATAAAACATAGTATTAAAAATAAATTTTGAAAGTAATCATTTTGAGTATTTAAATAGCATGTCTTTTGTAACAGTTAAAGTAAGGGTTACATCTCTCTGGTACCTTAAGAGCCAAATTAACTAAAATATTTTTCTAAGTAATAAAACTGACATTTTGGGGTTGGTCTAGCTAGTTAACTGTATAGATGTATTGATTTGTAATCATATTTTTCGTGCTTGGTTAGGATTCTCGTGTCCACAAATTTTAATTTCATCAGCATGTGAGTTTTGACGGTTCTTCCTTTATTATCAACTTATTTCATGGAGTCAGCGCCGGCCCTCCACCATGCTAGCTAAAACATTCGCAACAGGCCCCTAAATATTTTGAAAAAGATTACATATAAATAGGATCCTAAAAAAAAAAGTTTAGGTCTCCAAATTTATTAAAAAAAAAAATTTACATAGACACAGCAACAGAACTCCAAAATTTTGAGTACCGTCCCTGCATGGAGTATATGTTTTATTTTGGTATTGTTACGAAAGACAAAAGATAAGATGAGCCGTTTTCGTTGAATATATATAAAGATGTGGGGCCCGCTGCACTATTTGCACAGTGAATCCTACTTTTTCATGTCTATATAAACGAACGTTTGTGTTCGACGAAAGACACCATCTCTTCTCCTTCTTAATAACAAATTCTCTATTGTTATCAGTGTTATCTCCTATCTACGGGTATAAAATTTTCCCTTATTTAAATTCCTGCGATATAATAAAATTTCAGTTCTTTTTATAACACGTTATCAGCACGATCACTCTGCGATTCGGTAAAATTTATTTGTATCATTTATACCCTGTTATAATGGTCGGTATACCGCCTCTACTATTTTTTTATATATCATGTTATAATGGCCGGAATACCGCCTATATTATTTACTAGTAATTTAATTTATTTATTGGTCGGCAGAGCCGCCTCATATTCTGTTTATTATTTATTGGTCGGCCGAGCCGCCTCATATTCTGTTTATTATTTATTGGTCGGCTGAGCCGCCTTATATTCTGTTTATTATTAATTGGTCGGCCGAGCCGCCGTATAATTTATTTATTACTCTGCATTGATCGGCTGAGCCGTCGCATGATTTGTTGTCATAACATAAATATTTTATTGTCATATTTTTTTACTTTTATGAAATTTTATAGATTTGATTGACCGTTTAATACGATATTTTCAGACTAATTTTTGGTGCACTCGATTTAACCCCAACGGTCACAAAGAAATTTTTTCAAAAATTTTCCCTTTCTCCAACGGTTATGAACAGTGTTTTTCACCTATAAATACAACTCATTTTCACTCCATTTCATCATCCAAAACATTTCATCTTCTCTCAAAAATTTCAAATCGCTCTCCTCCGATTTTCCATTTCAAGAAAGATGATTCGCGCACTTTTGTTTTTATGTGCCATTTTTATTTGTGTTTCTATTTATGGTTTATTCGTTGGAGAATTTACTCCGAGTGAATTTAAGATGAATATCGGTTTAATTTTCTTTACATCGCTTCTCCTTGTAATTGCTTGTATGATTAATGTAAACGGTTTTTAAATTATGAAGTTCTAATAAAATTATTATTTTGTGTTTTAGAAATACAAATGGCAAACATCGAGAAACTCCAGTTCCCGGCTCTGAAAGTAACCGGCGAAAATTATGTCAGATGGGTCACAAATGTGAAACCTTATCTTGTAATAAAAAAGATAACCGAAGCGATAGAAGTCGGTAACAAATCGCCACCCGAGCATATAGCCGAAGCGATTATCTTCCTGAAGAAGCATTTAGATGAGAATCTAACTCACGACTATGGAGACGTTGAGGACCCAGCCGTACTATGGCAAGCCTTGAAAGATAGGTTCGATAATCAAAAGGAAATCAATCTCCCTCACGCTCTTGAAGAGTGGAAAACCCTGAGGTTTCAGGATTTCCAAAGGGTTAGAGATTACAATTCCACTATCTTGAGGATAGTTGCACAATTAAAATATTGTGGTAACCCTGTCACCGAAGCAGAAATGCTTGACAAGACATATAATACTTTCCACAAAGAACACAACGTCTTATCCCGAATTTACAGAAAATGTGGGTACACCAAATTTTCTGAATTGATGGTAACACTCATGTTGGCTGAAAAGAACGATGAGTTACTAATCAAAAACCATAATTCCCGACCTACGGGAGCCAAGGCATTTCCCGAAGTGAATGCTACGGCGGTAGAATATTCGGGAAGGAGAAACCAGACCAACCGAGGTCGTGGTCGGCGTTTCAACAACAAACGTGGAAAGCCTTACTATCCTAAAAGTATTAGATCTAACAAATGGGTTAGATCTGAACAACCTCCTAAAGGCAAAGAAACCGAAGAGGATACCACAAAGAAAAGTGAGACTGTATGTTACAGATGTGGATGTAAGGGACATTGGTCCCGTACCTGTCGTACTCCCCCACATTTGTGCAAGTTATATCAAGAGTCCATAAAAGGAAAGGCTAAAGAGGTGAACCTCACAGAAAATGTTGAAGGGACTTCATACCTTGAATCCTCCGACTTCGCTAATGAGCTGGACTAGATTACTCCTGAAGAGAATCGAAATGCCTATGATAAGAGTATTGAATAGTTTTCAGTATTACCATGTATAATTATTACATTTCTTGTTTTAAACAAATAATGATGTTTTAACATCACCTTAATGTATAATTATTGTGTTTTTCCTTATATGAATGAATTTTATGTTTCCTTTTATATTTATGACAATTTCAGAAATGGATCAGAATGGTAATGAAGCAAAATCCAAGAAACGGATTCGTGAAATATGCATACCAGATAGTGGAACAACGCACACTATTCTGAGACAAAAGAGATATTTCTCTGATATAAAACCAACAAGAATTGTCGTCAATACAATATCAGGTCCTGCAGACGTGATTGAAGGAACTGGTAAAGCAAACTTTACTTTACCGAATGGAACAAAATTTTCCATAAATAATGCTCTATATTCTCCAAGTTCTAAAAGGAATTTGTTGAGTTTTAAAGACATATATCTTCACGGATATGATACTCAGTCTGCAACTGAGGATGGAAAGAAATACATGTATGTAACTTCTGAGAAATGTGGCAGAAAACACATATTGGAAAAGTTTCCAGAGCTTCCTTCGGGGTTACATCATACTTATATCGATGAGATCGAATCAAATCTTGTAGTAGAACGGAACCCAGAAGAGTTCACGTTATGGCATGATCGCCTTGGCCACCCAGGAACTACAATGATGCGTAAAATCATAGAAAGTTCACATGGTCATCCACTGAAAATCCAGGAGATTTCTCAAGGGAATAAAATGACATGTGTTGCATGTTCTCTAGGAAAATTGATCGTAAGGCCATCGCCAACCAAAATCGATAAAGAATCACCAAAGTTCCTTGAAAGAATTCAAGGCGATATATGTGGACCTATACACCCACCTTGTGGACCATTCCACTATTTTATGGTATTAATTGACGCATCCAGTAGATGGTCACACGTTTGTCTATTATCATCTCGAAATGTGGCATTTGCGAGATTTCTAACTCAGATAATCAAACTGCGAGCACAGTTTCCTGATTATACTATTAAAAGAGTTAGACTAGACAACGCTGGTGAATTCACATCCCAAGCATTCAATGACTATTGTATGGTAATGGGAATTGAAGTTGAACATTCGGTTGCTCATGTTCATACGCAAAATGGTTTGGCTGAATCTTTAATTAAGCGTCTGCAATTGATTGCAAGACCATTGATCATGAGATCAAAACTTCCAACCTCTGTATGGGGACATGCCATTTTGCATGCAGAAGCACTCATTCGGATCAGACCGAGTGCATACCATAAGTATTCCCCACTACAGTTAGCGTTTGGTCGAGAACCAAACATTTCCCACTTTAGAATCTTTGGTTGTGCGGTATATGTGCCTGTAGCACCACCACAACGTACAAAGATGGGACCACAAAGAAGATTGGGAATATATGTTGGTTTTGATTCCCCATCAATTATAAGATACCTAGAACCACAGACTGGTGACGTCTTTACAGCACGTTTTGCTGATTGTCATTTTGACGAAAATGTATTCCCAGTTCTAGGGGGAGAAAACAAAAATGTTGGAAGTGATATAAAATGGAGTGTACCATCATTGTTATATCTTGATCCTCCTACTAAAGAGTCAGAACTAGAAGTTCGACGAATTATGCATTTACAGAGTATAGCTAACCAGCTACCTGATGCATTTGTAGATACCAAGACGGTAACTAAATCTCATATACCAGCTGCAAATGCTCCTGCTCGTATCAAAATGCCAAATGAACAAGAAAAGGAGGATGACACACGAGAGCCAAAAACACGCCTGAAGCGTGGTAGACCTGTTGGTTCTAAGGATAAGAATCCTAGGAAACAGAAGAAAGCTGAAATATATGATGCACCCAAAATAGCAGAAAATATTTTGGAAGAAATAAATGATAAGGATTCTGATGAATCAGAGCATCATGAATCAGAGCATCATGAATCGAAAGATAATCATGAGATTTCTATTAATTACATCCATAATAAAAGGATATGGAATAGAAATAAACAAAATGACCTTGATGATGCTTTCTCATATATTGTGTCAAGTGAAATAAATGAAGAAATCGATGATCCAGAACCAAAATCTGTCTATGAATGTCAAAAGAGACATGATTGGGAACAATGGAAAAATGCAATACAAGCTGAACTTGATTCGCTTAATAAACGAAAAGTATTTGGATCTATTGTGCTCACACCTGCAGATGTGAGACCAGTTGGGTACAAATGGGTTTTCGTTCGAAAGCGAAATGAGAAAAATGAGATTACGAGATACAAAGCTCGTCTAGTGGCTCAAGGTTTTTCTCAAAGACCTGGAATCGATTATGAAGAAACGTATTCTCCAGTTATGGATGCCATTACATTTAGATTCTTGATGAGTCTAGCAGCTGATAAAAATCTAGAGATGCGTCTCATGGATGTTGTTACAGCTTATCTATATGGATCATTAGATACTGATATCTACATGAAAGTTCCTGATGGATTTAAAATGCCAGAAGCATTAAGTTCCAAACCTAAAGATGTATGTGCAATAAAATTGCAAAGATCATTATATGGGTTAAAGCAATCTGGACGTATGTGGTATAATCGTCTCAGTGATCATTTAACAAAAGAAGGATATGTGAATGATCCTATATGCCCATGTGTTTTCATCAAGAAAACAATATCCGGATTTGTAATAATCGCGGTATATGTTGATGATCTTAACATCATCGGAACTCAAAAGGAAATACAAAAGGCATCAGACTATCTCAAAGGAGAATTTGAGATGAAAGATCTTGGACAGACACAGTATTGTCTTGGCCTACAAATAGAACATTCACAAAATGGTATATTTGTGCATCAATCCACATACACTAAAAGAGTGTTGAAACGATTTAACATGGATAAATCAACTCCTCTTAGCACCCCGATGGTCGTTAGGTCACTTAATATTGAAAGTGATCCATTTAGACCACCTGAGGAGAAAGAAGAGATACTTGGTCCAGAAGTACCATATCTAAGTGCAATTGGAGCGCTGATGTACCTTGCAAATTGTACACGGCCTGATATATCATTTGCTGTGAATCTTTTGGCAAGATTCAGCTCATCTCCAACTCGAAGACATTGGAATGGGATTAAACATGTTTTTCGTTACCTCCAAGGGACCATTGATTTGGGCTTATTTTATCCTAAAAGTTCAAAAGGTCAAATGGTTGGTTTTGCAGATGCAGGATATCTTTCAGATCCACACAAAGCCCGATCGCAAACAGGATACGTTTTTACGATCGGAGGCACTGCTATATCTTGGCGTTCCCAGAAACAAACGCTCGTGGCTACTTCTTCAAATCATGCTGAGATAATTGCACTCCATGAAGCAAGTAGAGAATGTGTATGGCTGAGATCAATGAGCCGACACATCTGTTCAAGCAGCGGGATTGGCGAAAATACGGAGCCAACTATTCTATATGAAGATAACGCGGCATGTGTTGCTCAAACGAAGGAAGGATATATCAAAAGCGATAGAACGAAGCATATTCATCCGAAGTTCTTCTCATACACTCAAGAGCTCGTGAAAGGAAAGAGATTGAAGTAAGATATGTCCAATCATGCGACAATGAAGCTGACCTCTTCACAAAATCACTCCCTACCTCGGTATTCAGAAAACACATCCATAACATTGGGATGCGCCATCAGAAGGATCTATGACTGTTCATTCGAGGGGGAGCTTACGTAGTTGTACTCTTTTTACCTTACTATGGTTTTTCCCATTGGGTTTTCCTGGAAAGGTTTTTAACGAGGCAACAAAGACGTTAAGCGAGAGCGGATAGTGACACCGGCCCCCAAGGGGGAGTGTTACGAAAGACAAAAGATAAGATGAGCCGTTTTCGTTGAATATATATAAAGATGTGGGGCCCGCTGCACTATTTGCACAGTGAATCCTACTTTTTCATGTCTATATAAACGAACGTTTGTGTTCGACGAAAGACACCATCTCTTCTCCTTCTTAATAACAAATTCTCTATTGTTATCAGTGTTATCTCCTATCTACGGGTATAAAATTTTCCCTTATTTAAATTCCTGCGATATAATAAAATTTCAGTTCTTTTTATAACAGGTATATCCACATATTATATATATGTATGCGACAACTGGTGTAGAGAAACCGTTGGTTTCAAGAGTTATATGATCATACGCTAAAAGCTGGGAGATATATGTGACGAAACTTGGAAGAATATATGAATAATTGACAAGTGGTTGGACCCATTTTGAAAGACTTTTTTGTTATATAAATCATAATTTTGGCTCTTATTTCGCTATAAGAGATGATGTAAGACAAAATTGACCAGCTGCTTGTAATAACTGGAAGTGTAATTATATATGAAATGATTCGATTTACACATAATATTCCTACTATAAATCGAGGACGCATACCACCATTTTTTTTGTGTTTGGGTTATTATTATCACAGTATATATCATATATAATCGTTAAACTTCAGTTTTAACCATAACTAGATTTTGATCCGTGAATCCGCACGGATGTATTTTTTAAAAAAATATGATGCTATTTGTTTATTATGTCACTATTTAGAGTTGGACAAAAAATTTGAATTCGAAGAACCGAACCGATCCCAATCCGAATAAGTAGTACCAAATCCGAACCGAAATTGATTAAATATCATATCCGAACTGAAATATTTTGGGTATCTAAAATATATTTATATACTTATATATTAATTATTTTTAGATTTAATATATATATAAACATCCAGAATATATATGATACATTTAAGTTCTTTTAAATACTTGAAAATATATACAAATAATCAAACGTAAATATCTAAAATAGTTAAAATATACTCAAAACTCCAAAAATACTTAAATAATTATCAATTCTCTATCCAAATATTTAAATCAAACCAATTTATATGTTAGGTTAGGTACTCTGACATATGTTATTCAAATTTATATGTAATATATTATATTGTTTATAGATTTTTTAAAAATTAAAGCATATAATAAATTTTAAAATAATTTAAATTGGTTATCTAAATCCGAACGGAATCCTCAAAGATCTGAACCGAATACGAAATCCCAAACAGGCCCGAAAACGAACTCGAACGCCCACCCCTAATCACTATTATATATCATATATGTGTCATCATAGGTTACAAAAATATGTGTTATCATATAATTAATCGTATTTTATATGTTCCATCAAATAAGTAATCTTATAATTAATAATATTTTATACGTACAGTCATATAAATAATCACATATATTATATTTTTAAATTTTAAGAAATATAAAAACCATAATTTAAGTTGGTGTTTGAAATTGGGCTTTGTATTGTATTTTTCTTATATATATTGAAAACATTTTTATAATGGTTATTGGAAAATATGTTAGTAAAAATCAAATTTCGAATATATGTATATTTTTGAATGAATTTTTGATATAAATCAATTTTAAATTATTACTAGATTTTGATCCACGCGCCAGCGCGGTTGTATTTTTTAAAAAATATGCTGCTATTTGTTTTGTATGTCACTATTTAGGGTTAGGCAAAAAACTCGAATTCGAAGAACCAAGCCGATCCCAATCCGAATAAATAGTACCAATTCCGAACTGAAATTGATTAATATCCGAATTATTCAAAATTTTGGTATTTGAAGAACTGAAACCTAATCCGATCCGAACCGAAGTATTTTGGGTATCCAAAATAGATTTATATACTTATATATATTAATTATTTTTAGATTTAATATATATATATAAAAACATCCAGAATATATATGATACTTTTAAGTTCGTTTGAATAAAACGTAAATATCTAAAATAGTTAAAATATACGCAAAACTCCAAAAATACTTAAATAATTATTAATTCTCTATCCAAATATTTAAACCAAACCAATTTATATGTTAAGTTAGGTACTCTAACATATGTTATTCAAATTTATATGTAATATATTCTATTGTTTATAGATTTTTTAAAAATTAAAGAATATAATAAATTTTAAATTTTTAAAAATAATTTAGATTGGTTATCCAAATCCGAACCGAATCTTCAAAGATATGAACCGAACACAAAATCCCTAACAGACCCGAAAACGAACCTGAACGCCCACACCCCTAATCACTATTATATATATTCTATATGTGTCATCATAGGTTACAAAAATATGTGTTATTTTATAATTAATCGTATTTTATACGTACCATCAAATAAGTAATCTTATAATCCCTGTTCGGAAACTCGCTAGGCGTTATACGCACGCTCGGGTCGGGCCTAGTGCTTAATGAATAAAACGGAGATTAATCGCAGATTAATCGGCGCCTAGTTTTATATATTAATGGTAGTTTGCATAGGAATACAAGCGAGTTAGTGTGGTCCTGTGGCTGAATACATCTGTTGTGCCTATCCCATCTCAAGTTTGATTAGCATAAGATTCAATTTTGCTCTTTATTTTTTGGCGAGTGGCATAATGGTAATTTAATCTTCTTCTTCATCTGAATCTCTTTAAGGGTTTAGCGATTACTGCAATTTTTTTCAGCGGCAGCCACTAATATCTTTCACATAATAATTCAATATCTTATGTTAAAGAGTTATTTACACCTCAAACATGTAGATCTGACATATACCAATGGATTTTGACCTCCAAAAGAACAAAAAGCTAAGTTTTTTAAACGGCTCCGTGGATTTAAGCGATTTTAGCATAATCGCAACAGTGAGAGAACGTAGAGCGTTTAACCGCCGCAAACGCGGCTGCGTCACCCGCGTTTTAGAACATGGCTTATAATCAATAATATTTTATATGTACAATCATATAAATAATCACATATATTATATTTTTAAATTTCAATGTGAAATATAAAAACCGTAATTTAAGTTGGTGTTTGAAATTGGGCTTTGTATTGTATTTTTCTTATATATATTGAAAATATTTTTATAATGGTTATTGGAAAATATGTTTGTAAAAATCAAATTTTGAATATACGTATATTTTTCAATGAATTTTTGATATAAATCAATTTTAAATTATTATTTTGATTTGAATATGTATATCAAGTAACATAAACCCATTACTTTTTAATATAATGTAATGGACTTCCAATTTTTTTAATAACATAAGCTCATTACTTTTTATTCTAACTAACTGTTATCCATGTTTCCAAACAACAATAATTTTATTTTAACTGTTATCTATGTTGCCAAACAAAAGGTTAAAGTACTTCTACTTTAATAAGATATATTTTGATTTGAATATGTATATCAAGTAAAATAAGTCAATTACTTTTTAATATAATGTAATGGACTTCTAATTTTTTTAATAGCATAAGCCCATTACTTTTTTTCCCCTAACTTACTGCTATCCATGTTTCCAAACAGCATAGTTTTTTTTAACTACTATATATGTTGTCAAACAAAAGCTTAAAATACTTCTATTTTAATAAGATAGATTAATTGACGTAAACTCATTCTCTAACGAAGAGTTGTATTTGATCATTCTATCACAAATATGTTTGTTTGTTTGTTTGCTAAGTTCTATCTACCAAAAAAAAAAGTTATATCTACAGCAAACTTTTCATTGCTACGTTATCTTTGTTTTTTTTGGGGGGTAGTAGCGTGAGCCTCTAGCTCTAATTACTACGTAGAGCCGTGAAGTTTGTTTTTGGGTAAATACCGAGTCTTCAAGTTTGGAACCTGTCTATCTATAGCTCCATGTTCGACTCTCTACATGTGCCCTAACTAGATACGTGTCCTAGTTTTACAAGTGTGTTTACTTTCTCTCTCGTGAATTAAATCCATAGAGGTCAATTGAAATTGGATTGTACCCATAAAAAGATTGTAGCCATATATTCTTGTCATGACAATGTCCTTCTCCTTTTAGTGGTTATCCTAATAACTTAAAAGAATATGCGCTTTCTCAACCGACTATTTTGGACGAGCTTCATTTGAACATCACCCGTGATAATATTTTTAAAATTGAACAGAACCCATAAGATTTTTGAGGCGATATTACGTCGTGTTCGAATATATGACTACGTTCAATTTATGTATGTGTTGTATATATAATCAAAGGTTGATATGGGTCATACGTAAAGATAAAGGTCCATTGCAATATTTGTGCTTCTTTTGTATTGACGCCATATATCATTTCATAGGTCTGCATTTCAATCTCATTCTACTATATATTGGAAAACACATACGTGGATTAATCTCATGCAATAAAGAAAAAAATGTACTAGTTATTAGACATTAATAAGTGATGGACTTAACTCACACCCAAAAGCTAGCACAAGAGTGGAGATTGTCACATCAGATATATATTGCCTAAGGAACCTCATCACCACCGATGTGGGATGTTAATAGCCCCTCTCGAGATGTGGGTGGGAAACGGTCCAATGGAAACAACCCAAGCCCAAGCCAAACATCTCGGACATACCACAGCAATATGGACCACTTGTACAGGCTATATAGGTAAGAAACTTTTTATGTGGGAAATCATATGTTGGGCTTTCATCATGAACTCTGATACCATATTAGTGATGGACCTAACTCACACATAAAAGCTAGCTCAAAAGTGGAAGATTGTCACATCATATATATATTGCTCAAGGAACCGCAACACCACCGATTTGGGATGTTAGTATCACTTCTTATCATTTACCCGAAATGCTAAGAAATAAAAGTTCCATTTCCGACCATTTTGAAGTTTATTTGTTCACGTAATTATTAAAAAAAACTACCAAAGGCTTTTCTATCTTTCACCACACACTTATGGGTTTATTAAAAGGGTCATTTTGCTGAATATTCATAGGAAGCCCATTAATGAAGAATATAGCCATGTAATAGTATCGTTGGTGGAATGGGACAATTACGCACACGTTTTCCCGTTTCGCTCCCTGGTCGCGCGTGAAGCGTGAGATTGGAGGAGGAACTATAAACCCATGTGTTTTATTTTTTTTGTACCAAACCTATGCCATAGACTTAGCCTGTCTAATCTCTAACATAACACTAAACACAAATAATTAGAAATTAAGCCTTTTCCACCCGGTGCTATACTACGGAGCATTTATAGTATGGGTATTAATATTACTTGTGCTATTCTTCTCTAATAAAAATAGAGAGAAACTATCAGAGGGTGTGTGCAATTGGTGTAGTATAATTTGAAAGTCAATAATATTTTACGCTTTCGGTTCAGGGTGTGTGTAATTGGTGTAGTGGATATGAAACATATCGGTTGCATCGTTGTTTCTCGAATGTGGCTTACACTTTGGTGTGAATCATGTCCTATAAGAAACTGAAAAGCTTGATGATGCAACACCATTTATTGTCGGCCTACTTGGTGCCCAAATGGGTAAAGTTTGGGATCCAGCATGAGAACGATGTAAGAGGGGGATAAAGTTCGAACTATGGAAGGTGGGTGTTGGAGGGTAGAGATGTGAGGAATGCCACTTACTTGACATTTCCATACTATATGCGGCGTAGTATAGAATCATACTGTTAACTTAGGAGGCATCCGTTGCATTGGTCTTTAACTATTAACACATTACGGTCTACACGGAAAGCTCTTAATTCCTCGAGGATCTGATTATAGCACCATTCGCCGATGGGACAGACAGCCCCTTAATGCAAGCATTAGACCATAAAAATGAAAGATCCAAATGAAAGAAGGTAAGATGATTCAGTTGAAAAACATAGACGCTGCGTGGGAACCCCGAAACTTAGGGAGCCCAAAGTAACAATTTTGGTGCCGCAAATTATATAAGTAAAACAACAGACGAAAGTAACTAATACATAGACCCAATAATTTTAGAATTACGCTAGTTTGTCTGGGTTAAAAGCTATGAATGCAGCAACTGCATATGACTTCGGCGCAACCGCTAATGAATCATCCGTCAAGTTCCGCAGTTAAGCCCAGTCACTACAGCGAAGTCCCCTATTGCATACCTTATTGGCTTTCCCGCAAACCGACACCATAGTTCATACTTCTTCCGGGTAACCAACTGACGGAAAAACAACTGGTGTGCAAACATAACTGAAAAGGTATATCCCCCCCCCCATTAGCATTATCAGCCGGAATTGCGATTCTGCTAACATCTCCTGCTGTGCATCAGATAGTGCTTCTTTGATAACGTCTATCTACCTTAAACTGAAGTAATTATTAATTCTTTTACGTCTGCTTGGTTGTACCCTGTCTGATACAACTGTTCCGGCAAACCAAATTCTTCCATCCTACAAAAAAAAAATACAGTTCTCAGTTCTGCAACATTGCTATAGACTAAATATGTCCAAACCCACACTACGAAACCTACATTATATAATACAACAGCAACAACCATCAGCGTCTTCAAACATCCTCTTCATACTATACTAGATTTCTATATGGTATATTTTATCCGACTTCACCATTTCAATCTCTTAAAACTATACCACTACAACTATTGTATCCATTTCAAGGTAACACTAATCCAACACATACTATACAATTTTCGAGTATAGAATAGTATAGTACTCACTGAAAACAGGTCCCATACATACCTTTCTTCTTCGCAAATTCCCTCTTGCGCCGGCGTCCGGTACGCCCCGTCGAACTGATTCTACAGCTTACTCTGCAATATCATCTGGTTTCCCAAATATTTTGGACAACAAAAGATTTCGTGTTACTCAGCCCTCAAAAACCCGGTTCATATTTGTTATTGAAATCGGATTTACCTTTCCTCGCCGCTTTTGTCTCCACGCCGTCTTCTCCGTGGAAACCCTAACACTTGAAATCCATATGTCGGCGCCTCCGCTTCTCCTTTCAACCACCGTTTCCTGTTTTTGTAGCCGTCAGAATTGAGGTATACTTCCGAAAATCCCTAAATAATATTTTGCCTCTCTCATGAGAAAACCTATTCTTAACAAAATGATTGCGACCTCTCGTTTTTCCTGAATATAAAAAAATATTGTTCTCACCCTTCTACGCGCATGTAAGGGTATTTTGTCCACATTTGCTATAATATGTAACATATCATATCATGCTTTTACCTTTGGTTAGTGTCTCAATATAAATCGTACTATGTATATGCGTCCAAATTTCCCTTATTAAAACAAGCAATATCACATAACCTACCAGTTATAATTTCTAATCAAAGAACATGAGTTTACCAATCATGCTTCTCCAATATAAATGTATTTCTCACTTATTACTCCATCGTCATTTTGTATACCTAAAAATCAAAATCGCATCTTTCGTTTACAATGTTATATGCTTATATACACATGTGCTGCTGTTGCTGTGTATGCATACTTGAGTCTAAATGTAAATGTCTATATAATTATCCCTGAAAATGATATGTCGTTGGTTACAAATGAGATTATAATTCAAATTACATACTAAAATTTAAACACAGAAAAATACAAAATGAAATCTTATAATTTGAATAAAATATTGGAGTTGGTGGACCTAGATGCTAAGAAGAGTGCACATGCACATATGACCAATGATTCCCCACAAATAATCAGACATCTGAGACCCTAATAGCATCAAACCACGTGCCTTCCTTCCGTTGCATTTGTTTTATTTGTTTCATATTCTTCATTAACGAGAAACCTAACGATCGAATATGAAAATAATTAGAAATTGAAAGAAATTAGTAAATCTGAGAGGGAAATTCAATTTTCCTTAAGATAAGTGTTGGGACTTGGAACAATGGCTTTGAGCCTTTGACCAAACCTCATGCACTATTCATTGTGTTAAATAAGTTTTTTTGTAGGGAAAACAAAAATAAATTCATACTCTACTCTCCTCTCTCTCTGTTCATAAAAGATCTATATTCTATATTTTTCACACATTTTAATAAAATACATTAAATTTGCATAATTTTTTGTGTTTATTTTTTTCCAATAACTTTAAGCTAATAAAAAATCAATTAGTGTAGTTAAGTTTTTTGAAGTTTGCAATTAGTTAATAAAACATGCATTGAAAAAAATAAAAAAATGATTTTTTTAAACAAATTTTTTCTCTAGAATATATAACTTTAAGTAACGGAAGGAGTATTATCTTAGAAAATGTGAGATTTTTTATTTGTACATATTTTTTTAAAGCTCGATCACCAATGAAATATTTCAGTCTCCTGTGCATGCTTTCTAATTAATTATTGGATTTCTCATGTATTTTTAGCCCATCAAATGGGATTGTTTTAATCACAAATGTAATTTACATCGTACTGTTTTTTCTGAATGAGTTATATTGAAATCAACCGGTGTACTACATGGGAAGAATATTGTTTTATTTCGAGTCATAACATTAAAAATGTCAAATTTGATCCATCTGAATCCATCAATAATGATCATTGGCTTCTTAAAAGGCCAATGAAATGTTTGATGTTTAAATATACTTGGCAGTGGGCACGTTAATTATCTGGAGAATCTCGATAAGGGCACACATATTCATTAGCATATCAGTCTAAAGAAATCGAACTGGCCATAATCAATATAATTTTATCATGTTAGATTATTAATCTATGGCAATTGGATTGGCCATATAGTCTATTTTTTATACAGTAGATACATTATCATGTTAGATCTATAGACTGGAACGTAGCTAATACATTGAGTTTTTCACATCTTTACACTTTATTTAAAGAAAACCATATCTAACATTCAACAATGCGACTGCCTCCAGTTAATAATTAGTTAATTACTTTATATTTTTAACCGGCAAACATAAATAATCAATAACTTATACTACATTTTGTAATAAATACTAACTAGATTTTGACCCGCGATTTCTAATCGCGGGATTATTTTCTAAAAAAACTTTAATTTTTGATATTTTATTTTTTGTTGTGTTAATATTTTTATTTTTGGCACATATATACTATAAATTATATTAAATTTTAACCCATTCTAAAGATATACTATGTAAAAAATATATTAATTATTCTCATATTTTTTTAATTTTGGTATATATATGTTTTCGATGCCATGAATATTATAATAATTTATTTTATATAATATTATGTAATTTATATAATGAAAATAAATTTTTCTAACCCAATAAATTTTCATGTTTATCAATTATTCCAATTACTTCATTTTTATCGAACTGTATTTCAAAATACTAAACAACCGATTTTTTTGAAATATCAATACTATGAAAATAGTAATCATTTTATTTATATAAAATTTATATGGTTTAATTTCCAACTGATTTTATATTATAACCTGAAAAGAAAAATTCATGCTGTAAAATGAGATATGTTAGTGTAAATAAATCCATAAATGATTTAATGTTAAAAACACCTACCTAATAGCAATAATTATTTGCTTATTTATAAACGAACTAAACACTTATTATTTACAAATAATCTAAACAAACTTGTATATTATGTAAACAAAATTATTTTCAAAAGATTTATTTCCTTATTAAATGAGTGAAATTAATTGAAAAGATCTTTAAAATAAGCAATGGCATGACAATGTAAATAAATTGAAAACTAATGGCAGAATCCTATTAGGGATTTTGCTTTAATAGTATAGATCAGCCCTTTTGTTCATAAGTCGATTTCAAATGGATGAGAACATCAAACTTTTGATATTTCACGAAAGAATAAGTTAATCATTTTGACTCAAAGCTACAACGATTGTAGTGTAGCATAAAATAACTGAATGAACCGGTCGTACACTCAATGACAAACAACATATACAACTAATTATCACGCCATATATATTAAAACATATTTATGTTATTGTACTTAGAAGTATATGCGAATTTCAACTAAAGAATGAGAATACGTGGATTAGTCAGAGATTTAAAAGTCAAGAACGATCCATTATACAATCTTTACAATGACATGCATCAATATACATATTACATGTAAACATTTTTAGAGTTACACATACAGAGCGCATCCACGAAAACCTATAACCTTTCACATAGACAAAAAGTTGTACGTTTTCAGAGACAGTGGTTAGGAGATACACTTACCTTTGCATCTGAACAAAGTTTTCAGAGATAGTGGTCAGAAGATACACTTAACTTTGCATCTGAACAAAGCTTCGACTACTATGTCTTTTCAAATGAAAGGCACACTACAAGAAAACATCGGTATTCTGACGGACATTCCGACGGAAAATGAAATCTTCGGAATTTCCTCGGAATATACCGACGGAATTCCGAGGAAACATCAATCCGTCGGAATATTACGAGGAAATTCCGACGAACTAGTGATCGATCGATGCGTTTTTGGACATATACCCATCGATCGATCACATTGTTACGCTTTGGTCCATCATAGTGATCGATCGATGCGTTTTTGGACATAAATACATCGATCGATCCGTTTATAAAAAAACATTCGAGATTTTGAAACCCCAAACACTAGTTCCTCAGAATTTCCTCGGAATATTCCGAGGAAATTCCGAGGAACACTTGATATCCTTGATCGATCGATGGGATAATCTCATCGATCGATCACATTGTTACGCTTTGGTCCATCATAGTGATCGATCGATGCATTTTTGGACATAAATACATCGATCGATCCGTTTATAAAAAAACATTCAAGATTTTGAAACCCCAAACACTAGTTCCTCAGAATTTCCTCGGAATATTCCGAGGAAATTCTGATGAACACTTGATATCCTTGATCGATCGATGGGATAATCTCATCGATCGATCACATTGTTACGCTTTGGTCCATCTTAGTGATCGATCGATGCGTTTTTGGACATAAATACATCGATCGATCCGTTTATAAAAAAACATTCGAGATTTTGAAACCCCAAACACTAGTTCCTCAGAATTTCCTCGGAATATTCCGAGGAAATTCTGAGGAAGAAAAGGGTTTCCTCGGAATTCCCTCGGAATATTCCGAGGAAATAGGTTTTTAAACCGAAAACAACGTTTTGCGGTTTGAATAACACCTATATAACCCTTATTAAGTGTCTTACGTTCATTATGAAGTCAAAAATTTGTTCATTACCCTATAATAAACACTTTTCCGATTGTATGAACGAAATCCCCACAACATAAGAGAAACACTTATACACTTTAATGAACGGTATAGGGAATACTTACAATTCGTTTTGAAATTTGTTATTTCATGGTTTATGCTCATCTATACAAAGAATCTTCAATGGTATGCATTACAATTGTATAAGAAATGAAATACGACAAAAAAAAATTGATGTTTTGAAACCCCAAACACTAGTTCCTCGGTATTTCCTCGGAATATTCCGAGGAAATTCTGAGGAACAATATAAATTAATAGAAATACATGCACAGGATATTCTTTTTCCTCGAATTAATGAAAATATTCCGAGGAAATTCCGACGGATATTTAAGTGGCCGTCGGAATTTTCTCGGAATATTTTCATTTAACCGGGCAAACAAGCCGCCAAATATTTTGCGAAAATTGAAATTGAAAATACTGAGGGAATTCCGACGGAAAATATCCGTCAGACCCAAGGTTTTATAAACTCGAACCGCATCTTCTTCCCTATTTCTCTCTTCTTCCCCATTTCTCTCTTCTTCCTCTCCGGCGATCTCTCTCTCCTTCCGGCGTTCTCCACCTTCTCTCGCGACGATCTCTCCGGCGAATCCTTTCCATTCCTTTACAAATCATGTAAGGACCTTATCCCACTCTCTTAGGTCCTATTTGTTAGGTTTTTAAGTAGATTTGATGATTTTAGAAGTTTTTTGATAGATTTTTGTTAGGGTGATTGGGTAGAATTGTGATTTGTTGTGTAATAGGTTTAGAATTGTGATTTGGTTGTGTTGAATTGATTTAGAATTTTTTTTTATAAATTGTTTATTATTTTGTATTTACAAAACATTTATATAAATTCGATTTTACAAAACGTTTTTGTATATAAATTCGATTTTTGGATTTATAAAAGATGATTTCATATTTATAAAAATATTTATATTTATTAAAACTAATTTTGTATTTATAAAACATTTTTTTGATTTATAAACACTATTTTTTTTATTTTTGTATTTATAAAAACTATTTTTAAATATACAAAACGTTCTTTGTATATAAATTCGTTTTTTGGATTTATAAAAGATGATTTCATATTTTAAAATTAATTTTGTATTTATAAAACATTTTTTGATTTATAAACACTATTTTATTATTTTTTGTATTTATAAATACTATTTTGTATTTATAAAAAGATGATTTCATATCTATAAAAATATTTATATTTATTAAAACTAATTATGTATTTATAAAACATTTTTTATTTATAAACACTATTTTATTATTTTTTGTATTTATAAAAACTATTTTGTATTTATAAAAAGATGATTTCATATTTATAAAAATATTTATATTTATTAAAACTAATTTTGTATTTATAAAACATTTTTTTATTTATAAAAACTATTTTTTTATTTTTTGTATTTTAAATATGTTTTCTATTTCAATTTTAATTTTATATTTTTGAATTTCAATTTAAAAAAATAAATTTATAATTTTTTTTTGAATTTTGGAAATATTCCGAGGAAGTGTATCCCTCGGAATATTCCGACGACATATTCCTCGGAATATTCCGAGGAATTTCCGACGAAAAAAGTCCTCGGAATATTCCGAGGAAATTCATTTCCTCGGAATTCCGTCGGAAATTTCCGAGGGATTTCCGAGGAAAGATGAATTTCCGAGGAGTTATTTCCGAGGACTTTTTTCGTCGGTATGTCGTCGGAATAGCGTTATTCCGACAACATACCGACGATTTTTTCCCTCAGTATGCCGCTGTTTTCTTGTAGTGGCACATAAATCAACATTTAACTAGCGCTCAGAGACCTCGACATTACGTTAACTTTTGACACTGAAAAATCGTGTATTTTTTCCGTTTTACGTATTAGAACTTGTAATTAAGTTTATTTGTTGCGAGTTTTTTGATTAGTAGAGGAAGAATACAAAGTTTAATGTATATGCATGGTCAAAGAACATCCATTAGTTTCCTTTTAATTGGAGAGCATCATACTATATTGCGATAGTGATTTTAAATAACTGACATTTTAAAGCTTGAATGCAGTTAATTAGTTATTATATTAGTCAACACAGAATTTAATTACTCTGAAGTTAACTTCATAATTTTCAAAAATTTATTGAAATACATTTTTTTTAAATGGTTTACCACAGTATTTCAGGTGGTATTTACTAAGGTGTGTATTAAATATCAAAATGAAAGCAAATATGAACGAATGTTATCATATTGAATAACCAAAAATTAGCTTTTATGTTATTTATGTATTAATTTATTTTTTTTACAGGTTTGCAGGACACCATCTCACAAGTCATTACTGATAATTAAAATACAACTTTACGTACTGAACGTAAAATGTTTTCATCCTAATTTGCTAAGGATTATATATGAATATCATGAGATTCATGAACATATAGGAATAATATAATGGAAAATAACAAAAATCTTGTAGTCAAGAGAAATATCTTCAAAGCTACTTTATTCTACAGGAATTAATAGATAGTTTCTATGTGAATTTGAAAGATTTACATTCTATTTAATTTCATTGATTTTTTCTTAACAAGACTATAAATATATTTTCTAAATAGGTTGAGAGAAAGAAAAGTTCCGAATCAAAAAAATATATTTATATTTGTATTTTCCAATTTAAAATGGCTGATAAATATTTAACTGGAAAATAATTTTGTATTATTTTACATCCCTGTAGTTAATCATTTCCCTCTAATGTGGACCATAATACAAAATCTCTTATATATAAAAGGAGAAGCATTGTATTAAATGCATTCACATTAAAATGGACACGTGACAGTCTCACAATGATTTGATAATAAATATGCTAACGCGTTCACACTATATTCATAAATGTGTTCACACTATATATTTTGCGCATCTTTTAATATAAAACTCACATGCATGGTTTTAATAAAACTCTGAATTTTTTTGATTCGAATCAAAAATTCGATCCATTATCCATTTTGATTCGATTCATTACCCGTTTTGATTTGAATAAAAAAATCTTAATATTCGTAACTCTACGAAACAAATCAAATATTAAAATACAATATCCAAAAACAAGCAAATCACAAATACCAATATTTTTAAGAATGAATATATAATTCGATCTGTTATATGCATATATATATATATATATGTAAAGAATTATACATATACATTATATATATATTATAGTTTATATAAGTCTTACAACATTTTTATGAACTAAATTTATTATATTAGGCACTATATATATATTTATGTCAATATCACTAACGTTTAATTATATACCATATAAAATAAATAAAATGATTATTTTGATTTATGTACTAAAAACATGATTGTAAATTAACAAAAGGTATTGGTTTTGATCCTGGCAATCTCAAAATACACTTTTTAAATAATTTAGTTTTAATATTTATTTCAAAAAATCTTTTAATGAAATATCATGAAAATATTTCAATCACCTTCTTTTGAGTTTGTTCGAAGAGTGAGAGATTTGATCATTTGTCTAATATTTGTTTCTTCATAACCCAATACAGCTATTATAATTTTTCCGAACAGAACTTATGATCTTAGTACGTTGGGGTTTGATTATCATATGAACCCAACTATGATTCAATGATATCCAAAATTAGTGTAATATGTTAATGTTTCACTACAAGAAAACATATTTTTTACTAGGACAGTATTCGTTGTAAATTCGTCGTAAACGGGGTGTTACGACGAATTAACGTCGAAAAACGTTTCGTTGTTAAACGTCCGTCGTAACGGAGGTTTCGTCGTAAATGACTCGTTTCGTTTACGACGAAATATATTCCTCGTAAAGCGCAGGGAAAGGATTCGTCGTAAACGACACGTAATTATTTCGATGTAAAGCACACGTAAATACTTTCGTTGTAAATCACTCGTAAACATTTCGATGTAAAACCCTCGTAAATATTTCGATGTTAATCACTCGTAAACATTCGATGTAAACTCCATGTAATGTTTACGAGGAGTTTACATCGTTTCTTATTATATTATTATTAATTAGTATATAATAGATTTTAATTTATATTTAATATTCAGAATTTAAAATAATTTAAATTTTAAAACGAAATATGAAATTGGAAAACATATTTTAAAAAGTCATACAATAATATTTAAATTCATAATACAAACAGAAAAATAAAAAAAACTACATATTCTCGAAGTAGTTGGTGGGGTTGCTCGGCTGTTGACGGGTTGGATCGGACTCTTGGGGATCTCGTGGTGGCATTCCAAGAGCGGCTCGTCTCTCACTCAACATTCTCTGCATAACCGGGTTTCCCACGGCCATCACGTCTAGCAAATCCTCAAGAGAGTCTAAACGAACCTGCTGGCTATCCATTCGAGCCTTCATCTGAGCAGTCTCTTCATCCCGTCTCGAAGTGTATGACGAAGTTGCCCTTGCAACTTCGTTAACAGAGCCTATACCGACTATCCGTCCCTTTTTTTAGGAGCCACCTATAAAATCAAAACATATATTAATATAGTTAATTATGTTAAAATATTTAAAATAATGTAAACAAAAAATTTAAGTTGTACCTCTTCGAAGATTCTGTCAACTTCTTCGGTGGACAATGTGACTGGTAATCCATCGGGCGACTCCTGGATTAGTTGCGTCTCATGTTCTTCAATCCGACCAGCCACTGTTTGGAAGAGTTTCTCAGATGCAGGATCCACAAAAACTCCGTCGGATGTGGCGTGAGTCATCTTGAATAGGTCAGACAGAGAAGGTAAGACTCCCGTCTTCTCGAACTACAAAAAAAAAAAATATATTATAAATTATATAAATTGAATATTTTAAAATATATATTTAAAACAAAACTTATAGCTTCTAGACGGACTCCTGCATGAGGTTTTTGTCCGGTTCTGTGAAGCATGGGCAAATGACCATCTTTATCCTTCGTCCTTCGAGAAGCCGAGCACGAATTGGCCTTTTTGATCGAAGAGGAGTGCTCCCAATAGGCGATGAGGCCATCACACACATCCGTCGTGAGCTCAGTGGGCTTTCCCTCATACCCGTAGATCTCCCACTTGTCCTTCCAATCAGAGACTGTGTTGCAGAGGCGTATCTTTGCCTTTGCAACGAATTCCGCCTTCACTCTTTCGGTGATTCCCAAAGACCAATGCCACTTTTGCTGAAACATAAAATTTTGAAAAAATTACAATTAATAATAAATATTAAAAAATATATATATATATAATAAATATATATATATATATATATATATATATATATATTTAAAGTGAAAATTTAATTAAATTTAAAAATCTTACCGCAAAACATTTAAACCACGTGATCTTAACGTGATTTGGTGTCTTGCTCCAGTTCGGGTATGCCCCGTCGTAGTAACCCTTAATCGTCGCCGAAACGCTCCGGCTAACACGGTTGTTAGCCCCAAACCTGAAAAAAAAACAATTTAACCGTTAGAAAATAAAAATTAATTAAATTTTAATGTAATAAAAATTAATAACTTACCAATAAGTTCCTCGGGGTCTATCGGGGTCTAGAACATCCAAACCCTCCCGTCCAGGCTGGGCAAGCAAATCCTCCACCGTATATCTCGCGAAGGGAGCATATGAAGGCACACGCAAATCCGGATGAACTGCACCTTCTGGGACAGGCTCAGGTGTAGCCGCCGGAGGAGGAGGTGGAGGCATCTGCGGTGGAAGAGGAGGACTCGAAAAAACTCTCTGAGAAGTCTGAGAGTCTGGAACTGCATCGGAAGACGATGGACCGGAAGAAGATGTACCGGAACCATAGCCAAACAACTGGGCATAAGTAGGTGCTGCTGGTTTCCTTATAGGAGCCATCTAAAAAAAATTAAAATAAATTTAATCAATTATGACGACATAATTAAAAAATTATTCTGTTACCTAACTAATCACCTAAACAATAGTATTCCGTCATCTAACTAATCACATAAACTAATTATCTAACTAATCACCTAAACTAATTACCTAACTAATTAATAACCTAAACTAACTTTAAAAAAAAAAGGAGGAAAGAGAATGTACCTTAGAGGGAGAGGAGAGGAGTTTGGGAGGAATGAACGAGGCAGCCTCGTCTCGGCGTCTCAATATATAGAAAAGGATTCGTCGTAAACGCGACGTAATATTACGACGAAGTTACCATGCCCGTTTTTTCATTTACGACGAAGTTACCAGGCCCGCGTTTTTCGATTTACGACGAAATTACGTCGAAACATCGGTTTATGACGAATTTACCAGGCCCGCGTTTACGACGAATTTACCAGGCCCGCGTTTTTTCATTTACGACGAAGCTACCAGGCCCGCGTTTTTCGATTTACGACGAAATTACGTCGAAACGTCGGTTTACGACGAATTTACCAGGCCCGCGTTTACGACGAAGTTACCAGGCCCGCGTTTTTCAATTTACGACGAAATTACGTGGAATAGATAACCATTTACGACGATTTTACAACGCTTAACCCTAAACACCGAGAATGAAATCCCTAAACCCCAAAGTCACATATCATCTAACATCATATCTCTTCTCTACTACTTTGTGCTCTTTCTCCAACTTAAACTCTAAAACCCTAAAACTCCAAATAATTTTTTAAAAACTAAACAAATACATATTATATAAAACAACATTTGTTACACATACATTAGGATGATAAAAAAACAATATTTCTTTAAACATACGTTACAATAGAGAAATACAACATTTGTTACATATATTACATCACTCTAAATCGTTTTCGTTCTCATCAATATTACATCACTCTAAATCGTTTTCGTTCTCATCACTATCATTACAATCATCATCGTCGCTTCTCTCGAACTCGTCTTCACGTGCTTCATCTGTCGCATCTTCGGGAATATCTTCATATTGAAAGTTTTGCGGGTCGATCAAAAGGATTTCATCAGTTGGTTGTTCTGGTACCTCAACTTCATTGATAGCGTCTTCTTCTTGCAAGGGCGGTTCTTCTCCAGCGACAATGCGTCCACGAGGTGTAATTTTGATAGCAGCTAACCAGTTTATCCCGGAAGTTCGAAGCCGAGGATAAGGAAGGAAGCTAACTTGCTCGGCTTGTGAAGCTAAAATGAAAGGCTCAAATTTGTTGTATCTTCTCCCAAAATTGACATCCACAACACCAAATTTGTTATACCGAATCCCTCGGTTCACAACAGGATCGAACCATTCACATTTGAAGAGGACGCATTTTAGCTTCAATAACCCCGAAAATTCCACTTCAATAATCTCCTGCAAGATCCCGTAAAAGTCCGTTTCACCTTTCACACATATTCCGTAGTTACTCGTTGCCCGATGTCTCCCATACTCGTATGTGTGAAAGGTAAATCCTCGTGTGAAATACATAGGTGATGTGGTGACCTTTGCAACTGGACCTTGAACCAATTCGTGAAACCATACGGGATAATAAGGATCGTCATAATCAACCTGCAAAAAGCAGTTATTCTTAATTAATATTGAAGTATCAAAACACTTACTTAATTAATCAATGTATGAGATATATTACGTACCTGTGATTTTAACCACTTGACAAAGTGCTTATCTTTACGTGTGTCCACATCAGTTGCAGATATTCCTGGTATTGCTTCTTCAACTTGAGATACAAACATGCTGCAAATTAAACAAATAATCAAGTCATACATAATTAACTTCAATTCATATAATTAACATTCACAAAAATATTTACCTTTCAAAGTAACGGGTCACTGCATCCTCGCAGTTGAGCAGAATATAAGTGTGGGCACTATGTTTATCCTCTTCACATGACCACCATACTTCTTTCGTTTTACCACCAAACCGTGCAATTTCGCAGAAAATGTCAGGAACACCATCAATTGGATATGATGTCGGTACTCCACCATCATCATATCTTCTAGGAACTCTTTTCCTCGTACGAACAGTTGGAGCAAAGTAGTATGATGTGAAGTTAGATGTTTCGGCTGTCAAACTCCCCGCAACTATTGAACCTTCCACCTTTGCAAGATTTCTTGCTTTCCCCTTCAAATGTTTCATCTGTCGCTCATACGGATACATCCATCCGTTGTGAACAGGTCCACGAAGCAATGCTTCATACGGTAGGTGGACAACTAGATGCTCCATGACGTCAAAAAATGAAGGAGGAAATATCTTCTCCAGGTTGCACAATATGATCGGAATGTTATGATGAAGTTGTTCGATGACTTCTTCCTTGAACGTACGTGTGCTAAGATCTCTGAAAAAAGCGCTGATGGCTGTATATTGCAAAAGTAATCAAATTAATAACATTTCATAACATATGTATATATATTATAAATTTATAATTACCTGCAAGTGCTTCATGGACATTTGCTGGAAGGAGCTCGGCAAAAGCAAATGGAAGTAGTCGTTGCATAAACACATGACAATCATGACTCTTCATTCCGGAGAACTTTTGACCTCGTTCAACACATCTTGACAGATTTGAAACATAACCATCAGGAAACTTAACTTCTGATGCAACCCAGTCAAACAAGGTTGTTTTGGCTTCTGATGACAACCGGAAGATGGGAACAGGAACGTTTCCATTGCTCTTGATATGTAACTCACTTCTTGAGCAAATATCAGGTAAGTCCATCCTTGACTTTTTGTTATCTTTTGTCTTCCCAGGGACGTTAAGTAATGTATTCATGATGTTCTCAAAAAAGTTCTTCTCAATATGCATGACATCCAGATTGTGGCGTAAGAGAAGATCCTTCCAATAGGGTAGCTCCCAAAATATACTCTTCTTATGCCAATTGTGAGACACACCATACCCATCAGGCATATTTCCAGGAACATGCCAATTTCCTCCAACTTTAACTGTTTCCTGAGCTCCGTAATAATCAATGTCTGCTTCGATCTGCTGGCCGGTGAGATATGGAGGAGGACCGTCTCTGACAATTTTTTTGTGCCGAAACAATGTCTTATTTCTTCTGTACGGATGGGCAAGTGGAAGAAAGCGACGATGACAATCAAACCAACAACTCTTCCTACCATTCTTCAGTTGAAAAGCATCCGTCGATCCAAGACAATATGGACAAGATAATCTTCCATGTGTTGTCCAGCCAGACAACATCCCATAAGCAGGGAAATCACTTATCGTCCACAGCAGAACTGCTCGCATCGTAAAATTGTTTTTCAAGGAACAATCGTACGTCCTCACCCTTTCTGACCACAATTGCTTTAGCTCTTCTATCAACGGTTGAAGAAAAACATCAAGAGACCGTTTTGGATGCTTCGGCCCAGGGATTAATATGGTCAAAAATAGAAATTCTTGTTCCATGCACATATCCGGCGGTAAATTGTACGGCGTAAGAATGACTGGCCACAAAGAATATTGTCTACCAGACATTCCAAATGGACTAAATCCATCGGTGCATAACCCAAGATAGACATTCCGAATATTTGTAGCAAAATCTGCGTGTACCTTGTTGAAATGTTTCCACGCTCTTGCGTCTGATGGATGTGCAACCTCCCCATCTCTCTGGACATGTTCCGCATGCCACCTCATCGACGCAGCAGTCCTCTCAGATTGATATAATCTAATCTGTCTGTAATTAGTAGGTACCACATCCTTTGGTACGGTACCCTATTCCTCCCACGGCCTTGCGGTTTGAATCGTGGTTTTTTGCAGAATCGACACTCTTCTAACTTGTCATCTTCTTTCGAGTAAATCATGCAGTTGTCGATGCAAACATCAATCATCTCCGAAGGCAACCCAAGACTATAAACCAATTTCTGAATCTCATAATAAGATTCAGCAGACACGTTGTCTTCTGGCAAATACTCTTTAAACAACTCCGCCCATGCATCCATGCAATTCTCAGGTAAATTATGATCCGTTTTAATATTCATCATCCTAGCTGCTAGAGACAATTTAGAGAGACCTTCTCTACAACCAGTGTAGATTGGTTGATTTGCAGCATCTAGCATTTCATAAAACCTTTTTGCATCCAAATTAGGTTTTTCTACATTTCCAGTTCCATCAGCTATTGTTGTAGTTGTTTCTAAAAATGCATCACTAATCATATCTTGAACCCTATCATGATCTACCATCTGCTCATGATCTTGATGATAATTATATTCATTATGCAAATGATTCGGTTCTTCACTATGATGACCACCCTCAAAATTATTATTACTACTACTAGCTTCATTTTCCCCATAACCCTCTCCATGTTTATACCAAATGTAGTACTGTGGTGTAAATCCTCTGTTTACTAAATGCTTCCATACAGTTTCACTACGTGCAAATTTTGAATTCTTGCATTTCCGACAGGGGCAGAACATCTTACCGCTTTCCTGTGTGATCGGTGTACAGCCCGCCTGGTGCATGAATGTCTCTAGCCCGCTCAGAAATGCGTTCGTCACCCTCCCGTCGGAATCTTTGTGCAAATACATCCAACTCCGTAACTCGTAAATACTACCGCCACCGGCCATTTTTTTCTTAGATTTTTTTTTGAAATTTTTTTTTTTGATTTTTTCGGATTTTTTTTCTCCCGTTTGTGTGTTGCGAGGAAGAGAGTTGTGGGAAATGACATATATATAGAGAAATTTTTGAGTTGGATAGTTGAAATATAACAACGATTTTACAAGGAATATTTTACATGGATTTTACATGGTTTTAACATAATATTTACAACGACTTTACGACGAAATTAGGTAAGTTAAAGCACATTGAATACACGTTTTCACCTAAATATAACGGTAACATGTTTCGTTGTAGTGTCGATGTAATGATTACGACGTATTTCTCATTCCACGTACATTCGTCGTAAACTTACATGGAGTTTACGACGAAAACTATTCGTCGTAAATTTACATGGCGTTTACGACGAAAGTTGGATTCCTCGTAACTGCGTTGTAAACACCATGTAAATTTACGACGAAATATTTTCGTCGTAAATGTTCGTTGTTATGGGCACGTTTTCTTGTAGTGTTTTTATATGTCAAAGTAATTTAGATATTTTATATTATTTAAATATTTTTGTAGTTTGTTTTATTTATTTTTTAAATATCTTTTAGTTAATTTATATATTTTTGTAGTTTGTTTTAATTAGATTTATGAATAATTTAAATATTTTAACATTTTTGTCAATTTTTGAGGTTTAAAAAATATATTTTGGGACAATTTCGGATATTGGTTGTAATTCGATCTAGACCGAATCCGGAAGAAACTGAACCAAATCTGATAATTAGTAAAATCCAAACTTAAGAGCATAATACCAAAAATTTAAAAATTCAAACCAATTGAACCAAAATCAACGGACCTCGTAACTCTTAGGTATATGATTTATTTAAGAGACCAATATTTGTTTTCATCATTTTATATTGATAAAAATTGTAGTGATACAAAATATTAAAACCAAACAAATATTAGTATAAAAACTCACTTCGCGCATATGCGCGGATTATCGTCTAGTTACTCTAAATATAATAAATGATAAAAAACTGTTGTGGCGCCGCATATAAAAAAGAAGATTACGATGTTATTTCTTTTTATCACTAGACGTCATCTAAAATTGCATTGCTGTCCGCTTTTCACTTGTCCTCTTCTGATCTCCGCTTGCGTTTGCTCACGGCGCTTCCTCAGCCGCCGATTTTTTAATTACCGAAAATACCCACAAACCCGAGTGAAATATCCCCTACAACGCACCCTAGGCTGCACCACCCAATCAACACACGCCACTTCATCAACCAACAACGATATTCCAATTATACCCTTATACTCACACGTGGCGCGTCGTGGTTTGGTAACAGGATCTGTAGTTGTGTTTATAAACCCCTTCATCTCTTCCTTGGTCATCTCCACACTTCCCTCACCAGATATTATTTGGTTCTCTCTCTAAACTCGGTCACTGACGAACCACTGAGTTAAACTCGTTCGCTGGGAGGTTTTGGTAGGCGGGGACAATGGAGGAGCTAGATCGTTCACGCGCTTTCGCTAAAGACGTCAAGCGTATCGTCGTTAAGGTATCGTCTCTCTCTCTTTCTATCTATGCATTCTCAGATTTAGCAACCGTGTTTCTCGGCGTTCGTTTGATCAGAGAAGTGTTCGTCGTCGTGGACATGTGTTTAGTTCTGTCTTAATCTCATTTTAAAGTTTCTTTTTTTTTGAATAAAAATGAATTTATAAACTGAGAATATTTCTTGAATCTGAATAAATATCAAACCTCTGGTAATTAGGTTTATGAATCTGAATCTTAATCTGCATGTCATTAGATACGTGTTAAGAATATTTATTTATTTTTTCTGGTAATTAATATTTATTTTGTGGTAAATATATAAAGGTTGGAACCGCTGTTGTAACTGGGAAAGGTGGAAGATTGGCTCTTGGTCGCTTAGGAGCTCTGTGTGAACAGGTATAACTTCTTAAATAATAATAAATCAGTTTTTTTTTTTTTTTTTGCTTTTATTCACAAATTATGAAAAAGGTTTCATGAAAGACATGTGAAAAAAATATATGTAATTTGTAAAAAAAAAAAAATTAATGTCAGCTTGCGGAATTAAACTCGGATGGATTTGAGGTGATCTTGGTGTCATCAGGTGCGGTTGGCCTTGGCCGCCAAAGGCTTCGCTACAGACAGTTAGTCAATAGCAGGTTACTAAAAATAGCTTAGACCATTTGCCTTATGGTTTGGGAAAATAACATTGAAATATGTTTTTTTTGTGTTTATGTTTTTAATTTTTTGTTGGGGGTTGAAGTTTGTTTCTTTATGTATTGTAGCTTTGCGGATCTCCAGAAGCCTCAGCATGAACTTGATGGGAAGGCTTGTGCTGGTGTTGGACAAAGCAGTCTCATGGCTTATTATGAGACTATGTTTGACCAGGTTGATTCTTTACTGCAAAAAAAAACTATGGTCTTGTTCTCTGGATTGTTATGTAAAGTTCCAAATATTGATGCTTTTTTTTTGGGTAGCTGGATGTGACGGCGGCTCAGCTACTGGTGAATGACAGTAGTTTCAGAGACAAGGAGTTCAGGAAGCAACTTAATGAAACTGTGAAGTCTATGCTTGATTTGAGGGTTATTCCAATTTTCAATGAGAATGATGCTATTAGCACCAGAAGAGCTCCTTACCAGGTTTGTTGACTTGTCCTTTGTCCCTATGAGATGTTCAATACTCTCTGTTTTGAAAAGATCCAAGTTTTAGAAAAAAAAAATTGTTTCAAAAATACACATTTTTTTACACTTTCAATGCATTAGTTATCTGTAAATTGTAATAATAATTGTGTTTATTAAATTTCTATTTGTTAAAAGTTGTTGAAAATAGTTAATTTACAAAAAAAACAATGAATTAATAATCAAAATTTAATATGTTTTCTTAATGTGTAAAAATGCTAAAACATGTCATTTTGAAACGGAAGAAGTGTGGAACAGAGAGTTTAGTTGAATCTTGCAGTCTAATGTTCAGCTTCATTGCATTCACTATATGCAGGATTCGTCTGGCATCTTCTGGGATAACGACAGCTTAGCTGCTCTATTGGCGTTGGAACTGAAAGCTGATCTTCTTATTCTTCTGAGTGATGTTGAAGGTCTTTACACTGGCCCTCCTAGTGATCCAAACTCAAAGCTGATCCACACGTTCATCAAGGAGAAACATCAAGATGAGATTACATTTGGTGACAAGTCAAGACTAGGAAGAGGAGGCATGACTGCTAAAGTGAAGGCTGCAGTGAATGCTGCTTATGCTGGGATCCCTGTCATCATAACCAGGTGTGGACCATGATCATGCATAATTAGACTTTAATATGCTTGTTTCTGAGAAATAATCTCAACATATTACTGTTTCTTGTTTTTGCAGTGGGTATGCAGCTGAGAACATAGATAAAGTTCTCAGAGGACTGCGTGTTGGAACCTTATTCCATCAAGATGCTCGTTTATGGGCTCCTATCACAGATTCTACTGCTCGTGACATGGCAGTAGCTGCAAGGGAAAGTTCCAGGAAGCTTCAGGTACTACTGCTAGGGCGGCGCTCTCTTTCATTTACATCTTCATGTCTGAAATTGTTTCTCGCTGGGTAGAGATGTACCTAAACTGTTTGTGATTTGCTACAGGCCTTATCTTCGGAGGATAGGAAACAAATACTGTATAGTATCGCCGATGCACTTGAAGCAAATGAGAAAACAATCAGAGCTGAGAATGAGTTAGATGTGGCTACAGCACAGGAAGCTGGACTTGAAGAGTCATTGGTGGCTCGTTTGGTTATGACACCTGCAAAGGTAAGCCTGTATTCATGGTCACCTCTCTTTATGACCTCTTTGTGCTTTCTAATGCTTCATTGTTTTGTTCTTGATAGATCTCGAGCCTTGCAGCTTCAGTTCGTAAGCTAGCTGATATGGAAGATCCAATTGGCCGTGTTCTAAAGAAAACTGAGGTGATTAGAGGACACATGTTAATACAGATCCTCCTTGTTGACATGTAATGGTTGTTTATGCTATTTGTTCTTTGTGAACATTGATTTTACAGGTGGCAGATGGTCTTGTTTTGGAGAAGACCTCATCCCCATTAGGAGTACTCCTGATTGTTTTTGAGTCTCGACCTGATGCACTTGTACAGGTAAGTTAAAGAGTTAATGTCCTTTCTCTACTTAGTATGTTGAATTTGCTGAAGCTTTGATTTACTCACAAACCAAACAGATTGCTTCACTTGCTATCCGGAGTGGAAATGGTCTTCTACTGAAGGGTGGAAAGGAGGCCAGGAGATCAAATGCTATCTTACACAAGGTGATCACTGATGCAATTCCAGAGACTGTGGGTGGTAAACTCATTGGACTTGTGACTTCAAGGGAAGAGATTCCTGACTTGCTCAAGGTAAAACGGATCATTTACAAACTTGGAGCTGTATATCTTTTGTTAAACTAACCATTTGCATTTGTGCTTACAGCTTGATGACGTTATTGATCTTGTGATCCCAAGAGGCAGCAACAAGCTTGTTTCCCAGATAAAAAACACTACAAAAATCCCTGTTCTTGGTCATGCAGGTAAGGTTTCAACTTTGTTTTTTTCATAGAAACATTTAGTGAAATGATGATGATTTAATTGTGTATTTTCAGATGGAATCTGTCATGTATATGTGGACAAGGCTTGTAATGTGGATATGGCTAAACGCATAGTTTCTGATGCAAAGTTGGATTATCCAGCAGCTTGTAATGCCATGGTAAAAGAAAACTTCTACCTTTCCTCTAGATTTCAGTTATGTAATCAGTTTTTTTTTTAATTTCGTCTTCTCTCTATTCAGGAAACTCTTCTTGTGCATAAGGATCTGGAGCAGAACGCTGTGCTCAATGAGCTTATATTTGCTCTGCAGAGCAATGGTAAAGTCATAACACTATCGAGATGTCTCATACCTTTAGAATAGATGGACTCATGAGGTATATGAAACTGCAGGAGTCACTTTGTATGGTGGACCAAAGGCAAGCAAAATACTTAACCTACCAGAAGCACGGTCGTTCAATCACGAGTACTGTTCCAAGGCGTGCACCGTTGAAGTTGTGGAAGACGTTTATGGTGCTATAGATCATATTCACCAACATGGGAGGTAAAAACTCAACACTAACGGCTGTAATCTGTTGCATTTTGTGCTGGAAATGTTCACTCTCTATCTTGTCTTGTATGTTGTTGTGAGCAGTGCACACACCGACTGTATTGTGACAGAGGATCCCGAAGTTGCAGAGCTATTCCTTCGCCAAGTGGACAGCGCTGCTGTGTTCCACAACGCAAGCACAAGGTTTTCTGATGGTTTTCGATTTGGACTTGGTGCTGAGGTAAGCGAGAGATATACAAATTAATCTTATAACTTAAACGGTGAAAAGGGAAAAGAGTGTGATGAAGCAAGTTTTGGTTATGGTAAATAGGTGGGGATAAGCACAGGCAGGATCCATGCCCGTGGTCCAGTGGGAGTGGAGGGACTACTTACAACCAGATGGTACAGTTTTGGTTTCATACCTTTTCTTTATTTATTTTTTTGGTTTGTGAAATGGTTTTGTAAGGAAGAGTGGTTTGTGGTTGCAGGATAATGAGAGGAAAAGGTCAAGTTGTGGATGGAGACAATGGGATTACTTACACCCATCAAGACATTCCCATCCAAGCTTAGAAGACTCTGTGTGAAGTCTCTTTGTGGTGAGAGACTTGAGGAGAGGATGGGCTTTTTGTTTCCTCTCTGCTTAATATCATATCCTACTATTATTATTGTTGTTGAAACCCTCTCTTATGAAGTGAAGTGGTTTTGATTTAGAGTTTAGGGATTGCACCAAAAATAAGTTCCTTTGTTCTGTTTTTACCACTTTGGTCTTTGCTCATAAGTAAGATTGAAGAACTCTTGTAAGCTACACCTTTCTTATTTATCAATTTATCTTTATTTCGTTGAATTTGCATTGTGAATCAGATCTTTTTTTTATGAACTTAAAAGTCATTACCATAAATTCTCAAAGATTCTGCAAATGGGGAAACACATGAGTGCAACATAAACTCGTTCATACATTCCGATCTTACTTATGACTCTTCCATAAACTTCTTAACATTCTTCAACCACAGCAAGTACTCTCTCTTCACTTTTCTCATCATGTACTGATGCAAGAAGTTTGTAGTGCTTGCTTTCACTCCTCTGATCTCCAGATACTTGTAGAATGTCTTCTTCAGATTCTCGTCCAAGCATCTGCAAAAAGAAACGGAAAGCAACAGAACCTTATATACTGCCAGTTATTACAATAGTTTTTCATTTAAGTTCACAAAAGCTTACTCGAAATCAGGCCCTTCATTAGCCAATTTATCCTCCAAAGTACTCCCCTGATTGCTCACAGATAAAGCATCAATGGCAATCTCATCCGGAAAAGCCATACAGCTAAACTCAAGGCTGAGCCCGCTCTTCTTGGTAACAGTCACAACTAGTGGAATACTTGATCCGTTGCTGTGACCATCCTCATCGTCCTCGTCATCCTTCTCATCACTGTCAAAACTAGGCATGCTCACTACAACTTTAATATGCTCCCCTTTGTACTCTCTAGTCAATGTTACAGTCTGATGCCCAGGATTGTCTTCAATTTTGAAAGGGAAGCTTCCCGGAGCCGTCTCTTCATCCTGCTCCCAACAAAACCCCAACAGAATGTAAGGGGAAAAGTCTCAAAATGGTTTATAACAGAGACAAATCCATTGTACTAAAGGTAAGAACATTATCAGCAACTTAGCAATTCTCACTAACATACAGTCTCTTCTACTTGCTTAAGCATAGCTCTGGAAACCAATGAGTGAGGATTCACAGCAATATGATTACAAGTTTCATAAAGTGAAGAAGTTTTTAATACACTTCAGAAGGCAAATGCATTGTAAAGCATTAACTAAAGCACAGTGCATAAGCTAACACATATATATTGTACTAAAGGTAAGAATATCATCAGCAGCTTAGATATTCTGAGTCAAATACAATCTCTGCCACTTGCTTACAAAAATCTAAGTAACACTTGCCTAAGCATAGCTCTGTAAGCAATCAGTGAGGCACAACAGCAATAAGATTGAAATTTTCATAAAGTGATTTAACTTTTCAATAAGCTTGAAAGGGAAATGCATTGTTAAAGAGCCATTCAGTAAAGCGCAGTGCATATGCTAACACATCTATCTCTCCTACATGCTTACAGAGATCTAGCACTTGCTTAAGAATAGCTCCGGAAAGCAATACGATTAAAGTTTCATAAAGTCAAGAACTTTTCAAAAGGAGCAATTCACTCAAGCACAGTTCATATGCTAACACGCACCAAGTATAAAGCAGCAAACTTTCGAATACCCTTTATAACAAATCAAGCGAAATGAGTAAACTTTACCAAATCGGGATCATCGATTTGGAGAGCGGTGTTGATCTCGGAGTCAATCACGCGGAGAAGCGATTGCTCGGAGCTCATGCGATCAATAGCCGTCGAGTAAAGGGCAAAAGGACGAGACGGAGATGGGGTGGGAGCTAGAGACGGACGGCTAGCAACGGCGGAGATGGATCGGACTCGAACCATCCGGGTACTACACAGGGAAGCTAACCTAGATGCTGACCTCCGTACGCACCAAGTGAAAGCCATTAGCACCGGTTTAGTGTTCTTCTTTGATTCTGTGAAGCAACGATGAGTTCTTCTTCAGGGTTTAAGGTTTTCAACGTTTTGGTTAGCTACGGCTTTTAATCACATTAGTCCGGTTTGGTCTAATTATAAACCGGGTCCAAACCATAAGCTGGCGGAAATCCCCTATATATTAATTGAGAAGCATTTGAAAAATAAGAACCTTAATTTTGTATTAATTAAAAAAAACCTCAAATCCTACGTGGCACTCTAAATGCCTTCTAAATTTCATTTCAAAGAATTCTAGAGCATCTAATATAAAGTATAGTTTAATCTAATGGTGTCACATTATTCCATAATTATATAACACTAGAGAACATTATATTAACCTAAAATATATGAAGTGTGTATTCTTTTCTTAAATAAAAGCTACAGAATTACCTAATATGATTTACATATATACGAGAATTAATGATTATGAATAATAAAGATTTAATAACAATTTTTGCATCCTTCTTCATTTTTGTTTAAATTTATATTATTAAAAAAACTTAAACAATCACATTAACCATATAATAAAAAAATTAGTTTTTTTCTTATATGTTATATTTTGAATTTTTTTAAAATGACTTTAAATTACAAAAATGATGAAACCTTTATATGTTATTTTTTTTTAAACGACTTTAAAATACAAAAATGAGGACACCATATATGTTATATTTTTCTTATATGTTAGAATTTTCTTATATGTTATATTTTGATTTTTTTTAAAAAGACTTTAAATTACAAAAATGTAAGTTTTCCTTAAGTATACGACTAAAAACATTAAAATGACATGTATCAATTCGATGGTTGATTTGAAAGCTTTCAAAACCATATGGAAGATAAAAGTCAAAATAATTCAACTGTAAAAACAATACTGTTCACTTTGTTCAAGAATGTATTCGCTGGAAAAAATAAGGTTTTTATGTCATATTTGGTTTAATGTCCACTAGAGAACATTATATTAACCTAAAATATAAGAAGTGTGTATTCTTTCCTTAAATAAAAGCTACAAAATTACCTAATAAGATTTACATATATATGACAATTAATGATTATGAATAATAAAGATTTGATAACAATTTTTGCATCCTTCTTTATTTTTGTTTAATTTTATATTATTAAAAAAATAAACAATCACATTAACCATATAATAAAAAATTAGATTTTTTCTTATATGTTATATTTTGAATTTTTTAAAATGACTTTAAATTACAAAAATGAAGAAACCTTATATGTTATTTTTTTTAAAAACGACTTTAAAATACAAAAATGAGGACACCTTATATGTTAGATTTTTTCTTATATGTTATATTTTGAATTTTTTAAAACAACTTTAAATTACAAAAATGTAAGTTTTCCTTAAGTATACGACTAAAAACATTAAAATGACATGTATCATTTCGATGGTTGATTTGAAAGCTTTCAAAACCATATGTAAGTTAAAAGTCAAAATAATTCAACTGTGAAAACAATAATATTCACTTTTTCAAAATTGTGTTCGAGGAAAAAAATAAGGTTTTTATGTCATAATTTGTTTAATGTCCACTAGAGACCATTATATTATTCTTAAATATAAGAAGTGTGTATTCGTTCCCTAAATAAAAGCTATGAGATTACCTAATATGATTTACATATATATGGCAATTAATGATTATGAATAATAAAAATTTGATAACAATTTTTGCATCCTCCTTCATTTTGTTTAATTTTATATTATAAAAAAAATAAACAATCACATTAACCATATAATAAAAAATTAGATTTTTTCTTATATGTAATATTTTGAATTTTTTAAAATGAATTTAAATTACGAATATGAGGAAACCTTATATGTTATTTTTTTTTAAAACGACTTTAAAATACAAAAATGAGGACACCTTATATGTTAGATTTTTCTTATATGTTAGATTTTTTCTTAGATGTTATATTTTGAATTTTTTAAAACGACTTTAAATTACAAAAATGTAAGTTTTCCTTAAGTATACGACTAAAAACATTAAAATGACATGTATCAATTCGATGGTTGATTTGAAAGCTTTCAAAACCATATGGAAGATAAAAGTCAAAATTATTCAACTGTGAAAACAATACTGTTCACTTTTTTCAAGAATGTGTTCGATGGAAAAAATAAGATTTTTATGTTATAATTTGTTTAATGTCCAATCCGATCAACTCATGATGTATTAATTATAGTTTTGTTCCATTATTTTTAATAAAAATTGATCCGATCCATCGGAAAAAATTATATAATAACAACAAAAAATATTTTATATATATAAATAAAATGATCACATATATATAAAAAACTATCGATAATATATATAAATAAACTCGCGCATGTCTTATCCTAGTTATATCAATTCTGTAGGTTAATAGAACAAATTTTTTTTTTTGAGCAAAACAATTCGATGTTAGTAAAATAGATTCTAAATTAACAGCTAAATTTATGAGCTTTTTAATGTTTTTGGTAAATAATTCTCCTAATTTTTAACCTAACTTTTGAATATTTCTTTAAGACTGAAAACAACAGGGCGATGATCTAGTGGTAGGCGGACTTTAGGTTCTTAAACAATCCGGGTTCAAAGGCACTCCACTACGCTTCACTTTGTGGCCACGCGGATACGAGTCTATCTTACAGTCCATTTGAATATCCACAGTAAAAGTTCATTCGTGGACCGCACCATCCATTTAGAAATTAGTCCGAGTCTCTCCCTCCCTGAATCCAGGATATTCCTAAGATTAAAAAAGAGAGCATCATGTGACAGGTTGACTGAGAAAACTCATAATAAATACTGAAAAGATAATTGATACAGTTGTTTTTGATAAGTTACAGAACACCAAATGACTTTAACACTAAACAAGATTTACAGCATTTTGTTTTTACTTCTATTCAAGCTAGTAATAATATACCGAAAGCACAAAGATGAAAAAAAAATGACATAAAAAAAAAATTCCAACATGGACATATATCACATTTTGTCACATCACTATCCTAAAGGTAGAAACAAAAACAGAGATAAAGACTGAATTTTTTTACGTTTTATTTCTGATAAAACATCACTCATTACAAGACTTGATATTTATACACTCTAGCAGAAGGATCTAGACTGACGCCAGCTGTGACTTCATTAGCCTGCTGTAGATAAGATAGCGTAACGGTTAGCTAGCTGGATACTTTCCTTTCTCGTACCCTGAGAACAGCTCTTTTGCATGAGCAAGTCTAATGCTCTTTTGTCTTCTTGTCTCAGAGCAGTAGCATGCTTTGTATTGTTGTTGGGCTTCACTTGATACTGGACCTGGGTCATGTTAATACCCCCTCGCAAACTCGTGGTGGGTGGTTCAACCACACCGATTTTGTTCCTGAGCGCATAGTATGCAGCCTGAAGTAAAGACTTGGTAAAAATGTCTGCTAGTTGAGCTGAAGCTGGAACATGCTGCACTATCAAAGAGCCTTTTTCAACCTGTTCCCGAGCATAGTGATAATGAGTAGCAAAGTGCTTGGACTTCTTGTGCAATACCGGATTGGCTGTAAGATGTACAGCAGATAGGTTATCACAG
Organism: Brassica napus; assembly: GCF_020379485.1. Taxonomy (NCBI): domain Eukaryota; kingdom Viridiplantae; phylum Streptophyta; class Magnoliopsida; order Brassicales; family Brassicaceae; genus Brassica; species Brassica napus. The sequence continues at coordinate 5,847,654 of NC_063447.1, forward strand.
TACACAGTAGCAGGCTTTGTATTGTTGCTGCCAAGTTCACTCAGAACATCTGTTATCCATGATATCTCAGCTGCCGTATCAGAGAGAGACCTGTACTCAGCCTCTGTTGATGATCTTGAGACAGATTCTTGTCTCTTGGCTGACCAGGAAATGAGATTAGAGCCCAACATTGTCAGAAAACCACCTGTAGATCTTCTTGTTTCATGACAACCTGCCCAGTCACTATCACAGAATGCTTTCAAAGAGGAATCAGATGCAGATTTAAAATAAAGTCCCATGGCAATTGTTCCCTTTGTGTACCTCAAAACCCTTTTCAACAGATGAAAGTCTGCCATTGTTGGCTGGTGCATCTTTTGACACACAAGATTGACCGCAAATTGCAGGTCTGGTCTTGTTAATGTAAGGTATTGGAGCTTTCCCGCAAGACTCCTAAAATATGTTGGATCACTGAATAACTCATCTTGATGAGGCACACGATCAAGTTGTAATGGCAAAGGTGTTGGCATAGGAGCACAATCAATCATCCCTGCTGCTTGTAGTAAATCAGACGCATACTTCTCTTGATTTAGAAAGATGCCTGTTGTTGTATACTTGACTTGAACACCAAGAAAATAACTCAGAGATCCCATGTCTTTCATTCTGAACTCTGAACTGAGATATTCCAGTAACTTCTTCATCGCAGCTGAATCATTTCCAGTTAAAATCATGTCATCTACATATAAGAAGAGAAAGATTGTTGCTTCTCCATGACGGTAGATGAACAAGGAGGGATCTTTCACACTGCAGACAAACCCATAGGCCAAGAGAAAAGAACTGAATTTATCAAACCATGCTCTGGGAGCCTGTTTTAAACCATAGATTGCCTTATGAAGAAGACACACATGATCTGGAAACTTCGAGTTTACAAACCCTGGTGGCTGTCTCATGTATATTGTCTCTGTTAAGTCTCCATGCAAGAAGGCATTCTTGACATCTAACTGCTTTATATCCCACTTGTTAACTGTTGTTGTATGCAGAACCATCCTTACTGTCGCTGTTCTCACCACGGGACTATAAGTCTCAAGAAAATCAACTCCTTCTTCTTGTTCATTGCCTTTTACAACCAAGCGTGATCTTAACTTCAGCACACTTCCATCTGCATTCAGCTTCACTTTGTGCACCCATCTGCAGCCTAAGACATGTGTATTGTCTGGACGCGGGACTAAGCTCCAAGTCCTTGTCTCCTCACACGTATCTATTTCTTCTCCCATCGAATCTTTCCAGCCTGAATGGTTGAGTGCCTCTGCGATACTCTTAGGTTCTGATGGTATGCCTTTAACAGTGTGCAAGACATATCTTGGATTTGGTTTTCTAATACCATCTTTAGCTCTTGTTACCATCTGATGAGCATTATCTTCTTGGGGTTGTTGTTGCACAGGAACAACAGGCACTGGTTGAACAGCAACGTTTTGTGCAGGTGGAGGGACTAACACAGGAGCTTCTGCTAGCAGTGGAGGGAAGTCAGCTTCAACATACTCAAAAAGAGGTGTTGGTGCAGTATGGTTCTGTTTTCTCATTCCTGAGACTACTTGTTCTTCAGGTGTTGACTGATCCTTGTCTTCTTGAGTCGACATAGGCACCAGAAGACCTTTGTACCATGCTGATAGTAGAGGTGTATCAGCTTGAGGTAAGAGATTTTGATAGTCAGTAGCATAGGGGTATCTTGCTTCATCAAACAGAACATGACGACTGATGAACACACGGCCCGTAGGTGGATGAAGACATCGGTATCCTTTATGTTTCTCTGTATATCCCATAAAGACACACAGCAAACTTTTGGGGTCGAATTTATTGTGTGCATAAGGACGGAGGTATGGATAACAAGCGCAGCCAAACACTCTCAAAGCTGTGTATACTGGAGCAACCCCATTGATCTTCTCAAACGGACTTAAGCTCTTATCATGAACTGATGTAGGTAAGAGATTTGAGAGAAAGTTCGCAGTGAACACAGCTTCAACCCATAGATTCTGTGGTAGACGAGCTTCAAAGATCATCGACATACCAAGATCAAGAAGATGTCTATGCTTTCGTTCTGCCAAACCATTTTGCTCAGGGGTGTGTGGACATGACAAGTAGTGCTTGATACCGCAGCTTGCAAGGTGAGTCATGAGCTGTGTATTGACGAATTCTCCACCACCATCACTCTGAAAAATGCTTATCTTTCTGCCAAATTGATTCTCTACCAGGCTTTGAAACGTTTTGAAGACAGCATATACCTCAGACTTGAGTTTGATAGGATAGAGCCATGAAAATCTTGAAAAATTATCAATAAAGATCACATAATATCTGAATCCTTGAACTGAAGTAACAGGTGCTGGACCCCATACATCACAGTGAATCCTCTCTAAGGGATTTTGAGACTGATATACTGAATTAAAGAAAAGAAGCTTTGAAGTCTTTCCTAAATGACATGACTCACACATAGTCTTATAGACTTTATTAACTGAAATAGACTTGATTGCTGATAGATGTTGAAGAATCTGATGATGAGGATCCCCCAATCTCTTGTGCCAAATCACATCACTCGTGCTCTGCTGCCTTGATGAGTAAAATGCCAGAAACTGAGGGTTCTCCAATCTATACAGACCTTCATGTTTACTTCCCCGACTGAGAAGCTTGTGTGATGCTTTTTCCTTTACAAGAACAGTTCGTGAGTCAAACGTGATTTCACATGGGTAGTCATCAGTTAATTTGGAGACAGACAATAGAGACTTGGTTATACCAGGACATACAAGAACGTTATTAAGAGGAAGCGTACCTGACATCGCTGGTAAAGCAATAGAGCCCACATGCGTGATCGGCAAGAAATCCCCATTACCAACCAAAACTGAGTCGGAACCCGAGTAAGGCTGAGCAGACTGAAGATTCTGTGATGAGCTCGTGACATGATGAGTAGCCCCAGAGTCTGGATACCAGTCGTTGCTCTCATACTCATGACCATCTGATCCTCTTATAGCAGCCAGTGCTTGCGGAACTTCAGCTTGATAATGCTGATCAAAGCGCTTGTAGCATGAGACCGCAGAGTGACCATATTTTCCACAGATCTGACATGTTGGACGAGAACCTCCTCCTCCTGAGTTCTGTTGCGTTCCTCGTCCACCAGTCTGACCAAACTGTTGATAAAAACCCCGGCCTTGAGTTGAATAGCCACGACCTCTTGAGCCTCCTCTGTACTGTCCTCTTCCTCTACCAGAGTAACCTCCTCTCTGTGTATAAAATGCCTGGTGAGGTGTAACTTCAAAAGAAACAGCATAACTCTGAAGCTTTTCATCGAAAGCTGTCAGCTTGGACATTACGTCATCGAGAGTCGGAGCCAGAACAAGGTCCATCGAGTTCTCAATGACCGCACATATAGACTCATAATCTTTTCCCAAACCGTTGAGAACACCAAAGATCTTTTCACTGTCAGGAATAGGTGCTCCAATGGAATCAAGCTGGTCACACAACGTCTTGATTTCAGACAGATACACCGTCATCGTCTTGTTGGCCTTTGTAGTGTTCTGAATACGTCTCTGAAGAGCTAGCTTCCTGGAGGCAGAGACATGGTTGTACTTCTGCCCTAGAGCGACCCACACCTCCTGTGAAGAATGAAGTCCATACACTGAGCGAAGAGCATTCTCAGTAAGAGTACCATAGATCCAGGCCATGATTTGCTGGTCTTTTTGTACCCACTTGACAAACTCCGGGTTAGCTGCTTCAGTAACTTGGTCTCCTTCGCGAGCAGTGATGGTTTGAGCTGGTCGAGGGTGCATGCCGTTAACGTAGCCGAGAAGCATCTGAGACGAAAGGAACTGCTCAAACTGCAGTTTCCAGAGCAAATAGTTGTCATCCTTCAACTTCAAGGTGACACACTGAGTAATCGTCAAGTTAGACGCAGACTGAGGATTGGGATTTCCGTCCATTACGAGCAAGAAAGCGAATCCAAGATCTACTTTCTGTGCTCTGATACCATAAAGGTAGAAACAAGAACAGAGATAAAGACTGAATTTTTTTACGTTTTATTTCTGATAAAACATCACTCATTATAAGACTTGATATTTATACACTCTAGCAGAAGGATCTAGACTGACGCCAGCTGTGACTTCATTAGCCTGCTGTAGATAAGATAGCGTAACGGTTAGCTAGCTGGATACTCTCCTTTCTCGTACCCTGAGAACAGCTCTTTTGCATGAGCAAGTCTAATGCTCTTTTGTCTTCTTGTCTCAGAGCAGTAGCAGGCTTTGTATTGTTGTTGGGCTTCACTTGATACTGGACCTGGGTCATGTTAATATATCCCTGGCATCAAGATGTTGGATTTAATCTCCTTGTGTGGCAAAACAACTCCTCCATTGCTATATATCTCATCTCTCACATGAACATCTTCCCCAAGGATCGTCATGTTCTCAATCCTAGCCCACTGTCCAACCGTTGAGTGCCACCCTATGATACTGCTCGAGATACATGCATGCTTCTTGATGCGTGCCCCACGCATTACCGTGCAACGTGAGAGCCTAACCCCTGACTCAACAATACACCCTGGACCAATGGCTACATCTGGTCCTATCAAACATCCTTCTCCAATCTTAGCTGTCTCATCCACTAGAACATTCCCAACAATGTCTGCACCGGTTGTTAACTTGGCAGGACATTTCTTTCTTAGGGAGTCTAAGTAGAGTCTCAGACCCGTTATGTAGTCACGTGGTTGCCCAATGTCCATCCAAAAACCTGGTAGTACCATTGCATAGAACCCTTGAGCTGCTGCAATCTTGGGGAATGTCTCTTTCTCGATTGAGGTTGGTCTTAGCTCAATCTTGTCAACAACCGACGGGTTCAGAAGATAAATCCCAGCGTTGATCTTGTTGCCTACATAGAGTTTTGGCTTTTCGACAAACTTCTCCACTTTTCCTGTAGTTTCTTCCATGACCACAACTCCATATTTCGACGGTTCATCAACCTGTAACCAAATATCTACATTAGAGGAACAATCATTATGTTCATTCTCGAATTGACTTAAATTTGGTGCATTAGTAAAATACCATATCCAGTATATTTTTCCAGATCAGAAAAACGGCTTTTAATAGATAAAGAAAATGAATATTAGTTTTTTTAATAAGAATATACATGTTTAACGGGTTTTTTTTTTGCTAAAACATGTGTTTAACGGTTATAAATTATTCATTCATGTTTGACCCAAAAAAAGTTATTCATTCATGTAATCAATAAAAAATTAGAAAATGAGAACTTACCTAAATCAAGTTTACGCTCTATTACTTTTATTATTTCTTCTAATTTAGTTTGCGGATTTTCACAAAACATTAACGTAACTGGATATTAGATCAGACAATCTCACCTTTGTCACCATTATGGAGGCTTCCCCACCATGAGCTTTATGAAACTCAATCATTTCTTTGAATGGATACTCACTAATCACATCACTGCTAAGGACAAAGAAAGGTTCTCCAGATCCGTCAACCAGTTTGTCTCTCGCTAGTGCCAGAGGACCAGCCATACCTATAGACTCAGTCTCCCGTAAGCAAGTGATTTTGATTTTAAGATTTGCCTCAACGCCCTTCAAGAAGTTAAGCATCACCTGTCGACACAATAGTAAATTTCCAAACAATTAACCAGAATATAGCTTCCAAAACAAAACAAAAACTGGGAGATAGGTCTTTCACCTCTGCTTGGTAATTGACTGTCAAAACCACTTCATCAACTCCAACAGCCTTAAGAGCCTCTATCTATAAAAAGTACATGATGAAGTGGTTAAAACATTGACAGTAACTAGCAGAACCTAATTTGCAAGAGAAGAATATCATTATAGTACTACCTGATGGATGATTATGGGTTTATTAGCAAAATCAACAAGCGGCTTTGGTAAACTGAGAGTCAATGGTCTTAACCGAGTCCCGAACCCTCCAACAAGAATGAATGCCTTCATCGTGATGCAACTAAACTCCTTTTTTCTTGTAGATGCCAACGTCAGATTTTAACAATATGTGGTGGGTAGGCTAAATATCTGAGAATATTCAAGTCTTAACCACATTGTGGATCCATAAAATGGTGAGAACTGACTAAATAACAAGAAGGTGAACAATAATCAAGTCTAAACCCCATTTAATGCTATTTCCTTATTTGTTCTTTTCCTTATTGAAAGATTTTATTTTTGTTTGTTAGTTTTTTCATTCCACAAACTAACTTTTCAATATGCCTGTGGCGTGAGACGTTTCTTTATCAATCAATATGCATATTATGTCGTCATAATAACAGCTGGCCTTGAACATTTTGATCTCCCATGACATGCATATCAGTTTTTGGCCCATTATTTATTGATATCTAAAAAAATATTGAAAAAATGCCACAAGGAATCGAGCCTATTAAGCATATGTTTCTAACAAAAGATGTGTGTTAGATATATACTGGTTTTGTCATGCTAATATCTGGTGTACTTAACATCCTTTTTTTAAATCCTTCTACATTCTTCTTTCACTACAAGAAAACAGCGGTATACTGAGGGAAAAAATCGTCGGTATGTCGTCGGAATAACGCTATTCCGACGACATACCGACGAAAAAAGTCCTCGGAAATAACTCCTCGGAAATTCATCTTTCCTCAGAAATCCCTCGGAAATTTCCGACGGAATTCCGAGGAAATTCATTTCCTCGGAATATTCCGAGGATTTTTTTCGTCGGAAATTCCTCGGAATATTCCGAGAAATATGTCGTCGGAATATTCCGAGGGATACACTTCCTCGGAATATTTCCAAAATTCAAAAAAAAAATTAGAAATTTATTTTTTTAAATTGAAATTCAAAAATATGAAATTAAAATTGAAATAGAAAACATATTTAAAATAAAAAAAAAATAAAATAGTTTTTATAAATAAAAAAATGTTTTATAAATACAAAATTAGTTTTAATAAATATAAATATTTTTATAAATATGAAATCATCTTTTTATAAATACAAAATAGTTTTTATAAATACAAAAAATAATAAAATAGTGTTTATAAATAAAAAAAAATGTTTTATAAATACAAAATTAGTTTTAATAAATATAAATATTTTTATAGATATGAAATCATCTTTTTATAAATACAAAATAGTATTTATAAATACAAAAAATAATAAAATAGTGTTTATAAATCAAAAAATGTTTTATAAATACAAAATTAATTTTAAAATATGAAATCATCTTTTATAAATCCAAAAAACGAATTTATATACAAAGAACATTTTGTATATTTAAAAATAGTTTTTATAAATACAAAAATAAAAAAATAGTGTTTATAAATCAAAAAAATGTTTTATAAATACAAAATTAGTTTTAATAAATATAAATATTTTTATAAATATGAAATCATCTTTTATAAATCCAAAAATTGAATTTATATACAAAAACGTTTTGTAAAATCGAATTTATATAAACATTTTGTAAATACAAAAATAATAAACAATTTATAAAAAAAATTCTAAATCAATTCAACACAACCAAATCACAATTCTAAACCTATTACACAACAAATCACAATCCTACCCAATCACCCAAACAAAAATCTATCAAAAAACTTCTAAAATCATCAAATCTACTTAAAAACTTAACAAATAGGACCTAAGAGAGTGAGATAAGGTCCTTACATGATTTGTAAAGGAATGGAAAGGATTCGCTGGAGAGATCGTCGCGAGAGAAGGTGGAGAACGCCGGAAGGAGAGAGAGATCGCCGGAGAGGAAGAAGAGATAAATGGGGAAGAAGAGAGAAATGGGGAAGAAGATGCGGTTCGAGTTTATAAAACCTTGGGCCTGGCGGATATTTTCCGTCGGAATTCCCTCAGTATTTTCAATTTCAATTTTCGCGAAATATTTGGCGGCTTGTTTGCCCGGTTAAATGACAATATTCCGAGGAAATTCCGACGGCCACTTAAATATCCGTCGGAATTTCCTCGGAATATTTTCATTAATTCGAGGAAAAAGAATATCATGTGCATGTATTTCTATTAATTTATATTGTTCCTCGGAATTTCCTCGGAATATTCCGAGGAAATACCGAGGAACTAGTGTTTGGGGTTTCAAAACATCAATTTTTTTTTGCCGTATTTCATTTCTTATACAATTGTAATGCATACCATTGAAGATTCTTTGTATAGATGAGCATAAACCATGAAATAACAAATTGCAAAACGAATTGTAAGTATTCCATTTACCGTTCATTAAAGTGTATAAGTGTTTCTCTTATGTTGTGGGAATTTCGTTCATACAATCGGAAAAGTGTTTATTATAGGGTAATGAACAAATTTTTGACTTCATAATGAACGTAAGACACTTAATAAGGGTTATATAGGTGTTATTCAAACCGCAAAGCGTAACAATGTGATCGATCGATGAGATTATCCCATCGATCGATCAAGGATATCAAGTGTAAATTCCGAGGAAATTCTGAGGAACTATTGTTTGGGGTTTCAAAATCTCGAATGTTTTTTTATAAACGGATCGATCGATGTATTTATGTCCAAAAATGCATCGATCGATCACTAAGATGGACCAAAGCGTAACAATGTGATCGATCGATGGGTATATGTCCAAAAACGCATCGATCGATCACTAGTTCTTCGGAATTTCCTCGGAATATTCCGACGGATTGATGTTTCCTCGGAATTCCGTCGGTATATTCCGAGGAAATTCCTCGGGAAATTCCGAGGATTTCATTTTCCGTCGGAATGTCCGTCAGAATACCGATGTTTTCTTGTAGTGTTTGATGATACAACTCTGGTTAATGTATAACATTTTGTCTATATAATTTCTCACGTTATATAATCCAACACACTACATATAAATATATGGTCGGTGGAGGAAATAACAGGATGAAACAATGATATTGTTCTCCAAAATTTAAAGAGAATATATATAAGTTTAGTGGCCTCCAAACTATGAGCTTTAGTTATTAGAACTTATATTATAATGTTTATATGCCATAAAATCGAACCGATTATTATAGAAAATATGGTAAATTCCACACTTGTATTATGTACTAGGATCGGCCCGCCCTACGGGCGGGATGTGTTATATTTTTATTTTTCATTACAAATATATGATTGTTAATATGCAAATTTAATGGAAAGGGGTTGGTTTACAACTGATGTTGTACTTAGTTCGTTTGTTTCAAGTTTGAATGGACGATTGAAAATGAAAATCATGTTCTTTGAATTATTTATGAGTTATTGTATTTGGGCTTTATTATTTAATCAAGTGCGGTTGTCTGATGTATATAATAGAGTGTGATTTTGGCTGAGTGAGTGCATTAGTGGAAATAACCTGAGTTTTATAGGTTGGATATTGCTGTGGACCTCTGATTTATATGATTAAATCTGGTAGTAGTATTTCTTTGTGGGAGCTAGTGCGATTTTTATTGTTTTAGCAAAAATATTAGCTAATATAAATTGTTTTCTACACCGAAGTAGAAGTGGACCGTTAAGGTAATAACAACTTAAGTATTTTGAGTTTTGTTTGTGTTGGTTAACCTAGTAAACCGTAGTCATGACAACAATTGCATTTTATGGAGATTTTGTATTGTGTGTAAGGTGAGTGTTAGGATTTTAGTTCTGCTTGTGCTTTAGAATTTAGAATAAATTAGAAACCAATGACTTGTATTTTATTCACTTTCATAAGAATTACCTTAATAACACACAACCAAGCTCTCTAGAAAAAAAGTTAAAAAGAAGAATTTTTTTTGTCTCAATTAGCTCTCGTGCTTTTCCGAATCGGATCCTCACAAATATAACGCCATATACTTACCACCATTTCTCATATTACATTCTTATAATATATTTATTGGACTATCGAATAATATTATTGTTATAGATGTTACGCACATATTTAATTTTTATACTTTATACATTAATCACCTACAACCTCTATTCTTCTCCTCTTCTTTAATTGAACTTAAGAGGTGGAGCATAGCCTACAAACCAACTGAGAGCCCCCACAATCAGCTTCTTATGGTATGGCATCATCTCCACTTCTTACATGTTTTGCTAATTCAAGTAAACTTAAGGTTATTTTTCAGTTCATTTCGTGTGCTTTTATCAATATATGTCAAGGTCACGCTAATTACAGTCTTGCCATGTACTCGCCCAAGCCTTTCTTTTTCCTTGATAAAATTCAGTTTCGATATCAATTTGGAAGTGCCTCGCTTGCAATTCGTTAAAAACGTTTTTTCCATATTTGTTTGGTTCGTGTCGGCTTGTAGCCAGAGACCACAACATTAATTCTCTCCTCAACGGGCTTTTTTTTTTTGGAATGCTCTCGTCAACCTCCTCTCCTTTGCCTTAACCAGAGCAAGCAGCAGCTCCTCAAGTTCAACTGGCAAAGTTTTTTCTTTTTCCGATGCTTCACTTAGAGGTTTGACAAAGTGTGTTAAATGGATTTCCTTCTAGAAATTTTATGAAACTTTTAATCTAGTTTGGTGTTTAATTTGCAAATACTCAGATTAATCTTTGTTAAAACATTAATTTTGAATCTGTTTTATAGGTAATTTTTTTCTACTAAATTGATTTTGGCAAAATAAATTTATTTTTATCAATGAAGATCAAACCAATTCAAGTGATGAGAGTAAGATATTCATTGGAAACATGAATTCGGTAAGTAAATTCCTCACCTTCATAATCATAAAACTTGATAATCATAAAACCTCAATGGGAGTTCAGTGACGCGCTTGATATAAGCATCAACATGACTTTTTCTTATGCTGTTTATAAACTGAATCCCCTCGATGTCATTGGAGAACTTGATAGGAAGTGCAGGTGCCAGTTACACAAACCAACCACAACCGCCAAGTGTGATGTCCTCCCTCCTCTGCAACCAAGTGATTTCTTCCTGCCGCCATTAATGGCTGAAGCTGCGGCTATGGAAATTCTCTTCAGATCGTGACGTTGCTCTTCTGCGTATTACCCATCGGTCATAAAACTTGATAGATGAGTTCTAGCCAATTTTTTTTGTCGTACTTAACTTGGAAACCGACTTCTTGACCGAGACGAACACCAAGCTCATGAGCCACCCTCTTGTCAGTGGCGACTGGCGAGGACAGCCACACGATGTGGCTGTGTAATACCGATAACCACACTTCAAGAACTGACTTGCTTTGAGCCAAAGCCAGCTTCATAAGGAACTGAAAGATTCAGAAAGAGGATTAGATTAAGCATTGAAACCAAAACCCTCAGACATGAGCAAAACCTGACCTGAGGAACTCGAGTGGTTTTACCACAACCGGTCTTTCCAGAAATAATAACGGTGGGATGATAATTGATAGTCTCCATGATTTCCTGCTCCATCATAATTATAGGAAGATCCTTCCACGTCTGTTCAACTTCAGCTGGTCTTGAAACATGAACTACAAACACAGGTCCTTGTGTCTCTCTCATCATACTTTTCGTTATCAAAACCCATTAAAAACCAATCAAACCAAACATACATCATAGCCAATTTTAAAAAAAAAAAAAAATTGACAAACCATTCTTTGTAAGCCTTCTTCATCATCACGACAATTGTCTGTAGATTCATATACATCGTTTCATTTTCTTCACGGACCTCTTAAGCAGAGATCATCATCACTTTGGAATCGAGCTCGTTGGGATGAATAAGTTGGTCAGAATCGGATTGAAGAGCCGGGATATGGATTTCAGGTGTGGTAGGCTCGCCCATACAAAAATCAGAGTTGTCATTTTCCTTGACTGGTTCATCAGACAAAACACCAGCTTTAGAGTATTGCTCTCCTGCGTTTCTCCAGCTTCGTATCAGACTAAAACACACAAAAGGAGAATCAAAACAACACAATTGACTAAACTATGTAACAAAGAGAGAAATTGCGGTTGCTCTCTTACTCTTCTGATGACTTTTGAAGATTGTAAAAGCGAAGACACATCCTCATATATTTCATACTTGCTGCATAAACTCAATACCAAACTCATATAAACAAAAATAATGAATGAATTTTGAAGTGAAGAAAGAGTGTAAGCATACTTTAACAAATCAGATTTTTTTTTGCAGAGAGGAGCTCTTTCTCCCTGTCTTCCTCAAGTTTCTTCAGCTCCAGTTTCTGAGATTTGCTCAAAGTCCTCTTCTTATCACACATTCGTTTACAGGTTTTAGTCAGGAGGATTGAACTACTTCAAAAATCTTATTGCTTTGATTAGGGTTTTATCTAAAACCTTACCTTGTTGGATCTTTTATTCTGCTTCTTCCTTGGAGGCATTATATCTAAATTACAATTGGCTCCCTTCATGTTTTGCCGATAAACTGAAAGATGAAGAAGGCAAGGATCGATTAAAAGACAAAATTATTGCATACATATATATATATATATAGAGAGAGAGAGAGCCACCGATTTGAGCCACTGAATCTCTCGAACCTCCAGTCTTGGTGGCAGAGAACATGTAAGAATCGTCGCAGATTGAACAGTGGATGAACCCTAAAATTTGATGGAAGGAGGAAGTCGAAAGGGATTTCTGTCTATCGGGGCTGAACTTCTTCGGTTAAGCCCACAAAATGAAGCCCAAAAATGACAAAGACATCCCCTAAATGAAACGCAGTGGATTGATGGATGGACACGTGTCACGATTATTGAACTCGAATTTGTGACATGGCATCCGAGCCGGACACTCTAGGAGGGATACAAAGCTTACTTTTTATATATAGATAGATGTAGTAAAAGTACAACGCTGAGAGAAGGTGGAATGCAACTGAGCTGATCATCCAAATCAATCTAATAATTAATAATTAAATTAATATTTTTTAGTAAAAACAAGAGAAATTAGGTTATATATACCTAAAAAAACTTATATTTAGGTAAGTACCCTAAACTCTATTGACATTTCTAAATCCCAACATTATCCCTACCCGAACTATATCATCTCTCTCTTACTAGCCTTCTCCTAAATAACTCTATTTTTTTTCTCAAGTCTCATTTTCTCTTCCCCAATATTTCATTTTCTATTTGATATCTAACACAATTTTCTTTTACAAATGAGTTTTTTTCCACAACTAGATTTTTAACTGATAAATATTTGATTATATGCTACAAATTAAACCTTGTGAGCAAATACATGTTTAATTAGTTTTAACCAGCCGATTTGAAAATGTCGATATATATTTCCAAAAAACTGTGGTTTGATACATGATTGCAAATTTCCACATAACATATTGTATTAACGGATACATACTTTTTTAGCGGTTACAAAATATGAAAACGCTTTTCAAAATCTGTGGGTATGATGTTTATAAATAGCTTGAGTTAGCTATATATGTTTTGTTAAATACTACAAAATAGATTATCAGGCTAACTTAACCATTATTTGTTTAACTTTTATATTTTTAACGGTTAATCATTATGATATCATATTATAAGTAAACTAATAAGTTACATCTACCATATTTCTTACACGGTAAATAACATATTACATTGAGATCATTGCTAGTGTTACATGATAAGTATATATTTTATAATAAACAAGTTATCCACTAACAATTTATATAACATCTTAAGTTTGTTACAAAATAGTTTTGTTCATACGATACAAAGTTTGTTAGATTTTTCTTAATAGTTAACCATGATAACTTAATCATTAGAATCTATGTTTTTATTTAGATGTTATCAAACATGTTAGACGCTTTTTAAACTAGTTGGTGAGATGTCCAAAAATAACTAGTTAACTATTATCTGTCTAACTTAACCATTATCTGTTTAAGTTATGATATCATATTATAAGTAAACTAATAAGTTACATCTACCATATTTCTTACACGGTAAATAACATATTACATTGAGATCATTGATAGTGCTACATGATAAGTATATTTTTTATAATAAGCAAGTTACCCCCTAACAATTTATATAACATCTTAAGTTTGTTACAAAATAGTTTTGTTCATACGATACAAAGTTTGTTAGATTTTTCTTAATAGTTAACCATGATAACTTAATCATTAGAATCTATGTTTTTAGTTAGATGTTATCAAACGACGCTTTTTAAACTAGTTGGTGAGATGTCCAAAAATAACTAGTTAACTATTATCTGTCTAACTTAACCATTATCTGTTTAAGTTATGATATCATATTATAAGTAAACTAATAAGTTACATCTACCATATTTCTTACACGGTAAATAACATATTACATTGAGATCATTGATAGTGCTACATGATAAGTATATTTTTTATAATAAGCAAGTTACCCCCTAACAATTTATATAACATCTTAAGTTTGTTACAAAATAGTTTTGTTCATACGATACAAAGTTTGTTAGATTTTTCTTAATAGTTAACCATGATAACTTAATCATTAGAATCTATGTTTTTAGTTAGATGTTATCAAACATGTTAGACGCATTTTAAACTAGTTGGTGAGATGCCCAAAAATAACTGGTTAACTATTATCTGTCTAACTTAACCATTATCTGTTTAATTTTTATATTTTTAAAGGTTAATCATTATGATATCATATTATAAGTAAACTAATAAGTTACATCTACCATATTTTTTACACGGTAAATAACATATTACATTGAGATCATTGATAGTGCTACATGATAAGTATATTTTTATAATAAACAAGTTACCCCCTAACAATTTATATAACATCTTAAGTTTGTTACAAAATAGTTTTGTTCATACGATACAAAGTTTGTTAGATTTTTCTTAATAGTTAACCATGATAACTTAATCATTAGAATCTATGTTTTTAGTTAGATGTTATCAAACATGTTAGACGCATTTTAAACTAGTTGGTGAGATGCCCAAAAATAACTGGACTTAGCTTATACATAATTTGTTAGATGCTATAAAATAGGTTACCGTTTTAACTTAATCGTTATAACTTATATCGTAATCCCTAATTCATCCATTGATTTTCAGTTTGAAATATTAAATGAGAGATATATAAACTGGAGAAGAAAAATCTATATAACCGTGATTGGAATTGATATTCCAGAATTCATGTTTGTAAGCTTGGTTCTCTTTGAATCTGTGATTAATTAGCATATGATTGGTGCAGAAAATAGAGTAAGTGATGACTAAGAGAGAAGAAGAAGACTGGTTTGTTTGAGAAGAAGTTTTTTCAATAACGATTGAAAAAGGAGATAAACGGGTAAGTGGTAGAGATGAGGTCAGGAAAGAAAGAGAAACAAGATGAGAGTTTGGGCAGCGATAAAACAATCATTTTATGTGTAAATTGCTACAGAGTCTAGGGATTTCCATGGGTTTAAGTTAGTTTCTTAATTTTGGTTGTTTTTATGTATATACAGTAAATTATCTCTAAAAACAAATACTAAAAACGCCAAAAATGATGTATTAATAAAAACAAATAGGGAGATAAAGCTTTTTTAAAAAGGGAGCAGGCAGAGAGTCGAAACCAAAGTCTTATAAATAGAGAAAGTGATCATTCATCTTCCCTCGAGAGAAGATCCCAAAACAAAAGTCTTTTCTCTCAGTCTCTCTTAATATTCCTTCACCGGAGAAAGAAACCGAAACAGGATCATGGCGTCTCAAACGCAAGACGAAGAAGAAGTCCACCACCGCAAGAAAGAAGACGCACTCGACGAAGAACCGGAGCTTATTGACCTGAACATAGAAGCCAAACACGAAGACGATGACAACATCGTGGCCTCAGAGTCGTCAGAGACAAGGGAAGCAAAGAGGCAGAAAGTGGAACAAGAAGTCAAAGACGCTAATCAAGAAGACGATGCCAAGAAGATCGCGGCCTCTGAGTCAGCAGCGACAAGCCAACAAGAAGTCAAAGATGCTATTACGATGATGGTGCCTTCAACGACAACACCAAGAAGCTTAACTCAAGAAGAAGCAAAGGCAAAGGAAGATGATGCTCGCGCCTCACGCATGCTTGCGTCTACGAGCAAAGACTTAGTCCGACCCGGGCTGGAAATAAACGATTACGACGTCGACGACTCAGAACAAACCTTGATGTTTCTCACCCGATGGAAAGCTCCGGAGACTCCACCTGAAAAGATCATCCACCGCAGCTTGGTCGAGCAATGCAGCAGACCGATCCAAAAGCAACTAACAACGAGCGACGTGACACAGAACAGGCTCTCTTTATCGAACTCGCAAGTGAGGAAGAAGTTTCAGCAGCTTCTTGGCGACGAGTCAGGGAGAAAGGAGAGTGGGTTCACGGTTTACGGACCAGACGGGAAGGTTCATGAGATTTGGGTACGTAAGAAGAAGAGGTCGTTTGATTTGACGATAGGGTGGTGGACGTTCGTGGAACAGTATGGGCTCAAGGAGTGTTGCGACTTTGTCACGGTTTGGATGTTCATGCACAGTGTCACTCGACGGATTTGCTTAGCTGTGGATGTCACAAGGTTTGCGTTCAGGAAACAGGTTAGTAAGAGGATCTCTCAGGCTGCTTTTGATGATTCTGCTTAGAGAGGTTTTCTTTGTGACGTTAAGAGAAATGTAGAAAGGGATTTGGGTTTATAGATAGACTATCAAGGAGATTAAGGGGGTATTAGAGATTTGATTTGGGAGTTTCGTGAGATATGGAACTGGAGATAGAAATTTCAAGGTTTTGATTTGTGTCATTCTCAGTTTCATAGTCGAAATGTAAATAATTTGACAGAAACGTCATTGCATTATAAAAAAACAATTGGTTCTTACTTGAGTTCGTGATAACTGATAACCTAGAAGTGATCATTTTGCTTGAAAGACAAGCTATCATGGTTCATCAGTTTTACAGACTAATATGAGTATTTTCGTGTATATACCTTTTACTGCACTCTGAGAAAAACGATTTTTAGATCACTCACCAATATAATTCAGAGAATTTACAAACACACAAGCCAAAGTTCTCAAGGAGGTTAATGATGTTATATTCCCTAAAGCTTTTTCTTTTGAACGACATTCCCTAAAGCTTTATACTATAGTATTGACAGAGCCGTGCTTCAAGTGTATCCAAAAAGGCTTTCGCCTAGGGCCCCCAAAATATATAGTTTTTTTAGGGCCCCAAATTTCCAAAAATTATTAGTAGTATATTGGTTTAAGTTTGTCATTTATTATTCAATACAAGTTCAATTATCTACATTGCATTTTAAAAAAATGAGTATTTTATTTTATTGTCAATTTTCCAAATTGAAAAAATGAATATATGTTTTATATGTCAAACTCCTAAATAAAAAGGAAAAAGTGCAGCTTTATATACCAATCTTGACGATTCCAGTTTCTGTCGCCACTGCTGAAAGAAGCTTTTCCAAGTTAAAGCTAATAAAGTCTTATCTTCGATCAACCATGTCACAAGAAAGATTAAATGGTCTAGCAATTATATCGATCGAGAGAGAATTAGTTAGGAATCTAGATTATGATAATTTGATTAAAGAGTTTATTGAAAAAGAGGGAAGAAAAATTTTGTCTTAGTTTTTTAAAGTTATTGTCTTAATATTTTTTTTTCAAATATATATTGTACTATGATAAAAAAAAATTTATAAAGGGACCCCATTTTTATATTCGCCTCAGGCCCCATTAAACCTTCGCACCGCTCTGAGTATTGACACACTACAAAAGATGATTCCGTTACAATAAAGGCTACAGCAAAACAGATTTGCACCAGATTAAAGCTTACTTGATCTTGGATCGATCCTCTGCGTAGCCTATATATTATCTGAGAAGCATTACAACTTCTTTTTGTAGCCCAAGTGTCATCACTAGGATGATTCTTAGAATCATTAGAGAAATATGTTGGTCCATCTAATTATATAATAAGCTTTTTATTAAACTAACAATAAATTTTACTCTATTATTTCCTTAAATTTTTTTTACGGAATTGCCTAACGTGGCTAAAGTATATATGACAATTAATGGTTTTGAATAATAAATATTTGATAAAAAAAATAATGTATCTTCTATCATATTTATTTAATTTAAAATTATCAAATAAATTAAACAACCATAATAACCATATAATAAAAATTTAGATTTTTTTGTATATGTTATATTTTGAATTTTTTAAAAAGACTATAAATTACTAAAACTCTTAAAAGTCTCACATTCAAATTTTGTGATCCATGGTTTAAATTAGGCATGGACATCCGGGTCTTCGGATCGGGTATTGTCGGGTCCGGGTCCTTCGGGTCCTAGCAATTTAGACCCATATAGGTACCTATAACTTTTCGGGTCGGTTCCGGGTCGGGTCTTGTCGGGTCCGGGTCGGTTCGGGTCTATAATTTTAATACCCGTAAAATACCCAAAATTTTCGGGTATATTTCGGATCTGGGTCGGTTCGGGTATTTAGGACCTGAAATAGACCCGAAATACCCGAACTGGACCCGAAAACTCTAAAAATACCCAAGAACCGCAAAAATACCCAAATATTTATCCAAAAGCAGACCCGAAAACCCAAAACATACCCGAATTTTACCCGAATACCCAAATTATATTTTCTAAAAATCTAAAATTTCACCAAAAACCTACAATTATACCCGAAAATCCAAACCCGAAACTTTTAAAAAAATCCGAAATACCAAAAATATACCCAATCACCCAAAAATACCTAGTATATACAATTATTTGCGGGTACTTCGGGTACCCGAACGGGTCTCGGGTAGGACCCGGACCCGAACCGAGACCCGCGGGTCCAAAAAAAAGACCCAATAGGTACTTAGCATGGACCCGGACCCGGACCCGAACCTGTATTTTCGGGTCGGTTCCGGTTCGGGTCTTCGGGTCCGGATAAAATGCCCAGGCCTAGTTTAAAGTTTTTGTTATGACAAAATACAAATGATTACAAAATTATATAAGTAAAAAGTCTAATTTAATTAATTATCAAGCTTAACATATATATATATATATATCTTTTAAATTAAACTATAAACCATATCAAATACATAAATATTTTAATTTCAAATTTTACTTTGAACAATTTTTTTGATAAAAGTTTTGAACGAACATTGACAACTTATTAAAAAAAATATATAAATTACTAAAACTATTAATCCCACAATGAAAATTTTGTTATCAGTAATTTCAATTTTTTTCTATAAAAGATACAAATGATCAAAATAATTATATGAGTAGAAATCATCATTTAATAGACATTAATATTAAAAATATACTATATATGTTAGTATCATTTAAATTTAATTACATATCCTATCAAATAAAACAAAAAATTTCTTGGATTAATAAAATTGATTTATATGTTCGCACCAATTTAATTATATATTTAATAGTTACTGACTTTTAATTATTCAATATATATTTATTATATCATAATATGTAAAAATATTTAATACATAAAATAATTTTTATATATAGTGTTCATTCCGCGCAAGCTTAACCTAGTATATATATATATATATGTGTATGGTCGTTCGTGTACAGAACAGAATAGTTAGCTAGAACATATATATTAACTCTTGGAATTCAGTCTAAAACATATAGTAAATTCCACACTCGTATTATGCATGGATAGTAAAACATCTATAATCAACTCCGAGTGAAGATGGATGGATTTCAACTGCGCTGATCATCCAAGTTTATCTGATAAGTAAGTATCAACCAATAGTTTTTAGTTAAGATGTATTAATGAAAACAAATAGGGGAGTTAAAAAAAAAGAGGGGATTACCAAGAAAAATTATATGATAATAAATCTTTGAAAAGGGGGCATATAAAGTCAAAACCAAAGTCTTATAAATAGAGGAAGTGAGATCCATAATCCATTTCGTTCCAGACAAGATCCCAAAACAAAAGTCTTTTCTCTCAGTCTCTCTTGATAACTTCCTTCCCCGGAGAAAAGAAACCGAAACAGAGACCATGGCGTCTTCAACGCAAGACGAAGAAGCCCTCCACTGCAAGGAAGAAGACGCACTCGGCGAAGAACCGGAGCTTATTGACCTGAACATAGAAGCCAAACACGAACACGATGACAAGATCGTGGCCTCTGAGTCATCAGCGACAAGCGAACAAGAAGTGAAAGATGCTAATCAAGAAGACGAAAGCAGAGGAGGAGTGATCATGATGGTACCTTCTTCAACAACAACACCAACAAGAAGCTTAACTCAAGAAGAGGAAGAGGCAAGGGAAAAGGATGCTCGCGCCTCAGCAACCCTCGTGTCTATGTACTACGAAGTCCCACCTAAGGATCCATCTGTCCTCGAAATACACGATCACCAGGAAGATGACTCAGAACAAACCATGAGGTTTCTCACCCGATGGAAAGCTCCGAAGATTCCACCGAAGAAGATCATTCACGACAGGTTGGTCGAGCAATGCAGCAGACCGGTCCAAAAGCAGCTGACGACGAGCGACGTGAAAGAGAGGCGGCTGTCTTTACCGAGGAACAAGTTTCAGAAGCTTCTTGATGAGTCAGAGGCAACGCGCGGGAGAAAGGAGACTAGGGTTTCGGTTTACGGACCAGACGGGGAGGTTCATGAGATGTGGCTTGGTGATGATGATGATGATGAGGAGGAGAGGTCTTCTTCGTTTGAGTTGGTGATCGGGTGGAGGAAGTTCGTCGTGGATTATGAGCTCAAGGAGTGTTGCGACTTCATCACGGTGTGGATGTTTCGGCACAGAGACACGCAACGGATTTGCTTAGCTGTTGATGCCACACGTTTTGTGTTCAGGTTACAGGTTAGTAAGAGGATCTCTGAGGCTGCTTTCGAGGATTCTGATTAGAGATTTAATGAGATATTGAACATGAGGTTGAAGTTTTTAAGGTTTTGATTTGAGTCACATTCTCAGTTTCTTAGTCTAAAAAATGTATATAGTTGACAGAAGCATGAGGAAAAAAGAAACAGTTGGTGCTTACTTCAGTACTTGTGATGACCTAGAAGATACCACTTTACTTGAAAGACAAGTTATCATTATTATCAGCTTTGCATACTTGATGAATATTTTGGTGTGGATACCCTTTTAGTGCATTGTGGGAAAACGATTGTCATATCAGACACCAATATAATCCAAAGATTTTACAAACACACTAGCCAAAGTTCCAAAAAAAAAAAGATGTTATATTGCCTAAAGCTTTACACAAGAGTTGACATACTACAAACAATGATTCCATTACAATAGAAGGCTATAGCAATATCAGATTAAAGCTTACTTGATCTTGGATCGATCCTCCTCACTTGCCTCTCGCATTTGTAGTGTCTTGTGTATATCACAGCCTAACAAAACTGCTCACACTTATCTTCTTGGTTGATTGTCAAGCTCTTACTATAATTTTTTTCTGAAATTGAAACTTATACTAAAATGTTAAATTTTAGAACCGACCCTTAGTAACAAATGTTAAATTCCACACTGGATAAGTGATGGATTGCAACTGAGCTGACCATCCAAATTAATCTGATAATTATCAGTCAGTATTATTTTAATTAAGATGTATTAATGAAAAGGGGGAATTAACAAAAAGAACTTATTATAATAGCGGAAGTGATAATACTAATAAAGCTTTATAAAAAAGGGAGCAGAGAGAGTCAAAAGACTCAAAACCAAAAGTCTTATAAATAGAGGAAGTGAGATCCATAATCCATTACACTCGAGAGAAAGATCCCAAAACAAAAGTTTTCTCTCGTCCTTCTTGTTAACTTCCTTCACCGGAGAAAGAAACCGAAACAGAGATCATGGCGTCTTCAACGCAAGACGAAGAAGCCCACCACAGCAAGGAAGAACCGGAGCTTATTGACCTGAACAAAGAAGCCAAACACGAAGACGATGACAAGATCGTGGCCTCAGAGTCAGAGACAAGGGAAGCAAAGAAACAGAAAGTGGAACAAGAAGTCAAAGATGCTAATCAAGAAGAACAAAGCAGAGGAGGGACGATGATGGTGCCTTCAACGACGACAACACCAACAAGCTTAACTCAAGAAGAAGCAAAGGCAAAGGAAGAGGAAGACGACTCAGAACAAACCTTGAGGTTTCTAAGCCGATGGAAAGCTCCGGAGACTCCACCTGAAAAGATCATTTACCCCAGCCTAGTCGAGCAATGCAGCAGACCGATCCAAAAGCAGCTGACGACGAGCGACGTGAAACAGAACAAGCTGTCTCAGTCTGGGCTGTCTTTATCGAACTCGCAAGTGAGGAAGAAGTTTCAGCAGCTTCTCGAAGAATCAGGGGAAAACGAGAGAAGGTTTTCGGTATACGGACCAGACGGGAAGGTTCATGAGATTTGGCTTGGTAAGGAGAAGTCGTCGTTTGGTTTGACGATAGGGTGGTGGAGGTTCGTGGTAGAGTATTGGCTCAAGGAGTGGTGTAACTTCGTCACGGTTTGGATGTTTAGGCACAGAGACACTCAGCGGATTTGCTTAGCTATTGATGTCACAACGTTTGCGTTCAGGAAACAGGTTAGTAAGAGGATCTCTGATGCTGCTTTCGAGGATTCTGATTAGAGAGTATAGAGAAAGGTTATCAAGGAGATTAAGGAGGGTATTAGCTAGAGATTTGATTAGGGAGTTTAATGAGAAACTGTACGGGAGGTAGAAGTTTTAACGTTTTGATTTGAGTCACATTCTCAGTTTCTTGCTCTAAAAATGTAAATCATTTGAATGATAAAAAGAAGCTGGTTCTTTACTTCAGTACTTGTGATGACCTAGAACTAGAAGTGACCACTTTACTTGAAAGACAAGTTATCATGCTTCATCAGTTTTGCATGCTTAAATGAGTATTTTGGTATACTGCAATGCACTCTGGGAAAACGATTTTCAGAGAGTTTACAAACACACAAGCCAAAGTTTTAAATATTGAAGAGAACTTGTAACACAAAAAACAGAAAAGAGATGTTATATTGCCTAAAGCTGTTGAGATACTACAAAAAGTTATTTCATTCCAATAAAGGCTAGCAAAACAGATTTGTATCATACTTGATCTTGGATCGATCCTCCTCACTTGCCTCTCGCATTTGTGTAGTGTCTTGGGTATATCACAGCCCAACAAACTGCTCACATTTCTCTTCTTGCTTTGCTACAAACATGTTTTGACAGCTGTGCTTGAAGTCTTGAACCCTTTTATAATTTTTTTTTCCAGAGATTTGCTGTAACACACGTATTTTCCAAAATAACTTAAATAAATAAAAAGTCTCAAATCTCCATTTATTACTTTTCAAAAGTCAACTCCAAAGTCGTAAATCCAATAAATAGCCATAAATCCAAATAACATAATAAATCCCGAAATATCGATAAAAGCATAAAATCCACAAGTCTGAAAAAGAAAGAAATAAAACTCTCAAAGCACCAGTTCGATAGCAATCACTCCTGCTCGTCAGTCTCACCTGAAAGGGGAAGGAATAGGAGGGGTGAGTAATAGGAGAGTTACTCCGTGAGATATGAGATGCTAAACACGCAAACCACTGACTTGAGTAAATAGAACTCCCACTATTGAAGTTTAGCTCTAACATGAACAAACAAGATACCTAAAGCATCACACAACACAAACAATGCGATGATAGCATATAGCTAGTCCATACACCCCGCATCTCCTCATATGGATATATATATATACATACGATGCGTCACTAGTACAGTCTGTCTCTGTACCCCCGCCCTCCAAAGCTGCATCGAATGCAAACGTCTCTGCACCCACGCCTCACACAATCTGCGTCGCTAGCCCAGACGTCTCTGAGCCCCCGCCCACCAAAGCTGCGTCGCTAGTCCAGACATCTCTGGACCCCCGCCCACTAACATAGTCCCTACTCATAACTATGTATACATACATATATATATCGCATATCTTAACATCACACAATCAAATCAACGATTGAATCCTCTAGACCCCTACTTCCAATTTACAATGAATGAACTAACTAACAATCAAGACTCAAACAGACTCAATTCAAACAGACGGATCATGATTCGAAATCTAAACTACGATAGAGAGAATTCTACACTGGTACATAATTTACGAAATATGGTCAACTGGTTGGAATGATCGACGGGAGATGGTCAACTGCATCACGAGATCAACGACTTAGGCTTAGAGTCTCAGGAAATAAAGTTTCCAAAAATGGAAACTTTCCTAAAATAACAATTTTTCTAAAATAGAAACTTTCCTAATATACTTATTTTCTAAATTAGAAACTTTCCTAAAATAGTAACTTCCCTAAAATATTTTCCTAAAACTAGAAATATGTAAGCGACAAACTTACTAGAAAAACCAGCCGGAAGCTCGTCCAGAAATCCCGCTGGAAACTCGCCTAGAAATCTCGCCGGAAGCTCACCCGGAAATCCCACCGGAAAAATTCACTAGTGACTGGTCGTCAGATAATTCAACAACAACTCGTCACATGCAAAGAAATACTTTGACTTGATGAGAATAAAGAGAAGGGTTAAGTTTCTTATATAGAAAGAGGAAAAGAAAGTAGGTTTTCTAAACTTCTAAAGTGAGACAAAATAAAAAGAGAGAATTGAGCTTTAGTTTTAATAAAATCAAAAAGGCTCAGCCAAAACAAGATCAGGGTCGTTACAGTTGTATCATGCTTGTGAACCAAAAAAAAATGTTTGTGAACGAACAACTAGAACTTGACCCTGTAATTAAATGCACCCTGTAAATAGAAG
Source organism: Brassica napus (assembly GCF_020379485.1). Taxonomy (NCBI): domain Eukaryota; kingdom Viridiplantae; phylum Streptophyta; class Magnoliopsida; order Brassicales; family Brassicaceae; genus Brassica; species Brassica napus. The sequence continues at coordinate 5,872,208 of NC_063447.1, forward strand.
CTGACCCTGTAATTTAATGCATAGCCTATAAAGTTCCAATAGCCCAAAGTCAAGCATAATTGTAGTTGCATGTACAGCTAAACAATCAGAGTATCTACTCTGATTATAAAACGAACACTGCACACCAGATCCAGAAGATCTCGGTGATCGTCCCTCCCTTCAAACGCAAGCAAAACATGAAACCCTTCGCGACCAATCGCGATCTCCTCAAAACCCCCGCGCTCATCAAGATCTCCGCCGTTATTCTCGCCACCGCCGCCTTCTTCTACTTGGGCAAGCATTTATCCGACGACGGCTACAAGCAGCTCGTCTTCTTCTCCTCCTCGGAAAACTCGATCCCGGAAGTCTCAATCTCCCCCAACAGCAACAAAACCTTCAATCTATCCTCGATCATCCCTCCCAATCACACCGATATCGAAACAGCACAGCCGATTCCCTCGCCAGTGACGGCGACGGAGGCTAGTCCTCCTCCTCCGCCTCCGCCGATTCCTTCTCCGCCTCCGCCTGCTACGATCCGGACCTTCGGGGTACTCGATGCGAACGGCGTGATGTCCGACGATTTCGAGGTAGGTGAGGTCGAGGAGGACGAAGCTATCGAAGAAGAAGAGTCGGGGAACAAGACGGAGATCGTGCAGTTGAGAAACGACGGCGTATCGAAACCTAGGGTTAGGGTTAAGAAATTCGCGATGTGTCGCGAGAGTATGAGAGAGTATATACCTTGTTTGGATAACGCTGATGCGATTAAGAAGCTTAGATCGACGGAGCGTGGAGAGAAGTTCGAGCGTCATTGCCCTGTGAAAGGCAGAGGGTTGAATTGCTTGGTGCCGCCTCCTAAGGGTTATCGTCAGCCTATTCCATGGCCTAGAAGCCGTGACGAGGTATTATTGAGGTTTACTGGAATAGTATTTAGATTTGATTTGGTAGATGATTCCATGGCCTAGAAGCTGTGTTGAGATATTCGTATGCTTGTAATCTTACAAGTTTTGCATTTTATTTGGAAGATTTAGAGAACTTGTCTTGAGGTTTGTTTAGAATTTGATTTGGTGGATGACTTGTTATACGGATAGGTGTGGTTCAGCAATGTTCCTCATACTCGGCTTGTTGAAGATAAAGGTGGACAAAACTGGATTTCACGAGATCCACGAGACAAGAGCAAGTTTAAGTTTCCTGGTGGCGGCACACAGTTTATTCACGGAGCTGACGAGTACTTGGACCAGATCTCTAAGGTTTTGCTCATTTCCCCCAAAGGATAGTTCTTGCTTCGCGTTTTTATCTGATGTTTTGAAGTCCGAGTTTGTGTCTGCAGATGGTTTCTGTTATCACGTTTGGCAAGCGTATTCGGGTTGCGTTGGATGTTGGTTGTGGTGTGGCGAGTTTTGGCGCTTACCTATTGTCACGCAATGTTTTGACGATGTCTGTTGCGCCAAAAGATGTCCACGAGAACCAGATTCAGTTTGCTCTTGAGCGTGGTGTGCCTGCTATGGCGGCAGCATTTGCTACTAGGCGTTTGTTATATCCAAGCCAAGCGTTTGATCTTATTCATTGTTCTAGGTGTAGGATTAACTGGACTCGTGATGGTAAGGTTCTCTGGATGGCTTGGTTTGTCTGGACTCGCAGTTACTGTAGCTTTTAGCTCCCTGTGGTGAACTACGCTTTAGCTTCTATTCCTTTTGGGGAAAATTCTTATTCTGCTGTTTCATTTTCTGTGATGAAGATGGGATTTTGCTCCTTGAGATCAATAGAATGCTGCGGGCTGGAGGGTTTTTTGCTTGGGCTGCACAACCTGTTTACAAGCATGAGGCGGCTTTGGAAGAACAGTGGACAGGTAACAACCTTTTTAATCTGTTTGGAGTTAGTGATAATGGCTCGTAGCTTTGTTAGAGAAAATGAGGAGCATTGAAAGTCGGAGTGACAATCCTTTTTCCAACTAATCATATTTTTGTCTCTGTCGGTATAAGGAGAAATTATTTTTTCCATTTGCTACTTCGATTCAGCCAATATGTCTGCTCATTTGATCTCACGTTTTGGTTTCCAGAAATGCTGAATCTCACGACTAGCCTTTGCTGGAAACTAGTAAAGAAGGAAGGATACATTGCAATCTGGCAGAAACCCCTTAACAACAATTGTTATTTGAGTCGTGAGGCTGGAACCAAACCTCCTCTTTGCGATGAATCTGATGACCCCGATAATGTTTGGTACAGCCGCTCAATCTTTCTGTTTTCTTTTGATTGTGAAACAAGGACATACCTTGCTAAAGCACTGAACAAATTAATGAAGGCTATATTTAACTTATGCTGCGAGACTTGCATTAAAAATTCAACTTCTTTCAGTTTGGTATGGTTGATTGTACCTAGTCTGCCTTCGACTTGGTCAATGATACTGTGTGCAGAAAATCACACTTTCTATGCCTCATATTGTCTTGTTCCCACTTCTATGTCTCATACTGTTGTGTTCATGCTTTAGGTACACAAACCTGAAACCTTGTATCAGTCGCATACCTGAGAATGGATCTGGAGGCAGTGTTCCTTCATGGCCTGCCCGTCTCCACACTCCACCCGATAGGCTACAGACCATAACATTTGATTCCTACATTGCTAGGAAAGAACTATTCAAGGCAGAGTCAAGATTCTGGAATGAAATAGTTGGGGGTTATATCCGTGCCTTAAAGTGGAGAAAGATGAAACTAAGAAACGTTTTGGACATGAGAGCAGGCTTTGGCGGGTATGAAAATGATATCTTTCTGTTGAGTACTATGTCGGCACATAATACCTCACTTTCTTAGCTGATCTCTCTTTGTTTGTGGCAGATTTGCAGCTGCACTAAATGATCATAAACTCGATTGCTGGGTTCTCAGTGTAGTTCCTATCAGCGGGCCTAACACATTGCCCGTCATTTATGATCGTGGGCTATTAGGAGTAATGCACGATTGGTACTTCTTTTCTCCTTAAATCTATCATATAAAAACCTAAAATTATGGAATCTATAATTAAACTAAGGTTAAGGTTCTGGCTCTAGCTATTTTTAATAAGCCTTGCATTCTACCACAGGTGTGAACCATTTGATACATACCCGAGGACATATGACTTCTTACATGCCTCAGGACTCTTCTCAGTCGAAAGAAAAAGGTATTCAAAGTGATAAACTCATGTCCACAATTAATGACGACAATACAGGATTAACTCATGACCATTCTACCTTTGTACATGAGTTATAATGGTTAACTTCATGGATTGCGTTGGTTGTATCAGATGCGAGATGTCAACCATCTTGTTAGAGATGGACCGGATATTGAGACCGGGAGGGCGAGCATACATTAGGGAGACAATAGATGTAATGGATGAAATTCAAGAGATCACAAAGGCAATGGGTTGGCGTACATCTCTGCGTGACACATCCGAGGGTCCTCACTCAAGTTACAGGATTCTAACATGCGAGAAGCGTCTCCCTCGAGCTTAATACCACACAAAACCACACTGGCACTTAGTCTACACAAAGCATATCGTTTGGTAATATCTCTTTACTGTTAGTATTTTTTCTTCCCCTCATTATGTAACTGTAAATTTGATTGTGGTGTATTACTGAGTAAAGTTTTACCTAGTCCTCGACTTTTAATAACAACAGTTCTGCATGTGCTATTCTGTTGATTGTAACAAAGGATCCATAAGAAAATAAAAAAGAAGCTCACGACTTTCTCCAAGTTGAAAAATACAATACGTCCATGATAATGTTGTAGTGTGTCTCTTGAACCATGTCTGCATGGCTCCTTCTACTGCTTAAGATCTTGGCTTCCACATCTGTTCACGATGGCTTTGACTTTTTGGTTCAGCAGTGACGCGGATACTGAATAGAAACTGTGGGAATAGGTGATTGACTCTGTTCTCATTGGTTGTTTCCCTGTTCTTATATTGACTCTTCTGCTGCGTTTGAGTTTGTGTGATTACAGGCCGAGTTTGGGCTTCGGAAAGCCTCGATACCATGGTTAGTTCAACCCTACTTGGAAAGAGGTGTGCATTTTGAACATTTACCCCCACATCTTAACCTAACTACATCATAGATGGAAGCAATAATAATAATTTGTTTAGCCGTTAGCAGTTAGTAGAATTATTATTAGATTTTCAACCATATGGTTTTGTATATAAACAATAATGTATGGTATAAGTATAACTATATGATATATAGTTGGTTTTTAGTGATAAAATTAGAAATCAACAATATTGGCCAAAGACAATGTCTCTCAACCAATCACTTCACACCGTATTTGGAACAAGACTACCGCTTAGAAATGTCAATATCCAAAATTTGGAATTTTATTGTATGAAGAATTATGTAGAACTTTCTTGATACATTTGAATGGTTATCTCATCCTCAGCCCAAAAAAGGCAACAAAATCATTTTCCAAAAGCGTATGTGGTAGTAAATAGTGTTATATAATCTTCACTCAAGCTAACGCCAAATATAAAACAAGTGGCACATATGAGAGCCGTTTCAAGACAACCTTATAAAGACATTCCACGTGGACCAATCACGTCAGAATCCTCTTCACATCTTCCTCGTGCCGCCACGTGGCAATTTAGCCAATCATCATCGTGTGGCGCCCAGGGAGTTGAGAAGAGATAACGATTTGTTGTGTTGTTGATCACTCGGTCTATAAATCTCTCTGTTTCTCGACCACGCCAGCAACTATCTATCACTGTTTCTTCTCTGAACAAACTCTCTCTCTCTCTCTCTCTTTAGCTTCTTGTGTGACGCACACTCGTGAGAAATGGCCGCCGCAGTATCACCAGTCGTAAGTTTTCATAACTTAGACCAAGATTCTGATCTTTTGCATCACTTTGAGATTCTCTGTCTTCAGTATGTCGTTCGAACCTAGAAGACTATAACTAGAGATATACTTTGATGCTTCAGTAAACCGTTAAAATCCCGGTTTGCTTTGGTTAGAATGAATTCAGTTTGTTCTGATTGAACAACGTCTCTAAACCGGTTCTTGAACTGTTTGAACCAAAATTTGAGTTCCAAAACTGAGTTTAGCCTACTCTCTGCGTTGCAGTTGAGCTTGAACGGGTCGGGAGCAGTAGCTGCTTCAGTCCCAGCTACAACCTTCCTGGGAAAGAAAGTTGTAACATCATCAAGATTCTCCCAAAGCAACAAGAAGAGCAACGGATCATCATTCAAGGTGGTTGCTGTGAAAGAAGACAAACAAACCGATGGAGACAGATGGAGGGGACTTGCCTACGACACATCTGATGACCAACAAGACATCACCAGAGGCAAAGGTATGGTTGACTCTGTCTTCCAAGCTCCTATGGGAACCGGAACTCACAACGCCGTGCTTAGCTCCTATGAGTACATCAGCCAGGGTCTTAAGCAGTAAGTTTCCATCTCTCTATACCTCTCTCATTAGTTCCATAGGTTTTTAGAATCTTTGGTTTTAAATTGTTTCTTCTTGTTGATAAATAGGTACAACTTGGACAACATGATGGATGGGCTTTACATTGCTCCGGCTTTCATGGACAAGCTTGTTGTTCACATCACCAAGAACTTCTTGACCTTGCCTAACATCAAGGTAACCAATGTTCAAAAAATCCCTACATGTTAGTTATGCGCTTTATAAAGGATTATTTGATTAGGCGGTCGCTAAACCGATTTTTTGAATTTAAAAAAAAAACATTCAAAAATTTGTTTTGTTTAAATCTGATTTGCAGCCTGCACCAATTTTTAGAACACCCTTTATGTTCATATTTGAGTTATTACACACCAACTAGTCCAACTCTATTGATTTTTATCTATATAGGTTCCACTTATTTTGGGTATTTGGGGAGGCAAAGGTCAAGGTAAATCCTTCCAGTGTGAGCTTGTCATGGCCAAGATGGGCATCAAGTGAGTCCTATATCTCCTCTACCAGTGACCAGTTCTAATCATAATCAACAAAAAGCTAAAACATGTTTAAAATCTCTTTGCAGCCCAATCATGATGAGTGCTGGAGAGCTTGAGAGCGGGAACGCAGGAGAACCAGCCAAACTTATCCGTCAAAGGTACCGTGAAGCAGCCGACATGATCAAGAAAGGAAAGATGTGTGTTCTCTTCATCAACGATCTTGACGCTGGTGCTGGCCGTATGGGTGGCACAACTCAGTACACAGTCAACAACCAGATGGTTAACGCAACGCTCATGAACATTGCTGACAACCCCACCAACGTCCAGCTACCAGGAATGTACAACAAGGAAGAAAACGCGCGTGTTCCCATCATTGTCACTGGTAACGATTTCTCCACTCTCTACGCTCCTCTCATCCGTGATGGACGTATGGAGAAGTTCTACTGGGCGCCGACTCGTGAAGACCGTATTGGTGTCTGCAAGGGTATCTTCAGAACTGACAAGATCAAGGATGAAGATATTGTCAAGCTTGTTGATCAGTTCCCTGGCCAATCCATTGGTAATACTCCATCTGTTTCATATTAATTATCAAAAGTATTAGTAAAATTTAATTAAAATTTAATTTTAAATATAAATAATAAAAATACAATTGACTACACAGTTTTGAATAAGATTAAAGCTATATAGATTATATATTATGAAACAACAAACTTCTATAAAACATATCATGTGTATTGAAACGGAAGTAGTAAAGATCTGTTTGTTGGTGTCTTTGTATACGATTCTGATTCTTGATTTTCTTGTAATAGATTTCTTCGGTGCCTTGAGGGCTAGAGTGTACGATGATGAAGTGAGGAAGTTTGTTGAAGGACTCGGAGTGGAGAAGATAGGGAAGAGGCTGGTGAACTCGAGGGAAGGTCCTCCAAAGTTTGAGCAACCAGAGATGACACTTGATAAGCTTATGGAGTATGGAAACATGCTTGTGATGGAACAAGAGAACGTCAAGAGAGTCCAACTTGCTGACCAATACCTTAACGAGGCTGCTTTGGGAGACGCAAACGCGGACGCTATCGGCCGCGGAACTTTCTACGGTTAGAACTCGAGGTTTGAAACTCCTTAATTTGTTTATTGAATCAGTTGGATATAAATGAAACTGTAAAAAGTAGGAAGGTTAGAGGGAGAGAGGGAAAGAGAGAAACTGGAATTAGGGTTTCTGAAATTTTGAAGTGTAACTTGCCTTGCAGGAAAAGCAGCACAGCAAGTGAACCTTCCTGTGCCAGAAGGGTGTACTGATCCTGCGGCTAAGAACTTTGATCCAACGGCTAGAAGTGACGATGGAACTTGTGTCTACAACTTTTGAGCTTTCTTTTACTTATAATTAATCTGTACTCTTTTTTTTTTTGCCTTCTGTGTAATTGGGAATTGGTGGTTCTTGCCTCTTTTGTTGCTCTTTAATTTTATGATCATGTGCAAAAATATTCATATATCAAAATTTGCCTTCTCATAAAAAAAACATTTCTCAACTTTGTTTTTCTTCTGCTTCACGTTTCTTCTCCCCATTCTTACTGCATTGATTGCACTATAGACAAAATTTGCCTTCTCATAAAAAAAACATTTCTCAAAACTTCCTTGTTTCTTTGCCAAAATACTCTTTGCCTTACCTGTGATAAGAAGGTTTTGATGCAAATTTCCAATTGTTAATGGGCTCCTGGGGCCTTATAAGTATAATGGGTTTCTTTGCTATTACTGGTACAATTGATTCCCACCATACATAGCGGAAGAGAAAAGATAATTAAAATGGTTCCCATTTTCAATATAGTTTTTAACCAAACAAATGTGGAAAATAGCTTTTTCTTTGTTTAATGTAAAGTCAAAGCTCAAAAGCAAAGCATGTTGATGTTAAAAAATATTCTGCAATTTAAAAGCATTTTGACTTTAATAAGTTTAGCTTTTTTTTTTAATAAGTTAGCTTTGCTACCAAATCTATACTATTATTTTTGCGAAGTAAATTTTTGCAACGGAGCTTTCACGTTAAAAGTTAGAGCGGTTAATATTGTTTATACGCTTAATGAATAATTATATAAATTAGTCAAAAAATAAAAAAGAATTTCAAATCTATCTTATTAAAAAGTGATTTAAAATTAATAATAAATCGGTTATACCCTTAATGAATAAATTATATAAATTAGTCAAAAATAAAAACGAATTTAAAATATATATGATTAAATAAGTGATTAAAATTAATAATAATAATAATTATCTATAATATAATTAATTAAAAATGAATTTCTATTAATACTATTATATTTATATATTATATTAGATAATTGACTATAAATAAATATTATAAAATTTTCAAAAATAAAAAACATGTTTTAAAACATAAGATAATTCTTAGATATATTATGTTGTTATCTGAAAATAATATTTTATTATAAAATTTATAGTTAGATATAAAACAATTTATAGTTAAATGCTAATCAAACAAATAAATATATTTTCTAAAATATATGTGAATGTTTTTAAAATTTAACACAACAATAAGCATATATATATTTTGATAAAACTAATGAATATATATTAATAATATTTTGTTTATATGTTATATTTGATAATTGACTATAAGTAAATATAATAAAATTCACAAAAATAAAATATATTTTTAAAACATAAGATAATTCTTAAATATGTTGTGTTTTATCTGAAATAATATTTTTTTATTATAAAATATAAAGTTTAATGTTTGATTTATCTTTTTTAAAACATAATTAATAATTTATCATGTTGGTTTTGATTTAATAGTTATAAACAGATAAATTTCTATAAGAACAATATGCCCGCATGTGCGGACAGAACACCTAGTAATCTTTAATTTTTAACTAAAAACATTATGCTTCATTACTTAAATAGTTAAATCATTTACTTTACTTCTATAACCGTAAGATTCTTAAATTTGTTTTTATTATTTTATTTGGCAGCAGTTTCAAACTGAAAAAGTTACACGACCAAAAATAATAATAAAACAGTTCAAACAAAAACAAAAACAAAAAAACAAGAAGAGGCATGAGAAAGAGAATGTGACAACAGCACACGAGTTGGACGGTTATGTGCACGCCATTCACTTCTTGTTAAGACAAGCCACGACCGAGTCTTCTCTCTCTCTCTTTCTCTATCTCTATAACTCTCAAACCGTATGTTCTTTCCTTCTTCTTCAAGATTCTGATTACAGATCTCTATCCCCATGGCTTCTGGATCTCACTGGTGCTACAGTTGCAGCCGCTTCGTCCTGATCTCCGACTCCATCTCCTGTCCTGATTGCGACGGAGGCTTCCTCGAACGCCTCCACCAAACCCCCGATTCATTCCACCGTCAGCACCGCAGCCCCACCAGATTCCCCACTCCTCCCACAAGCAACCGATCTCCCAATCCAGTCATCGTCCTCCGCGGATCTAACCCATCCGATCGATCCCCTTTCCAGATGTACTACGACGACGGTTCAGACTCGGGCCTCAGACCGTTACCCCCGAGCATGACGGAGTTTCTCTTAGGCTCAGGCTTCGATCGGTTGCTAGATCAAATCTCTCAGATCGAGCTCAACAACAACAGCAATAACTCACGTGATCATCCACCAGCTTCTAAATCAGCCGTCGAAGCTTTGCCGGTGATCCAAATCGCTCCGACTCATCTGGAATCGGATTCTCAGTCTCACTGCGCTGTTTGCAAAGAAACGTTCCTTCTCGACTCGGCAGCTCGCGAGATGCCGTGTAACCATATCTACCACCCTGACTGCATCCTCCCCTGGCTCGCGATTCGTAACTCCTGCCCCGTTTGCCGCCACGAGCTTCCGGCGGAGGAGGATGATGATGTAGCAGCCGCTACGGTGGCGGCACGTGGGGAAGAGGAGGAGGAGGAGGCGGGGATGACGATTTGGAGGTTGCCGGGTGGAGGATTCGCTGTGGGGAGGATCCCCGGAGGATGGAGAGGTGGAATGCCGGTGGTGTACACGGAGGTTGACGGTGGAAGACTCGGCGAAGAGAGGCTTCCGAGAAGGGTAGCTAGAAGAGGAGGAAGTAGTGGAGAGAGATCGGGTGGGTTTGCGGGTCGGATCATGAGACTCTTCGGATGTTTCAGCGGTTCATCGTCATCAGGGTCCGGGTCAAGTTCACAGGGAACACGTAGGAGCAGGTCGTCGTTTGCTCTGTTTAGGACAGCTTCTTCAAGGAGACGACATTGGCTAGCTTCATAAAGGAAACACAACATGATGGTTCCTTTCTTGTAAGATTTTTTTCGTGTAATGATTATATCTCTATGCGAGTAAAATTGATACAAAAGTTTTTAGGTCAAGTGAGATTGATAGAGTTGAATTTTTTTGGTGAATATTTGAACGTTCTTTCATAGGGAAAGAACAATGGTTCGTGGCCCTAACCTTAGTTACTTATCTTACAAGTCACAACAGTTTCTTTAATGTATAAAGCTCATGGTTTATTTCAACATCCACGTAGAGGAGAGACATGTTGGCCGGCATTGTACAGCTATACAATCTTTGAACTACAGACAGAACAAATGATATGATGCCTCCTAGAGGTTTAGAATCTTAGAAAGGTCGAATAATTATTTGCGAGGTCAGTATCTACAGAGCAAAATGTGAAGGAAAACAATAATAGATTTATTACAACGCATCTGATGATGCTCTACATTATTGGAGACGGCCTTTGTAATTTATAGACCACTATAATGTCACACTATCGTATCAAAGATGGATTACCATTTTATCAACATTAATACGACCATTTGCCTTAATAGGTAGAAAAAAACACTAATCACCTTGTAGATTATGCTATAACCATGAATTGAAAACATCTACCCTTATTGAGCCGCCTGGCAAATTTCTGTAATCAAAACAGTTGATGTAGACAGAATAAAGACTTTTCTCGAATAATGTTCCTTAAAATAACTGAGTGTAAACATACCAACGAGGGCATCTAGTGTCGCCTATTGTTACCTACCAAACGTAAGCTAAACACTTAGAGAGTGACATAGAATGGCATTATATAGCGCGGATTGCGTTCAAATTGCTTCCTGCACGGACGACATAAGACATGCACGCATTTTAAAATATATGTAAAATGTTGTTATATGTAGGCAATGTTTGAGGTAGATCACTAATTTTCTTGTCTTATTCTGGAGCACATTCTTCACTTCCTCGATTTGTGGTTTTCGAGTGTGATTTAAATAGGTACTTTCAATTTTTTTTCGAAAACCAGATTGCATCAAATAAAGAGAAAATCAGATTTTAGTTTGTTTTTGTTTATAATTTTTTTACTGTTTTAAGATAGTTTGGGTCGATTAGTATCAGAAAGGTATGGAGAGACATGTTCTTGACATATATCATTATTTGCTACCATTGTCAATATAGGACATATAGATAAATTTCTCTTTTGTCTAACAGATGCTTAATAAAGCATGCGCTTGCTCAACCTGACCTCACAATGAGCCCTGCCTAGCACTATAGCACACACATAAGATTCACTAAAATTGGATGCTGAATTCACAGTACATTAGCAGAAGTTTACTAAACAAACATAAATGCACACGCTAATCGAAATAATAGACTCAGAAAGAGTCAATTGGCAGCCTAATGAGAGTAAATGGGACAAACCAGTTCACATAGAGTCGTAACGTATTGATCTTCTTCGATCACTTTCACACTCACGACTAAATCTTGGATGACTTCCAAAAATCTTAACATACCATAATACTACAAGTCAACACGCAAGATTATATGGTTAAGAGAGCTGGTCCCCATACGCAACGGTCTGACCTTGCCACGGAAAATACATAAGAATACAAATAACGCATTTATTCCGAAATTGACTATCAATTCATTTTCAGAATTTTTCTTGGCTTTGGTTTTTCGACGATTGTTTGAATATTACTAATTTTGTAGACCTTCAATATCACAAAAATACTAAAATAGGATAACCACTAAATTATTGACGATAAATTAATTGAAATCATACATACTTATCATAATTTACAATACTTATGTGACAATCGGGTCTATATCAAGGTTAGCCTTGCAAATGGCATGCAAATCAAACGAAAATTCAACTAAACGGGTCTATATCAAAATTAACCTTGAACATCCTACATCCACACGACTTCAATATACCGGCTTGTAACCAACTAAAGTAAATGCAACTTTACAAATATAAGTGGTTCTTTAAGAAGATAATAGAAGTGTAGCCCAATCCCAAGAGTCTTAAGTTGGGTGCAAAACCAGCTATGATGGTATCATGTATTATATTGTGAAATTGAATCCTACTACCACTACCCCATTTACCCTCTCTAAGAAAAATCAACAACATTTATTATATTCCAGAAACTGAAGATGTCTTCAAAAGACATCATAGCCAGAACAGTGCACGCCCATGACTAAAAGATATTGATGGTGCGCTAGCATAGTAGCATGGTAACCATCCCATCCAAGTTCCGTTTTGGTGGAGACTAAAACTCATCTTCCATAAAGTTTCTTCAATCATTCACATGATTAGCTGGGTCCATAATTCATAGCCAATCACCCTGAGGAAAAAATGGCAACATTTAATGCCCGAGGCGTCATTCATATCTCCTACAAAGGTTTAAATTATTTAAGTAGGTATTTGTCAACATCTTGGAATCAATTTTAATTCATGCGTGATTTTTTGAAAACTAAAATATCCACGTTGCAGCTGGTAACTCTATAATCTTATTTGTTGAGACCCATTGTGCTAAGTTCCTAACACCAAACTATTTTTGTTGGTACATGGTTGAAAGAAAAAGGACGTTAATTTATTTGGTAACACAACCAGTGCCCTGCGAAGAGTTTCAGGGACATAAGGCAAATTTTAAAAATAAACTTATTTACAACTATAATGAAAACAATTTTGCAATATGATATATCACTTTCACCAAATACACAAGTTTAACACTGTAAAAGAATAAGTTTATGTTATATTATATCATATAGAAAGAAAAAAAACACATGCATTCAGGAGGTTAGTTAGTTTACTATGTGAAAAGAGTTTTTTAAAAAAATAAGTTTAAACCACTAGACTAAAAACTATTTTAAATTTTGGGGTCCTAAAAAGTTCATATTAATCGGGAGCCTAAGGCGAGTGTCTTTTTCGATACACAACCTCAAGGAGTTGTTGAGCATTGGGAATAACTTAGGAATGGGTTGCCTCCAGCACATATTTTACAAACTTTCTGATCGATTTCATATCCACCTTTCGCCAACTTTGACAAACTTTGCTAAAATTACAATAAAATAATTCAACATTCGTTTTCCCTAAAATATACTAGAAGGCTAGCAAGACACGGTTTGACGTGCTTTTGGGGAGGTAATCTCCAATTTTATATCAAAGGTAAATGTTTATCTTAAAAACATTTTATCTAGATCATTTTGAATATTCAGTGCATGCATTACGTATACGACGGTCGGTTAAGTGATGAGAAACAAGACGAGACAGTATATGATGGGAAGAAATGAGATAGAATGTGGAGACAAAAATTTAAACTTTGTTTTCAAATTCATGTGATGGGAACAGACCAAATCAAACACACAATTACACAGTTCTTGTGTCAGATCCTATCTTTTTAACGTCAATCTTTCTGAGGTCGAATTGAATGGTAGCACTTTAGACGGCATTTTTCACGTATGGTAACAAGATACTACTAATCAAAAAGTCATAATATAAGGCAGGGGAGACATTTGCCTTTTGTCAATTAACACCTTTGCTAGACTAAAGTGGTCTTAAAAGATGAACAAAAGGAACAATCCGACCATTTTTTAGTTTTTGATATGTTTGTTTTCCGTGAAGTCGGTTATTGAATTTAAAAATAGAACTTTACACGATATCTCCTTTTTTATTTAATTATAGTAAAATGATACAAGTAAATAATAAAATTCAGCCAAAAACAGAAAGAAAAAATTAAATAAAAACAAAGGTTCCGTAGAAAGTGGGAACACGAAGAAAGCAGGAACAAAGTTGATGTGAGCTACAGAGACTAAACAGAAACCACAAAGACACAGCCAAAAAGAACTACTCGTCCACTAAGTTGTCTTTTGTGTCTGAGACTTGGCTCTCTCCAATAAACCCTAATAACATCCAACTGAAATGGACAACACAAGACCCTGATGATCTTTGTGGAAGGATTTTTGTTAGGACGAGACGAGATTATGTTTTCTGAAAAGTATTTTTGTAGTTATCCAAGTAGTCTGCTTATGATTTGACTAGCTACTATAAAACTATTGTTTAGACGTTAAAGTTTTTCACCAAAAATTCAAAGTTTTTTTTCTTTTTGGCTCGGAATGATTAGACTAAACCGAAACGAACCGGGAAAGCGTAGTCAAGAGAGAATTAAACACACAATATTGTATTTAAAGATGGCAAAGCACGTAACAAACTAGTAAAGACTTAAATGATGGCTTCATCATCATCATCTTCTTCTCTTTCAAATTCATTGCTTCAAATTTCAGTTTTGCTTCTTATTTTTCCTCTCACGTTCTGCAAGATATCTTCTCCGAATCAAGAACCACTCGTCTTCTCTCTCAAAACCAAGAATGTTCCACAGTCTTCTTCAGACAAGCTTTCTTTCAGACATAACGTCACTCTCACCGTCTCTCTCTCCGTCGGCTCTCCACCGCAAAACATCTCGATGGTTCTTGACACCGGAAGCGAGCTTTCATGGCTTCACTGCAAGAAAGCTCCCAACTTAGGATCCGTGTTTAACCCGGTTTCGTCCTCCTCTTACTCGCCTATACCTTGCTCCTCGCCAATATGCAGGACCCGGACCCGGGACTTGCCCATACCCGCTTCATGTGACACGAAGACCCATCTTTGCCACGTGGCAGTCTCCTACGCCGACGCTACCTCACTAGAAGGCAGCTTAGCTCACGAGACGTTCGTAATCGGATCTTCAGCCCGACCCGGAACTATATTCGGGTGCATGGACTCGGGTTTAAGCTCTGATTCGGAGGAGGACGCTAAAACAACCGGTTTAATGGGAATGAACCGGGGCTCTTTATCGTTTGTTAACCAGCTGGGTTTCTCAAAATTCTCTTATTGCATATCCGGTTCAGACTCCTCCGGTATTCTGCTTCTTGGTGACGCGAGTTCCTCCTGGCCCGGTCCTATCCAGTACACGCCTTTGGTTAGTGAAACGACGCCGTTACCGTATTTCGACCGGGTCGCTTACACGGTCCAGTTAGAAGGAATTCGGGTCGGGTCAAAGTTGCTGTCTTTACCCAAATCCATGTTCGTACCGGACCATACCGGGGCAGGTCAGACGATGGTCGATTCCGGTACACAATTCACGTTCCTGATGGGTCCGGTTTACTCCGCCTTGAAAACCGAGTTTATGGCGCAAACCAAGGCGGTTTTCAAAGTTGTAGAAGATCCAAATTTTGTGTTCCAAGGGACAATGGACCTCTGTTACCGGGTTGGGACGTTAACCCGGCCCAATTTCTCGAGGTTGCCCGTTGTTAGTTTAATGTTTCGTGGCGCGGAGATGAGCGTGTCGGGTCAGAAGCTGTTGTACCGGGTAAACGGAGCCGGGTTAAAAGGAAAAGATCAGGTGTATTGCTTCACATTTGGGAACTCCGATCTTCTGGGAATAGAAGCGTTTGTGATTGGTCATCATCATCAACAGAACGTGTGGATGGAGTTTGATCTGGCTAAATCAAGGGTTGGATTTGGTGCTGACGTTAGATGTGATCAAGCTAGTCAACGGCTCAAATCGCGAATGTGATAACCTGTGATATAGGATTCCACTAGACCATATACTTCTATTTATAGTATAGTATATTTATTCTTTTTGCTGTGCTTTATATATGATGTGTTTGTAGTGCTTTTTGTGGGGGATACCGGGATACTGGTTAGTTAAAAAATACATTTTACATCGAAATTAAAATTCATTTAAATACTTTTTGGCGCGTTATAGAACCCATGCTCAGTGGCCTTTTCGGCCCAAAAACGTTTTGGTTTTAGTAGGCCCTGTAACCCAATAATCGTTGGGCTATACAAGATGGATCAAGCAATGTATTAGTTCCCCAGTTCCTATAACGAATGAAATGTAGTAATGTACTTATAATTTACATGCACATGAATTTAACTGGAAATAGCTTTAAAGATCTGTAGCTTTTATTTATCTTGGTGATGTGGGTAAGTTGTAGACAGTAAAAAGTGTAAGTACATAAAATAAGATTGAGTTAATATCAGCCAAAAAGTGTTGTTATGGACTGTCCAAATGGTAACACTGTCTTTTTTTTTTTCCATTTTTTGGTCAAAAGTAACACAGTCTTTTTTTTTTTTTGGGGTCAAATAGTAACACTGTCTTATATTAGTGAAATAAAGTGAAACATTTATATTCAAAAAAAGAAAGTGAAATATGGTCTTTTCGCTGGTTGATGTCTAGAGATGTTACAGTCTTAGGTACTTTTTCTGGAAAGCCAATAAATTTTGGGCCTGAAGCTAGCCTATAATAGGAGCAGAGCAGTTCATGTGCAGCTTGATGCATGCAACGGATGTCTGAACATTGAACAATGTAAAAGATGATCTCCAATCTATTCTCCAATCACTGATGAGACTATCAAGTGCCACATGGTGAAGAGTGGTGCGTTACCCATTCTATATTAAAAGATTGCATGGGTAGAGCAATTCATTTTTAAAGAGTTTGTTACTGTTTTTCAATATGCCACCACCCTAGAATGGTACTAAAGTTTTAAATTTTGATTTTTAATATTGCTAAACATTGTATTTATATATCTACAATCACAATTTGCTCAATAATTTCGGTTTTATTTAGAATTTGCAAGGAACAAGAAGGTGATTTTTCTTTGGAAAATTCAATATTTCAAAATTCAATTTATATTTTGTATCAGTTTATCGTAATCTTATCCTTCCATAAAATGAAACGAAGAGAAATTCCATTGGTATTCTGAATATTGATGTGTAGGCATACCCATCATGATGTTGTGATTGAAAACGATTGATCCAATTAATAGGAATATGAAATAAGTTAGGATTATGTCAAATATTATAGGATTGGTCTTTGCCTATGTCGTTGAAGACTCTATTTGGAGGTCCCCCCAAACCTTTCAATAATTGTCTTTTCGAAATAAATAAAACTTAAAACATATTTAGTATTATCTTTTTTTTTTTTGAAAATTATTTAGTATTATCTTCGAATTTCAGTTTATTTGAAGTCTTAATTTCAGTTTATAATTGTTGAGAAGTCTCCTTTATTTTATCTTTATTTTTGAACTTTATACTATTATAATTGTGTAGACATGCTACAAGGGGTACATCAAAAGACAAAGCATATCAAAGGAGACGTAAGTCATGCCATATGCTGGTGGGTTTCCATATTTGTTCATGTGATGCTACCAAAGACCCATAAAATCCCTCCCCCTCCCAAAAGCTATCCACTATTTTGTTTTATAAACTTTTTTTTTTTGATAAAATTGTTTTATAAACTTGTTTAGATTCTTTGAAGCTTGGAGTTTCTTCGATCATATCGGTACCTACTTTTATTTTTTGTCTCACATTAAAAGAGATAAAAAAAATATGTGGACTCATATATGTCCATGCATACACATGTCACATTCTATTTGCATATTTGCCATTAGACTTGTTTTGTCGATGATCTTACCAATAATGATTTCATTGTTCGGAAAATTAGCAATAACAAATCGCAACAAAATTGATGATGATAACATACTATACTACTATAGAAAAGAACCTATAGCCATCAATAATAGAAGTCTATGTCTCTTCTTGTACCCGTCTAACTTATCAGTGATCACATTCTTTTTAGTAATATGTCTCTTCCTGAACTAGTTTCTGGCGATATGTCCCTTTCTTGAACTCGATTATTTTATAAAGACTCAAAAATCGTGTGGTATACTTTTGCTTTTGTCTAAATACTCGTGACTTTGGCAATACGTACCGCTCTTTAGTATAGTAGATAATGTATTCATTGTAGTCATACATATGTATGTATTCTCATCAATTGGATCATTTGTCTCTACTATTATTGTTCACGTTTGCGTGTCACGGATGTGATTGTTGACCAAACATGGACCCTAATGCCTATTTTCGTTACGTTTTTGTATTTGTTTCAAATAATTATTTTGGATAGAGGTTACCATCCTTCTAGAGCTTCATATTGGCCTTCGGCCTTCTAGAGCTTCATATAATATGGTTAATTATACATTAGTGACCAAATTCTATAAGGAAGACTCATTTACTGATAGCTTTATTACTACAATCGAATAGATAGAATAAAATATGCTAGATCCGATGGTCAATATGGTAGTTATTTTTGGAGGCAACGACGTGACATTTATCATAATTTCTTCTGATGTAACTATGTAAATGGGTTATATACTTGATAATTATATAAAAGACTTTGCAAAATTTATTTATAAAGCCTACATCAAAAAGTCGCAATTCGTCTCTTCACGTGACTGCTGCATGGGGAAAAATGGCTAGCTAATGGCTCTAAAGAAGTTAGTCACAACTTAGGGATGATTATACAAAAAAAAAATTATAACCAGGGAAAAATAACTACAGTTTGTGTCCTATATTCCATATCATGTAAGTTAAATATAAATACCATTTGATATAACTCTAGAGTTTATATGGCATGGAGTAACATTTCCTACTTCGTAGTCGGTATAAAGAAAACAACATATACCATTGTCCAAAGAAAACCGCGCACTAGTGACACTTTTCATTAGTTTTGGATATGAGAAGAGATAATAGAATAGTAAATTAATAATCCTCAATAATTGTTGATTAAATAAAACTATACAGAACGGCCACGAAAGAATAAAGTAAAGGTAAGTCAATGGAATTGTCCGGAACTCCAGATATGTCTATAATAATAATCCAAATTAAGCATGCTAATCAAACAATCAAACGTTTTACAATCATTAAACAAAGATCGTTTGGATTTGTGGGGATGACTACTAATATATGCTTTTATTTGCCAATTTGATATTTAGTATATTTCCTCTTGATCTCCACCTAATGGAATTTCTTTTGAAAAGACAGTTGTTTACATGTATATGTGATATATTGTGTAGAACAACACTTGAAATATGTTTGCATAGAATAACACTTGGAAAATGTTAAACGAGAAATTGACCACTTTGTAAAATAGCCTCCCAAAAAAATCCCAAAATCCCGTTACATTAACCATCACTAGCCCGCCTTTCCTCTAAGTTAATTCTCTTCCAAGTTCTCGTTGGATATAATGTTCTCACAACATCAATGTTATAGGAAAACAGACAACATACACACTGCCCCCATAGATGGAGAGTGTGGTAATTCAATGATATATGGAATTTTTAGACTTTTATTCACAAGGTCTCCAGAAATGGTAGTGGCGACGACATGGTGAAAAGTGCTGACATGCTATAAATTTTATCTACATAATCATTGCCAAATAAACCGAGGAAGTAGATCTAAATAAAAACAATCATGGTCATTGATGATGAGATCCAATTTTCAAAATAACTATGTTTTAATGTTCAACGTACAGTTGGTATGAAAAGAGATCAATAATTAAGAAAATGTGTAATTTGTATTTTTAATCTTATGTTTTTATATTTAGAGTGAGTGGGGTGATTAATACATAGAATTTCAGGAGATTTACAAGATGTTGAGATTGTGTTCTAGTATTATTGCCTTCTTGGCCAATTCAGCAGCTTTGAGAATATTCCTTCAACTGATAGATATCTTGTTTTTTACTAGTTTGAGTAAATCTTGAATGTATATCTAAAAGTTGCTATATTGTATTTGTTTGGGTATATTTTCTGTATTAAACTCATCAAATATTGATCAAAAAAAAAATCTACTATGAATCTATCACGAACATAAAATCATTGTAGTTTTTTGTTTTGATCAAAAAAATCATTGTAGTTTAATTCCAAGAGATAGATGCTTAGCATCAAATAATAAGAGCTTCAGTTGCGCGCTGTGGCTGGCAGTTGCTAATAAAATACAATTTCGATTCCATAACTATAATTATATTTTGACTTAACATAAATGATCCATGATGTTTATTTCTATATGTTAGTCTTTGGCGTTCAACCAAGAAGCATCAAGAATTTTTTTTTGTTATATATAATCAAATAAAAACAAAAGGTTATTAACTTTGTTCTCGGTTAAAACCTTTTTTGCTTGGATTTGCAACAGAGATAATATATCATATAATCACTCTAATGTTTAGTTTTAACTTCTGAATTTCGTCATTAAATACTTTCTTAAAAAAATTGTATTTCTGGAGTAGCTCGTGTATTCGTAAGACTTACAGTTATAGTTTTGACTTTTGAGCAAATAATTGCCGAAATAATTTATAGTACTACGTTTCTATAGATACCTTAACAGTCATATCAATATTGATCAATCGATATTTAAGCATGAATCGTATCTTAAATTCCAATAGCCTAAAGTGGCAAGTTCCGTTGTAAATGGACAGACTTACTTCGACTACTGATTTGGTCATATGTAGTTACAGACTTACAGTCTCAAACAGTTACCAGTAAATTTACTAATGAGATAAACAGGTCCGAGACTCCCGAGTAAAAAAAATTCTACAAATTGAGTAACTGGTTCAGGTTGGAATATAAAACTAGTATGGCGACAAAAAATTATATATCCCCTATTATATCACTATATAGAGCCATATAGGTTAAAGCATGCATACAAAAATAGTATAAAGTAGTAAAGGAGTCAGATGCATATGAAATCTCTGGCAATTCAGAGATGCCCATGGTAAGAAACTACGAGAAAACCCCAGCTGTTAGTTTTGCATGTGAAGTATTAATTATTTAGTTAATTCAGATTTTTTTCTCTGATTACTAAATCACGTTTCACGAGAAAACTACCCCAAAATAAATGAAATTAACATCTTTTTTAAGTGCCGTTATTTATTTTAACTAGTTTATTTAGTCAAAAAGAAATCTACAAACTAAATTTTGTGAAAATGTGAAAGTAAAATAGAATAAATGTAGTTTGTTGAGAAATGAATAAATATGTTTTTACATAAAAATCGATTATCTACCCAAGAAGATAGAGAGTCCAATAATACTATCCTCATTCTGTTAAATTAGATATATTACCAACTCTATTAAAAATATTTTGAAAAGGAAGTCGTAGTCATATTTAACACATTCGAATTTCTTGAACAAGTCTAATTTGGCCTCGTCTCACTAGTAGAATATGAACATGGTTAACAATTCAACAGAAGATTATATCATTAGGCAAAACAAGAGAGGTTGTCTGCGACTTTAACTACTTCAATTTACTAGTTATGATCATAACTGACAAAAAATATTATAAACTGATTAATAATTACATTAATAAAAGGAAAAAGGAGAAAAAACTAATCACTTTGTCAGACTAAGTACACAAGATCCACACATAGCTTAATTGTAACAGTTCCAATGGAATCTTTTTGCTCTCTCTCTCTACCTCTAGACTTTAGAGAGAGAGAGAGAGTACGCCACATTCATCGTCAACATCATCACAGTACACATCATTAATGAACATGAAGAAGATTCAAAGAAAGACCTAACTAATCGTCACAAGAAGAATCTAATTCAATAATTTATATTGAAAACTTATTCACACTAATTAAAACTCATCTCGATCACATACTCCTCTTTCAAGAACTCACATAAAAGTTACAAATCTAAATTTGATCTAAAGAAGCAGAAACCAAAATAGCATATGTACACCTGCGTATATGATCTATCTACTTCTGTTTCACAACAGAGAGATGAAGAAACACAGAGAGAGATTGGTGTTTGGTTTTTCAAGAATCTGAGTAATTATCTCTCCAGCAGACAAGCATGATCACGCATCGACGCATGATGTAGAAACGAGCTCTCTGTTCTTTGACCAACCTCGCGCACTTCCTTGTAAAAGCGCATCTCCCTTGTTTATGCGTCTTCTTGCCGCCGTTCATGGGGATAGAAGACGTGGAGGAGGAGCGTGTGATCCTCGCCGCGCCGCCGCTTAAACTGTCTTTCTTGGCAAGCTTCCACTTCTCGTCTAGATGGAACTGCGGCGCACTTCCCGATCGAGTCAGGCCTGTTGATGCCATTGATGATGTAAAGATTGATTGCTTTGTGTGATCTCTCACCAAAGAAAAGTGATACTACTATTATTTTTTCTTGTTGGTTTCTTGGAAATTGAAGAACTGTGAGGAATTTGAGCGATTAAAAAAAACTAACTTGGAAATTTGGAGATTTTCTAGGAGTTTGGAGATTTGAGTCAGCAAGGGAAAAAGAAGTGTTAGGATTCCGTATTTATAATGGATATTTTAGAAGCATATGTCCATCTAGAAAAATAAAAATAAAGAAAAGATAATTTTTTTTTTTTTTTGTCTTCTTTTCTGATAAAAATATAAAATTAGAAGAAGATGCAGAGAGTTGTGGCAGTCGGGGTATTGCCCGGGGTCTTGTGGTGCCTCGATCGACCCACCGCTACCGTTTTTGTTTAATTGCTAGGGGAATTGTCTGTCTAAAAATAAACGCATCTATCTATTAATCATACACTATAAAGTAAAAAAAAAATCATACAGGTTATGAAATTTTAAAGGAACGACTTGTTAGTTTAAGTCGAGCAAGGAGAGGGCAAGATTATTTCGCTATTTGCCACTATTGTTAAAGTCACAGAAAATCTAAGTGATTTTGAATAAGTTAGGTTGGTATTATTTGCTACTAGGTGCTCAGACTCCGCGCAAGTGCGGGGATGGTTACTTTGGATATAGGTGGGACGGTATGATTTATGGATGTTGTTGGTGTTGTTTAAGATTTGTGCAAATTAAAAATAAAATTCATCGCAAATAAGACAATAAAATTGACCCTAGCTTTTAATGATTAACTCAAGTTAGAGACATCTCCCAAAACGGAAGAAAAATTCAAAAAAATATAATTAAGGTAAAATATAGAGAATGTGAAAAAGGCCTCACGAAACAGAGAGCGTGGAACAACGGAAAAGGAAAGAGAAGAAGATGAAGAAGCTTACGTCAGGTATATGAAATTAAAAAGATAGATATTGTGACAGTGCATCATCAACTTATTTTGGGGTCCATATCAAGTTATCAACTTTGTATATATCCGTTGTTTGAATAAATACTCAAAGTTTCAAACTACTTGCATTACAAAATTATTATTTTTTTTTTCAAAATACACATTGTTTGCTAGTACTTGTTAGGGAGCTCAAGGACCGTAGTAGCATATATTAAAGCTACACTAATCTTCATCGTTGAGATCACACATTGTCTACATCCTCAACGTTAGGATATTCCAAGTAACACTTCTCCTCGTCTTCCTCGTCACGGGTTCCATCTTCATCTTGTAAACTCCAAGTAACCATCTTCCAAAACGCAGCACTCCACTTCTCTTCCCTCTTCAGGCTTAACGGCGGTCTGTGACAAAATCCAGCCGTTGGATTGAAACAGAGCTCTTATATTGGCTTTGTGGTTCATAAGAGTTTCAAGAGTGGTGAAACTGGAAGCATCGTGGCGAGTGGCTCCCCTTCTAAGGAGATATGCTCTCTGTGTGAAATAGTTTAACAAAACATAATTGAAATAGTTTAACAAAACATAAACAAAGGGTTGACGTTTTTACATTATGAAAAAAGTAATTGTGGGTTTAAAATATTTGGTTTTAAATTATGTTGGGCTCTATGTCTAAAAACATGATTTGAACTTAAAAGCTAAAAATAAAAAACCATTAGGTTATCTTTTTTTTTTTTTCTCCGTTGTCGGGACAGCATCACCTGTGAGATCCCTGGACTGATTAGAGCTTAAGTTTGTGAGATTGGGGAGCAGTAATAGTGTGATGCGTTATTGAAGAGGAGTTTACTTACATCAGTTAGGCTTCGTCCGCATCATTTCGTTGCCGTTGGTCCTCGGGTGCTTCGTCGTCGTCGGAATCTGCGAAAGAAAATGTTTTAATTTGTTAAGTAAGATGTCTTTTATTTCTTTTAGACTCAGTTGCTAAAAACATAATTCAATCAATTTCCCTGTTTTGTTTGGAGATTGTAGGGATGAAACCGTGGATCACGGATTCCTGTAAGAAAAACAGAAAAAAATCATTAGTTGTTCATAAAAAACCCATAGACAAAACCAAAACAAAAACATGAAGACACGTTTCATATATAAACAAAGAATAAGCAAAGCAGAGTTAAAGTGATAAAAAAAATTAGAAACAATCATCACCAGTTCATCAAGGAGGAGAATGGTGATGCCCATAAAATCTCCATTCTTGTTAATGTTCCTGGAATCCCAGAATCGGATGAGCCGACCAACAATGGACTGAGTGGACCTTCCAAGGCGGAGAGAGTTGAAGGTGGAGTAGGGAACGACGGCAATGGCAGCTGGAGCGGCTGGAGAAGTCATTTTCGCGACAGATGTGAGAAAGTAAAGCGATCGGAAAACTGAGAAAGAAAAATTTGAGACAAGATGGAGCTTTTACCTCGAGGGATTCTATATATAGGAGAGCTCTGAAGGCGTTACAGGAGAAGCTAAGCGTTTGGTAGGCGTAGAACGTGCGTAGAGCCTTAAAGATCGACCATAATAGCTGATTGCCGGAAGGGGAATCGCAAGCGACGAAGGAGATGGTGAAGATGGCGGCTTCCCTAATCTTCTTAGCTTTGTCCGTATCACCCCTTTGGACAGATACAAAGCCTAATAAACATAAAATCAATAAGCCCAAAGTCCACTTTTTGTCGAAGCCCATTCGTTATCCATCAATTAAAAAAAAGAGGTGGAGTATTAGTTTCTGACATTCGTAAATATATATTAGTTTCAGCCATCAATGTACAAAGAATCCTTTAGTTCAGTGGTATAAATGTCGTTGTTTAAATTTCAGTAATCCGGGTTCGAGCCACATACTTAATATTTTTTCACACTTTTAAAAAACGGGACCCACCAAAATGCTGACGTGTCGCCTCATGAATGAACTGCCTCATTATATTATAAATTATACTATTAACATAAATTATAATATTTTCATATAGCATGAAACCCATATAACTTAAAACTACTCGTATTCAGATGAAAAAAAAAAACTGATAATATTGGAGATAATTACTATATAATTTACGATAGGTTATAGTTTTAGATAAGTGTTATCGTTCGGTTTTCCTATTTTCCTTTGACTTTGGGTTTTACAATTCTATTCATCGTTCATTATCAATAAAACATAAGAACTTTTGATCACAAACTATAATTTGTCATTGTATCAGAGTCATGTTACAACTAAAAAGCAAAATCGATTTCTTTTTCATCTTTCAAAGGCCATGTCGTTGATCTTCTACAACCGAAGACAAATTTCTCTCAGCTCTCTGTTTTTCAAATCAATAGCAGAGGCTATTCATAAAAAAAATCATCACATAAAACAAGTAGTATTCAAATAAAAAAATAATTCTTGATATTTATCAGTTTTGAGTGTAAATCATCTTTCTCGAGTAGTACGAACCAGAACTTCAAAGTTTAACCTCATGGACCCTTAACACCTTTACACCATCGGCGTTAGCAAGGCAACTGAAGTTTTCATAGATGGAAAGTGGGGTTATTAACAAAACAAAACTGAAACTTTCAAAAAATATCGCATAAGTATTTGGCGTTATTACCATTTGATATAAAAACACAAAATCAAAATAATAGAGGTTTTAAAAAGGAAGGAAAGTCGGAACGTAAAAGAGTAGAGAAAGAAGGATTTAAATGTTTAGTCAAAAAAGATGGATTTAAATGCATCAAAGCAAATCTCAGTCGCTGACCTTTCTTTCCCTCTGCACCTATAACTGTAAATAACTTGCTTGGATCAATCAATAACTGCACCAACAATAATGAAACCCTATTAAATCAATTACTATAGTAATGTGTTGATACGTACTTAACGTATTAGTTTACCTCTGCATTGGCCTAAGGAGATTCTTAATTACTACTTCAAAACTTATATACATATTTCGATGGCCATCTTTATAGCTTCATGATTCTTTATCTGTTTTTTACTGCGGTGAATCTTTATTTCGAAAAGCATCATTAGAGAATAGGAAAGGATAACAGGGATTGGTAAAAGATTTTTTTTTAAATGTGAAATCACATGGAGACGTTTAATAATACATGCCAGAAGTAGACATATACATATGTATTGGACAAACTCAGTACATCCAAAGTGTGTGATCCAACAATCAAAAGGATGCGACGTATGCTCATTTTTACAGTTATAACTTGTTTCTTGTTGTTTGTCACTTTATTTGCACGGGTGAATTTCATGGATATTAATCATGAAAAATTGTTGATACTTTTCAAAACTACTACTGTTAAAACTTTTGTAATCTACACACTCTGTCAGAATAACTTTGTTTGTATAGCTGTTGAATAATTGTATTTCGCTGATAATATATGGCAATGCGAAGAATGTGCGCTGGGGATGAAACTCAACTGATAATTTGGCATTTTGGAGTATTTGTTAACAAATTTAGTTTCACTTTCGATTTGGTAAAAGCGCACACCAACTTTCCAAATAAGATGGTCAAATACTAGTGGGTTCACATTGTAAACTTTTGAATCCGTTAAAACTCAAAAAAATAATTAGATTAGGTAAAATAGAAAAGTTAACATCAACCAATAAAAATGCTAAAAAATAAAAATAATTCATTATATCTTAGTTATATAGTCACGATTCATTTAACTAGACCTTGTTTGTTATATTTTGCTTGTAACACTTACCTTGCTCGTGTCACACTAACCATATTTTATCACGCAGAGTCCGGTCCATGACACTATACGTTGATAGAACGTAAGTGTGTAGGAAACTAAAGTGATTTTAGTTATAACAGCCAAAATTTTATAATAATAAGACAAAATAATTGTAATAGTGGAAGAATGACAACTCTATTTCTTTATCACTTTCTCTCAAAGAGTACCGCCAAAGCGTTAGAAAAGCAAAAGTTACGATACTGAAATTAGATTCGTGTGACCTGCAACTGAAATTCGATGGTTTTATCCAATGTTCTAAAATACTGTCTAGGCGTCCACCTAGACGGCGTTTAGACGCTATACGGTAGCCAATCGTACTGGTTTTTTATGTTATACAGTATTTTATGCGGATTTATTTAATTCGGACGAAAAATAACGTTTAGACGAACATTATGCGGTCTATGCGGACGCATATGCAGATTTTAAGCATTAATATTCAGAAAAAATATTAATATTATTATTTTATTTTATTAATGTTATTATTTATATTACTTTTACTTATTTTATGTATTTATATGATTATAGATATTAGTATAATTGTTGCAAAATCATTTTAAATTTATCATCTTTATATATTTAAAATAGCTTTAATTTTTATAATTTAAAACAATTTTATATGTTAAACTATATATGTAACATCCCAAGTTGTGATATATGAAAAAGCTTAAGAGAATTGATTTGGTTACTCATGTCATCAAAGTTGACTTACCTTTTCCGTTATACATCCGTTCAGAACTCCAGAGTTAAACGTGCTTGGACTGGAGTAGTGAAATGATAGGTGACCTATAGGGAAGTGATTTGTGATACCATGTGAGTGAGGCCAAAGCACTGGAAAAGGTCAAGTGGTGATTGAAGGGCCGTTAAACAAAACTTTCGGACTTTGGAAAATTAATGCACCGCCCTCAGACGGGACGGGACCCACGGTCGAGAGAACATGTGTAGATGACCCATTAGCCGTGGACGGTCGGGGCGTTACAATATAGTTATACATAAAAGTGGATTTAAAATATATTTATGTTCAGTTTTTTCAAAAATAATGTATATATATTTATATTATACTTGTATTTCGTGTAAAAGTATATATCCGTATATACATCCGTTTAAGCGTCCGCCTATATGGGTAGGCGCTATACAGTTATCTAAGGCGTAATGAACGTCTAACGCGTTTTAGAACACTGGTTTTATCCTCGGCTGATTTTATTGGCCATGCTCAAATATACTTAAGAAGATGCATGAGTTTATAGATGTTTAGGAAAACTATAATCGGTGACAAAAAAAAACTACAATCTGTAATATAGTGAGAGGTTAGAACCTGGTAGCTATTTCTAAACAACTTTTTGAGTCTCTAGACCTAAACTTAGACTATCACCAACCCGAAAGTGAATTCTTTTTCCTACAGAGGGTTTTCACATATTTAACCCGAACTTCCATGCATCCATCCATCCTAGCACTAAACTGATCATATGGAGTAAACATGTGTCTAATTCTCCGTAAATACTTTCCAAATTTATCTCCGAATAAACTAAATTATACCGTAGCATATGGCGAACAGCCCATAAATAAAATATTGTTTTGCAAATAATGTAATCAAACTCAAATACTCAAAAATTCAATAAGATCATGAAATTTTTTTGCATGGTGATCTCTGACTATGGTTTCCCATCAACTTCACTGGCGTTTGTTCGAGTCCATAACATTTTTGGTTAAGAATTTTCTTTCTCTGAGTCCATATCCACTCGAGTTTATAACTGTGGGAGCGTCGTATTTACCTGAAAGGAAACAAAGCAAAGGTCAAAGTGAATGAATGTTTACCAGAAATTGTGTGGCTCTTCTCGTGTCGACATTGAGGCACGTGCGGCTAACAGGTCGGCCTCACCGCTGACACGTGTTTGTAGAGATGTGTGAAAGCGAGGTCTCGAGTATCGCAGGGGACCGACTTAGCCCTCTTTCTTTGTCAACGGTCAAAGTTCTCACTTCTCTTTTAAACTTTGCACGAAGAGAATATGCAAACTCAAAGCACGTATTAACTGTATCTTCTTCAATAACATATCTATCTACCTTTGGTCGGGTTCACTCTCGTTTCAGTTTTTTAACGCGCTCTTTTTTTTTTTTTTTTTTTTTTTGCTAAAATGTGAGTATCAAATTAATGAAAATTTTAGGTTTACAAGCCTAAAAACTGTGTTTCCTTGGCAAAAAAGAATAAAAACAAGGAGAACATATTAGGTGATTAGGGTGTTTGGTCACCTAATCCATAATGACATAAGAGAACTGAAAGTTTTCTTATGCCTTCGAGCTGAGATTGTGTTGCGGACTTCTCTGTCTATGGTTTTGAAAGTGACTTCAGTGTTGGTGAATTACGGCTGATTTTACCCTGATGCATGTAGTGGTAACAAATATATATATTCTCCGACTCAGTCGTGGAGTTTTTTTTTTTTTTTGGATTAACAGTCGTGGAGTTATTGCATTACACTATTTTATGTTCTATATTTTATTCTTTATCTGAGTTTAAGATCTAGTGTATTAGTACGGTCCTATATATATTAGAGCCAACATCATCTGGGATTTTAAACAAGATCAAACGGAAGGAATTAAATTTTAGTTTCTTAAGATATAGTTCGGTTCAGTTCAAAAAAAGAAAAAAGATGTAGTTCAGTAGGATTTACCTTTGGGGTGGGGTCCCGGTGGAGTAAAACGATACGAAATCAATTGCTCAAAAATACTTCTCATCTATCATTCATTTCATTTTCATTTATTTTTAATTCAAAATCTGATAAAAAATTTAATATACCCAATATGAATCGATTTATTTACACAATATGTCATTAAACCTAATATTTTCTCTTATCTCTTCAGATCTAGATTTTATTTTCATTATTCGTCTTCTTTCTCTTTTCTCTTTTTTTCTCTTTTCTCTTTTTCTCTCTTCTCTTTCATTCTTCAATCCAAATCTTTTTTGTCTTTAATTTTCGTTTTTTTCGGTTGTTCTGCTTTTTCTTTTATTCTTTTTTGAATCTCTTCTTCTTCGAATCCATTCTTCTTCGAATCTTATATGTTTTTCCTTTTTTTTGATTTGTTGTTCTTTGTTCGCAATTTTAGGGTTCTTCTTCGAATCTCATATGTTTTCCTCTTTTCTCTCTCTCTCTTTCTCTCTCCCTCTCTCGCACTACAGATCTGGCTTGCTGCAGAAATATATGAGAAATATGAAAGTAAAACTTCAACCCAAAAATAAAGTTTTACCAAGTTATACAATCGTTAAAGTACAACTTTGTAAAACTGTAGAACTTAGTTAAACTAGGTTCAAAGTATTACAAAGTTGTACTTCGACAATAGTACAACTTAGTAAAACTTTGTACTAGTTTTATCAATTCGTGCAATCGTTGGTAAAACTGTATAACTAGGTTATAGTTTTACCAAGTTGTACCACGACAAATGTACAACTTGGTAAAACTAAAACCTAGTTATACCATCCTCGAGGTATAACTTGGTAAAACTATGACATAGTTATACCAAGTTTGTACTTCGGCAGTGGTGTAACTTGGTTTTTTAGTTTTACTAAAATTCAAAATTCAAATTTTGAATTTGATACCCAAAATTCAAAATTTAAATTTTCAATTGAGGAGGGAAAACGTAAGGACAAAATTGGAAGTCTATTTCATTAAGAGTAGAGAATATGTTAGAATATGTTAGAATTCGTAAGAATATGTTACCTCATTAAGAGTATCTGAGATTATGACTCGAGTAAAACGGGTAGAATTTTATATTATGATCTTACGATAGACTATATATCCTTTATATAATAAATCACAAGTCGCCTATCAAATAAAAATCTGACACATGGAATTTGTTTTACAAATTTAAGAAAAATAAAATAAAATAATTTAAATGGCAATAATCAGTTTCGTGAGTTTTGCTTATTTATCTTTTAACTGCTTTTATTTTTTTTATAAATTAAAAATCCCTAATATTTCTCATACTTACACCCATGATCTCATTCTCACGATTTTGGAACGGTTAATATTTCTTTTTAGTTAAGATTTAACTCACAATACAAGTAACTTAATCAACTCTACTCGCTTTCAGAAACTTTGATTCCTAAATTCTTTGTAACAGCCCCTAATTCTCTCTAAAGAGCGTATTCACACTATTGACTCTACAATACTTGATCCATATTGACATGGAGAAACGGTGGCAACAATAGTCTTACAAGAAAACATAAATCTGTAGTGGACATGTGGTTGTGCGTACTCCGAAGTTTGTTGATGAATGTCAGGTTGGTAACTTTAAAAATGTTGAAACTCTTTATGTTCAATCATAAATTTCTTTTTTTTTTAAACTTCAATCATAAATTTCTTTTTTTCTTAAACTTTTACTCTTCTAATTTACATATATCATTTTATTTTTTCGCTTTTATAGAAATAGGCAAAAGCTACATTTGGCATGGTGAAATAAATAATCGTTAACAAAACAAGTCCATCAACTAATTTTCAAAATTGATTAAAAAGTTCTCACTTTGCTTGAATATGCTTATTTTGAATGGTGATGATAAAAAGTTATGGCTTTTTAGTTTATATAGCTTACACAATCGCAATAACTCAATATGTTTGTGGTTAATCAAATAATAGATGTATGCTAATGGTTTGTTTATGTATATTCATCTCCTTCGGATAAATCAACTTATATTATACAAGTTATATAAAACTGAAATTTGGTATTTCTGTACCAAACAATATTCCCATGCGTAGCATGGAGCCAAAACTAGTTACGTATTAAAACAGAAATCACAACTTTGATTGTGATTTTCTTTTAAAATGGACCTAATTAACATATTCATAGAAAGTCATGTTACATTTAATCTCTAATCTTATTATCTAAATTTTGGGTCTATCAGAAATTTTTATTAGTCTATCAATAATTGGATTTAAAGAATAGATAATCTATTGGATTTATAGATAGTATAAATTAAATATATATAATTTAATGTTGTAATACTATATCTCCATATATTTAATATTTAAATATTTGTCGATGTTAACTTTTAAAATTATAAAGATTTTATTAAAATAACAAAAATCATATTATCTAACAATGATTAATTTTTACTACCTTAAACCAAAGAAAACAAATTTTCAACTATATAGTTTATTTTAAAAATTAAACAAAACTAAATGTTTAATTATTTACTCGATAATATAAATCTATGAAGCAGAAAGTTTAATTTTTTAAAAACTTTATAAATTTGTGAAATGTTACAATATCTTTGAATATGACAGTAAAATAATATTTTACTAATTTTTATATATATATATAGTTACGATTTTAATAATAAAATAATAATCCGAAAATATATATATATAGAAGAAGATACAAATACATGTGAAAGTTTAGAACAATCCATTCAATGAAAAAAATATACCGTAAACTTATTTTGTTTTAAAAATTGATAAACACATATATTATAACATATACCAATTTTGAATTAAAAATAAAATATTTATATAAAAATAAATAAAGTCAAAAATCCACGCAGTTACACGTATCGAAATCTAGTAATTATTTAAATGTGAAATAATTAACTATGTGAAACATGTATGTGAATATTATTGATTCGAAGTTCAAAAAAATATATATATTATTGATTCGCGTAAGAAAAAAATCATGTGTTCATATGGAACGAGTGGGAATATTGCTACTCGTCACATGCGACTTCTGACACGATGCTACGTATAACGTATGGATAAAAAAGTGCCACGAGAAATTCGATTTCTTTTTTTTTTGTAAAAAAAAGAAATTCGATTTTCTTTCTTAAGTTTTGTATGTATTTTTAATAATAGCTATTCAGTTTTTTCATCGTTGATATATAAACCCACGTAATACAATCAAAATGCCACAGACGCTAAATCTATAAACAAACTTTCATCGTTATTTAACGATTCGTTAAATACCCTTGAATCGCATTTAGATCTCACTATGCGTAGAAAAATGTTCTAATTCTTTATATCGTTGAATATTTCCACAATTTATTTCGCTTTCCTCATTGTCGCCATTGATAATACTATATATTAAACTAGTAGTGTACTAGAAACTGTTTCTCTTTTGAATCCAGTTGGCTTGTGTATGCATGTGAATTGTGATGGGAAATAACTATGTAATATGGAAGATTAACCTCGATGCACGAGCTCTAATTTGACCGTTACGAAGTTAGTATACTAAGCCGACGACTGGTTTTACCGCTACCACCCGCAAACGCAGCTTTTGCGGTTAGTAGCAGTTGTCGGCGGTTTGCAACAATCACTTAAATCGCTCTAAACCGCTTCAAACCGCTTCAAACCGCTCCGAATCTCATAAATTCAAAAGCTGGCTCCAGCTAGCGTTTGCGGTTGCAGACGATTGCGGGAGGGTAAATTTTTGTTCTTTTTTTAAAAACAATATATATACAAAAGCAAAAATATTTAATAAAAAATTTAAAATTGAAATTATGAAAATATTAAAATATATCTATTATATTTTAATTAATATTATAAAATTTTATAATAAAAAAATTTCAATAAATTTTCAAAAATTAAAATTATAACTTTCTAAATATAAATTTTATATTTATTATAATTTTATGATTTTTGATATTTTTATAATTATATTAAATGTAAATATTGTTAATTTATTATTTGACTGTTACCGCATTCGGTAGTTAACCAGTCATAAGTCATCCGCAAACGCACCAATTTTTAACCGCAGTACCAGTCGTATAATCTCTTAAAACCGCTAGAAACCGCAACCGCCCGCATCCACAAACTCCCGCAACCGTAACCGCAGCCGGTGCGTTTGAACCAGTCAGACCCTAAATCCAAGGACATTAACATTATATTTTGTTAACTAAAGACATCGCTTCTATATTAATTTAGAAATGAAAGCCTCTGACAGTAATCGTTTATTTCTTCTTCTATTTGACAGTAATTCTATTTCTTTTTTTTTTTTTGTCTGTGTGGATCAGACGCAACATGAAATGGATTGAAGACAGCGCTTACTACCCAGAGCATTGAAAAAGATCCAAACTTTTACACCCATTGACTCGTACAATTATTTTTAGAAAGATGGAGTGGTATTCGTATTAAGAGAGATACTAGAATAGGGAACATAGGAAGTTTGCTTACAGAACAACAAAACCAGAGATGTATCTTTCTCTTTATTTTGTTTTGTTTCAGGCTTCAATGCGTGGGAAAAGCAGGGAGACGAAAGCAAACATGAGGCTTTGCCGGGTGTGTTGTTACCATATTCAACTAGTGAGGAGACGAATTGTATTGGAAATGATGGAGAGTTTGTTTGTACAAGAGAACGTTATCGAAAGATTATTCTCCAAAATGGTTGATGTCGAAGGTAACTCAGGTCTTTTACTGGATATTAACGTGAACAATGAAACGGAAACAACAAATTCTCAACACAAAAGTCTGTAAGAAAAAAAGAAACCAACACAAGTCATTAATAGGGGTAATCTTTCTACAATATTACTATGGACGACTTCTGTTGATTTTATTCTTTCTTCCTGTTACAGAGTTGTTAATGGACCCCTTGAAAGCATTTCTTTTGATCTTGCTTTAGATACATTAGCTGAAGGTATTACTTACTTCCATAGCATTTAGTTACTTACTCATCACCGCATCTACTTTTTAATAATCTCTGGATTTTATATGTGAAGACTTGGTGGTTAGCGTATGTCTTGGTGGCTCATTTGGATTTGGATATGTTCTATATTCAATTATTAATCATGTTCCTTGGCTTGTATGTTACAGTGTGTAGGCGGAACTCTGTGCATAAGTAGTTTGGAGGGGATGTGATGGAGAATGATTTTGTGGGCAATAGCAGTTTTCTTATGCTTTTTATTTGTATTTTGAATGCGTAAAATTTAATATTT
This sequence comes from Brassica napus, assembly GCF_020379485.1. Classification (NCBI taxonomy): domain Eukaryota; kingdom Viridiplantae; phylum Streptophyta; class Magnoliopsida; order Brassicales; family Brassicaceae; genus Brassica; species Brassica napus. Next base: position 5,906,817 of record NC_063447.1, read on the forward strand.
TGGTTTTATAAAGTTTTACGAGATTGAAACAGGTTTGGACTAATTGAATTGAATACTAGGTATTACTATGTACAAAAAAAAATTGGATTATTGGATTTCTCAGGTACAAATTAAAATTATTAAAATAATACTAGGTTTATGAAGTATTATTAAGCCAAACAAATGCCTGAAAGGAATAAACAATATTAGTTTAAGATAAATAATTTATATAAATAATTTATTTTAATTTGTTGTATGTAATAAATTGGGAGAAAAAAAACTCAAGAAGTCGTCCATAGTAATATTGTAGGAATTAGGTTTGATAGGTATTACTAAGAAGACAATTTTTTTTTGTCTAAAACGTGTTTAAAACTTTTAATAATAAAACACGTCTAAAACGTGTTGAAAAATAGATAATACATGTTCGAATATTTACACTTAGTAATACTCAAGGTAGTAGTAATATTTTATTCTTCATAGTAATACTTTTGCAAAATACAATATTTTTTAATAATACAACTTCAGAAAACAAATTTATTAGTAATACCAATATATTTATACAGTTTTAGATTGTATATAACACATTGCCAAAAAAAAGTTTCAAAAAATATGTATTTTCAATTATTCATCTCATAATGACATTCCAATCAAAACATTAGTATGGAAGTATAAAGATGTTTTCTATGGAAATGAGAAGTTTTCTAAGAGCTTAAAAAATTATAAGGCTCTAACTGGTAACCATAAAAAGAATAAAAAGAATAAAATGGAATAAAATAAAAGGAAAATCTATTCCTCTCCTATTTTTTCAAGAAATAATTGTAGTCTTTTATTCTTTAAATCTTAAGGAATGTTAAGGAATCATACGTAACAAATATTCCTTGTAAATGGTGAAAATTGTAAGAAATGTTAATGAATTAACTATTCCCACCCATTCCCTTGGTCACCATTTGGAGCGAGTATTTTAGTCTAATTTGACAAATAAACACTTATATGGACATATTATCACGTAATATATGATATACATCTTCTAAAAATAAATAATAAGACAATAATTAAAATTCGTATAAATATACATAATACATAGTAATTCAAAGTATTTTAAGATAGTTTAAAGTAGTTCACAATAGTACCTAGTAGTTCATTTAATAGTACAAGTAATTCTAGTAATTCCAAGAATTTTAATTTTCATCGATTTAACATTTTTAACCCATCACGAGAGTGTTATTCCCACCACTGTAGTGTATTATTTTGCTTCAAAAGAGTGCAAATAAGCAGAAATATACAGAATCATCTTTAAACATTATTTTCGTATTTTTTTATACCAGTACACTTAAAACTTTAGTTTTTCATTAGTTTAGGTGTTTTTAAACGACCAAGAACGTGTTACACAACCCAAATTATAGTCTAACACCATTTAAATGTTTTTTTCCTTAAAACAATGTTAAATTTAGGGAAATATACATAATTTTCTTTAAACATTATTTATATATTTCTTTAAAAATTCCACTATTCTTAAAGTTTTAGTATAAAAAATAATTTATATAAGTATTTTATTTAGTTTATTTTTGAAATTAATTCTTGGTTAAAGTATTATTGAAATACATTTTTATCAAATTTGTATTTTGAAATATTATTGTAATAATATTTATAGATATTTCTGAAATTAACTGTTGATTAAATATGAAATAATTTATTTTAAATTTGATAATTTTTATATAAAAGAGATAAAATTTAGTTTAAACAAAAATAATTTATATAAGTATTTTATTAAATTTATTTTGTAACTAATTGTTCATTAAAATATAATTTAAATACATATTTGATTAAATTTTTGTTTTTTGAAATATGTATATATAAACAATTTTGTAAATATTTTTAAAAAATATTTTTAAGAATATGTTTTGATTAAAATATTATTTAAATACATATTTTATTATATTTGTATTTTTTAATGTTTTAAAGTATACAATTATTTTGAAATTAATAGTTGATTAAAATATAAATATTTTATTTTAAATTTGTTCCCTTTTATGTGAAATAGATCAATTTTTTTTGGAAAATTTCGTTTATATATGTATTTTATTAAATCTATTTTGATATTTATTTTTTATTAAAATAATATTAAAATATTTTATTTCATTTTTTTTATTTTTTACGAAAATATTATGTTAAAATACATGGAATTTGTTTTTATTTCTAAAATTTTTAGTTATATCATTCATTAAATAATTAAAACATAAATTTGGTTGGAGAATAAAAAAGAAGACATGGAGACCAAATGTAAATTTTGATTTAATACATCAATTTTATAAAAAGAAAAGAGGGGTCCGCAAAATATTAAAATATTAAAACAAAGCGGGGTCCGCGAGCATGAATGGATGAGGTCCGCAGATGATTTAAAAATATTATTAAAAAAGGGTAATAGAAGAAAAGGAAAAAGGAGGTGGTAGTGAGAAAAAAGTGAGCTAGTTAGAATAGTTTTTTTCTAACCGGAACGTTTAGATTACTAGATAAATTTACTGTTTTTATTTATTTTTATTAAAATAACAATTTTATTGACTTCATGGTTAATTACCTAATTTTTAAAAAGCACACAATTAAAAAATAACCTAAGTTAGTACTTCCGATAGTTTGTTGAAATTTTAAGATTAAAATTTACAAATTTAGTTTATATTAAACCACATAGTTTTGGCTATAGGTCTCCATGTACTTGATTAGTCTTTACAAAGTAGTTCAAACAAACATAAAAGTTGCCCGCCTAGACTTTACAGAGAGAAGGGTTTGTGTCAAATGTTGTGTGGAGAATTTAAGATTTTACCTCAAGACACCGTTGATACATTATCCAGTTAAGAATTAAGTAGATGATATACGTACCATATAGAGGGACCTGATTGCATCAGAATCAGATGAGTGAACATGATCGGTGAAAATAACAAATTGAGTCTGATCATTCGGGTAAAAACAATAACCTCCTTGTTTGATCCAAGCTACCGTTACTGCACTATAATCCACAAGAGGAATGCTATCAACCCTGCAAAGTTCAATAGTTTATTCTGTTAACATCTGACCGGACTCTTCACAGATCCAATATATGTTGCATAGATCTAAATAAATCTAAATTACTTTTTTTTTCTCATACTTTTTTTTTTTTTTTCATACTTGTCTACAACAAACTGACATAATTTTAAAACTGAACAATACAAATGTTTATGTTATAGTTTTTTACTCTGCCTTTTCTGAAAAAAAAACTCATATGCACCACCACCATTAATACCTACAAATTATGCACACCCTGCAACAAAAAAAATTTAAAGCTCTCTGAATCTCTCCAAAATCACCTTAACAGTATCAATCACTTCCCGACTTGATTTTAAATTAGACCGCCACAATCCACCATATCAATTTAAGAACTTGTTGATGATGAACTTTAGGGAAGATGAAATTTTCGATTTGGTGCAGAAAAAAGAAAGTAGATATGAAGGCACTGGTCTGTTTCAAAAAAAAAAAAAAAAAAAAAAAAGAAAGATATGAAGGCACTGGTCAAGATCAAATTGAATTCTAGGAGAGATGAACAGATCCGTTGCTCATTTGACAATGGCGAAGATAGAAAAAAACTAAAAAATTAAAGGAAAAAACAAAGAGTAATTGTAGATGAAAAAAATAATATAAATAAGAAAATTGTTTAAAATCATGATCAGTTAACCTGAACGTGGATGAAATATTATGAGAATAAAATGAAGTTTTTTCAAAAGAAAAAATGTCGCTGAAATATTGGGAAATTTGGACTTGATTTTTGTTGGATAATTTTTTTTTGTAAAATATTTTTCATGTGTCGTAATCTGATTGGATAGGTAACTTATGTTTTAGTATATAAAATATATTTTTTATGAGTTTTCTTGCAGCCGCGCTAATGAGCTTTAGAGCCCGTGCTCTTTTGCCTGAGCTAAACCCACACTAAGTTGAATTCCTTAACCGATCGAGCACAAGTCACATGATAGAATTCAGAGATTCATCCGAATTTTACTCTGCTTCTATGAATTATGATTGTGCTTTCAGTATAAATTATAAAGAACATTCCAAATTGTGTTAGCCTAATAAACATGTCATAGTAGCGTCTATGCTTAGAGATGTGACATGTCATGCATCAAATTCATTCTACATGGATAACGACCACATCCTTATGGCCGCATTAACAACATCAAAGCTTGTACCATTCTCTTAGAGATTCATCTAGTTTGTATTTGTTCCAACTTCCAAGAGAGCAAATGTTCTTGTTGATTCTCTAGCTAAATTGTCTTGTATGAAGTTAATTCTCTAGCTAAATTGTTTAGGCCCTATCCGTTGAAACCTTGTAACTTCAAACCCGTTTATACACGTACCAGTTGAAATCCGTTTAATTTAAAGATGCTCGTTTAAGCTCGTTAGGCCCGTTTACATTTTCAAATACAGTTTTAATCATTTTAATACATATTTAATTATATCTTAGTAGAATTTTAATTATTTCAATTCTTAATTAATACAATTAAAATACAATGAACTTTAAATAAATGATAAGATTAATGAAGCAAAGAGATTTTATGAAATGAAAAATATAAAGAAGCTGTTTTATCTGATTTCAAAAGTTTATAATAAATAAAAATTTAAATTTAAGCAAAATTTTGTAAATTAAAAATAGTTTAATTTTTATTAAATATTAATCATTCATCATATCTTAAAAATAACAAATTTTAATAAGTTTGACACACAATTATAACATAACTATTTTCTTTCATAAACACAAACTAAATATAACATAATCATTTTGTTACAAAAATATAAATTATGACATTTTAAAATTACCATTAAATTATTTTTAAATAAGGACAATTCTCTTAAATAATTATTTTTAAGTTTTTGTCATCAAAATAGTCATAAAAAGAATATGACCAAAATAGCTCCTTTTTATTTCGATTTTTATTTATTTATTTAAATTTTTTTTTTGAAACCTCACCTTCAAAACCCCGCCGCTTAATTCTAAACCATAAGTCTAGATTAATTAACCTTAGGGTATAAATGTGTATTTATCCTTTAATAAAACCTCTTTTGGTCATTTTTTTCCTGAGGGTTATTTTGTGAAAATAAACTAAAAATGGCTACCATAGAAAGTTTATCTTTAAGTAAGGTTAATTCTATTAAATAACATTTTTTAAATTTTTGTTATTAAAATAGTCATAAAAATATGACCAAATAACCTCTTTTTATTTTGAAATTTTTAATATTTATTTTTTATTTTAAAATTTTGAAACCCCACCTTCGAAACCTCACCACTTAACTTAAAACCATAAGTCTAGATTAGTTAACTTTTGGATATAAATGTATATTTATCATTTAAAAAAACTTGTTTTTGTCTTTTTTTTTCTTGAATACTATTTTTGTGAAAATAAACTAAAAAGAATATCAGAACCCTAACACAGCCGTAAAAGAAAAAAAAGCGATTCTTGATCTTACCTTTTCCGGTGGCCGGTGAGCTTCGTCGGTGCCGTGAGAAGGTCCTTAGTCTAGTTATGTGAGTCTGTTTAGGATGAGATGAGGCTTTCGAGACCCATAGAAGTTTTGGATATGGGAATCGATTTCGATTTCATCCTCCAGTTTACTTGGGTTCCTTCACTAGATCCGTAGCTTTTTTTGGTGCGCGGTGCAAGTTATACCGGCTCAGATGTGGGGTGGTACTTATTCCATCGGATCGGGTAAAGTAGAATTCACGTATTTCAATGGTGGTCTCTCGTACTTCCCCTGTCCTTTTGACTTTGTTTTGCTGCTTCGAATGTTCTCAGTCTCGGTTAATTGTTAGTTGTGTTTGTCTTAGCCTGGCTCTGGGTCCAAAGCCTTTCGATATCAGTTCGGCTCTGCATGAAGGTCGTCGTTTAAGGGCGTTCTTATGGATTTTCTTAATGAAGTTTCTTCGTGGAACCAACTTGAGAGAGTGTAGCAGATTCAGAGCCAGGGGTTCGGCTTTTAGATTTCTTGGAAAAAGATTCAGTTGTTGATGGACTTGTGGAGTTTGTTTGGTCTAATGGCTTTGGTGGGAGATATCATTTTCTATATTTTCAGGTAGAGTTTCTCTGCATTGGAAGTTGGTCGTGCTCTGTCTTCGACAAGACGTATGGTTCTTGATTGTTGTCATCTTTGGTAAGGCCTCACTGTTAGTCATCTGATCGTTGTATTGTTCTCTTCTGCTGGTGAAGTTTCATGGCAGAGAAGTTGTGCAGTTCCTTGGTTTGAAACCAACGGTTTTTTTTTCCGGATTACTTGGTAAGAGGCGGTGGAGCCTTAGCTCAATTGTGTGCATTTTTTTGAGTAGTTAATTGCCAACCGCTGTCTTCTTTTGCTGCTCGGGTTGAAGATTGTTTCTCTTGTGGCTTCTTGTGCTGAAGCAGTCTTGTGTATGGTTCTTGAACGTGTTTCTCTGGTGGAACAGTTCTAGGAAGTCCTCTTCAACTCAAATAATTAGGCTTGCATCGCTTTCTTACTCATCTCTGTTTCCGGCTCCGTTCAGCTTCTCCATTCTTGAAATGAAGTGCATTGTGTATCTCCATATTGTCATAATCAACTTTGTCTTCTTCTTTTTTTGTCTAGTTTATGGTTCAGTGTATGTTTTAATCTTAGTCTCCAGATGGTGCATATCACCTTGCCGACTTATGGCTGTAGAAAAGTTGTAAATCTTTACTGGCTTTGTATGAACTTTTTGCTGGCTTTGTATGATAGTTTGTTCGAAGTTAATATTAATCTACTAGATGACAAAACAAAAAAACTAAAAAGGATATCTTAGCGAATTTTTCTTTAATTAATCTATATCTAATTATTTTTCTTTAAAAATAATTTATAAATAAACCTTAACGGATATATGCCTATTAACAAAACGGGCCTAAAGGTAATAAACCCGTTTATTTTCGTAATAGTAAACCGGTAATGGGTCAACAATTTTACACTAGACCCGTTTAAGCCGCTTCAGGCCCACATGCCCATTTTAACATCTCCAGTTGTAGACCAATGGTTACATGTAAACAAACTTACGTAACAACACTTTGCTCTAAGTGTCATGTCCACAACTTGTTATGAAGTTCAAGATCACAGAGACTAGAAGTGTCAGAAATTGAAAAGGAAAACATTAGTCAGGGGAATAAACAAAAACAAGTGCTGCAGAGGAATAGAAACAACGGCTAGAGTTTTTCTGGGTCTAAGGAGACTTGTAGAAAAAGTGAAACGACCTTTATGTCTCTAGTACTAGTTGTAGACCATGTATTTGGGGGTTGCACTGAACTTCTGATAACCTTTGATGACTTTGTTCACTGCATCCAGAAAGTCTTTCTCAGTCACAGTCTTTCTCCTAGCTCTGATTGCATACATTCCAGCTTCAGTGCACACACTTCTGATATCAGCTCCTGCAAGAAGAAAATTTAACAGAACAAGTCAGGTTACAAATCTCAAGAGACAAAAGAAAGAAGAGTATGTGAGAGTTGTTTACTGGTTGGGATCATTACCGGTTGAGTTTGGGCAGAGGCGAGCAAGGAGTTCAAAACGGATGTCTCTCTCGCAGTTCATGGTTCTTGTGTGAATCTTGAAGATCTGTGTTCTGCTCTCCAGATTAGGCAAGCCAAACTCAACCTTACGGTCAAGACGTCCAGGACGTAAAAGAGCAGGGTCCAGCGTGTCAGGCCTGGAATAACAGAGTACATACAGAAATAGCCAATGAGTCAAACGGTATAACTGTTTTCTGTTGTGTAGTTTACTTAGATGGTAATGAGATTGTGGACTGACCTGTTTGTTGCCATAAGAACCTTGATATTACCACGTGCATCAAACCCATCAAGCTGATTCACAATCTCAAGCATAGTACGCTGGACTTCGTTATCACCTCCTACACCGTCATCAAATCTTGCACCACCAATGGCATCAACTTCATCAAAGAACACAATGCAAGCTTTTTTGGACCGTGCCATCTGGAAAGCGAGTATTGTAAACAACATGTCATAGTATAGCAGTCTTGGCTAGACAACACACAGATAGCAAGAAGAAGTGTTGACAATTGCTTACCTGAAACAGTTCACGAACCATCCTAGCTCCTTCACCGACATACTTCTGAACAAGCTCACTGCCGATGACCCTGATAAAGCAAGCATCGGTTCTGTTGGCAACAGCTCTAGCCAAAAGGGTTTTACCGGTACCAGGAGGACCATAGCAGAGAACTCCCTTTGGAGGATCTATTCCGAGCTTCACAAACTTCTCTGGGTGAAGCATTGGCAGTTCAACGACCTACAATCAACAAAGAGAATAACAACACGCTTAACAATTCACTTCCTTGAAATCCTTCTTTTTTTTTGTTTGTAACAAACATATTTCATTCATAATTCAGCCACCTACAAAGATAAAAGCAACATCAAAGACTCGATGTGCGATCCTAGTGAAAACGTTCAATACAAGGCAGTGAAGAGATAGAGACACAAGTTTAGATAAACTTGATAACAAGTTGAAAGAGTGATCATAGAAAAACTCGATCAACTAGAATAAAAATAGAAGAAGTACAAGTATTTTACGAAAAATTCAGGCATTTTGATCGATTTTACAATATTTGAAATCCTATATCACATCAATAAGCTTATAATTATTATTATCTATAAAATATTTTATTTATAAGACTATTGTATTATACAATATCTAAAATTATTGTATTATACATAAAAAATGTAAAACAAATGACACATAATGATAACAAAGTTAAAACATACCTCTCGCATCTTCTCAATCTGCTCCTTGCAGCCACCAACATCATTGTAAGTAACATCAGGTTTCTCTTCAACTGTCATCATGGTGACACTAGGATCTATTTTTGGAGGTAGAGGAATCTGTATCTGATACTTATTTCTATCAACTCTGCAAATAATACAAAGCAAAGATGAAAATATCAATAGAAGACAGAAGAAACTGATAAGCAGAGACAGTAGCAGGAAACATACCCCACGCGCATGCCTTCTTCAATGTCAGTGGGAGAAACTTTATCGCCAAGGCCAACGACAAACTGCAGTCAAGAAGAAAACCAGTTATAACCAAAAACTGGAAGGCTAGTACAAATAATTGGTTGTACCTTGGCTATCTGTTTGACATTAATGACGTACTTGGCGTCTTCAGTGTTTGGACTAATAATCTTTGTGCATCTAGCAACCTGGACAGTGCAAACCTCAGTCCCTTATACTTAAACAGTTAGGTAGAGAAAAAGATGTTCAGAGAAGCCTACCTGCAAAGGTTGTTCCTCTTGCATCATCTGTTTATCAGCAACGAGATCCCATTGACTGGGAAGAGCTAAACCAGTATCAGACTCCTTGATACCGCAGAGATCGTTGATCCTCTTGGCGATCTCCTTGATTTCTTTCCCTACTTTCTTATCCGGTGCAGAGCAAGGCACTAACCCCTGCAAAAGAATCAGATTCTTGAATATCAGAAAGAAATAAAAAAGATTCGAATCCCACATCGAGTTTAGGGTTGGGAGACGCTTACATAAGTCTTCAAGAGAGCTATATCATCTTCGTCAAGAGGGCGAGGATTCTTCTTGTCTTCAACATTATCTTCAATCTCTCTCACCATCTTTGCCGGATTTCGATCGGAGGATCTGAGCCCTAGAGCAAATGCGAATTGATTTTAGTACTTGTCTTGCAAGAGAGGAAAAGAATAGAAGCGCTTCTACTGTGTTACTACTATATATATACTACACAGACAACCACCACGCTTCGACCCTAGTACGTGTATCCTTCAAGCTCGGCCCATATAATCCGTATTGCTGGAGATATCATATGGGCCGGAACTCACGACTGATCCAATATTTTAAAATAATTTTTTTTTTTAATTTTTTTTTTGTTATATTTATATAATTGTTATAATCCCTGTTCGGGAACGCGCTAGGCGTTAGTCGGGCGGTCGGGTTGGGCCTAACGCCTAAAGAGAAAATCGGGGATTAATCGGAAATTATGCGGGGCAGAATTTTTAGATGGTTTACTATGTTATAAAACATGTTAATCTTTAATTGTGTATAACATTAATACATTTTCATGTTTAAGATTGTATAAAACACACAAATAGAATATATAAACTTAATATAGTGTAATTTTCATTAAAATTATGAATATAAATGATATTTATAAAATTTTAGATCAAATAAATAAATAAAAATATTATTAAAAAAAAAAAATAATAAATAAATAAATAAATAAATAGATTAGGCGGCCGCCTAGGCGGCTAGGCGGTCATTTAAGCGGCTAGGCGGTCATTTAGGCGGTCTAGGCGGAAAAAAAATCGGATATCCGATTTTTTAAACCGATTTGGCATAAATCGGGGCGGAAAAGTGACGCGTAACGCCTAGGCGGCTAGGCGGCCGAGTTTTAGAACAGGGGTTATAATTAAGCTGAGATAAAGAATGAATTAGTTTGTTTTATTAGAGCAATGAATCTTTTATATATAAATACTATAGATTAGGGATAAAGTTTTGAGAGAAAAAATAAAGTTTGGAAAGTAAGTAAATTTATGACTTTCAATAAATTAACTTTTTCAAAGTAGCAGTGAATGGGGTCTTGGTGAATTGATCAATCATATTTTCACTTGAAATAATTATCAAATTTATCAATTTTTATATTACAAAATATGAAAGGAAATATTATTTTTAATCAAGAATAAACTAAAAATAAATAAATTTTAAATAAAAAATTAATTTATATTTATATTATCTTTTGCTTCTTCATTTGTTGTAGAGTGGGTAAAACCTAGTACAATATACACAAGGATTTTTTGCGGTTCTATAAATTTTTGATACTAAGACTTATAAATTTAATATAATTTTTTTGACACTACGTAGAAAAAATGATTATGCAAACTAGGCATGGGCGTTCGGGTCGGATTCGGGCCGGTTCTTTTCGGGTCTGGATCTTTCGGGTCCTAAAAATTTAGACTCAATAGGTATTTAGAAATTTTCGGTTCGGGTTCGGATCGGTTCTTCTCGGGTCCTGATCGGTTCGAGTCTATAATTAAAATACTCATACAATACCCGTAATTTTTCGGATCCATATCGGATCCGGGTCGAGTTCGGATATTTAGGATGTGAAAAGGACACGACATACCAAATTTCATCAAATTTAGTTGATATTTGTCATATATATCTAAAATTTTACATAATAATTTAAATGAAGCTATTAATAACTAAAATAAAATATTTTTAAACTCTACATTTTAAAACTTCATATTACTTAAAAAATATTACAAAATAATAACAAATATTGCTAACAAAATATATTTCAACTAAATCATAAAATAATATATATAAAATAGAACACAAAAACATCATAGTTTTAGATATACATATTTTTAAGTCGGGTACAAATCGGTTCTTATCGGGTCAGATCTAATGGGATCGATTCTTTTCGGGTCCGGATCTATTCGGGTCGGTTCTTTTCGGTTTCAGTTTTTTCGGGTAACAAAAATTTAGACCCAAAAAGTACTTGTAAATTTTCGATCCGGTTCTGGGTTGGATATTTTTGGATCGGTTCCTGTTCGGGTTTACGGGTCCATGTTAAAATGACCGGACCTAATGCAAACCACACACATACGCGCATCGCCAGCACCATAAGTAATTCCAGTTTTTTTTTTTAATTCTAGAATTATAGGATTCAATAGTGTAATTGATAGGATCTATAAACTGTGGTTTTTCGGTTTGGTTCCAGATAAATGTGTCTAAGCTAGTTTTAGACTAGAACTAATTACAGTAAAAAATATCAAATTATAGGTACAAATATATTAATGTGTCTTCGTTTTCTAATTCTAATTCTAATTCTAATTCTATTCAACCCGAGACACACAACAGGGATCCATAATCGATGTTGTATTAATACACACTTGACTATAAAAAGATTAACAAATTTTATCTTGTTGTTTTCTACAACTCTATCTGGGATAGGCCCAACACTTTCAGGCCCAAATATCATTTGGAGCGAGTAGTCAGTCGTAACGTAGGGCTTTCTTACATGATGTGCAAAATCATAGAGGTTGAGATAGAGTAGAAAGCGTCTGAACGAACACACGAAATGAGATGAGAGACAGAGAATGGAAAAATAGATTGAGAGGTGGATCTGTGGATGGAAATTAGGGTCTTCTTGATCGTTGGCGGATCTATGAAACTGATGAAGGAATCGTCATCTCCCTCTTCGTCGAGCCAAAAGGCGTTTGATGTCTTTTGTCTGGTTGCAAAGTTTGAAACTTTGGGATCTCGTGGAGTTTTGGGATCAAGAGGCGGGTCTCTGGATGGAGATTGGAACCTTCTCGTGGGCGGGCGGATCTCTGAATTTGGTGACGGGATCGCAATATCTCCAAATGGCGTTTAATGTATTTTCTCTGGCTGCAAAGTATGGAACTTTGGGATTTCGTGGAGATGAGAGATCGAGATACGGGTCTCTGGATCGTGGGTGGATCTATGAATCTGATGACGGGATGGTCACATCTCTCTTCGTCCAGCCAAAAAATGTAATTTGAATTATTTGCTCTGGTTTGGATCCTCTTATTTGTTTGATTTATTTGTTCTGGTTCCAAAGTTTGGTACTTTCGGATTGGTTATAGGATCGAGAGGTGGACGCTGATTGGGTTTTGCAAGAATTGTGCATCATGGAGATGAGCTGTGGATTGGGATATTAGGATCTTATTGTTTTGTGGGCAGATGGAGATTATGATTTTTTTTTGGAGGAGGCGAGTACAACGGTGGTGGATTCGATGATGCGCTTTTGGAAGTTATTTGTCGAGAAAAAGTCGAAGGTGAAGCAAGATAGTTTTTCAAAATGTATGGAGGTTTTTCTATAGTTCACATTTATGAGGGCTAGTAGACTCAGCTATCTACTCTACGTTGATTAGTAAGCGGGAAGTTCAGACGAGGTGCTGGGTTTCTTGGAAGGAACGAGAGAAAAAGAAGAGTGTGACTTGCATGCAATGTACTGATTGATAGATTTTGTGTGTTGAGAATGATTTCGAATCAGTTTATCGAGATCTGGATGAAACAGCTGAAATGAAAAGGGGTTTGTAACCAGATGTTATAAGCTACAACATGATAAGTCTAGAAAGATTCCTGCAAAGCTGTGTGAGAATGGAGAACTCAGAGGAGCTTCTCTCTAAAGTTTTCAGTAGCTTGAATGCTGTTGATTTAGATTCATGGCTTAGACATAGATGAGATATGAATTGATGAGCAAACGGGGATGACTAAGGAAGTTTTTTGTGATCGTTCTACCACATAACGATGGATCTACGAGTGTCTCTATTGATATCCGTGATCTTAGTTGATTTTTCTGTAGAGCTTTGTATAGAGCTGATGGATCTGTGAATGATTTGTGTTGATCGTTGTATAGATTGATTTGTGTTGATCGAACGATGGATGGATCTGTGAATGATTTTTGTTGATCGTTGTATACATTGCGTTTTGTTGATCGTTCTAGAGAGCTGATGGATCTATGAATGATTTTTGGTTGATCGTTGTATACATTGATTTGTGTTGATCCTTCTATAGCTCTTTGTATAGAACCATGAATCTGTGAGTGATTTTTGTTGATCGTTGTATAAAACGATGATTTTTGTTGATCGTTCTATAGCTCTTTGCATAAAACGATGGATCTATTAATATGATAAGCGAAACTTATCTTTGTTGGATCAAAGCAAAGAACACAAGAAAATATTGTAGATCGATGATAAACTGAGTAATATAGTTTGAGAGAAGTTAATGATTGCTTTGAATTCCAAATGATGGCAATCTGGTTACCTGAAAGCATTTCCCTGATCTTTTTCTTTGGCTTTAGATGTTTGTGTTTGAGCTTAAGTTCCTTCCATTTGGTAAACTGTTTCTTAGCCATCATGTTTTCCACCGTCAGTATTGTATTTACCGATTTATCTCTTTGTTTATTAATCTACAGGGACATATGATTCGGATGACGTATTTGGTGGAGTGGACTGCGTTGGATAACAGTTTCTGTTTGGAAGAGAGCCGTGTTTCTCCACCTATTGATGTTTACCTTGTGAAAACTACCATGTCCTACTATAATTCTCTCTCCACGAGTGGTGCAAGTCCGTTGTGTGAATGGACTTTATGCAAGGAGCATAAAGTCGATTTGACTCGACTTTATTCTCCTTGCATTAGATATCAAGGAGATAGAAAATTCTTGTCTGAAATTCGGCCTCAGAGGTTGGTTTCTTCATCTCTGCCCAGTGATATTGTGAATTATGTTTAGGTCTCTCTGATTTTCTTCTTTCTTTTTGTGTAGGGAAATTGTGAAAGAAGACACTGAATTTGAGAGGACTGCGTTAAGCTTCTATCTGCACGAGTGCAGTATGCTTGAACATATTACTAAGTTCGCTGTCAAAACCACACTGGACTTCTATAGTTCTTTCTCCAAGAACAATGCTAGTCCATTATGTGAATGGGTTGATGATCCTCACGGCTTGGTCAACTGCTGGATAGAGCTTCGTGTACCTAATAGTGACTCGTTCCTGCTGTTCACTGTCAACGGCTATGATGATGGCTTTCACTTAATTGAGTCATTTGCGTTTACGTCTCTGAGGTCTGTAGTCAATTTGACTCTACTTCCTTCTGGCAGCATTAGACAGACTGGCGATAGAGTATTCTTGTCTGAAATTCTGCCTCAGAGGTTGGTTTCTTCTTCTCTGGGCAGTGATAAGTTGAAACATGTTTTTAGATCTGGCTGATGTTCTCTTTCTTTTCCTGCGCAGTGATAAAGAAGTCTCTGATGAGAACATGCGCTGTGAGACTGTGAAAGAAGGTGTGGTCAGCGAGATTGTGAAAGAGGATTTGGGGAACGTTGATGAGATTGTGAGGTTGGTTTTTCTTCTTCTCTGGGCAGCGATAATGTGAAACATGTTTTTTCTAGATGTTCCTGATGTGTTCTTTCTTTTCCTGCGCAGTGATAAAGAAGTCTCTGATGAGAACATGCGCAGTGAGATGGATGAGAAGATGGTGAGTGAGACTGTGAAAGAAGATGTGGTCAGCGAGATTGTGAAAGAGGATTTGGGGAACGTTGATGAGATTGTGAGGTTGGTTTTTCTTCTTCTCTGGGCAGCGATAATGTGAAACATGTTTTTTCTAGATGTTCCTGATGTGTTCTTTCTTTTCCTGCGCAGTGATAAAGAAGTCTCTGATGAGAACATGCGCAGTGAGATGGATGAGAAGATGGTGAGTGAGACTGTGAAAGAAGATGTGGTCAGCGAGATTGTGAAAGAGGATTTGGGGAACGTTGATGAGATTGTGAGGTTGGTTTTTCTTCTTCTCTGGGCAGCGATAATGTGAAACATGTTTTTTCTAGATGTTCCTGATGTGTTCTTTCTTTTCCTGCGCAGTGATAAAGAAGTCTCTGATGAGAACATGCGCAGTGAGATGGATGAGAAGATGGTGAGTGAGACTGTGAAAGAAGGTGTGGTCAGCGAGATTGTGAAAGAGGATTTGGGGAACGCTGATGAGATTGTGAGGTTGGTTTTTCTTCTTCTCTGGGCAGTGATAATGTGAAAAATGTTCTTTAGATCCGACTGATGTTTTCTTTCTTCTCCTGCGCAGTGATAGAGAAGTCTCTGATGAGAACATGCGAAGTGAGATTGTTAAAAAAGATTTGGTGAAACACGCTAATGAGATTGATGAGAAGATGGTGAGTGAGACTGTGAAAGAAGAGTTGGTGAGTGAGATTGTGAAAGAGGATTTGGTGAAAGACTCTGATGAGATTGATGAGAACAGGCGCAGTGAGAATGTGAGAGAAGATGTGAAACACGCTGATGAGATCACGCAGGCACAACATCTGTAATGTCTTTCCCTCATTTTCTTATTTTCATTTAATAATTGTTTTTTTCCTAGGTCTCTCTCTACTGATGTTTTTTATTTATTTTCTGCACAGTGACAATGTGACAAAAGACTTGGTAAAAGAAACTGCTGATGCACAGACGTAATGGCTTTCCCATATTGTCAATGTTTATGTTCAAGTTATGTTTTTTCTTGTCTCTCTGATGTTTTTTCTTCTGCGCAGTGACATAGAAGAGTCGGTTAAAGAATGCGCTGAGAAGGCCACGGAGGCATATCTGTAATGGCTTTCCCATATTGTCAATGTTTATGTTCAAGTTATGTTTTCCCTTAAAATGCGCTGAGAAGGTCACGGAGTCATGTTTGTTTTTCTAGGTCTCTCACATGTTTTCTTTCTTTCTGTGCAGTGACAGGATTAGAAGACAGTATATTGCTGACCAGCACAAAAAGAGGGATGAATTGGCGGAAGCTGTGAGAAAACTCACCTTGGAAACGCAGCAGCGTGATTGGGAAAAGCAGCAGAAAGAGAAAAAAGAACAGAGGAAGTTGAAGACAGCGCAGGAGAAGTCCAAGAAAGACGAGCAGAAGAAAAAGAAGAAATGAGATTCTTGCCGAGAGTCATTATCCCGTCTTAACTCTTTTTGCCAAGTACAATCGTTACGAACTACCTCCCTTTTATCTCTCTTGAACTTTCTGTTGCGCTATTGAGTACTGAGCTCTTATGTGAACAAAGTCGAGAAACCTATTCGAAAAGACTACGTTGGCTTTGTTATCTTGTAGTGTTTTGGAGACTAGAGTTCTTAGAAATGTGAATGTCCTGCGTCTCTAGAGGACTAGTTTCTAGATTCAAAGCTGATCGGAATAAGTAATTCATAGCAAGTCATTTTTCTTCGTTCTTGACAAATTACAAGACATTTTCCTTCGTTGAAATGAGGCAACATGAAAACTGATAGATTTACTGGTTGTAAAGTTCTTTTGTTTATATCTTACTGTAAATTGTAATAGAATATCTACATGGTTAAAGAACAAAAAAATCTTAGTGGTAAGTTTCAAGTTGCAATTTGAAACTCTAATGTGTTATGACAAGAAACAAAAAAGGGGCCTTGTTTGTATTTACGTAAAGACTTGTGGACTCAATCTTTTGACTGATCAGTTATTACATTCACAACCCAATGCCAGTCAACAAAGAAGAAGTCAAACCCCAAAAAGAGAGGCAAAAGCAAGACGATGAATGATCGAATACGAAGAAGACACAGGATTACAGGAACATCATGTGGGAGATAGTTTCCGAGTTCCCAAGGCTTTTCAAGTGTCTGAAGAGGAGAGTAGTGCTAGAGAAAACCTATTCACTTTGTTGCAGCATTTGTAGAAACACAAGTCTTGTAACTTGCAAGAATTGATCTTCCTCGAGTGCAAATCTTTGATCCTCTGTAGTTCCTTTAACTTCTAAGGTTTTAGAAGCAAGTAACAAAAGAAAAGAGAGGAAGTGAGTGGAGAGAGATAAAAAGAGAGAAGTAAAACTTCAAATTCTACTGTGGGGGTGTTTGGTTGGTTAGTGGGTTAGTAGTGTAGAGAAACAAAACTAGAATGAAAAATGGAATGTTTCTAAGAGAGGGAAACAGTTGAAAACAGAATTTTGGTATAACTGACATCCACAGTAATGAATGCAACTGCAAGTCCACATCTTTGATTTACAGAATCCGAGTGGAAATGAAGAAATATGTTAAAGAAAAAACGTTCTAAATTGAGATAAGATACATTACACAGAGCTTGTTTTCTCCTTGAATCTTCTCCATTACAAAGCTAAGTAACCTCTCTCTCTCTCTCTCTCTTTATCCACGACTGGAGGCTTTGATTTGATTTGTCTAGCAACTGCTCTGTAGCATCCCCATGAGAGCGTGATGGTGGTTTGGAAGAGTCACCCCACCATGGCTATGGTTTCCACCGTGGTTGTGATGGTCATGACCATGCCCTAGCAGAACAGCCGTTATGATATTCACCAATAGCACAAACGCAGCAACAAGGAACATATAAGGAATCCATTAACCTCACTGGTCTCGGTAAGAAGTCTGATAATAACTTAATACACAAGAATGAATACCAGTGAGCAACCAAATGAGCTGGATAGAGAGACAAGAAGAGCTCCAAGAATCTCAATCCTGAAAAACCCATAAGTCTGCCTGGGAGTGGCTTCCTAACCAATAGCCCAAACGCAGCAACATCATAGAGAAGATGTGCTGCATCGGTTAGTATAGCTTTAGTTCTACCCAAACACTTCAGCGGTCAGCGATATAGAGCTTTCGCATAGAAGCAGTGCGTTCCTCGGTAAGCACCAGAAGCATTGTTAAGATCACACGGTGCTTCTCCACAGTGTTTTTCTTTCTTCATCAGATTCTACATTAACTTAGAGAACGTTCCAAATTGTGTTAGCCTGGCTAATAAACATGCCATAGTAGCATTTATGACTAGGGATGTTACACAATCATGCATCGAATTCATTCTAAAGAACGACCACATCGTTATGGCGGCACCGACAACATACCATTCTCTTAGATTCATCAAGTTTGTCTTTGTTCCGAGAAAAAATGTTCATAGTTGATTTTGATTCGGCCGAAGGCTCAAATTGATACATTAACAGAAATATTCAGTTGATTGACAAGAAAAAAAAAACATATGAAAAAAACATTCCAAAATGTTGTTTTTAGAATCTTAATTTAAAGAAAACTAGATTCTAAAGGTATATTTTTTCTTTTAATTTTTGGGCTTTTTGGAGAATTGACCTATAACTTAAAGTCAAACACAAAACTAACCTCTTTTTTTTTTTAAATTGGTTTTGCCCTATTCACCCCACAAGTTCATATAATTTACGAAAATGCCATCAATTTTTTTTTTCTTTTTTTTTCGAAACTGACATTTTTACTCTCTCACCCTCATCATCTTCAAGTAATTACAAGATTGTCATTGTCATCAATACCACAACCACCATGAACAACCAATTTGAAGCTCTTAATGCTCCCAAAATCGATTTACCCTTCTTCTTTTTCCATTCTTGTGAACTAAACACAACATATCTCTCACTTTCTCTCCACAATGAGCTAAAAAAACCCAAGATTTTGATTCTAAATTTTTTATGGTTCATAGAGTCATAGAAGCTAACGATTCTGGGTGGGTTACTTTCGTTTGTGATTCTGTGTGCTTGGAGAAGTCTTATGTATGCTAAGGAACTTATCTCACCAATTTAAGGTATGACATCGAGTTTTTTTTCCAGATCTGTTCGTCAGACGACTTACTTGGGAAGTCGTCTGGCTGTAGACAACTTACCTGGAAGTCGTCTGGTCAACGCAAAGGTTATTTTTGCAATTGACTTTGAAATCTGTAACCTGAGACGACTGAAAGTTAAGTCGTCTGTTTTTGTTTGGTTTCAAAAAAAATTTCAAAGAACCTAGACGACTTACATTTCAGTCGTCATAGGTTAGTTTTGCATTTGACTGGATAATTTCAGAAGTTTGACTTCCCCAGACGACTTACATTTCAGTCGTCTGGCGAAAATTAAAATAATAATATTTTTTTAAAAGTAGACGACTTACAGTTAAGTCGTCATAGGTTAGTTTTGCAATTGAAAAAAAAAACTTCAAAATTTAATTATACACAGACGACTTATACTTCAGTCGTCCACGAGACGACTTACTTGTAAGTCGTCCAGGATTTTTTTCTGAGATTCTGGTCAAACCTCGTAAATCCTGGACGACTTACATTTCAGTCGTCTCGTGGACGACTGAATTATAAGTCGTCTGTATATAATTAAATCTTGAAGTTTTTTTTTTCAATTGCAAAACTAACCTATGACGACTTAACTGTAAGTCGTCTACTTTTTAAAAAATATTATTATTTTAATTTTCACTAGACGACTGAAATGTAAGTCGTCCAGAAAAGTCAAACTTCTGAAATTATCCAGTCAAATGCAAAACTAACCTATGACGACTGAAATGTAAGTCGTCTAGCTTTTTTGGAGTTTTTTTTTAGCCAAACAATAGTAGACGACTTATTTTTCAGTCGTCCGAAATAACAGATTTCAAAGTCAATTGCAAAAATAACATCTGTGTTGACCAGACGACGTATAGTTTAGTCGTCTGGACAACTTATATTGAAGTCGTCCGCGTCTTCTCCGCTAGTTTTTAAGTCTTCTACGTTAGTTTTTGAATAACTTGTATTTTTAAGAGTGATAAGTAACTTCAAGATATGTAAAACTCATATTTACAAAATATGTTCTCTCCCTTAGTTTTACTAAATTTGACTAAGTTTTTCAAAGCAAACTTATAATAAAATATGATATGCTTTGACTAGTTACTATTGTTTGTTTCCATCTCTTAAGTATTATTGTTATAGACAATAATGATGACTATTGTTATGAGTTGGAAGAAGGGTTAAAATACTTCTTAAAATATTGTATCAATATAAAGCTACCAACATTCTTGTTTATTAAGATGAGAAAAAGGCCATTGGAGTTTATTATTGCATATGAGAGATCCAAAGATAAGAAAAAGGCTACTGAAGTCTATTATTTCATTGATTTGGAAATGTGTAAACACATTGTTAGCACATTTAATACATCTTGGAAAACATTATTACTGATTTTACAAAAAATTCACAACTAAAAGAGTAGACATGCAATTCACAAAACAGACCACAAACAAAACTATTATAGATCATTCCTCTACAAAGACATGCTTGGATTCCACTTGAGTAGACAAGACCACACGACTTTTAAGAAGTCCAGACGACTTCTAAGAAGTCCAGACGACTTCCAAGAAGTTCAAACGACTTTGTCAGAAGACTTTTAGGAAGTTCAGACGACTTCCAGACGACTTTACAGGAAGTCCAGACGACTTTACAGGAAGTCCAGACGACTTTACAGGAAGTCCAGACGACTTTACAGGAAGTCCAGACGACTTTGTCAGAAGACTTCCAAGAAGTCCAGACGACTTCCAGACGACTAACAGGTAAGTCGTCCCAGAAGTCTTCCAGATCTAAAAAACCTGCATATAAATCCAGATCTGAAAAACCTGCATATCCAAAAACGTTCAAATGGCTTAAAAACAGAAAAAATAAGTGAAAGATTAGATAAATCTACCTTTACAGAACACACAAAAATACATATCTAAAATAATAAATCTACCTTTAAATTAGTGGAAGATGAGTACCATCTAATTAAAAACCTGCAAAAAAGATAGATTAGTAAGAAAGACATGAGACAAAACTGGAAAATTCATATAAAGTTTAGTGTTTTCAAGTCAAAGAGATTAAAGTGGGTTTGAAGAGTTTTAGTTTGGGAAAAAAGTAAGAACTTTATACAATAAGAAGTTCCCAAATGAAGAAAAATCAGACATAAGAACTTACCAAAACGCTCAGATCTATTATGAAAGGGAGACTTCGTCAGAAGACTTCCATGAAGTTCAAACGACTTCCTGGAAGTCCAGACAACTTCCCTGAAGTCCAGACGACTTTACAGGAAGTCCAGACGACTTTACAGGAAGTCCAGACGACTTTACAGGAAGTCCAGACGACTTTGTCAGAAGACTTCCAAGAAGTCCAGACAACTTCCAGACGACTTCCAGACGACTAACAGGTAAGTCGTCCAAGAAGTCTTCCAGATCTGAAAAATCTGCATATCAAATCCAGATCTGAAAAACCTGCATATCCAAAAACGTTCAAATGACTTAAAAATAGAGAAAATGAGTGGAAGATTAGATAAATCTACATTTATAGAACACACAAAAATACATATCTAAAATTAATAGATTTACCTTTAAATTAATGGAAGATGAGTACCATTTGATTAAAAACCTGTAAAAGAGATAGATTAGTAAGAAATACATGAGACAAAACTGAAAAATTCATATAAAGTTTGGTGTTTTCAAGTCAAAGAGATTAGAGAGATGTTGGAGAGTTTTAGAATGATGAACATTACATTTTTGTTGCAGCCATTTGAGAGGAGGGGAGAGAATGTGTAAATTTTTCTTTATATAGGGAGACAAAAAATCCAATTAGATTAAATATTTTGTACTCAGACGACTTCCTGGACGACTTACATTTCAGTCGTCTGGTGAAGAAATTAAAACAGACGACTTACATGTAAGTCGTTTGGTGAAGAAATTAAAACAGACGACTTACATGTAAGTCGTCCAGAAGAGTTTAATATTTTTAGCGGGAAATTAAATATTTTTAGCGGGAAACTAAAATAGAAGACTTTCCAGACGACTTACAAGTAAGTCGTTTGGTTTAAATTATTTAAGCGGGAAAATAATTTTTTTTAAAAATTTTAGGCGGGAATATTTGGACGACTTACATGTAAGTCATCTGTTTTAATTTATTCACCAGACGACTGAAATGTAAGTCGTCCGAGTAAATTATTCAACAGACGACTAAAATATACGTCGTCCGAGTAAATTATTCAACAGACGACTGAAATATAAGTCGTCCACACCCTAAACATAACCCCTAAACTTAATTATCTAATTAAAGACTTCATAAAATCAAATCAAACTTGAAAAATGTTTACTATACACATAAATAAACACATATAGGTGAAAACTAATTTTTGAAAAAGCATTTTAGTTTTCCAAAATCTAACCCTAACAATACATACAATACTACAACATATGTTTGCCAAACTCCTAAACCAAAGTATTTCATGATTCACTACTTCCACTCATCTATCTTCAAAACAAATCAATTTTATCATATCTTAATTTATATCACTTAAAACTGTTTATAATTACTTGATTTTTATTTTTCACGCATCAAAATATTTTTTTACAAGATTTATAAATTATTTTTAAAATAAACCGGTACCACACGACTTACACTTCAGTCGTCCAGACGACTTCCAACATCTCAGACGACTCAGACGATTTACTAGGGCTATATTCGTAAAAATGGCTTCTGTTTTTTTGTTTGGTCACAAGGGGCTGAGCTGTAATTTCACTAGGCTTTTAGGTTAGTTTTGCATTTGATTCAAGTTTGGGTATAAGTTTGGGGTTAAAATCAAGTTGTGGGTTAGTTTTGGCAAAAACCCCTTAATTTTTTTTAGAAATTTAATTTTTATGTTTTTTGTAATCATATATGTGTATACCATTTTTTTAAATTATTAGTAAGAGGTTTTGATAATTATATTGAATTTGTAATATTGCATAACTATACACTTATACCCAGTGTTTTGAAATCCGATCCAGATCCGCGGTTGAATCGGTAAATCCGATGATCCGGTATGTAATCCGATTTGATTTTTAAGAAAAACTCATTATTTAATACAGTAAAACCTACAAAAACCCGCTAAAACCTAGAACCCGGCTACCAATTAAACCATTAGTAAGAGGTTTTGATAATTATATTGAATTTGTAATATTGCATAACTATACACTTATACCCAGTGTTTTGAAATCCGATCCAGATCCGCGGCTGAATCGGTAAATCCGATGATCCGGTATGTAATCCGATTTGATTTTTAAGAAAAACTCATTATTTAATAATACAGTAAAACCTACGAAAACCCGCTTAAACCTAGAACCCGGCTACCAATTAAACCATTAGTAAGAGGTTTTGATAATTTTATTGAATTTGTAATATTGCATAACTATACACTTATACCCAGTGTTTTGAAATTCGATCCAGATCCGCGGTTGAATCGGTAAATCCGATGATCCGGTATGTAATCCGATTTGATTTTTAAGAAAAACTCATTATTTAATAATACAGTAAAACCTACAAAAACCCACTAAAACCTAGAACCCGGCTACCAATTAAACCAGTGGTTGAATCAATACATACTTTTTAATTATTAATTTTTTAAAAGTTATATTATTAGAATGTTTTTGTATTCTAATTAGGAAGTTAAATTTTTAGTTTTATAAAAAGAAAGATGATATGATTTTGTAGATTAAATAAAACCCGCTAAAATTCAGAATCCGACTTACCAGTTAAACCACTGGTTGAACCAATACATAACTTTCAATTATCATTTTAGTTATATTATTAGAATCTGTTTGTAATATAAATAGGAAGTTAAATTTTTAGTTTTTATAAAAAAAAAAAGATGATATGATTTGTAGATTATGAATCTATTAACAAAACTAATTGTTTGATTTGGATTAGTTCATTTTTATTATCAATTATCTATTATAATTTTATGATAGTATATATATATGTTGTAAAATATAATAAAAGAAAATCCACAAGAAACCTGTGAAACTAATTGGTATGAAAAAATATTTTATATTATTTTCTATCACCCAATAATACATCATATTTGTTATTATCCTCTTTATGTTGTATAATATAAATAAAAAAAATCTTCAACTGAGTTTTGATAGTTCTATTAAGATAGCATTGTTCGCGTTTTACAATGATCATAAAACGTTATAAATTGTTTCAACTGCGGTTGCGGATGGTTGTAGATAAATAAATGTAAAAATTGTTTCTAAATGTATTTAAAATTTAAAAAAATAAATATTATAAATAAAAATATCATAAAATTCATTTTATATTTTAATTTATAGTCACTAAAAATATTATAATTTATATTACAAAAAAATTAAACCAAGAATATCCACTATAATTTGAAGTATTAATATTTCTGTTGCTGAAGATATGTAATTTAAATAGTGTAATCCAATTTCTTAAGGTTATTAGATATATCATAGTTTTCAGGTTCCTTAACGATATAAAAAAAACAAAGCCTATATTAAAGTTCATAACCCAATTTGGTTTAATCAATTTACGGGTTAGCTGTATAAATATTAGGATGATATGCATTATAGAGGGTTGTAGACTTGTAAGAAATGTATGTTACGGAACTAATATCCGTCGACAGTTTTACTTGTTAGCTATTGTTAGTGGGTTCCTACTATTAAAGAATTAAAGTAGTGGTTACAAAATATATATTTAGATACATTTAGAAATTATTATGGTTTATTTTTATAAGTATATATTATAGGATTATTTTTTGGACTAAATCTATATCAATAGGTCATGTTTCTAATTTAATAGTATTGATCATATATGGAGTCATGAACCTAACTAAATGTACTTTATCAAGATAAACCCAATGAATATATACACTCTATAACTTGGCTTTCTTCTTAAGCAACACCGTCGTACGTGCTCATACTTTGTAGTAAAAGTAACAAGATTATACTTAAATATATGTGCTTTTAAGGGTCAATCATTCCTAGAATACACAAATTAATGGTCAAAGCTTGAATGAAACAAATGTATTTAGTACAAATAGATATCTTGATTGAAATAAATGTATTTAGTACAAATATAAATCCTATGTAGGAATCCAATGAAATGAAGAAGAAAAAGGTGAAGCATAATAAATATAGGATTCTGAATGATGCTTTGCGTGACAAAACTTGGGATCTAATCTTTGGCAAAAAGAGGGTGTTGCGTAAAGCCTAATAACTATGAGTGCGAGACATCGATGCATGCAAAGGGAAGACATAAACTTAGCAATGGTCCTTTTTGGTCCAATCCCTTGAGCTTAAATTAAGGGTTTTCATTTAAAATGAGTGATTGCTTTTTTTTTTTTTTCAAACAATGAGTGATTGGCCTTGTTGAACGTTTTCTCATTCTTTTCTTGTTAGAACATCAAAATAGATAGCTTGCGCGAAGGACTAACAAGAGTTATTATAATATGGCATAGTTAAAGAACTAGTGAAGACCATGAAATTCTAAAACTTTTAACTCTGAATAAATTGAAAAACATAAATTATACTAATGATTATAAAACATGAAAATTAAATTAACGTAACATATATATGAATATATGATGCAAGTACTTGACGTAAAAGGTTCCATTTGAGGAAAAAAAAAAGGTTCCATTTGAGTATTTGGACTAATATAAGCATAAGGTTCCATTTGAGTAAAGGTTCCATTTGAGTATGTACACTTGGAAAAATCCAGGTTATTTAATTGTATAAATTTTTTTTAATAAATCTAAAATATAGATTTAAGTAAATTTGTATTTCATTTTGTGATTTGAAAAAGTAAATCACTTATTTTCATATTTTAATACATTGGTAAATCTCTGATTATTTTAAGTTCGTTGCTAGTCCACCAATTCCTTAATCTGTCGGTGGAAAACTTACTGTGGTTAGCTTTCAAAAGATTTCTCCAAATAGATTTTGTTCAATACTTGCTAACACCCTCATTAAAAGTATTGACCAATATTATCAAAATATTTTTTTTAACGCTAAAATGATTAATCATAGATAAACACCAACTATTGACCCAAAAGACTAACATCATCTTTTTTTTTGTCGACAACAACTGCTAATCTAAGAAAGAGGTCATGCCAGTTTAGATAGCCAAAGTTATAAATTATATACTTTTTTGGTAAAATATTGGATTGGAGATATTATAGGCAATTTAAGTTGAAACCATCAGAGATATTTAAATTAGTTCCATGATTTAAAATTTAGAGGCTAGAGCTAAATTTTTCTTATTTAATATTTATAAATACTTACACTGGCTAGATTGAAGATATTTTCATGTTAAAATCCGTATTGAAAATGCTCTAAGACCATTTCCAGTAATATTTCATTTTCACATTTTGCTTTATCTTTTGTTTCAATGATATTTTATTTTTTAATTCTTCAAAATTTACAGAATTAAACAATATTTATTAAAATTTGGAAACCACTGTTCAGTTCTTTATTTTTGTTATTTACAAACCAATCAGTAACTTTAACATGTTGTTATTATGTATTTAAATAAATTATAGGTGTTAATGTCATCTAATTAATTTCAAAATTTATATTATTATTTTCATCTAAATGATGTTGATAAAGAAAATCATGCAAATATTAATTTTTGAAAATTCTATGTTGATCTAGAAAAATTAGAATAAAGTAAAATAATTTTCATTTCAGAATGCTTTGGTGAGTCATTTAAAAATATATACATTTGGTGTTTCTTTATAAATCTAATCTATTTTTATTAGTAAATTTGAAATATATAAAGTGCTGATAATAATTAATTATAAAACGGTAAAGTAAAAATGAAACAAATTTTGAAAATATGTTGCTACATTTTTGAATAAAAAATCAAAATTTTAATAAAAGATAAAACTAACCATTCATAAATACTCTGAAAGTTAGAACGAAAGATCATAAAGAACTCAAAACCCTTTTAATGGGATGATTGTCAAGGATGTAACTGTAAAATTTTACTATAAAATTTAGTTTGTAGATTTTTTTTTTGAATATAGTTGTATTTAATGTAAGTGTAGAAATTAAATACAAAAAAATTCTAGCAATATTTTTTTTGCTTTGGGAGATAAGGTTCATGCAGCTACTTTTTTTTTTAATTAATTAAAATAATATTGGTAAGTTATATAGTTGTAGATAAAAATTTAAATTAAACAATTTGATAGAGACCAACCAGTTAAAAAAAAACATATTGCCACGAAATCTTCTTCTTTATATAAATACCTCCAATCTCTACACGACGTGTTTTCCTTTTGTTTCTAACGACCTCACGTGATCGTTTCAAAGGAATCAATTTCTTTTTGAGTCCCAATATGGCAATATAGTTTGGCCCCGAAAATTTGGCCCCGAAAAATTCCATTACAAAATATGTAGTCGCTGTCAAACACCGTTTATGCAATTTGCTTGTACAGCAAAACGCACAGCTTTTGTTAATTCATATACTGGATGTACATACTTCTTCTGTTTTTAACAAAATGTTTGGTTTAACATTTTTTTCTCCTGTTAGGCAAAGAGTGCCATTTTAGAATTCAGTTCAATTTATTATTATTTTCAGTTTAATATTAGTTACAAAGTGCATTGATTTTATAAATAAAATTATTTATCTCAGATACTTTAGTTAAATAGATAAAATGAAAAAACATAAATGTATTTTATTCATTTTTAATATGTGAAAGTGTCTAAATGACTTTTTTATGAAATAGAAGGAGTATAATACAAACCGACAACATAATGACTTGATATTTGTTTGTGAGTTCATAACAATTGCTTTAGAAAAGTTAAACTAGTAATTGGTATTTATTAACTAAATATTTTACGAACTCGAATATGTCGTTGTATATTTTTTTAATAATATTAATTTTGAAAATAGTAAAAAGTATAAAAATATAATTAAATTTTAATTATTTAGTTAAATTATAATCAATTTTAAAATTAATATATAGGAATTAATTTAAAGAAATCATAATATAAATTAAAGTCTTAAATTTTATTAAACAAAATCATTGTAGAAATAAAATTTGTATATGTATTAAATTAATCGACTGAAGAAAAATAAGATGATGTTTACAAAAAAAAAAAAAAAAGATGATAGTGATTGTGAAAAAGTGTAAATTAAGATGTTGAACTCATACAACTATAGTAACAAAGAAGAAAAAAAAACTCATACGACCATTATATACTGTCTTAGAACGTAGGATACCTTCTTACATTTAGATCTTAACTCACTTTACAAGTGGTAGAAGCGCATATGTATATATATAAAATTCTGCAACGAAATAAATGTAAAGACATGAATTCGTTGGGAGACGAGTGGTAGATACATAATTCACATGCAGGTGCATTTTTACTCTCATGATGCGAAAGGGAAGGCCTCTTAAGCAGTTAAGCTTCTATGTGACTATGTGTGCATGTGCATACTTTGGTTAATTTGACAACTACCAAGTATGCAATTGCAAGTTCATGTATGTTTGGACACGGAGTACAAACGTAAATTTACTTGAAAAAATATTGCATTTGTGATCAATTTGGAGCAACTGCTACATTTTCACCAATTCAATAGAAAATACATTTTCGTATCTCTAGTTGAATCACCATCCAAAATCTATCGTCGTAAACAATTTTGTTAATATGAAAATTTTGCAATAAATTTAGCTTATAAAACACAAGTTTTATGCATCTCCCGTTTGTTTTATTCTATGTTTAGATTGAAACTCTAGATGGATTTATTAAGGCTTTGAATGAAATATGCTACGAATGAGATGCAGATGAAGATGCAGATTTTATGCAGAACATTAAATTTGCAGATAGTTCTGCATTTGTTTTCCAATCATCTTTTTAAATGCAGAATAAAAAAATCCAGTTAAATCTGCATGCAGATTCATTTTAGGAAGTAAATCACTCATCTGCAATTAAAGGGGAAAATGTGCTGGGTATTTTGCAGGAGACAAATTATGTATTTATTTTTTATTTTTTCCAGCATTGATTCTTTATTAATAATTTCAGTTAGCCCATTTAATTCATTTTAAAACTAAAAATGAACTCCTTTAAAATTATAGTTAAATAGTTTATTTCATTTGTTATCTTAAGTAATAATTTATTTTAGACAAATTTGCTAATAAAAAGATGTAAAGCATATATTATTTATTTGTATAGTATATTCTATATAAATTTTCGTGAATATTATAATAAATATTTAGTTTAAATATAATAATTATTATGAACATTAATTTTGGAAACTAATTTATAGATCTGTAGATAAATAAAGAACTGTGTTGGACAGCATGATGGAGACAAATCTGCATGCAATATCGTT
Organism: Brassica napus; assembly: GCF_020379485.1. Classification (NCBI taxonomy): domain Eukaryota; kingdom Viridiplantae; phylum Streptophyta; class Magnoliopsida; order Brassicales; family Brassicaceae; genus Brassica; species Brassica napus. The sequence continues at coordinate 5,936,227 of NC_063447.1, forward strand.
TGATTTATTTTTTCAGTTTAATATTAGTTGTTTATCAATAGTTTTGTTTAATTCACTTGATTCATTTTTAAACCAAACATTAATTTTCTTTATAATTTGTTTATAAAATGAATATGAAACATATATTACTTAAACCAAACATTAATTCACTTGATTAATTTTTTACGTAGTTCTTTAGACAAATTTATTTATAAAATTAGTAAGAAACATATATTACTTATTTATACAGTATATTCTATACAAATGTTCCTGAATATTATAATATATATTCAGTTTAGACATCACTAATAATTTTTAATTTTAAAATACTTATATATAAATATATAATTTATAACTTGTAACTTATTAAAAACCTGGATTATCATAATATTTTTTTGGGTTTTTCGAGTTTATAGGCGGTTTTTAGAGTTTTTTTTTGTTTTTTGAATTCTAACTTTAAACCTAAATCGAATCGAAACAATTTTTTAACTTAATTATATTTATAAAATAGAAATATGACCCAAACCCGACAACATTCGAAACAATGCAATAAAAAAAAGTTGGTTTTCCTAAGTAAATCCTAATAATTACAACCGTAATAACCCATTCCGACCCAAACCATGCAGAGATTGGAAATGCTAGTTCTAGGGGTGAAAAAAATGATTTGGAAAAGCTGAAAATCGGACAAGAAAATTTTATGGTAAACAACAGAGGAATTATTGCAAATATGGAAAAAAAAATCTTTTAGCGTTATTGTATGTTGTAATTGTATTTACCTTTTATATAATGTTTAAATTTCCTTGTATTTATTAAAATAATAAAAATAATTTGTAAGAATCTGTCCTCTTGTTTTAGATATTTATCTTACAAAACTATTTTTTTAACATTTGGTCATGGAAACTATCTTGTTTTAGAATTTGTTCTCTTGTATTTATTACTATTTTTTCAAAAAGGTATATTGCATATCTATCTAGACAATTTCCTCCGGTTATGGAGACGTTTCATTCAAGGTTCTTTGTGGGAGTATATCGATGGTTTGATTTCACCCGCAACGAATCATTAATTTCCGTGAAGGATCTCTTTATCTTTTGCGATGCCCGGTATCCAAGACTTCAATTAACAAATGAGATTGATATTCAATCTCGAAGTGTGTTATTGTGTTTTGATGAGCGGATTTGGGACCCGGGCATATTATATTCATGGAGGTTTGACGCATCAATGGAAAAGCAAATAATGTTTGGCATCAATAATATTACAAGACCGTGTAATCTCATCAAAAAGATGATGGCCAGAAACGACGATTTCATTATTTTGGGGTTGATTCTGAAGAAGGAAAGAAATCGGTTTACAATCGGTTGGCGAGTAAGGCTTCGGTATCCAAAGCATCGTAGAAATTCACTTCTTCATCGTTTCTATTTAATGTTTGGCTTTGTAACTAAAAACTTGTGTTTAAGTCTGTTTATTTTTGATGTAAGATCGATGTATGAACAACTCTTGTATGTGACTTAATCAATGAATGAATCAGTTGTCGTTAAAAAAAAACATTTGGTCAAATATGCTAATTTCATAAATAAATTAAATCAGTTAGATCTGCATTTGTTCTGCGTGATTTGCTTGATCTTCATTTGTTCTGCGTGATCTGCATTTAGAGTTTGATATGCATTTTTTTGATTTGAATGCCATTCGAAGCTAGTACAAATGCAGATTAAATGCAGTACATTTATGATGCAGATTGTTCTGCATTTTATTTTTCATTCAATGTTTTCAATACAGAACAAAATTTAATTATAAAATATTTAAAGATTTGGATGCAGATTAATGTTAGTGTTTATTTTTTTAATCTGCAGAGAAAAAAAATAGAGACTGAAACCATGCTGAAAACCAATCACATGCATGCATATTTTTTCTCTCTCTCTATTAATGTTTTATATTATTTTATTGTTAACTTATTTAAAAATACAATAACTTATTAATGTGTAGGTAAATTACTTTATTTAAAAATAATCACATATTCTCTTTAAATATATTTTAATATTTTATTATAGTTTTTTGTTTTCATACAATAATTTACCTACTATTACTAATAAAAATATATAAAAATATTTGTGTTTTACATATATATTATTTTGTATCATCTAAAATATATAACTATAGTTATTTTATTTATATTATTGATAACAATTAACATAAATAAAATAAGTAATATTGTTTACAAAAAAGTAGTTGTTATATTATGATATTTTATATAAATAGTTTAATGAATTCATGCAAGCTATTTAACAATTTATATTTTAATTTAATATATTTATAAATCAAAAGGTTATTTTAAAATCGCTTTATATTTTTATAAATAAAATATATTGTATTATGTATATATATATTGTTCTTTAATATATATTGTAACACTTTTTGTTAACATATAACACATTAACAGATTTTATATTTTTTAAATAAGTTTTTAAAAAATGTTTCTTTTTAATTAAAATAATAATAATAATAATTGTTTATATAATAATTTGGACATTCAGCTCATTTTTTCAAATATTTTCTAGATTTTGACCCGTTTGGGTTCAGTTAATAACATTTTTGGTTCGGATATGTTTTATAACACCCTACAAAACTCATTCAGGTATTTTTTACATTTTGGACTTGGTACAAGTCAATTTTTCGGTCCGGGTTTAGTTCGAAATTCAGGTTAAGGATTTTATGTCCAGCCTTAATTAACGTATTTGGATCTTAATTGGATTTTAATTTGGACTATAAAAATAATTAAAGGGAAATAGAATACTTTTTGTCATTTTAATGAATTTAATATATTAATTAGAATGATAGTTTTTTTTTGTTTTACGGCTTTTTTGTTTTACGGTTTTTGTTGTTGTAATGTTTAAATTTTTTTGTATTTATTAAATTAATAAAAAAATTGATAAGAATTTGTATTTTGTTTTAGATATTTAATTTATAATTTTTTTTAACATTTGGTTAAATACACTAATTTAATAAATTAGCTTAACCAGTTAGATTTGTATTTGTTCGATTTGTTTGATTTACGTTGTGTTTTCTTGATCTGCGTGTCATTCTAAACTTAAGGTTAAAAAAAGAAGAGAAACTCGAGATGGATTTGTTTAGCTACCGATGATTTAATTCTTCTCTGATACGTGGCCAAATGGTTACAAGTGCAGAACAAAACGGTGAGAGCTGGCACAGGTTGGGCCGACGTGGTAAAAAATAAGATTTGGAGTGACGTGGTCGATATAAGAAGATCTGGTTGGTGCATAGATATGCCTTGTCATCGCCATATATTACAATCCTTAATGCTCCTCGACAACCTGTCACTCCTTAAGATCTTCGATCATTTACTCTATTTTTATTTTTATTTTTTTTTAAATAGAGTAATTATATAATAGAATTAAATGTTATTTCAATGATACTTTATTTTAAAGTGAAAAATAGAATGATGAACAAAAAATAAAAAAATTACTCTATATATAAAATAAAAAATAAGTTTACACTATTATAGATTAAAAAATAGAATATCATTGGAACATTTTAACTCTAAACTTTATTTTATAACGAAAAATAGAGTGTGGTTGAAGATACCATAAGACCATCTCCAACCCATACCTATTTTTCCTCTATAATTCCTACAAAAATAGAGTAATTCTATTATAGGGTAAATTTTGCTCCAACGGTTTACTCTATAATAGAGTTACTCTATTATAGAAAATAAAATAGAGGGATTTTATTTTTTTACTCCAAATATAGAGTGAAAAAGTGAAATCCCTCTATTTTCTCTTCTGTAAAGTAAACTATTGGAGTAAAACTTATCATCTAATAGAGTTATTTTATTTTTGTGAGAATTATAGAAGAAAAAATATGTATGGGTCCGAGATGCCCTAACTATTTTCCCATTTCCCAATTATCACTTAGAAAAAAACCTCTGATGATTATTGATATTAATTGCTGTTTAGTATGGCAATTAACCATACTACCTTGAAAAGTTGAAACTGATACATAGTATACATTATAATTTTATACTACTGTTAGGTTGCTGTTTTTGATGATGTTGGCGCGCCGATTGCCTAAAGGTTAAATACTTGAAGTGCGTTAGTGTGCATGTTTTTTATTCAACAAGAAAAAGTGAAAGTTTGTGTAGCAAAATTACGGAAGCTAATTTAAAATTCATCGAAGTGCAGTATCGAAATTTAAAACTAAAAATTCATCTATTACTTCTAAAATTTTTAAACTAAGGAAGTATATGTATAATTTAACAGATGACCGTTAGCTCTAAGAGAATATTTATATATACTACAAGCAAACATAACCATAATTAAATTGTACGTGTTTCTGCATAAAATATTTTTAAAAGGCATAGTCAGATAAACGTAGCTACTACATAAACATAAGCTATACATTAATCATACTAATATGAACTTACATCCTTGATTCTCTACTCACTCGATATGAAGCTTTGACTTTTCTCACGTGAGGAACTAAAAGAAATGGAAAGCCTTCCTCTTTAATGTATTTTTTGACAATTTTCATGACACAAAACATTGACTGACCAAATAGGACTGTATCACTTTACGTACCGCTAATGCACGGCGCAATAGGTGGGCCGATGAATGCGGGCGATGTGGGTCCTCCATTTATTTATTTGTTTTAACTTTTTTTTTCTCTGTTTGAAACTCGATTTGATAAAAAAAAAAAAAAGCACCTTCTTCTATGTAAAGTGGGAGTGAGTCTCTGTCTATACTTGGAAGTGAAATATTTTGAATGTGGGTGTAAATAACTGGCGGCAATCGGTAGAAAGCTACTGAGAGATAGATATTCAAATGGAAAGGCAATTGGAATAACTCAACTGGCGGCAACTGCTTACAGGGCCGTGCCTGACTTTTTAAAGGTTAGAAGCAAGGAAAAAATTTTTGGCCCCAAAACTAGTATTATGGTGTTTGAACACATGACATTGACCAATGTATAAGCATGCTAAACCACTAAACTATCAAAGATTCTTGTCAAATTGGCCCCTAAATTGCTTATAAATATATTGGCTCCAAGCATATGCCTGACCAGCTTGTGGTCAAGCACGGCCCTGACTGCTTATCATGTATAAATTCAAACTTGTTGCAGTGGCTTATGCATGAAAATAGAAAAGAGGTTTATGACCAAAAAAGGTTAAGAAACAATGTGTTTACTGTTAAGCTTAGCAAAATATGCTCGTGATTGATGCTGCAACTTGTTTTTTAAGCATACCAAATCCTTTTTTTTTCTTGTCCCAATTCGTAATGAAAACCTCGCTTTTTGTATAACCAATAAATGAATAAAACTAACGTTTCCTTTTCAAAAAAAAAAAAAAAAACTAACATTCACTGTGTGATGTTTTTATAACCATGGATAAATGAATAAAACTAGCATCCATCGACCAAGGGAAGACTAAAAGAATTAACTCGATGGTAAGCATAACAAAATATTTCCATCAAGTTAATTCTTTTAGTCTTTGCATTATTCTTTTTGGTCAACTATAGTCTTGCATAACCAAGAGCTCTTGGCCTAGTGGTAATGGAACTCCAGCTGGAGTGCCCGTCCTGGGTTCGAGTCGCCTTAGCCACCTTCCCGCCTATAACCGTGCGTGTCCGGATGGAAGACCTCGTGGGGATTAGTCTAGGCTTACCGCCTAGGATCCCCCACGGATATCAAAAAAAAAAAAAAAAAAAAAAAAAAAAAAAACTAAAGTCTTGCATTTAGATTGATAAAAATGATAAACAGCTAAAGACTAAGAGCATCCGCATCAATGAACTCTCTCTTGGAGTTCATAAGAATTTTTTAATATTTTTTGATGGAACCATGAATAGTGATGAATTTCTATCGTTTGTGCATATGTATTAGTGAACCTGAAGAAGAGATTCATAGGAATAAAATAATAATTTTTTTTTTTGGTTTTTAGTTTTTAAAATATTTGAAAAGTTTTTATTCAATACATTAAGAATATTAATGAACATACAAAGATTATTCATCTACATTACCAAAAATTTTTCATACATTTTCAACTAAATCAGCTTTCAAAAGATGATGTTTCTCTGAATCTCGAACTTCATTGCGAACGCCTAACATATTACCGATATTAAAACTTGTTCTCCTTTTCACCTTGGAACTTTTGCTTGACTCTCCTGACTCGAACTCAGATGTATCAATTTGGGTATATCCGTCTCGTTCATTCTCTACTATCATATTGTGCAATATGACACAACTTCTCATAATCCTTCCTATCTTTTCCTTGTCCCATAGTAGAGCTGAGTTTTTAACTATTGCAAACCTTGATTGCAATACTCCAAAAGCCCGTTCGACATCTTTTCTGGTGGATTCTTGACGTTCGGCAAATAGCTCTGCTTTAGGACCTTGAGGGAGTGGGATGGATTGGATAAATGTTGACCAATTTGGATAAATTTCGTCAGTAAGGTAGTAGGCCATACGATAAGTGTGGTTGTTGACCTTGAACTTAACTTTTGGTGCTCGACCTTGTAAAATATCATCAAAAACTGGTGACCGATCAAGAACATTGATATCGTTGAGGGTACCTGGTAATCTGAAAAATGCGTACCTGATAATCCGAAAAATGCGTGCCATATCCAAAGAAGCCGAGACCTACTGACAACACGTCCACACGCACACATCCACCAACTGCAACCCGTGACCTGCAAACCTACAACCCAAAACATATTCAGCAAATATCAAATGCCATCAAGTTCATATCAACCATTAACCTACTAAAAAATTCATTAAAAAAATTCACAGATATCTAATGCAATTAACCCACTGACCAAATCAAAGCATTTCAGAAATGAGTTTATTTTTAAGAGACAATTCTTGTGGAGAAAGTGTATCTTCAGTTTTTGCTAGCAAACAGTCAAGGATTTTCTGTTTGGATATAGTATTTTTGGCAGCTAATATGCTCTCTACCTGATCAAAAGCTGCGTCATTCATGTTCTTCTTGCGTTTGGCTGCTTTGTTAGCCTTAACGCCAGGAGGCCTAACATCTTCCTCCGCAGGTACCTCCTCCGCCGGTTCCTTCCTTTTCTCCTTTGCACCATCTTTCGAGAATGGGTGTGATCTCCATTTTTGATCAAACCTAAGCTCCCTCCAACAATGTTCCAGACTGAACTTGACATGATAGTCATTAAAGAAGATGTCATGGGCAGCCTTCATGACATCATTCTCATTTTGGCCACTCGCTTGCTCCTTCAGAGCGGCTTCATGGCTTCCCACAAACTTGCAGACCTGCTCATTCATCATTCCCCACCTCTGCTTACATTGACTCCACTCCCTAGGAACGGAGCCAATGAGCAGAGGGCTAGCATTGACATACTCCTCTATGCGCCTCCAAAACGTACCTGCCTTCTGCTCGTTACTCACGATTGGATCCTTGCTGGTGTTCAACCAAGCACTGATCAAGACAACGTCTTCTTTGGTTGTCCACTTTCACTTTGACGCCGGTTTAGGAACCTCTGAACACCCTAAGTCTATTGTTTGACTGCTCTGAGAGGCTATTAGGTTAACCAACCCGGAAGAGTTAAAGTTAAAAGGATCCATTTTGATTTTCGATAAATGGGTTTAAACTTTGGTTTGTGTTTTCAGAAGTAGATTGCCTATGATTTTAAACTAGTTTTTGCTTTGAAAGGACAAAAAATTAAAGTGGGTCTAACTACCAAACATTGATTAAAGTTTTTTAGACTACAACTACTACACATAGAGTATTCAATAAACATCAAATCAGTTCTAATTCAACTCTACCTAGCAGCCGAATTGATTACGCAACCAGCCAAAACACAAGTACACGGGGTTGAAACTCAACCATTCATCAAGATTCATTTCAAATTCAACTCAACCTAGCACACATAGTTCAGTTCAAATTAAGCTTGAGTGTTACCTTTTGTTTTCAGTCGAAGCATAGCTTCTCCAAGTCCGCGACCTGCACAGAGAGGTTATAAACCTGCCCAGTGAGGTTATCAACCTCCCGATTGAGGGCTTTAACCTCTGCCTGGACATGGAAACAACAATCACAATGTGTTAGTCCGTTAATAAAAAAAGAAGGAAAATATTACAAATTTTAAACAAAAAAAATGGAAGTCACATTACCTCCAGCCTCTCAATCTGATTATTGACCTCCGGGATCCAGTTGATCACCAACTCAACCTCCTCCAGACGCTTAGTGAGACGTTCGATATGCTCCTGGACACCAATCACCCAAGGCTGACGGTAATGAAGCCCATCAGCCTTGTTAACAACAAAAACACATATGAGAATCTCGTTAGAAAAGAAAATTAAATGGAAATAATTTAATTGAGAAGAAGCGCTTACCTCGTACTTTTTGCAGGTGAAGAACCGCTTCCCAGGAAGAGTGTCGTAGTCGTCCTTCCCCCGAACCTCGTCAATGATTCTCCCACCACAGGGACACCTCGTCGAAATCCCGTATTCTAAATCTGCCATGTATCCTTGCATATTGATCAACTCATTCCGCCTCTTTGTCTCTTTTCTCTCTTCTGCGGGATCCATCTGTACCAGAAAAAACAAAGATTAGAACACAATAAACGGTAAAGCGAAACCAGAAACTCGATTTCGAACCCTAAGTAGAAACCCCCAAATGGATTTCAAATCCCCGATAAACGAACGCTAAATGGAACCCGCATGACGATTATTAACCCTAAATCGAAACCTCCATATCGATTTTGAACCCTACATCAAAACCCCCAAATCGATTTTCATTAACCGATAACGCTTTTGACCCCAAATAGATTCAATCAAACCGTCAAAGTAGTCGATACTGACCTGAGATCGTTTACGAGAGACTCCGACGTCGATTCGATCGAGAAAATCTCCGGATATCGCGTCGCACGAGAAATCGCTTTCCACAGAGAGAAACCCTAGCTTTCGAAAATAGATGAGAAAATGAATCCTCTCACGCGTAACCCTATTTTTCTCGCATTCGACGCGATAACGCGTGACCACTGCCTGTTCGACGCGTGGCTTGAATCCGTATCATACGGGCTCACTCCCAAGAGACGGATCACCGATTTAAACCCATTAAAACTTTTCTTTTTAATTTCCGGACCTATGAACCCCAGCCCATGAACTCCTTTTAATCCGCTGATGCGGATGCTCTAACGTCAGTTTCTTTGAACTAGATTTATCAATGCAGGTAAAATAAACAAGTGAAAAACGATAAGAGTCAAAAGACAAAAAAGTCTTTATGTCTTTTGCATTTGGTCAGAGAAACAAACACTAAAATGCATTTGTATAAATACAAAGACTCTCATCATAAGTATGAAACGCCTCGCACAAGTAAACTCGATATTTTAAAGCTGTGGAACTCTTTTTAGATCCAAGGAAAACAATCAGATAAAATATTTTGAGTATCAATATTATCGTAAGTGAAAAAATAGATTTTAATCTATTTAAAACATGACAAAACCGTTACAAACCTACCTCCACCTTACGTAGAAATAGCAATAGATTTTTTTTTTTCAAACTCTATTTTGACAAAAGAAATCAAAATAAAGAAAATAATATTTCTCAATGTCTCTCTAACTCTTAACTTTAGAGTTTCCTTCCCTCCATAAATACCGAACCTCACTCCTTCTTCCTCACCATCATCTCTCCAACTAACAAAACCTAACTCTTCTTCTTTAGCAAGAGCGCAAGCTCAAAAGCGCTATTGTTACTTTCTTCATCTTCTTCTTTACCTTCGTAGTAATTTAGAGCACTTCTTCTAACAACTTACACAAAATGGCTAAACTAGCAATTCTCTTTACAACATTTCTCCTTTTAAGCCTCGCCGACGCCAAGATCCCCGGCGTCTACTCTGGAGGCGCGTGGGAAACTGCACACGCCACTTTCTACGGTGGCAGCGACGCCTCCGGCACTATGGGTCAGTCCAAAAAAATAAACAGAACAAAAAAACAGAGTAAATGCACCATTTCATGTTTTTTAACAAAATAGTTTTTGTTTACAGGAGGAGCTTGTGGTTACGGGAACCTATACAGCCAAGGCTATGGAACTAACACGGCTGCTTTGAGCACGGCGCTGTTTAACAACGGTATGAGCTGCGGAGCCTGCTTTGAGCTAAAATGCGCCAATGACCCACAATGGTGCCACTCAGGTAGCCCATCGATCCTCATTACCGCAACCAACTTCTGCCCACCAAACTTTGCTCAGGCAAGCGATAACGGCGGATGGTGCAATCCTCCACGTGCCCACTTCGATCTTGCCATGCCTGTCTTCCTCAAGATTGCCCAATATCGCGCCGGCATTGTCCCCGTCTCATACCGCAGGTACAAAATCTTGCATTACACGTTTGGGACATTTGCAATATTAACAAGAACATAAAATGTTCAAAGGGAATTAGTTAGTAAGATGGTGGCGAGGTAGTGGTGCAAAGGATTGGTTCCATTGTGCCTCGGACAAACCACACTTAAAATGGATTTATTTTTAAATCAGAATATATAAAAACTGATTATTTAAAGGAACTGCGATTACCCAAAAAAAAAAAAAACTAGAAACTGATTTTTGTGTTATTTTATTACTAGTATGATATTTACAACAAAATGGTATGTTTATATATGAGAAAAGATGCAACTAATGGATTTAGTTTATTAGGTGTTCTCTAATGCACTAATCCATAAATTAAATTTTCTAAAATTTTGCTTGACATGTAAAATATGAGTGATTGGACGAGTGTTAAGCAAATGTTGGTCCTTGGATTTTGTAGGGTGCCTTGTAGAAAGAGAGGAGGGATAAGGTTCACAATAAACGGTCATCGTTACTTCAACTTGGTTTTGATCACTAACGTGGCGGGAGCAGGAGACATAGTGAGGACGAGCGTGAAAGGTTCACGGACTGGTTGGATGAGTTTGAGCAGAAACTGGGGTCAGAACTGGCAATCTAACGCTGTTTTGGTTGGTCAGTCACTTTCTTTCCGAGTCACAGGCAGTGACCGTAGAACCTCTACTTCATGGAACATTGTTCCTTCTAACTGGCAGTTTGGTCAAACATTTGTCGGGAAGAATTTCAGGGTCTAAAAGCGAGTTTCGAGACGGAAGAAAAACTCTCCGCTAATTTCGCTTTTTTTTTTTTGGGTTCAAAAGTTTATATATGGAAAGGAGAGAAAGGTATGGCGAAGAATAGTATCTTTGACTTTTGTGTGTGTTTCCTTTTTAGTTTTTTTATTTTATTTTGGGGTTTGGTGTTTTAGTTGTGAAGGGGGAGAGAGAGTGAGAAAGAGGAGTTGAAGTGGCTGTGAGAAAATTTTGTAACAGCCCGCAACTACTTCAAGTATTTTACAATGGTTGGGTTGTTGTAAGTTAGAACTTGTAACGTTTAATTTCATGTAATCTAAAATATGGTTGTGTTAGACTGTTAGTACTAATCTTCTGGTTTGTTTTTAACTAGCCAATTACAAAAGAGTTACTCTAGGAGTAAGTGTGAAGTTAATGCACGTTAGTGATAGATCCACGGGGATCCCACTCAGGATTTGGTAACGAGAAACAAGAATAATTCAATGGCTATAGGTGTAAATGCCTTTAATGAGTGGGAACTGTTTTTTGACCGATGAATTAAAAAAGTATTTCCCGACAGCATTTGATGCAAACGTAACACAAGTCTACACTTGCTATTCATTTTTCGGGACTTTTTCTTTTGGTGATATGAACGGAGCATGTCTTCTCCACTTAAAAATTTAGATAAAGTTAATTATTCACTTCCATTATACATATTTTAATTGTTTTGTATCACTCCATTGGCATTTATCATGAAAGTATTTGTGTAAACATTGTATTCTTCTATTCTACATGATATATAGCATTTACAATGACAATAGATGACGAAATTCGTGGCCATATATGTTTGAATCTCTACCATTTTTGCTATATGAGCTTTTGATTTTTTTTCTTGAAACATCACATGACCGTGGTCCATGGGTTTCAGGCTCCCTGGCCGTGGTAACTCGCTATAGATCCATTCCTTAAGATACTCAATAGCATATGTGAAATCTTTCATGTGCCATTGCAGAAGCTGTGGAACCACAATGTTCTTCTTGCTCGAAACACCCACAGAAGCTTCTAAATACTCAATTCTTGTAAATAAGAAGCCCATCACTGTAGAGAGTACTTTCAGGTGTTATATGATTTTTTCAGTTTGATTCTTCTTGACAAAACAGTGAACAATCACATTAACCATTACTGAAAATTCAACTGCGTCATAATGCTCTCTCTATTGTCTATATACAAAGAAGATAGCTTAATGGAAGATAGATACACAAAGCTACTAAGTCAAAATAAAAATGCATCATAAAGGAAGATGTATGATAATTCAGGTAAGCTTTTTGAAGTAAATTTTAATTTTTTTTAATGGATTTAATCTGTTAATACCGTTGATTGAATAACACTTCTTAAGTTTCCTCACTCGTCACCAGAGTATATACATCAGAGACATAAGCCTAATCTATAAAGCCAAGTCCTCACTTCTCTATCGTACTTTTTCAGTCCCATCATCCCCCAGTGCACTGACCAACCCAAAAGGCAAAGTTTCACTTGAACCAAATCTCCTCTTCAAAGCCATTCAATTGGCAAAACAGGAGATGTGTCCAATCCAGGACATCAACAAGAAACAGCTTCTTCTGCCTCTGGCTTAGACTCTTGACCATCCGTCTCAGCGAGTAAAGGGCTTTTCTGGAACTTATTCCTCAGCTGACCACAAGCAGCATTCGCTTCAAGCCCTCTTGTTTGCCTCACGCTTGCTGTTATCTTACGAGACTCCAATGCAGCCGCAAAGGCCAGGACCTGCACGATCCATTAACTAAAGAGATTAGAGACTTGCTGCAGCCAAAGTACAGACCAAACCAAAGACATAATGCTCAGGCCTAATTGTTATCAACATACCGCTTTCTTGTAAGGTCGCTTGTACTCTGATCCTTCAATAGGGTTGTAAGGTATCAAGTTTACGTGATACGTTTTGCCCCATTCACGTAGTAGCTCCGCGAGTTCTAAAGCGTTCTCAACTGAATCATTGACTCCAGCTGCATCATCATTTACCAGCTTGTGTTGAAAATTAAATGTTATAAACGAGGGAGAAAAAAAAATTAAAGTTAGCTTATATCTCAAGTCTCAACACACCTAGAAGAGCATATTCAAAGGAAACTCGTCTATTTGTTTCTTGAAAGTAATCACGACAATCACTCATAATTGCTTCCAGAGGATAAGCCTTGGCACTAGGTACAATTTTCTCCCGGAGACTCTGGTTTGGAGCATGTAAGCTTTGATTTGACAGAAGAAAAGCTCAGGAATGAGTAAATAATGATGTGGCAATCAAAGAGAGAAGATATATCAGGACATAAATAAAACGAGGAAGTGAAGAAGCAACCTGACAGCTAAGGTTGACTGAAGCTTATGAGAGGCAAGCTTCTTGATTGTGTTTGGAACACCAACTGTCGATATTGTAATCATTCGTTGCCCGATTTCAATGTCCTGAGTGTAAAGGAAAAGCATACCAAGAGACAAGAGTGACTGCTATATCTTACTATTGTACAACTCAATATCTCTACACAAGATATAAATGAGAAAATCAAGTGCACCTAGTTTACAACTTACAGTGTCATACTTATCCGTCAAATATGATTTTTTTTTTAAATGGTCTTGGATTGTGAATGAATTTACAGTGCATAGATACTTAGCAAGAACTTCATTCATTAGCAAGAAACATGTCGAAAGGGAAGATGGCAAATGTTACCTTGTTTAAACAACGATGAGCATCAAGCACTGACTTTAAGTTCAACATGGGCTCACCCATTCCCATGAAAACCACATTTGTCACTCTGTGCTTGAACACATCCTCTATAGCCAACACCTAGAACATTTAAAATCGCACTTGAAAACTCAAAGCCACGTTTAAATGGGGGATGAAACAACTAAATACACTGATACTCTTCTTCAAAGTATGCCTATGGTATTCTATTTAACCAAACTCCAATTCATAAATCTGTATAATGATTTCCTTTTCAATATAAGCTGCAGAAAACAAGAGGTGGTAATAGAAAAAAAAAAACCTGCTCAATGATCTCGTGTCTCTGAAGGTTTCTTGAAAACCCTCCTTTCCCAGTAGCACAAAACGAGCAACGCAGTGGACATCCAACCTAAATCAGAGAGCTTCAAGACATCAGTTTTTTAAAACTCAATCACGCAAAAACACAACAAGATAGTCAGATTCACCTGCGAAGAGACACATGCAGTGAGGCGCGTTATTCCCTTCTCTTCCTGGACCGGTATACCAACTGTTTCGATCAACAGGTTATCTTCAAGCTTCAACAGCAGCTATAAAGATAAAACAATGGACACCGTTTAAACATCTATCAAACAAGAACATTGTAAAGTTTAAGTTAGTTATATGTTGAAAGTACCTTAATGGTACCATCAGTGGCAGTAACAGTTTGGTAAATGGGAGATCTTCCCACCTTATACCCACTTTCCACAAGCTCTTTTCGAAACGTTTGCGGCACTATCAAAATTCAAAGATTGGTTAAAATCATCTTACACACATGTCTAAGTAAGTAAGAAACCCAAAATCATTTGCTTACAGTTGCTAAAGTCTTCAACTTGCTTAGCCTTCCTCTTATAGATAAGATGATGAAGCTGCTTCCCTCTGTATCCTTCCTGCAAAACAATTTCACCCTAAAGTCAGAACCTTTTTTTTTTTCCAAGTTCTTGTAATTTTGTAAAAAATTGGATCTTTTACTTGACCGAGTTTGATAGCGAGCTGTTGAAGCTCCGGCTCCGACATCCCGAGGAGGACCTGCGAGTCCACGTGCGGAGCACGCGCCGGTTTGGATGAGGCCGGTTTCAGAGATGGCACGGCGGTTGAGATTGCGGCGGCGGTCGTGGAGAGGGAGTAGCGGCGCACGACCATACGGGAGATGGGAACAGTGAAGACGAGGTTGTGAAGCATAGCAATGGTATTGGTTGTTGTCGTCATCATAGCTTTGAGGATCAGACAGAAGACACAAAGAGTAAACGTAAACCCTTTCTTCTGCGGCTAAAACCTCTCTTGCGACAAGAAGTGAAGCTTGTTTTGGTCTCTAAGCGGATAAGCCGAAAAGACGGCACGCAGTTCGAATGAAGGAGAAAGAGCCGACACGCGTTGTTCAATTTGAATGTTGATTTCTCTCGATGCTTTGACTAAACAGTGGAATTAACCAATCCAAAACCGAATAAAAGTGATTAAAACTCATCAAACCGATAAATTACATATAGTATGATTTTTTTTTCTTCGTATATACTCTTTCCGCTTAATATTAAGTGTTATTTTAATTTTTTAAATTTGTTTCATTATAAGTGACGTTTTACATGTTTAAAACAAATATTAAATATTTTTCGAGTTTTTACGTTTACTTTTAATTCATTAATTAATAAATATATATATATATATATATTAAATAGGGATAAAACAAAATTTTAAATCATTTTCTTAATATTTGTGGAAAAACTATAAACCACACTTATAATGATGAAACTAAGGGAGTATAACATGTTATAGATTTTTATAGATTTAAATTGTGGTTTATGGACATTACAAGACAATTTGTTGCAGTGCATCATCACTGATTAACTTATAGTATTCTTACTTGTATCGTTTTAAAAGTTTCGATTCAATACTGGAGATAACGGAAAATCTGTATACATCAAATGTATTGAAGAACAAAAAAAGTACGAGACAACAGTGGTTATAACACAAGAAGAAAAATAACCTCATTCGTATATACTTACTTCATTAGATACCACAACAGACGAGGAAGCGTAAAAGGCTAAACACATGTTCTCTGCGGTTGGGTAAAGTGACTTCTCCATTATTAGTCTTGACCTGTACGGTTTGTCCATAACCGTACTCTATCTTACACAATAAAGTTGGGTTGAGTCTCTCCTCCTGCGTCCACGTCATCACTTATCTATGGGCGTTTTTGGACACGTGACAGCTAAAAAATTTAAACTATCGATGTCTTTGTAAATTTATCATGGGCTTAACATATATTTTGCTGTTTAGATTGAAGTTTCGTTTGAGTTTTTATACATCATTTTGTCAAGCCCATTGAAACTTAGGGGTTTCTCGCCTTCGACGACCTTCGTAGCTGACGGTCAATTTTTCCAGAAAACTAATCAACAATGAACTCACTGTAACGTCTCAACCTCCTAATCTGTTCAGCGATTTCTTCTTTAACCTCTGGCTTTCATCGTC
This sequence comes from Brassica napus, assembly GCF_020379485.1. NCBI lineage: Eukaryota > Viridiplantae > Streptophyta > Magnoliopsida > Brassicales > Brassicaceae > Brassica > Brassica napus. The sequence goes on from NC_063447.1 coordinate 5,952,475, forward strand.
TTCTCATCTACATTTTCTCTGTCAAGCTTTACGAATCCCCCATTCGAAACGGCTTCTCGGTTATTTAACACCATTATGTCCTTCAATCATGGATCTCAACTAAGTATTCATTAATTAGTCTCACAGAACTCCTGAATCTCATAGCTATTTACCATCTCCGCCTTTGTGCGTCTTGTCGTCTCGCAGTGTTCAATTATACCTAAGAAAGTAAGAATCTGCAAGGAAGTTACAATCATGGCAAATCCTCAACTGCTTCTTTCTGAGTTGAAGACAATTATGATGAGACGATGTTACTCGCCAACACAAACACCTACTTTCCAGGTCAGTTTATAAACTTTTCCTCCATTTTGTATGAATTTTATGCATAGGTTTGACGATGAGAACGTTTTATTTATCCACAGTTTCACTCCATATTGGTTAGATTAAATTCATTGGTTTGACGATGGAATGATTTACTTATTCACGGTTTCATATTAGATATTGTGTGTGAAGTCATGGGGTTCAAAACCACCTATAATAGTGAACTCCAGAGTATTCAGAGTTTTGTGGTTAACATTTAGTTACCACAGTATGTCAAAGCCTCACTGCTCGGAAATTTTGGTTAGATGCAGTGATTTATATGGTTGTTTTATCAATTTTGAAATAACAAACCTGTACCAATCTTCAGGGGCCGACTATTTGTTTAAGTGTGTTCGATGGGATGGCCACTCTCCTTTATGAGAAATTGGTGGCCTCATGTGTTGAGCCTAAGGTGTTTGGAGGTACTAGGATTTCTGGCCAACTTAATCATGTTAATCATCAACCTCATGACGTGGCTCCTAAAGTTTTTACTTTTAATTTCATGGCAGGTAGTCTCATCCTAAACGCACCCATTTCCACTACGACAAAGAAAGTGTGATGGCCAAAATCATTATGAAGAGTAAGATTAAATCCCTCTATTTGTTCTGATAACTAAATTCATGTTTTCCTATTCACTTTCTTAAACTTTGGATTCAACAAAAAATTTCCCCATGATGTCGCTACTTCCTCTGGTTCAATACGAAGGTGTACATAAAGTTGAGACCGTCACTGTTGCTGAGCTTAACGCTTATGTCCTTAACTCTGACCCACAGGCCACATGTGCTATTTTAACAGTCTTCGTCTTTTGTTGATTCTTGTCTGTAAACTAAAATGCTCTCTAATCTATTTGACCACAATATGTGGAGTTCCTCTGTGCCGGTGAAGTTGATAGTATTGATATCACTAATGAGTGGTGTTACACCTCCTGCTTAAAATTCTATAGAAAGCTTCAGAGCGGATTATAATACTCACATATGCAGCTTGCTATAATGACAACGATGTTGGTGTTCTCAGGTGATCATGCATAGACTGGCGCTATTTGGGTCTCTTAGAAGTACACATCTTAGTTGCGTTTGTAAAGTAACAACCACTGAACGATTTGGACGTTGTGATTTCTGCAGGTTTCATGTTCACTTCTCTGTGTTAGATGGGTCAGAATATGCTGGGTTCGTAGCATTTGATGGTGATATGACCAGACTCACAAATGCAGAGCTTCAGAGGTTGCCTAACTTATGGTAACAAATACATTTATTTACTTAAATTCATGGTTAACATTTGCTTGATATTTATTTCCGTAACTATTTTGTCTTCAATGTATTTCATTGCAAAGAATACATAAAAGTGAAAAAATAGTTATTCTATTAATTCAAGTTTTTTCATTTTTATGACTTTTTCCAAGTTTTTTAATCTTAACTCTGATTTTTCTGCGCAAGTTCATGTTTGTAGAATAACCAAACCTACATTTTTGTACAGGACCCAGGTGTGGATGACCCAGATTAGAGACCCCTGCCACAGCGCTTAAAGAATTTAGTTGGCAGCACCTTCACCGGTCGAAGCTTTCTCCATTCAACTTCTTTTCAAAGCATCAGCCCTTCACATATCAAGGATCTTCGACAGCAACCAACGTCCTCCACTCCCAAACTTTGCTGGAAACGTAATTTTAATCAGTTGGTAAACATGTTTACAAGTTATTGTTCTAAGGTCTTCAGCCTTTTATATTGTCTAGGACTTAAGTCTTTTACTTGTCTTTGTGCAGAGAGGTGCCAATAACCTTGGCGATGATATGCGAGGAGCTGGAGCAGTTAAAGCTCAGCCCTCCAGTAATGTTACTAACATTGTCCCTCTAAACCACACTGGTATGGTTGCTTGTAGCGTTACAGAGGAAGCTACAGGGGCGAGTAGTTGCAGCGTTGTAGAACCTGTTTCGGGTGGAGTCACAGCTGACGGTGCACAAATTCCAGAGGATGTTGACGTCGTAAAAAACCATGCAATGGTTAGCTTCCCAGCTTTGGGAATGTCCAAGCTCAATGCCCGAAACTGATTTTCCTTTTTTTAATCTTCTTAGCTTAAATAAATTGTCTACAAACTCCCTTCTATGATTTATTTCGGTCTTCTTTTTGTTGCTTTCTATTTTCTTGGCTAAGTCATCCAGAAACCTTTTGGTCGCAAACTTATTTTATAAAACCCATTTATAAAAGCTTATCGTATATTAGTTTTTTTTTGTCACAAAAATTTCATTAATAATAAAAAGAGAGAATGAACCCAAAACAATGCCCAAACTCAGGAGTCCATTACACAGAAGAGAAAATATGAAAATTTGTTTTAAACTTTTACTTAGCTGAGAAACTTGATATCAAGTCTTACAAAAACGATTCGGAACAACGCAGTATATTACTACGAAAACAAAACCTCTGATTCCATGATGATCAAGCAATAACAATGACTAACGTCTAAACCTTAATCGTTTTATATACATTCAAACAGTCACACAATGCATTTGGTAAGGAATTATAGATAAGTACGATGGTTATTACAGTTAAATACATTAGATCCGCTTAGCAGGTGCTTGCTCCTTAACGGATCCCCTAGAAGAACGTTTGTTTGATCAACATATTGGATGAGTTCCCAGTTATGGACTGATCATGGTTGAGTTGATTGGAAATTGGACTCACTCTGGTTCCTCCTCCCTTTGATCTCACCAGTTATTGGATAAGTTCCCTTAGATAAAAAGATAACAATTTTTTATTCAGCTTCTGCGTATGTTTTGGATGAACATATTCGTTGATCGTCTTCTAAGGCAAATAAAGTTGAGCCACTACAGAGACACTTACACTAAATGAATTAGGCACACCCAACAGTCTTGAAACGACTAAGATAATTATTGTTTAAACTTAGGCAGGAAACTTATTCATTAACGAATTTCTAATGCAATTGCCAAAAATAAAAACGTTAATATTTTCCAAATACCAAAAATATATATTAAATTAAATTTGTGTCATTTAAATAATAGATAATTATTTTAGATGTTCAATATCATAGTGTATTTTGGATAAATATTATGAATTGAAATCATGTTTGAACTGTTTGGTATAAGTTCATTTTGGGATTTTGAATATTTCGAATTCTATCAGATATCTATTTAGGTTTGAGTTCGGTTTGGATAAAACACATAATCCGAAATATCATAAAAGAATATCTATTTGGTATTTATGTCGGGTTCAGAATAGTTCAGATTCATTTTTATTGGATCAGATTCGGTTTATTTGTCTAGATCTACATTTTTCATTTTCGAACATCAACTTTACTTTATGTTTAAAGTTCAACTATATTAACTTTATTACAACTATCAACTATTTATTCTATTTTTATTGAGTCGATCAGTGAAAACCACTTATGATATTCTTCTTTGATCTAACCAACTTCAAAACAAAGTTGTATACTACGATCGCTAACAACTATCAAATGGATCAGAAACTTATCATTCTCTTTCAACATATTTACATCTTCATATATTTTAAAATATTTTATTTACTGAAACCATAAAATTAATTTAAAATTTATTAAAAACAAAACATACGAAACCGCCGGAATACCAGTAGTATGTTATAAAGGATTTTCGCAGTAACAAGCACCCACCAGAAAAAAATTCCCATTGCCGTTGACCAGTTTCCCAAGTCTCAAAAAGGCTTAGGTGATGTGCCTGCTAAAAAGGTTTGGGTGTGGACCGTTTCTCTGGTAACTTAGCTCCGGTTTTAAAACCTTGCGTCTTGTTAACCGGATCGGTCTGAGTTGGTTTTCCCAAGTTATCCTGAAGTTGCTGCAAGGCACGGACCACTTGGTCCATGGTCGGGCGAGCCTTGGGTTCCAACGAGAGACACTGAACCGCAATGCTGGCCAATCTCACCGCCTCTTCGGGTAGGTACTGTGTCTCTAGCCGAGCGTCCACGATTTGGAGAACCTTGCGTTTGCTTGCGAAGTGCGGTCGAGCCCATTCCACAAGGCTTTCTTCGTTAGCCGGCCTGTTATCGTCCAACGCTTGTTTACCCGTCAAAATCTCTAAAAGCACAACTCCAAAACTGTACACATCGCTTCTTGCATTTAAATGACCTGAAAACAAGAATTCAAACTCTTATAAAACTTTAAATCATATTTTATATCAGGAAGATTTGTAAAAATATTTTACCAGATGACATATACTCAGGAGCAGCGTAGCCATATGTACCCATAATCCTTGTACTAACATAGCTTAGATCACCAGTTGGACCGTCCCTAGCTAGTCCAAAGTCAGAGAGTTTCCCATTATAGTCCTGTTAATTGGATACAAAAGTCATCGTAAAATGTAACTCAAACAAAAGTGAGTCCATCAAATTATTTGACTGCGGTTTCTTGTGTTACCGCGTCAAGCAAAATGTTGGAGGCTTTAATGTCTCGGTATATGACTTTGACAGGGTCACTATGAAGAAAGGCTATCCCCTTTGCTGCATCAAGGGCAACCTTGATCCGTAGAAACCATGGGAGCGGTTTAAAATATGTACTTCCTGCTTCAAAACCACTTCCATCAGAACAAAAACGCATAACAAGAAAACGAGCTATGTAATGTTTCATCGATCAAAAATGGGACTCACTTCTGAATAGATGATTCTCAAGGCTGCCTTTTGGCATAAACTCGTATACCAAAAGATGGTGTTCATCCTCTAAGCAGTAACCAACAAGTTTGACTAGATTCGGGTGACTCAATCGTCCCAAATAATTAATCTCTGTCTGCATCAGAACATAACTCAGCAACATCAGACACAACCACACACACACGGACATAACTCAAGTTTTGAGGAAGTGAACACAGTACCAGCCATTCACGGTGACCTTGAAGACCTTCTCGGTTAAGCTTTTTAACAGCGATGACTAAACCGGTTCCGGGTTTAGTCGGAGTGAGATTGGTTTCATCCAACCACCCTTTAAAAACACAACCGAACCCACCTTCTCCGATCACACTGTCCGGTCTGAAATTTCTAGTTGCAAGTTTGAGCTCGTTGAAGGTGAAGTTCTTGACCGGCGTTGACTCAAGTATCTCCCCTTCCGTCTTCTGAGCCGCAGCCACCGTCGACTTCCCGCTCGACATGCTTAAGCCGTACAGAACGCTGCTCTTACCTGCACGGAAACAAACACACGTGTTAACCAGTCTTAGAAACCCTGTAGAAACAGAGATGTAAAGAAGAGATGGTACCATCGTTGAAAGGGTTTTCGGCCTTGACTCGAGAACTGAAGCAAGAACCCATCAGACTCCAGAACAGAACAGAACAGAACAGGGTCTCGTTCTTCTCCCAGTTTTGAGATTCTTGATCGTTCTTCTTTAGCTTTCTTGAACAGGTTTTTGTAAGCAGGAGATAACGAGGAATTATAGAAACTTTTCGATCCACGAGGAAGAGAGAAAGAGATGTGAACAGAGATCGGAGAAGGTGAAGAATTGAGAGAAAAAAGGTTGGTGTTAATGAGAAGCACGGGGGATGAATAGAAGAGAAGAAGAATAGTCGCGTTTTGTCTTTGTTCTACGTGTGTGTGTGAAAGAAAGTCAAACAAGTGGACACGATAAAGTCTAGTTTGGCCCAAAAGGTTTTTAAAAAGTCGTTGGATTCTATTTTGACTGAAATGATATTTATTTTAGAAAGTACCATCTCCAATGTAAAATTTTTAACTTTTTATTCAAAATAATAATTATATATTGGATTTGGGTTTACTTTCAACCGTACTCCATTTTTGAGTAAAAATAGAGTAATAAATAAAAAATAAAAAAATTATTTTATTTATGGAATAAATTTATGTTTACTATATTATGAAATAAAAAATAGAATAGAATAAAAATATTTCTTATTTCAAATTCAATTTTAAAGTAAATCATGGAGTGGAATTAGAAATGTTGATATGAAATTTGATTTCTTATTTTTATTTCTAGGAAATTGCGAAGGGAATTATCCGTCGTATTACTGGGTTTGGGTGATGTTTTGGTTTAGTTTACCGTCACTGTCTCAAAGATTACCATTACCATTTTGGTTTAGTGTGAAGACAAACAAACAGAGAAACAGTAAGACCTTTTATTCGCTGCCGTAATAAAAATTTCATCTGGTATCGTAGTGTGTCATCAGACTCACCACTGTCATGCCTGACGTAAACATTTTTTTTTATAATTAACGTAAACATATTATACGTAATTAACAACTAAAACTATTTGGTTTTTTTTTACAATGATTATTTTTTAATCTCATATGCTTCATCATTGTGCAATTAATAATAGAGCCTTAAATTTATTCGACGACTGATTATCGTTTCTTTGAAACTTGTAATTGATCAAGAGTTTTGTTTATGATGTAGTTTGTGTCGTAGGGTCAGATGCTTGATAAATTTAAATTTTGTCATCTTTTTTTTTTTTTGGTTTTGAAATTTTTTTTTGTCATCTCCCACCTCAAATATCCAATTTCTAATTTGCAAGCCGAACCATTAGTTATTTTTTTTTAATGATTTAATTCGTTTTCACCATTTGATTATCTTCAATTGATGTTTTGAGAACAATGTTAGTAACTTTGTTTTCATATTTTGTAACTATGTACCATGAATTTTCACATTAACTAGAATAGATTTGCTTTCTCAAAAAAGAAAACTAGAATAGATTTGTATTGAGTGTTAAAAAATCGAGATGTCATGTACGGGAAACATTTTGTTTATTATCGATCGTACGGAAGTAATGAAAGTCGTTGTTCTAGATGCAAGAAGTTTTACATACTACAAAGTAATTGACCCAAGCTTTCAAATTTCTTCATTCTCTTTCTCTCTCTACATATACATATACAAAAGAAAGTATTAAAAAGTCATAATCACGCATCCATTAAAATGAATATAAGGTTTGACTTGGGAGCTAGGTTGGTGATTATGCGTCGCGTATTGTTTTGGACGTCGTTGTCTGTTTGGTGGTTACTTGAAGACTTTTTTAAGCAAGACTATTTCCTCTAAATATTTCTCGACATGTTTGGTGGTTACTTAAAGACTTTTTTAAGCAAGACTATTTCCTCTAAATATTTCTCGACACGGGTTGGACACTCTTTACGTACGGACGTTCTCTTTTGACTTACCGTGTCTTGTCTTCCACACAATAATAGCTCACGAGAACTTCTTTTTCCCTAAAAGTTACCATCTGCTGGGAATATATAATACTAGGGGTATTCCGGCGCTGGATCGGACACTGGTTTCTCTTATGTATTTCATAGTTTCTTACTCTTGGTGAGTGAATTTGAGAATTTTTTTACTTATGGGTTAGATGCAGTTTTTTGGTTTACGTATGTATTACCGTTTTTTTTATTTGTTTAATTTAAGAGTCAGTGGAGGAGTAATATATTTTTTTAACTTTAAGAAAAAAATAAAGTAATAATATTTTTTATTCATGATAGAAAAAATGTAAAATCCAGTTTGTATTTACAAAGCAAAGGAAACAATGACATATTTTATTTTGATGAACCAACAAATTACTTTCCAAAACACGAAGGAAAAAACAATGGCAGCATATGAACCATAGCTTACACTTTTCGCTGGTACTGAAGGTCAAGTTTACGCTCCACTTCTTTTCTAGTTTCTTTATACTTTTCAACCCGGGCTACTGCAGAGCGAAAGGTTTCAATCTCTTGCAACATTTCCGTTTCAGCAACTGATACTTGACTCTTAATATCTTCATGTTACCAGTCGATCCAAATTATCATTCAGTTACTATATACCAATTGAAAGAAAAAAAAAGCGAGAGTTGGTGGCAAATCACCTCAAGTATAGCTCATCACAAGCAAAATGTTTCCCTTTCGTACAGATTTGGCTATGATCTTTTTCTTCTTCTTCTTCTTCTTCTTCATCACTCTCTTCATCTACATCACTTTCCATCTCATCTTCTGATACACGCATTACAAAACCTCCACCTCTCCTTCCCATCCTTTTTAAACACGCCAATGTAAAAAACATGAGAAGCTGTTCTCTACTTTCTAAATATTAAGCTAAACAAACCCTAAACCGATGCACAACTCAGTAAAGAGCTAAAACACTGAATCAAAAGACAGAGAGAGAGAGAGAGAGAGAGAGATATACCGTAAGGTTGTCTGAGTCAAAGGCTGAGAAAACTTTGAAAATACATTGAGCTTCTTCTCAACAGACTCGATTTCAGAGAGTAAGCTATCAAAGTTCCAGTTAGGCTCAGGGTCAATGCTAATCCCATCGACCCTTCTCGGACAAGGAGGTTCCAAAACAATCCCCCTGCAAACACAAAAAGAAGCCAACTTTGAACAAATCTTGGCTCCCTCCGGCACCCATCGAGCTTGCTATGGAAAGCAAGAGCCAAAGAGTCAAACAGACTAACACAGACTGTTGTATCCCTGCACACAATCGATTTTACAAAGTCATATGGTGTAATGTTATTGGAAAAAAAGTATAACAAAAATGGATATTAGAGGGTTACTATGAGACAATGGATCTTACGTTTTCATCGTTACAGAGTTCGGAATCGACGCTTTCAGATGGTGAATCACATCGTCGCGGCCGCATGTGAAAAGAGGAAGACCACGACCAAACCTAATTTCTAAATCCGATTGGGTCTCTAAACGGGCTAAATTACGGGCCTTACATATTCATTTAAATAAAAGCCCAACTCTCAAACAATCGTTTATACGTAACAGCCAAGGAGAAAAGAAGAGAGAACATAGTCTACTTTATTGTATAATACTCTCTTTGTTTCATATTAGTCGTCGTCATAGAGTAGACATTTTTTTTTTATTTTAAGCGTCGTTTTGTATTTTCAATGTAAAATTTATTAATAATATTATCCAGATTATTTTTCTATTGGTTGAAATATTGTTAGTCGTATAGATAACGATGTTTTTATTTTGGAAATATGCAAAATTAATTTTTTTCTTAATTTGTGTGAATAATCATAAAACGACAATTAAAATGAAACAGACGGAGTATTTGAGAAAATATTTTTTTTTTTTATTTCTCTTACATGAGTATAATATTTATATATTTGTGCTATCGTATGAGGTTAGAAAATTAAATGTGTATTAACTACTCTATTAATTTAGAGTCTTACTTTAATCTACTTAAAAAGCTATCATTTAATTTTGGACTTATTCACATCTCATTAGAAGTAAATATCATATATGTTTCATATTAATAAGTGTCATTTTAACATTTTTTTCTTGTTACAAAAAAATACTCACTCTAATCCGAAATATAAGACGTTTAGAAGAATTTCTATTTCCAATATATAAGATGTTCTCATTTTTCTAGGTAATTTTAAGTTTATAAAAAACTGTGTAAAACTGTGTAGCCAATCAAATTTAATAGTTTTATTTTGTAATTGGTTGCGTAGTTTTTAGTTTATAATTTCAATGATACTTTTTAGATAAAAAGTAAATTTCTTAATAAGTGTGTACTACCTAAAACATCTTATATTTAGGAACGGACGGAGTATCATTTTAGAATTCCAGTACAACTTTCGGCTTAAATTAATTACAAATGCATTGATTTTATAAATAATTTCATTTATCTGAAATATTATTGGCTGAATATATGTAATCAATGAGAATTTAAATGCATTTTAATCATATTCTTAATCTATGTGAAAAATATCAAAATGACATTTTTTTATGAAACATATGGAGTATAATCTAATTTATTAAATTATTATAGTCATATTTAGACTTAATCTCCCAGATACATAGATGTTTAATTTTTGGATTACATAACTTTATTTATGAATTAATTATATTTTGTTATATCTATTAAATTTAATTAGACAAACATCACGGTGCTTCCCTTTCTCTTATACTACGAAACATAATTCATTTACAAGTGATCTTTGATGCACAAAGTAAATGTAAATCTCTGATCAACATAAAAAATACATATCCCACTATTGTATACATTTTGGTATTAAAAATGTAATTCTATATTGTAGTAATTTTATAGTATAGTTTATATATATACTTGATCATTAATAATCTGATGTGCTTTCATAAAATAATATCTATAAATAAATTGATAATTTGACAATTTTTATATTTTATTATATAAAATATTCAAAATTAATAAATTAACCAATTTTCAAATTTTGGATTTTCTATATCAAAACAAATCAATTGTTAACTGAATCATGTATATATAATCTAATATAAAAGCATATACTCTAAATTTGATTTAATAAAAACTAAAAGAATATATTTTTATATTCAATCTAATAGAAACTAAAAAATCTATAAAGCATAAACTAACCAATTTTCAAAATTTAGATTTAATATATATATTCTATTTAAATTGAATTACTATTTTATTTACTGTTGACAAGTCATAGTAGGACCATTTACTTAATTACATAATAGGACATATTTAGTTATTTATACTAATCAATCAAATATATAAAATTTCTAAAATCTTAATAATCAATAAATATACTAATAATCAATCAATTTTCCTCTAAATTTGTATGTTTATAAAACAAATCTGTTGAGACAAAATCTAATAAAATTCTACTAAACTTTTTAAATTATTTATTAAATAATGCATTAATTAATTTAGTAATTATTAACATAATCTTATTATAAATAATTAATTTAGCTAAAAATCTATTATAAAGCAAATCATCATAATCTATATTTTATTAGAATAGAAGTATTATATGAATTAAATATGAAACAATATATTAAATTAGTAAATTAACCAATTTTACCTTTTAAAATGATTTCATTTATAAATTAATCATTCACCATTAAAATGGGTTAAAAATTGTAAAGTATGTAATATTTTTATACAAAAGTAAAATTATTAATATATGTTCTGAAGAAGATTTTCTATTTGATTATTTTATATTATGAATTTATCGAACTGAGCTCGAAAACGTAATAACAATTAATAAAAGGTAAAATGTATGAAAAATCACTATATATTAATAATGTAATAAGAATCCTAAACAATAATATTAAAGGTTACAAAATATATAACACTAAAATGTAAATTATATATTATTTTTTATATAATAATATTAAAATGATATACTTATAAAATAAAAAATATCCGCAAAGACGTGCAAGTTAAACTCTAGTTTTGCTTGTTAAATATGACATTTCCATTGTTGCGGCAGTTGATTTCAAACTAATTTTTTGATATCCATGCATGACTCTTAAATCTTATGTATGTATCTGTATTCATATATGATCTTCAATTATCCAAACATTCAAAACATAGTAAAGCTTGAATGCAGTTTAAGAAGATATTAGAGATAACTTCCCCATCCTTTAGATTATCAAGAGTGGAAAAGGCTTAGACAAAAAAAAAGAGTGGAAAAGGTGAAGGTATTTACGTAGGTCATATATGTTGGTCGTGTCCTCGTGTTGGGTTTGTGTAGTGTGACTGTGCGAGACATAGGTCAAATCCATGTGTAGTGTGTGTGTGTTTAAAAGAATTTGGCAAGTAATATAGCTAAGTCCCAGAAGGGGCGCCATAAGTTAATGAAAGTAAAGCGCCGATTAATTTGTTAAGAAAATTTGTATTAGCTGTAAAAGCTATTTCTCATCCAAGCAAAAGAGTTATGAATAGTATCTTTTTACATAGTTGCTATCACATTCCAATGAAGAGCACCTACATTTTGTGGGCTGTATGTTGTGCTCTCATACTACGTCTTCTGCTGCTTATTATCCATAAAGTATTTCAGAGACATGGATTTGTTACTTAGAATGATAGCTTTTCTGTATAGAGTTGCTATATTCTGTTATATCACATTTTGAGACCAAGTATTTCCAGCTTCTATGGAAGGTTGTGACCACTTCGATGAATTAGATAAATATGTTTGTGCATGCAGTTTTTCAACTACTCTATGCCTCTGTACGAAAGGGATGTTCTCTTGGCGGTTCGTACCCTAATCCGTACTATTAAGGAACAAGATCTTCACTCTGTGCACTACAAGAAATATGCACATTCTTACCACACGATAAACGCTATGGTAGGGCTTTCATAGCGAAACTTGAAATGCTATGTCATCGACAGCCATCATAGATACTCCCCTACGATAACATTTTTTTAAATGCTATAAAATGTGCAGATACAAAAGCAATACTTGAATGATATTATTAACTTAAATATAACACTATTTTTTTGTTACAAATTGATTATGATTTATATATTCGTGCTATCATAGATCTTTCTGGAATAAATTAATTAAAAATTAAATCAAAATTGCTTTATGATTAAAAATTAAATAAATTTTATTTATAAATTAAATTTAGTTTACAATAAATTTTGGTTTACAAAACTAAACCAATAATACATAAATATATTACTACTCTACTCTTAACTAACCAATTAATTAATGTAAATCTAACTAAACCAATTGATTAACTAAACCTAAACCTAAACCCAAATCTAAACCTAGACGCTTCAGCCGCCATCGCCACCTTCACAAAGCTTCAGCCACCATCCACGATCCAAACTCGCCACCGTCTGCTGTCCTCGCCACCGTCGTCACTCTCTCTCTCTCTCTCTCTCTCTCTCTCTCTCTCTCTCTCTCTCTCTCTCTCTCTCTCTCTGCCATCGTCAACAGCACGATATCACCAAGTCATCAAAACCATCACGCTCAGACACCATTGTCGACCTTGAGACCACCACCACCAAGCTTCTTCAGCCTCCTCCACCTTCTTTAGCTAAGAACATGAAAACAAATACACAGAGAGAATCGAATACATAAGAACAACAAAAAATCAAAATCAAAACACAGAGAGTGAGAGGTGACCTTAGTGGTGGTGAAGAGTGACATTTGAGAAGCTTCTGACATTTGACGGATCAGATCTCATGCTTCACTCATCAGACATTTGAGAGGTGACCTTAGTGGTGGTGAAGTGTGCGCCGGAATCGAAGGGAGTGGTGGTGGTGATGAGCACCTCGGTGGTGGTAACGAGCGCCTCGGTGGTGGTGGTGGCGACGAGTTGAGAGGAGGCGTACGGAGGCAAGTTTCAGAGACTTGGTCGTCCTCTCCATGATTCTTCTTCTCTCAACTCTTGGATTCAAACTCCAATCAACTTTAGATCTAGTCCTTGTCGTGAGAGAGGAAAGAGAGAGAAGAGATGAGACGTCGTGAGAGAGGAAAGAAAGAAGTGCAATCCTTGTCTTAACAGAATTGACCAATAGGAAAGAAGCATGAGGATAACCACAAGGTTCATTTGTGACCATTTGATTAAAGTCAATCTATGATCAAAATTAATCAATATGTATAAAACTGTTATTTTATTTAATAGTTATTTTAGTAATTTTAATTATATTTTTGAGTAGTTTTGTTTATATAAAAATTAAGTTATCCATTTACATTATAAAAGTAATGATATAGAATTAACAAAATGATTAGATTTCACTTTTTATAAGTAAGTTTAAATTAAATAAAATTATTGACTGGTTTGTGTAATTTCGAATTTGGAGTATGTATATCGTCTGGGGTATATATATGTTAGAGGAAATATATTTTTTATTTTAAATTTGTGGTTTAAGGTTTGTAGTGTATAGGGTTTGAAGTAGTGTATGTGGTTTGAGGTTAAGTTTTGGGGTTTATGATTTGAAATATAACATAACGTTTGTAGAGGAAATATATATTATTTTAAATTTATGGTTTAAAGTTTGTAGTATATAGGGTTTGAAGTATTGTATGTGGTTTGAGGATAAGTTTTGGGGTTTAGGGTTTGAAGTATGATATAAGGTTTGTAGAGGAAATATATTCTATTTAAAATTTATGGTTTAAGGTTTGTAGTGTATGGGGTTTGAAATGTTGTATGTGGTTTGAGGTTAAGTTTTGGAGTTTAGGGTTTGGAGTATGCTATAAGGTTTGTAGCCATTTCCTATAAGATAGACTTGGAAAGTTTTAAATATCGATTTTATGGTTTATAAAAAAAAATTATGATTAAGAGTAAAGTTTAGTTTTGTGATTTAAGGTTTGGATGTTGGAATATTAGGTTTAGGATTAAAGTTTAGTATTTTGTATTAAAGTTGGAAAATAACAGATTTGAAGACTAGATATAAGATTTGTAGTTAAATTTTAATAGTTTGATTTGAAATTTATAGGATATAGATTTTGATTAAAGATTTGTGTTCAGGAAATTATAGTTTAAGATTAAAAAGATTAATTTTGAGTTTAATTTTAAGATTTGAAGTTATAATATGAAAAAGATTAAAGTTTTAAGGGTTTTCTTTAGAGTTTAGGGTTTAAAACCATGTTTAAAATTTAGGGGTTCAAAGAGATTTTTTAGCGCTAGAAAAATGCTATTATATGTTTTTGATAGCATATTACTGAAGCCGCTTAAATAATGTTTTTGGCGCTTAAGTCTACTTTCCCGCGAAGTATTAGTGGAATCAATAATTTTGTCTTCCCCCTCACTTAATTTTCAAAATAGCATTAATTAAGTGTTATTTATGTTATTTTCTATCATAGCGTTTATCTAACGCTATTATATAAATCCGGAAATTTCTAAATCATCTACGATAGCAGTTCAGTAAAACGTGCTATAACAATCTGCTATCAATGTAGACTTTTTTTGTAGTGGTGAGATCCGGTACATGTAATGCAAGTTGCATCAGTTTTTATTTCAAAGCTCTTAAGACTCTCGGGATATAATGCTGCTGTCTGTTCATCAAGATGGCAAGGCGGTGGCAAAGTTCCTGGTGGTAAGGTTTTGCCCGTTACTGAGATTATGTGGGCTATAGACAATTTGTACAAAAAAATTAATAAGAGTTTTTAAAAGAACTTTGGTGACATACATCTACGTACATTATCTCTTCAAAATTTAGGGGTTATAGACCAATGTTTCTGTGACAACTCGTGCTGTTGACCCACCGATCCCGTGGACCCACGCTCACAGCCCTGAAGGGCACCGACCCTAACCCATCACATGTAGATCATCACTGACTCCCCATGTAGGTTAGTGGTGCTCTTGGTGGTACTGGAACTCAAGACCTTATCCTTTAACAACTCTCCCAAAGGATAAGCTGTCACCAATTGTCATGTGGGAGAGTTGTTAAAGGGTGAGATCTTAGGCTCGAGTAACGCCAAGAACACCAATAACCTATATGGGAGAGTCACTGAGGGCTCACATGTGAGGGATTAGGATCGGTGCCCTGCAGGGCTGTGAGCATGGGTCCACGGGATAGGTGGAGTCCACGGGACGGGTTATCACAGTTTCATTTGCCTATGTTCAGGATCGGTTCTGTTGTATTGTACAAGTATTTGCATATAAAAAATCTTGGAAAATTGATATGATTTTCTTGTATTCTTGAAATCACAGGAGACAATGAAACATGGACATCATATTGAGTAACACAGCTGTTGGCCAAGACTACCGTTTGATTGTCGACATTGATTTCAGAAGTAATGTTGAAATCGCTAAAGCCTAGAGCCGTGGATTCTTACCAACTGATAATGGAATCACTCTCAGTGGTCTACGTAGGAATGCTGGAACAGTAGCTAAACTAAACAAGTTCCTCCAGTTATGGTTGATGCAGCTAACCTCTCCTTTAAACAGAACTCGATGCCATTGCCTCCATGGACATCATGTGCAATCCAAATGGTATTCACCGCACAAGAGACATCTCAGAGTAATCAATCAAGAAGGTCCTGGAATGTTCTCACTCGAGTTGCACAGACAGTGTGATGAGAACTTAACGGGGCAATTCAGTTTTCTCTTCATGCTGAGAGAGATTCATGAAGAAGAAGAGCAGGAAGATGAGAGTTCACGGTGCTCGTGCTCCTTGAGTAGTTGAGCGTATATAATGCCAAAGAAATTTTGATGTGTTCGAGTTAGGCCTTGGCATTCGGATAACCGGATCGGGTTCGGATCGAGTATCTCGGATATTTCGGATATGTAAAAATTGGTACCGATCGGGTATTTATAAAATTTGGATCGGATTTTCGGTACTTGTCGGATCCGGATAATTTTGAATATATCCAAAGTAACCGTAGAAAAATTGATTCCGGTTCAGGTTTAGCTGATTTTATCCAAACATATCCAAAATGGGTGCTTTTACCCGACTTATCATAATACTCGAATCAATTATAAGAGGATAAGACCTATCAGAACTCTTAAATTAAATAAAAGCAGACTTGAATAAACTCACAAGAAAATAAAATCAGTCTTGAACAAACTAAAACCAACCTTTATTTAATGAGTTTAAGAACCAAAAATCGGATATTTCGGGTAGTCGTTCGGATCTCGGATAATACCTGATCCGACAGGTATCCGAAACATAAATGAAAGCATATTTAATCGGGTATTTCATCATATCCGGTTCCGACCCGAAATCCAATTTTTTGGATCGGTACCGGTTCGAAACTTCGGATCTGGAAAATATGCCCATGCCTAGTTCGAGTCTCTTTTTCTGAGTGTAATATTTCTTTTAAGCTGAGTCGTTTCTAGTATGGATTCATTAGGGTTACAATTAAGGGTGAGCAATGTATCTGTAAAATTTGATTCGATCTGTTATTTTTTTCGATTCGAATCGAAACATTTGGATATTCGTAATTTTACGAATCAAAACAGATATTAAAATTCAATATCCGTTAAAAAAGAAACAAATCAAAAGTACTAATACTTTTAAAAATGGATATCCGATCCGATCCGATCTATTATATACATATTTATACATATATAAAATTATATAATTTTTATATCTCCATATAAGTTTTATAATATTTTTGTTCACTTAATTTTTTTTTTTTTTTGAAGTATGTGGTTACAAACATTCTTAAGAGTACATGTTTTTTTTTAAACTCCTTCCTTCCTCCTAGCCTCGGTCGTGATCTTCCCACTCTCGTCAATGACAGCTGCCATAGGCAGGGCCAGACCTGACTTTTTAAAAGTTATAAGCAATGAAAAAAAATTGGCCCCGAAAATGGTTAAAAGGTGATTCAAACTCACAACCTTGACCAATGAAACAAACTACTAAACCACTGAACTACTAAGGATTCTTGCGAAGTTGCCCCCGTGATTCAAACTCACAACCTTGACCATTGAAACAAACTACTAAACCACTGAACCACTAAGGATTCCTGCGAAGTTGGCCCCTAATTTATTCATGAACATATTTCCCCCAGGCCCATACTTGAACAGCTTATGGTGAAGCCCGGCCCTGGCCATAGGTGTCAACTATGGAACATTGGGGACCCTTCTACCCGCCGCAGCAAGTGGTGGACTTCATCAAAACAAAAATCATCATCGACAATGTCAAGTTCTATGATGTGAATCCTGACATCTTCCGAGCCCTAGCAAGAACTGGAATAGACAGCCACCATTATGGAATGGTCCCTAAGGTAACATTCCAGAGATGGCCAACACTAAAAATGCTCATTAATGGGTCACTGCCAATGCCTGCCATTTCACCAACATACTAAGATTAAATACATCTGTGTGGGGACGAGATTCTTCTTACTAAAGACAATAACTTGATCTCAAATCTTATTCCGGCGACTCAAAGTTTTCACGAAGCTTTGAAAGTTTCCTGACTACCAAATATCAAGGTTAGTTTGAAATTTTTGGGAGATTGAGAAAATCGATCATATCAAGAATTCATGGGCGGATGTACGTTGTACAAGGAGGGCAGTTACCACCAGTAAAATATGACAAAATAGTTAAAATATGACAAAATAGTTATTAGTGTTACCAAATTTCAGAAAAAACGCTTGTCACAATGGATTTTGCCCCCATCCTATCTAAGCCTTTGTCTCCTGTTCGAAACTTTTGTTTCTTCATAGGCATATTTTTTTAATTTATTGAGTACAAGATATGAGCCCGTTGCACGGGTTTTGTTTGATGTTTTAATTTAATAAAAACTATAAAATAATAAATCATTTTATAATAGTTTTATGATTTTTTTTTTGTATATGTTGTTTGAGATTTATTTTATAATTAAAATTCGTTTTTTACATATATGTTCAAGTTAATATTTGTATTTAATAATCATTGTGCATAGCCGAATTATTATAAACTTTGTACTTAGGATTAGAGAAAATACTATACCTAAACGTTTAAACTAAACACAATCCAAAATAAAAAATTGAATGAAAAGTAAAAAGAAATGAAAGTCAAATACAATTAAACTTTTTATTATACATGTTCTTATGTATTATTTTAACTTTTTATTAAATAAGTCTTTAAAATTTTATTTTGTTAGGATTTTTTAAAAAAGAAAAAACATTCTATTTTATAAATTTCCTATCTATTTACAATTAAAAAAATAAAAAAAATAATATTAATACTCCTGTACAATTTTGTTTAAGATTTTAGTAAAAGAAAATTATTGTCATATAACCTATTACAATTATCTTCTCAATAGAATTTCCAAAAAAATAAATTGATATCAACTAATTATTTTTAGTTATTAATAAAAAAATTAAAATTACTATTTTTACAATTCGTATCAATATTAATTTTACACTTATTTTGTTAATTAAATAATTTTTAGTAATCAAATAAACTTTTACAACTCTCTTTTGGTTAAGACTTAAAAATATGATACATATATCTTTTGTTTAGTATTTTTTTTTTATAAAAAAGGAAAATAACTATCTAATATTCTTTTACAGTTTTTTAGGATTTTAGAAAAGGAAATTAATATTACATAATATTTTACAACTATATTTTTTTTAGGATTTAGAAAAATAAAGATCTATCAAATAATTATTTCCAGTTAATATTAACTATTTTTAAAAGTTTCCATTTTAAAATTGTTTTTTTCAATATTACTAATATTTTTTACAAATTTTCTTGTTAATATAATATTTTTACAATCATGCTTATCATTAAATATTTTTAAGTATAAATTACTTTTAAATAAAATTTTAAAATTCTCTCTAGTTAGGATTTTGTTTTTAAAAAAGAAAAAGAAATTAATTGGTTGAAATTAGAAAATATATATATACTATTCTTAGAAATCTATTTTATTTAGGATTTTAGGAAAATAAAAAGTTATTTTCACATAATGTCAGTTTTTATTGACACATTCACAAATCTATTTTTCTTAATTGACACATGTCACAATCATATCAGGTGAAATATTTGAAGTTAATTTTGGTTTATATTTTTTTAACACAAAATTATTAAAAAGTAAAGTTACTTAATTATAAAAAAATATGATTATTTTTTATTTAGAATTTTAAAAAGGGAAATAATTATTTAATAATTGGTTTTTCTTTTAGATTTTTATACAAATATTTTATTCTTAATACAACAAAAAATCTGTTTATTATTTATATATTGTTTCTTACACACACAAACACATATTCATCATATTCACACATACTCATGTACGACAACAACATCAAAAATAAAAATTATGGTAGCTTCATAAAAGATAATAAGGATAATAAAAAGTGTAGTTGCATCTAGAAATTAAAAACAAATATTCAGGTAATACTTTACATGTAAATACTATTGTGTTTTGTAAAAATAATACGTGGAAGATTGAACCTAAAAATAGATGTGAAATCTTTGTAGTTTTCTTTGTCATAATTTTTTAACATACATCTTATATATTAAAACAAAAGTCACAACCTTGATTCATGTGTCATTTTTTAAAACACAGACATAATGGATCTATTCCTACAAAATCATGTTACATTTAATATCTAATCTTATCATTTAAATATTGGGCCTACCAGAAATTTTTATTGAGCTATCCATAATTGGATTTAAACAATAAATGATCTATTAGATTTATAGATAGTATAAATTAAATAGATATAATTTAATGTTGTAATATTATACTTCTATATGCAAAATATTTAAATATTTTTCGATGTTAACTTTTTAAATTATAAAGATTTTTTTTTAAATAAGAAAATTATATTATCTAACAATGATTAATCTCTACTACCTTAAACCAATGAAAACAAATTTTAAACTATATAGCTTATTTTTAAAATTAAACAAAAACTAAATATTTAATTATTTAATCGATAATATAAATTTATGAAGCGAAAAGTTTAATTTTTTAAAAAAACTTTCTAAATTTGTGAAATGTTATAATATCTTTAAGTATGACAATAAAACAATATTTTATTAATCGTTATATATATAGTTATGATTTTAATAATGAAATAATAATCCGAATATATATATATATGTCATCTTAAAAAATTTAATGACCTAAGGTGAAATATAAAATAAAGACCTTTTTATAAGTTTTTTCTCAACTTTTATTTATTTCATTTCCATGAACTAAATAAAAAATTGTGGTATTCAAAGAAAAAAATTAAAAATGAATTTTTGTGTATAAATTAGATTTTGTTAATAGAAAAATTGAGAATGGTGTAAGTTAATTTTTTTGTTCTTATTGTATTTAATTATATATTTAAACACATGTCGCAATATTTGAAATAAAATTATTATAAAATAATCTTTTGGTTACGATTTAAAAAAAAGAAAATTACTATTAAATAATATTTATATTTACTTTTTAATAAAATTCATTTTTGTTAATATTTTAGTATATTTTTTTTAATTATGAGATAGATTAACACATGTCACAAATATTAAAATATATAATTGCCAAGTGTCACGATTATGTTAATTACCAACTTTGAAGAACCAATCTTAAATAATATTTATATTTACTTTTTAATAAAATTCATTTTTGTTAATATTTTAGTATATTTTTTTTAATTATGAGATAGATTAACACATGTCACAATATTAAAATATATAATTGCCAAATATCACGATTATGTTAATTAGCAACTTTGAAGAACCACGCTTTATATAATAAGATTCTTTAAGATGGAAAATCACATCTTCTATTTCTGTATAATCCAAATCTGCATGATTTCATTACCTTTTATTCCCGACAGAGAAATTCTTTCTGTTTTGCGTAATTATTTTTACTTTTACTTTTATTTATTTTCAGCATGGAAACACCAGTTCCTTTCTCTAAAATAATTACATGGTCTACAGATTTGCCATTTATTTATTGCTTTAAGCATATTTGTGGTCTTTTATTACCATATTTTTTTATTTTCACAATTTTATTTACTAGCTTTAGCTTTGTATTGAATTTTTGTTTTTTAAATGCAATATTTTTTAATTTTTATGACTTAATAATTTTTAAAATAATATATTAGTATTAAATTAATTTTAAACAAATATATATATATATATATATATATATATGTATTTTAAATATATATATATATATATATAATAGTTTTCCCCCAGTAAAAAAAATTCTTAGATCCGCCACCTATGTAACATGGAAACGAGAGCGGGTACGTGAAATCAGAAGCGTAGAAGCGAGATTTTTTAAAAAAATTAAGAAGCGAGTGTATGCATATATATATATATATACATATAAGTTTTTTAAAAAAAATCTAGAACTAAAAATTATATGATTTAATTAAAATAAAGCATTTATATTTATAATAATTTTGAAATGATTTCATATTAAAACTGTGAAATACACCTAAATTAAATTTAAAATAAATTATTATATTAATTATTTTTAATACTTTATAATATATATATATATATAAGTTTTTTTTTAAAAAAAATCTAGAGCTAAAAATTATGTGATTTAAATTTAAAATAAAGCATTTATATTTATAATAATTTTGAAATGATTTCATATTAAAACTGTAAAATATACATAAATTAAATTTAAAATAAATTATTATATTAATTATTTTTAATACCTTATAATTAATTGACATAATATATTTGAATATATGATTTATCTTTAATAAAAACCTTAATGCATAAAGATAATTTATAGTATTAATTTTAATATTTGTATATTTCTATTCTCTCTATTCAATATCATTAAAATTTGGATTTTATATAAATTAAAAATTATAATTTTATATTTTTATTGATATAAGACATTGTGGTTTTTTTTAAGGAATGAAAGCGTAACTCCAAAACGGAATCGTAAGCTTCCAACGTGTTTTTAAAGAGAATATTTAGAAACGTTTTGGAAGCGAGATTCCGTAAGCTTCCACATAGTTCCAATTCTGAAGCGGGAAATGGACGTCTGATGAAGCTTCCGTGTAATGTAGTCCGCCACTAATCAAGATTATGAAAAACATGAAGATAAGGAAAGATTTAGGAGATAGAGATGAATCTAAATCTAGAAAAAGGTATAAAGTCAATATTTGTCTAATATATTATTCCATATTAGTTTAGAAAATTAAATTGATTTAGTATCTGTATAAACTGTTCAACAATACAAAAACTGTCCATAAAATGGAGATTGAACATTAATATAAATACCTACATATCCTTAGCCTATTGTTATCATCCAAGTTCATCCCTCTGAACAAGCTATGGCGACAACACCACATTTTTTAACTCTCCCTTCCCTCCTCCTAGCCTCGGTCGTGATATTCCTACTCTCATCAAAGACATCTGCCATAGGTATTAACTATGGTACACAGGGGAACCTTCCACCGCCGCAGCAAGTGGTGGACTTCATCAAAACAAAAACCATTATCGACAGTGTCAAGATCTATGATGCGAATCCTGACATCCTCCGAGCCCTATCAGGGACTGGAATAGACGTCACCATTATGGTCCCTAATGGTAACATTCCAGCGTTGGCCAACGTTGAAAATGCTCGTCAATGGGTCGGTGCCAATGTCTTGCCATTTCACCAACAAACTAAGATCAAATACATCTGTGTTGGGAATGAGATTCTTCTTACAAAAGACAATAACTTGATCTCAAATCTAATTCCGGCAATGCAAAGTCTTCACGAAGCTTTGAAAGTTTCCGGTCTACCAGATATGAAGGTTAGTTTGAAATTATTGGGAGATCGATATCATATAAAAATTATGGAAAACACGAAAATAAGGTAAAATCTAAAAGACCGAAACAAAATATATATAAATCTGGAAAGATCAAGAAGAAATTTACCAGTAGAGAGATCAGAGCTCCGAGTAAAATATGAATACTTTGAATTTGGAGACATAATACACTGTTAATGTGCTAAATTCATCGTTGTATAACTTGTTTTAGGTGACCACTCCACATGCGTTTACGGTAGTCTATAACCAAAATGCACCAAGCGAGAGCAGATTTAATGACGAGCAAAAAGACATTTTTGCTAAGATCTTGGAGTTCAATCGTCAGGCCAAATCCCCATTCATGATCAGCGCTTACCCTTATTTTATGGTGGACCCGAACAATGTCAATTACGCTATATTTGGTCCGTCAAATGCTATAACGGATACTAAAACGGGAAAAACCTATAACAACATGTTCGATGCAGTCATGGATGCAACTTATTCAGCTATGAATGCTCTCGGCTATGGCGATGTAGATATTGCAGTAGGAGAAACCGGTTGGCCTAGCGCTTGCGACGCTGCATGGTGCACGCCTCAAAACGCAGCAAACTACAACATTAACATCATCAAGCGTTCACAAAATATAGGGACACCTCTTATGCCTAATCGCCACGTCGATATCTACTTATTCGCATTGTTCAATGAGGATGGTAAACCCGGTCCAACCTCTGAGAAAAATTGGGGGCTATTCAAACCAGATTTTTCTCCGGTTTATGATGTTGGGGTCTTACGAGGTGGTGATACAGGTCC
Source organism: Brassica napus (assembly GCF_020379485.1). Classification (NCBI taxonomy): domain Eukaryota; kingdom Viridiplantae; phylum Streptophyta; class Magnoliopsida; order Brassicales; family Brassicaceae; genus Brassica; species Brassica napus. Next base: position 5,976,440 of record NC_063447.1, read on the forward strand.
ACCGCCAAGTAGTAGTGAAAAATGGTGCGTGGCGAAACAAGAAGCGACAAACGAACAACTACAAGCGAATATTGACTGGGTGTGTAGCCAAGGTATTGATTGTAAGAACATCTCACCTGATGGCATATGTTTTGACAACAACAACATGAAGGCACGATCGTCGTTCGTCATGAACGTTTATTACCAAAGCAAAGGTGGCTCGGAAGAGGCTTGTAATTTCAGCGGTAGTGGTGTCGTCACTACTACCAATCCAAGCACTAGCTCATGCGTCATGCAAAACGTGGAAGGCGGATCCGTACATGGAACTTAATCAGTACCGTGATTAGAACCTTTGCAGCTGTACTCAATAAAAAAATGTAATGAATTGTATTGTATCACAAAACAAAATGATATTATTTTGAATCATTTACATATAAATGAATGAAAATAAATAATTTAGCATTACTTATAATAACTGATGTTAATATCAACTAATTTTTTGTTACAAAAAAAATATGAACTAATTTAGAATCAGTTCAATTTATTCTAATTTGTATCACTTTAACACAATTGACTTTACTATATAAAGTTATATCAATTAAAAAATGATGGAATTATTGTTTGATTAAAATCATTTTAAAATGATACAAAATTACATTAATAAAAAAATGATGCTAATCAAAAATGTTAATATAACAAAAAATAATTAGGTGAATCAACCTCAGTTATAAAAACGAAGGTAACTGTTTTTTTTATCTCTACAACTTTTACTGATTTTCCTTACTATTAGAAATGTTATTTTTTGAAAAGAAATGTCTTTAACGTTAACGTTAGGTCCTTTGATTGGGGCTGCCTTTTTCTAATTATCCGTTTTGTGCTCAGAATGACGTTCCCCGTTTCCGGTTTTTAAATCAGTATTATAATAGTTGAGTTTTTCTTATTCCTCGGTGCGCCACATCAGCGTTTCGTAGGCCTCATTTTTAAAAAATGTGAAAAAATGTCAAGCTAATGTTTTGGACCCGGGTTATTGAGATATAAACACCAACATTTATACCACTAAGCTAACTGATACTTTGTACATTGATGGCCGAACCTAATATATATTTATGAAGGTCGGAAGCCCTTGCTTCTTCGGCTTCTTCTGAGGGTCGGGCCTACAAGTGTATTATGGGTTTCATTTTTTAATGGGATTCATCACGTTATTTGAAAAAAAAAACTCAAGTTTGCAACAATTATGGTTTTCCTATATTGTAAACTGTTGTCGTTTAACATGAGTTCGAGTTCTTTTCATCATTGTCTCAAACAAGTCTGAGTTACAGAGTTGCGCCGTGTGTGTTCGTAATCTATTTTTTCACCGGTGAACTATTCATGTCCCCATCTTAAATCACTTTATCATAAATGTTCCTGATTTGTAGCCCTTTTGTAAACCCTATATATATGATTCTCATCTTTGATGAACCCAATATGCATCTTCTAGAAAATGTTTCTCTCTGCCTCTCCAGTTTCTCAAACCGGTGTCCCGACGTCCGTCACTCAACCTTCGAGTCTCTCCGTCTTGGTCGTAGTAGTCAGAGCATAGCCTTTGGCTTCCTCTGCTTCTGGGATTCCCTGAACTTCAAGAAAGACAAGGAGTTTGTGGGAATCACGGTTCTCTTTTTTGATGAAAAGGTAAGTTAATCTTTGATCTATCACACTTATTTAACATAATTATTTTAATTGATTTCCTAATTCTTTGTTGAATAATATTATTTGCAGATTCCGTGATTTATGGGTTTACTCCCGTCAGACGTGCTAATCATTACATGTCATCTTTGAAAGAAGGTTCCATTGTGAAAGTCGATCATTTTGAGGTTGCTAGGTGCTCAAGCATGTACACGATAACTGATCATCTATTCCTCATTCGTTTCATCTCACTAACCATTATTGGTGAAGTCATCACAGGTGCTCCTGAGATCAATCTCTAGTCAAGATTAAAATGTTTGACAATTGCCAAGTGATTGCGAACACAAACCTAGAAACTGGTAAACATAGCATATTCGGCAGCTCAAAGCAAGATTACAATCAGGCAAATTCAAGTGGAATGACATACCAACAACTGAAACTGGTAATTAGTCAACAACTTATCCCATATTTTTCTTATTCCTAAAAAATCCACTATGTTTCTGATCTATTTTTTCATCTACGCAATTTTAGCCTCTGTCATGGATAGCTCTCTCCCAAAGATTGCATTGACTATGGTTTCTGGAAAGAAAAAGATCTTGCTCCTGAAAAAAAGACTGTGACAACCCTGTTGTAAGATTTTAGTTTGTGCAGAACAAAAAACCTTGATTTCTTTTCTATTTAGTATAGTGATAGTTGTTGACAATCATTAGTCATTTGCCAATATGTTTTTTATGCAGCATTTCAGAACTAATTTCTCCATTCCAAGCGGAACAGCAGATGGAAGCTAATTTTTCTGGAAGCTCCTCGACTTCAAGACAAATCAGAAGATAGATGTTGGTGGGAGGTTGATCAAGGGAATACTTCAGAGAAGTGAGACGGCCTAGCCAGACTTCATCTTTTGTACAGCCTGAGCAAAGAGTGGAACCCACAAAACACGAGAGAAGAAAAAACAAAACACGAAATTAACATATTCAGACCTTCTCTCTTGCATGTCTAACATCTGGCGCCGACGAAACTCAACACCCACGGCAGACGAAGCTAATGCAAGTAAACCTCTCATCAATCATGCTTAAAATCAATCTACGCTTTTCAATCTCACAAACTAAGAAACAATTTTACCTACATGAATCGGGAAATTAGTGCCCACATTCCCAACATAGAGAAAAAGAGGAGTTGAAGTCCTAACAGTTTTCTCAGTATCAGACTAAACCACAGATTCAAAGTCCATCTATTTTGAAACCCTAACATTTTAAAGTCATGCTTTTAAAAAAAAATATATTTGGCCATATTTCAGACTTTTTTGTCAATCCCAAATCATCTATAACAAAGTCCAGAAAAAATATATAAATAAAATAATTTTCTAAGTATGTAATTCTAAAAATGTTATAAATTTTTTTAAACATATTACAATTCTATTTTTTTCTAAAAACAATTGGTGAAATAAGAGGAAAATTTTATTTTATTGTTATTTAAATTGTTAAATTTTTAAATCCAAATTTATTATTTTTTTTCCATGTCCTATTTGATTTATATACAAACAACTACCTAAATAAACACTAACAAGTTCCATCACCCTCCCCGTTGAACATATAAGATATAAAAATATCAACATATGACTTCGTCATTCATTTTTATATCAAACTCATCAACCTATGTAATTTCCAAAGTCCCATCCATCACATTATAGACAAAAAAACAAACAAATAATAAAATTCCGTAAACAAAACTATACAATGCATCTATAATGTAGCCGACCCCGCGCTTGCGGGGAGACTATGCACCTAGTTGATGTAAAAGTTAACATCACTTTTTAACAACTGATATATATTGACATCAATTATTTAATTAGGCAATTATCTCAAAAAAACACTAAAGTGAGTTTTTTTTTTTCACCACAAGAACACGCAACAAGAAAAATGACCAAACGTAAAATAAATTTCTACTATTACTTTTTAGATATATAAATGCAATTAACTATTTAAATAAATAATAAAAATAAATTTTATTTATTATTATTATTATTGAATATTACATTTTTGCATTTAATTTATGTAAATATTCAATATTTCTGCATAATTTATTAATAAAGTGATATTAATTATTTGCACCACAATTTTTAGAGTCACTTATTTAAGTGATACAAAAACCTATTACATCATTTATAAATTATAACTACAATATATAACAAATGATGTAATATAACTTGTTTTTTTCAGTGAGGCCAAATAAAACCACATATATAGTCGACAAAAAAACCCACATATCTTTTACAAAAAAAAACCCACCACATATATACACCTTTTTAGTTATATATTATATGATCATGTATACAAATCAAGTAATCGAAAAGTTTATAATATAATACAAAAATAAGTTTCAGGATCATTTTAGTACATTTTATTTTTGTCGTACAAATATAAAATTGTAGGGACTGAAAAATATAATATTTGTATTAATCAAATATAAAATCTTCTTTCGTATTATTTTTTTGTTGGCCTAATCTGCTTCTGCTTTGCACATTTAACATGATTAAGTCTTTACATTTTTACCAAAAAGAAAAAAAAAACATGATTCAGGGAATATACTCACAGATTTTTTTTGCATGTACCGGAGTTTATTGTCACAGATTTGACGAGTACTAATGTAATACACTCACAGATTTCACAGTTCCGGCTCCCATTCAGGGATGGACTTTAATAAATTAACTAGATCTCGATCCGCACAACCGCGCAAATTTTTGTTTTCATTTATTTTCATATAAACATTTTGTTTTCAATTCTAAAATTGATATATATTATAATATATATGTGTCTATCAATTTTTAAAACATAATAAGTTTACGGTATATTTTTCATTGAATAAATTGTTTTAAACTTTCACATGTATTTGTAAATTATTCTATATATATATTTTTGGATTATTATTTCCTTATTAAAATCGTAAATATATATATAAAGATTAGTAAAATATTATTTTATTGTCATATTCAAAAATATTGCAACATTTCACAAATTTAGAAAGTTTTTTAAAAAATTAAATTTTTCGCTTCATAGATTTATATTATCGAGTAAATAATTAAACATTTAGTTTTTGTTTAATTTTTAAAATAAACTATATACTTTAAATTTTGTTTCATTGGTGTAACATAGTAAAGATTAATCATTGCTATGTAATATGATTTTTGTTATTTAAAATTTTTTTTTTATAATTTTAAAAGTTAACATCGACAAATATTTAAATAATTAACATATGGAGGTGTAGTATTACAACATTAAATTACATCTATTTAATTTATGCTATTTATAAATCCAATGGATCATCTATTGTTTAAATCAAACTATTGATAGCCCACTAAAAATTCCTGGTAGGCCCAAAATTTAAATGATAAGATTAAAGATTAAATGTAACATGATTTTTTTAGGAATAGGTCCATTAGGTCAATTTTTAAAAAAATCACACATAAATCAAGGTTGTGACTTCTGTTTTAATATATAAGAAATATTTTTTTTCTCTAAAGTAATACCGTCATTGTGTAATTTGGTTTTAGGTGACAACTCCAAATGCGTTCACCATATGCTATAACCAAAACACAACAAGTCAGAACAGATTTAAAGACGATCAAAAATACTTTTTTGGTAAGATCTTGGAGTTTAATCGTTAGGCCAAGTCTCCATTCATGATCAACGCCTACCCTTATTTCATGATGGACTGGAACAATGTCAATTACGCTTATATTTGGTTCGGTCAAATACTATAATGGATTCCAACACGCAACAAACCTACAACAACATGTTCGATGAAGTCATGGATGCAACTTATTCAGCTATGAATGCTCTCGGCTATGGCGATGTAGATATCGCCGTAGGAGAAACCGGTTGGCCTAGCGCTTGTGACGCTGCATGGTGCACGCCTCAAAACGCAGCAAACTACAACCTTAACATCATCAAGCTTGCACAAAATATAGGGACGCCTCTTATGCCTAATCGCCACATCGATATCTATCTATTTGCATTGTTTAAACCGGTTCAACCGTTGAGAAAAATCGGGGGCTTTTCAAACCGGATTTTTCTCCGGTTTATGATGTTGGGGTCTTACGAGGTGTTACTGGAGGGGGTGAACAAAGCAACAATGGGAAATGGTGTGTGGCGAAACAAGAAGCTACAGACGCACAGCTAGGAGCCAACATTGATTGGGTGTGTAGCCAAGGTATCGATTGTAAGACAATCTCACCTAGTGGCACATGTTTTGACAACAGATTGAAGACACTAGCTTCGTTCATCATGAACGTTTATTACCAAAGCAACGGAGGCTCTGAAGATGCTTGTAGTTTTGGCGGTAGTGGCATTGTCGTTACTACCGATCCAAGCACTAGCACATGCGTTGAACCGAATTAATAATATAATATAGGCGGATCATACATCGGATATCCATATCCCACGGCCATGAACGCTTCGAGGAATTCAGAAGCGGTTATTGCGAGATTGTGACATTTAACAACGGTTAGAGTAGTGAACCGGGCTGGTTCATTAACTCTTGGTACAAGATTAGAGAATGCGATAACCGGGTGGTTATTGGAGTCAGCTCACTCCGTTGTACCGGTCTCCTCTATATAGCTGAGAGAGAGAAGAAGATCATCATCATCACGAGAAGTAGAGTGAAAACGACGAGCTAGAATCAGAGAGAGAGAGAGAGTAACAAAAAGATCAAGAGCTTGTAGCGGTTTGCATAAGACTCTTGATTTCATCTTTCTTGTACGATCCCTTGGAGTGATTGAGTAAAATCGTTTGCTTGTGCCGTCAAGCACCCAGATGTAGAGATCTCACATTGAGACTCGAACTCGGCAAACAATCTGTGTGTGTTTGTTTCTTCTGTTTCCTTTATCGTTCTTGGTTGCAAACGAGTGCGTGAGAGGTGTGAGATCAAACACTAAGAGAGTAGATCAAAGTTAGGATTCGTTAGACTAACAGATTGTGAAGCGGGAGTTGATTCATAAGAAGTGGTATCATAGCTAGGTTCCTTAGGATGAAGGAATCGATGGCGAAGGTCAAGATCGCTTGTTTCGACTGTCAAAGGGATTTCTCGATGTGGAAGAAACGCATGATGGCGCATCTCTCGATTCTTGGCCTCAAGGATGCTTTGATCGAAGCACTGGCGACTTCTGGATCTGAGTTAGAGTTGAAGAAAGGTGAGGCAGAATAAGACTTCATGGAGCAGATCAAGAAGCTCGAAATAGAGAAGTCAGAGAGGGCGGAGAAGGCAGTGAACATGATTATCCTGAATCTTGGTGATCATGTACTGCAGAAGCTAGAAGATTATACAACGGCGGCGACGATCTGGTCAGCACTTGAAAGGTTGTATAATTCCAAAACTCTTCCCAATAAAATTCATTTACAGCATAAGTTCTATACGTTTAAGATGATAGAATCTAAATCTATAGATGAGAATATAGATGATTTCTTGAAGTTAGTTTCTGGGTTAAGCAGTGTAAATGTTTCCGTTTCAGAGGAGGTTCAAGCAATACTGCTGTTGAGCTCACTACCACCTCAGTACAACCAGCTGAAGGAAACATTGAAGTATGGAAGAGAGACGTTGACAATTGAAGATGTCACAAACGCTACAAAGTCAAAGGAGATAGAGCTGAAGGATGTGAAAGAAGCATCAACGTCGCAACGCTCTGGTGATGCATACATCACGCGAGGAAGACCTGATAGGCGAGACGACTACAGGGGAAGTAACTCAAAAAAATCCAGATCACGGTCAAGATCGAAACTGACGTGCTGGTAGTGCAAGAAAGAAAGACACGTCAAGAAGGACTGCTTTGCCAGGAAGAAAAGAATGGAGTCTGAAGATAATGGTGAAGCAGCTGTGATGGTTGATAAGCTACATGAAGTAGATGCTTTGACCAAGATCCAAGGAAAAGATGGATCATAGACTCCGGGTGTTCCAATCACATGACGTCCAGGCGCGAGTGGTTCACGGAGTTCTCGGAGGCAGCATGAGGGAAAGTTCTGCTTGCTGACGATAGAGCTGTCACAGTACAAGGAATCAGAATAATCAGAATTAATGCCACGGGAGGCACAGTCAAGCCCCTCATAAACGTCAGGTATGTTCCTAATCTCAAAAGGAACTTGATTTCTGTGAGCTCACTTGATCTGCATGGCTTTAAGCAAGAAGGTGGAGCTGGAAAGACTTCGTTCTATAAGAATGGGAAGTTGGCTCTGTAAGGTATCCTGTGTGGTAGCCTGTATTTTCTGGATGGCGAAACAGTAAAGGCTACAGCACTTACAACAATATCGAAGGATGACACGGCTCTGTGGCATAGCAGACTGGCATACACAAGCGTCAAAAACCTAAAGCTGCTAGCAGAAAAGGGAGTTCTCGACAAGAAGAGAATCAATGATTTGGAGTTCTGCGAGAATTGTGTCATGTAAAAGAACAAACGCCTTAGCTTCAGTGTAGGTAAACACAAAAGTGAAGAGGTGTTGAGGTATGTACATTCTGACCTTTGGGGATGTCCCAATGTGCAAAAGTCTCTAGCTAGAAAATAGTACTTCATGTCCATCATAGATGATTACTCTAGGAAGCTTTGGGTTTACTTTCTAGCTACTAAGGATGAGGCTTTCTTGAAATTCTGTGAGTGGAAAAAATTGGTAGAGAATCAGGTAGATAAAAAGGTTAGATGTCTTAGGACTGACAATGGCTTAGAATTTTGTAATATTGCGTTTGATGAGTTTTTTAAGCAGCAGGGTATAGAGAGACACATGACGTGCGCGTACACTCCCCAGCAGAATGGAGTTGAAGAGCACATGAATCTTACGGTGATGGAGAAGGTCAGATGCTTGCTGAATGAATCTGGACTGGAAGAAAGGTTCTGGGCTGAAGTAGTCGCTACTGCAGTATACATCATCAACCGCACTCCTTCATCTGCAAATGACTACAACATTCCTGAAGAGGTGTGGCTGGGCAAGACACCGGGTTACCGACATCTGAGAAGGTTTGGGTGCTTCGTGTACGTGCATATCGATCAAGGGAAACTCAAGCCAAGAGTGTTGAAAGAAGTGTTCATTGGGTACCCTACTGGAGTGAAGGGGTATCGTGTGTGGCTACTTAAAGATCGAAAGTGCATTATTAGTCGCAATGCAGTGTTCAGAGAGGATTTGGTGTACAAAGATCTACAAAAAGACAAAGGAGTGGAGTCAAAGCAGGAAGCGTCAGGAGGCTCAGACGAGACCATGAACATAGTTGAGATATGAGAAAGTTCAGAGTCTGCAGAAGAGATTCAGGCTGAAGGTGAAGCTTCGGAACCTATACAGGAGGAAGAACATCAAGTTACTAGAAAAGTGGAAGATCTAAGAAACTATCAGCTTGCGAGAGATCGAACACGCATGGAGATAGTGAAGCCAACAAGATTTACTGAGGACTCTGAGTTAGCGATTGCATTATTGGCTGCTGAGATTATTGAGTCAGAAGAGCCAAATAATTACGAAGAATCTATAAGCAGTAGAGATTGGAAGAAATGGAGTGCATAAATGGATGATGAGATGATGTCATTAAAGAAGAACAAGACGTGGTATCTCACTGATTTGCCAGAAGACAAGAAAACTATTGGGTGCAGATGGCTGTACAAGCTGAAGCCGAGAATATCTGGGGTTGAGGAGCCAAGATACAAGTCAAGGCCGGTAGCAAAAGGCTTCTTAGAAGGAAGGAGTTGACTACCAAGAGATATTCTCATCGGTGGTGAAGCACGTATCAATTCGAGTTATGCTGTCTATAGTGGTGGATCAAGATTTAGAGCTGGAGCAGCTCGATGTAAAGACGGCGTTTCTACCCGTCACTATAGATGAAGAGATATATATGGACCAGCCTGAGGGATACATTGAAAGAGGACAAGAAGGCAAGGTGTGCAAGCTGGTGAAGTCGCTCTAGAGATTAAAACAAGCACCGCGTCAGTGGAACAAATGCTTTGATCAGTTCATGATCAAGAATGGTATCGTGAAGAGCGAATTTGATCTATGTGTATACATGAAGAAACTGAAAGACGGTGATTACGTCTACTTGTTACTCTATGTCGATGACATGCTGCTGGTGGCAAGGGAAATGACAGAGATAAAGAAGGTTAAGGAGATGTTAGCCAAAGAGTTCGATATGAAGGATCTAGGGTCTGCCAAGAGGATTATAGGAATGAATATAGAGAGGGACAGAGCATGTGGCGTACTGAAACTGTCTCAGTCGAGTTATCTGAAGAAAGTTCTTCAAGATTTCAGAATGGGTGAAGCTAAGTCTGTGTCAACGCCTATTGGAGCTCAGTTCAAGTTGATAGCGCTTAAGGAAGGAGAACAAGGATTTTCAGGTTCAGATGATGAAGTACTGTACGCCAATGCAGTTGGGAGTATAATGTATGCGATGATAAGTACAAGACCTGATCTTGCGTTTGGTGTGGGCCTTGTAAGCCGATTTATGAGCAATCCAAGTCATGAGCATTGGTCAGCAGTGCAGTGAATTCTAAGATATTTGGTGAAAACTCAAGACTTGGGTTTGGTGTTCACGAAGAGTACAGAGAAGTTCGTTGTTGAGAGTTTTTCAGATTCAGACTTTGGAGGTGATCTTGATCGCAGAAGGTCTACAACCGGTTTTGTTTTCAGAGTTTGAGGCACAGTTAGCTGGAAGTCAAGACTTCAACAGGTCGTGGCTCTATCAACGACAGAAGCAGAATACATCTCATTGGTGGAAGCTATCAAGGAGGGTATGTGGTTGAGAGGTCTGACAGAGGAATTGGGGTATGATCAGTCACAAAGTTGTGATTGGGTGGGACTCACAAAGCGCCATATGTTTGGCTAAGAATAATTCCACGACAGGACGAAGCATGTAGCGGTTTCGAAGCATGTAGCGTTGAAGATGAATTTTGTGAGAGACATGATAGAAGCTGGAGAAGTGGTGATTCAGAAAGTTCACACGTCCAAGAATCCAGTGAACATGTTGACGAAGGTGATTCCAAGCAACAAGTTTGATCAAGCACTTGTTGATCTCAGAGTAGCTAAGTGCTAAATTCACAGCTATGCTTGACGGTATAAGAGATGGACGTTTGTTGTTGATGTCAAGGTGGAGATTGTTGAGATTGTAACATTCAACAACGGTTAGAGTAGTGAACTGGGCTGGTTCATTAACTCTTGGTACAAGATTAGAGAAGGCGATAACCGGGTGGCTATTGGAGTGAGCTCACTCCGATGTACCGGTCTCCTCTATATAGCTGAGAGAGAGAGAAGAAGTTCATCATCATCACGAGAAGTACAGTGAAAACGACGAGTTAAAATCAGAGAGAGAGTAACAAAAAGATCAAGAGCTTGTAGCAGTGTGCATAAGACTCTTGATTTCATCTTTATTGTACGATCCCTTGGAGTGATTGAGTAAAGTCGTTTGCTTGTGCCGTCAAGCACCCAGATGTAGAGATCTTACAATGAGACTCGAACTCGGCAAACAATATGTGTGTGTTTGTTTTTTCTGTTTCCTTTATTGTTCTTGGTTGCAAACGAGTGCGTGAGAGGTGTGAGATCAAACACTAAGAAAGTAGATCAAAGTTAGGATTCGTTAGACTAACAGATTGTGAAGCGGGAGTCGATTCGTAAGAGTTATAAATAACAAGTAGAATGAGTCTCATTTTTTAACATCTCAATTATTAATTTTTTTTTTGTCGGGAAAATTTCATAATAAACCATTATTGAAAAAATTACAAGATTTTACAGAATCATGAGAACAAAGAACAAACTCCATTCTGTATTACAAGTTACTAAACGTCTAGTTAAAGTACCAGCACAAGAATATTACATTTGTGTTATTGCTAAAGTTTAACACTATAACAGTATATAATTCGAATTCAACACAAAAGAAAATCAAAGGCTTATAACTTATGAAACTTATCGTAAATTTGTAGTTTTTTTTTCTGAATTTGCATACTACTAATAAATAGACCACAAAACGCTTTTAGCTGGTAACAAAATCAAAACGTTTTAAAAGATTTTGATCTTGATTTCCATCTAATGATGATCCCATTATTTAAAGAAGAAGAAAACCGTTCAAGTTCAATATCGGTTTAGTATCCGGTTTGTGAAAATGAATGCTTGAAGAAGAACCGAGAAAAACCGGACCTAAATGGTTCAATCACAAAGTCAAATCCTTGAGCAAAGGAGATCTAGATTCTGGGGAGCATCAAATGGAATTTCTGTTAACAGTCGTGGAACTGGGCGTCACGCTGATACTGATCGTCTTCTCCGTCGTCGTTTTAGAAGCTTGGAGAAGGAGACACAGTAGTAACGTGTGCGTTCTTACTCGAATTTTCCGATTTGCTTCTTTCTCAGCTTCTATCGCTGTGTCTTGATCTTTCTTACATTGGGTTTTTTTCTCAGTTCTGTCGAGAGCGTGACAACTATACTCGAGGATCCGACATCCTTAAAACAAGTACTGTCTGAATCCAATATTATATTTTCCGGGATTTGCTGTTAGTGTGTTTACAGTTAATGGAACTGAGAAAAGGTCTTTCCTTTGAATCCTATTGGCCTATAGAACGTTAGAGGAGAGTTTATCTAACATTCAGCTGTATCAATTGGTTCTTATTTTCTGTTTGGTAAAGAAGCTTGAAAAGTTGAATGTTATAAATAATGCTAGATTAAGCTGGTTTGGTTGTGAGAACAATTGATAAGTGGTTTGATGTATGGTCTCGTCCAGACATTTGACACTCTTAGGCTAGTTGGCAATGAGGAAGATTAGAGTTTCACTTATGCTTTGTCTTGTCAATAATAATTAGTTTGACACGCTCTATATCATCTGAGGAGGAATCCGTTTTTAGCTATTTTTTCTCTGACACTGCTTTTTCAAAATTTTATCATCAGGTTCGATGCCCTCACATATCAGACCCTGCGGAGATGTATTTGTCTTTAATTGTCCCGGCGTTTAATGAAGAGCAGAGACTTCCTGCAGCTCTACAGGAAATTATGGAGTAAGTTAAAACAATACCTTCACTTTTTTTTAGAAACTCCCTTTCTTCAATTAAATTATGTTTCTACTTCAATTCCGTAGAAGTGTGCTTCTTCTTATTTGCAAAACAGCAGTAGTAGTCATATTTAAACACACTATATATAGCCACAATTGTAATTATCTTATGATTTGCAGTTACCTTCAAGGTCGTGCATCACGGGATAAGAGTTTTTCTTATGAGGTAAACAGTTTTTTTTTTTAATTCTTCTGGTCTATCTCTTTTCAGTTCAGTAAGGTTGATGTATACCTTAGATATGGCCTTTTGTTATGGTGAATATGAATGAGTCCAAAAGCTCTATTTAAAATATAAAAAAATTATCACAACTTACTTGTAGTCTATCAATATCATACATTCATACTGCCTACTGAGTCATCATTTTTTCCCCTTAAAATTCTATATGAATGAGTGGAGTACCTTTCTCTTTCTAGGTGGTGATTGTTGACGATGGAAGCGTTGACGGAACAAAAAGAGTAGCTTTTGATTTCGTTAGAAAGTACACACTTGACAACATAAGGCTTATACCCCTCGGAAAAAATCAAGGGAAAGGAGAAGCTATTAGAAAAGTGAGTCCAAACTCCTAATAGCATGCACCTCTGTTTATTTATTCTCTCTCTGTGACTGAATAAAAAAAAAAAAATTAATGGGAGCTTTCTACTTTTTTCTTGAAAGCTTTGAATAGGGAATGATGCATTCTCGTGGTGAGTTACTTCTCATGTTGGATGCTGATGGAGCAACTAAAGTAACTGACCTAGAAAAACTCGAAAACCAGGTTTTGCCTATTGAAAAATTCCAGACAGTCTAGAAAACTTTGTTTGCATTTTTCGTGATATCATGTGAACCTCTTCAGATCCTTGCAGTAGCTAGAGAAGAAAACTCAATCAGAGATCCAACATCAAAGCTTGTGGATTTTAGGATAGGTGATGTGCAAGTGTCTGCATTTGGTTCTCGTGCTCATCTCGAGGAGAAAGCTATTGCTACAGTTAAGTTTTTGCAAACATACACATATGCTTTTACATATATACATGTAATAAATGTTCTTGGATTTTGGATGTATTTGCTCAATTTTCAGAGGAAATGGTATCGCAACTTCTTGATGAAAGGTTTCCATCTTGTGGTTCTGTTGGCTGCTGGTTCTGGAATAAGGGATACACAGGTAACGTTTTGTCTAAATCTTATGTAATATTGCTTTTGTTTCACTGAGACATGTGTCTTTTTACAGTGTGGTTTCAAGATGTTTACTAGAGCTGCTGCTAGAAGACTCTTCACAAACATCCATCTGAAAAGGTATTGTATAGTGAAATCGATGATGATAGAAGCAAGTATGCTATTTGGAAACTGACTCTGTGTGCAGGTGGTGTTTTGATGTGGAGTTGGTGTTCCTGTGCAAGCGTTTTAATATTCCAATGCTGGAGATCTCTGTGAAGTGGTCTGAGATTCCGGGGTCTAAAGTGAGTATGTTGAGCATTCCCAACATGCTTTGGGAGCTTGCTTTGATGTCTGTGGGATACAGAACTGGCATGTGGAAGATCCATCAAGCATGAGAAGGACACATACATAAAAAGAACAGAGAGGGTAGAGTTTTTCATGTATCTAATCAAGCAAGGAAAGGCTATAGAAAGTTGGTTGGGTCTTTTCTTTCAATAGATGTAAACAATAAGCTTAACGAGATTTATAGAAAAACTACTACAGCTCTAGCTTTTTAGTAATAACACTTTCAAACATCCTCTTCATGCCATGCGTCAAATCTTCTCTTACCTTAAGTCATAAATCTCTTATAGCTAAGAAATTCAACGTATTATCTTTGTCGACTGTGAAATACCAGTTGCCTACACTACCCTTCTCTGTATGCTCTGGAAATAATGTAAGAACCTCCGATGTCTTCTTCAAGTTCACGGCAACTAGATCGACCAAGCATATTAAACTTGTACGTATGATTTTTGTGAAGCATGTTATATAATTTAAGACCCAATATTAAATGTCAAGGGTCCATAGCTCAGTGGTAGAGCAATTGACTGCAGATCAATAGGTCACCGGTTGGGCCCTTCTTTTTTTGTTTAAATATTCAATCAACTCTTTTATAATAAAGGACTTCTCTATATATTTAACGCCAGCAAAAATATTGTAACACTGTTACAAATATATATATATATATATTGTAACACACTTCGTGGCAGTCTGTGATTGAGATACGTAAATGTCTACTTAACATCTATCTCACACATGTTTTTTTCAAAATACCAAAAGGTTCAAAACCACATTATATCTAGTTTCGGTGATCACTCGAAATAACGAGATCTGGCGATGAAATAGTGTAGGATTACACATATTGTTTCTAACGTATAGGTGTAGGAACATATTGTTCCTACACGTATGTTGCGGTTTAAACCTGGCACGGGCCCTGTCAATGCTCGCATACTCAAGACAAGTCAATGGTTCGGTCCACCATTGCAAAGTCAAAGTGTGTGCAATTGCTGGTCAATCCTTTTTTTTGTTTCACACATTTTCCAAATCTTTACAACGCGATTCAGCTAAACTCTACAAAAGCAATCAACCACCCCTGAAACTCCAAATCACAACCTCTTATTTTGAGCCTTCATCTAAGCCAAAAACTCACGGTTGAGTAGCATAACGTTCAAGTCTCATTTCTTTCACCAACCCATAAGTGTCTTTGTGACTATCCACTATCGGATCTCTCTCACGGAGGCTAGCCAACAAAGAAAACTCACGCCTCTCATCCAAAAGAAACCTATTAACTTTCCACTGTGGATCTAAAGTTGAATGTCTCCCAATCTCATCAGCCTACAAGAAAACACCATTCCAATCTTTAACAACCACAAAAAAATAAACCTTAGAAATAATAACACTGTATATATACTTACTGAGAAAATGCAGATTCCTAGTGACTTCAACGCGATTGTGACATCACAGAAAACTCGGAGGGTATTATCGAAGAGTTTAAAGTTTAACAAGTTGTACTTGTGTAGCAGCTTGTAAGACGGTCCGCAGATCGTAAGGTAGATATTTCTTTCTTTGTGTCGGCTCGCGAATACAATAACAAACACTTATTGTGTGATTCATAATATTAAATACCCATGCTGATAAGTGTTGTTTTTTATTTTATTAATAAAACATGTGGTGGTGGGAACTAACTAGTTGTATTTTTAATTCATTAACTTGTGTTTTAAACCTTTCCCAGTTCAGTCTATTGTTTGTCACCCTAGTATAACATGGAAAAATAATTTCCCAAAAACAGATGAAGTTTCTTCTTGTGGAAGAAGATTGAAGATATAGCTACTATGAGCTTAAGCGTAGAAACGAGTGGTCAAAAGAATATGAGCAAATGTTTTGGAAACAAGTGATATCTATTACTTGTGTGCAGACTGCAGTGAAAGGATATGAGTTTACCCAACTGAAAAGCGTTGATACATAATTGACCCCAGATGTGGTTAGACATCTCAAATCATCCAAATACCTATTCAAATGCACTGAAAATCATACTTGAACTTATGAGACTAGCCGACAAGGCTTGCAAAATGTTGGATGATCTGTTCTGACAAGGGAGGAAGCAAATCAAAGTATATAATTTAACGCTTTTCCATGCATTATAGAACGGAAATAAGAAATTTTCCAAAGTTCAAGAATTCAAGAGAATAAAGAGATTCAAAGAAACCAAGTGGTAAATGACAAAAAGAATCAAACTAAAAATGGGACATCAATATCGATGCTACGAAAAATGTGTGATTGGTCGATGAAATAGGCTGCATAACTGTTGATGCACATCAGCACATCATGAAAATTATTGAAGTGGAATCACTGACACTCAGATAGTCAGATTTGGTGAGTCTCTGACTTTAGCCAATCTAATAGTATCAATCAGCGAATGAAGAAGCGCAAAACAAGCAAATCTCACTCTCTACTTCCACATCTTTGATTTTTGTACATCCCCCTATTGCTCACATATTATACCTAAACTGCATATCAGCATGTGCGCCACATGGGCTAAGGGCCTTTATGTGCTATCCATATTTGATGTTTTTGTAAGGGGAAACTATGTGAAGGTAAATACAAACTCTTTCTTTTTATAAACAAATATTTAAACTATATATTATTTTATTTTTTGAAACACAATTAAACTTATATATTATATATAAATCCAAAAATTTCTATAGGAAAGGAATGGTCAGCCGTGGCTTTCGTTAAAGGGTAAAATTTCGTAATCATTTTAGGTTTTTTATTGCTTGTAAAAAGATGTTATATATATAGCGAAGTTTCCTTTAACCAATAAAAAGCTATATAGAGAAGTTTCACTCTCACACTTCACTATGTAACACTCATTTTTGGAATTTATTTATTTTTTACTTAAATCTAGTTTTTCTCTACAAAAACCTTTATTTCTCAGAATCATAAACAACCTTCATAGATTCCTTCTGCATTTCACATTTGTTTCTTTTTTAAGGATTTGATTTGTCATAAAGGCATTTTCATTGTGATTAAATGATGAACAAGAGATGTGAATCTTATCTTGAGGAAGAAACATGAGATCTTTGAGCAGTGTTGGACTTGCTCTAAGCATAGTCTTTGGTTGTTTGCTACTAGCTCTTCTCGCTGAGCTCTACTACCTGCTCTGGTGCAAGAAAAGGAGGTCGACAACGACTAGACCTGATATCCAAAATGACTATTCTACCCCTGCAACAAGAGAGCTTCTCTTCATCCTCTGTTGCAGCACCAACCCTTCTTCTTCCTCGTCTCCTCCTTCGTTCTCTAGCCCTAAACCCATTGGAACTCAACAGCAATGTCTTCTTCCTCATGAAGGCGACGAAGGTGGGTTTGGGAACGTGGTGGGTCCAGGGCTAGTGCCGAGGTTCCTGTTCACTATCGTGGAAGAAACAGTGGAGGAAATGGAATCCGAAGATGGTGTTTTCACAAAAGGAAAGAGTTTGAATGATTTGTTTCTAAATATGGAAAGTGGTTCAACTCCTCCGTTTCTCACTCCTCGTGCTTCTCCTTCTCTGTTCACGCCTCCTTTCACTCCGTTAACGGAGTCTTGTAATGGAAGAAAAGAAGAGGTCTTCTTCGAGTCATCGACTGATGCTGAGTTTAACAGGCTAGTGAGGTCATCACCACATTCACCAGCATCATCTTCATCGCCATTGCCGAGATTCAAGTTCTTGAGAGACGCAGAGGAGAAGCTTTACAAGAGGAAAGTGACCGAGATTTCAGAAGAAGCTGAGGAAGTCAGCTAGGGTTAAATTGGTAAAAACAGAGTTTTAAGAGCCAGATTGTTGAAGATGAGGTTTTTCATCAAGAACATGACAAAAGGTGGTCCAAGAACTTAAAAGAGTTTCAAATCTTTATACAATTGAAATTTTTGCTAATTTTTTTCTTTGGATTTTAATTGTCTTAGTAAATTTGATTTTAGCGTTTTGGCTGCTATGCTTACCTTGTCATCAGTATTCTTTGGTCTGAATTATTTTGGCTCGTCGTTGGATTAAGCCAGTTTTGTAAATTTTCAGTGGATTAATAATTTGTTTAGCCAATAGTTTGTGTGATTATTAAATCATGATTTTAGATAAAGTATAAATAACAGGCCTTGGATTCGTTTTTGTTACTTTTCTTTTCCTGCTTCAACACTGTTGTGGTTGACATTTAAAGATGCACGTACTCAGCAGTTTAACTTTAACTTAACTTTTTAAAAGGCATTAGCTCTGAAATATTCTTGCTCGGATTAAACCGGTTTTGTAAATTTTCAGTGGATAAATAATTTGTTTAGCCAATAGTTTGTTGGATTATTCAGTCATGGTTTTTGACAAAGAATGAAAACAGGCATTGGATTCGTTTTTGTTATTTTTTATTTTCTTCAAGACTGTTGTAGTGGACATCTAAAGATGCACGTACTCAGCAGTTTAAACTTTAACTTAACTATTTAAAAGGCATTAGCTCTGAACGAATGTTAATATATTATGCGGATATTGAGTTAGAGAACACGTGAACGTGCAAGAGAAGAAAGATATGAATTGTTAACTGATTATTATCATTCGCTTAGAAACGCGACATTGATAATATATTGTTTTTTACGGTCTTGAAACTTTGAACATGGACCGATAAATTGGAATAATACGATAAATGAATAAAGACAACACTCGTTAGAGGCCAAGTGGGGAATCTCTTGCCCCTTTTGTCTCAATCTCTTCAGTTTATGTCTGATACTTCCAAGTGGCCTCAACAACACTTGAATTGTCAAATTACCTCTTCTAATGATTCTGCATTCCAACACTGGAAGTAAGCTTAAAGATAACTTGGAAGTTAAGTTATCCTAATAAGTTTAGGATTAGAGAAAATGAAATATGTATTCCTAATGAGTTTAGGAAATAAGTTCTCTATATAAAGAGGTGCAAGAGTGTTGCATACCTTTGTGAGTTTTAGAGATTGTGTTTGAGAGGCTTAAGGTTTTTGAGTGTTTCCTTAAAAGAGATTAATAAAGAGAGTTCTTTATTTGTGTTCTTATACAATCTTGAGACTATATTTGGCATCAGAGCCACAATATACAACAGTCATCGAGAATCATGAGTGATATTACCACCATTGTGAACAAACCGAAGGAGGGAGGATCATCCTCAATAAAGTGCCCTATGCTGACCACAACTAACTACACGGTTTGGGCAATGAGAATGAAGATTATGCTCAAGCTTCACTAAGTTTGGGAAGTTGTTGAGACAGGGTCAGACGAGGTGGAGAAAAACATTATGGCAACCGCTCTGTTATTCCAAGCAATTCCAGAAACCATAATTCTTCAAGTAGGAGACTTGGACTCTGCGAAGAAAATTTGGGATGCAGTTAAAGTTCGTCATGTTGGGGCTGATAGGGTCAGAGAGGCGCGGCTACAAACGTTGAAAGCCGAGTTTGATCGTCTTAAGATGAAAGACAATGACACCATCGATGAATTTGTTGGAAAGCTTACCGAAATCTCGGTAAAATCTGCAGCCTTAGGAGAAAATATTGATGAACCGAAACTCGTCAAGAAATTTCTTTCAAGTTTACCAAGCAAAAAATATATTCATATTGTTGCATCGTTAGAACAACTTCTTGACCTCAACACGTCCAACTTTGAAGATATCATTGGGCGCTTAAAGGCTTACGAAGAAAGAATAAACGCAGCAGAAGAAGAGACTCAAGAACAAAACAAGCTCATGTATGCTAACATGGAGAGTCAATCACATCGTGAGTATCACGGTGAATACAGAGGAAGGGGGCGAGGAGGAAGATATTCCAACAGAGGACGTGGACGGGGTCGATCATATTGGGAGAATAGAGATTCATCAAGGGTCGTTTGTTACAGATGCGATAAAACTGGCCACTTTGCTGCGACGTGCCCTGACCGGTTACTAAAACTACAAGAAATTCAAGAAGGAAAGGAAGAAGAAACGCAGGAAGCAGATGGTTTGATGATGAATGAGGTAATATATCTAAATGAGAACAACTTCAAACCTAAAGAGTTTGAGTCAAGCATGGATGGAGATAGAATTTGGTACTTAGACAATGGTGCTAGCAATCACATGACTGGAAACCGAGACTACTTCAAACAGATGGATGAGACAATCACAGGCAAAGTACGGTTCGGTGATGACTTGAGAATCGATATCAAAGGAAAAGGATCCATCTTGTTCATCAGCCAACGCGGAGAAAAGAAATTACTCGCTGATGTGTATTTCATACCAGCATTAAGGAGCAACATCATCAGCCTTGGACAAGCTACAAAATCGGGATGTGAGGTGAATATGAAGGGAGATCTTCTCACATTACACGACAAAGATGGAAAGCTGATTACCCGAGCCAATCGATCTCGAAATCGACTCTATAAAGTCATCATGGACATAGCTGACGAGAAGTGTTTAAAGCTTGATATCGAAGATGAATATGCAAGATGGCATGCGAGGCTTGGTCATATTGGAGTTGAGACAATGAGACTTATGATACGGAAGGAACTTGTACTCGGCATGCCAGACATCAGCATTGAAAGGGAGACATGTGAGTCTTGTTTACTTGGCAAACACGCTAGACAAGTGTTCCCCAAGTCAACTTCTTTTCGAGCAGAAGAACCTCTGGAACTCATTCATGGCGATCTCTGTGGGCCAATCACACCAGCAACACCAGCAAAGAATAGATACATATTTGTTCTAGTAGATGATCATACAAGATACATGTGGACGATTCTCTTGAGTGAGAAAAGTGACGCGTTCAACAAATTTAAAGTTTTCAAATCAATGGTGGAGCAACAAACAAAGAAGAACATCAAAACGTTTCGAACAGACAGAGGAGGAGAATTCACATCATTAGAGTTTCAAAAGTTCTACGAAGAATCAGGAATTCAACGACACTTGACAGCTCCCTACACACCTCAACAAAACGGAGTAGTAGAAAGGAGAAACATGACTTTGTTAGAGATGACTAGAACAATTCTTAAGCACATGAGAATGCCTAATTATCTATGGGGAGAAGCCATACGACATGCCACCTATCTCATCAACAGAGTCGGGACGAGATCTCTCCAGTCACAGACACCATACGAAGTCTTGAGAGGAAAGAAACCAAGCGTTAAACACTTGAGAGTGTTTGGGTGCATCGGGTACACAAAAGCCGAGACTCCACACCTACGAAAACTTGATGATAGAACAAGAACCCTCGTGCACCTTGGTACTGAACCCGGCTCCAAGGCATACAAAATGTTTGATCCAACCTACAGAAGAGTAGTGGTGAGCAGAGATGTCATATTCGACGAGAACAAAGGGTGGAAGTGGAGTAAAACTACCGCAAACGAAGAAGAACCAGGTAGTTTCAGCATCACTTACGATAACTTCGGTAACCAAGGAATAAGAGAGGATGAGACAGAAAAGGAAGCTCAAAGTCAAGATACTAATGCGGTTAATAACGATGAAGTAGTAGAAGAAGAAGAAAGTGAAGATGACACCGAAGAAGTTCAGTTGAGAAGATCAACACGAGCTACCAAAACTCCAAGCTATCTATCTGACTACATTCTTATTGGTGAGGAAGAGGGAGAGCGACTCTTGCTCCTGATCAACGAGGAGCCATGGGACTATGAAGAAGCTGTAAAAGAGAAAGTGTGGAGAAAGGCCTGCGATGATGAGATCGAGAGCATTATTAAAAACAAGACGTGGGATCTAGTAGACTTACCTAATGGAGCAAAAGCAATCGGACTCAAGTGGGTTTTTAAAATTAAACGCAACTCAGACGGGAGCATAAACAAATACAAGTCAAGACTAGTAGCAAAGGGGTACATACAAAGGCATGGTGTAGACTTCGAAGAAGTGTTTGCTCCGGTTGCACGTATTGAAACAGTAAGGTTCATCATTGGACTTGCAGCCTCAAATGGATGGGAGATTCACCACTTGGACGTCAAAACCGCGTTTCTCCACGGAGAATTAAAAGAAGATGTCTATGTAAAGCAACCAGAAGGATTTGTGATCGAGGGTAGTGAGAATAAAGTCTACAAATTGAAGACAACACTGTACGGCTTACGACAAGCTCCTAGAGCCTGGAATGAGAAACTAAACAATGTACTCGAGAGACTACGATTTGTTAAATGCCCGAAGGAGCCATCCTTATACCATAAACGTCGAGAAGAGAGCCTACTACTAGTGGCAGTGTATGTTGATGACCTTCTGGTAACAGGATCAGACCGTGATATGATTATTGAGTTCAAAAAGGAGATGTCAAAGGTGTTTGACATGAGTGATCTCGGTCTTTTGACATACTACTTAGGAATTGAAGTACGGCAGCATGAAGAAGGGATTACTCTGAAACAAGAGAGCTATGCATTGAAAATACTTCAAGAGACAGGTATGGAGGAGTGCAATGCGGTACACATACCGATGGATACTGGACTCGTGTTGTCAAAAGCTCAGAATGAAGCTAGCGTTGATGAAACAGAGTTTCGAAAGTTCATAGGGTGTCTTCGGTACTTACTACATACACGTCCTGATCTCGCGTTTAGTGTCGGGATGCTCAGTCGCTACATGCATCAACCTAAAACTTCTCACCGTGCTGCATTAAAACAAGTATTGCGCTATCTAAAGGGAACTACGAACTTTGGATTGACGTTCAAGCGAGGGAACAAGATGGAGTTGATTGGCTACTGTGATAGTAGTCATAATATAGATGAAGATGATGGGAGAAGTACCACATGACATATTTTCTACTTGAACAATTGTCCTATTACATGGTGCTCTCAAAAGCAAGAAACAGTGGCATTATCTTCATGCGAGGCTGAGTTTATGGCGGCTACAGAAGCAGCAAAACAAGCCATATGGCTTCAGGAGTTACTCGGAGAAATCACTGAGACGGTCTATGATCGTGTGAAGTTGTTCATCGACAATAAATCTGCTATAGCTCTAACAAAGAACCCGGTGTTCCATGGAAAGAGCAAGCACATTCACAAACGCTATCACTTCATTCGAGCACTACAAGAAAACACACCGAATTCCGACGGAGGTTCCGACGGACACCAAGGTCGTCGGACATTTGCGACGGAATACTGACAAATTTCCGACCAAATCCAAAAAAATGAAGTCGTCGGAATTCCGTCGGCCATTTCCGACGGAATTCCGACGACATACGGTTCGTCGGAATTTTCCGACGACTTTTTGACGACATTCCGATAAAAAATGTAACCGTTGTAGTCGTCGGAAGTTCGTCGGTATATTCCGACAGAATTCCGACGACATTCCGATTAACAGCAAAGTCGTCGGAATTCCATCGGTATTTTCCGACGGAATTCCGACGAACCATGTGACCGTTGCCGACAAATACATATGACCGTTGTATAGCCGTTTGGGATTGGACAATTCCGACGGAATTCCGACGGACTTCTTTATATCCGTCGGAATTTCGTCGGAAAGTCGTCGGAGGTCCGTAAGCAATTTCCTATAAATACAACCCCTCCTCATTCAACTCATTCACACTTCATTCTCTCTTCATTCTCTTTAGTCATAACAATTCCGTGAAAATCATGTCTTCAGAAGTTTATTATCGTTCGTGGATGGATAAACCTCATTTGGATCCGAACACCAATTTGCTTACGGAAGAATACGTTCAAGGGATTGGAGAATTCATGAGGCTTGTTCAACAGCAACCGGATGCAAAAAGTGGTATGTTAAGATGTCCCTGCTCTTCTTGCAATAATAATAAGGTTATAAAAGAATTTGATGTTTGGACTCATTTGTATATGAAAGGGTTTTCACGTAATTATAAAGTTTGGTACCTTCATGGGGAAACTGGTTATGAATATGGTAGTACTAGCGAACCTCAGCCTGTTAGTGAACCTCAGCCTGATATTAGGTTAGAAGAATCTAGAACGGATATAGATTATGGTGTAGGTACTGAGCAGATGGTACATGATCATTATAGAGGGGAAGAACCAAACCCCGAGTCTAGGAGATTTTTTGACATGTTGGATGCAGGAAAACAACCTTTGTATCAAAATTGTAGAGATGGTCATTCAGTCTTATCATCTGCAACTAGATTAATGGGTATTAAGACAGACTATAATTTGGCTGAAGAATGTATGGATGCGATTACTGATTTTGTCAAAGGTATTCTACCTGAGGATAACCTTGCACCGGGTTCATACTACGAGGTTCAGAAACTTGTTGCAGGTCTTCAACTACCGTATGAAGTGATAGATGTATGTATTGACAACTGCATGATCTACTGGAGAGCGGATGAGACACGGAATGTATGCAAATTTTGTGGGAAACCTCGTTATCAGGAGACGAGGGGAAGAGTTCCGATCCCATTCAAAAGAATGTGGTATTTGCCTTTGACGGAAAGATTGAAGAGGTTGTATCAGTGTGAGCGCACAGCAAAAGCAATGAGATGGCATGCAGAGCATTCCACAAATGGTGAGATTAGACATCCTTCAGATGCAAAGGCTTGGAAACATTTCCAGTCAACATATCCAGAATTTGCGGAAGAGAGAAGAAATGTTTATCTTGGATTATCTACTGATGGTTTCAGCCCATTTGGAAAGCATGGAAGGCAGTATTCTCTATGGCCAGTTATTGTGACACCGTACAACTTACGGCCGAGCTTGTGCATGCGACGAGAGTTTTTGTTTCTCTCAATTCTAGTCCCCGGGCCAGATCATCCTAAAAGATCACTAGATGTGTTTCTTCAACCACTAATATATGAGTTGCAACAACTATGGGCGCATGGTTTTGAGACATACGATGTTTCGCGCAAAGAAAACTTTCAGATGCGGGCAGTACTTATGTGGACAATAAGTGACTTTCCAGCATATGGTATGTTATCTGGATGGACAACACATGGGAAGCTATCATGTCCATATTGTCAAGATGACACAGATGCTTTCCAACTAAAGAACGGAAGGAAAACGTGTTGGTTTGACTGTCACAGACGATTTCTACCACCTGATCATCCATACCGCAGGAGTAAGACTTCGTTTACGAAGAACAAGCAGGTGTTTGATGGTCCACCTGAGGAAGTTAGTGGGAAAGATTTGTTGAAGCAGTTTAGGTATTTTGATGCAGAAAGGACGCCAGATGTAGGTGGACATGAAAACATTCGAGTCAATGCGGTTGGAGAGCTACATAACTGGCACAAAAAGAGTATTTTCTGGGATCTACCATATTGGGAGAGTCATCTATTGCGGCATAATTTAGATGTCATGCATATTGAGAAGAACTTCTTCGATAATCTGATGAACACAGTCCTTAACATCCAAGGTAAAACGAAGGATAATTTGAAGTCAAGGTTGGATTTAGTCGATATTTGTGATCGTTCTGAACTTCACGTTGATGAGAACGGTACGGCCCCTTTTCCCATTTATCGGCTAGATGGTGCTAGAAAAGAAGAGTTCTTTGATTGGATTACAGAGAAAGTGAAATTTCCTGACGGATATGCATCAAATTTGGGGAACTGCGTTGATAGAAGCGAAGGAAAGTTTACTGGCTTGAAGAGTCATGATTGTCATGTAATTATGCAGCGCCTCCTTCCGTTTGCCTTTTCAGCATTATTGCCACGTAATGTTCATGAAGCAATTGCAGGGATTAGTGTTTTTTTCCGTGACTTATGCAGCAGAGTATTGACTGAAGAGGGTATTAATAATTTGAAGACAAACGCACCAGTCAGCATGTGCAACCTTGAGAAGATATTTCCTCCATCATTCTTTGATGTAATGGAACATCTTGCTATTCATCTCGCAAGAGAATTGGAACTTGGTGGTCCTGTGCAGTACAGATGGATGTATATTTTTGAGCGTTATATGCATCATCTGAAGAAGATGGTCAAAAATCAAAGCAGGGTGGAAGGATCTATAGTGGCACAGGTGATCAATGAAGAAACTGCAATCTTTGCTGAAAATTATTTTCCACCAGAAGTGCAAACAAAACACCGAAGACCTGCTCGGCATGATGATAGAGGGGAGAGAGCAACATATCATGTTACTGTCCCAAGCATGTTCAAGGAAATAGGACGACTTAGTGGAAAATTCACGAAGCGGAGACTTACGGACACTGAGAACGCTCATTTGCAAACATATTTGCTCACCAACTGTGAAGATGTTCTACAATATGAGAGGTAAAAATATTTATTCATTTATTGTTAGATTAATATTCAATAAATTTATTTCATATTGATAATATTTTTGTATATAGTGTATATATGGCGGAGTTGCGTATGACTCACAGGCATGCAACAGAAGATGAGCTTCGACAACTTAGAGATAACGGATTTGCTGCGTGGCTTCGTAGTTATGTGAGTCATATATCCTATTACCCTATGCAAATGATTAGTTTAAATTTAATATATATAAACTAATTAATTTTGCAATCATATATGTTTTTTTTTATAGGTGAATGATGGTTTGGCCAGAGGTCTTGTGTTCGATGATTGGATACGCGAATTTGTGCAGGGACCAAACTATGTGGTCAAATCATATCCTAAATTTTGTACGCGAGGATATGCATTCACAAGGAAAGGTCATTCTAAGACAACATATGATGCTGGTGTTTCATCTTCTTCTGGTGACGATGTCTACTACGGCAACATAAAAGAAATATTGGAAATCCAATTTCCTGGAATGGTTGGATTGCGTTGTGTAGTATTCTATTGTGATTGGTATGACACCACCCCAGATAGAGGAGTGAAGATTGATGCGTTTGGTGTTACATCAGTTCATTCGCGGCGGAAACTTCAATATTATGATCCCTTCATTCTTGGTTCGCAAGCTGATCAGGTATGTCAATATATTCATAATTTTTTACCAATATAATTAATTAATGTTATATATTGAACTAATACTTTGTATAATTGATATGTATAGGTGTGCTACATCAGTTACCCTCGGGTGACGTACAGAGACGATCCATGGGTTACTGTAACGCAAATCAACCCAAGAGGACGAGTGGATGGAACTTCTGATGATGATGAACCATTGCAACCAGAGTCTACCAGCAACGCCCAGGCAGTTGAAGATTTGGAAAATGTTCAACTCGTTGAGAATTTGACTGTGTTTGGACATGATGCTGTCGTACATTCAGAGCCGGAAGCCGAGGTTGGGGAGTTTGATGAAGATTCAGAAGATTCTGATTAGTTTTTTTTTTTTTTTTTTTTTTTTAATGGTCCGTCGGAAATCCCTCGCAATATACCGACGACATAGCGACGACAACGGGTTTCATTGAAAATTGGAAAGGTCGTCGGTATTTCGTCGGAAATTACCGACGACATTCCGACGAACTTGTCGAGTTCGTCGGAATGTCGTCGGTATTTTCCGACGAAATACCGACGACATGTTTTTCTATAAAGTTTCAATCATAAAAATCTATAAATTTAGATGCCAAAACTATGAAAATAACACATAATAAGTGTTTAGTATAGTATTAGATCGCAACCGTTCAAATATAACAACTCATTAAAATATTTATGTATGCATATCATTGTTTTCATAACATCTCATCTTAACATTATGTACTTATACAATCATATTTATATAAGCTTACACTACAAAAAATATTGTTGTGTAAAATCGTGTTATAAAACATTTTTATTGTTAAATCTTTATGCAAATACTATATATATTATCAAAGGTTTGGATTTTGCATTTAGAAACTTGAAAAGAACACCCTAAACACTAAGTCGTCGGAATTCCGTCGGAATATACCGACGGAATGTGTCCGTCGGAAAATACTGACGGACACGTTCCGTCGGAATTTCAATTAGCCCGGGAGAACCAAACCGCTTGAAAATTTTCGCGAATCGGCATTTGGTATATTTTAAATATACCGACGGAATACCGACGAACCCGTGTCCGTCGGAATCCACGAAATAAAAACCCTTCTCCTTTCTTCTTCGTTTTCTCCGCGGCCTCTCTCTCTCTCTCAAAACTCTCCGACTCTCCGGCGATTTCGGCGACTCTCCGGCGATTCCGGCCTCTCTTCACCGGCGAATCCTCTCCTCACCCTCCTATCTCTTCCCCAAACCCCAAATCATGTAAGAATCATCCCAAACCTTTTTTTTTTCAATTGTTTAGGGTTTTGGAAGTTGATCTCGGATTTTAGGTTGTTTGATTGAACATTTTAGGATTGAATGGATAGTTTAGGATATATAAGTTAGGATTGTTGTTTTAGTTTTTTTTGGAACATTTTTTGATTTTTAAAAACGTTTTTTGTTTTTTTAAAACGTTTTTTTTTATTTTTGAAAACGTTTTTTGATTTTTAAAAACGTTTTTTGATTTTTAAAAACGTTTTTTTGAAAAAAATATAAATATTTAACACTATTTTTCTTCATTTATAAATTTTAACAACATTTTTCTATATTTATAAATTTTTTATAATTTTGTATACATATATATATATATGTAAATCATGTATAGTAAAAATTTTAAAATTTTAAAATTTTTTATATTTTTTTTTAAGTTTCCACTAATAAATATTTAACAACATTTTTTAAAAAAAATATAAATATTTAACAACATTTTTCTTCATTTTTAAATTTTTAATAACATTTTTCTATATTTATAAATTTTTTATAATTTTGTATACATATATATATATATATATATATATATAAGGTTTAATAGTTTTTTTTAAAACGTTTATAAAACCTTTTGTAAATATATAAATGAAAATATGTTTGATGGGTTAATTTTTTTTTTTTAGGGCCGAGGATGAAGCCCGCCCCGCAGCCCGTCTTCGACGTAGTTCGGTGAGCGGTTCCCGTGCATCGGTATCGTCTCATGACTCGGTTCCCGCATATATTCCCGCTCCAGCTCCCTCTGCCCCTCACGCTGCCCCTCACGCTGCTGCTCAACAGGATCCGGGGGTCATGCCGGTTCATCTATTGGTTCAACAACCAGGTCGAGAGCATCTCCCGTTTCTCCAACTCAACCCACGACGAGGCCATAGCACTTGGTTAGTATTTTTTTTTATTTGTACCGTTATATTTTTTGCTTTAATTAACTTGCTAACTTGTATTTTTTTTTAAAGGTTCACCAAGTCGAAAAATGGCATTAGCCGGAGCATCAACCAGATGATGTACTCCATGCTCCGTTTTGGATATCCAAAGTGGAGTGTGATCCCTTCCGACGAACGAGAGTTGTGGTTTCGTCAGTTTGCGGTATAGTAACCCTT
Organism: Brassica napus; assembly: GCF_020379485.1. Taxonomy (NCBI): domain Eukaryota; kingdom Viridiplantae; phylum Streptophyta; class Magnoliopsida; order Brassicales; family Brassicaceae; genus Brassica; species Brassica napus. The sequence continues at coordinate 6,005,771 of NC_063447.1, forward strand.
CATTTTTTTTAAGTTTTTACATTTTTTTACATATATTTACTTATTAAATTGTGTTTGTTTTGTAGCAAGAGTTCAACTGGCACTCCGATCTTACGGAAACAGTCCGTAAGAAATTCAACGAAAAGGCCATGGACTCTTACACAAAGCAGATAAACGCGTGGAAGACAGTTTGGCAGAAGAACAAGAAGCCACGGTTCATCAACGGGGGGGTGTGGGAGCAGTTGATAGCTCATTGGGAGAGGGAAGACACTGCAGAGACGTCTTCTAGGAACTCCAGGAACCGGAAGAGCGATCGTGGCGGGAAAGGTATGTATGTGCACAACCTCGGCGCTTGCTCCATGTCTACTAAGGAGGATGAACTTGTAAGTTTTTTATTATTATTTATCTTTATATTTTTTAAATAAATATTTTATATATTTTTTGGCTAATAATGGCGGTTTTTTTAGATCGAAGCAAATGACGGTAATCCCGTTGATCGTCTCCAACTCATTAAGGTGGCTCACACTAACAAGACGACGGGTCAAATTCAGGACCCCGTGATCAGAGGTGTAGTTGATTTGGTGGAAGCTGAGATAGTTTCTCAATCTCAGCCTCTCTCTGATGACGGCGACTCCACGGGAGCTTCAACCAACCTGTCTCTATTGCAAATAAATGAGATGGTTGAAAAGGTAATTTTTTTTATTAATATATTTTTTTTATAATGTCGATTACTTACTTGTCCATATTTACTTACTTTAAATATTTTTGTAGGCGGTTCCTAAAAGGAAAGGAGGCCGTTTAGTTGGGTTGGCCCGTCGTGCTTCTTCGTATCCGGCATCTTCTTCGCAAGCTCCGTATGCCGATCCCATGATTCTCGAGGAGCTACATGACAAAGATGAACGGATTGGGGCATTGGAGGAGCAGAACACCACTATCCTTTCGGAGAATGCCACTATCCGTTCGGAGAATGCCACTATCCTTGCTGAGTTGGCATCCCAGAAGAAGTTCAACACCGAGATTATGCAGAAGCTAGATCGTTTGATGTCTTCGAGTTCATCTTAGTTTGTTTCGGCTTTATAAAACTTTCGGAATGTTTTTTTTTTCTATTTCGGTTTGTATGAATTTAAATTTTATAATATTATTAGTTTTAAATTTCCAATTTTTTAAATTTATTAATATCAAAAAATATATAAAAATGCAAAATTAATTTGTAAAAAAAAAAGGGTATATACCGACGGACAACGGTCGTCGGAATATGCCGACGGACATATATCCGTCGGAATTTACCGACAAACTCATTTCCGTCGAAATATACCGACGAACATGGTTCGTCGGTATATTCCGATGACCGATGTCCGTCGGTAAATTCCGACGCCCAAAGTTCGTCGGAATAAACCGAGGAACCACGTTCGTCGGAATTGTAGTTTTCCGATGAACTCTGGTCTCGTGTAGCCGCATCGTAATATCGTCGGAAGTTCGTCAGAATGACGTTTCTCGGTATTCGTCAGAAAGTCGTCGGAATTTCTGACGAAAGTCCGACGAATTTTTTTTTTCCGACGAAACGATACCGACGGACGGGTTCGTCGGAAATTCGTCGGAATAGACCAATTCCGACGAATTTCCGACGATTTCGGCCATCAGAATCCCCCTGTTTTCTTGTAGTGGAGAGTGTGTAGAGAACGAGCAAGTAGACGTACAACACATTCCGGGAGTAGATCAAAAGGCTGACATTTTAACTAAAGCACTTGGAAGAATTAAGTTTAAAGAGATGAGGGAGTTAGTGGGGATTCAAGAAGTTAACTTTAAGCTTAAGGGGGACAATGTTGGAAGTAAACTTAAAGATAACTTGGAAGCTAAGTTATCCTAATGAGTTTAGGATTAGAGAAAATGAAATATGTATTCCTAATGAGTTTAGGAAATAAGTTCTCTATATAAAGAGGTGCAAGAGTGTTGCATACCTCTGTGAGTTTTAGAGATTGTGTTCGAGAGGCTTAAGGTTTTTGAGTGTTTCCTTAAGAGAAATTAATAAAGAGAGTTCTTTATTTGTGTTCTTATATAATCTTGAGACTATATCCAGATTATGAAAATATAAAACAATACATACACAACATTTCCCTTTTTATTTTCTTTTCGCAATGTTAACACATTAATCAATAATTTGATATTTTAGCAAGGAACCAACTGCTGAAAAGAGTGATTAGGTGCTTATGAAATTTTAAATAATGATTTATAAATTTCATAGAATGATAACACGATTTTTAACATGAATAAAATCATAAAATACATGACACTGGAATTTTTAGATTTCGTTTCGATTTCTAAATTCATTAAAAGTAAAATACACAAACCAATAATTCTTACTAAATAAAAGTCACAGTTGGTTGATAAAAAGAATGTAAACTTTGAGGGGGAATCAGATTCACAAGGATGTAAGAAGTGGTAACCCTAGCTCAGGGTACGTATTGGCCACTCCGCGTCTGCCAGTGACAGTTTGAAACATGTTACAAGTCAAAATTAGAGCTAATAACAACTAGATTTTGATCCGTACGGGTATTTTAAAATAAATATGATACTATTTGTTTTTTATGTTATTATTTAGGGTTAGGCAAAAAATTCAAATTCGCAGAACCGAACCGATCCTAATCCGAATAAGCAGTACCAAATCCGAACCAAAATTGATTAAATATCCGAATTATTCAAAATTTTGGTATTTGAATAACTGAAACATAATCCGATCTGAACCGATGTATTTTAGGTATCCAAAATAGATTTATATACTTATATATATTAATTATTTTTAGATTTAATATATATAAAAACATCCAGAATATATATGATACTCTTAAGTTTGTTTAAATACTTGAAAATATAAACAAATAATCAAACGCAAATATCTAAAATAGTTAAAATATACTCAAAACTCCAAAAATACTTAAATAATTATTAATTCTCTATCCAAGTATTTAAACCAAACCAATTTATATGTTAAGTTAGGTACTGTGACATATGTTATTCAAATTTATATGTAATTTATTCTATTGTTTATAGATTTTTTAAAATTAAAGCATATAATAAATTTTAAATCTTTTAAAATAATTTAAACTAGACCCTGACCCGCGCGCCAGCGCGGATATGAATTTTCAGTTTTTAATTATTTATTTTATTAAATGATGTATTTGTAATATTCGTTCATATTATATTCATTAAGTAAATATTTTTTTTTTGCATCTTAAACTATCTATTTTTTTACGAATGTGTGATATCATATAAAAAATATAAAAAAATGAGTATAGAGTTAATTAGATAATTTTAAAAACAGAAATTTTTCTTTCCTGTGCGATATCATATAAATAATGATCCGCCCAGTTAACAAAAATCATGATTATTATATGTGTAATTTTTTTTATTTTGACCATTTCCTTAAAACTATATTAAATTTTACATATTTTAATTAGAATATTTTTAATATCTTTATCTTTTTATTTGAAATGCAACTCAATATTTTTTAACAATTATAACTAAATATTTAAAATATTTTTAGAATTTGTTTGAAAAATATGAAAATTACATTTTAAATTAAAATTATCCTAAAATATGATAAGTTTTGATGTAAACGAAAACTCAAATTATGTCAAAAATAATGATATTCAATGATAATAACAATTTTAATTGATTATTTAAAAAAAATACATTTACAAAAATATTGTTTGACAGAAAATTCATTTATCTTTAAAATATAAAATGAAAATATTATAATTAAATAATAAAAAATATAAATAAAAGCCATAAATTTAGAAAATGACAACTGAGTTATATTATGCTAAAATTTTCTTTCTAACAATTTATCAAATGACAAATGAGTTATGAGCAAATAATACCATATAATTTTTAAAAACATAGCCATTCTTAAATATTTTTTGAATAAATAATTATTTTTAAATTTAATCAACTGAAAATAATATCCGTACAATTGTGTGTGTCAAATTCTAGTTTTATTGATGCATGTTATATATTAGTGCTGCATGTTTTAGGTAACATTTTAATGATGCACGTTTTTAAAAATCTCCATTATTAAAATTATGTACGTAAGGATAACTCATGAGTTTTTTTTGGTTGATTAAATGACATTATGTCCAAATTTATTTAAGGATATTTCATTAAGGTAACTGAAAAAGACAAACAATAAAATATGAAGTTTAAATTCATTTAAGCATATTTCATTAATGTAACTGAAAAGACAAGTAATAAATTAGGCAGTTTTATTCGTTTTAGGATATTTCATAATTGCAACTGAAAAAGACAAGCAAAAAAAAGGGAGTTTAATTAATAAAGTAAGAACATTTTCAAATGGGTACTTCTCTTTTAATAATATAGATTGGTTATCCAAATCCTAACCGAATCCTCAAAGATCTGAACCGAACACGAAATCCCAAACAGACCCGAAAATGAACCCGAACGCTTACCCCTAATCACTATTATATATCCTATATGTGTCATCATAGGTTACAAAAATATGTGTTATCATATAATTAATCATATTTTATATGTACCATCAAATAAGTAATATTATAATTAATAATATTTTATACGTACAACCATATAAATAATCACATATATTATATTTTTAAATTTCAATGTGAAATATAAAAACCATAATTTAAATTGGTGTTTGAAATTGAGTTTTGTATTATATTTTTCTTATATAATGGTTATTGGAAAATATGTTAGTAAAAATTAAATTTTGAATATATGTATATTTTTAATGAAATTTTAGATAAATCAATTTTAAATTATTATTTTGATTTGAATATATATATCAAGTAACATAAGTCAGTCACTTTTTAATATAATGTAATAGACTTTCAATTTTTTTAATAGCATAAGCCCATTAATTTTTTTTTCAAAACTTATTGCTACCCACATTTTCAAATATCACTATATTTTTTAAGTGCTACCTATGTGACCAAACGAAAACTCAAAGTACTTCTAGTTTAATACTAAGATAGATAGGTAATTATGATACCATAGTAACAAAAATAGGCCAGGGTAGTTAATAAAAATCATTTAAACCTAATTTGATACGCAAACAGTTTTTTCCTGTAAAAGGATTAGTTCCTTAGGAAATAGGTATGTGGAATATATGTTTTAAATGTAATTGGAATTTTGGATTAAATCGACACATTTCCAAATCTTTATAGTATATAGAAAAGGAATATTACATGAATTAGGCAAGTGCAGATTTTTATTACATGAATTAGGCAAGTGTAGATTGCTTAAATATAGGAGTTGTTATTGAATATCATTGATTTTAGTATTATTCTTGCATTTACGTTATATATAAACCGGAAATATTTTAAAGCTTATGATACATGCATTGCGATGCATAGGATTATTCTCGGTTTTGTTTGGTAGTATTTTATAGAATATCGAGATCAAATTCCATCACAGAAACAAACTTTAGACAGAAACTTTTACAATTGATTGATTTATTGGTGGTTATTTAAACAATATTTAGATGAATCACTTTACTAACATGAAAATCCTTAGAATCAAATACATTACACTATCATTTAAAAATGTGGATAATATTATGCTTATTTATTTTGGTTGACCCGATGAATTGGTTTATTTTATATGTAAACATGTTGGTTATATGTTACGATTAAAGATGTAATGAAAGTTGTAGGTCCAACTTAAACCAAGATCAAGTTTGGTAAGAAGAGGTTTAATTTTATTAAGGTAACGTTAAATGTCAAAAAGAATCAGTGACATTCTCTTGTAATTATTGAGAAAAACTCAGGGCTAAGTACTATTTGTACTCCTGTTTTAATAGTTTAGATGATACATTAAACGTCGTCAACAATTACTATCCCGACACATAACAAGCAGCTTCAAACTTTAATTGAACTGTAAAGTTGCAGGGTAACTATCCTCCTCCCAAATGAATCATTCTAATGCATACTGTAAATGCAATGAGATTGGCATAAGACAACCAATAATTAACTTACTGGATTCATGATTCCTATGAAGACAAAATATTTAACTATTACTCCTACAATGAAGCCCCTAATAAATTATCACATCTTTGATATAGATAAGATAATCACAAAAAATACAAACATTTTCACTTTTCCTTATGAAAACATCAACTTTACTGTATGTTTAAATTTTAAATAAATAAATTTATTATGATTATGAGTTTTTTATTTTATTTTTATTAAATTGACCAGTTACAATCAGTTATGTTGTTTTACTTTGAACTAAACAACTCCAAAACAAAGTAATACACGATGTTTGCTAACCACTATAAGATGGATAAAAAAATATCATTATCTTTTAACATATTTTTATTTTCACATTTTTGAACATATTTTATTTACTAAGTACAAATATTAACCAAACTTTATGTGGGAAAACAAGTTCTTAATTTTCAGATAATCTCATATAACATATGCAAAAGGAATCCTAAAACTTAACAAATGATTTATTATTTTTATGTTTTATACAAAATTAATACATCAAACAAAACCCGTGCAACACACGGGTCCATATCTAGTTTTTCATAATTTTAGGTATTTTGCGTTTTCAATAATTTTGTTTTGATTATAGGGTATTGTTTATTTGTCACGTTCTTAATGATTTAATAGATAATTTTATTTTTGTCATATTTAAATAATTTTATGTAGCAATTTTAATTTTGCTTATTTTTTATATTCTCCATGATTTTAGCTTCTTTACTTATTTATTATTTTTTAAAAGCTTATTTTTCATATTTCATGAGTCATTAGTCTCAATAGTTAATTGATATTTTGAATTGTTAGTAAGGGAGTACGTCGATTACTAGATTTCCTTCTTATGATTTAGGTTTTCTTTTAATTATTGATAAGATCCTTAGGTTAGTTTTCCTATTTTACGTTTAAGTTAATTTTCCTATTTGGTATTATCTTTATATAAAGCAAACATATGTGCTCTCTTATACTTGGTTTTTATATAAGTTTTGAGACTTAGTTCTCTCTGCAAAGAGCCTTTTGATTACAATCTTTGCAAAGCTTGAGATCATAAGACCTAAAAGAAACAATCTCGTGTTTGATTGAATCTTTGCCTTGTCCCTTACGCTTGCTGCAACACATCATACATCCGTCGTCCTTCATCTCCACCGTTGGGCCTGTTACCTCCGGTAAGTAACCCTCACGGGACTGTAGATCGGTTTTAATTTAGAAAAATCCTGATCTGTTTTGTTCGTCGCCTCTGACAAAAAGGATAACTGTAGAGAACGTAGACAGATGGCTAGGGTTTTTGTCCTTTTAGCCGAAGTATGTGTTTTTAATAGTATAAAAGGTGGTTTACGATTGGCATCACATTCATCTAAACTAATAGAAGCTTTGTCTCAGGATCCAAGCCTAGGTGGATACTCCTGTTGACCTGATTATGAGTATCAACAGAGAAGAGGCTCTTAGAGTCAAAGAGTTAGCACAAGGTTTGATGAAAAAGTCTGATTTCACCGCTGCTCGTCAGCTTGCGATGAAGGCTAACAAAATTGATCCCACCATGGAGAACATGACACACATGACAATGGTGTGTGATGTGCACTGCGCTGCAACAGAGAAGCTTTTCGGGAAAGAGCTGGATTGGTACGGTATACTTCAGGTTGATGACATGAACGCTGATGATACAGTGATCAAGAAACAGTACAGAAGGCTGGCGCTTCTTCTCCACCCTGATAAAAACAAGCTCCCCGGTGCTGAGTCTGCTTTTAAACTGATTGGTGAAGCTCAGATGATACTTTTGGATAAAGCTAAAAGGGATTTTTATGATATTAAACGTAAAGCTTGGAGGAATCCTCCTGCACCTATACCAGTGTATAAAACCCAGCAGGGGCCGAGGAACCGTGCGCAGCGGGCAAGCGTTAATTAGCTCTTCCTTGTCGTAACATTGTATTCTCTTTATTAATCATTCTTTGAATTTAAAGTTTTTTTTTTTTGTTTCATGCTCAGCCCACTAATACAGGAGGATCAAAGACACTCGCTGCTCTCAATCTCTCACTCCAAGTTAAAAGATCAGATGTGTAAGTAGAAGCCACCTTTCTCTGTCTCTTTCTTTTGTGTGCGACTTCTTTGTTTTTGTCATAACCTCCTTTGTTATACACATACAGTGAGGAATTCTTCAAAGAAGCTGGCCAAGTTGTTGACGTCAGATTTGGTAAGACAGAGTATGGCAGATTCCTTGGTTTTGGCATGGTTGAGTTTGCAACTGCCAGAGAGGCACAAAAGGTACTGATAGTTAGTTGTTTTTTTTTTTTTTTTTTTTGCTTATCTGATTAGGTCTATTGCTGATTTTAACCCATTTGTAATTAAAAGGCACTGGAATTTCACGGTAGACGTTTGCTCGGTTGTCAAATCCGTCTTGGGATTTCTCATGAGAGTGAACAAAGACCCGCACCAGCATCAGCACCAGTGTATAAAACCCAGCAGGTGCCGAGGAACCGTGCTCAGCGGGCAAGCGTTAAGAAACGGGTAAGAGTTTCTTCCTTAGTCGTGACATTGTATAATCTCTTTATTAATCATTCTTTGAATTTAAAGTTTTTTTTTTTTTGTTTCATGCTCAGCCTACTAATACAGGAGGATCAAAGACACTCGCTGCTTTCAATCTCTCATTACAAGTTGAAAAATCAGATATGTAAGTAGAAGCTACCTTTCTCTATGTCTGTTTCTGTGTGCGACTTCTTTGTTTTTGTCATAACCTCCTTGTTATTATACATATATACAGTGAGGAATTCTTCAAAGAAGCTGGCCAAGTTGTTGACGTCAGATTTGGTAGGACAAACGATGGTGATGACAGATTCCTTGGCTTTGGCATGGTTGAGTTTGCAACTGCCGGAGAAGCACTGAAGGTGATAGTTTTTTTTTTTTGTTTTTGCTTATGATGAAACCTATCTGATATGTACGATTGATGATTTTAGCATATTTGTAAGTTTTCTTTTTTGCTTTATACACCTATTCATCTGGTAGGTCGATTGCTGATTTTAACCCATTTGTAATTAAAAGGCACTGGAATTTCACGGTAGACCTTTGCTCGGTTGTCAAATCCGTCTTGAGGCTTCTCATGCGAGGGGACAACGACCTGCATACACTCCACAAAGTAGACAAAGGAGCGGGTAAGTTTTAATTATTTGTCTTGGCCGGAGCTTGTTTATTTTGTGTATGATGTTGTTCTTTTTTCTTGTAAAAAAATGTTGTTGTTCTTGTGTTAAATAGTTTTCTCTTTTGTCAAATTATTGTAGTGTTGGTCTTCCTAAGGAAGATATCAAGAGCTCATTGCTCAAGAGGGTTTCTGTTCCCACTGACCATGAAACCGGAGCTTCCAAAAGGGTGTGTGACTCATTGCACTTTGTTACCAGTTTGTGAATTTGCAGATGCTAACTTTTTTTTTTTTTTTTTTTTGAAACACTTTTTTTTTTTTGAAACACTTCCAGATGCTAACTAAATTTTGTTTTTACAGCATAGAGAATGCGTTTGAACATGAAGGATAAATATCGTTTTTGATGAGCCTAGACCTAGGCACAAAAATGGCAGAGGAAGAGACATTTTTTATTTATTTTAAGGACTAATAAAACCCTTGCAATTCGCATTGTTCTCAAGTCTTATGCGCATCTTTTTTTTTTTTTTGGGCTGTTTTCTCCTTATCTTTGACTAATAAGATTCAAACTTTAAGAATATCTTTATATACTCGTAAGATTCAGAAATCTGCACTACGCTTGTGTTTTGTGCTTGCTTCTCTTGGAAACTGTACCACGTGTTTCTCGTGAACCAATATATATATATATATATAAATTTGGCAGCATCTTTGATCTATGGCTATGCAATAATACACCGGGTCTAAACAAAGCGTCTTCACCACAAAACCACTTGACTCAACACATCTTGGGATCTGATCGTTAGTTTCAGGTTTTTGTTTTCGACAATGTTGTTAAGTCGAAACCGTACATACTGGTTTGAGGCAACACCACCAGGGACTACCTGAAGATCAAAGAGTTGAAAGCCAAGTTTAGTGGACAAGTGCAAAACATAGGTTTCATTTCTTCATATTTGAGTCTCTCACCATATGTTTTATAGAAGGCTCGAGTTTCATTGCCAAGTCTATTGCTCGCTCACACTTTTCCTCCAGATGCAAGACAGTTACTCGCTGGTTTACATAAACAACCAGAGACATGTTTAGATAATCAGTTTTTTTACAAGAACAAAAGCATTTTGTGAGACCACTGATTGATGTCTACCTGGAAAGAAGCAGCAATATCAGCTCTGTTTCTTCTGTCTTCCTTTGTTGCAGACGAAAAAGGACATTTAGCATCACTGCACATCCACCAAAACTAATGTCTTGTGGTGATTATTGTTGAGTCTTGTAAACATCAAATTTTACTATCTCATGAGAAACATATCTCTTAGCACTTGCCGGAGCAAAACCAAAGGAAGGATTTTTACCTGAGAAGAGATGACTTAGACTAAGAATCTCACCATTCCCTCTCACCTAAACAACAACCAAAACTGACTAATAAGTTCCCACAAGTAAACTAAAATTTTTTTGATTGTAAGTGTATTCAACGCCAAAACTTCTTATTGTCTCTGAATAGTAGTGATGTTTAGGGTTTGATGTCTATCTACACATTCTCCATAGCTTCTTAGTCAACAAGATCCAGGTTTTCATATCGAAAGTGATAATTCACTTGGAGAATTAGATGTGGGTTTTGTCTGAGATTAAAATTTTTTAAAATATCATTTTTTAAAATATCATTTTTTAAAATATCTTTGTTTTCTTTACCTACGCGTAAAAGAAATAGACGTGTTATATAAGTTATCAAAATCAAATATATAAACAAGATATTGCTGAAATATAGAAAACCAATTGAAAATCAAATCTCTAGCTATATTTAACTCATAATATAGTTTAATTTCCGTATATGAACAAATTCATCTATTTATATTATTATTTGAAAAGTGAAATTGCTGATTTGTTATCTTCTCCTTGATTTTTTAGGATTAGTCATTAATTTAATTAATATTATTATTTGAATTTTTATTTTAATATATATATTTATCATGATATTTAAGATAATTATTAAACGTATATTAACTAAATTTACCTATCTATATTTGCTGATTTTTTATTTCTCTAAACTTTTAAGATAAGTCATTAGTTGCTTATTTGTTATCTTCACCATAATTTTAAAATAAATTATTAGTTTAAATAATAGAGTGGATGATTATTCGGGAATCATAAAATTATGGTGAAGATAACAAATAAGAAAAATTAGTTATCTTAAAGCTAATCTAGTTGTTATTTCAAATATTGATTATATACATATTATTACAAATTAAAGTAATATTATAGTTATATATATTTTATGTTCTATTATTTGATTTTAACACTATATATTAAAAATTCTAACAATAATATTATAGTTATATATATTTTATGTTCAATTTAGGATTTTAATTAGTTATCTTAAAGCTAATCTAGTTGTTATTTCAAATATTGATTATATACATATTATTACAAATTAAAGTTAAGACTAAAGTCAAATCGTTATTGATAATATATGTAATACAATGTAAATTAAATACTTATAATAAATATTTTATATATTTTAAATATTAAATAATCATATTTTAACTAAAACAAATTAATTTGTATTTATATACAACGGACATCAAATTATTTTTGATCAGTGAAATGTAAATATTATGAAAATAATATATCTAAAACTAAATATCAATGATTCCAACGCGATCTATGAAAAGCTTACCAACATACTTCGGAGTACAATATTTCCGTTGTGCCAATCGGTCAGACACAAAACATGTATGAGTTCTCAGATATTTGGTTACCCAAAACGTGTTAGTTTCATGTTTCACACTCGCTCTAACCTTCCATCCGCACCCAGCAACACGACATCTTGCCACAAGTAGAGTTTTAGATGCCTTGTATATTTTGAAGGAGAATTTCCGCTTCACTGCTGACAACCGCAGCTCTAAAACCAGTGTATCTCTACTAACAAAACTCTGGTTGACATAGATATGGTCGGAAAATGTCCAATTCGAGCTTCCTCCTTCACTAGCATATGTCTCTTTGAAACCCTCAAAACAAATATCATCTGCATCTTCCTCATCCTCATCCTCATCTTTAACTTTTCGATACACACTGTAATCTGCAAACTCATCATCAACTTCAGCAGCATCGGAGAAATTAGCATCCTCCTCCCTTTCATTTTTAACTTCATTAACATCTTCATAATCTTCTTCTACTTCCTCTTCTACTTTCTCTTCATCTGAAACTTCATCAACATCTTCAGCATCTTGGTTTCCATCAATGTTGGCATCACCAACAATCCTGCCTCGGCTTGATACACAAAGATGTACAGCATGCGTTTTACTTATTTAGATCAAGTTCCGAACTTGTCTATCACTTGTAACATGAATAGGAAGAGTATCAGGAGGCATCTGTTGCATCATTTCGTCTAGCAACAAGTAAATTAAATCCATAACATCTCTTTTCATGTCTAGGTTGTAATCATCTTTATCCATTTCAACAAGTTTGACATGAGTAGAAGCATCACTCAAAAAGAAAAAAATTATTGCTCCCTTGAACTTCTTATCCACCACAAAATCCCAAGAATTATCTCTTAACAACCATTCTCCAAAGACTACATGTAACTGACGAATCATCTGCAAAAAAAAAATCAGATTATAACACATTAGCAAACATACAACATCAGATTAATAAAAAAACAATTCGCAGAAGACTTCTTGTGAAGTCTTCTCTAAGTCTTCTCATGGAAGACTTCTTAAGAACATTATTAAACGTTTGTAATCTCATAATTATCACTAATTAAGTTATGAATTCCATTCGTGAGTCCCAATATTGAATAATAAACATGAACTAACAAGAAAATATTAAAATTCATTTTAAGTTAGAAGAAAATTGAAGTTTAATAACGATTTACATAAACAATTGCAAATTTACGAAGCAAGAGAGAAGACATCTCGGAAAGTTTTCCTTTGTAAATATTGGTTTACTTTTGAAATTAAATTTTTTTCGAAAATGCCAAAGAAGACTTCCATAGAAGTCTTCTCGAATAAACATGTTAGTTTTGCAATTGACCAAAATTTGTCATAAATTTGAAGTCTTCTGTAGGAAGACTTCTATATAAGACTTCTAAAAGTCTTCCCGAAATTTTCTCAGTGTCACACGAAGTCTACTGAATTACTTTTGCAATTGATTATATTTAACTTTTCCAGAGAAGACTTCAAAAGAAGTCTTCTCTTCCAGCCAAAGGTTTGACCAAAACCCGAAAAAAAATTGAGAAGACTTCTAATATTAAATGTTTTACTATTATTTTTCAATTGCAAAAGTAATCTACGCAGATTTTTTTCGATAGCGAAAAGACTTCGGGATGACTTTCAGAAAACTTCGTTAAAAATTTTCTCTGGGAAAACTTTCCGAGAAGTCTTCTATAAAAAGCCAAATTTCTAACAAACTTCGGTCAATTGCAAAACTAACATGTTTATCTGAGATGACTTCTTTAGAAGTCTTCTCTGGGATTTTCGAAAAGTTTTTGTCAACAAAAGAAAGTTAGAAGACTTTCAGAGAAGTCTTCTGTCAAAAACACACAAAATGTCAATTGCAAAACTAACCTAAGCATTGACCAGATGACTTTTATAGAAAACAAATAACGATTTCATACTTATAATAAATATTTTATATATTTTAAATATTGAATAATTATATTTTTAACTAAAATAAATTAATTTGTATTTATATACGGTGAACATCAAATTATTTTTGATCAGTGAAATGATAAATATTATGAACATAATATATTTTAAAATAAAATAATAATTAACATGTAAACGATAGAATGAAAATTGTCTAAAATATTAAAAAAATATTGAGGCATAAAAACTAAGAAAAAAGAAAAAAAACAAAATAATACAATTATAAACTAACATAATACATAGATAATGTTTTGTATTTTATTATTTTGTTTTGTCTCACGGTTTTTAAAATCTAAACTAATATGTTAATTAACTTTTGTTATTTTGTTGATATTTTAAGAGTTGTGAGAGTGTAAAATTAAACTATTGTTTAATTTCAAATTTAAGTTTCACATGATAATTACTATATCACAAATCATAAATTATATATAAATAAAAAAAAGTAAATACATCGATAGCAAATATAAATATTGAAATTAAAAAATTATAATATTCATTTAAAATCTATAATAAACATTAAAATTAAAATTTATTAGATATATATAGGGAAATACCCTAGGATAGCACTAAAAAGTTTCTATCACAAATATAGACTCTAAGAATCAAAATGACCAAAATTTTCATTAAAGAGGTAAATATACACTTATCGGAAATCATCTCTAGTCATTTATCGTCATTAGATATGTATCGGGAACTTCACATTAAATGGAATTTTTTATTAATAAAGCTATTATATTGTAAATTTATTATTGAAATATATATAAAAAATCTAAAATTACAATATTTATGAAACAAAAAGAGTATATTAATATGCACAAGGTGCAAGCCACCGACTAATTACCATTATTTACTTCTTAATCTTCTGCATTATTCCTTTATTGTTAAATGTTTATGTAGAAACGATTTGATTGGACATATTAAGCTTTTTTGTTTATCTTTTCGACACAAAGATTATTCTCCCTGTTAAAGAGAAAACTGATTTGCTAGCAATTGTGGGTTTGGAAATTCATTTTTCCGATTTGTTTTATCTTTAATTTTGGCCCAATTGTGGGTAAAGAATCATTAGGCCCATTAACATTACCAAATTGGGCGAACCAGCAAACACGAAACTACAAATTTTGAATTTTCGAAAACAGATCTGAGACTCTCTCAATCTAAGAAAAATCACGATCCAGCTCTCTGAATCTTCAAGATCGACAATAAATGCAATGAACGCAGACGTTCCAGCAATTAACACTCCGGCCGTTAATCTCCAGGATCTGCATTATGAAAACGAAGGTAAACAAACCTAAATTGAACAACGATTAAAATTGTTTTTTAGAGTGAATTGTTAGGTTATCGACTTCACATTAAGTGTGAATCGGATTGAAATAATAGAGTCGATGATTATTCGGGAATCGTGATTATTTAATTGATCTGTAGTCATTTATCGTCATTAGTTACTAAATTTGAATCAGGAACTTCAGATTAACTAGATATTAATAGATTAGTTGGATTACGGATCTCTGTCGTCTGCATTAATTAGACGACGCCGATTATCGGGAATCATGATATAGGTTAAAGGATCTCTAGTCAATTATCGTCATTAGATATGTATCGGGAACTTCACATTAAATGGAAATTTTTATTAATAAAGCTATTATATTGTAAATTTATTATTGAAATATATAAAAAAAAATCTAAAATTACAATATTTATGAAACAAAAAGAGTATATTAATATGCACAAGGTGCAAGCCACCGACTAATTACCATTATTTACTTCTTAATCTTCTGCATTATTCCTTTATTGTTAAATTTTTATGTAGAAACGATTTGATTGGACATATTAAGCTTTTCTGTATATCTTTTCGACACAGAGATTATTGTCCCCGTAAAAGAGAAAACTGATTTGCTAGCAAATGTGGGTTTGAAAATTCTTTTTACCGATTTGTTTTATCTTTAATTTTGGCCCAATTGTGGGTAAAGAATCATTAGGCCCATTAACATTACCAAATTGGGCGAACCAAAACTACAAATTTTGAATTTTCGAAAAACAGATCTGAGACTCTCTCAATCTAAGAAAAATCACGCTCCAGCTCTCTGAATCTTCGAGATCGACAATAAATGCAATGAACGCAGATGTTCCATCAATTAACACTCCGGCCGTTAATCTCCAGGATCTGCATTATGAAAACGAAGGTAAACAAACCTAAATCGAACAACGATTAAAATTGTTTTTTTAGAGTGAATTGTTAGGTTATCGACTTCACATTAAGTGTGAATTGGATTGAAATAATAGAGCCAATGATTATTCGGGAATCCTGATTATTTAATTGATATGTAGTCATTTATCGTCATTAGTTACTAAATTTGAATCAGGAACTTCAGAATAACTATTAATAGATTAGTTTGATTACGGTTCTCTGTCGTCTGCATTAATTAGACGACGCCGATTTATCGGAAATCATGATATAGGTTAAAGGATCTCTAGTCATTTATCGTCATTAGATATGTATCGGGAACTTCACATTAAATGAAAATTTTTATTAATAAAGCTATTATATTGTAAATTTATTATTGAAATATATAAAAAAAAATCTAAAATTACAATTTTTATGAAACAAAAAGAGTATATTAATATGCACAAGGTGCAAGCCACCGACTAATTACCATTATTTACTTCTTAATCTTCTGAATTATTCCTTTATTGTTAAATTTTTATTTAGAAACGATTTGATTGGACATATTAAGCTTATTTGTTTATCTTTTCGACACAAAGATTATTATCCCCGTAAAAGAGAAAACTGATTTGCTAGCAATTGTGGGTTTGGAAATTCTTTTTGCCGATTTTTTTATCTTTAATTTTGGCCAATTGTCGGTAAAGAATCATTAGGCCCATTAACATTACGAAATTGGGCGAACCAAAACTACAAATTTTGAATTTTTGAAAACAGATCTGAGACTCTCTCAATCTAAGAAAAATCACGCTCCAGCTCTCTGAATCATCGAGATCGACAATGAATGCAATGAACGCAGACGTTCCAGCAATTAACACTCCGGCCGTTAATCTCGAGGATCTGCATTATGAAAACGAAGGTAAACAAACCTAAATCGAACAACGATTAAAATTGTTTTTTAGAGTGAATTGTTAGGTTATCGACTTCACATTAAGTGTGAATCGGATTGAAATAATAGAGTCGATGATTATTCGGGAATCGTGATTATTTAATTGATCTGTAGTCATTTATCATCATTAGTTACTAAATTTGAATCAGGAACTTCAGATTAACTAGATATTAATAGATTAGTTGGATTACAGATCTCTGTTGTCTGCATTAATTAGACGACGCCGAATTATCGGGAATCATGATATATGTTAAAGGATCTCTACTCATTTATCGTCATTAGATATGTATCGGGAACTTCACATTAAATGGAAATTTTTATTAATAAAGCTATTATATTGTAAATTTATTATTGAAATATATAAAAAAAAAATCTAAAATTACAAAATTTATGAAACAAAATGAGTATATTAATATGCACAAGGTGCAAGCCACCGACTAATTACCATTATTTACTTCTTAATCTTCTGCATTATTCCTTTATTGTTAAATTTTTATGTAGAAACGATTTGATTGGACATATTAAGCTTTTTTGTTTATCTTTTCGACACAGAGATTATTCTCCCCGTAAAAGAGAAAACTGATTTGCTAGCAATTGTGGGTTTGGAAATTCTTTTTGCCGATTTGTTTTATCTTTAATTTTGGCCCAATTTTGCGTAAAGAATCATTAGGCCCATTAACATTACCAAATTGGCGAACCAGCGAACACAAAACTACAAATTTTGAATTTTCGAAAACAGATCTGAGACTCTCTCAATCTAAGAAAAATCACGCTACAGCTCTCTGAATTAGATCGACAATGAATGCAATGAACACAGACGTTCCAGCAATTAACACTCTGGCCGTTAATCTCCAGGATCTGCATTATGAAAACGAAGGTAAACAAACCTAAATCGAACAACGATTAAAATTTTTTTTTAGAGTGAATTGTTAGTTTATCGACTTCACATTAAGTGTGAATCAGATTGAAATAATAGAGTCGATGATTATTCGGGAATCGTGATTATTTAATTGATATGTAGTCATTTATCGTCATTATTACTAAATTTGAATCAGGAACTTCAGATTAACTAGATATTAATAGATTAGTTTGATTACGGATCTCTGTCGTCTGCATTAATTAGACGACGCCGAATTATCGGGAATCATGATATATGTTAAAGGATCTCTAGTCATTTATCGTCATTAGATATGTATCGGGAACTTCACATTAAATGGAAATTATTATTAATAAAGCTATTATATTGTAAATTTATTATTGAAATATATTTAAAAAAATCTAAAATTACAATATTTATGAAACAAAAAGAGTATATTAATATGCACAAGGTGCAAGCCACCGACTAATTACCATTATTTACTTCTTAATCTTTTGCATTATTCCTTTATTGTTAAATTTTTATGTAGAAACGATTTGATTGGACATATTAAGCTTTTTTGTTTATCTTTTCGACACAGAGATTATTCTCCCCCGTAAAAGAGAAAACTGATTTGCTAGCAAATATGGGTTTGGAAATTCTTTTTGCCGATTTGCTTTATCTTTAATTTTTGCCCAATTGTGGGTAAAGAATCATTAGGCCCATTAACATTACCAAATTAGGCGAACCAAAACTACAAATTTTGAATTTTCGAAAACAGATCTGAGACTCTCTCAATCTAAAAAAAATCACGCTCCAGCTCTCTGAATCTTCGAGATCGACAATAAATGCAATGACCGCAGACGTTCCAGCAATTAACACTTCGGCCGTTAATCTCCAGGATCTGCATTATGAAAACGATGGTAAACAAACCTAAATCGAACAACGACGATTAAAATTGTTTTTTAGAGTGAATTGTTAGGTTATCGACTTCACATTAAGTGTGAATCGGATTGAAATAATAGAGTCGATGATTATTCGGGGATCGTGATTAATTAATTGATCTGTAGTCATTTATCGTCATTAGTTTGAATCAGGAACTTCAGATTAACTAGATATTAATAGATTAGTTGGATTACGGATCTCTGTCGTCTGCATTAATTAGATGACGTCTATTTATCGGGAATCATGATATAGGTTAAAGGATCTCTAGTCAATTATCGTTATTAGATATGTATCGGGAACTTCACATTAAATGAAAATTTTTATTAATAAAGCTATTATATTGTAAATTTATTATTGAAATATATAAAAAATCTAAAATTACAATATTTATGAAACAAAAAGAGTATATTAATATGCACAAGGTGCAAACCACCGACTAATTACCATTATTTACTTCTTAATCTTCTGCATTATTCCTTTATTGTTAAATTTTTATGTAGAAACGATTTGATTGGACATATTAAGCTTTTTTATTTATCTTTTTGACACAGAGATTATTCTCCCCGTAAAAGAGAAAACTGATTTGCTAGCAATTGTGGGTTTGGAAATTCTTTTTGCCGATTTGTTTTATCTTTAATTTTGGCCCAATTGTGGGTAAAGAATCATTAGGCCCATTAACATTACCAAATTAGGCGAACCAGCGAACACGAAACTACAAATTTTGAATTTTCGAAAACAGATCTGAGACTCTCTCAATCTAAGAAAAATCACGCTCCAGCTCTCTGAATCTTCGAGATCGACAATGAATGCAATGAACGCAGACGTTCCAGCAATTAACACTCCGGCCGTTAATCTCCAGGATCTGCATTATGAGAATGAAGGTAAACAAACCTAAATCGAACAACGGTTAAAATTGTTTTTTAGAGTGAATTGTTAGGTTATCGACTTCACATTAAGTGTAAATCGGATTGAAATAATAGAGTCGATGATTACTCGGGAATCGTGATTATTTAATTGATATGTAGTCATTTATCGTCATTAGTTACTAAATTTGAATAAGGAACTTCAGATTAACTATTAAAAGATTAGTTGGATTACGGATCTTTGTCGTCTGCATTAATTAGACGACGCCGATTTATCGGGAATCATGATATAGGTTAAAGTATCTCTAGTCATTTATCGTCATTAGATATGTATCGGGAACTTCACATTAAATGGAAATTTTTATTAATAAAGCTATTATATTGTAAATTTATTATTGAAATATATACAAAAAATCTTAAATTGCAATATTTATGAAACAAAAAGAGTATATTAATATGCACAAGGTGCAAGCCACCGACTAATTACCATTATTTACTTCTTAATCTTCTGCATTATTCCTTTATTGTTAAATTTTATGTAGAAACGATTTGATTGGACATATTAAGCTTTTTTGTTTATCTTTTCGACAAAAAGATTATTCTCCTCGTAAAAGAGAAAACTGATTTGCTAGCAATTGTGGGTTTGGAAATTCTTTTTGCCGATTTGTTTTATCTTTAATTTTGGCCCAATTGTGGGTAAAGAATCACTAGACTCATTAACATTACCAAATTGGGCAAACCAGCGAACACGAAACTACAAATTTTGAATTTTCGAAAACAGATCTGAGACTCTCTCAATCTAAGAAAAATCACGCTCCAACTCTCTGAATTTTCGAGATCGGCAATGAATATATAGAATTGTGAGACGCTCTTTTTAAAGCGATACACTTGCTTGGCTCCCCTCAAGGGCCGAGCCAAGCAAGTTCAGACCCTGCAAAACCAATTAACACGTTTTAGGCGGGAAAAGGAATATATAGAATTATCGGCGAAATTCTTGAAAACTAACCCCGTTGATGATACGAGATCCTTCCGCAACGACTCTCGACCTTCCTGATTCGTCCACATGCAGGGTAGGATCGAAACCCGAGGGTAGACAGGCAAAGAAATCGTCAAAATCCGTGATAGGGATCTCGCTCGTACCACTCCCATCGCCATAAGCAAGGTCCGGGTCCCATCCTGAGAGCATAGAATCATCCAATGAAAACTCTATGTCACCGAGGCGATATCCTTCCCCTTCGAAGAGCTCAACCCCGTCGTGCCCGCGGGAGCAACATCGAAACCCGGAGCATTAGGCTCGGAGTCGCGGTCTGTTTCCGCGCCCGAAGCTGGACCGGAATGCGCAAGCCTCAATGCCTTTCAAACTCTCTTCGGCGAGAAGGAGGTCCAGGAAAACGGACCGTTCCTGAGAAGATTCCTCACTGCGATCGTATCTTCAGGAAACGGAGCAATCGGATTGATGAAGGGACGATCATTCGGCAGGCTCCGGAACAATGGGATGCAACTCTCTTCGACAGACGCAGCGTTTATACGAACAAAGAAGAAAAATTTCTTCCACGAGTTGAAGTTGGAAAGAAATCCCTTGACCACCGACATGAAGTTCCGAGGGACGAGTCGGTACTTGTCCGTATTCCTAACGACCTGCAACCTGAAAAGCGCTTCGAAGTGGTCGACGGTAAGGGAGAGACCGTGTTCGTAGCTCAAGATCAAAACGCCAACAAGGTGCTGGATACTGAGGGGGTTCAGCTGACTTAACGACACCTCAAAACGATTCAACATGCGGACGATGATTTCGGGAATCGGGAACCACAAGCGACAGCGCACTATGAATGCTTCGTAACAAGTAAAGTAACCCTCCAGGGGACTACTAGCACGCTCTCCTTGACGAGGAACCCGGAATTTCACCGTATCCAGAATTCGGTAGTTAGACCGCACGGTTTGAAGAAAGTCGCTAGTGCTCCTACTCGGTGCACCTTCTTCGACCAAACGACGGTTCATGACTGGGAACGACTTCTCATTGGGAGGTGTGATTGAACCATACCTCGCAACCCACCATGCCTCGTTCTCAGCCGGATCTACTAAAAATGAGGCACAAACTCGATCTTCGGCACAAGAAGCTCTTCGTGGACATTTGCGGATGAGGTTCCTTTCCTCGAAGTCTTTTTCTTACTCGACATTTCGTAATTTTCAAGTGAAAACAAGAAGATGGAGAGGAGGGAGAAATTTTTTCAAACTCCTTATGAAAACAAGCAAGTGAAAAAATATGAAGAAGTTACATCCCTTCTTATAGGCATGAGAAATTACTATTTACCTGCGGACTTTTGGATATGAACTTCGCCCAAATACGCCAATCTCGTCCGAACTCACCATACCACACGCTAGAATCTCATCGGAAATCCACGATTCTAACGGGCTGGGGGGCTAACTGTTGGGATTGAAAACGGTTGCGACAAAGTTAATGTCCAAACCTCCGCAAAAACAAGTATGAGTGTCTTTCTGCGACGATTATGCTTGGTAAAAAGAATGTCACGACACATGATCTCGAGATAAAACCTTGTTCAAGTCTCGGTTGGATCAAACACAAGCTGTCCCAAGGTAACGGAAACATATCTAAACCAGCCACGGATAGGTTCGAGTGTGACGATCGGAACACGGACAAGCCAAGCTCAGTCACTACGCAACGACCAAACATGCACACTGCCTGGTCGCTACGTAATGACAGAGCGTGTACGCCGTTCGGTCGCTACGTAGCGGCCGAGCTCGAGCCAAGCTCGGTCGCTACGTAGCGACCGAGTGTGCGCGCCGTTTGCTCGCTATGTAGCGACCGAGCTTTTCCAAAACGTCGAATACGACACGAATCCTTGCATTCTCGTCTACTCTTTGATGCTATCTCCCGAAGACCGTAGCAAACCTATTTCATGTTTTTCGACATTTGAAGTCATCAATCAAAGTTTATGATAAAAACCGCAGAAAATTCGTTTTTATCGAAAGAAGCCGTAATAAACGCTTCGAGCCAAAAGACGGCCCAAAGGGACCTAAGACATGACTCGAAGCCCACTTTACGATTTCTTAACCAATAGCCCGTAAACCATAGGACGGTTTACGCTTGATTCGCAAAGAAAGATAAATGTCAAGTTTCCGCAGATTAATACGAAGTTTTAGAAGATAATACTGAAGATCGGGAAAAATGGAATATCTCCATTTTTGGCTATGACGGCTTAAGGGCAGAAGGGGAAAATCGTAAACCGACCTTGAAGGGAGTATATAAGGAATCCTTAGCCGCTTCAATGTTAAGAGTATGGGATTAGGACGAAAGGAGCTCCTGAGATATGTTCAACTGGAGTTCCCAATTCTTGTAACTCTGCTGTCTCTTTGAACAGACTAGCATAATTCTTCAATGTGCTACAGGAGACTTGGCGTCTTCAACTGCAACATCCTGAATTTCCTCTACACAAGGTAGAGCAGAAGGATGTACTTCAGTCGACTCGGATTGAGTTATTGAGCCTGTTCCTGTAGCTAACGGCTCCGCCGTCGGACTAGATCCACCCATGGATGTAGAGTTGTTACAATCAGAGCCGTTTGAAGGCTGAGAAACTGAAATAGGAGCAACCGTATCAGAGACAGGGGAACCAGCCTCAGCGACAGCAACCTCAACGGTGGGAACCACATCAACAGACGACTCGTTGATGGGAGGATGGGATACTGACGCCTTCTTAGCGGCAGCGGCGGCAGAGGACATAGCCACCACACGACTGAACTTGGATGTTCGCGCAGCCTACTGGCGGCGCTTCTTCTTACGCGTGCTCATGGGAGAAATAGAGTGTGAGAAGAGAGAGAAGAGGGGAGGGAGAGTTCTCACCGGACAGGCCCACCGGCGGCGGATCTGGGGTTAAGAACCAAACCCTAACAATCGCACGACAATCGCACAATCGCACCTAAAATTCTGACTTCAGCATTTATCATTTCTTCGTTCATCGCCATCTCAGCGTATTCATCAATACTTATATCAAGATCAACATCCTCATTCTCCTTGTCCTTTTTTCGCCTTTCTGTAACTTCCGTAGTTTCCTTCTCCAAGTCAGGTGCCAACCCATGGTTTGCTATTTCAGGGACGTTTGACTGACTTCTGTTTTGCTCTTTTTCTTTTTCCACTTCAAGTTCTCCCCGAGGTTCATGGTTCTTTGTTGTTACATTAGCTTCCCTTTGCGCTCTCAAAACCGTCGAGGATTCAGTCTTGCTCTGCTCCATCGGTGATCCATTATTTCCTGTTTCTTTTCTTGGCCTCTGTGTTCCACTGTTCTCCTCTGTTTCCCTAGGCCTAGTCACTGGTCTCCATTCCATTTTACCTTGAGACGGAGGGGAACGTGACCGTCTTCCCCCAGGGTAAGATCGAGGCCACTTACTTGGGAAGTGGTCTGAGATTGTCCTCTGTGAGTCCGTAGGTGAGCGTCTTATTGAGAGACGTTTATCAGGTCTCTCCCAATGCTTTCCTCTGAGATTCTCAGACCTCAATGTGTAGTTCTTACTCTTATCGTGACTCATGTCATGGTGGTCCTTCCCTTCTCCATTCCAAAGAAGAGGTTGTGTCTCTGTTTTTTCCTCTGGATTCCACCTTAGAACTATGTTGATACGGATGATATCTCTCCCGATCTCGGGGAAGCTCAGAGTGGGTGTTACCATCCAGTCTATTCCAGGCGTTCTTTGTGTGTACCTCTCTCCTCTCCGTAAGCTTTTTCCGGAGGTCATGGGAGTACTCATGATCGCTACGTCCTCTCGTTCCGCAATACGTTATTGGTTTGAACCTCTTTCCTAAGATCTTTGCCTCAGTAATCGCGGTTCAAAGCCATGTTATAATCCCATGCATTGATGCGATGAGGTGTTGAGAAAGCTTCTCGAGTTGCCCTTTCCTCACGTTCCTTCTCCTCCAATCTTAAAAGACGGTTATCTTCTCTTTGTTTCTCTGTAAGTTCTGGACAAGTCCCTTCTTCATGTGAGATCCTTTTACAAGTAAAGCAATACCGATGAAGATCCTCGTATTTAATAGCGACTTTCACCACATCCCCGTTATCAAAGCCCACTTTGCACTCAAATTTTAGAGGTAGGTCTCCATTAATGGATACCCTCGCACGACCTCCCTCCACATCAGCTATATCAAAAGTTCCAAGAGCCTTCCCAATACTTTCGTATGTCTCCAATTTACGATAGTGTATTGGTATCCCAGACACTGTAGCCCATAACATTAGCATGTTTGGTAAGTCTTCCTTAATGGTTGGGAGCCATTTTTCCAGGGAGAAGCTCCATCTGTTAAAGTGACAACGCCGACGTTGGAGTACCTTCATCATATCTTCTTCCTTGTCAAAGTCAAATTAGAACTTGTTGTCTCCAAGGTTTTTCCCCCGCACTCTACCTTTCACATCCCAAATACGTCTTTTTGGCATATGTTTCAGAAGGGCTTCTACCATCAGCATGGAACATTATCAGAGTCAGTTAAATTTTTCAATTAGATCAGAGTTGTCAAAAGCTGGAACCCTTATGATCTCCTCTTCCTCCACTTGTTGGCTTCTTCTCGCCCCCCGGAAATTCTCCCCACGAGCCCTGGATCCAATGAGACGATTCATGGATACTCCAAAAAGGCTTGTCTAGCACGAAAACACACCAATATGGTGGAAACTCTCTCTCTGGTTGAGAGATAACGATGTATGCAGTACAGGACACCGGTTTTGCCCGAGAGAAGTGTTCGGTAGTCTCCCGACTACCCTCTCGCTTCTTCCTGCTTGTTGCTGGTCACAGATCTGGATTTAATTGATTATCATTCGCTTAGAAACGCTACATTGATAATATTTTTTTTACGGTCTTGAGACTTTGAACATGGACCGATAAATTGGAATAATACGATAAATGAATAAAGACAAGAGTCATTAGAGGCCAAGTGGGGAATCTCTTTCCCCTTTTGTCTCAATCTCTTCAGTTTATGTCTGATACTTCAAAGTTCCAAGTTGCGTCAACAACACTGAAATTGTCAAATTACGTCTTCTAATGATTCTACATTCCAATGATGAAAAATATAAAACAATTCATATACAACAATTTCCTTTTAATTTCTTTTGGCTTATCATATCGATCAATAATATGATATTTTAGCAAAAACTCAACTGCTGGAAAAGAGTGATTAGGCGCTTATGAAATTTTTAAATCAAGATTTATAAATCATAGAATGATAACACATGATTTCAAAAACATGAATTTTAAAATCGTAAAATAATTTCATTTTGATTTCTAAATTCCTTAAAATACACAAACCAATAATCATTAATAAATAAAAGTTACAGTTGGTAAATAAAAGTTACAGTTGGTTGATAAAAGAATGTGAACCTTGAGAAGTTTCAAGTTTCAGATTCCCAAGGCTGTAAGAAGTGGTAACCCTAGCTCAGGGCATAGAGGACTCAATCCTGGTTCTTCCAAGAAGCTAAAAGCAGTGTAACCATAATATGAATGATACAGATCCGGTAAAGCTCCAGGATATTTACTGAACCCACCATACTGTTAGAATAGAATAACATGAATGTAAAAAAAATGTCACAAATTCTCTCTACTAGTAAGTACTATGCAGTAGGTAAAAAAATACTTTGAAGCTTTAGTTGCAGCCTATGGATTTTTAAAAAGTTTAAGATAAAGACATTGAAGGGAGATGTACCTTGGACTGGCAGCTCAGTAAAAATTGTCGGAGAGCAATTTTGTCGATGAATGCATCGCCTCCTATGAGTTTCAGTACAGCTCCAATCCTACACACAAGTGAGAAAAGGCCCCGTCTCAGCGGATATGAACAAAATAGAGCCCAGTGACAGCTAAAAGCTGGGGGGAGTTACCAAAATGCATAGCATGTGTCGCTCCTTTTGTTCGTCCTTCCTTGAAATCCACCATCACTGGCTTGTCTCTATAAGCAAGGAAATTAAAAAACCATAACATCACTCGGGAGCATTAGGGTAAATTTCAAAAGACTGACATGAAACCTCTGAACAATGTTAAATGAAGCAATACCTGCAGGCTCCAGTTGAGAAGCAATGAAGGGTCTAGTATTGAACTGGAAGAATCATTTGACAGCAGATCAGCTCCAATAAACCCCATCAATCTAAGGGATGCTATAGCACAGTAAGTCCCACCACCTGCATAGCTAAGTTGTAGCAACGTAGGTAAGCCGGTGACTATTTAAATGAAAAAAGCCTTGTTATCTATACCGTCCTTAGTGACCAATTCAGTAACAATTTTATCAGCCAGTTCACATAGTATACGTGCTACTTACTTTAGTGCACATGCACAAAAACCAAGTTAAAGATTAAGGAAGAATTGTTTTCAACTGACCATGAGATTCAGAACCAGGGATCAACCCAAAGCCACCATCATATGACTGCACAGAACAATAAAGCTTTTTTTAAACACATAAAAGAAACTTAAAGGAATAAAAATGAGACAAACCTGACAGTTTAATATGTAATTCTTAGCCTTCTCCTTGTCCATTCCACTCCAATCACCCAACATGTCACAGATTGCAGCTGATCAAACAAACAAACAAAAAAACTAGAATAAGACTCTATTTAAAGCATAAAGACATGGTCTGTAACTCCTATCAGGCAGTCTATTTCTTACCAGCACAATATACAAACCGAAGATCCGTCTCCCCTCCAGTATGGGTAGGCATGAAGCTGTATCCAAACAAACGAAGCAATCACACCCCCATTACACACTAATCGTTAATATAACAACATAACAAACAAATTTACGGCATTACAAATGCATTTAGACTAATACCTTCCATCATCTTGTTGAAGGTTCTTCATGGACAACAACAATGATTCAGAGTCGATGGTCGAGAGATCATGCCCAATCACCTTAAGAATAGCCAAGGCACAGTATGTGCTTGCCAAGTGACTGTTGTTGTGAGTCAGATCCTGCACCACAGACTACATGTAAACCAAAGATACTAAAACAGAAAGCAATAGAGTAAGATAGACTTATCCTTACCCCATTCTCATCTATAGGAAACTGGGAGCTCCTTGAACCATAGAAACCGTAGAACTCACCTGAAAAATCAACACCTCACAAATCACAATTCACAACGAATTTCTCGTGATTCTTAGCCACAATAAAGGTACCTTCTTTAAGCGAAGCTCTGTTACTAGGGAAGGCCTGGAAAGACAGAACCCACTTCGCAACTACATCTTTATCAACCTTGATCAACGAAATCAAATTGAAAATCAGAAACACAGATGAAAGTTTGACACTTTAACCATTTAACTGAAACTGAAAACAGAGAGAAACAGAGAGAGAGACGAACACGGTCTGTTGCGCCGAGAAAGTGAAGCCCCGAGATTATAAAGTGAGCGAGTGTGAGACGATTGATCTCCTGGGATTGATAATGGTGCGGAAGCAACTCGTACATCATCTGTAGATACACCAAGTGCCGATCTTTATCGAAATTCCACGAAGACGGTGGCTGCGACGGCGACGTGTACCCTTCTTCTTGTTCTTCTGAGTCATCGGAATCCTCGTCTTCGGACTCCCAGTCGACTGCTTCTCCGTGCACGTCGGTCTCTGACATGGCTTCTCCTTCTGTTGAATCTCGAAACTGGCTTTGGACTCCAGAGACTCTGCTTTTCCGTAGAGGAAAGTCGCGTTTTTGGATCTGTGGTTTGCTTAAAAGTTAAAACAACACGATGTCAGAGTGTGGAAACCTAGAACGGCGCGTTGTTTTCTGAGGAGACCTTTTTGCAATATAATAAAGAGTATATACCAGTTAGAAAAAGAGATGTATATTTTTCTTTCTTTCTATTTAAACATGGTTTCAGCAAACAAACATTATTTCAACTATTCGAAAAGAAGCTGTACTTAATTAACAATATTGTGATAACATCATAAAGGGCGCTGAACTAAATAGTTTTCATTCTAATTTTCATATTGCATGATATTTTTACACGCATATTAAAAAAATACTTTTTCAAAAGTTATCGCCAAAATAATGATTTAAAATTAATTAATATATACTATTATTTATAAAGTGATTTTGCTGATTTGTCATGTTCTCTATTATTTTAGGTAATTTTGTTTATTTGTTATATTCTCCATAATTTTAGTTAGTATATAATTTTGTTTATTTGTCATATTTTTAATTAAGTAACTAAGTTTAACCTTAAATGCAAACATATCTTACGTAAACCTACTATAATCTATTGTGAAAAAAATATTCTTATAAAAAATATATTTATTTTATTATTTATTTAGGAATCAGTGGGTGTGTTTTCTGTATTGGTTTGGATTAAGAATCATCATACCCTTAGTAAAAATAGATATATTTATTTGATCTAATCATAAATTAATATCATAAAATTTGGCTAACAAATAAAATATATTTTAAAGTATAAAGATAAGTCCTATGTATATAGTGTTGTTATCGTAAATGAATATTGTTTCAATCAAAAAGGTTATAAATTAATTATCTTTAGATTTATCTTAATTTTTGTACTATTATTAATGATCAAAATCAATAGAATTCACTTTTTATACATTCCAAATCATTAAAAATTAAATCTACGCTTCCGTAGTTTATATAAATAGTTGAAATATTTAAATATTCAAATTTTAATATATTTTAAGTTTAGTACTGTAAAAAGGGCAAACATTTTGTTATTCGGGGAGTTTTTTATTTTAACACTAGAATTTTTTAATAATTTCAAATAAGATGTAGGTAATTTCATGTTATTTATGTTTTCTGATGAGAAATTTAATGTCACATGTTATGAAAAATTGGATTGTTTTTCCCAAAACAAAGGCGAAATGTAAGATGTTGATAACTGATGAATAAAAAACAAAACAAAAATAATGAATATAGTGAGTGTGTAAAGAGATTTCCCAAAAAAAATTATATTATGTTTGTGTTTCTATTTTTTATAAATTCAATAATAATCATATATATTTTGATAAACAACTTTGTCATATATAAAGAATTTGATGTTCAATTTAATTTGTTGAGAACATAAATAAAATTTTATTAATCTTTGAATTAATATTTATGTATTAATAAATATCCGTAAAATTGTGCCCGCATGTGCGGGCAAAACACCTGGTTTTAGTGTAAATTAAAAATTAAATTGTTATTAATTGCACTGTTTTTTTATAAAAATATTAATTATCTAAATATGAATAAATTAACAAAAGAATCTATAAAATATTATACCGTTTGTATTAAAATGGAAGGAGTATTCCAAACTACAGTAAACTACTACTCCCTACTAGATATGTCTTATCAAGGCCCCAAGCTTACATGGAGTAACAAGCGAGATAATGACCTCATCTGCAAGAAACTAGATCGTACCCTGATGAACGATCTGTGGCTGCAAAACATTCCTTCAATCATATTGTGTTTTTGAGGCTGGTGGTTGCTCTGATCATATGAGGTGTAGGATTATGATTCAGGAGGGGGCAGCCAAAGTTCGTAAACCATTTAAATTCATCAATGTCATGGTGGATTTTCCAGATTTTCTTCCTTTGGTAAAAAGTTTCTGGGAAACAACTGAGCCCATATTTAGCTCTACTTCTGCTCTATTTCGCTTGTCAAAGAAGCTGAAATCTTTGAAACCGCTCCTGCGAAATTTAAATAAGGATCAGATAGGTGAGATTGAGAAGAAAACAAAAGCAGCTTGGCTTCTACTCTGCGAGCGCCAGAATAACACTCTACTTAATCCTACTCAGGAAAATATGAGAGAAGATGCAGTTGCTTACGACCGCTGGCTCTTTCTATCCACTTTGGAGGAAAAATTATTAAGTCAAAAGGCAAAAGTTCATTGGCTTGGTATAGGAGATGGTAACAACAAGCAGTTCCATAGGGCTGCTAGAGTTCGAGAAGTCCGCAATACAATTCGTGAGATCCAACGCTCAGACGGTTCGGTGGCTACAAGCCAGGAGGAAATTAAGGCAGAGGCTGTTGAACACTTCACACAGTTTCTATCCTTGATACCTGATAGTTTTGTTGGTACCACTGAGGAAGAGATCCATCAACTTCTGGGTTTTGAGTGTGACGAGATGGAAATAAGGATGCTGGATAAAGAAGTTACAGCTGACGAGATTAAAAAAAATTGTTTGCTATGGCTACAAACAAATCTCCGGGACCAGACGGGTTTACATGCGAATTCTACAAAGCTGCTTGGCCTATTATTGGCAATGATTTCACAGCGGTTGTGCAATCCTTCTTTGCTACAGGATTTCTTCCCAAAGGCATCAACTCCACTATCTTAGCGCTCATTCCAAAGAAAGATGAAGCAATAAGAATGGGAGACTACAGACCCATCTCATGCTGTAATGTATTATATAAGGTGCTCTCAAAGATCTTAGCAAACAGGCTGAAAAAGATACTCCCAAAGTTCATATCTACAAACCAATCTGCCTTTGTCAAAGATCGTCTTCTCATGGAGAATGTATTACTTGCTTCTGAGCTGGTAAAATGCTACCACAAGCCGACTATATCATCTCGTTGTGCGGTTAAGATCGACATATCCAAAGCTTTCGACTCAGTTCAATGGTCTTTCCTATTGTCTATCCTCTCTGCCATCAAGTTGCCCGACAAGTTTATTCTTTGGGTGAAGAAGTGCATCGAGCTAGCTTCTTTTTCGGTATAGATTAATGGAGAGCTTGCTGGATATTTTAATAGTTCTAGAGGGCTTCGTCAAGGGTGCTCATTGTCTCCATATCTTTTTTTTATATGCATGGAAGTGCTATCAAAGTTGCTGAATAAAGCGGCGAATGAGAGGAAAATAGGCTATCATCCGTACTGTCAAGATCTTCAGCTCACACATCTCTGTTTTGCTGATGATCTCCTGGTCTTTGCGGATGGGAAAAAAAGCTCAGTGGAAGGGATATTGCAGGTATTTAAAGACTTTGCAGGAATATCTGGTTTGAAGATAAGCCTGGAAAAATCTACTTTGTTCCTGGCAGGAATATGTGAAGATAGGGATGATATACTTGCACAATTTCCATTTGAGATAGGCACTCTACCTGTACGATACCTCGGCCTTCCGCTGCTGATAAAACACATGACATCGAGTGACTACTCTCCACTGATAGAAAGAGTCAAGAAACGTATATCGACATGGACAGCCAGGCATCTCTCTTTAGCGGGCCGTCTCCAGCTCATTGGCTCGGTGATTTATAACATCACTAATTTCTGGATGTCGGTATATAGATTACCCAAGCAATGCCTTAAGGAGATCGACCAATTGTGCTCTGCCTTCTTATGATCCGGTCCAGCCATGAGTTCTAAAAAAGCGAAGATATCTTGGGATAATGTCTGCAAGCCAAAGGAGGAAGGAGGCTTGGGGCTAAGATCGCTTACAGAGACTAACAAGGTTTCTTGTCTAAAGTTAATATGGCGTATTCTCTCTCAGGCCATGCTATGGGTCAAATGGGTTAAGAGATACCTCATACGCAAAGGCTCTTTTTGGAGTGTTAGTGAAACAACCACGCTTGGTTCTTGGATGTGGAGGAAGTTATTGAAATATAGGGCTCTAGCCAGACCCTTTGCAAAAGTAGAAATCAGAAGTGGAGCCACGACTTCCTTTTGGTTTGATGAGTGGTCCTCGCTTGGGAGATTAATCGATTTTACCAATGGCCGGGGTTGTATCTCTCTTGGTATTAACCTCAATGCTACGGTGGAGTTTGTGATCCAGAACTATAGAAGCCGACGCCACAGAGCAGAGCATCCGATAACCATTGATGCAGAGATCATGAGGCTGAGAGCGCAGGGACTTATAGCAGAGGATGATGTGCAATTGTGGAAAGGTAAAGGAGATGTTTATCGACATGAGTTGGATACGCAACAGACCTGGAACTTACTTCGTGTGCAGCAGTCAAGCATTCAGTGGTATAAAGGTATTTGGTTCGCTGGAGCAACACCTAAATACTCGGTAATGTGTTGGATAGCAGTGCAACCGGCTGGCGACGGGGGACAGACTTCTGCAGTGGAAATCTCAGGCGAATGCAAATTGCATTCTCTGCAACTCTTCTGTAGAATCACGCAGTCATCTCTACTTCATGTGCCTTTATACTGAAGAAATATGGAAGAATTTAACTGGGAAGTTACTGGGACAGAGCTACACATGCTTATGGGATGAAGTTCTGGATCTTATCTCAATTAATACAGGCTCCAATACAAAAAAAAATTCTTCTAAGATATGTCTTCTAGGTTGTTGTTCACACAATCTGGATGGAGAGAAATGGTAGGAGGCATGGTAATACTCAGAGGCCTCCAGCGATCTTAATGAAGTTTATAGATAAGCAAACTAGAAACAGAATCAGCTTGTTGCAAGGTAAAGGAGGGAAGCACTTGGTCCAAGTAATGACGGCTTGGTTTGAGTCTAGAAATTAAAAGTTTTTTTCTGTTTTTGTTTCTAAATCAGCTCAAAAACCTTAGATTACAAATGCATTAGTTTGTACAAAAGCCTTTTTTGATTCGAATAAATTTAACATTCTTTCAAAAAAAGAAATAGAAAGAGTATTACTGTTTTTTTTAAACTAATAATTATTATTGTTGTAAATATCTTCTCTAAACTTTTAATTTGCTTTGCACATAGCAAAAAGATACACGTGTTAAAGAATTTAGCTGGTAGATGTCAAACACATATTTCATACTAGAAAATTTAAGTAGGATTGGCTCTGGACTAAAATTCACGAAACACTTTTTAAACGTCAAAATTTATATGAGTTTTAGTCAAAATTTATATGAGTTTTATACGAGTTTAGACACTTCAACAAAATTTAGTGATTTATGGATAAAAAATCTTTTATAATCATCGGTGGATTGTTTATTTTTAGTCGGTGGATTGTTAATGCGTTGAACTTCC
The DNA here is from genome assembly GCF_020379485.1 of Brassica napus. NCBI lineage: Eukaryota > Viridiplantae > Streptophyta > Magnoliopsida > Brassicales > Brassicaceae > Brassica > Brassica napus. Next base: position 6,039,173 of record NC_063447.1, read on the forward strand.
ATGATATTAAGATATCTTAGATACCGTCAATTTACAGCCTTAGCCGTTGCACCATTATTGGTTCAAATATACATATTAATACATTTCATCAAATAACTATATTTGTACCCGCTGAAGTTACTTTGTTTAAGGTCTCGTGATTTTTAAGTCTATAGTATATATTATATTTATTTTTTTGGCAACGTATATATTATATATATCACTATCATTTGGTAAGCTAGACGTGGTGATCGAGTTTCAGCACAGATTCAATATAATACAGTATGATCCTTACATCAATATTCGTCATCTGTTATTTTTGTTTGACATTTGACACCCATATGGTCTTATCCCTTCGAATAAAAGTCTAACTCCCATCTCTCTCCAGTTATAAAAATTGGCATTTCATGCCTTATATTCAAACATCTCAGGCTTTTTATGTTCTTCTTGCTCTTTGATTACCAGTTTATAAATAGTTCATTAGATGCCCTTAATAGGAACTTATTATTTACATGGCACCACCACCACCATCACCACCACCGGTTTCTTTAAAGGTAGTAGTCCTTTTCCTTCGGGTTTTAACGGCGGTTTTTCTCGTTATAACGGTGATCATACTCAGCACCAACAGCGTCACTATTGATTCTCAAGGAACCGCTTTGAAATACTATTTCAAAGATGTTTATGCCTATAGGTAAAACACAACGAACCTCTTGATTTTTCTTTTCTTCGTATTCCTGTTGAAGTTTTGGTTAGTTTGGTTGAGGAAAAACATGTCATAAACCAAATTAATTAATTTGATGTAAGATTCATTTGCATCGAATATATCAGAGCCGCCAGTTCTAAGCATAGTGAGATGAAACATTTGCATATAGCCCCAAAATATTAGCAGCTAATATATATCTTATGTTATCAAATTCATTAAACCTGATATATATTGATCATTTAGTAATTGTTTTAAATCCTATAAATCTCAGGGTCGGTGATATGTCAGGACTCAGTACGTTGTAATAGTTTATTAACTGTTTGGTTTACTTTTTGAATGGTTGAAGATACATGTTCTCAGCCGCCATCATCGGACTAGTTTACGCTGTCATACAACTGTTCTTCACAATCTCTGAACTGGCCACCAGAATCAAGAACCCTATTAATTATCAACTCGATTTTTACGGTGACAAGGTATATAATTAATGTATTTTTAACCAATTTACAAATATATAATTTTATTTTTAAGCATATAGATTTTTGTAATCAACAAAGCTTGACTTAAAATGTATTGTACAATTTATGTCATTTGGACAGATAATATCATATTTGTTGGCAACTGGTTCGGCGGCTGGATTTGGAGTAAGCAAAGACTTGAAAGATGCACTTCTAGCATTAGTTGCATTAGATTCAACTGATCCTGTGGATAAGTTCTTCAGCAGAGGATACGCATCGGCTAGTATGCTTCTCTTTGCTTTCGTCTGTCTAGCCGTTTTATCCGTCTTTTCATCCTACCCCATTTCCAAAGACTAGTTTAGTTAAGTCTCATCATTGTTGAACTTATACTATTTTCCAATGTGATTTGATCAGATAGCTTTGTCGCAGTGTTATGTGTTGGTGCAATTCTGTAAATTTGAGATTGTATTTGTTATGAAATTCATATCTTAATGTTAGATAGACAGAAAGTATAGATTAGTTTGTTTATACTCAATGAGAGTTTGGATTTGTGGTTATATCTATACGTTCGAGTTCAAGTACGACTGAAGATTTTCGTCTGTAATGTTGCTATTGTATTCATTATGGGAGCTCATGACCCACCTCTTCTTGGCACCATTGACATATTTCAGCAACTTCCTAAACCAGTTAACATAAAACCAACAATATTTGCCTTGATGATTGAGTTTTAGAATCCAAGCGTTTTCTCAAACCAGTCAACACAAAACTAACAATTTCTTCATTGATGAGAGAGTTTAAGAACCCAATCGCACGCTCATCCATATCAAACACCATGTCATCTGCAACTAAGGTATTACATGTAAACATCATAATCATACACAATCTACTCTGAAGGCCAACTCGAAGAAGTTCATTCAAATATGGCATTAAATTAAGATGGGCACAATGAGTAGCTAGAAAGAACCATTTTATGAATTGGCCTAAGAGTGCCGTATTATACATAATACACCTAGTCGCATGTACCCAAAGAAAGAAGGTCAACTGTCCTAAGAGTATCAAATAATCTGGAAATACCATTAGCCAAAGAAACAATATAAGAGAAATTCCAAAAGCCTAAGTTCAGATACCATGATCAATAAATGTCCTTTTTATACCTTTCCAGTAGCTAATCACTCCAGCTTCATCATAAACCTCTTGAATATGTATCACATAAATTGTCTTAATCTTGTCTTGAGAAGTTTATAGACAGAGCCACCAGCCCTTTGGACAAAGCCAAAAGAAGCATGGGAATAATATTTCTTTAGTATAGTGGTATAAGCCTGAGTTATTGCATGTCAATCTGGGTTGGAAACTACAGTAATGCATATTTCATTTTATTTTATTTTAAAACCAGTGGCGATTATTTTGTTTCGCCTCTAGTCTTATAAAATCTAGGACCTGCTCTGTTTATAGAGTTTGAAGTCAGATTCAGTTTCATATTACAATCAGGTGAAACCAACTTCTTCTGTTTGTAAATACGTGAAGCTGCGTCATACCGTATTAAAGGTTCCATGTGGACGCCGCTCAACTGGGACAAGAGTTTCTACATCAGCAAGAGTGACTCCGAGACCGCCTTTTGACCTTTCGGTATATTTCTGCTTTGGTGTAGTTCTCTAATAAAACAATTTAAGACTATACTTGTTAATGAAAGCTCAAGTGTACGTCGCTATCAGAGAAATATAGATTAATTTAGTTTCTTTGAAAAATTCATGATTACAACTAGGAATGTTCGATTCGCATAAACAATATACCAATCTGGAAAACTGATCATGATATGTATAATGTTAATAAACTTTTTCGCTATCTTGTCCCACTATCAGAGAAATATAGATTAATTTAGTTTCTTTGAAAAATACATGATTACAACTAGGAATGTTCGATGCGCTTCTTTAAGAAACTTAGCAAGAGGCCTCTATCTGATACCATGCATCGAAGACTCTCCTACGCTGAGAAAGAAAAGGGTCCAGCTGAACCCTCACCTCCTCCACGATCTGCCAGAGTTAAAGTACCGGCTTTTGATAGCTCTGAACTTATCAGGAAACATTCTCTCACTCTTGTGAGAAGACTGACAAATCTCAAGTACCAAAGGATGTGGTCTCTCATTCCTTTCCTTTCTGATCATTTGCAGTGTGAATCGCGCCCTATAGGTACAGATCTTGGCCAAGGCCGCTTCCAGTTCCAATTCGCATCAGAAAGAGATCTTGTAAAGGTCCTGGAAAACCAACCGTACCACTTTGCGCGCTGGATGATAATGCTGCAAAGATGGGAACCCTCCGTCTCTCCTAGCTTTCCGAACCAGCTCCCTTTCTGGATCCAGGTCTAAGGTTTACCCCTCCACCTCTGGTCTACAGAAATCCTAGACTGTATTGCTTGCGACATTAGAACCCTGGATCACTCTGAGATAAGCAACACAGTCGCAAGAACCAGGGTTTTTATCAACGGCGTTCAACCCCTCATCCGCAAAACCACCTTGGAGTTTGATGATGGTCGTGAACTAGAAGTCGAACTAGTATATGAAAAATTACAGAATCACTGCACTATATGTTCCAGCTTGTGTCATGGCAAAGAAGCATGCCGAGAGAACCAAAAACCTCACCCTGAAGCTCCAGAAAACTATAGGAGGAAACCATCTGGTGAGAGAGTTCACTCCACTCAACGTAACGTGGCCACTGACTCCTTAACCTCTAGGAGAACATACCAACAAAACTCTTACAGATCTCCCCCATATCACCAGAGAGATACTGTTGGAGGAAACTCCACCTATGCACCTGAGAAGCAAATCAGAAGGTTTGAAAGGGCGTCAGAGACCCACAATTATAAAATTCCTCCCTCAACGGAGAGAACCATTACAGCAAGAGAGCCATACCGCGGAGCTATACACCGTGACTCAAGAAGGAGAGATGATAGCTTTAACTCTTACCGTTCTCGAGAGTACAGACGATATGAGCAACATAAAAACAGCGTGAGCCACAGAAACTCTCAACCTTCTAGGTAACTATGGGTCGAAAAGAAGAACCAAAGAGATCGTCAAGCAACTTATCTAGAGAAATCTGAATCCTCACGGCCTACTGTTCAACCTATCCAAAACGTTCAAGCTCCCTTCCCTCCTACTGATATTCCACCAGGGGCAATCAACATAGCTAGGGAGGAAATAAGAGATTACATGCAGCAATATTCCAACTGCCAGGACCCTACTGAGAGTGAAGCACGCAAAGAAAGGCTGAGACATGCAGAAGAGCAGGGAGATATCGAGGAAGCAGCTACCCGTTTGGCTCAAAGCAACCTAGTAACCAATCACCTCGAACCGGAGCAGGTACCTAATGAGGAGACTCCTGAAAGAATTCCTGCATCACACAGATTGGGACCTGTTAACGAAGCACATTCTGCTTTCGATAGACTGGGACCTCTAGTGTCCCCTCTGGAAAGGGTGGAATTACCTCGATCAGTGCAAACCCCACTTAAAAGGAAACCTGGCAGACCTTCTCTAAGACGTGCAACCCCACTATCTCTGGCAATGATAAGTGCATGCATTCGTAAGAGACGTGTTTCGAAAGCAACAAAATCATCTAAGACAATCCCTTGTAATGAGGAGAACACAACAAAAACTATCCCTCGTAGAGAGGAGAACAGCTCCAGAACCATGCCAAAAAAGTCGAGTCTAGGCAAAACAAGTATCTCAAACAGAACCATGCGAGGTGGAACTTCTGCTTCAGGACCTTCTCGCAGAGCTACAGGGTTGGATTTTCAAATCCTCCCTCTCCTCTTCCTTAAAAATTGTGGCATGGAACTGCCAAGGGTTGGGGAACCCTTGGACAGTTCAAAGACTCCGAGAAATCTGCAAGGAGTATGATCCAGATGTGATTTTCCTCTCGGAAACAAAAAAACCCCACCATGTGGTTGAAAAGAAACTAGACACGTTGGGTTTTTCTAACCTGAAAACGATAGCACCACATGGAGTAGTAGGAGGGGGGCTTGCGCTTATATGGAAAGATTGGCTCAGCTTGGAAGTTATCTCCTCTTGTAATAGCTATTTTGATACTCGAGTTACCTACGAAGGGAATGTATCCTATGCTACTTTTGTCTATGCAAATACTGATAAGAGAAAAAGGAAACAAACTTGGGATTACCTTACCTCTCTTGCTCTCATTCGTGACGCACCATGGCTGGTTACAGGTGATTTCAATGATATTACCGGAAACCCATGAGAAGCAAGGAGGACTAGAGAGATCAGAAGCTTCCTTTTCGGATTTCAGAACTATCCTGTTAGAAGGTGACCTCTATGATCTCCAACATTGTGGTGAATGCTTGTCATGGCAAGGAGTTCGAGGGACGTATGACATTAAGTGCAGGTTGGACAGATCTCTTGTGAACAGCTCATGGTCAGAACTCTACCCCTCAGGCAGGTGTGAGTATCTGCGTTTTGACAGCTCTGACCACAGACCCATTATCACCCTCTTTGAGCCCATACGTAAGAAAAAGAAAGGGATCTTCAGATACGATCGCAGGTTAAATAACAATCCGGAAGTTGAAAAACTAGTGGAAGAGACATGGGCAAACAATACTCAGCTAAAGGTCAAGCAAAAGATCGACAATTGTATAACAGCTATTATTTGCTGGTCAAAGATACAAAGGGAAAATAACAGAGCCAACCTTGAGCGCCTACAGAAGTCAATTGAGGAGCAAACTATATCCCTTCACCCTGACGTCGAACTCTTGGGAAAGATGAAGTCTGAATTATTGGAGGCCTACAAAGCCGAGGAGAACTACTGGAAGCAACGCAGTCGCCAGCTTTGGCTACATCTTGGTGATAAGAACACGGGTTTCTTCCATGCCTCTACAAAAAAAAAAAAGCAGTTAACAAATTTGCTGTGATAGAGAATGAAGAGGGTGTTGAGGTCTACAAAGAGGAAGAGATAGCAGAGACTAAAGAAAGATACTTCACCAATCTGTTTACTCCTAATGTATGCAACATTAACTACATGAAGGATATCATTTCAGAAGCTATTGATCCCCGTGTCACTAACGAGCAAAAAGATAAGTTAATATCAGTACATGATCCGGAAGAGATCAAGGAAGCTCTCTTCTCCATTAACTTGGAAAAGGCACCAGGCCCTGACGGGTTCTCTGCGTGCTTCTTCCAATCCAACTGGGGAATTGTGGGAAGAGACATGATAAGGGAGGTGCAAGAGTTCTTCATTTCAGGCTGCATGCCAAGAACCATCAATGAGACGCATGTCAGACCGAAGGGTACGGGAGCAAAAACCACTGCTGACTACATACCTATTGCTCTCTGCAATGTCTATTACAAGACAATATCCAAATTGCTCTCCAGACGTCTCCAACCATTGCTCCAATCCCTCATCTCCGAGACACAATCTGCGTTTGTACCAAAGCGAGCAATCTCAGATAATGTATTAATAACCCATGAGGTTCTACATTATCTAAAAAATTTTAAAGCAGAAAATCGGTTCTCTATGGCTATAAGGACAAACATGAGTAAAGCCTATGACAGGCTAGAGTGGGGTTTTATCAGTATGGTGCTTGGAGAAATGGGTTTTCATCCTACGTTTATAAGGTTGATCATGCAATGTATCACCACAGTAAGCTACACTTTTATCATCAATGGAGCTACAAGAGGATATGTTAAACCAGGTAGAGGAATCAGACATGGTGATCCTCTGTCACCTTACCTGTTCATCCTCTGTTCTGAAGTCTTAACGGGATTATGCTCAAGTGCTCAAGCAAAAGGCTCTATAAAGGGAATATCCATCGCTACCAATTGTCCAAGCCTCAACCACCTCCTTTTCGCCGACGACGCAATGTCCTTCTCCAAAGCAAACAAGAAAATGTTGAGACTTTGGAACTCCTGCTCTCAACGTATGAATCAGTCTCTGGTCAGCTGATTAATAAGCAAAAATCATCAATCTTCTTTTCCAAAAGGACCACACAGGAGGTGAGAACACTAATGAAGTCTACCTTAGGAATAGAGAAGGAAGGTGGAGTTGGTAAATACCTGGGGCTCTCAGAACATTTTGGCAGGAAGAAAAAATATGTTTTTGCCTAAGTAGTAGGTAGGATCCAGCAAAGAGCTTCTAGCTGGTCATCGAAATTCCTCTCCAATGCGGAAAAACTGGTCATGGTGAAAAGCGTCTTGTCTCCTACATCATCTCATACCATGTCATGCTTCAAGCTCCTACAGTCCATCTGCTCGAACATCCAATCATCCCTAACCAGGTTTTGGTGGGACTCAGAACAGGGAAAAAGGAAAGTATCGTCGATATCATGGGACAAAATGGCAAAACCAAATAGGAAAGGGGGACTGGGTTTTGATGTTAGGAGTTTTCAAGGCTCCTAAGACAAATGTTGTAGTATAAATGATTGTCGAACCAGTTCTGAGAGATGTGAAAGCACCGAGAATGCAAGTAATCACTTAATCTAAGTGCAACCAATGGTTTTTAAAAGGGTTTTTAAACTATAACTAACTAAAAGGGATAACTAAATGATACTCTCTTAACTATGGGAAAAGAGAACTCATGGATATAGGGATTAGACATCGGGTGATCAAGTTTCGAACTAAGGATGACAAACGATCAATCAAACTATCAACCTTAAGCTTAGACACAATCCTAAACAAACTCTATGTCTAGATGAATATTCATTTACTAACACAATCCAAGCATCAAATGTCTTTGGTTGAACGATATGAAAGTAATCATAACTAGCAAGTCCAATGGCTATCTTAGCACCTCTAACAACAAATGTCTTTGGCAAAGTATGCTAAAAGCTAGGAAGAGTTGTCTCGGGCATTTCCTCGAACACCTTTCGGGTGAGAAATGCCTAAGAATCAACAACTGAGTGGCCAACTCAGAAGATGCATTAGGTTCACTCTGCTAGCAAGGAAATATGAATGATCTACACTAAAACATCCTAGCTCTAACCTAATCACCCTTAATCTCCCTAACCCATGAATTCAAAGGGGGATTACTCACTAATCTCCATGATTCCTCTTAAACCCATGTTGGATTTCAGATTAATCATGTAGAGAAACACAAAGAAAATAAATATAAGAACACAGAATTTCAATAACAAAACTGATCAATTGATTCAAGAGATGACTTTCCAAGAGTTTTTGGTGGTTTTTCTTAAGAACAAAGATGATCTGCCTCCTGGTGGCTTACAGAGTATTAAAACATAGGTTTAGAAAATAAAAACGTGCATCATGAAATGACCAAAAGGCCCTTGAGAAATCATAAGTTCGAGCAGAAATAAGACGCGGAGCGACCTCCGCTCGTCGCTCCGAGTAGTCGCTCCATACTTCGGGAGCGACCTCGCTGTGTCGCTGCGAGAGGTCGCTCCGGACTCGTTCTCGCGTTCCCGAGTGATGAAAACGCGAGCGACCTCCGCTCGTCGCTCCGAGTAGTCGCTCCATGCTTCGGGAGACCTCGCTGTGTCGCTGCGAGAGGTCGCTCCGGACATGAAAACGCGAGCGACCTCCGCTCGTCGCTCCGAGTAGTCGCTCCATGCTTCGGGAGCGACCTCGCTGTGTCGCTGCGAGAGGTCGCTCCGGACTCGTTCTCGCATCTCCGGGTGACCAAAACGCGAGCGACTCTTCCTTGTCGCTCTGGTAAGGTCGCTCTGATAGGGAGATCAGAGCGACTTGACGGTGTCGCTCCGGACTGGTCGCTCCGGTAAGGTGCTCGCCCAATGATCACTTTAAACACTTCTTTTGGACTCCAATTGCACCCAAATGTCTCCAAGAACTCCATGTGGTACTCCAATACCTGATAAGGACTCATGTATGCAAAATGCAACCTAAACATGGCTAAATCCTAATCTATATGATCAAAATGCACATGGGTGAATGGATAAAACATTAGAAATATGCAAGATATCAACTCCCCCAAACTTGTTCTTTACTTGTCCACAAGTGAACTTTCTAGAACTCATAGGGAGAGAGGTTTGAAGGTGGGAGCTCATAGCCAAAAGAAACACAACTAGCAAACACGATTAGCACACTCTCTTATTACACTCTAGCTTCTCTAGGCCTATCTCAACTCCTTTTGTCCCTACACTCGTCATCAAGCATCCACACATTCAAATCAACCAACTCTCACATTCATTAAGCACAAAACATCTAGTGAATTCTTGCAAATGGTCAGTCGGTCCAAGTCATTTGGGTAAGGGAAGGCTTTTATTCAGGTGAATCAAAAAGGTGAATCAAAAGGTTCGAAACATAAAATCTTTACGGTGGTTTACTCTCGAAACAAGTAGCCTTGACATTGCACATAATATATCTAAGAAAGGGACCAACTCATGCATACAATGCTCAATCTCCATTGTTCTACCCTTTTCCCAAACATACAATTACACAATTTTTCCCAAATGTCAAGCCCAACTCACATCTCTCACCAAAAGATCTCAAGAACACCTTGCACGACAAAACTCTTTTCTTTGAAATCTCATAAGGATTTTTCTCAACTTCAAAACAAAACTTAGCTCTAAACAGTTTTGCTAGCCCCCTTTCTTTTTTTTCTTTTTTTTTCGGGGGCCAAGACTTTTCATAAACTGAGCTAGAAGTTTCTCTACTTATCCCATAAAGACTAGCCAATTAAGCACAAGAGTTCACTCTTTTCCTTCCATTTTCTCAAACTCCCAAATCAAACTTTACAACACTCACCCCCATCTATGGCTAGACAATGATGTGCCTAATCTAGCAAGAATGAAGATCAAGCATTGTCGTTCCCGATACTCTCAACATTATGCACATGTAAGACTTTCCTAAGAAGGCCTCACTCATCAAACAATGAAAGCTTAAAAGGAGGGAAAGGTTTTTGGGAGTGGTCTACCACTAGAGTTTGTCAAAAAAGATTGGCATAAAAGATGTGACAACTCAAGTGTGTATAGCCATGACTCGGTACACAAGGGACCCTAAGCAAGAAGCATTAAGTTCGTTTAGTTCAAATAGGGTTGTAGTTGGCTTCAAAGAGTAGGTTTCAGCAATCAACAAGTTTCAAGAAGAGTTTTCAAGGCACGAAACATACAAGTCTTTTCGAGAGGTGCATAGCTTTTCAGGTGAAACGTAGTGTTCTTTATAAGGCATTTAAAATCATTGCTCCCAGTGCAAGTGAATGCAACCTATATGCCCTAGACTCTCCTAGAAATGCAAAATGATGCAAACTGAATGAATTTGTTTTTTTTTTATGCAAATAGGTATGCAATGCATGACTCATGAAACAACATCAAAGCAAACATGATCAAATGCTTGGTACCTCCCCCAAACTTGAGTTACACAGTCTCTGTGTTGTCAAGTAAAGAGAGAGATACCGAAATGAAAACTAATATGCAAAAAGGGAATGGTATATACAAGGGAGAGAAAGAAGTACCTCCTATGGATAGTAGGTGGGGGCTGATGCCCCAGCATCGTCGTCGTCAGGTGGGAAGGTGGTATAGTAACCACCGGATGCTGAACCGGAGCCTCCATACCATGGTGGCTCTCAACCTCGTCAATCTCGTCCTCACTATCAGAAGAAGCGAGGGATGGGGACTTGTTACCGGAAATGGAAGGTTGAGTGGGTGGGTTCCTCCGCTTACGCTGAAGCTGCGCAGCAGTGAGGGGGAAGCTAAGAGCATCAGGCGGAGGTGGAGGCTGGGGGTTTGAGGTGTTCGCGAAAGCGAAGTCTGCTGAGCTACATCCGGCTATCCCCCCCCTGGTTAAGACATCAGCTACTTTCTTCATGAATTTGGCTGAGGTCTTTGCCTGCTTCTTTACCGTCTTGCTTAGCGCCTTGCACTTATCCTTCAGCTTTTCTATCGTTCTGTCCTGAGCCTTGTTCCACCTCTGAAGGCGACTAATGTGGTCATGAGCATCACGAAGAGCTCCAGGGGGAAGAACTCCGTCATGTGGCTTGAAGTAGTAGCGCGGAGGTCCATAGATATGCTCAGAAGGGTCTGCAACAGGCGAGTCATGTCGCGTAGGAACACTTCTTCTCCTTGATGGAGCAGCATTAACTGGATCGAGAGGCCCGTGTTCTCCAAGAAAGTACTCCTGGGGTATGTTGAAGCTAATAGCTCCAGGTATCTCTAAACTCGTCAGGTTCCGGTTTGGAAGAACCACTTCGACTGGCTTGCCCTGCAAATAGTAGTGGTAGACGTAGTCCTTCCCATACATCCCACTAAAATAGGTAGCAATCCTCAAGTAGGTGCCATCAATGAACTTCGGTCCCACTGCGTCCTTTCCCAAGGGAACATTCAGAAATTGGAGCAGTGGTGTGATCATTCCACCTATCCCCATCTTTGGGCGCGAGTCAGTGGTGGACCACGCCCAGTCTCTGTAGTGCTGGAGACGACCCACAAAGAAACTGACCATCCCGAAGGTAGCATAGATGTCGGTGCTGGGAAGGGGTAAAACTCCAGGTTGGGCGTAGGGACGGATAGCCGGACAGAGCAGTCGCATGTCTTCCTCAGTAACCGTACCAGCTTGCTTCCGTGGGTAGAATGCATGGACTAGCATCCTGTGGAGGTAACGTACGGACGGGTGTCGGATGTGTGAATTCTTGTCAGCCCCGGTAGTGTGTTTGTTTCCAGTGATCAACTTCCAAAGCTCCGTGGGAAGGTTCTCACACTTGGGTAGGGAGTGGTCTTCTAGGTCTTGGAACCCCATGACTCTTCCAATGTCCTTGAAGTTCATGTTGTAGTCTCGTCCATTGACCTTAAAACTGATTTTTCCCCATCCTTGCCTCACATGCGCGGTGTCGTGGTAAGTGACCGCAAGAGAAGATAAGAACTGACAAGTGACATCCTTGTAGAAAGGATATGCCATGGTGAGGAGTTTTGGCATCTTCAAATGTCCTAGCATCTCTTCAATGTCAGAGTCAAGACCCAACTCCTTCAGCAGATCAAGGTCGGCGAACCTGGTTGGAGTCCAAGTGACCTCATTCTTCAAGTGATCATACAGCTCCTCCACAGATGGAGTTTTCGCCCTATCTCGATCAACCGCAACCCCTTTGCCTTTGGACATCTTGGCTTTCTTCGTAGGTGCCTGCTCATCAGCACTCTCAGTTTCACTTTCCTCATGGATGGGAACTGCTACACTTTTCCCTGCCCTCTTCTCCTGTTCTTTCGATTTCCTTGCAGCCAAGGTCTGCTGTCGAACAGTCTTCTGCGTCCCTGAGCCAGTTGGCTCGGAGGGCAAAGCTTTTCCTCTTAGTGCAAACTCTTGTCTTTCAGCTTCTTGCCTCTCAGCTTCCAACTTTCCCTTTGTCTTCTTAACCATTTTCACCTGAAAAATTAAAAACTTGAAAAGGGATAAGTAGATGGAAGTAAAGAAGGGCAAGACTTTGCAAGTGAAAATTTGCAAAAGTGAACTTAACAAATGAATTATCAATTTAAACTCAAGTTCAACACAATGCAATGATTCTCACTCTTGTAACACCTTAACGCATCTAGTTCACTCACAGACACACCCAATTAAGGTGAAATTCGAAAACCCCCAAATCCATGAACCCTAACTTTGCCAAAGTGCAAATTAAACTCAATTTCACCGTTTATTCGACAACCCAACTTGATAGATAAGCTTTCCCTAGTCTATTTCACCACAATCTAGCAAGAAAATGACCAAATTTCGATTTTTAAATCCTAGGGTTCATGGACCTACGAATTTGAATTTTAAAACTCAATACCTTGCTTTGGATGAAAAGAAATGGTGAATGGGTGGTGAGGAATAGGCTACAGGGGCGAAAGCTTGGATTTAGAAACAAGAACTAGTCGATTTGGGTGAGAATTGAGAAAGTTTGGGATTTTTGGTGTGGGTGAGTTTGAGAGAGTTTGAGAGTTTGTGAGAGGAGGGGAGAGTGATAGAGATGGATTCGCGGGGGCTGGGGGTAGGTTTAGGGTCGTCCGGTTCGGTCTAGGGTGGTTAGGGTCGGTTTACTTGAAGTAAACCGGGGTTTAGAGTCAGAAAACTTACCTGGACCGGTTCGGGAGCGACGTGAGGGTGTCGCTGCGAGAGGTCGCTCCCGAGTCCTTCTCTCGCGTCGTGATTCGACGAAAACGCGAGCGACTCTGGAGTGTCGCTCTCGAAACCTCGCTCTGGAGATGGAGCGACTTCGAGGTGTCGCTCTAGGACGTCGCTCCGAGGCAGTTTTTGAGCTCCGTGACGACGAAAACGCGAGCGACTTCGAGGTGTCGCTCCCGTAACGTCGCTCCCAGTTGGAGCGACTTCATGTGCTCGCTCTGAGAGGTCGCTCCGAGAGCGTGTTTGGAGCACAAAACGTCTTTAAGCCGAGCGACCTCGAGGTGTCGCTCCCGTAACGTCGCTCCCAGCTGGAGCGATTTCGAAGTGTCGCTGTGTGAGGTCGCTCCCACGCACGACAATTGCTCGAACCTGCATCGATCAAGCACCTGCACACGACTTCTCTCTCCCTCCCCTTTTTTTTATAAGATGAAAATGAAAATACCAATGCAATATATACAAGGATACGCATGGGACTTCCTCCCAAGTGAGCTTGTTTTAAGTCTCTAGCTTGACTTTGCCTCTTTTTGGATTAGGCCGGGGTAGGGTCAGACAGTGGAGTTGAAACCCCATCTTCCTCTGGTGCAGTAGCCATGTAGAGCTTAACCCTTTGCCCATTGACTGTGAAGTTTCTTCCATCAGTACTCCACAAAACTATTGCTCCATATGGCCTAACCTCTTTGACTTTGAAAGGACCTGACCACCTTGACTTAAGCTTTCCTGGAAATAGCTTCAGCCTAGAGTTGTAGAGAAGAACTTGATCTCCTTCTTTAAACTCTCTCTTCAGGATATTCTTGTCATGGAAAGCTTTAGTCTTCTCCTTGTAGATCCTTGAGTTCTCAAAAGCATCCATTCTTATCTCATCAAGCTCATGTAGCTGAAAAATCCTTTTCTCCTTGGCACTCTTGATGTCAAAGTTCAGCAACTTTATTGCCCATAGTGCCTTGTACTCAAGTTCCACTGGCAGATGGCAAGCTTTCCCATACACTAGGTTGAAAGGTGTGGTGCCCAGTGGTGTCTTGTACGCTGTCCTATAAGCCCAAAGTGCATCATCTAGCTTATTGGACCAATCCTTCCTTGTGATCCCCACAATCTTCTCCAAGATAGACTTGATCTCCCTGTTAGAAATCTCAACTTGGCCACTTGTTTGGGGGTGATAAGGGGTTGCCACCTTGTGCTTCACACCATTCTTCTTGAGAAGTCCCTCAAGCAGTTTGTTAATGAAGTGGGAACCTCCGTCACTGATCACAACTCTTGGGACTCCAAACCTTGGAAAAATGTTGCTCTTGAACATCTTGGTTACAACTCTAGCATCATTGGTGGGGCTTGCAATAGCTTCCACCCATTTGGAGACATAATCGACAGCCACAAGGATGTATTTGTTTCCAAAAGATGATGGAAACGGTCCCATGAAGTCAATACCCCACACATCAAACACTTCAACTTCAAGGATTGGATTCTGAGGCATCTCATTCCTCTTTGTGATGTTTCCTCTTCTTTGGCAAGAATCACACTTTGAGACAAAGTCTTGTGTATCCTTGAACATATGTGGCCACCAGAATCCAGCTTGTAGTACTTTCGCAACTGTCTTGAAGGTGGCAAAGTGGCCTCCATAAGATGATCCATGACACTGTGTAAGGATCCCATCAATCTCCTCATTTGCAACCACTCTTCTATAAAGCTGATCCTTGCAGAGAATGTAGAGATAGGGTTCATCCCAGTAGTATCTCTTCACATCCTTGTAGAACTTCTTCTTGGCATAGCCCACAAGATTCAAAGGTTCTCTTCCTGTGGCTAGGTAGTTCACCAAATCAGCATACCAAGGTTCCTTCTCTTCTGTTGCTTTGACTTCTTCCAGCTTCCTACCAGTCTCACAAACTGCTATCACTGCTTCAATAGCCATGATCTGCTCCTCAGGAAGTCCTTCGTCAATAGGAATACCAGACTCTACCCTCAACCTGGACAAATGATCAGCTACACCATTCTCAACTCCGGGCTTGTCTTTAATCTCCATATCAAACTCTTGAAGCAAAAGGATCCACCTCAAAAGCCTGGGTTTTGCATCCTTCTTGGCCAAAAGGTGTCTCAAAGCAGCATGATCTGTGTAGACAATGACTTTAGACCCAACCAAGTAGCTCCTGAATTTCTCAAAGGCAAAAACAATTGCCAGCATCTCCTTCTCTGTTGTGGCATACCGTATCTGAGCATCATTGAGGGTTTGGCTGGCATAGTAGATCACATGGGTTTTGCCATCTTTCTTCTGCCCCAAAACAGCTCCCACAGCATAGTCACTAGCGTCACACATGATCTCAAAAGGGAGATCCCAATCAGGTGGCTGGACAATTGGAGCACTAATGAGTTCACCTTTCAGCTTCTTGAAAGCTTGTAGACATTCCACATCAAAACTGAAAGTGGCTTCCTTGCACAGCAGCCTGGTCAAAGGTCTAGTGATCATGGAGAAGTCCTTGATGAACCTCCTGTAGAACCCAGCATGACCAAGAAAACTCCGGATGTCTTTCACTGTCTTTGGTGGGGGCAAACCAACCATAACATCGATCTTGGCTTTATCCACTTCAATCCCCTTCTCTGAAATCTTGTGTCCCAGCACAATCCCTTCTTTGACCATGAAGTGACACTTCTCCCAATTCAGCACAAGGTTGGTGTCTTCACATCTCTGTAGGACCCTGCACAAGTTTGACAAACAAGCAGAAAACGAAGATCCGTAGACAGAGAAATCATCCATAAATACCTCCACAACATCCTCAATCAGATCAGAGAAAATTGACATCATACACCTTTGAAAGGTGGCTGGAGCATTACATAGACCAAATGGCATCCTTCGATATGCAAAGGTACCATAGGGACATGTGAATGTCGTTTTCTCTTGATCATTGGGGTGTATGGGGATTTGGAAAAATCCTGAGTACCCATCAAGAAAGCAGTAGAATGGGTGATTTGCAAGTCTCTCAAGCATCTGATCAATAAATGGTAATGGGAAATGATCTTTTCTAGATGCGGAGTTTAGTTTTCGGTAATCAATGCACATTCTATGACCTGTGATGGTTCTTGTTGGTATCAATTCATCCTTGTCATTTTTAATCACAGTGATACCACCTTTCTTTGGTACAACATGCACAGGTGATACCCATTTAGAATCTGAGATAGGGTAAATAACACCAGCATCTAAGAGTTTAAGAATCTCTTTCTTTACAACATCCTTCAGGTTAGGGTTTAACCTTCTTTGATGCTCGATAGAAGTCATTGATTCATCCTCAAGATGTATCCTATGCATGCACAAAGAGGGTGATATTCCCTTGATGTCATCCAGTGAGTAACCTATTGCCTTTCTAAATCTTTTAAGCGTTTTCAAAAGTTCAGATAGCTCAGTTTCAGTAAGTTCACTACTCACAATGACAGGATAAGTTTCATTAGGACCAAGGAATGCATACCTTACACCATGGGGTAGAGGTTTAAGCTCCACTTTAGGTGCCTTAAGCTCACTCCAGTCATTCTGCTGGGTGTCATCTTGCTGAGTGGCTGAGACTTCTTGGTGAACCATCTGTGGAAACTCCTCGTACTGATCCTTACTGACAAACCCCTGGTGTGAATCCAGCATCATCCCGTAGGCAGTACTCTCCAGGTTCTCAATCACCACAGCCTCTCTCTCTACAGTCAAAGCATGCTGTAGAGGGTCCTCTAGTGACAACTCTTCAAGGAGTTCATCAGCAAGGGCGTCCATCTCTTCAATGTAGAACACTTGCCCTTGAACTGTTGGCCTCCTCATTACCTCTTTGATGTCAAAATGGAGAATGTGCCCTTTACCCAGATGGAGATCAATCTTGCCTTCTTTCACATTAACAATAGCTCCTGCTGTTGCTAAGAAAGGCCTTCCAAGGATTAAAGGGTCTTGAGCTTCTTCACCCATTTCAAGCACCACAAAGTCTGTAGGGATCTCATAATTTCCAACCATCACTGGGAGGTCCTCTAAGATACCCACAGGGTACTTCACTGAACGATCAGCCAATACCAGAGAAAGTCTACACTTCTTGTACTGAGTGAAGCCGAGCTTCTTAGCAACAGATAGAGGCATCAAGCTGACACTAGCTCCCAAATCGCAGAGACATCTATCAAATACCATAGGTCCAAGAGCACAAGGTAATGTGAAGCATCCTGGATCTTCTAGCTTCTTTGGAATGACAAGCCTCTGAATGATAGCACTGCACTCATGAGTGAGAATCACCATGCCCTCCATCTCTTTCTTCTTTGCAGCTACAGCATCTTTCAGGAACTTGCTGTATTGAGGAATCAGCATGAAAGCATCAATAATGGGCATTGTGATCTGGACTTCACTCATTTGCTTTTCAAATAGAGCTTGGTACTTCTCTAGCAGCTGCCTCTTGAATCGACCTGGGAATGGGAGCTTGGGCTCATAGGCAGGAGGAACAAAAGAACTTTCACTGGCAGGAGTGACAACTTCACCATCCTTAACTGTTTTCTTCTCTTCTCCAACCTTTCCTTTTCCTTTGGCTTCCACTATCTTCTCTAAGATCTCGTCATTGATCTTCTCATCAACAATCACCACTTCATCATCTATGTTGATGGCAACCCCCTCACTTTGTTTCTCAGCATCCTTGGTGAGAGTTCTCTGAGGTAACTCCTTACCACTCCTGAGAGTGATAGATTTCATGGTTTCCTTTGGGTTTTGCTCAGATTTTCCAGGTAGAGAACCTTGTTGGCGATTTTGTTGAGTGTTCATGGCAGCAAACTGGTTCTCCAAAGCTCTGAACTTGTTGTTGAGCTCATTGTAGCTCCCATCAATCTTTGAGTGAAGGTTCTTCAACTCATAGCCAACATGCTTCTCACTTCTTGTTTGAGACTCCAGGATTTGTTTCAGTAGAGCTTCAGTGGTGTTGACCTGAGGAGTTGAGGTAGAGGGATTAGATTGCTGTTGGGAAGAATGGTTGCCCTTGTTGTTGAAACCAGGAGGAGGGTTTTGCTGAGGTTGATAGCTGCCTTGCTGATTATTCCGAGGCTGATAACCACTCTGTTGGTTGTTGGAATAGGATTTCTGTTGGTAGTTGTTGTACTGAAAGTTGGGCTCTTTCTTGTACCAGCTACCATTGTTGTTGATGAAACACAGCTCTTCCTGACCTTCCAAACCCTCAACTTCATGGACAACAACTGGTGTCTCTTGGCTTGGGTTGCCAACAAAGTGCAGCTGCTCTTGGGTAGCTTTGTCAGCAATGAGGATGTCTATCTTATCTTGTAGAGCCTTCAACTCCTTCCTCGTCTGCTTATCATCTGTTCTACTACCTCTGTCGTGGTCTCCACTGTAGACTGCATCACTTTTAACCATGTTGTCAACCAGCTCCTCTGCATCCTCCTCAGTTCTCCCCAAGAAGAACCCATTGCTAGCTGTATCCAGTCTGGCTCTGTACTTAGGAAGAGCACCACGGTAGAATGTGCTCAGCAAACTCTCCTTAGAGAAACCATGGTGTGGGCATTGAGCTTGGTAGCCCTTGAATCTCTCCCAGGCTTCACTGAATCCTTCCAAGCCCTTCTGTTGAAAGCTGGAAATCTCATTTCTCAGCTTAGCAGTTCTTGAAGTAGAGAAGAACTTCTCCAAGAATGCTCTCTTGCAATCATCCCAAGTGGTGATAGAGTCGCTGGGTAGAGACTTCTCCCACTGACGTGCCTTATCCCCCAAAGAGAAAGGGAATAGCTTGAGCTTTAAGGCGTCTTCGGACACACCATTGGTTTTTGACAACCCACAGTAGCTGTCGAACCTGTCCAAGTGATCAAATGGATCCTCTAGAGCCAAGCCATGATACTTGTTGTTCTCGATCACGTTGAGGAGTCCTGATTTGATCTCAAAGTTGTTGGCTGCCACAGCGGGTGCTCGGATTCCCAATCTATGACCATGAATGTTGGGGCGATCGTAAGTGCCAATGGGGCGAGCTGCTCGCTGTTGGTTAGCTGGAGCATTGTTATTAGCGCCATTGACGCCTGCATCATGCTGATGAACGTCTCCCATATCAGTGTTCAGTCTTTGCAGTTGAGCCTGTTGCTCTTCTTCTCTTTTCTTTCTAGCACACTCTCTCTCTAAAGCTCTGATGTCTGCAGCTCGTGGAACTAGGTTTGATGGACCGTTGCTCCGCAAGTTCATACACCTGTAGAATAAGAGGAGGTGAAAAAGAGTCAGTAACAAAAGAAAATAAAAATGACTTAGTCTCAAGCAATTGACTAAATCTCAATGTTTAAATCTACTCAGAATTTGGCAACGGCGCCAATTTGATGTTAGGAGTTTTCAAGGCTCCTAAGACAAATGTTGTAGTATAAATGATTGTCGAACCAGTTCTGAGAGATGTGAAAGCACCGAGAATGCAAGTAATCACTTAATCTAAGTGCAACCAATGGTTTTTAAAAGGGTTTTTAAACTATAACTAACTAAAAGGATAACTAAATGATACTTTCTTAACTATGGGAAAAGAGAACTCATGGATATAGGGATTAGACATCGGGTGATCAAGTTTCGAACTAAGGATGGCAAACGATCAATCAAACTATCAACCTTAAGCTTAGACACAATCCTAAACAAACTCTATGTCTAGATGAATGTTCATTTACTAACACAATCCAAGCATCAAATGTCTTTGGTTGAACGATATGAAAGTAATCATAACTAGCAAGTCCAATGGCTATCTTAGCACCTCTAACAACAAATGTTTTTGGCAAAGTATGCTAAAAGCTAGGAAGAGTTATCTCGGGGATTTCCTCGAACACCTTTCGGGTGAGAAATGCCTAAGAATCAACAACTGAGTGGTCAACTCAGAAGATGCATTAGGTTCACTCTGCTAGCAAGGAAATATGAATGATCTACACTAAAACATCCTAGCTCTAACCTAATCACCCTTAATCTCCCTAACCCATGAATTCAAAGGGAGATTACTCACTAATCTCCATGATTCCTCTTAAACCCATGCTGGATTTCAGATTAATCATGTAGAGAAACACAAAGAAAATAAATATAAGAACACAGAATTTCAATAACAAAACTGATCAATTGATTCAAGAGATGACTTTCCAAGAGTTTTTGGTGGTTTTTCTTAAGAACAAAGATCCCCTGCCTCCTGGTGGCTTACAGAGTATTAAAACATAGGTTTAGAAAATAAAAACGTGCATCATGAAATGACCAAAAGGCCCTTGAGAAATCATAAGTTCGAGCAGAAATAAGACGCGGAGCGACCTCCGCTCGTCGCTCTGAGTAGTCGCTCCATACTTCGGGAGCGACCTTTGCTGTGTCGCTGCGAGAGGTCGCTCCGGACTCGTTCTCGCGTTCCCGAGTGATGAAAACGCGAGCGATCTCCGCTCGTCGCTCCGAGTAGTCGCTCCATGCTTCGGGAGCGACCTCGCTGTGTCGCTGCGAGAGGTCGCTCCGGACTCGTTCTCACATCTCTGGGTGACCAAAACGCGAGCGACTCTTCCTTGTCGCTCTGGTAAGGTCGCTCTGATAGGGAGATCAGAGCGACTTGACGGTGTCGCTCCGGACTGGTCGCTCCGGTAAGGTGCTCGCCCAATGATCACTTTAAACACTTCTTTTGGACTCCAATTGCACCCAAATGTCTCCAAGAACTCCATGTGGTACTCCAATACCTGATAAGGACTCATGTATGCAAAATGCAACCTAAACATGGCTAAATCCTAATCTATATGATCAAAATGCACATGGGTGAATGGATAAAACATTAGAAATATGCAAGATATCAGGTTTCAAAGATATTACCTCTTTCAATGATGCTATGTTAGCAAAGATTGGCTGGCGCTTGTTACAGAACCCTGCATGTCTCCTTGCTCGATGTCTACTTGGAAAGTACTGTCATAGTGATTCCTTCCTAGGATGTAAGGTAGCGCCCTCATCTTCTCACGGGTGGAGAAATGTCCTAGTAGGAAGGGACCTTCTCTCGAAGCAACTAGGCTGGATGGTGGGGACAGGTGAGTCCACCAATGCGTGGAATGACCCGTGGCTTTCACATTGTGAACAATTGAGACCGTATGGCCCATCACCAAAGAGTCTCCAAAGCCTCAAAGTCTTGGACCTCATCCAAACAGGTACCTATGAATGGGAAATGGAAAAAAATAGAGCTTATTTTGCATTTCCATAAAGAGCAGATACTGAAAATAAAGCCTAGTGTGCTAAGAGTTAAAGACCAGTTGGTGTGGCTAAAAAACTCCTCAGGAGAATATTCTACTCGATCGGGTTACCTTACAATAGCAGAAGAAAAGACTGAGCTCAACCCACCTAACCAACCTGCTGCTCCTGAATGGCTCCCTAATGTCTGGAACATTAAAACATCAGAGAAAATTAAAGTATTCATATGGAAATCCCTACAAAATGCACTACCAGTAGGAGAACAGTTCGCAATTCGCAATATACCTGTCACAACCCTTTGCGCCAGATGCAATGAGATCAAATCGGTGAATCAGCTCTTGTTCATGTGTCCCTACGCCTCAAAGGTATGGAGCTTAGCCCCCCTTGCAACAAATGTTAACACCATCAACTTCTTGAGCTTCCAAGAAGGTTGGGAAGAGGTCCGGAAACTGCCTTCCCTTCCACCAGTGGGCGCTGAAGCAGGAACTCTCGCAGCCTCCATCATTTTGTTCTCTCTGGCGATCGAGAAACAGTCTCATCTTTGAAAACAGAAGCTTCTCCCCCGAAGAAACATTACAGAAGGCGATCTCAGATGCTAGAGAATGGAGAATGGCTCAACCCCTTTCAACCCCAAAACAATCGATACCTTTAATCAGACTCGAACCAAACCCTAGAATCCCCGGCCTTTGCTCGATCTTCACCGACGCGGCTTGGAACTCCTCTACGGGTACAACAGGGCTTGGTTGGATCATTGATGATCTGGTCTCTTCAACTCAACACTCAGCGACTGTGACTTCAGTCTCATCGTCTCTAATGACAGAAACTTTGGCAGTTAGATCAGCCATGACCTTTGCCCTCTCTATCAGGCTCGATTCCATCGCTCTCTTCTCTGATTCACAGACGCTCATCAACGTCATCAAAAAGAAAAGTATGAATCTCGAGATCTTTGGAGTCATAAATGATATCTACCTTCTAGCCTCTTCATTTACTTCAATCGTTTTCAATTTCATTTTACGATCAGCAAATGTTAAAGCAGATCTAGTAGCTAAACATGTCATTTGGGCCTCAAACCCAGTTTAAGTTTTTGATAGAAGTTTATGTTTGAAAAAAAAAAAAACTTTTTCACTATCCGAAAATCTATTCTGAATATGAACGAAACCAAAAAAAGAAGGAAAAAGTAAAAAACTAACTGAAATTGTTTCTTTTTTTTTTTTAAGATATTGGTTAAAACAAAAATCCAAACTTAGTAGTACCATACGTATATACTATATCGATTTAAGGTTTTCAGTGACCACTTCTAGAGGTATTTATTTGTATGTAGCTAATTAAACATATCTAAATTTGTGAATATCCAAAAATTCAAGATATTGGACAATAATCAAATCGAACAGAACATTGCAAAAAAAAAAAAAATAGGCATATCATATCACATGTAAGTGGAGCAAAGAATAGTATATTAATGGTAACAAAACCTACCCCAATGAGCACACCAACACAGCACATACATCTGGGAGATGTCGTGGCACTATCTTATCAACCCTTTCCGTTTTATATTATATATAAACTCTGGCTGCTTAATCTTTTCTTAGACAATGTAAGCCAAGAAAATATTCTAGACGATACTTTTATGATTAATTCTAAAAATTGAAATCAAAATTAATATTTTCTTGCACTACTGGTGGCAGTGAATAAATTTCAGCCCGCACTCCACCACTGGTTTTGGCGGATATGCTTATATTTGAAGATCAGTATTCTTTACACATTTTTTAACTTTCCTTTTTTCTTTCTCTTTTGATCGCAATTCGTGATGTCTTCGAGTTACAAAATTTTAACTAAAAATACAAACAAAAACTAAAATCTATTCTTCTAGTTTTTGACGTGAGTCTAAACATATATACTTACATTGTTGTTGGATAAATCATACTCTACCGGTTGAGTAGTGGACTTTATTTTATTTTTTTAAAATCGAGTCAGAGAAGGCTTTCACGCATGGTTTTATGCAGCTGGATGTTACTAGGAATACCACTCGTTGAAAAGCGTTTCCGTGTTACAGAGAAAAGAATATATGAATCATCGGTTTTTGATAAATAATACAAGTTTTGTTTTCTTATCATTTTGCTTTCTCTTTTATTCGATTATGTCTTAGGTTATGACTCTTAATTTATAGTCTTTTTTTCTTTCTGATAGCTGGAGAATTTCGAATTGACACAAACTATAAATAAAAAAAAAAAAAAAATAATACAATGGAAAGACTCAAACCTTAATCTCTCAAATATCAAATGAAAATGGTCTTTCAACCAGTAGACTATCATAAACTGGTTATTTATGTTTAGATATTCAACAGATCTTTGTCGAATAAAATTTCGTATAAATACAAAAGATAAAATATGGTGATGTTTTCTTATAAATAGTTATGACAAATTAGGTTTCAAGATTCTTGTCTTATTCCACCGGCTCACGCCAGTATATATATCGTACAATGTTATCAACAAAAGGAAACAATATACACAAGAAGATATATGGAAAGATATGGAAAATATACATAGTATATCTCAATACCTCCGCTCAAGTTGGAGCATAGAGATTATGAATGCCCAACTTGATAAGAAAATCATCAAATTCCTTCTTTCCTAACGCCTTTGTAAGTATATCAGCCAACTGGTTCTCGGTCGAAACATGAAATGGCTTGACGATTCCTCGAACAATAGCATCACGAACAAAATGACAATCTAATTCCACATGCTTAGTTCTCTCATAAAAAACTGGATTGTTACTAATGTAGATAACTGGTTTACTATCACACATTATCGACATTGGTTCATCATGACCAATTCCAAACTCAAACAACAGACTCTTCAGTCCTCGAAGCTCTGCTGTTATCTCTGTCATTGCTCTGTATTCCGCCTCTGCGGAAGACCGAGAAACTGTATCTTGTTTCTGTGTTTTCCATGATATCGGCGAGTCACCAAACTGCACAATCCATCCCGTTAGTGATCTTCGAGTCAATGGGCATGCCCCCCAATCTGAATCACACCATCCCTTCAAATGCTTTGGTGAATCAGCACGCAACAAAATTTCTTGCCCTAACGTTCCCTTTAGATATCGAACTACCTTGAGTGCAGCCAACCAATGTTCCTCACGTGGTTGATTCATAAACTGTGAAAGAACATGAATCGAGTATGTAAGATCTGGTCTAGTAGCTGCCAAGTAAATGAGACGTCCCACCAAACGCCTATATGTTTGCGGATCAGCCAGATACGCACCATCAGCAAGACTCAATTTATGATTCTGATCAATTGGAGAGCCAGCAGGACGACACCCAAGCAAACCAACTTCTGAGACAATATCAGACGCATACTTGCGCTGACAAAGATAGAAACCCGCAGGGCTGCGAGCCACCTCCAAACCCAAAAAATACTTGACAGCTCCAAGATCTTTCATTTTAAAACAAGTAGCCAAATAACTCTTGAATGTTTTAATCTCTTCAGGAGACGAGCCAGAAATTATTAGATCGTCAACATATACCAGAATACGAAGCCGTACTCCTCGATTGTAATAGATAAACAGCGAGTAATCAGACCTTGTCTGTTTGAAACCATACGCCTTGAGAGATGCAGCAAGCTTCGCAAACCAGCACTGTGGAGCCTGCTTTAATCCATAGAGAGATTTTTGTAAGCGACACACCCGCGTATCACCATCTTTCTTAAGACCTGGTGGCAATCTCATATATACTTCTTCATGTAAATCACAATGGAGAAAGGCATTTTGGACATCCATTTGATGAACTTCATGCTTCTCCTTTGCTACAATATCGAGAAAGAGTTGTACCGTTGTCCTTCGAGCAACCGGTGCAAAGGTCTCCGTGTAATCGATTCCTTCTTCCTGATGATTCCCACACACCACCAGACGAGCTTTAAAACGCTCTATCGTTCCATCTGATCGATACTTTATTGTAAAGATCCATTTGCAAGCAAGCGCCTTCTTACCAGGAGGTAAATGTTCAAGCCTCCATGTATCAGCCTCCTCCAAAGATGTAAGCACACATTCAACTGCTTTTCCCCATCTTTCATCCTTCATTGCTTCCGCAAATGACCTCGGTTCCATGGTAGCCGGCAATGCCACCAGAAAATCTAAATGTTTCTGGGAAAATCGATCACAAGAAACAAAGTTACAAAGAGGATATGCAGTACCTGAGGAAGGCTGAGGAACGAGTATTGAAGAAGAGAGAGAGGAGGGCTGTGAAGAAGTAATAGTGTCAACAACGTAATCCTTAAGTCGGGTGGAAGGAATCTTATGTCTTCGTCCTCTGCCTAATATCTCATTTGAATTCTGTTCGGTAGACGTCGCAGGCGCATCATGTGATGAGGAATTATCACCAAGAGAAATTTCATGGGACACCCCTAGTTCAACTGTATTCTGATCAGCCTCTTCTTCACTATCAGATTCTGATACAGGCTGCGTTGATGAAGATAGATCAAGTTCCTGCGAGCCATGACCAGACTCAATCGTAGCAAAAGGAAATTCACTCTCGTGAAACAATACATCCCTAGAGACAAACACAGTCTTGCGTTCCAAGTCATAGAGTTTCCATCCTTTCTTCCCATACGGATAACCCAAAAACACACACCTTCTACTCCGAGAAGCAAATTTATCACCTTTGTGATCTTTGTTGTGAGCGTAAGCTAAACATCCCACCACTCGCAAATGTTTATAGCCAGGAGCATGTCCAAATAGTATCTCAAATAGAGTTCTATTCTTCAGCAAAACTGACGGAGTACGATTAATCAAATATCCAGCCGCCAACACACACTCACCCCAGTACTTTATAGGCAAGTGCGCCTGAAACCGAAGAGCCCTTGCGATATTCAGTATGTGTCTATGCTTGCGTTCGACCCGTCCATTCTGTTGTGGTGTATGAACACAAGATGTCTCATGGATAATTCCTTGCTCCTGAATGTAACGAGCAAGGCATACAAATTCTGATCCATTATCACTTCTTATCCTTTTCACCTTTTTAGAAAACTGTCGCTCGATCATTGCGACAAAATTTCGAATTTGCAGTGGCGCCATCGTCTTATCTGAAAGTAGATACAACCAAACCGCTCTAGAATGGTCATCTACAATCGTCAAAAAATAAGGAGACCCACAGAACGCTGTAGTGCGGTATGGTCCCCATAAATCACAATGAATCAAATCAAAAACTTCTTTTACATTATTTGAACTATCAGGAAAACACATACGAGTTTGTTTTGCTCGAATACATACATCACAACTCGTAATAGAAAGCGCATTACTACTATTATTTGAAACACCACGAACACCAGAAATAGGCTCTGTCACTTGAAGAGACGGATGACCCATTCGATGATGCCACAAAACCAAATCATTACGAATTCCAGTCTGCAGGGAAGTCACACTCTCGATTCCACGAAACCTGTACAACCCCTCTCCCTCTCTTTCACCCGCTCCAATCAGCATCCTCGTAGTACGGTCCTGCAAAATCACAACCTTATCAGTAACCTGTGCCACCAAATAATCATCTGTTACCAGCTGACCAAACGATATAAGACTCGTATGAAAGCCATCAACAAAATAGACATTTTTCAACGATATGTTAGCAGTAAGTCGGACTGTCCCCTGTTTTACAGTCAGAACATCAGCTCCAGCAGGCAACATAACCGGCACAGGAGGAATATCATGAATGTCCTCAAGCAAATCAATACGTCTGGTCATGTGGTGTGTCGCGCCTGTAACACCCCCGAACCGTCCTAGGCATAGGTCAACCCACCAGCCAACAATCAAACAAGAACATGACCGACGGACGACCCACACCAAGGATTGGAGATGAAAGGCCAACCGACCAGCCAACAATCAAATAAGAACATGACTGACCGTCCAACCCAACACCATGGTCCGGAAGCGCTACGTGACGGGTTAGGGACGATCCGGCCAGAGTCACAAAATTTACTCCACGACCTCGACCAGTTCGTCTACTAACACGTCCCGCTGCGTCAAGGCACAAGGCTTTGCAACCTGTAACTAGAGTTAGCGTTTTCCGTTAGATCGAGGCCTAAAGCTTTTCAACCCGTACCACGACCTAACGTTGTGTTAGACCGGACTAGTCAAATATCAGAGTACTCATGAAGCGAATATAAAATAATTACTTTTATTGATTTAAGAAATATTCATACATTGAATAATTCAAGATTGGGCCCGGCCTAATGCCAAATCGAGTCAACATAACACAATTCACAATACCGTTTACAAAAGGCATGAAAATCTACACCGGCGGTCCTAACGTCCAACACCATGCTATCCAATCATCCTTACCTAAAGCGACCTGCAAAAAGGACAACGGAGTTGGATGAGTAATCTAGTATTACTCAGTGAGCTGGCGGCCTCTACCCGCAACCTAGACTCTAACCCAGACAACCCAAAATAACAATCAATCTAGCCCTAGCATGCAATATAAGCTAAGACTAAGCAAACCGTTACTAAGTTAGACTTGGCCTCCTGCCATAATCCAACTTCCAAGTAACGGGAACCTGCATTAAAACAAGTCAACAACCAATCCCTAGTTAACCATATATACGCATGAGTTCAGTACTCATGTAGTGTTAGACACTTAGACTATACAAGTATCATGAGCCGGTCGACCAACAATCAAACAAGAACATGATCGGCCAACCAATGATACCGCATAGCTTTAATATCCACCACCCTTCACAAGCCATCCCTCAAACACATACAGGCCAACGTCAGGCCGACACTAACAAAATACACACCAAGCCTAATCTGGTACTTAAACCAGACTTAGGACTTAATGTCAGAACCTGCAAACAAAGCAATCAACAACCATAACCACAACAATAATAAGATAGTAACTACCAATGACTCGATCTTACTCGTAACACCGTATATCGGTGCTACATTAACTCGAGGGTTCCATAACCCTCTACGACACACTAACACAACACTCTAACCTGGGCCCTGGTGACTTCGTGTTCCTACTCTCTATCGGCAATATCCTATCTCCCTACCACAAAGGCCAGAAGAAGGAACTTTCAACCGACCACGGCCCACAGTCCTTCGGGTCACCGCGTGACAGCCCACAGTCCTTCGGGTCACTGCCACATTACACCGTCGTGTAATCACTCAGCCATAGGCCATCACCCCGTCTATCTGAGTCTTCCCGATCCAGCGAATAAGGGGTTTCCTTGAACCCGCCGGGTACGAGGTCTAAAGGAACACTAACTCACCCCAATATGCCTAGCATTGTGGGTTACACAAATGCTGTCGGCCAATATACGATTAATACTAAACCCGGTAAAAATAACACAAGGTTTCAAGTAATAATCACAACACAATCAACCACGTTCTAGAATCTAGCATAAAGACTAATTCCAGAATACCTAACTATCCACAACTTAGCGATATCATCTAAGCATTCTGCATTCGCTAACTAACCAATCAACCTAACCATTAGCATGCTACTACGGTTCTCAAACAATAACAAGCATGACATCAACTCAATCAACATAACCTCAATTATTCAAACCGTTACTCAGTTAGACCCGGCCTCCTGCCATGATCCAACTTCCAAGTAACGGGACCCCTGCATGAAAACAACTCAGCAATCAATCGATTATAACTCACGATCCATTCTTCGACCTTCTCGTACTTCAAATTTCCCGATCGATCTGTATTGCCCGCGACTCAACCACAAAGTTGATGCTCGACCAATCTTCTATTTTCTTTGATCCATGTTAAGTCTTAAGTGATCAAAACTTAACATTCCTTCAATTGCTTTGATTCCCAAAAGCTTGGCTCTGGATTCTGACTCTTGCTCTCTCGACCATTTTATCCCAAAGGGCGGGTTATCACATTCTCCCCCCCCCCTTAATAGAATTCGTCCTCGAATTCTTAGTTGCGTAATTGCTTAGCTTCATGAAATGTTCCTCCTTGATGTGTAGTGATGATGTTCAGCTTTTGAATAACTTCGTCTTGCGGTCTTGGTCATAAGATATGGTTCTTTTCTGGCTCGCCTTCCTTTTGGTTTCTTTGGGTCTCCACAAACACTTTGGATTTTGAACTTGCTCCACCTTGATAACAACTCCTCCATAACTCCTCATTACATAACTTTGTCTTGATCACTAGATGTGCTTCTTTATCGGTTGGCCTTAGATATCTCCCCTTGATTTCTTCAGTCTTCTTCTAGATTTTCTGATTCTGAACTCGCTCCATCTTAATACATCTCCATGCATTTCCTCGGTCTTGAATCCTTTCATTTCTTCACTTCTTGATTTCTCATGCTTCACTTAATCTCAACTCGTCTTCATAACTCTTTACTTTGCTTGCCCATGTCTCTTTGTGTATACAGTCTAAAGTCGCCATAATCGTCTTCATATCTCTTCACTCTGCCTTTCACTGTCCCTTGAGTGTCCTTCCCAATGTCACCACAATCATCTTCATAAATCTTCACTTGAATGATCACTGCGTCTTCTTCTTAGTTTTTACTTTGCTGCCCAACTAATTTCCCATGATACGATCTTGCCAATCTGCGCCTCTGATTACTCCAACCATTTCCTCGATCTCTTATTTCCCAGATACTGATGAAGTCCTTTCCCAATGAAGTCTTGTTTCTTTCCATCTGTCCAGTCCATACCACAGCCCAGTTCTCTGAATCTGTCTCTCCTCTTTCGCTTCGGGTTTGGGTTTGGCCTCGAACTCTCTCCACTT
Organism: Brassica napus; assembly: GCF_020379485.1. Taxonomy (NCBI): domain Eukaryota; kingdom Viridiplantae; phylum Streptophyta; class Magnoliopsida; order Brassicales; family Brassicaceae; genus Brassica; species Brassica napus. The sequence continues at coordinate 6,069,247 of NC_063447.1, forward strand.
TAAGGTTTTCATCCCTTAAAGTTCCGATCAACGAACACACTTACTCGCTGCAATTCAAAAGAACACTTCACACACAAGTTAGTAGACAACTAATCCCAACAGTCTACTAACAACAACCTAGCAATGCTAATCAAACAACCTAGCAATGCTAACCAGCAACCTAACAGTGCTAACCAGCAACCTAGCAATTCTAGATTCCACTATCTCAATCATAATTCCTTAAACAATAAATCTTATTGTTGGACGTGGCCGGTTTCCCTAATGCCTTTTGTGACTCATTTTGACTCGATAAATAATTAAAACCGATTAAATCATGAGTTCCGGAAGCATGAACGAAACCATGCTCTGATACCACCTCTGTAACACCCCCGAACCGTCCTAGGCATAGGTCAACCCACCGGCCAACAATCAAACAAGAACATGACCGACGGACGACCCACACCAAGGGTTGGAGATGAAAGGCCAACCGGCCAGCCAACAATCAAACAAGAACATGACTGACCGTCCAACCCAACACCATGGTCCAGAAGCGCTACGTGACGGGTTAGGGACGATCCGGCCAGAGTCACAAAATTTACTCCACGACCTCGACCAGTTCGTCTACTAACACGTCCCGCTGCGTCAAGGCACAAGGCTTTGCAACCTGTACCTAGAGTTAGCGTTTTCCGTTAGATCGAAGCCTAAAGCTTTTCAACCCGTACCACGACCTAACGTTGTGTTAGACCGGACTAGTCAAATATCAGAGTACTCATGAAGCGCATATAAAATAATTATTTTTATTGATTTAAAAAATATTCATACATTGAATAATTCAAGACTGGGCCCGGCCTAATGCCAAATCGAGTCAACATAACACAATTCACAATACCGTTTAGAAAAGGCATGAAAATCTACACCGGCGGTCCTAACGTCCAGCACCATGCTATCCAATCATCCTTACCTAAAGCGACCTGCAAAAAGGACAACGGAGTTGGATGAGTAATCTAGTATTACTCAGTGAGCTGGCGGCATCTACCCGCAACTTAGACTCTAACCCAGACAACCCAAAATAACAATCAACCTAGCCCTAGCATGCAATATAAGCTAAGGCTAAGCAAACCGTTACTAAGTTAGACTTGGCCTCCTGCCATAATCCAACTTCCAAGTAACGGGAACCTGCATTAAAACAAGTCAACAACCAATCCCTAGTTAACCATATATACGCATGAGTTCAGTACTCATGTAGTGTTAGACACTTAGACTATACAAGTATCATGAGCCGGTCGACCAACAATCAAACAAGAACATGATCGGCCAACCAATGATACCGCATAGCTTTAATATCCACCACCCTTCACAAGCCATCCCTCAAACACATACAGTCCAACGTCAGGCCTACACTAACAAAATACACACCAAGCCTAATCTGGTACCTAAACCAGACTTAGGACTTAATGTCAGAACCTGCAAACAAAGCAATCAACAACCATAACCACAACAATAATAAGATAGTAACTACCAATGACTCGATCTTACTCGTAACACCGTATATCGGTGCTACATTAACTCGAGGGTTCCATAACCCTCTACGACACACTAACACAACACTCTAACCTGGGCCCTGGTGACTTCGTGTTCCTCCTCTCTATCGGCAATATCCTATCTCCCTACCACAAAGGCCAGAAGAAGGAACTTTCAACCGACCGCGGCCCACAGTCCTTTGGGTCACCGCGCGACAGCCCACAGTCCTTCGGGTCACTGCCACATTACACCGTCGTGTAATCACTCAGCCATAGGCCATGACCCCGTCTATCTGAGTCTTCCCGATCCAGCGAATAAGGGGTTTCCTTGAACCCGCCGGGTACGAGGTCTGAAGGAACACTAATTCACCCCAATATGCCTAGCATTGTGGGTTACACAAATGCTGTCGGCTAATATACGATTAATACTAAACCCGGTAAAAATAACACAAGGTTTCAAGTAATAATCACAACACAATCAACCACATTCCAGAATCTAGCATAAAGACTAATTCCAGAAGGGCGGGTTATCACAGCGCCGGTGTCTAAAATCCAGTGTATATCATTAATCTTACCGCTTTGATTTGCAGTAGCTTTTCCTGCATTGATCAGCTTTTGAACAGTCGCCCATTGTTCATTTGATAGACCACTCAGACCTTGTCTATCATTGTCAGTCAGTCCAGTGCTTTGTCCAGCTACCGCCGTATTGACTTGAGTAACATTAGCTCTTGGGATGTAACCTCGACCACGTCCAGCCGATGAAGCTCGATTATCACCACGGTTATCACTCCTGTTCTTTGATCTCTCACCCCACCATTCTGGATAGCCAATGACTTTGAAACAAGAAGCAGCATCATGACCCGGTTTCCCACACACCGAACATTGGCGCTGAGAATCACGAGTCCCTTATCCACCTCTGACTGCTGCAGAATGAAAAGAGCTCTGCTTTCCCAGATCATGCGTGTACACAGGACCTGGTCGCCGATTTGGAGCAGCTTGAGTAGAAAAACTCATAACCGGAACCTCCGTTGTTGTGTTCAATCGCAGTGTCTCATTTTGCGTTATTGTCTGATACACACTATCCAAATCCGGAAGAGGTGTAATCGCACACAGCTGCGATCTGATCACTCCATGAGCAGAATCGTCCAGCCCGGATAGAAAATCATGGACACGCAAAATCTCCTTCTCCTTTTCATGTGCTGTGTTAAGATCACACTCACATTTGTTACATGCAGATTTTTGAATTCATACACTCTGCTATGCCATCCCAGAGTCGAGTCAGGCGTCCAAAGTAGTCATCTACTGTTGAACCATTTTGTTTACAGGTTGCTAGTGAGTTCCGAAGCTGTTGCACGCGTTCTCCACTCTTCAGTGAAAATCACTTCTTAATGATATCCCACAAGTCCTTGGCCACTTCCCTTGTAGAGATAGACGATCTGAGTTTTGGGTCGATTGTTTGCCTGATCCATCCTACAAGTAAGTGATTATTTGCTGTCCAGTCTTCAAGATATGTGGAGTCTGCTGCTGGCTTCGGTATACTGCCATCCAGAAAACCAAATTTCTTCCGTGAGCTAAGCGCCATACGGAAGTTAATGGCCCATTCATCATAGTTCGAACCGTTGAGTAGCGGCTGCGAAATAACTGCACCAGGATTATCATTGGCGCTGAGATCATATGGGGTGATTGTCTTGTATTTTTGATCGATGTTGTTCGTTGCAAGTGCCATCGTGTTGAGTATCAAGATGTTCTGTTCTGGTTACTTAGAAACAGAGTTCAATCTAAACAAAGAGAGAGGGATTCCCTTGCGATTGCAAGATGAATCAGTATTAAAATAAAAAAAAATCAAAAACACTCTTTAGGATTTTCAAGCTCTGATACCATGACAAATTAGGTTTCAAGGTTCTTGTCTTATTCCACCGGCTCACGCTAATATATATATCGTACAATGTTATCAACAAAAGGAAACAATATACACAAGAAGATATATGGAAAGATATGGAGAATATACATAGTTATCTATTACGAATCAAGTATCAAATCAATGATGATGCATCCGCTACTTCAAAAATTCAGCTAAGCTGATTCGATGACGACTCAGCTTGCCAAATTTGTCCAACATGGTGGGGGAGAACAACATATCCACTCCACCTTCTTACATTTTATGTGTAAGTTCATTGATTCAATATCTTAAAAAGGATCATGATATGTATTCACGCATGATATATGATATATCACAATTATAGAAAGTTTTAACTTGCACATAAGGTATTAGGAACGTATTTAGATTTGAAAGTCATCAACAACCATCATTTTCATGACAAATCGTATATTTGGAACAGGTTAAGGTACAAAATAAAACAAAAAGTCTTAACATATTACACTGAAGATGGGGAATATATTTCGTCAGGGACGGTTCACCGCATAACATGTTATGCCTACGATATACACACTTAGTTAGGCTGTCGGGAATTAAACTTTGTGGAATTCGTCAGGTATATTCCCTAATTATTACTATTATTGTTCTACGTAGAGATAGAGGTTCCAGGTGGGAAGAATCACATAAACTGCCAAAAAATTATCAACCACGACGTTGGCCAAAAGTTGTTTTGTTATCATTCTTCCACATATGATCCGATTCGGACGCATTATGCTTTTTCTATTTATTATATGTGCTATGTGGACATGTATTCACATTTCTAATTATATTTCCAGCTTGATTGAAGTTATTTTTAATTTCGTGGGTTCAATAATTCGTTGTAATCTACACGGATCCACTTGTGTTTTCCAATAGAATCTCACTATCCCCATTTGTTGGCTAAATATAATATTCGCTGGGCACCCTTTTTGATGACTCCTTATATATGTAACATCTCAATTTCAGTTTCTGATGTATAATCAAAGGTTTAATAAAATAGATTCTGCTACTTATGTCATTAAACTTTACTTATCTTTTTGAATGCACATCTAGAAAAAAACTACAAATTTAAACGCGTTTAAATTGGAAAAGTAAAAAGATAGATAACATATCAAAAATGATCCTCAATACCGTAAGATTAAGATTAAAGCACAACAAATTATATGGTAATTATAGAGTTAGTAAGCAAAATTTGCAAGACTACAAAAAAATTAATGAAACGACCATCGTCTAGATGATAGAACCCACAGACCGAGCAAATGGATATAGAAATTTAGTGGCGAAGAACGTTACATTATCTTTGTGGACATTATATATATATATATATATATATAATTTCTTTTTGGTAAGAATCGATATAGGCCTGGGCATAATATCCGTAATCCGAAATCCGAACCGAACCCGATCTGTATCCGGTCCGAAATGTAAAAAATATCTGAATGGGCTTAGTAAGGTGGTACAAAACATATCCAAACCCGAAGTATTATTAACCGAACCCGAACGGGTAACCCGAAAAACAAAAAAAAAACAAAAAATCCGAAAAATATCCGAAGAAACCGATCCGAATGTACAAAATAATATACAATATAATTATATGAAACATGAATATATACTTCAAATATTCAATTTCATATTTATTTTGATATGTTATCTAACAATAAGTATTTAAAATTTAAATAACTACCTTAAATACTTAATTATCTATAAATAAATATATATTTCTTATGTTTTACTTTTAAATTTTAGATTTTATTTCGGGTATATCCGAACCGATCCGATATAACCCGAATCCGAATGATATATGATTACTTTATGGGTTCTATGAGGTGATACAAAACCGACCTGAACCCGATGTGTTATATCCGAACCCGGCCCGTACTTGCAAATTTACTAGAATGAGACCTAGGAAGTATTATTAAAAAAACCAAAATCCGAAAAACCCGATCCGAACGCCAACGGATACCTGAAAGTCCATGCTTATCGATACAATTATTGCAACTACTACGATGACCAATAGTTTTTCAATATTTTCTTTCTTACTGTATATCAAAATCTATTTATCTATATAAGTTTTAACAGTTTGAAACGCTACAATACTCAACATATACGAAACCATCAAAATACGAAACGCTAATACTCAACATATACGACATACGGTAATTTTGGATACTAAAGTATGTGGACAACTTGATTTTTTTTTTTAGTGTACGTAATTGGATAAGGATTAAGAGCATCTTTATCCCTAAATCCCAATAAATGTTTTTTCTGATTAAAAAAAAAATTAAAAAATGCACCAATCGCGGATCGCCACGTGTCGATTGGATCCGCAAACAGTGCAAAAAAATTCATCGCAAGCGGTCCTCATCTTACGTCTTTGGAAACTGAATTTAAAAATTTTTATGGGGCCATCAGGTTTAGAAACCCTCTGGTTAATCTCGATAAAGATGCTCTAAGCCTGCTATTTTTTTTAGGAAACAAGTCTATGGAATATCCAATGGTATTTTGAATCCAGTGAGAAGTACTCAGCTTCCTTGGTAACACAAAACCAACCCGTAATATTTTAATTTTATAACAATTTGAGTTGATGTTTTCATCATCATCACGACCACCAAGTTACTTATATGATCATGTATGTGCTTATTATAATTCTGGATAACATCTAAAGCATGTTTAATATTTTATTATCCTCACTATTAGACTTGCATTACTAAGTGGAATCCCTTGAATTCATCCTAACCCAAAAGTCAGATTTTAACTTTTAAATTCACATGGAAAATAATACGAAACCCTAAAAACTGACCTATAAAACCAACCTCATACTCTCCCACATTTCTCCATCAGCTCTTTAATTTCTTTTTTTTTTTGAGAAAGCTCTTTAATTTCTTACATCATCATATTTCCTATTTCTCACTTTGTACCAAAGTGCGTAGAGATATGGCTCTAAACACATGGAAGCCATTCCTAACTGTTGTTTCTCTACAATTCGGATACGCTGGACTATCGATCATAGCGAAGTTCGCTCTGGACCGAGGCATGAGCCCTCACGTTCTAGCTGCATATCGTCATATCGTCGCAACTATTTTCATTGCTCCATTTGCCTTTTTCTTGGATAGGTATAGTATTTTCATTTAGCATACTTAAAAATTGTATTATATATGGTCATGCATGTGCATGTATACGTTTATAAGATGATTTGTTCTAGCTACAAAAATATGCTTTCTGATTATCTTAGTTTAATGTGATTTTGAAATGAACAGAAAAATACGGCCAAAGATGACGCTGCCCATCTTCTTCGAGATATTGTTGCTCGGATTATTGGAGTAAGAATAATTGAATTATATTTCGTTCATCCGTTTTGAACTTTTAAACATTTACATATTGATTTCTTATGTTATATAAGTCAATTGAATTTGCTTTTATGTGTTTATAGACCAACAATTGATCAGAACTTATACTACACTGGTATGAAGTACACTTCCGCGACTTTCACAGCTGCAATGACCAACGTTCTTCCAGCCTTTGCCTTTCTTATGGCATGGATCTTCAGGTCGGTAAACACAGTTTTGTTTCGTTTGCTGTGGTTTATGTTTCTCTCCAGTTTAAAGTTTTTTGGTCTAAAGGATCAATATATTTTAATGTGTGTAGACTTGAGAAGGTTAACATCAGGAAAATACACAGCCAAGCAAAGATTCTAGGGACAGTTGTGACAGTTGGTGGAGCAATGCTTATGACTGTTGTGAAAGGACCTTTGATTCCTTTGCCTTGGGCTCATCCTAGCGACAACCATCAAGACTCATCAAATCTTGGTGTCAAACAAGATCTTACCAAAGGCGCACTTCTCATTGCTACCGGTTGCATCTGTTGGGCAGGTTTTGTCAATCTCCAGGTAACTTTAAAGACCAAGATTCTACATATTAGAAACCGGTTATATTGAACCACTAATTAATGATTTGGTTATGTGCAGGCGATCACGCTTAAATCGTACCCGGTGGAGCTATCCTTGACAGCTTTAATATGCTTAATGGGGTCTATTGAAAGCACTATTGTGGCACTTTTCATTGAAAGGGGAAACCCTTCTGCTTGGGCCATCCAATTAGATTCCAAATTGCTAGCTGCTGTTTATGGGGTGAGCATTTGATATACTAATATTTTTGTTATATACAAATTAAACTAAATGATCTTACTGTGATATGATGCAGGGGATAATATGTTCAGGTGTTGGTTACTACGTTCAAGGAGTAATAATGAAAACTCGAGGACCGGTGTTTGTGACTGCCTTTAATCCACTAAGCATGGTCATTGTTGCGATTTTGGGTTCTATAATTCTTTCTGAGGTTATGTACCTTGGAAGGTACGTATGCTTTTGAAGATCTTGAAAATAATTAATGTTTTTTTCAAAATATGAATCATCTAACCATATATCTAAATAATATTTGTAGGATTCTTGGAGCAATAGTGATAGTTCTTGGGCTCTATTCCGTTTTGTGGGGCAAAAGCAAAGACGAACCAGCTAATTCGTTTTCAGACACGGACAAGGAGCTCCCACTTAGTAATATACAAGTTGTGTCATTCTCGTCGAAAGCTAACGCAGATAAGGACACAATGGATGCAAATGTTGTGATCTTGAGGTCTACCACCAATGATTCAGTCTAAAGTAAATAAAGCACTAACGTTGATTATGAAATATAATAATTGTAAACAATGAGTCCGATTTCCAGTTTCCGGATCGGTACTGATTGGTAGATTCAAGAGTGATGTTATTTTGATGCTAATTTTGGCTTTGTTAAATTTTGTATCCGGCTATAATAATATGAAATGTTTTGCACTAATAAAAGTACCTTTTAACGAATGAATAATTAATATATGGTGCGTTTGAGTTCTTGAATTATGTAACACATCTTCAAACTCTTGTGGGTTTCCTACGTATTTTTCCAACACCTAGCCAAGAAATCTCCAACAAGTATACTTATGTAACATAAACAATTGCTTTATGTTGTTTTCTTTTCATACGTAATCTTAATCTCCATAAAAGTTATTGAAAGGTAATGCTTTAGAGCACGATCGAGCGTGAGCGTAATGTAATGCGCTGGTGGGTATGGAGCAGCATCAAATCAGCATTATATGGGACGTGTTTTAGAGGTTTTTGTTTGTTTGTTTCTTTTTGAAACTATGGTTCTTGTTTGTTGCGACTTCTAATCGCCACATAAGAAAAGCATCGGTGCAAGAAAAAAAATAGTGTACTTGAACGTGACAGCTTTTGTAATGAAATGGCAAAAAGCTTCAGAGCATACAATGTTTGGTGTTGTTTTGTTGGAATATTCTGAGTTTGTCATTTCAAGATCCTTTCTCCACCGTACTTGACATTGACGTATGTAAAGTACGAGAAATAATTAAAAAAACAAAGTCAGAACAACAGAAAATTAAGAAAACTTAGTCAGAACAGCGGAAAGTTGAATAAAGTAAAGGAAAACTGAAAACAAAAAGTAAAAGAAAGTAGATAAAGGGGATGATTAAATAAGGTTACAGCGGATGGAGCCAATATGCTCATCTCGAGGATTTTACTTCGTTCTGAGTGAACGCTAATCCACATTAGATTTAGTTTAATGGGCCGAGTCCATAGGACAAACCCATTAAAACCCAACATAAATCCAACCCAGTAGAATATTTTAACCTCAACATTCTAGCTGTTTAAAGAATTTTTTTCGTTTGACCAAAAAAAAAACAAAAAAAAAAGAATTTTTTTTCGATCGGTTGTGTTGCCTTCTGTGTTATTCTAGCTGAGTAATGTAATGCCCGTGTTCTTGAGCAATATTTCTGATAGGAATCGGAGTGCAATTATTTCTGTTTATTAATTGATTATGAAGTTTCGTTTTGCAGTTCGAAAAATTTAGTTGCTCTGAGAATGAACTGGATAGGAAGTGAACAAAAAGCTACAAGATTTGGTCTAAGGAAAGGCTTAGCTGCATGATTCTTAACATGCAATTACAAGAGAAACCAGCCTATATATTTCTGGTTTCACTTTTAATTACAAACATAATAATAAAACTTGGTCTTAAAATTAAATAGAGACCACATTCGATTTGGAGTCTTGCCCAAAGCACAAACTAATCGCCAGTATGAAGAAGAAGAAGATGACAACTTATGTTTACTTAACCATATGACATTTGATGAAATATAAAAAAAAAAAAAACAAATCTCAAATCATCCTCACAATACTCACAAAAAAAAACAGCTAAATGGATGAATCATTTCTGGTTTTCTTCATCGATCGTTCCGAATTTTTGCTTAAATGAATCTTGCCTCTGCAGCCACATCATGTGCCCCTGAGATTCAATTACATAACGTTTCAATTCAAGATATGAGCTTCCAGAATCAAACAATTGATATGATCTATTTGTAACTTGGAAGAAAAAAAAAACAGTGGGAATGAATCACCTGGAGACCAGCAGCCCAGGCGATGAGGAAGGAAGCTGCCCAGAATCTCTTGTCCTTGACTATCGTCTTCAGGTCGAAGCTAGCCATTAAAACCCTTTCCAGTTTCTTCGTTAACCTTCGGCTTTATTTTTTTAACCAATACATTGAAAGTGGGTATGTAAAGTCTTGATACATCAAACCCACTGCAGCGGCCCAAGCCAAGTAAAGCGGCCTAAGCCCAGTTCTCTTTGGAAATTCGGTAAATGAGACTGGTAATTGAGGAAAGCAAGAAACTGATTGGTTTATGGAATTATTGAAAATGAATTTGTGAGACAGACCATATGAAAAAACTAAGCCAAGACTTGTTTTCTGACATAAATGCGTGGTTGATTAACAAAAAGAGCAAATTAGACTATAGTATTAGAATATAATTGTAATATTCCGAGTTGTGATACGTAGAAATGCTTAAAAGAATTAATTTGTCTACCTATGCCACCAAAGTTGACTTATTTTTTCCATCACACATCCATTTAGAACTCCAAAATTAATTGTACTTGATCTGGAGTAGTGGAAGGATAGGCGACCTATTGAAAAGTGATTCGCGATATTGTGTAATTGAGACCAAAGCACAGAGAAATATCATGTGGTGATTGCAAGATCAGTAAAGATGATTTTCGGATTTTGAAAAATTAACGCACCGATTGTTGGAACGGGATGGAGCCCACAGACATGGGTGATCCGCTAGCCGTTGGCGGTTGGGGCGTTGCAATAATATTACCAAATTGTATACTTTTTTTTTTGCCATCAACCAAATTGTATACTATGTTAGAGGGAATAGTCTGCATTGGCATGAATCAAAACTACTAAATCAAAGAGCATGAAAAAACACTGTGTATATGTTTTTCTAAAAAATATTGAAATGTTTTGTGATTAATTAATTGAGTATAATAAGCAAACAAATGTCTAGATTTTTAAAATTATCTTTTAGTCTTCTTCAAGGATCAGGAATAAATGTGCAGCATATACTCGTCCTAATTGCTAAATCATTGGTAGGACAAGCTTAGAAGTGTTGGAACATACATTTTACTACTTTTAATTTAGTTAGGCTGAGTTACGTTAGCGGTTAGCCCACCTTCAATACGCCGGTTAAATATTTAGATTGCTCCGAAACAGGATACCGAAGTACGTATGACATCATTAGATGTACGTTTATTGGTATCAAAATTCAGGAAGTATGTTGAAATACGTATAATGAGGACATCTATTGTACGTCCGTATACGTACGTATGTTATAATAAGAAAAGAACATATACAATATATAAAACTAGGTGTTTTCCTGCACCATGTGCAGTAAGACATTTTTTAAATTTAACTTATATTTAAAAATAAATTTTATTAAATATTATAGATTTTACTATTTTCTTACTAATATCTAATATAGATTTGATATATATTAAATCAATTTTTATAAAACTAATAAAAATGATATAAAATTGTATAATTATCAAAAGCTAATGATTTTACGATTAGATATTTAAATTTTTTAAAAATTGTAGAAATTTTTGAAAGCTTTAGTAATACAAATTGTATAATTATGCAAAAATAATAATATTTCGAAATTTGAAATATTATATATGAATATATTTATTTTATAGATGATGTATGAGCTATTACCATATTTTTAAAAACGTTTACCAAAAACAATATCAATATTAAATGTAATATATGAATTATTATCATATTCTAATAAGTTTGCCAAAAATATAAATCAACATTAAATAAAATTATCTATATCATATTTTTCCAGAAGCCATGTCATCAATTTTAATAGTCATGTCATATTTGTTTGTGAAATTGATTGTAAAGAGGACATGTGGCAAATCACTTCGCAAATATAGTCTAGGGGATTTTTATTTAAAAAGAAAATTTTGATTTATATTTCAGCATTATTAATTTATATTTTAACTTCAATAGTTATAAAAAAATCATAAACATATTTTTGTAATGTATAACTATTTAAATTTGATTTTATTTAAATTTTAATGAAGATAAAATTAGATTTTATAAAAAAATAGTTTTAATTATATTATTGTGTTTAATGATTATTTATTTTTAATATATATATATTCCCATCTAATTTTATATATATACATATACATATAAATTCTAATAAATTTTAGACTTTATTTGTTTTACTTAAACTGAAAAATCTTTTGTTAATTTAAATGATGAAGATGAAACTGATAAATTTAAATAATGTTTAAAATATTTAACTATCAAATTTTTTTTGGATTAGTGTTACTTTATTTAGTTTATTTTTTATTAATGTGATATACATATATACATATATAATTATTTTAATTGTGATATATTAATTATTAATATATTTAATAGTTTACCATAAATAAATATTTATATGGAAAATTGACATTAATGATGATATATGAGTTATTTTTATTACCATATTTAAAATCTCTGCAAAAAAAATTAAATTTGTATAAGAAAATTTTACATCTCACAATTAATATGACGCCATGTCACTATTTTTTAAAGCCATGTCATCTATTTTAAGTGCCATGTCATCTTTTTTTCAGCGAGAATGATTGTAGTGACGACATGTGTATAAATCACTTCGCAAATATAGTCTAGGGGACTAATGACGCGTGTCCAACAACAAAAGGAGCATGATCTACGCCAGAGATATCCAGATTTATATAAACCAAAACCCGTACGGACCATAAAAGTACTTCTTCAAAACCCATTCACAAAATTCAAATAATTCAAAATACAATCACCATGTCTGAACAAAAACCAGACATCATCTCTAGCTTACCACTAGAGCTTCTCCTCTACATCATCAGCTTCCTCCCTTTCGACTCCGCAAGACTAACCCCTTTCGTCTCCACACGGTTTAGGTCCGTTTGGAACCAAGCCTTACTCGTTGCACACACCCATAACGGCTCCATCGAGTCAATCTCTCGCTTCATCCACAACTTCGACGAGCATGTTCCGTCTAAAAACACTCGGAAGCTGGAGTTACACCTCGACAAGTCAACCTTCGTGTCAACCATCCTCGCACCTAATAACGTCATGCATATGAGTTTCTTCTTCTCTGATGGTTCCAAGGAAGAAGATAGCTTCTGCTGGTGTATTGAGACTAACGATCATATCCCAAGACGTGTCGAGTCGAGAGGTTTCTTGGTGAAGACGCTTTGTTTAGACTCGGTGTATTCTTTAACACATGATGTCGTTTCCTCCATGGTGTTGGATTTTTCTTGGCTTGAGAACCTCAAGATTTGTGGTTGCAAAGGGTTGACTTCTCTCACTATAGATTCACCAACTAAGCTTATTCACTTGTCGATCTCGGGTTGCCCGAAGCTGAGATGTCTCGATATAAGATCATCTAAGCTTAAAACTCTTCATTACCAAGGGTTTCTACCTACGATCAAGATCCATGAACATTTTAACTTGACCAATGCGGTTTTCGACGTAAGACAAGGCCCAAGATATTGCAACAATGATTTAGACATCGGTCCTCTCTTGCTGATCATCAAGAATTCTCAATCTCTTACACTTTGTAGATGGATGTTCGAGGTAACAAAGATCTATATCTTTTTGTCTTAAGATCTAAAGTTATATTTATCATGCGTTTCATTTTTGAAAATAGGGTTATACCACATTTATTTCGTTTTCTGAGATTAGAACATGCTTTTGAGAGTTATATATTACTGTTTTTGTTTATAGGAACTAATCAAACCATCTATATCCTCTTCTTGGACATCATTCAAATTCTACAAGTTACATGAGTTGCGGTGGATTGATAACTCGATGAAACAAGAAAAGACCAATTCACTAATCTCTTTTCTTAAACTTTGTCCTTCTGTCGAGCGCATCTTCATTACCGTAAGTGTCAAGCACCTAAAGTATTTGTCAGTTCACGTCTTTTGATTACTTCTATTCTAACAACTTCTATATGGTTTTTTTGAAGATCGATTCAAATACTTATAGTTCAAAGGAAGAAACGAGTGTTGATATTGACTATGGGAGCAATCATGCAAGAGTACCAAGGAACTTAGAACTGGTCAAGTTGGAAGGATCAAAGAGTGAAGAGGATAAGAATCAACTGATATTGGCTCTACAGGAGATAGTTAACATTGATCAGCCTCTGCTTATACTGTCTTCATTTTCTTGAAATCAACTCCGATTAGGAACGGGGCCACTTAAGATTTATGTCTAAATTTACACGCATGGGCATGCTTTAATTAAGTTTCTGCCACTCGTGGGTTTATATTTCTTGCTGTACAAGAAAACCTCGTCAAAGTAAAACTCAAACTCGGCTGTTTTGTCATGATTCACCGATTAATGAGTTTCACCTGCAAGTAATATTATTCTGTGTATTGTGACATCTGACATAAAAAACATAGATGTTGGCAGCAAAGACACCAACATTGATTTCACATGTGTATATGTTAGTAATAGGAGTTGTGTTAATTGATAATTGTTTCTCATAAACTTGCAACTTAAGCCTATAATGCCCAAATATCTAGTTTAGGTGAAATATCGTTTTCAATCCATGTGCGTGGCTTTTGTTCTTGACCTGTTCAAAAAAGGCATGTAATGAAATTTCCTCTATGTCAACCAAAGAAAAGCGTGCATACCACAAGTCATTCTTAATAGATTAGCCCCAAACCAAACCATTTTGATTACATCATAATAGTTGATCATTTGAAAAAAAAACAATCAGTCTAATAATCTTTTCGACTTTAACTCTAGATTTGATCGGGTTGACTAAAGGCCAAACATTGTTTGGACAGTACCAACCCCAAATGGCTCACACATGACACATGGATGGTGCTATTATAAAACACTCAAAATGACAGTCGAACAAAGACAACCAAGTGTCAATACTATATATATCCGCAGAAAAATAGAGATACACATAGCTTTTCGTTTCAATTATTCTAACTCTTAAGATTGTATTTCCAACTATAATCAACCATACTATATTATAGATCGCCTCAACTACATGTATTCTATTAGAATTTAGCTATATACTTTTTGTATATCTATTCGTTAGATTCTATAAAAGTATTTCATTAGGTTGTATGTTTTAGTATACTTTATAACAGTGAAATAAAAATACCCGTATTATCTCATAATTTTGGGCTAGAGACAGCTTTTTATTGAATGACTTCTGTTTCCTAACATAGCAGTCAACATCCCCTATATATTAACTATAACTATTAGAATCTTTTAACTATAACACATGTGATCATTATAATAATTATTAAAATCATTAGAAAATTAAATTAATTCATATAAACATATACTATATTTTTTTATTAAACTAATCATAAACTAATTATTAATATATAAAATGATAGTTTCATTCTTTCCTAAAACGAAAGTTACAGAATTACGTAATATGATTAAAATATATATTGCAATTAATGATTTCAAATAATAAAAATTTTGTAACTATTTTTTTATCTTTCATCATTTTTGTTTAATTTATTTTAATAATATAAAATTAGACAATTATATTCAACATATAATAAAATTTATATTTTTTTGTATATATTACATTTTGAATTTTTTAAAACAACTTTAAATTACTAAAATTGTTAAAAGATTCACATTTAAAATTTTGTGATCAATAGTTTAAGAAAAATCAAGTCGGTAATAGGTCTAACGAACCGTTCCCACAAAATCTAATCACTTTTTCATTTTTCTTTTATTGCTGACTATTTTCTTCTCCAAAAAATGACAATACTTGATAGAAATCGGCCAATCTCATTTTTAACATATTAGATTTTTAAACAATCATTTAGTCCATTTAATATTATGCTTAAACTTAGCATAGAACCCAACACATATGTTAGATATATTTCACAAAACCAATAATTTCATATCTACAATTAATATATAAAAATATTAAACACACTCAAATATATTATTATGTATGATGTCATTACAATAAATGTGGTATAATGTATTGTACGCGTAACAAATATATAATGTAGAATTTTAAAAACGTATTTAACCCCGCTCAAGGCAGCTTATTTCCTAGTTATGATATAAATGAAGTGTAGATTACCAAATATCCAAAATCTTGACGAAATATGGTATAATCTAATACTCATTTACTGAGTGTTTACAACCTATAATACAGCATTTGGAGTATACAATGCAATAGCTCGATTATTGTAAAATTAAATTAACACAAATATATTTCACAACAAGTAGAAAATAACAGTATACAAACAAACTGATTTCAAATAATCTTCTAGATAAAATACAATCTCATTAGTTATTGGTTTAATCAACATGTGTGGAGTTTTTCCTTTTGCTAAAGATCAAGAAAAAGGTGGATATTTTAACAAAAGAGGGAACAGATCAGATGCACTGGCAGAAAAAGAGAGTCTCCATCCATACTGCCTCAATGATACATACCTGCCCCCACTGGGTAAGGCTACTTTCACAAGTCGTAGCACCCATCTCTTTCGTCACCCTCACCTTACTTTGCGCTTCTAGTAATCTTCGACAGGGAAAATGGTAAGAAACAATGACAGCTATTGTTGCATGCATTCTTCACGGCACACCAACCAAAACGCACATTTTTCCAAGCTTTTACAATCTTTTTTCTTTGTATATTGTTACATTCTATTATCAAGAAGAGTTTTCACGTTACTAATAAATAACCTTTGATCTTTTCAAAAAAATAAAAATAAGTAACCTTTGATAATCAGAATGGGTGTGTAGTATTAGTTTTATGATCCTTCGGGCTATTAAAAATAGGTTTAGTATTGCTTTTAGCGTTTCTTTATTTAACTTTTTTGACTTATACAGAAAAAACACTTCGAAATGAAAGTCTTGTGATATGTATGGTTATTGGTTGGAGCACGAGTATACAAAGTTATTTTGAAGACGAGAACATTTGAAACGATTCAATATTAACTTCAATTAAGCCGGCAAGACAAACCACCATATATATAGTAATGAACAAACAGTTTACTTTGGCTATTGTATCCATATATATTATATGTCTCACGTCGACATATTACCATACCACCAGTGAATATGATAAAGAAGTTTGGTAACCGTTAGGAATATGGCGGTGACCTAACCATCACCTCCTTCTCGCAGTATTCTAGAAAAAAAATTTGAGAGATGAGTTAAAATTCAAATCAAAATCAAACCGGTTCAATTTGTAATCTTAAAAATCATTATATAATAAAAATAGAAGTTATCTAACAAATTCAACATTTAACTCTTACGATTTTTCTTTATTCAATTTTTTTTTCGACTGACGATTTTTCTTTATTCAATAAAAATAGAAGTTACTTAACAGTAGCTTTTATAAATTAGACATTTAACTTACGATTTTTCCTATGACTTATTAGAAGGAAAAATAAGAAATTTAGCATAGAAAAAACGAAATACACCTGAAAAAGAATAAAAAATATAAAAACTCGTCGCCGTAGTTGACCATCAGCATCTTCCCCGGAGAATTAATTAATACAAAACACACTTATTTAAAATACGAAATAATGAAATACTAATTACATTACATTTCCATAATAATAATGTAAAATAAAAACTAGCGTTACATCAGGTGACACACATACACACACAACAAAGACTTGTCTATCTGTCACTTTATTTCATTTCAAAAAAAAAAAAAAAATTAAAACTTTCTTCTAAAAAAAGAAAAAATCAATATTAACCGGGAAAATCGATATCTTCGCCGATTCTCGGATCCTTTTCCTTTCTCTTCTCTAACAGAGATCAGGCGAGAGATTTTCAAAAATTCGAAACCCTAAGAAGGAGACGGAGGGTTTAATTTCTCCAGCTCCGTCGCTATGATGGTTTCCCGAGGCTTATTCGGATGGTCTCCGCCGCACATACAGCCCTTAACCCCCGTCTCGGAGGTCTCCGAGCCTCCCGAGTCTCCGTCCCCTTACCTCGATCCCGGCGCGGAGAACGGCGGCGGCGCGGGGATGGCGACGCAGGCGGAGGAGGACGAGGAGATGGAGGAGCAGGAGGAGATGGAGCCTCCTCCCGCGGCGGTTCCCTTCTCGCAGCTCTTCGCTTGCGCTGATCGGTTCGATTGGGTGCTGATGGTGCTCGGATCTGTGGCCGCCGCTGCTCACGGGACGGCGCTTATTGTTTACTTGCACTATTTTGCGAAGATTGTTGAGGTGCTTGCGTATACGGCTGAGTCCGGGCGTCGGATACCTGATGATCAGTTCAATCGCCTTGTCGAGGTATGTCAGCTTGTGGGTTTACGGGATTCACAATTTTCTGTGGTTTATTGAAGTTAAAAGGTTTTAGGCTTTTTTCTTGTTTTGAGGTATTGAAAGTTTAGTGTATAGTTTTGTGATATGTATAATCTTTAGGCTTTAGAAGATTTGCAATTTTCCGTGGTTTATTAAGGTTAAAGGTTTAGGCTTTTCCTCTTTGAGCTATTGAAAGTTTAGTATTTAGTGTACTCAAAACGAAATCTTTAGGGTTTTGGTTTAGAAGATTCACTATTTTCCGTGGTTTATTTAGCTTTAAGGTTTAGGCTTTTCTTGTTGGAGCTATGAAATTTTAATGGAGAGGTATTCATGTCAGGGATGTTTAACTCCACAGTGTTTGTGGCACTCTTTGGTCATGAAATGAACATGGGAGTGTAGTGGGATAACTAAACAAGCTTTGAGTCGTTTTTTAGCGTCGGTATGATATTTCCTAAAATAAGCATATGATTTAGCATCTTTCTGAGGGCGTAAAAATCTCTGAAATGTGGCAACTTTGTGGATATGCATGTTGGCTTGTTAGTTGATTTTCTGTTTCATGATTTCTGGGGTGCTATTACATGGATGACTAGTAAGGATACTGCCTTTCATGTGTTTTCTGCATCTAAATCGTATATTAACCTGGAAACTAGCGTTTAAACCTCTGTTTCACTCAAATGCATGTTCAAAAGAAGGCAGCCCTTGTTTTAAATGTCTTTCGTTTGTTTTTTTTGTGACTACGGATTTCTAAGTATGCTCTTATGTATGTCTTTTATTACTCCAAGTTTGTTTGTTTACAAACCACTTCATCTGATTTTATTAAAAAAATTGGCAGCGATCCTGAAATAATGTCCCCTTCTAAGTTATTATGCCCTTTGTGCAGCTTTCTCTGACCATTGTTTACATCGCTGGGGGTGTTTTCGTATCTGGTTGGATTGGTAAGTTCACCTTTGCTTTAAACTATGCATATATTATAGCCTTGCTGTGTCCTTCTTTCGTCAACTACAATGATGATATTAGCTGCCACCACAATTAATTAATTTTTCTTTGTTATAGAGGTGTCTTGCTGGATACTGACTGGAGAGAGGCAGACTGCTGTGATCAGGTCAAAGTATGTCCAAGTACTACTGAATCAGGATATGAGTTTCTTTGATACATACGGGAATAACGGGGATATAGTAAGCCAAGTGCTGAGTGATGTTCTTCTTATTCAGTCGGCTCTAAGCGAAAAAGTATGTTTAACTTTTAAATCTGGTTTCAAGTTTGCTTCCAAATATCTTTAATTTTGCAAGGATTGATACGTCTACTGTCATTTCAAAATCTCTGTGATTTTGGAAATTCGCAGGTTGGAAATTACATTCATAACATGGCAACATTTATCAGTGGCCTTATCATCGGTTTTGTCAACTGCTGGGAAATTGCACTCATTACGTTAGCCACTGGTCCCTTCATTGTTGCTGCAGGAGGCATATCAAATATATTTCTCCACAGACTTGCTGAGAATATTCAAGATGCTTATGCTGAAGCAGCCAGCATTGCTGAACAGGTATTGTAATTGATAGGTTTATGGGGGACATTGTGGAGATAGTGTTTATCTTTTTATGATTGGGTTTAGAAATTTTTGGTTACTTATCTTGGTTTAATGCGGCTGTCTTGCTATCTGGAAAATCATCCCAACATATTGCCACCGCCATGGCTTCGTTTTTGTTATGTTAGGATGCATGTATAATCATTTTTAGCATTCATATCTTAATAAGTTGCATCTACTTAGATCTTAGGATCCATATTTTTGTTACGTTAGGATGCATGACAATCACACGCTCGCTATTTCTGATGTGTACAAGTTCTTTTGAAATGTATTCCGTGTTGGTCGTTTCCTGAGTGCTCCATTCTGGTTAGTTTACTTTGTCAGTATGGCGCGTCCTGCAGCAATTTTCTAAGCTTAAAAGGGTTTGTTCTAAATGTGCAGGCGGTCTCGTACATTAGGACGTTGTATGCCTTTACAAATGAAACTCTTGCAAAATACTCTTATGCAACGTCTCTCCAAGCAACTTTGAGATACGGTATTTTGATAAGTCTTGTGCAAGGACTGGGACTCGGATTTACTTATGGGCTTGCTATATGTTCATGTGCTCTGCAACTTTGGATTGGTCGGTTCTTTGTCATTCATGGAAGGGCGACTGGTGGAGAAATTATTACAGCCCTTTTTGCTGTTATTTTAAGCGGGCTGTAAGCTTCAGATTCTACTTTTACTGCTTGTACTTTTATTCTCCAGTTTCTGTATACACATTGATTTGCTAATTATATTCATATTGTGCTTTGCAGGGGTTTAAATCAAGCTGCTACAAACTTTTATTCATTTGATCAAGGAAGGATTGCAGCATATAGGCTTTTTGAGATGATAACTCGTTCATCATCTGGGACTAACCAAGAGGGTACTACTTTGTCTGCTGTTGAAGGAAATATTGAGTTTCGGAACGTATATTTCAGCTATTTGTCACGACCTGAAATTCCAGTCTTGAGTGGTTTTTACCTCACTGTGCCTGCTAAGAAAGCTGTCGCACTTGTTGGTAGAAATGGTTCAGGAAAAAGCAGCATTATTCCTCTAATGGAACGGTTTTATGATCCTACACTAGGTATTATGATGTGTGATTTTTGGTGTATCGACATTTTTATTCTAACCCCCTTGAATAATCACCTGAGACGGAAACTATTACAAGCTGAAGATCTGTGGTTTTCTCTTAAACAGGAGAAGTTCTGCTTGATGGGGAAAATATTAAAAATCTAAAATTAGAGTGGCTGAGAAGCCAAATAGGCCTGGTGACACAGGAGCCTGCTTTGCTTAGCTTGACCATAAGAGAGAATATTGCATATGGCCGGGATGCTACTCCGGATCAGATAGAGGAGGCAGCTAAAAAAGCTCGTGCACACACATTTATAAGCTCACTTGAAAAAGGATATGAAACTCAGGTAACCAATCACTGGAAAGTTTCTAGTTAAGAATTGCAATTTTGCTGCTTTTTTTTTCAATTTAGAAGTTGGAAATGACTTCCTTGTCTTGTAGGTTGGGAAGGCTGGTTTAACGTTGACAGAGGAGCAGAAAATAAAACTTTCGATTGCTAGAGCTGTACTCTTAGATCCAAAAATACTGCTGCTTGATGAGGTCACCGGAGGACTAGACTTTGAAGCTGAAAGAGTTGTCCAAGAAGCTCTTGATCTTCTAATGCTAGGACGGTCAACCATAATAATAGCTCGACGGTTAAGTCTGATAAGAAATGCTGACTATATTGCTGTAATGGAAGAAGGTCAGCTACTTGAAATGGGTACACATGATGAATTAATCAACCTTGGTAATTTGTATGCTGAGCTTCTAAAGTGTGAAGAAGCGACAAAGCTACCAAGACGGTATGATTCTCCAGCCAAAACATATGTATCTATGTAAAAGTTGACTCTGACGATTGTATGGAATTTTTATCTTCTTACAGGATGCCAGTTAGGAACTACAATGACTCTGCTGGGTTCCAGCCTGAGAGGGATTCTTCAGCTGGTCGTGGCTTCCAAGAACCATCATCACCCAAAATGGCCAAGTCTCCATCTCTTCAGAGAGGTCATAACGTTTTCCGTCCCCAGGAAATGTACTTCAACAGGGAAGAGTCACCCAATGATCATAGCCCTGCTCCAGAGAAAATGGGAGAAAACGGTTCGTCTTTGGATGTCGCTGATAAGGAACCAACCATTAAAAGACAAGATAGCTTCGAGATGCGGTTACCAGAACTACCAAAAATTGACATTCAGTGTCCAGAACGTCAAAAGTCAAATGGTTCAGATCCGGAGTCCCCTATATCACCCCTTCTGATATCAGATCCCCAAAACGAGCGCTCCCATTCACAGACGTTTAGCCGCCCTCATGGTCATTCTGATGACACTTCAGCAAATGTGATGGTGGCCAAGGACTCTCAACACAAGGAGTCACCTTCAATTTGGAAGTTGGCACAGCTTAGTTTTCCGGAGTGGCTATATGCGGTATTAGGGAGTATTGGTGCTGCCATCTTTGGTTCTTTCAACCCTCTTTTAGCTTACGTCATTGCGTTGGTAGTGACGGCATACTATACTAGCAAGGGAAGCCACCTGCGTGAGGAGGTTGACAAGTGGTGCTTGATCATTGCTGGCATGGGACTAGTCACAGTTGTTGCAAATTTCCTGCAGCACTTCTACTTTGGTATTATGGGGGAGAAAATGACGGAGAGAGTGCGAAGGATGATGTTCTCAGGTACTGCATTATTTTCTTCTTTATTTATTTCAGTGCACTACATGTTACTGCTTTCACTTGCCTCATTTCATTATTTTTTCTCTGATTGTACCAGCGATGCTGCGTAATGAAGTGGGATGGTTTGACGAAGAAGAGAATAGTCCAGATACGCTTTCCATGCGCCTAGCAAATGATGCCACTTTTGTCCGAGCCGCCTTCAGCAACAGACTTTCGATACTTATTCAGGATAGTTTTGCTGTTATTGTTGCCGTTCTTATTGGGTTGCTGCTCGGTTGGCGTTTGGCCCTTGTTGCATTGGCAACTTTGCCTGTACTAACTCTCTCTGCCATTGCTCAGGTTTGTTTCGTTTCTTACTCTTCCTCCAAAAACCCATATTTTACGCACAAGAAGGCTTAGAATCTTTTTTCTTATGTTTTTTTTGGTTTAACCAATTGTTTACCCTTTGTCAAAGTGTGAATCTCTCTATCTCTGTCATGCACTTAGCTTAATAACCCTCAAAAATTTCCAGAAACTTTGGCTTGCTGGATTTTCAAAGGGCATCCAGGAGATGCATAGAAAGGCGTCTTTAGTACTCGAGGATGCAGTCAGAAACATATATACTGTTGTTGCTTTCTGTGCTGGTAACAAGGTGATGGAACTCTACAGACTACAGCTTCAACGGATACTCAAGCAGAGCTTTCTCCACGGGATGGCTATTGGCTTTGCCTTCGGCTTCTCACAGTTCCTCCTCTTCGCCTGCAACGCGCTCCTCCTCTGGTACACCGCGTTTTCAGTACACCGCGGATACATGAAACTGTCAACAGCTCTAACCGAGTACATGGTTTTCTCCTTTGCTACATTTGCCCTTGTCGAGCCATTCGGGTTAGCACCTTACATTCTCAAGCGCCGCAAGTCACTCGCTTCAGTATTTGAAATCATAGATCGAGTGCCTACGATAGAACCTGATGACACCTCAGCTCTAAGCCCCCCTAACGTCTATGGAAGCATTGAACTGAAAAACATCGACTTCTGCTACCCAACTCGCCCGGAAGTGTTGGTACTAAGCAACTTCAGTCTCAAAATCAGCGGAGGACAAACATTAGCTGTAGTTGGTGTTTCTGGTTCTGGAAAAAGCACAATCATATCATTGATCGAGAGATACTACGATCCAGTCGCTGGTCAGGTCTTCTTAGACGGGAGAGACTTAAAGTCATATAACTTGAGATGGTTAAGAAGCCATATGGGTCTGATTCAACAAGAACCCATAATCTTCTCCACAACGATCAGAGAAAACATTATCTACGCAAGGCATAACGCGAGCGAAGCTGAGATGAAGGAAGCAGCAAGAATCGCAAACGCACACCATTTCATCAGCAGCTTAGCTCACGGTTACGACACACATATAGGGATGAGAGGTGTTGAGCTTACACAAGGACAGAAACAGAGAATCGCTATAGCTCGAGTAGTGCTGAAGAACGCTCCGATATTGCTGATCGATGAAGCGAGCTCGTCTATTGAATCAGAGTCCAGCCGCGTCGTGCAGGAGGCTCTTGATACTTTGATAATGGGGAACAAAACGACGATCCTGATAGCGCACAGAGCGGCGATGATGAGACATGTGGACAACATTGTGGTTTTAAATGGAGGCAAAATAGTTGAAGAAGGTACGCATGATGCTTTAGCTGGTAAGAACGGCTTGTATGTGCGTTTAATGCAACCACATTTTGGCAAGGGTCTACGCCAACATCGATTGATCTAAAGAGAGATTGAACTCTGACACGTAAGGATGATGTAATGCCACGGGATACTATTATTGGATGCGATCACTGGACATAACTTGCAGTCTGTTCAAGGCTTATGAGTAGAAGTTGTACAACCACGGTTAGTTTCTGTAAGAAAAGTAGGAGCGTGTAGACAGACGTAGATTCCCATATTCTTTTCAGGAGAGAAGAGCAATGAAGAAGTAGCACTGTGTTTATTCATTGCTTGCTCTTAAGGTATATCATTTTGTTTATTGAAACTCTGAAGATTAGAGGAAGTTGGTTTGTTTTTGTTGTTGGTGTGAGTGATTTAGGTGGAGAATGTGTAATGGGTAGGAAGAAAGATGAACAAAAGACAGTCTGTTTTGTAAATACATTTGTATCCACTTTTATTTGGCAGTTCTTTTTAATGCAAGTTTGATTGAAATTTCATCTCTATTATTGAACCAAAACATCACTGGAGTTGTAGAGAATTGAAATCTACATAGAGTTTTGTAACCACAGAGAGAGTATAGATAAAGAGTAACAATAGATTGTTCATTATGTTGTCAAATCTGAAGAATCTTCAAAGAGTCTGCAACAACTTCTAGCTGCTTCTTCACTTTTCTCCATCTTCTCTCGTTTGCTCCAACAATGAGTGTGTAGTATCTGTCTGCAACATCAAAACCAGTAAAAACTTTGTTATTCCTCGCTTTCTTCTCTCATTTATCAGTGAAGCTATATCATGTCTTTGTATAATCTATGCTTACTGTTTCCAACTGCCACTGTTGCAAAGCAAGTGGTTGCATAGATGGGAGTTCTTAGTCCATACTCAAACGTGTAATAGCTCTTTTCATCCTCCACCCTCTGCATTTTCAGCTTTTTCTTTATAAAGATCCAGTCACTGATACTTTGATGATTCTTTAAGATTAGCAACAAAGATAAGAAGTGAATCTGACCTCTTTCATATCGTAGATTGTAGCTACTTGGTTTGGTGCTGCAAACTTATGCTTCACTAGATCATAAACCACCTGATTATGACACAAGAATATTTAATCTCAAATGATATTAGAGAGAAAGAGGGACAGTAAGATGTGTATTACATACCTCTTCCATTGGACCCACTTCGCGGATGTCTGTTTTCTCTGTTGGTATGAACCTGACACGAACACTCTGTAGCTGCAAATATCTATCCTTGAAGGCTGAATCATGTGCCCTGAAGTCAAATTCCTATAATACAAGTTCGCCCGGAATAAGACCATCTCAAAGCTTATTCATTTAAGATGTCATCCTTACAATAACTAGAACCAAAGCCATAGCTTACCCACCCTCCAGTCTGATGGGTAATAATAAGAATATCCGTCTTCTTTATCCACAAAAGCTGAGTAGCTTTTTGGTACCTCTGCAGAAACATTACAAGACCAAACAAAGTTATGCTTTTGGTACCAAAAGAATGAAGAAGAGAAGTCAGTTTTTGGCAGATTGCCTTCAGCAAGAAGCAAAGTTTCTGGAACTGAAGTTGCTAGTAAAGTTCCTACTCCCACAAGCGCTTGCCTTCTCTTCCAACTGCTTCCACTTCCTTTTTGATAGGCTATTCAAGTGTCATTCATCATCGAAATCAGTTCAAAGGCCAAGAACACTGTCAACAAGAGTTTGGTTTCTTACTATTCTCGGAGGAGTCAAGATTGTAGCCGGATGAAAGTGAACATGAAGCTCTGAGTGATGGGCTTGGACAGTGAATATCCGTCTGATAAAGAAAATGTGTAATAATCAGAAACCGAGATAAAGATGAATAAGAGCAGTTTTACTAACCTTGTGGGAGATTGTTGGTGAAAGACAATAGCGGATTGAGAGTGAAGAGACTGCCATAATGGCTACAACTTGCAAGACTTCAGATGAGATATGATCATTGCCTTATGTTTTGCCTGTTGGGATAAGAGACCTCTATTTTTGTCATTTCTCAATTTTCTCCATTCATACTAACATGTGGATAATGAAAAATCCAAACAAACATGTGGTGCCAGCAAACTAAAGATGAAGCGATTGCTTTTGTATCTTTGCATTTCACAAGTTTATATAAAGAGTTAAAAAGATTGCCGAGAAGCCCAAAAACAGAGGAAACTGAATTCAACATTAAACAAGAATGTTTTGTAGAAAAAGATGATGGCAGATAATATCTCAAAGCAAAACTGAGTCTACAAGCGACAAAAACACAAGTCTGTTTCATATAATAGCAGGAGGTAGATAGACTTAGATGATGCCAATCTTGTTAGCAACATCTAACGCATCATAGTCCGGTGTGAGCCTAACGTAAGCCTTCTTCGTTCCATCAGGCCTGCACCAAAAACCAATTGTGTCAAATACATATCAAAGCACAATCAAACTCACAAGCCACTAAAGAAAACTATCTTCTGACATACCTGATGAGGGTGTTAACCTTCTTGGTCTGGATGTCGTACATCTTCTTAACAGCATCTTTGATCTTCTTCTTGTCGGCACGAATGTCAACAATGAAGACAAGAGTGTTGTTGTCCTCAATTTTCTTCATGGCAGACTCGGTGGTGAGTGGGTACTTGAGGATACCGTAATGGTCCAACTTGTTCCTGGGAGTTGCACTGATCCTGGGGTACTTGGGATCTCTAGCCTTGGTCAAGGTCTTTGGCCTGTGGAAGGTGACCTTAGTCCTGATCTTTTTGTCCTTCTTCTTGAAGGCTTGACCAGACTTCACTGCCTTTGCAGCCTTCAGGGCCTTGGCCTTTGGGTCGGCCTTCTTCGTGGTATCAACTGCAATGAACACAAGTAACTTAGAATACTTACAGATCATTTGAACACCATCTAGAAGTGAAGCTAAGTACTTTACAAAACGTGGTTACAAAGCATCAATACAAGACTAGTTACTACCGTTTGCATTCAACATAAGTCTTTTGTAAGAGATTCAAATCAAACAAGAAGAACGTATTGAATCTCATTAACAACGCCAAAGATCGTACCTTTAGCCGGAGACATTGCTCTGAACGATCCTTTCCGACGCAAGATCTATCAGACAAAACCAAACTTTGTTAAAATCCATACAAAGAAATGTACTCCAGCTACAGGACGTAGCAGTGGAGAAGGCAAGAGACAGGACGAACCTGGAGAGGTGAAGCAGCTGAAACCCTAGTTCATTTCTCAGCGGCGGAGAGTTATATTGTGGAAGCCACGGAACCCTAGATTACTTGGGCCTTTAGTATTATTATGGGCCTTTTATCGTATAAGCCCAAATTAAAATTTACCCGCCATAATATCACGGATCTCATTAAAAAAATCTTAGAACGATGTCGTTTAGCGATGGCCATGTCACGAGATGTATAGTTGGAGTTTAATGTAGACGTGTCAAGAAAGCGGTCGCCAATCACGTGCGAGATACTAAAACCACTTAGAGGTCGCCACGTAAGACATTTGTTAAAGACGCTTCATCTCGTGTCTGGTCCAAAGTATCTATGTGGTCACTGATATACGTCGACCACACCAGTCGTACTAGCTAGTGTTAGTCCCCCCCCCCCCCCACGGGGATCTGCTAACGTAATTACCGAAATACCCTCGCCGTATCTTCAAATTTTTCATTCCTTACTTTTACTGCGAATGTTATTGCTAGCAGGCAGACAAGACCAAGCTTCATCTCTTCAAAGCTGTCTCGCCTCCGCCGCCTAATCTCTATCTCACCGAAGTAATGGCTAGGCCAGATGGAGAAGAAGGGATATTGCTGCTCGAGTTTCACGGCAACGGTGACCGTTCCTGGCAGCTAAACTTCGATGATTTTCAGGTTTCACCGGAGCACAAGGAGAAGAAATCGCCGAGCAAGCTCCATAACTGTCTTGGTTGCTTGGGTAAATGATCTCTTCTCCTCTCCACATTTACATTTATTTTTGTCTGATTAGGACAAGGCTAGTCTATAGAGAGACAAATGAGTTGATATGTTTGGGATTGGTTTGACTTTTTTTGAGTTTGGCTACTTTGCTTTGCTATTTTTAGCTTTTGTTGATTCTTTAAAAACATATTATCAAATTCTATAAGTTTTAATCTTTTTTTTTGGGAGTTAGTGGACTCTTTGGTACTATATAGAAGCTTTGATGGATTCACCTCAAATTATATGGAGTTTTTTTAATGAATTTATAGTAATCATGATCTTGATTTTTGGGGAGTATTCTCTATGAATCCAATCAAGAAACGCTGTCCGTGATTGAAGCTATAGTAGTAGTATCTAATTTATAAAGCTCAGACGAGGGTTCTTTGTTTTGGTTACTGTGATCTAAAGTAGTGAGAAGCTATTGTAGCTTACCTGGTTTGAACTTTTTCTTGCTTCTTTTTTGCTATACAGATTTGTTAAAGCTTTGTGTCTTGATGGTTGCAGGTCCGGAAGACAATGTGGCAGATTACTACCAGCAACAGGTAGAGATGCTTGAAGGCTTTACCGAAATGGATGAACTTGCAGAACGTGGCTTTGTCCCTGGAATGTCAAAGGTTTAAGCTTAGATGATGATGATGATGATAACTTATCTCTTCTTCCATATTTTTTTGCTCTTTGTTAATTGATACTTATCTCTGTGTTGTGTTCCACATAGGAAGAGCAAGACAATCTGGCTAAAAGCGAGACATTAGCCATCAGAATATCGAACATTGCCAACATGCTTCTATTTGCTGCTAAAGTCTATGCCTCCGTCACAAGCGGCTCTTTAGCAATCGTTGCTTCCACGTTGGACTCTCTTCTTGATCTTCTCTCTGGCTTCATCCTCTGGTTTACCGCCTTCTCTATGCAAACACCAAACCCGTATCAGTATCCCATTGGCAAGAAAAGGATGCAACCACTGGTTTGTATCATCCTTTTAAAAGATTATACATATATTAATTATTATGTATGTGATTCTTGGATCAAATCTTGTCAGGGAATCCTAGTATTTGCATCAGTGATGGCCACACTTGGATTGCAAATCATCTTGGAATCTCTTCGGACAAATGTTATCCAGTGTAAGCCCTGCAGATCTTGTCTGAAAAGCTTCGGTTCAAATAATTCACAAAATTGCTTCACATGTTTTATTACAGCACAAGGAGTTCAGCCTAACAAAAGAGCAAAGAGAGTTGGGTGGTTGGGATCATGCTCTCTGTTACATTGGTCAAACTGCTTCTTGTTCTTTACTGCAGATCGTTCAGTAACGAGATTGTGAAAGCTTATGCTCAGGATCACTTCTTCGACGTCATCACAAACATCATTGGACTCATTGCAGTGATCCTCGCCAACTACTTCGATAACTGGATGGATCCAGTTGGTGCTATCATTGTAAGCTTCCATATAAATAAAGATAAAAGACCATTGTGTCAGAGGTTCCCAGTTCGAGTGACCACCAGGAAAAAACTAATATTACATGATGTGGTTTCGCGTCTTTTGATTCATGTAGCTTGCATTGTACACAATACGGACGTGGTCAATGACGGTTTTGGAGAACGTGAACTCACTAGTTGGGAAAACAGCAACACCAGAGTATCCGCAGAAACTGACTTACCTGTGTTGGAACCACCATAAAGCCATAAGGCATATCGACACAGTGAGGGCTTACACGTTTGGGTCTCATTACTTTGTGGAGGTTGATATCGTTCTTCCTGCTGATATGCCTCTGCAAGTGGCTCACGACATTGGAGAATCGCTGCAGGAGAAGCTGGAGCTGTTGCAGGAGATAGAAAGGGCTTTTGTGCATCTTGATTATGAGTACACTCACAAGCCTGAGCATGCTAGATCCCACTGTTAGCTGTTTGTTTGCTTCTTGTGTCGTTTAAAGCAGTGAAGAGATCTCTCTCTACGTCTAAATTCTTAAGAGCATCAAATCGTTTAGTAGACAATCACCTTTGTAAGTTGTAACTATATTTACTTTTTTCTTGTGCTTAAATTAGATAGTAGTAAAACTACAAAGATCATTTCAGTTTAGTTTGATTATGGTAGAAACTACAAATTATTGTAGTAACTACAAATCAACTTTGAAATCAAATTCATAAATAAATTGGTAAAATTGAATAACCCCTAATTTTGACAAATATTTTAATATCACTAATTCAATAGTACATAATTTTAGGAAGAAAAAATAAAATCAAGAATCCCATAACAATTTTTTCGGCTTAGATTTATAATTTCATTAAAATGCAATAGCTTGATTGTGGTAAAAAACTACAAATAAAACAGAATTGAAAATTATGTCAGGTCTGGTTCTATTCAATTCACCGGTTTGGATAGATTAGTTCAATTATAAGAGAACCGAAAACGAACCGAATCCTAATCGGTTTGGAATGAAAAAAAGCGCGTGTGGTGGAATATGTTTGTTTTCATCCCACATCGGGAACTTGAGGCGCATGAGTCATGCGGATGCTGCTATAAAAGGTCAAGGATCATCAACTATAAAAAATTGCCTTAAACTAATGAGTAAGGAAAACAAAGCGAGCGGTGAGAGCCGGTCGCAGCGCTAACAAAAAACATAGAAAGTGGCGCAAGAATTTATGGAAGGGAAATAGGCTGGCCGAGTCGTTGACGCTGCTTACTTTTGCAGAACTCGACTTGCGCGGGCCTCCCCCATCCCCCAAATCTATTATACCTAAAATTATTTAAACATTAGAGTATAAATGCAAACAAATGAATTTTGATTGATCTCTGTCTTTGTGATTCACGAGCAGCTCCTGCCCCGATTAGTTGATCTGTTCTCCCGATTTTTGTAATCGGTGTTGTAAGAAGAAAGCTTCACATCGAGGACAAAGATCCTGTTTGGTCAGTACACGGTCGTGTAAGCTGTTCTGTCTCTCTTCTTTTTTTTTTTTTTTGATTGATTTGATTTTTACATGACTACGAATTCGTTAGCTGGGTTTTTGGGTATTTTGTCGAATATGATCAAGCTTCATCCCTAACTTAGAGTTAGGCCAAATTCGATAGTTTATAATTGAAATTGTGCTTCGGTATGTTTAGAGATTTGGTTTCTGGAGTCATAATCTGCGATATTTGGCTTTGGTTGTTACACTTTGTCGTTTATGTTCTCTTTCGTTTCGTTTCACTGGATCTAGTTTCAGCTGTTTCTTGTATAGATGTTTAATCTGAATTGATGATTCTTTGTAAGATTTGGAGAAAAGACAACTTTAGAGTGAATCTAGTGAGAAGACATAATAATTGATAGTTGGTTTTAACTACTAGAACTTATATCGAGAGACTGATTTCAAGATAGATATTTCACATTCTAGTCTGGGAATTTAAAAAGGTTTATACTTTGGTTGTCTCCTTTTTCGTTAGCCTGATGATATTGGCATTACCTTCTCTCATGTGTAAGCTTGTTGTTTTAGCAACTGCTAGATTTTGTGAAAAAAAAAGATTTGATATTTGTGTTGTACCAACCATTGTTCCTAGAGTTTTGATGAAGCTTAGATTTTTATCCACAGATCTTTCTCTATTCTGATAATACGCTCTCAAATCTCTGCCACGTGCCTGCTTTTAATTTATCTCCCCTTTTTTTTTTTTTATCTTCGAACCCTAATTATGTTTGTTGGTTGCCCATCGTTAAATCCTTTTATTCTTTTTTCCGAAAATGATTCTCTAGGTCTTCTATCGTTACACACTTATTATTTTCTAATTCTTTTATTTTTTTATTTAATTCTTCCATTTCCTCTAGTTGCTTTTTATTTAATTGCTTATAGTTTTTTATTTTTTCTTCAAGTTCTTTATTTTGTTGTTTTAGGTGTTCCAGATCGCTATCCTGTTTTTCTTCTATTTTTTGTATTTTTTTCTAGCATTATTTTCATTTGGTCTCCTAGTTTTTCGTTCATAATTTTTCAGTTAATTCATTAACAGTTTCTGTTAGATTTTTTACCGTTATTAATACGTCATCTAGTCCTTGTAATTTGTCAAGTTCATCTAATATTTTTATATTATTTTTTATTTCAGAGATGTCTTTCTGTATTTTCTTAATAAGTTCAACTGAGTCAATAATTTTATCTAATTTTTCTTGTACCTTTCTATTTATTCTAATTTGGTTTACTGATATGTTACCAATTATTTCGTTTTGATTGTTTAATATTCCACATATTATTCTCAGTGAAAGGCTCATTTTATGATCATCTCTTATATTTGCTCCCATTGTATATTCAGTATTCTCTATCATATTTCTTTCCAAGGGTATAATTTTTTCTTTATATGGTATTCCTGGTATAGAATATAATTTTGGGTGGTATTCGATAGTTTGATCTACGAATTCATCCATTTTTATAAATTTTATCAGACTTTCTATAATTTTAATTTCTTCGATTTTCTTGTTTATTAATTTTCCTTCCTCTTCTGAGTATTTTAATGCTCGTCCTTTATTTTTATTTACAATTGCACATAATAATTTCATATGTTCTCATTTTTGTTCAATGATTTTTTCAAATTTATTATTTTCTTTTTTGGTTTTTGCAGGCTCTGATACCAATTTTTTCTCAGCCTTTTTATCCATCTTTTTCTTATAACTCTGATTTTGTCTTTTCATAGTTTATTATCTAGTGTGGTTATAGTTCGTTCTAGCTTATTTAGTTTTTGATTAATTTGTTGTAATTCATACGAACTACTAATTGACTTTCTTCTTTCGTTGATGGTTCTGCTTTTGGCTATTCTGGATGAACTAGAACTAGGTTCTAAAAATTTTAACTGTGGAGTTATTGTTTTATTTATTTGATCGCTTATATTTTTCTTTGGTCAAACTTGACAGTAGTTGTTTCCTTTAAACAAGTTTTCTAGATAGATATCGTTTCTTATTTGCGAATTCAATACTATGCGCGAGGAGGATATAAAGCATATCCAACAGCGTAAGTAATTGATAACGGGTGATCTCCATCTTCCATAAGATCATGTCTTTGAAAGTTGTAGATAATTCCGATTGAATTGTTAAGTTTTTTGTTGCTAGTGGGATGCCATATTGACAGACCACATTAAATTAACAACTGAGTGTTTTAAATTGCTATCTACTATCCTGATTATTCTATCGTTCTCATCTTGAATTCTATTGTCAGTTACTACTAGTCTTATTGGGGAATCGATGTTTTTTTAAATGTTGACCTTACTATTATTTGAATTGTTCTATATGTATATACGATATCTTTTCTTGGTGACTTGACTTCATTTTACTTATCTTATCGTTTATCGCCTCAGATAAAATTATTGGTAGTGTAAATTCACCACGAGTTGATTCAATTGGTAAGGAAATTCACTTAAAATTTTCCAAAGTATAATACATTTTTTCTTTTTAATATCTCCGATAATCTATTTCGTTGTATATCTTGATATCTTTCAAGGTTATTTTTGCTTTTTTCAAGGGTTCTTGATTTTTGATCCTTGGATCAATATATCTTTTTCAAAGAAATTATTTGTATCAATAGTACTAATATAATCTAATATGTTATTTTGTGCTATATTCTGAGTTTCTTCGTTATCGGACATACCTGAAATGAGTTATTGTTGAGGTTTTGTTGGTTGAAACGCTTGCCTTTGATTTTGATTGAACTTCCTTTTTGATTCTTGGGTGTTTTTTTTTTATTTTTTTTATTTTGTGTTTATGAGTTTTGTTAAGTGAAAATAATTGTTATTCAGAAGGTTTTAATCCTTCAACAGTTAGAGCTTCAGAGAAAGGTTTTTCTCAACTCTTGAAACGAAACTTGTTCGATTTCTTTATTTCACTCTGCCTCTTCCAAGGAGGTTTACATACCTATTTATACTAAAAGACAGGACTATTTTACAGACGCGTGGCTCATTTTCTGTCCACTCTTATAAAGGTAGTGTGAAATCTTTTTTTTCCACTTTATTTTCAGAAGTAGCTATAATTTCTTCACGTGATTTCTGTCGGGTGTCTACATTTTGTTGTCTGTTTCTTTAATTATTGGTTCTTTCGGTTCTCTTCAATCTCTACTTCAGTCTCTTCAATCACTTCTTCAGTCTCTTCAATCACTTCATCTTCTTGCTCTTCATCTTTAGCTCCGCAAATTGCGCATGAGTGTGGCTCTCCAAGCTTGACTTCGAATTGCGTTTTTCTGAGTAGTTCACACATCAGATAATGATATCTTGGACTTTTGATGAGAGTGTTGTCCCATATTCTGAAAATAAATGGACTTGTCTCTTCTTTAATTGTTGTTTCTTCAGTTACTCTTGTAAGTAGTAGCGTCGAATCACTCTTGTAGTTAAGGCGATGGTTGTTACTTAGGTAGATGATTTTTCTGAGCATTCCAATTGTTAGCTCAGCATCTACTCGAATTCTGTCTTCGCTGGTATATCCGATGTTTGCTGGATCGTCTTTTGTTGGATATTGTCCGTTGCTTACTCCCATAATTATTACCTTTGATGCTGGACAACTGACTCCTGATTCTCCTATTTCCGTTATTTTGAACTCTGGGTAATTGCTGTAGTATTGCATGAATACTTCTTTGTTTTTTGCATATCTGGTAAAATATCGGGAAACAACTGTTTTTAATCCCTGGGGGAAATATTTGAGTTGCTGTTCCGGGTTTTGGATGTAGAGGGTTTCAATAAGTCCAAAACTGTGTAAGTTTATGGTGGTTATTGGGCTTGCTTCGGGTAGGACAATTGCTTTTGAGCCTAAACCTTGGTGATTTTTTGGATAGATGTGTTTGTATTTGGTGTTTTCTGGATAGGTGTTTATTTCATCGAAATTTTCGAGAAATTTTTCAAGGGTAGGTTTTATTTGATTTTGTACCTCCTTTGTTCCGATAATTGTTGCAATGGTTGGGATTTTCCCAATGGGTGTCATTTTGACTGTTGGTTGCATACTTCCTCCCCCGCCAAGAAGTAGGCGATCTTTAAATGAAGTCTCAATGGATTTATTATTTTTTTTACTTGATTCTTCGAGGGCTCTTTTGGCGTCGTCGATTGTTGGGAAGCTTTGATGAATAACGTTTTTGTTTGTTACGAATGGGGCTGCTTTATGCCATTCGTCATAAATTCCTTTCATTGGTCCGTTAAAAATGACATAGAATTTATGGGGTTTTTTAGTGACTGGGCTTTTTGGCGGACTTTCTGGTAGGATTATGGTCTCAGTGTTTTGGGTTTGTGTTTTTGGTTTTAGTTTTTGGATCACTGACTCGAGTGAGCTTATTTCGTCTTGGAGCTTTTTTAGGTTTTCTTTCTTCTGCTTGAGTTGATTCTCCAAAGTTTTTATTGCTGCCTCTATAAGTTCCTGAAATTGAAATGATTTGTGTGCCTTAAGGCTGATTATTTTATATGACATAATCTCTATATCAAGAGCATTTATCAAATAGTGATTGATAAATTTATCATTGATAGATAATTATTAATGATAGTTTATCAATTCTCTTATTGATAAATATAATTATTTATTTTGAATGTTTATCTCTGAATTCTCTTGTTAATGAATCAGCAATTGAATTTAATTCTCCTTTTATATATACTGGCACATAAGAATATTGTGATATTTGCATCTGCCATCTTATTAATCTTCCTTGATTATAGTTTGCCTTTATGTTATAATTTTGAAATCCGATTAAATATTTCGAATCAGTTCTTAAATAAAACGTGATTGGTCTTAAATCAATCTGTCATTTTTTAAATGTTTTTATAGCTGCTAATGTTTCTAATTCATGTATCGGATATTTTTGTTGAGTATTAGTGAAAGTACCACTATTGTATTTTACCAATTTTTCTTGTTTCAAGGAAGTTTTCTGAGTTATTAGTTCTTTTATTCTTTCAATTGTTTCTGACTTTTTGCCACATAACGCGGTTAAAGTGGCGCCCCAATGTGTTATGCATGCGTCAGTAGAGACGATGAGTATATCATCATCACTTGGGTTATATAATTCGGGTAATTTGTTACACATTTCTTTTAGTTTTTCAACAACCTCGCTATCTTCTTCGGTCCATTTCCAAGGAATTTTTTCAGATATTTTTTGTTGTAAAGTTTTTCTTTGTTTTGCAAGATTTTTAAAAAATCCTTGATCAGCTAAATAGTTTAGATTTCCAAGAAAGCGTTGTATTTATTTTCTATCTTGTAGATGGTTAGGAAACTGATTTATTTTTTCAAGTATATGTTTTTGTGCAATAATTGTTCCGTTGCTACTTATTTCTAATCCTAAAAATTCTATTTTTTGTTTAAGTATTTGAGCTTTCTTTTGGCTTAGTACTAAACCCTTTTCTTTACATCTTTCAAGTATTCTATATACCTTTTCGAGGTGATCTTTTTCGTCACTTTTTGTGAATATTATTATATCATCTATATATACTGAGCTGAATTCTTCGTATCCAATTAAATTATTATCCATAAATTGTTGAAATATTCCTGGTGCTTGTTTTAACCCAAACGGTAATACATTCCACTCAAAGTGTTTTTGAGGTGGGCATGTAAAAGCCGTTAATGGTTTAGTATTCTCATGGAGTCGGATTTGCCAATATCCTGACTTTGCGTCTAGCGCTGAGAAATACTTAGCTCCTCTTAATTTTTTAATTAAGTATTCTTTTCTAGGCAAGTTTTGAGCATTACCTATTGTTGCTTCATTTATCTTTCGATAGTCTATCACCATTCTTCTTTTACCTCTTTTTTGTTCATTATGATTATTAACGTAAAAGGCAGGTGAAGAATGTTGACTAAAACTTTCTCTAATTAATCCATTTTTTAATAGTATTTGGGTTTCTTCCTGAAATTCTTCTACGTCTTGTTCGGTATAAGTCATTTTATAATTAACTCTTATTTCTTTATTAGGGTCTTTTAATTTAATTTCTACTAGCATATTATTTGTGTTTTTAATATCCAATGGATCCTCACTACATACTTCTTCTAGTTTTTTCATAATTTTTTCGTAATTTATCATTGATTCAATTTTATTTACTAATTGAATTTTTAATTTTTTTTTTTAGTATTGTATATGGGTATATTTATCACTTCTTTATTTTGTTTTCCTATTTTTGGACATGTCAACGATATGTGTTTTAGATATTGACAAAAAGGTCTATATAGTTTTAAGAAATTATTTCCTATTATAAAGGGTACTCCCGTATCGTGTTTATAAATACTTGGTACTATAAATATTTTTTCTGCTATTTTTATATGAATTATAAAGGCTCCATAATTAATTTTATGTTCGCTTTTATCAGCCACTTTTATAGTTATTGGTTTCTTTAACTTTTTCCATAATTCTTTATCTATAATATTTTCTTGTGCAATACATAATGTAGCACCAGTATCGATATATGCTAAAGTTTTTGTTTTTTTATCATCCATTATTTGTATTTGAATGAATGTACTATTCGGATTCATCTGAACTACTATATCCACTTTCAGAATCTGATGAAGATAATATTTCATAACAATATGATGATTCATTGTCTGATGAGTTTAATGATTCTATTGGTACTAGTCCAATTGCATTGATTTGATTAAGATATTTTACCTCTTTTTTATAAGATTTTTTATTTGGACACTCATTTGCATAGTGGCCTATTTCATGACATAACCAACATTTGCAATTTTTCTTGCCTTGTGGGCAATACTTTTCATTATTCGTTGTTTTCTTTTCTTTTTCTTTATAATAATTCTTTCCCTTTTCTCTTTTATACCATTTTTTTCTTCTTGGTCTAAAGTATTTATTCTTGTATCTAAACTTTTTATTTTCATATTCATTATTTCTCCTATATTTTTGTTTTTTATATTTTCTTTGCTTTTCACAACCAAATTTTTGAGGTATATCTTCATAATTTTCACAATTGAATTCAAATGCTCTCTTTACTCTTTTGATTTCTTGGTTTTGAATACATAAGGTTCTTACGTATTCTCTTAGTGTTCGTATCATTCCTCCAAAAGAATCAGATACTATTTTTTATCTATATTTTCTTTAAATAGTTTAGGTAATGTTATGTTAAACGGGGATGGTAATTTTTGCACAAATACTTCCATGTATTTAGCA
This sequence comes from Brassica napus, assembly GCF_020379485.1. Classification (NCBI taxonomy): domain Eukaryota; kingdom Viridiplantae; phylum Streptophyta; class Magnoliopsida; order Brassicales; family Brassicaceae; genus Brassica; species Brassica napus. The sequence continues at coordinate 6,107,295 of NC_063447.1, forward strand.
TAATCATCGTGTGGTAATTCATAATAATTCTTTTCGTATTGGCATATAAATTCGTCTAGGTATCTCATATTGCATATTTCTATATTATTTAATATATGTCTTACTTTTGCTATTTGTTCTTCATCTTCATTAGTTTGTTCTTTCCCTAGTAGGTTTATTCCGCCTAAGAACTGTGTATTTAATTTTTCTACTATAGCGACAAGAATTTCTTGATGATTTCTAAAATTTTGTAATTGAATTTTATTAGCATCTTTCATTCCGGCAAGGTATGTAAATACTATTCCGGTTGTGTTATATATCAAGAGATTTAAATAATTTTCGGCGTTCATTTTTTGAATTGTTTCGTTTAATTGTAATTGCATTTCTTGTTCAGAGACCCAAGTGTGTAATCTAATTTTTCCTTCTTGATGATTGACACAATCAAGATCCAAGAAGTCATTATATTTTACTGGTTTTGGTTTAAATTGTTTATATTTTTCGAGATTTCCTGCTTCGGACCTAAAATATCCTCGTCTATTTTTATAACTATCATCCATTTTTATGGTTGATTTTTGATCAATAAGTTCTTTTTGTTTACTTGTTCCTTCTTCTACGGTGTTTACAAAGGGAAAAGTTGGTTCTTCTTCTGATGAAGAGGAATGGTCAATTATTATTTCATTTTGTTCAAGTTGATGAGGGTTGTCAATTAGAGTAATATTTTTTAACATTTCTCTTAACTCTTCCATATGTTCACCCATTTTTCAGTTTTTTATATTGGACTATACTCTCCCCCTTTTTTTTTAACATTTCTCTTAAATCATTTCGGAAAAAGAATAAAAAACTGAAAAATGGATGAACATATGGAAGAGTTAAGAGAAATGTTAAAAAAAAGGGGGAGAGTATAGTCCAATATAAAAAACTGAAAAATGGATGAACATATGGAAGAGTTAAGAGAAATGTTAAAAAATATTACTCTAATTGACAACCCTCAACAACTTGAACAAAATGAAATAATAATTGACCATTCCTCTTCATCAGAAGAAGAACCAACTTTTCCCTTTGTAAACCTCCTTGGAAGAGGCAGAGTGAAATAAAGAAATCGAACAAGTTTCGTTTCAAGAGTTGAGAAAAACCTTTCTCTGAAGCTCTAACTGTTGAAGGATTAAAACCTTCTGAATAACAGTTATTTTCACTTAACAAAAATCATAAACACAAAATAAAAAAAATAAAAAAAAAAAACACCCAAGAATCAATAAGGAAGTTCAATCAAAATCAAAGGCAAGCGTTTCAACCAACAAAACGTCAACAATAACTCATTTCAGGTATGTCCGATAACGAAGAAACTCAGAATATAGCACAAAATAACATATTAGATTATATTAGTACTATTGATACAAATAATTTCTTTGAAAAAGATATATTGATCCAAGGATCAAAAATCAAGAACCTTGAAAAGGAAGCAAAAATAACCTTGAAAGATGATCAAGATATACATCGAAATAGATTATCAGAGATATTAAAAAGAAAAAAATGTATTATACTTTGGAAAATTTATAAGTGAATTTCCCTTACCAATTGAATCAACTCGTGGTGAATTTACACTACCAATAATTTCATCTGAGGCGATAAACGATAAGATAAGTAAAATGAAGTCAAGTCACCAAGAAAAGATATCGTATATACATATAGGAACAATTCAAATAATAGTAAGGTCAACATTTAAAAAAAACATCGATTCCCCAATAAGACTAGTAGTAACTGACAATAGAATTCAAGATGAGAACGATAGAATAATCAGGATAGTAGATAGCAATTTAAAACACTCAGTTGTTAAATTTAATGTGGTATGTCAATATGGCATCCCACTAGCAACAAAAAACCTTAACAATTCAATCGGAATTATCTACAACTTTCAAAGACATGATCTTATGGAAGATGGAGATCACCCGTTATCAATTACTTACGCTGTTGGATATGCTTTATCCTCCTCAGCGCATAGTATTGAATTCGCAAATAAGAACGATATCTATCTAGAAAACTTGTTTAAAGAAACAACTACTGTCAAGTTTGTACCAAAGAAAAATATAAGCGATCAAATAAATAAAACATATACTCCACAATTAAAATTTTTAGAACCTAGTTCTTGTTCATCCAGAATAGCCAAAAGCAGAACCATCAACGAAAGAAGAAAGTCAATTAGTAGTTCGTATGAATTACAACAAATTATTCAAAAACTAAATAAGCTAGAACGAACTATAACCACACTAGATAATAAACTATGAAAAGACAAAATCAGAGTTATAAGAAAAAGATGGATAAAAAGGCTGAGAAAAAATTGGTATCAGAGCCTGCAAAAACCAAAAAAGAAAATAATAAATTTGAAAAAATCATTGAACAAAAACGAGAACATATGAAATTATTATGTGCAATTGTAAATAAAAATAAAGGACGAGCATTAAAATACTCAGAAGAGGAAGAAAAATTAATAAACAAGAAAATCAATGAAATTAAAATTATAGAAAGTCTGATAAATTTATAAAAATGGATGAATTCGTAGATCAAACTATCGAATACCACCCAGAATTATATTCTATACCAGGAATACCATATAAAGAAAAAATTATACCCTTGGAAAGAAATATGATAGAGAATACTGAATATACAATGGGAGAAAATATAAGAGAATATCATAAAATGAGCCATTCACTGAGAATAATATGTGGAAAATTAAACAATCAAACCAATATCATCAGGCTAACGAAAAAGGAGACAACCAAAGTATAAACCTTTTTAAATTCCCAGACTAGAATGTGAAATATCTATCTTGAAATCAGTCTCTCGATATAAGTTCTAGTAGTTAAAACCAACTATCAATTATTATGTCTTCTCACTAGATTCACTCTAAAGTTGTCTTTCTCCAAATCTTACAAAGAATCATCAATTCAGATTAAACATCTATACAAGAAACAGCTGAAACTAGATCCAGTGAAACGAAACGAAAGAGAACATAAACGACAAAGTGTAACAACCAAAGCCAAATATCGCAGATTATGACTCCAGAAACCAAATCTCTAAACATACCGAAGCACAATTTCAATTATAAACGATCGAATTTGGCCTAACTCTAAGTTAGGGATGAAGCTTGATCATATTCGACAAAATACCCAAAAACCCAGCTAACGAATTCGTAGTCATGTAAAAATCAAATCAATCAAAAAAAAAAAAAAAAAAAAAGAGAGAGACAGAACAGCTTACACGACCGTGTACTGACCAAACAGGATCTTTGTCCTCGATGTGAAGCTTTCTTCTTACAACACCGATTACAAAAATCGGGAGAACAGATCAACTAATCGGGGCAGGAGCTGCTCGTGAATCACAAAGACGTAGATCAATCAAAATTCATTTGTTTGCATTTGTACTCTAATGTTTAAATAATTTTGGGCTGGCTGCGTATTCCCCTCCGTAAACGCAATAACGCTATCTATTCCCCTCTGTACTATCTACCTCTTGACTAGACCCCCTGAAATATAAAATCTCTTCATATTTTCCCCCCTTCTTTTTTACTCTGCTCAGATCCCCTTCTCTAATCCAATTCCAAAATCAAGATTAAAACTTAATAAATCGCGTTTTCTGAACCGAGATTGCCCATTGAAGAAAACCCGACCCGGGATTAAAAACCAACTCGACACAATTAAAAAAAATGAAATCGAAGACGACGACTATGAAGACGGAAAAAAAGAGACGACTAAGAACAGAGAGAGAACGAAGACGAAGAAGAGAGACAGAGAGCTTGACGGGTACGAGAACAGAGAGAGAGATAGACGATGAAGAACAGAGGAGAGAGAGAGAGACAATTGTAGGCGTACCAATACAATACTGGTGTGATCAGAATGTGGTGACCTTAGTATCAATGACCTAAAAGAATCCGTATAGGAGGATGAAGCTGTGATAGATGAGATTGAAAGGTGGATGCAAAACATGATTGAACTTGTGAACGATGTTAAAGATCTGCGAAAGGGTATGATGGAGCACTTTGAGTTTCAAGAAACAAGGCTTGAGAAAGAAGCAATGAGAATAAAGATGATGAAATTGAAAGCTATGTTCGAAAATGGTCATGTACCTTTATGTGGTTTTGTGATGTTGAGTTTAAAACATGAGTTTGACTTGTTTATGCTTATTTATGCTTGGATATGGTTAATGCTTTAGAAGGTAAAGAACACGAAATTAAAAAACACGTTTCAAAGTTGTTAGTTAATCAAATTGTTTTCTCATTAACCTTAACCAAATGATTTACAAGTGTTTATATAGAGCTTTACATCAGCCATCGTCAACTAACTAACAACTTGACTCTATATTGCACAAGTGTGAGTGCTTGGGGATGAGAACATAGTGAGCTTCTGGTGGTCTTGGTAGTGAGCCATAGAAGAATCCAAGTAAAAATTCAAACCAACCAGAATGAGCCTTGGTGATCTTTCTATGCACTGCATAAACGTGACTCTGTCCATTCAACAAGTCATGAATCATGATTACCAATATCAAATGCAGTCCATGGTCTAGCATACTCTCGATTTCAATTAGCATCAAGCATCACTATAAGCATGAGATATCCATGGAAGTACCATACGCTAGAAACTGAAATCAGCTCCTCTGACACATAAATGGATGCACCTTCTTGTGACTGTATTGACCTTAGGCAAAACTGAAACTGTTTCACCAGTTGTAGCTCATCAAGAAAACCCAAAACAAACCAGAGAAGTTATAACTGCAATGGTGCAGGACCCGCAGGTTTAGATGATAAGCCAAAATTCTCATGGCTTGAAACCGAAGTTGATGAAGCAATTGTTTCTCTCTCTGTTCTTCATCGTCTCTCTCACACGGTTCTTCGTCCTCGTCACTCTCTCTGTCTCTCTTCTTCGTTCTTGCTCTCTCTCTCTCTCTGTTTTTCATCGTCTCTGTTCTTGGCGTCTTTTTTTTTTTTTTTTTTGGGCTCAACATCAACTTATATTCATCCAAAGATTGGGTACAACCAGTTCAATCCACAACAGATTTTCACCGCAAATGCAAATGGGGATCTAGTATCACCCTGAATCACTATAGAGGATCCAACGCTACCCGACTTAATCCCATTGCGTTTTAAACCCCAAACGAACGTAAATCATCCCACGACACGGAATGAAATCGTCCCATTAAACCACCTAATTCGACCTAATGATACGAAGACATCTACTCACACGAAAGATACAAGCCTAATTCGAACACAATTATAACCAGATTATTGGTTCCAGAAGATAGGAGTGGAGCTCATGTACCAACAACAAACTTCGCCAGAGGCGCATCTTTGAAACTCAGCTCACATCTCCGGATTTCGATGACTCGATCCTCAACCACAAAACGGACAGACGTGTCCGTACTGAAAAAAGCGGACTTTAACAACGAACGCTCGCAGGCGCCGCAGCAAATCCAAAGCTTCCAACGGTGCACAACTCTCGCCGCCGGTTATGAACAGAACGTCCTCTCCGGCGCTGGGATGCAGAGCCTCTGCCACGTGCCGTCGTAAGGTTAACTTTGCCGGTTGACCACTCCGACGTTGTGAGCCTTGACACATGTTGCTCCCGAGAACCGGATGTCAAACCGCCTTTCACTCGCCGTTGTTTTTCTCCTCCAATCGTCTCACCGCCGCATAGGGAAGGAGATCCATGGTGGAGGAGACGCCTCGCCTCGCCACGCGCCGCCGTCTTGAAGGATTTGCCGCATATCTAAAAAAAGGAAAAGTAGATATGTCTCCTCCTTCAGTCCTAAAAGCCGATTCTCGCTTCTACCGTTGTCTACAAGTCTCACAGTCGCTCCAGAGTAGCCGTAACCCGTCACCGTTGAAACACTACGAATCTCCGGTTGTTTCACAGTTTCCAGAAACGCCAAGCAAGGAGACAAATAGAAGAAACGATGGAAAGGAGAGCAAAGGAAAAGAGGAAGAGGGAAGAGGGAGCCTCCGGCTACGGCAGTCGCCGCGCCGGAGTTAGGGTTCCGGTGCTTTTGTAGTGAGAGGTTAGAGCGACTTTCGAAGAGAGAGAAATGCTTCTTTATCCTGTTCTTCGTGTCTTGAGAAAGAGAAACCAAAATTTTTAATTTACACCTAAAATCGATTTCATTTTTTTTAATTGTGTCGAGTTGGTTTTTAATCCCGGGTCGGGTTTTTTTTAATGGGCAATCTCGGTTCAGAAAACGCGATTTATTAAGTTTTAATCTTGATTTTGAAATTGGATTAGAGAAGGGGATCTGAACAGAGTAAAAAAGAAGAGGAAAAAATATGAAGAGATTTTATATTTCAAAGGGTCTAGTCAAGAGGTAGATAGTACAGAGGAGAATAGATAGGGTTCTTGCGTTTACAGAGGAAATACGCAGTCAACCCAATAATTTTAGGTATAATAGATTTGGGGGATGGGGAGGTCCGCGCGAATCGAGTTCTGCAAAAGTAAGCAGCGTCAACGACTCGGCCAGCCTATTTCCCTTCCATAAATTCTTGCGCCACTTTCTATGTTTTTTGTTAGCGCTGCGACCGGCTCTCACCGCTCGCTTTGTTATAGTTGATGATCCTTGACCTTTTATAGCAGCATCCGCATGACTCATGCGCCTCAAGTTCCCGATGTGGGATGAAAACAAACATATTCCACCACACGCGCTTTTTTTCATTCCAAACCGATTAGGATTCGGTTCGTTTTCGGTTCTCTTATAATTGAACTAATCTATCCAAACCGGTGAATTGAATAGAACCAGACCTGACATAATTTTCAATTCTGTTTTATTTGTAGTTTTTTACCACAATCAAGCTATTGCATTTTAATGAAATTATAAATCTAAGCCGAAAAAATTGTTATGGGATTCTTGATTTTATTTTTTCTTCCTAAAATTATGTACTATTGAATTAGTGATATTAAAATATTTGTCAAAATTAGGGGTTATTCAATTTTACCAATTTATTTATGAATTTGATTTCAAAGTTGATTTGTAGTTACTACAATAATTTGTAGTTTCTACCATAATCAAACTAAACTGAAATGATCTTTGTAGTTTTACTACTATCTAATTTAAGCACAAGAAAAAAGTAAATATAGTTACAACTTACAAAGGTGATTGTCTACTAAACGATTTGATGCTCTTAAGAATTTAGACGTAGAGAGAGATCTCTTCACTGCTTTAAACGACACAAGAAGCAAACAAACAGCTAACAGTGGGATCTAGCATGCTCAGGCTTGTGAGTGTACTCATAATCAAGATGCACAAAAGCCCTTTCTATCTCCTGCAACAGCTCCAGCTTCTCCTGCAGCGATTCTCCAATGTCGTGAGCCACTTGCAGAGGCATATCAGCAGGAAGAACGATATCAACCTCCACAAAGTAATGAGACCCAAACGTGTAAGCCCTCACTGTGTCGATATGCCTTATGGCTTTATGGTGGTTCCAACACAGGTAAGTCAGTTTCTGCGGATACTCTGGTGTTGCTGTTTTCCCAACTAGTGAGTTCACGTTCTCCAAAACCGTCATTGACCACGTCCGTATTGTGTACAATGCAAGCTACATGAATCAAAAGACGCGAAACCACATCATGTAATATTAGTTTTTTCCTGGTGGTCACTCGAACTGGGAACCTCCACTACAAGAAAACACACCGAATTCCGACGGATCTTCCGACGGACACCAAGGTCGTCGGACATTTGCGACGGAATACTGACAAATTTCCGACCAAATCCAAAAAAATTAAGTCGTCGGAATTCCGTCGGCCATTTCCGACGGAATTTCGACGACATACGGTTCGTCGGAATTTTCCGACGACTTTTCGACGACATTCCGATAAAAAATGTAACCGTTGTAGTCGTCGGAAGTTCGTCGGTATATTCCGACGAAATTCCGACGACATTCCGATTAATAGCAAAGTCGTCGGAATTCCATCGGTATATTCCGACGGAATTCCGACGAACCATGTGACCGTTGCCGACAAATACATATGACCGTTGTATAGCCGTTTGGGATTGGACAATTCCGACGGAATTCCGACGGACTTCTTTACATCCGTCGGAATTTCGTCGGAAAGTCGTCGGAGGTCCGTAAGCAATTTCCTATAAATACAACCCCTCCTCATTCAACTCATTCACACTTCATTCTCTCTTCATTCTCTTTAGTCATAACAATTCCGTGAAAATCATGTCTTCAGAAGTTTATTATCGTTCGTGGATGGATAAACCTCATTTGGATCCGAACACCAATTTGCTTACGGAAGAATACGTTCAAGGGATTGGAGAATTCATGAGGCTTGTTCAACAGCAACCGGATGCAAAAAGTGGTATGTTAAGATGTCCCTGCTCTTCTTGCAATAATAATAAGGTTATAAAAGAATTTGATGTTTGGACTCATTTGTATATGAAAGGGTTTTCACGTAATTATAAAGTTTGGTACCTTCATGGGGAAACTGGTTATGAATATGGTAGTACTAGCGAACCTCAGCCTGTTAGTGAACCTCAGCCTGATATTAGGTTAGAAGAATCTAGAACGGATATAGATTATGGTGTAGGTACTGAGCAGATGGTACATGATCATTATAGAGGGGAAGAACCAAACCCCGAGTCTAGGAGATTTTTTGACATGTTGGATGCAGGAAAACAACCTTTGTATCAAAATTGTAGAGATGGTCATTCAGTCTTATCATCTGCAACTAGATTAATGGGTATTAAGACAGACTATAATTTGGCTGAAGAATGTATGGATGCGATTACTGATTTTGTCAAAGGTATTCTACCTGAGGATAACCTTGCACCGGGTTCATACTACGAGGTTCAGAAACTTGTTGCAGGTCTTCAACTACCGTATGAAGTGATAGATGTATGTATTGACAACTGCATGATCTACTGGAGAGCGGATGAGACACGGAATGTATGCAAATTTTGTGGGAAACCTCGTTATCAGGAGACGAGGGGAAGAGTTCCGATCCCATTCAAAAGAATGTGGTATTTGCCTTTGACGGAAAGATTGAAGAGGTTGTATCAGTGTGAGCGCACAGCAAAAGCAATGAGATGGCATGCAGAGCATTCCACAAATGGTGAGATTAGACATCCTTCAGATGCAAAGGCTTGGAAACATTTCCAGTCAACATATCCAGAATTTGCGGAAGAGAGAAGAAATGTTTATCTTGGATTATCTACTGATGGTTTCAGCCCATTTGGAAAGCATGGAAGGCAGTATTCTCTATGGCCAGTTATTGTGACACCGTACAACTTACGGCCGAGCTTGTGCATGCGACGAGAGTTTTTGTTTCTCTCAATTCTAGTCCCCGGGCCAGATCATCCTAAAAGATCACTAGATGTGTTTCTTCAACCACTAATATATGAGTTGCAACAACTATGGGCGCATGGTTTTGAGACATACGATGTTTCGCGCAAAGAAAACTTTCAGATGCGGGCAGTACTTATGTGGACAATAAGTGACTTTCCAGCATATGGTATGTTATCTGGATGGACAACACATGGGAAGCTATCATGTCCATATTGTCAAGATGACACAGATGCTTTCCAACTAAAGAACGGAAGGAAAACGTGTTGGTTTGACTGTCACAGACGATTTCTACCACCTGATCATCCATACCGCAGGAGTAAGACTTCGTTTACGAAGAACAAGCAGGTGTTTGATGGTCCACCTGAGGAAGTTAGTGGGAAAGATTTGTTGAAGCAGTTTAGGTATTTTGATGCAGAAAGGACGCCAGATGTAGGTGGACATGAAAACATTCGAGTCAATGCGGTTGGAGAGCTACATAACTGGCACAAAAAGAGTATTTTCTGGGATCTACCATATTGGGAGAGTCATCTATTGCGGCATAATTTAGATGTCATGCATATTGAGAAGAACTTCTTCGATAATCTGATGAACACAGTCCTTAACATCCAAGGTAAAACGAAGGATAATTTGAAGTCAAGGTTGGATTTAGTCGATATTTGTGATCGTTCTGAACTTCACGTTGATGAGAACGGTACGGCCCCTTTTCCCATTTATCGGCTAGATGGTGCTAGAAAAGAAGAGTTCTTTGATTGGATTACAGAGAAAGTGAAATTTCCTGACGGATATGCATCAAATTTGGGGAACTGCGTTGATAGAAGCGAAGGAAAGTTTACTGGCTTGAAGAGTCATGATTGTCATGTAATTATGCAGCGCCTCCTTCCGTTTGCCTTTTCAGCATTATTGCCACGTAATGTTCATGAAGCAATTGCAGGGATTAGTGTTTTTTTCCGTGACTTATGCAGCAGAGTATTGACTGAAGAGGGTATTAATAATTTGAAGACAAACGCACCAGTCAGCATGTGCAACCTTGAGAAGATATTTCCTCCATCATTCTTTGATGTAATGGAACATCTTGCTATTCATCTCGCAAGAGAATTGGAACTTGGTGGTCCTGTGCAGTACAGATGGATGTATATTTTTGAGCGTTATATGCATCATCTGAAGAAGATGGTCAAAAATCAAAGCAGGGTGGAAGGATCTATAGTGGCACAGGTGATCAATGAAGAAACTGCAATCTTTGCTGAAAATTATTTTCCACCAGAAGTGCAAACAAAACACCGAAGACCTGCTCGGCATGATGATAGAGGGGAGAGAGCAACATATCATGTTACTGTCCCAAGCATGTTCAAGGAAATAGGACGACTTAGTGGAAAATTCACGAAGCGGAGACTTACGGACACTGAGAACGCTCATTTGCAAACATATTTGCTCACCAACTGTGAAGATGTTCTACAATATGAGAGGTAAAAATATTTATTCATTTATTGTTAGATTAATATTCAATAAATTTATTTCATATTGATAATATTTTTGTATATAGTGTATATATGGCGGAGTTGCGTATGACTCACAGGCATGCAACAGAAGATGAGCTTCGACAACTTAGAGATAACGGATTTGCTGCGTGGCTTCGTAGTTATGTGAGTCATATATCCTATTACCCTATGCAAATGATTAGTTTAAATTTAATATATATAAACTAATTAATTTTGCAATCATATATGTTTTTTTTTATAGGTGAATGATGGTTTGGCCAGAGGTCTTGTGTTCGATGATTGGTACGCGAATTTGTGCAGGGACCAAACTATGTGGTCAAATCATATCCTAAATTTTGTACGCGAGGATATGCATTCACAAGGAAAGGTCATTCTAAGACAACATATGATGCTGGTGTTTCATCTTCTTCTGGTGACGATGTCTACTACGGCAACATAAAAGAAATATTGGAAATCCAATTTCCTGGAATGGTTGGATTGCGTTGTGTAGTATTCTATTGTGATTGGTATGACACCACCCCAGATAGAGGAGTGAAGATTGATGCGTTTGGTGTTACATCAGTTCATTCGCGGCGGAAACTTCAATATTATGATCCCTTCATTCTTGGTTCGCAAGCTGATCAGGTATGTCAATATATTCATAATTTTTTACCAATATAATTAATTAATGTTATATATTGAACTAATACTTTGTATAATTGATATGTATAGGTGTGCTACATCAGTTACCCTCGGGTGACGTACAGAGACGATCCATGGGTTACTGTAACGCAAATCAACCCAAGAGGACGAGTGGATGGAACTTCTGATGATGATGAACCATTGCAACCAGAGTCTACCAGCAACGCCCAGGCAGTTGAAGATTTGGAAAATGTTCAACTCGTTGAGAATTTGACTGTGTTTGGACATGATGCTGTCGTACATTCAGAGCCGGAAGCCGAGGTTGGGGAGTTTGATGAAGATTCAGAAGATTCTGATTAGTTTTTTTTTTTTTTTTTTTTTTTAATGGTCCGTCGGAAATCCCTCGCAATATACCGACGACATAGCGACGACAACGGGTTTCATTGAAAATTGGAAAGGTCGTCGGTATTTCGTCGGAAAATACCGACGACATTCCGACGAACTCGACAAGTTCGTCGGAATGACGTCGGTATTTTCCGACGAAATACCGACGACATGTTTTTCTATAAAGTTTCAATCATAAAAATCTATAAATTTAGATGCCAAAACTATGAAAATAACACATAATAAGTGTTTAGTATAGTATTAGATCGCAACCGTTCAAATATAACAACTCATTAAAATATTTATGTATGCATATCATTGTTTTCATAACATCTCATCTTAACATTATGTACTTATACAATCATATTTATATAAGCTTACACTACAAAAAATATTGTTGTGTAAAATCGTGTTATAAAACATTTTTATTGTTAAATCTTTATGCAAATACTATATATATTATCAAAGGTTTGGATTTTGCATTTAGAAACTTGAAAATAACACCCTAAACACTAAGTCGTCGGAATTCCGTCGGAAAATACTGACGGACACGTTCCGTCGGAATTTCAATTAGCCCGGGAGAACCAAACCGCTTGAAAATTTTCGCGAATCGGCATTTGGTATATTTTAAATATACCGACGGAATACCGACGAACCCGTGTCCGTCGGAATCCGCGGAAATAAAAACCCTTCTCCTTTCTTCTTCGTTATCTCCGCGGCCTCTCCCTCTCTCAAGATCCTCTCCGGCGATTTCGGCGATTCCGGCGACTCTCCGGCGATTCCGGCCTCTCTTCACCGGCGAATCCTCTCCTCACCCTCCTATCTCTTCCCCAAACCCCAAATCATGTAAGAATCATCCCAAACCTTTTTTTTTTCAATTGTTTAGGGTTTTGGAAGTTGATCTCGGATTTTAGGTTGTTTGATTGAACATTTTAGGATTGAATGGATAGTTTAGGATATATAAGTTAGGATTGTTGTTTTAGTTTTTTTTGGAACATTTTTTGATTTTTAAAAACGTTTTTTGATTTTTTAAAACGTTTTTTTTATTTTTAAAAACGTTTTTTGATTTTTAAAAACGTTTTTTGATTTTTAAAAACGTTTTTTGATTTTTAAAAACGTTTTTTGATTTTTAAAAACGTTTTTTGATTTTTAAAAACGTTTTTTGATTTTTAAAAACGTTTTTTTGAAAAAAATATAAATATTTAACACCATTTTTCTTCATTTATAAATTTTAACAACATTTTTCTATATTTATAAATTTTTTATAATTTTGTATACATATATATATATGTAAATCATGTATAGTAAATTTTAAAATTTTAATATTTTTTTTTAAGTTTCCACTAATAAATATTTAACAACATTTTTTTTTTAAAATATAAATATTTAACAACATTTTTCTTCATTTATAAATTTTTAACAACATTTTTCTATATTTATAAATTTTTTATAATTTTGAATACATATATATATATATATATATAAAAGGTTTAATAGTTTTTTTTAAAACGTTTATAAAACCTTTTGTAAATATATAAATGAAAATATGTTTGATGGGTTAATTTTTTTTTTTTAGGGCCGAGGATGAAGCCCGCCCCGCAGCCCGTCTTCGACGTAGTTCGGTGAGCGGTTCCCGTGCATCGGTATCGTCTCATGACTCGGTTCCCGCATATATTCCCGCTCCAGCTCCCTCTGCCCCTCACGCTGCCCCTCACGCTGCTGCTCAACAGGATCCGGGGGTCATGCCGGTTCATCTATTGGTTCAACAACCAGGTCGAGAGCATCTCCCGTTTCTCCAACCCAACCCACGACGAGGCCATAGCACTTGGTTAGTATTTTTTTTTATTTGTACCGTTATATTTTTTGCTTTAATTAACTTGCTAACTTGTATTTTTTTTTAAAGGTTCACCAAGTCGAAAAATGGCATTAGCCGGAGCATCAACCAGATGATGTACTCCATGCTCCGTTTTGGATATCCAAAGTGGAGTGTGATCCCTTCCGACGAACGAGAGTTGTGGTTTCGTCAGTTTGCGGTATAGTAACCCTTCATTTTTTTTAAGTTTTTACATTTTTTTACATATATTTACTTATTAAATTGTGTTTGTTTTGTAGCAAGAGTTCAACTGGCACTCCGATCTTACGGAAACAGTCCGTAAGAAATTCAACGAAAAGGCCATGGACTCTTACACAAAGCAGATAAACGCGTGGAAGACAGTTTGGCAGAAGAACAAGAAGCCACGGTTCATCAACGGGGGGGTGTGGGAGCAGTTGATAGCTCATTGGGAGAGGGAAGACACTGCAGAGACGTCTTCTAGGAACTCCAGGAACCGGAAGAGCGATCGTGGCGGGAAAGGTATGTATGTGCACAACCTCGGCGCTTGCTCCATGTCTACTAAGGAGGATGAACTTGTAAGTTTTTTATTATTATTTATCTTTATATTTTTTAAATAAATATTTTATATATTTTTTGGCTAATAATGGCGGTTTTTTTAGATCGAAGCAAATGACGGTAATCCCGTTGATCGTCTCCAACTCATTAAGGTGGCTCACACTAACAAGACGACGGGTCAAATTCAGGACCCCGTGATCAGAGGTGTAGTTGATTTGGTGGAAGCTGAGATAGTTTCTCAATCTCAGCCTCTCTCTGATGACGGCGACTCCACGGGAGCTTCAACCAACCTGTCTCTATTGCAAATAAATGAGATGGTTGAAAAGGTAATTTTTTTTATTAATATTTTTTTTTTATAATGTCGATTACTTACTTGTCCATATTTACTTACTTTAAATATTTTTGTAGGCGGTTCCTAAAAGGAAAGGAGGCCGTTTAGTTGGGTTGGCCCGTCGTGCTTCTTCGTATCCGGCATCTTCTTCGCAAGCTCCGTATGCCGATCCCATGATTCTCGAGGAGCTACATGACAAAGATGAACGGATTGGGGCATTGGAGGAGCAGAACACCACTATCCTTTCGGAGAATGCCACTATCCGTTCGGAGAATGCCACTATCCTTGCTGAGTTGGCATCCCAGAAGAAGTTCAACACCGAGATTATGCAGAAGCTAGATCGTTTGATGTCTTCGAGTTCTTCTTAGTTTATTTCGGCTTTATAAAACTTTCGGAATGTTTTTTTTTTCTATTTCGGTTTGTATGAATTTTAAACTTTATGAATGTTTTTTTCCTATTTCGGTTTTTATGAATTTAAATTTTATAATATTATTAGTTTTAAATTTCCAATTTTTTAAATTTATTAATATCAAAAAATATATAAAAATGCAAAATTAATTTGTAAAAAAAAAAGGGTATATACCGACGGACAACGGTCGTCGGAATATACCGACGGACATATATCCGTCGGTATTTACCGACAAACCCATTTCCGTCGGAATATACCGACGAACGTGGTTCGTCGGTATATTCCGACGACCGATGTCCGTCGGTAAATTCCGACGCCTACAGTTCGTCGGAATAAACCGAGGAACCACGTTCGTCGGAATTGTAGTTTTCCGATGAACTCCGGTCTTCTGTAGCCGCATCGTAATATCGTCGGAAGTTCGTCAGAATGACGTTTCTTGGTATTCGTCAGAAAGTCGTCGGAATTTCTGACGAAATTCCGACGAACGTTTTTTTTCCGACGAAACGATACCGACGGACGGGTTCGTCGGAATTTCGTCGGAATAGACCGATTCCGACGAATTACCGACGATTTCGGCCATCAGAATCCCCCTGTTTTCTTGTAGTGCTCTGACACAATGGTCTTTTATCTTTATTTATATGGAAGCTTACAATGATAGCACCAACTGGATCCATCCAGTTATCGAAGTAGTTGGCGAGGATCACTGCAATGAGTCCAATGATGTTTGTGATGACGTCGAAGAAGTGATCCTGAGCATAAGCTTTCACAATCTCGTTACTGAACGATCTGCAGTAAAGAACAAGAAGCAGTTTGACCAATGTAACAGAGAGCATGATCCCAACCACCCAACTCTCTTTGCTCTTTTGTTAGGCTGAACTCCTTGTGCTGTAATAAAACATGTGAAGCAATTTTGTGAATTATTTGAACCGAAGCTTTTCAGACAAGATCTGCAGGGCTTACACTGGATAACATTTGTCCGAAGAGATTCCAAGATGATTTGCAATCCAAGTGTGGCCATCACTGATGCAAATACTAGGATTCCCTGACAAGATTTGATCCAAGAATCACATACATAATAATTAATATATGTATAATCTTTTAAAAGGATGATACAAACCAGTGGTTGCATCCTTTTCTTGCCAATGGGATACTGATACGGGTTTGGTGTTTGCATAGAGAAGGCGGTAAACCAGAGGATGAAGCCAGAGAGAAGATCAAGAAGAGAGTCCAACGTGGAAGCAACGATTGCTAAAGAGCCGCTTGTGACGGAGGCATAGACTTTAGCAGCAAATAGAAGCATGTTGGCAATGTTCGATATTCTGATGGCTAATGTCTCGCTTTTAGCCAGATTGTCTTGCTCTTCCTATGTGGAACACAACACAGAGATAAGTATCAATTAACAAAGAGCAAAAAAATATGGAAGAAGAGATAAGTTATCATCATCATCATCATCTAAGCTTAAACCTTTGACATTCCAGGGACAAAGCCACGTTCTGCAAGTTCATCCATTTCGGTAAAGCCTTCAAGCATCTCTACCTGTTGCTGGTAGTAATCTGCCACATTGTCTTCCGGACCTGCAACCATCAAGACACAAAGCTTTAACAAATCTGTATAGCAAAAAAGAAGCAAGAAAAAGTTCAAACCAGGTAAGCTACAATAGCTTCTCACTACTTTAGATCACAGTAACCAAAACAAAGAACCCTCGTCTGAGCTTTATAAATTAGATACTACTACTATAGCTTCAATCACGGACAGCGTTTCTTGATTGGATTCATAGAGAATACTCCCCAAAAATCAAGATCATGATTACTATAAATTCATTAAAAAAACTCCATATAATTTGAGGTGAATCCATCAAAGCTTCTATATAGTACCAAAGAGTCCACTAACTCCCAAAAAAAAAGATTAAAACTTATAGAATTTGATAATATGTTTTTAAAGAATCAACAAAAGCTAAAAATAGCAAAGCAAAGTAGCCAAACTCAAAAAAAGTCAAACCAATCCCAAACATATCAACTCATTTGTCTCTCTATAGACTAGCCTTGTCCTAATCAGACAAAAATAAATGTAAATGTGGAGAGGAGAAGAGATCATTTACCCAAGCAACCAAGACAGTTATGGAGCTTGCTCGGCGATTTCTTCTCCTTGTGCTCCGGTGAAACCTGAAAATCATCGAAGTTTAGCTGCCAGGAACGGTCACCGTTGCCGTGAAACTCGAGCAGCAATATCCCTTCTTCTCCATCTGGCCTAGCCATTACTTCGGTGAGATAGAGATTAGGCGGCGGAGGCGAGACAGCTTTGAAGAGATGAAGCTTGGTCTTGTCTGCCTGCTAGCAATAACATTCGCAGTAAAAGTAAGGAATGAAAAATTTGAAGATACGGCGAGGGTATTTCGGTAATTACGTTAGCAGATCCCCGTGGGGGGGGGGGACTAACACTAGCTAGTACGACTGGTGTGGTCGACGTATATCAGTGACCACATAGATACTTTGGACCAGACACGAGATGAAGCGTCTTTAACAAATGTCTTACGTGGCGACCTCTAAGTGGTTTTAGTATCTCGCACGTGATTGGCGACCGCTTTCTTGACACGTCTACATTAAACTCCAACTATACATCTCGTGACATGGCCATCGCTAAACGACATCGTTCTAAGATTTTTTTAATGAGATCCGTGATATTATGGCGGGTAAATTTTAATTTGGGCTTATACGATAAAAGGCCCATAATAATACTAAAGGCCCAAGTAATCTAGGGTTCCGTGGCTTCCACAATATAACTCTCCGCCGCTGAGAAATGAACTAGGGTTTCAGCTGCTTCACCTCTCCAGGTTCGTCCTGTCTCTTGCCTTCTCCACTGCTACGTCCTGTAGCTGGAGTACATTTCTTTGTATGGATTTTAACAAAGTTTGGTTTTGTCTGATAGATCTTGCGTCGGAAAGGATCGTTCAGAGCAATGTCTCCGGCTAAAGGTACGATCTTTGGCGTTGTTAATGAGATTCAATACGTTCTTCTTGTTTGATTTGAATCTCTTACAAAAGACTTATGTTGAATGCAAACGGTAGTAACTAGTCTTGTATTGATGCTTTGTAACCACGTTTTGTAAAGTACTTAGCTTCACTTCTAGATGGTGTTCAAATGATCTGTAAGTATTATAACTCTCCGCCGCTGAGAAATGAACTAGGGTTTCAGCTGCTTCACCTCTCCAGGTTCGTTCTGTCTCTTGCCTTCTCACTGCTACGTCCTGTAGCTGGAGCTGTTGCAGGAGATAGAAAGGGCTTTTGTGCATCTTGATTATGAGTACACTCACAAGCCTGAGCATGCTAGATCCCACTGTTAGCTGTTTGTTTGCTTCTTGTGTCGTTTAAAGCAGTGAAGAGATCTCTCTCTACGTCTAAATTCTTAAGAGCATCAAATCGTTTAGTAGACAAGCACCTTTGTAAGTTGTAACTATATTTACTTTTTTCTTGTGCTTAAATTAGATAGTAGTAAAACTACAAAGATCATTTCAGTTTAGTTTGATTATGGTAGAAACTACAAATTATTGTAGTAACTAAAAATCAACTTTGAAATCAAATTCATAAATAAATTGGTAAAATTGAATAACCCCCAATTTTGACAAATATTTTAATATCACTAATTCAATAGTACATAATTTTAGGAAGAAAAAATAAAATCAAGAATCCCATAACAATTTTTTCGGCTTAGATTTATAATTTCATTAAAATGCAATTGCTTGATTGTGGTAAAAAACTACAAATAAAACAGAACTGAAAATTATGTCAGGTCTGGTTCTATTCAATTCACCGGTTTGGATAGATTAGTTCAATTATAAGAGAACCGAAAACGAACCGAATCCTAATCGGTTTGGAATGAAAAAAAGCGCGTGTGGTGGAATATGTTTGTTTTCATCCCACATCGGGAACTTGAGGCGCATGAGTCATGCGGATGCTGCTATAAAAGGTCAAGGATCATCAACTATAAAAAATTGCCTTAAACTAATGAGTAAGGAAAACAAAGCGAGCGGTGAGAGCCGGTCGCAGCGCTAACGAAAAACATAAAAAGTGGCGCAAGAATTTATGGAAGGGAAATAGGCTGGCCGAGTCGTTGACGCTGCTTACTTTTGCAGAACTCGACTCGCGCGGGCCTCCCTCATCCCCCAAATCTATTATACCTAAAATTATTTAAACTTTAGAGTACAAATGCAAACAAATGAATTTTGATTGATCTCTGTCTTTGTGATTCACGAGCAGCTCCTGCCCCGATTAGTTGATCTGTTCTCCCGATTTTTGTAATCGGTGTTGTAAGAAGAAAGCTTCACATCGAGGACAAAGATCCTGTTTGGTCAGTACACGGTCGTGTAAGCTGTTTTGTCTCTCTTCTTTTTTTTTTTTTTTTTTTTTTTTATTGATTTGATTTTTACATGACTACGAATTCGTTAGCTGGGTTTTTGGGTATTTTGTCGAATATGATCAAGCTTCATCCCTAACTTAGAGTTAGGCCAAATTCGATCGTTTATAATTGAAATTGTGCTTCGGTATGTTTAGAGATTTGGTTTCTGGAGTCATAATCTGCGATATTTGGCTTTGGTTGTTACACTTTGTCGTTTATGTTCTCTTTCGTTTCGTTTCACTGGATCTAGTTTCAGCTGTTTCTTGTATAGATGTTTAATCTGAATTGATGATTCTTTGTAAGATTTGGAGAAAGACAACTTTAGAGTGAATCTAGTGAGAAAACATAATAATTGATAGTTGGTTTTAACTACTAGAACTTATATCGACAGACTGATTTCAAGATAGATATTTCACATTCTAGTCTGGGAATTTAAAAAGGTTTATACTTTGGTTGTCTCCTTTTTCGTTAGCCTGATGATATTGGCATTACCTTCTCTCATGTGTAAGCTTGTTGTTTTAGCAACTGCTAGATTTTGTGAAAAAAAAAGATTTGATCTTTGTGTTGTACCAACCATTGTTCCTAGAGTTTTGATGAAGCTTAGATTTTTATCCACAGATCTTTCTCTATTCTGATAATACGCTCTCAAATCTCTGCCACTTGCCTGCTTTTAATTTGTCTACTTGTTAGTCTTTCCTCATATTTATAGAATCTATATACAAGGTTCTAATTTGATATCTAGTCATACCAAAAACCATTCACTGATGTTCATTCTTTAAATTTATCAGTTGATTTCTCAGCGGCATCCTTTGTCCGAAACAATGGAAGAAGCTCATTCAGTGAACAGTCCAAGGCGGGTTCTTAGCTTCTCCAAGAGAAAGAAGCAAAAGCCCTTCGGTTTCCAGGATTCAGACAGCACAAGGTCATCTCCGTTCAGAGCATCACATGTTCAGGGACCTAAACCCTCTGAGGTGTATGGTTTTGTAGGCTCCATCTCTACCGTTGTTGCCACATTGATCTTCTTGATATGGGCTTATGTACCTGATAAACTGTTGGAGTCTATAGGGATCCATTACTACCCAAGCAGGTACTGGGTGTTGGCTATGCCCACGTACCTGATGGTGACTTTGCTGCTAGGTTTGGCGTTTTACATTGGTCTCAACTTCATCGCCACTCCACACCCTACCTCTCTCAATACCTTGTTTGGTGAGTGTCTCTCTCTCTCTTGCGGCATTGCTCTATGTGTGCATGGTGTGGTTTTTTTCAAGTTTGGCTTGCAATGATGATGTTCTTGGCGATGATCTAATTGTTTGTTTGTTTTTTAATGATGGCAGATGAGTATAGTCGAGAGCCTGGGGAAATTGATTCTCAGATGGAGGAAGGGGACGAGAGTCCTATAGATCCAATCTCTGACATTGATATTACAAGAATCAATGATCTTATGTTCAACTCAAGTGATGTCATGTGATACTTAGATTCTTTAGAAGCTAAAACAATTTAGCTTTTGATTTAGTGACTGATGTAAACTGGAACTGTTACCATGTTTTTTTTCATAATCTTCATCAGTGAGAGCGGCTCTTTGTGACTCTAGAGGAAACATCAACAAATAGGTTTTTTTTTTTTGTCACAATAACAACAACAAATTGGTTATCTCACCAAAAAAAAGGGGAAATAAAACAACAGAAGACAGAACATGATCAAAGCTTCAGAAAGGGTAATTTGTCCAAATATCGCATGTTCTGCTTTAATGTCAGAGCACAGCCTCCGTGAATACACAAAATCATTCTTACTTGGTGCTCGACGGATAGGAAGTGCGTGTAGAGCTTTTGTTTCTGCATATCGATTGGCACCGATGAATTCCATAACAGTATCAATATATTTCATCAAGGCATATTTTGGTCTATGGCCGAGAAACTTAAGAAGGGCATAGAGAGTGCAACTACATGATTGAATTTGGTGAATGTATAAGGCTCCGACCGCCCACGGCTAATGGGCCATCCACGCCCGCTCTCTCGGCCCGTGGACCCCATCCCATCTGACGGTCGGTCCGTTAATTTTTTCAAAGCTCGAAATCATTGTTTACTGACCCTGTAATCACCACCCGACCTTTTCCTGTGCTTTTGTCTCACTCACACGGTATCGTGAATCATTTCCCGATAGGTCACCCATCCTTCCACTACTCCAGCTCAAGCACGCTTAACTCTGGAGTTCTAAACGGATGTGTGACGGAAAAGGTAAGTCAACTTTGGTGACATAGGTAGTCAAATCAATTCTCTTAAGCCTTTCTATATATCACAACCCGGGATGTTACAATTCACCTCCTCTCAAAGAACGCAACGTCCTCGTTGTCGTTGCGCCCACGACAGGTCTCAAGATGCCTCTCGAGTCGGAACCGAGATGGCTAACCAGCTCTGATACCACTTATAACGCCCCGACCGCCCACAGCTAATGGGCCACCCACGCCTGCTCTCTCGGTCCGTGGGTCCATCCCGTTCCAGCGATTGGTCCGTTAATTTTTGTAAAGGCTCGAAATCATTGTTTACTGACATGCAATCACCACCCGATCTTTCCCCGTGCTTTGGTCTCACTCACACGGTATCGTGAATCACTTCCCGATAGGTCACCCATCCTTCCACTACTCCAACTCAAGCACGCTTAACTCTGGAGTTCTAAACGGATGTGTGACGGAAAAGGTAAGTCAACTTTGGTGACATAGGTAGTCAAATCAATCCTCTTAAGTCTTTCCATGTATCACAATCCGGGATGTTACAATTTACCTCCGGTGAAGGGTTAGGGTCGGTGCGCTGCAGCGCTGTGAAATCCGGGATCCGCGGGACGGGTTGTCACAGAATGTTGCAAACATATGAGTACACGCTCTTGATTATTAATTTAGGATTCTAATAAGACTATGTTATTGTATGATTTTCTATAAAAATATTATTCATTATTTTACCAATTTGTGTCAAATCACTTTAATTTTGAATGGATAAAATTGTAATGTAATGAATATTAATTTATAGAAATTCTACCATGAATAATTTGATAGATATTAGGCCATGATTATCGCAAGATTTAAAGGAGTTTCTTAACTAAAATTAGTGACGGTCCCACTGAAAATTATAAAAACGGGTGACAGAAACAATAAAATAAAGATCAATCTTTATGGGATTTTTGCACTGTTCGCGGGTCCCACCGACACGTGTTAACCCGCGATTGGTTCGACTTTTAATTATTTTTTTTTAAATCAGATAAAAAGAATTTTTTTTTTCTTAAGAAACTTATAAATGTCATAGGGTTAATGATGCTCTTAGCTTCCCCTGTGCATTCTATCGTGGTTTGTGCTGTTACTGAATTGACAAAAGAGATAAAATGGAGGTTTATGCTTCAGTCACAAGCGGGTCTTTAGCAATCATTGCATCCACATTGGAGACTCTTGGGAAGAAAAGATGCCACCACTGGTTTTGTATCATCCTTAATAATATTATACACACATATGTGGTTTTCCTTTATTGAAAATAATCTTGGCATGATATTATCCAATGAAATCTGGCCTTATCTAAAACTTGATCATCTAACTTTGATCTTCAGCTTCGAAATTATACATTATTCACCCAATTCAATTTAATCCATTTACGATTATGCAATGTTCTCATCCATTGTGATTTTTTTGCGTTGTATACTATATACAGTATGTCTTCAAGTTTTTTTTTTTGGGGGGTTTAAAAACAGAAACACTTCTCAGTTTGAAACTTAACACCGACATCTACTCAACACGTAAGAACCACATATCAATCTATGTACACTCATCCGTATAGTCTTTTATGTATGATGGTCATCATATGCATTTTTTGAACTTTTGGTATAATTTAAACATTTACAAACATCTCAGTTTTGTTATAAGTTTTCTTCCCTCTTAGTTTGTTTTAGCTATCATAGATTCTCTAACTTTTTTTCAAATCAACAAGGATATGATAATGTATAAAATATCTTATAAAATATTTCTACTTTTGTGGGATGCTTTATTCATTAATATTTTCAATATTAAAATATTTAATAACATTATTTAAATTTATCTTGTCCTCAGATGAAATTTTTGGTTGCATCTGACTATGCTACCTAAGATTCTGTCGATATTAGACAACAGCCAAATCAATCGTCATCAGAGATATGAAGTGCTTAACAGTTATGGTTCGTGAAAAAGGATTTGGAAAACACATTTTGGGATTTTCTAGGAAGGGCCCATGAAGAGACTAAGTCGTAAAAGAGTGTCGGCTTCCCGATTCCCCACAAAGCTGTAAGAGGATCATATTGTGTTATTTCAGTTTCCTCCACACATTGCTAGAAGCTTTCTCAGCAAAATTTCGTTATGTTATTTGGTTCTTCTGCGTTTTATTTTTGTTGCTAAACTTTACACTTGTGTTATTAGAGTAGAGGTCTTAAGCGGTTTTTAGTTCAATCGTTATAAGTTACTTAATAAAATGAAGAAATAACACCTTTGATGAATATATAATTATTGTTAAATATTATTAACTGAACTAAATTAAACCTTTTCATTTCATAAAGATTTGTATTTCAAGCTTACTTAGGTAAAATATACACAATGTCAGAAAAAACTTGTATAATTTTCTTAGAAACGAGTTGATTCTTATAGTTCTTAATTTTGAAATATATATATACTCAAGGTAACTGGATTTATGTGTGACAAATAGGAGCCGATGTGGGTAATATGATGTGCACACAAAAAAGTGTGGGTAATATGGTATACGATGAATTAATGTACAGTATATTGGTGCATGTGGTTTGTTTTTCGTGAGAATATTCATGCACTGGCATAGTCAGGAGCTGTCCTACGTGTAGAGGATTGGGACACCTACTTAATGGCTGCTATTGCCTCATAAAAGGATGAAACGAGTTATCGATAGAGTAAAGTCGACGAAAACTATATATATGTGATCGTATACATTGCTATAATTAATTACCGTTTTAGACCTCTACTGTATATCCCTTCTAAATCAGTTACAATGATTCCTTATCCCTTTAAATTACTGTATATTCATATTGGCTACCTTGACAAACAAAAAAAATTGCAGAACACTTGTTAGCTTGGAGTTTAGAATTAATTTTAGAACATACCTGTAAAAAAAATTTGCAACCACCACGTCAGCATCATGTAACTTAAACTTTCATACATTATTTTATAGTAGGTTGAGTTCAATCATTCAAACCTCTGTTAAGGTATGAGAATATGTCTTCAACTTAATTGCCATTTCTTTTGGAATAAACTTATGAAAATGACATATTAAAAACCACAGTTTATCTTAAATTAAATGATCCATCAATTCCAAAAAAGTAAAAAATAAAAATTCAAAGACATTTTTTACAACTTTTGTATAAAATAAATAAAATGAAATTATTGTTTTTCTACTTTTATTCCATCAGTCACATTCATATTTATTTAATACTTACTTATTCAGATTTGGGGGATAATCAACTTGGATATAGTATGGATCAACACCTTAAATTTCATTAGACATGTCATGCTATTAGGTATGTAACTGAGCTAGTTTAGTACATAGAAAATGAATACATGATACTATATACAATAATTGAAATTGTTGAATACAAGATTATTATACAAGGATTGAATAGATGATATTATATACAAGGATTGATGAATCAAATAGTTAACGTGCATAATATTAGGTTGATTGCATTGTAGATATATAATAGACACTACTTGGATTTGATTATATCTTGAAAATTTATTAGTAGATCCATCCTAATGGCAAACGGATCAGAGCATCAATTTGGAACATTTTCAGTGATGCAAATGTTACTTCATAGTTATAAATGCAACCGTGAAAAAAAAAAATCCAGGTTCACCTTTTGGAATCAGTCCTCCAGAGAATTGGAATAGAAAACATGATTAATGGCAAACGGATCAGAAGTTGATTAGAAAATGATTGGCTTTTTAAAGAAGAAATGCTAATTGCTACATATAAGTTTTGGAAATGGAAACAAAGGAGAAGAGAAAAAAAAATGTGACTTTACAAATCTCTTCTAATTCTTTCTCAGCCATTTATAACCAATCTTCTACGTGGGGCTTCAGATGGCCACATGCTTATAAGTTATAACCCCCTACTACTTGTGCTCACGAATCTCTTGTATAAATGAGCATCAATCAATAGTGGAAGCTCTTAATTTGAGTGTAGGGGTTAATTTAGGGTTTCATCAAATATACAAAAAGAGATATGGGTGATAGTTCTCCCGCTGCATACATTCCCATGGTGATATACATATCATGTGCTTAAATTTTTTAAACAAATGTTTTCTTCTCATAACGGAGAGTTGCTTTTATGTGTCGGCATATATGTTTGATGTTGGACATGCATCGGGTATATTATTGAAGCCCACATGAGAAGCCCAGTTTCTGATCCAATAAAAAGTCTTAGTGAACCATGTAACTAAGGTTTATAAGTCTATATATATGTCGTTAGTGTCCTCATCAATGTAACCTTGGTTGCCATAGTTGCAGCCACTTTAAACTCCTTTTATAATATCAATCATTATACTTAGCTCTTGGTGACAACTCTCAAGCTTTCTCTTTTAGTTTCTTTGTCATTCAATAAAGCTCTATCAGCTATTAGTCTCCAATAAGCTTCTTAGAGCACAAATCTATCTTTTATCTTTCAAATGTCTACAAATATATACATCAGCGTGACCGTGTGATATATGTATGTGTATAGGTGCAATACATGATAGAAAAATGTTTGATTTTCAACATGAGCAAAGAGGAATGCATGAAAGCTCTTTCTGAGAATGCAAATATCAATCCCGTCATCACCTCCACTGGTTTGCATTTCTTTTCCTAATCCTACTACATATACAGTTGATGCATATGTGAATGTTCGCATTTTTAGCCTTTATATATACTTTTAATTCCGAATGTTCGTCATGCCCTCTTATTATGCTCCCATGTTATATATCAATCGATAATCATTATATCTAATTCGACACGAAAATGCATATCAAGGTTTTAACAATCGGTATATAGTTTCGTCAAAGCGGCTTCTTAAAATCTGATTTAAGTGGTTAATTGGTATAATATGTATTACATCGATTTAAATCAGTCTAAACTAGTTAAATCAAGCGAAAAGATTAGTTAGGCTTTAAGAACCTAGTAATATTGTTTAGCGGGTTTTTGAACATAAGAGTACATATATATTCTATATGTTGTTTTTTTTTAACATAGAGTACATATATATTCTACATGTTCTATATAAATTTATCAAAATATATATTTTGTTAATTGTTTTTGAAGAATTTTAATTTATTTTGATCTTTCTCACCAACTATTTCTACAATAAATTCATCATTTGTCTATGTTCTATCTTCGTTTTAACAAACCCGCCAAATCCAACGAATAAACTTCTATCATTGACGTCCTCGTATAAAACACACACATATATACAATAGGTCATGGCAATATAGGAGCATGTATGGACAGTATATGTTTGTATTTTGAGTGTGGGCACTCACTATATATTATTTATTTATTTATAAACTAGGTGTTTTCCTGCACCATGTGCGGTAATTTTTTTTTTAAATCTAATGTATATTTAAAAATAAATTTATTAAATATTAAATATTTTATTATTTTCTTACTAATATTTAATATAGATTTGATATATATTAAATCAATTTGCATAAAACTAATAAAAATTGTATAATTATCAAAAATTTAGCCTAAACAATATTTATAAAATTTGTAGATATATAAGAAACTAATGATTTTACGGTTAGATATTTAATTATTTTAAAAATTGTAGAAATTTTTGAAAGCTTTAGTAATACTAATTGTATAATTATACAAAAACAATAACATTTCAAAATTTGAAATGTTATATATGAATATATTTATTTTATAGATGATGTATGAATTATTACCATATATAAAAAAAGTTTACCAAAACGAAATATCAATATTAAATGTAATATATGAATTATTATCATATTCTAATAAATTTCCAAAAATATAAATCAACATTAAATGAAATTATCCATATCATATTTTTCCGGAAGTCATGTCATATTTGTATTGTGAAATTGATTGTAGAGGGGACATATGGCAAAATCACTTCGCAAATATATTCTAGGGGAAGTGTCTATATAAATGTCTATATATATTCTAGAATTTCCTTTACCATCAATGATGGTATAACTCTTTTGGTAGTGTTTTCTTTTACAGTATGTCTTGGAATGATCTCGTATGAACTGATGATAAATTATGTTATTTATTGTGTATGTTAACACGATCAATGGATTGAGACTAGTGTGGAAGGAGCTGGTGAAAACGAACAAGGAATTCTTCGAGACTTACGAGCGGAAGCATACAAAAAATGAGTCAATGTCGGAGGAAGATCATCTCTGATTCACAAGACGACTAAATGTGATACTTCTTCACACTAGTAAAAATGCATCGCTTAGCCACTAGGATACCGTGGCTATAGAACGATAATTCGTGGCTATAAAGAAAAAAAACCACGCTTTTAAATCAGAAATTTACCGTGGCGTGGCTAAAAAACAATTGTGGCTAAACGTGGCTAGTAACCACGGTTTTACCACGCTATATTTGTGGCTTACGTAGCCACGATAATAACAGCTATTGGCGTGGCTATACTAAAAATTAAAAAAAAATAAAAAATAAACAGAAATAAAAACAAACAAATAATTTTTATTAATTAATACTAAAACAAAAAATACACATTATTGTTATATATATATATACATAAATACGTATATACATACAAATACACTACCGCCGCACTACGCTTCACCGGAGGCGCCGCACTGTCACACCACCACTTCTCTTTTCCGTTTCATCATCTTCCCACACCACCACCTCTCCTTCCCTTCATCGTCAGATTCACCTTGTGCCTATAAACGCAAAGGGAGTCAAGAACAAATGAAACATTAAGCAAGAACTCAGCTTTATGGCATCTAAGAACATAAAGAGGGTCAAGAACAAAGATGAATACTTTATGAATCACAACTACCACAGATACAAATTAAAGCATATAAAAAGACGATTAGATCGAAGTAAACGAGGAGAGAGAGGATTTGGTACCTCTTGAGATACTAGCGGAAGTGAAGGGTCAGATTTGCATTGATCGATGAAGAATTTTACCGTCACACCGTCGTCTCCGTCACCCACGTTCTCCTTGAAGGTTCATCACTGCTCCTTCTCAGATCTATAAACAAAACAAAACATATCAACTAGAAATAGCGAAGGTGAAGCCAGAGAAGAGGAAGACAAAGAGAGGTCGACCGGTGGTGATGGTGAGGAGGTGAATACATGAGTAGATCGTTACAGAGAAAGAGATAGAATGAAAGAAGAAAGATCAGACGAAGGAGAGCGGAAAAGAGAAAAAAAGAAGAAGAAAGAAACACAAAAAGATTTTAATCTGGACCCTTCATAATTTTAATCTAATGGTTAAAATTATCAATCCACCCAACTCCTTCTTATTGGTTGAGAAAAGAGAGGTAAGGAGAAAAGAAAAAATAAAAAAAATAAAAAAATCTGTGTGTTTTATTTATGTTGTCCATTTCTATTGTTGTTTAGTTTTTATTAATGTGTATAATTTTTCTATAAAAAAGTTTATACTTTTAAAAACAGTGTATAATTCGTCATATACTTTGATAATTTATTTTATAAAAAATGGCTAGCGTTTAATGTTTAGAAAATGTATAGGGAATGATGGTTAGATATAAGATATATTGTTTAATGATTTAATATTATATTTTAATATAGAATTTGTAGTTTGAGAAATAGGAATTGAGTTTAAATGTTAAGGCTTAAATTTAAATGTTAAGATTAAATGTAAGAGTTTATGGTTGTATGTAAGGTTTGAGCTTCAGATTTAGGGTTTGAAGTATGATATAGGATTTTAGTTTATATGATATATGGTTTGCCAAAAAGTTTTGAAAAGTTAAGTTTATAGTTTTATATTTAAGATTTAAAGTTTAAGTTTAAAATGTTATAATTGGAATTTGTTTTTAAAACATAGGATTAAAGAATGTATAGTTTAAGGTTAAGATTAGGATTTTAAATGGAGCTTAAATATTTGAGATAAAAAAAATGATTAAAATTTGAGGTTTAATTTAATAATGAAGTTTTATTATGAAAATATTGGAGTCTTAATGTTTATATTTAGGGTTTAGAGTTTAAAAATATGTTTAGGGATTAGGGTTTCAAATAGCCATGGAAAGTTCATGGCAAAATTGTGGCTATTTTATAAAAGCCACGTTGAAACAGTGGCTATACCGTGGCTATGTACATAGACATGAAAATATTAGTGGCAATACCGTGGTTTGTTACCTAGTCACGAAAATCTTAGTGGCTGTTGTTGTGGCTACTTAGTTTTATCGTGGCTAATTTGAAATCGTGGCTAGTCCATAGCGAAACCGTGGCGTTTTTTATATAGTCACGGTTTTGGAGTGGCACTACCGTGGCTATGCTGGAGATTTTTACTAGTGTCAAAACAACCTCTCCATGATGGTATGTATGTATTTACATTTATATATGTTCATCTTTTTGTTTCTTTATCTACGTCAGTACAACAATAATGACATCAAAACTGAGAGTGATGGTGATCCTTTTACAGTACATAAATACTCATCTCTATAAAGCCTTTTTAAGTTGTATGTGTGTATTTGCGTATAGCATCTTGACCATCTATTTTTTTTTGTCAGCAGCATCTCGACCATCTAATTCAATATACATCGAGCTATATCGTTAAACAAAATTATGCGTTGTGAGAAGTGACATATAGAGCTTTTTGTCAGATTCTGAATGTTAAAGGAAAAAAAGAATATGATGAAAGTGACAGATTTAACCACACAGTACTTTGAAGAATAAGAAGAACTGGAGACAGGAATGAATAGGAGGCAGGAATGAATAGGTAAAAGAGAAGAAATAACACAATTTATTTCAAAGCGAAGAAATTACACAAAAGGTATGAAGAGCCATTCCAAGTTTTCTTTTTTGAGCAACTAATAGATTCCGAGAGAGTCCAAATAAGATGTTCAGATACAAAACTGAGTTTTGGCAATAAAGTGACCTATTAGGATTAGGATAATGATACACTCCTTGTTATATGAGATTTATGTTTATCTCTGGGTTACCTAGTCCTAGTAGGATACGTTATGCGATGTAAGAACAAGCTTCTACATAATATTTCATGGTATCAGAGCCATTGATCTAGGCTATTGATTTTTTTTTTACTCAAATTATTTTCTACTTCTTTGAGACTTGATCATCATGAGTGACGATTCTCAAACACCCGTAACTTCGGGTTCTTCTGTTACTAACCAAGGTGTTGGATGTAATGCCTTATCGTACTACTTAAGCTCGTCAGATAATCCGGGAGCATTGATTACCTCGGTTCTCTTGACTAGAGAAAACTACTCCGAATGGTCTACAGAGTTGAGAAACTCGCTTCAAGCTAAACAAAAAGTAGGTTTCATTGATGGAACCATCACTAAACCAGACACAGACCCTGATCGTGCCCGATGGTTAGCCGCAAATTCTATGATTGTCGGGTGGATTAGGACTTCTATTGATCCTAAAGTTAGGTCTACGGTGACTTTTGTTGCTGATGCTCATAAACTTTGGGAAACACTAACAGCGCGCTTCTCAGTTAAGAACAGTGCTCGCATCCATCAGATACAGGACGCTATCACGAATTGTAGACAAGATGGACAATCAGTGCTTGACTACTACGGAAGACTTACAAAGCTATGGGAAGAGATGCAGAATCTTCGGACGTCTCGACCTTGTACGTGTGATGATGCTGCTGATATTGAAAAGGAAAGAGAGGATGCAAGAGTTCATAAATTTCTCTTTTGCCTTGATGACTCCCGGTTTCTCTCCATACGATCGAGGATTACGGACGAGGATCCTTTACCTGATCTTAATTCTGTCTATTCACAAGTGATTCGTGAAGAACAGAACATGGTCAACTCACACGCAAAGGAACAGCATTCCGAAGCTCTTGGCTTCTCAGTCAAAACAGAGCCATCAAGGCAAAGGAAACTTCTACATCAACTACTCCTACTCGTTCTAGAGATCCCTCCCGATCGTGTACTCACTGTGGACGCAAAGGACATGAAGTCTCAGAGTGTTTTTTGGTTCATGGCTTTCCAGATTGGTATCAGGAACAACGTCAAAACAACAACAATCAATCTGGTTACACTTCTCAAAACTCACCTAGAGGTCGGGGTGCTCGTTTTAACTCCAACAGAGGACAAGGAAGAGGACGTGCTAATGCGTCTCAAGTCACTAATTCTATTAACGCAGATCAGATTGCTTCTTTGATCTCCCTGCTTCAGAATCAACAGTCCAATCTTTCTTTGGAACGTCTGTCGGGTAAAACATATATAACTGACGCTATTATTGACACAGGTGCATCGCACCACATGACTGGCGATATTACACTTCTACATGATGTTACTGATATGCCGATGTCGTCGGTCACGTTTCCAAATGGGAAACAATCGAGTGCAACAAAGATTGGAACTCTCAAACTAAGCGAAGACTACTCGCTCCATGATGTTCCTTTTGTTCCGGATTTTCATTGCACGCTTATATCAGTATCCAAGTTACTGAAACAAACGGGGTGTATTGCAATCTTTACTGATATGTTGTGTGTTTTACAAGACCGTTTTTTGAGGATTCTGATTGGAGCGGGTGAAGAGCGTGAGGGGGTCTACTACTTCACGGGGGTTAAGGTAGCACGAGCGCATGGAGCATCGAAAACGACGCAGTCTACTTCAGCTTTGTGGCATCGTCACCTTGGTCACCCATCTTACAAAGTGTTGTCTACATTATCGGCTTTCTCTCATCTTAAGTTAGATTTGAATGATTTAAGTCACTGCGATATTTGTTTTCGCGCTAAACAAACGCGCAAGGTTTTTCCTGAAAGTATTAATAAAGCTGAGGCTCCTTTTTCTCTTATTAATTGTGATGTTTGGGGTCCATACCGCACACCTGCATCTTGTGGTGCTGTCTATTTTCTTACGGTTGTTGATGATTTCTCACGAGCTGTATGGACGTACTTGATGCTAGAAAAATCTGAGGTCGCAAAACTTCTACAAAACTTCTGTGCCATGAGTGAACGACAATTTGGTTATCCAGTAAAGACAGTTCGGTTTGATAATGGAACTGAATTTATGGTTCTCCAGTCATTCTTCCGGGAGAAAGGAATCAATCATCACACCTCCTGTGTTGATACACCTCAGCAAAATGGGAGAGTGGAACGGAAACACCGTCACATTCTAAACGTTGCCCGAGCATCCCTTTTTCAATCTCGCTTACCGGTCACGTTTTGGGGTGAGAGTATTCTTGCGGCGGCACATCTTATTAACAGAACACCAACGGCAATTTTTGAGGGTAAAACACCCTACGAGGTCCTTCATTGTACTCCATCAGCATATGATCTTCTCCGGGTGTTTGGATGTCGTGGATTTGTGCATAGACGAGGACGTGATAAGGATAAATTTGGAGCTAGAAGTCGAGACTGCATCTTCGTCGGGTATTCGTTTGGCAAGAAGGCGTGGCGATTCTATGATACTGAGACTAATGAGTTCTTCATCAGTCGTGATGCTGTGTTCTTTGAGGATCAATTTCCAGGCATACCAAGTACCGTGTCTGTTACGCCACCACAAAATATTGTTGGTGATGATATGGTGAGTGGCTTCTACCAATTACAGAATCCAGGGGGAGCTTACCAACCTCGCATGTCTCTCTGGTATCAGCTCCTCTTCCTACTACTACTACTACTACTGTTTCTACACCTGCAACAGAAACTGTGATACCTCTCCCATCTACTACAGAGAGCTCACCATCTCAGGACACAACGCCTCCTTCGGAGATCGCACCTGTGGTGCTGCTTTCTACAACTGATTCTACTACACCTTCTAGAGATCATGTGCCACTTGTTCCTTCGCCAGTTCCTGCATCATCAACTTCACCTCCCTCGCCTGGGTTATTGGAAGTCCTTGGGTGAGGTCATCGTGCTAAGAAATCCTCTGTTTTGCTTAAGAATTTTGTTACTCACTCTGCTATTAACCCCCCTCACGACTCATCTGCCTTTTCTCTTAGCTCCTCAACTATGGTCTCAGGTAAAACTCGGTATCCTACTGCTAACTATACATCTGTTTCTATGTTCCATAAACAATATCAGGCTTTCTTGGCTACTATAACAACGAAGTCAGTACCATCAGCATTCAAAGAAGCGGTGCGTGATCCCAATTTTAATAACGCTATGAAGACTGAGGTTACTGCTCTTGAAGATCAACACACGTGGGATGTTACAAAGCTCCCTCCAGGAAAGAAAGCAATCAGCTGCAAGTGGATATACTCATACAAGTATCATGCATACGGCACTATGGAACGTCCAAAAGCTCATCTTGTGGCCTGTGGAAATAGACAGAAAGAAGGCAGAGACTATAAAGAAACTTTTGTATATGTGGCTAAGATGAATACAGTGTGTTTTCTCCTTGCTCTAGCAGCGGCAAATCGATGGGAGTTACATCAAATGGATGTTCATAATGCATTCTTACATGGCGATTTAGAGGAAGAAATATATATGAGAATGCCTCCTGGTTTTCAAACTGATGATCCAACTAAAGTTTGCCGTCTTCGCAAGTCTCTCTACGGCCTCAAACAGACCCCGAGGTGTTGGTTTGCTAAGCTAAGCAAAGCCTTACTCGCGTTTGGGTTTTTTCAGAGTTATGAGGATTATTCTTTGTTCTCTCTTATTCAGGACGATGTCTGTCTCCATATCCTTGTGTACGTGGATGACTTTATCATAGATGGAAATGACATTTCAGTCATCCAACGCTTCAAAAATTATCCCGGCAAGTGCTTCAAAATGAAGGATTTGGGCAAGCTCAAGTATTTCTTGGGTTTGGAAGTTGCAAGAGGACCGCATGGAATTTTTGTTTCACAGCGGAAGTATGCTCTTGACATCATCACTGAATGTGGGTTACTTGGTGCGAAGCCTTCTCATGTGCCCACAGAGCTGAATCACAAGCTTGCCCTTGCGACAGGAACTCTGTTGGATGACCCGAGCAAGTATCGTCGGCTGATTGGACGTCTTATTTATCTTACATTTACGAGACTGGAGCTAAGCTACATTGTTCATATATTGTCACAATTTATGCAAAAGCCACGTGCAGAGCATTGGATCGTGGCTTTACGAGTGGTACGTTATCTGAAGGGGTGTCCTGGTCAGGGCATCATGCTCAAGTCCGACTGTGATATGCGTTTGACGGCGTATTGCGACTCTGATTGGTCGGCTTGTCCCATTACTAGACGTTCTTTGAGTGCGTATGTGGTTCTACTTGGGGATTCTTCGGTCTCTTGGAAAACTAAGAAACAACGTACGGTCTCAAGATCATCTGCAGAAGCGGAGTATCGGCCCATGGCTGATGCCACATGTGAGCTCCAATGGATGCAGAGGCTATTGACGCAGTTCGGTTTTCAACATCGACGCCCAATGAGGCTATTATGCGACAGTCAGTCCGCGATTCACATTGCTAAAAACCCTGTATTTCACGAGAGGACGAAACACGTTGAAAATGATTGTCACAAAGTTAGAGATGCGGTTCAGGCTAAGCTGCTCACCAAATCGATGCCTACTCCTACGTTTCAGTACCTTCTTTTCAAGTTGGGCATTCAAGAAACTTCATTCCCAACTTGAGGAGGAGTATTAGGATTAGGATAATGATACAATCCTGGTTCTATGGGATTTATGTTTATCTCGGGTTACCTAGTCCTAGTAGGATACGTTATGCGATGTATATATATACTTGATCACGTTAATGAATAAGAACAAGCTTCTACATAATATTTCATGACCATTTAGGGATCTAGAAAAGAAAAGTAAGACGACATAATTGAAAAATAGACGATAGAGAAATGATATTCGACAAAACTCCAAAAAGCTCTGTCGGTCCTGTTTCTGGTTGATTGCTCTCATGAGCACTTGTAAATCTGATCGAAGCCAGATCTGACAGCCAAGTTTTTTATGAAACATTTTAAAAGTGAGCTTCCAAAAACTTTTGAAAGCTTCCGATTCCAATTTGAATTCCAAAATAAAACACGGATAATGAGTAAACATGCACATATCCATTGCATACCGATTCTGAAATTTTAGTATAGAAACTATAAACAATTCTTAGCACAAAAAAAAAAAAAACTATAAACAATTTAGTAAGGTTAATTTTAATAAAACAAAATTCTAACAGATTTGAAAGCTTTTGTCCATGTAAATTATTTTTAACTTTTAGGAGTAGAGTAATATAGACGAAAGTTTCACTTGATTATATACCCAAAACCGCACTTATTACATTCTATGTTAGATAAACTCCCACACTGGGATAAAATGCACACATCCGTTACAAGAGCAATACAAGGCCTGATGTCAAAAAAAGAGCAATACAAGGCCCACAAAACAAGTTGGGCTTTCAATAACTTTCTGGCCCAAACTTCGCATGCTCTATATGAAATTGTCTGGGAAACGTTCTTTTTTTTTTTTTTTTGGGGGAAACGTTCTTGATTTCCCTTTTCTTTTTCTTAGTGTTCTTTCTTCATTCTCTACTGTTGTTGAAACTTTAGGGTTTAAATCTCGCGACCAAAATCTCCCTCTTTCTCCGGTGAGACAAAGGTACAAATACATTTCTGATTATGTTTCTTATAGTTTCCATGTGTTCTTCTTTTGGTTATTGATCTTTGAATGTTATAAAAATTGATACTTTAATGGTTTAAATTTACACTAACAAAGAAGACAGAATCAAATGCTGTTTGATTAACATGTTTTTAAGACACACACTGCATCAAAGTTTACATTTTTATTTAAAACTCTTATCAAGGTGAAGTCAAAATTGTGGTTACAGAGATGGGAACCATAGACTTTGGTGCTGCTGCTTCCGGTGAAACCGCCATTGCTGATCTCAGCGGCCAAGTTCACCAGGTTCCTTGCTGCATTAGATTCGACGGTCCTGCTCAAGTTTCCAACTATTTCAAGCCTAAGTCCAGTGGTAATAGAAACATATTTTGTGTGATTCTGTATTCAGTTGTTACTTTGTGTGGCGAGATCAAGAGTTGTGTGATTGATTGTAGAGGTTGAAGTTGATGGAGTGAGAACGGAGGAAGCTCATTTCAGAGGGAGGAAGTTGCAGGGAGCAACTATCTCAATGCCTAGTGGCTACTCTGGTACCCTTCTTTCTTAGTTCTATAAGATTGTTCTTGATGTTGCAGAAGTTGTGTGTTTATTTTACTCACTATTCATTAGCAATTGGCATGTTTATATGTTGTTGTTTATCATCCCCCTCAGGCTTTGTGCTTGGACAAGCGAGTAATAAGAACGCCAATGGAAAGAGAAAGGCTTGTAGTGACGAAGAGGAGAATCCGTGTTGGGAAGCGAAGGCCAAGTTCGATGAAATGACGTACTGGAATCATGATACTCTTCCTTCAAAAGACGACACTATCTTGCGGTCTTTCCATTGGTTCAGCATTGCAGAAGCGGTGAGTATTGTACAGTTCCTATCCACACCTCTCTCTATTCACTGGTTCATAAGAGTTTCATGCGGTCTTGTTTTGGTTGTTTTTAACTTGCTCGAAAACATTGGGTTTTGACTGCAGCTGCATAAGTCCGTGACAGTTGAAGACTTGGTTGCAGTAACGGATGGTGGAATGTGATAAAAACATCAAATGTCATCAACAGATTTGGTTGTTGAAGAAAAAATGTTATGAAACAAGTATCAGTAGGTAGATCTTGACATTAATTTCTCAAGGCTTGTTGTGTTAGTAAACATTTTAAACTCTAAAACTTAACATATTACAGTTTCAAATTACTTGAAAATGTTACAAAATAATAATAATGATTGTAAACAAAATACATTGCAACTAAATTATAAATTAAAATATAGAAAATAGAACGCATTAAGTTATAGGCTCGGGTATTTATGTTTGTAGGTTGAGTATGAATTGGTTTTTGTCGGATCAGTTATTTTTAGGTTTGGTTATATTCAGATCAGTTCTTTTTTATTCCAGTTTTTTCGGGTAAAGAAATTTTAGATCCAAGTAGATACATGTAAATGTTGGTTCAGTTTCGGGTCAAAAAAAAAATTGGGTCGGTTCTGGTTTGGATTTTCGGAAGGGGATAAAATGTTCAGGCCTAGTTGTGCATACAAATAGTTTTTGTTTGAAGAAAACAAGATTTTGATTGAAACAGTCATTTAAATAAACTTTCTTTGGAAACCAGATTTACACAACAAAGGAAAAAAAGCCACAAGGGGAAGCTAGTGAGCAAGAACATATACAAAAGCATATCATATCTTTGTTTGACCCAACAACATTTTATCTTCAAGCTTTGTAGTAGGTGAGGTATACACTGAAGTGTAGAATAGTGTCTTGACCATCAGTGATATGCTGGTTGTTCTGATTATGCAGAGTTTCCACTATAGCATACCCTTTAGCATGCTCAAACTTCCCCGTCCCGCCGATAACGGCAATCTGAGAAGCATGAGAGGCGGTCCTGTGAACACCAAAGAAGCTAATGGCATCGTCCAAAGTGTCATGATGGTCATGCTCTCTGTCTAGCAGCACAGTCAGAGAAAGCGTCTGACTCGTCCCATCCAAGGAGCTAGCCAGGTAAAACCCCTGAGCTTTCCCTATAACAGCTGAGCCGAGCTCGTGGCTTTCGGTTAGCTCATCGTCCACAACGGTTATGGTTCCAAACATGAGATGCTGGAGAGCAGCACCGGGAGGGAGGTTTCCCGCGGTTACAAAGGGGAGACTGTTGGTGCTGAGGGCGTCGTTGGAGTTCCCGTTAGTGTTTTGGATCACTGTGCTGGTTTGAGCGCCGCCTAGGCCGGTGAGAAGTGGGGCTGTGTTTGGGTTAATGACGCTGTTGATGTTGTTTGAGTTGACTAGTGGGACTCCGTTGTCTACAGGGAAGATGCTGTTGCTGGCCTTTGAGAATGGTATACCGTTTACTTCGGTTTGTGCTACTATTCCAGTGACAACACGTGCTGATGGGTGTGACCCGCCTAGCACGTCGTGCATAAAGAACTCTAGTAACGGCTCGTGTCCAGCCCCTCCTGGCCCAGCTGGGAGTGTAGTTGCTGCTGCTGGTTCTTCCTCAGCTTCGGTTGGAGCAACGGTGGGGATTTGGCCAGCAGGGACTAACTGAGACTGAGGTTGAATCTCATCAAGAAGTCTAGCTGAGTTGATGAATGCGAGGAAGTTGGCGGATATGAGGAAGAGAAGGATGGTTATGTGAAGAGCTTTGGCCATTTTGGTCTTTATCAAGTTGTTTTATGTTTTGTGTGTGTGTTCTGTTTGATGTTAATGATGGATGGGTTTATATAAAGAAGCATTGGAGAATTTGGTTAGTGTTATTGTTAATGGAGTTATTGAAGTGGAGTTGTTGTTGCTGATGTGCTTTAGTTAAGATTGAGAATCAACTAAACCTCTATTTTAGTACTTCCATTAGCTAATGATTTGCGACTTCATGATTTCTGTACTTTGTAATGTATAACCTAATAAGAAACAAAGTCCATAAATAATTAATGGTTTTTTAGAAAAACATTCATTACTTATATTATATAAAAAAAATTATGGGATCAGTTATTTTACAATTCTACATATTCATATTCTATTTCCACCGTACTTAACTGTTTTACGTATATCATTACACTTATCTTACTAACTACATGTTTTGCCCGCACATGCGGACTTAGTCATTTTACAAATATATATTAGTTTATAATTTATTAATTTAAAAATCAGCATGATAACTTATTATTTATGTTTTCAAAAAAATTAAATCAAACATTAAATTATATATATATAAATATATGACATAAATTTAATTAAAATATATATGTTTATTATTATGCTGAAATTTTAAAAGAAAACATTCACATATTAAAAATATTTTAGTAAATATATTTATACAAATTTAGTTGATTAATATTTAATTATAAATTGTTTATTTGTTATTTTCTAACTTTATAATTGAAAAAATAAATTTTAAGATAACAACACAATATATAAGAATTATCTTATTTAAAAATAATAATATTATGAATAAAAATTTGTTTTTGATTATGTAGTTAATTATATATAAATTCATTAAGGGTAGTATAGATATTAACCGCTCTAACTTTTAACGTGAGAGCTCCGTTGCTAAAATTTACTTCAAATTATAGTCTCATCATTCTTCTTTGATCTCCTTTTGTGTTCACTCAAGAGCAACAAAAAGGTACCAATTATGATAAAAGATGTTGAACTTATAAAGAT
The DNA here is from genome assembly GCF_020379485.1 of Brassica napus. NCBI lineage: Eukaryota > Viridiplantae > Streptophyta > Magnoliopsida > Brassicales > Brassicaceae > Brassica > Brassica napus. The sequence continues at coordinate 6,146,988 of NC_063447.1, forward strand.
GGTTGAAAATCTGAAGTATATTTCTATATATGTAATCTAACGCCAGAAGATAGTAAAAAATGAGATTTACTTTCTTTATTTAGTAATTACTAATCAAAATTCCTCTGTTCCATTTTGGTGTGTACTCAACTTCACCAGTGGAATAATAATTAGTTATCATTTCCAGTTTCAGAGAATAATGTCACTTCTTTTTTTGTGTAACATAAAATTCAATTATATATATATATATATCCTCCTCAAATATTTAATTCTTTGTTGTTAACTCTGCAGGGTGTAACTTGTGATCTATTTGATGATCTTTGGTATGCGACTGCTTTAACCTTTGGGTCTATGCGAGACAACTCTCTTGCTTGTACTGAGATTCCAGTGATCAGACCACAACTCTTTGAGCTCAAGCACCTCAAATCTCTCTCTCTATTCAACTGCTTCACATCACCAAACCAATATCTAACTTCAGTTTCAGACGAGAAGTGGCTGGATCTCTCTAACAACTTGGAGACGCTTGAGATCAGATCAAACCCGGGACTGATCGGTGAACTCCCTTCTTTCATCACTAGCCTCACCAATCTTCAATCTCTAGTGGTGCTAGAAAACCGGTTAACAGGTTCATTGCCAGAGAATTTAGCCAAGTTAACCAGACTGAGACGCTTAGTGCTGTCTGGAAACCGGTTTACAGGGAGAATACCGGAGGTGTAAGAGAATTTAACTTAGGTTACTTAGGTTCCAAGTTAGTCTTAGATCTAGGTTTTAAACTGAAAGCAATGACACAGTCAATTTAACGAGTTCCCGGCCCTCGGCGCGGTACGTCTCGTGGGAGAACTTCTGCTCCCAAACTCCACTAGATCAAAGAGACTCTAGAAACACCAAAGTAGTGTTCTAGATAGTTTTTTACACAAATATCAAATACTCTTCACAAGAGAATACAACAAAGCCCTTAGATCAACTAGACTTAGGCCTAAGCTATTGATCTTGTATTGTTGTCTCCTTCCCCTTGCACGTCACCTTGATCTGAATACTTGTTGCTGTCTACTCTGTAACAATCTACTTGTGTTGTGTACGGCTTAACCTAATCAGCATACTCACATTATGTTTATATGTGATCAGGTGTTTCAGCTGGAGTGGGCCTGCGTGTTCTTGGCCCAAGTCACACAAGCATTGCTTCTGGCCCATCTGTCTTGCCGAAGCCCAAGCTATATTCACAAATCTCCACCAGCTTGGTTAAGGCCCGATCCTGGCCCACCTCGATGAAACCCTCGTGCTGACAGTCTCACGCCTTTGTCTCTTTGTCTTCTTGCGAAAGAAAGACATCAGTCTCTACTCTCTCTCTCTCTCGCTGTCTCTCTTCTCGCGAGCCTCCACCGGAGAAATGGTCTCGGCTCCGTTCTCCGAGAGATCTCGATCAGCTCTGTCGTACCGATGTCCCTTTGCTCCTCCGTTATCTCCATGTACATCTAATCTCCATTTTTAGCTTTGAGATTAGGGTCTTCTGTAAAGAAAGTCGAGAGCTTTCGTGGGAATTTAACTGATCCTTTACTTCCTTGTGTCTAGCATGTCTTCTCCGACATGATTCCGGCTCTTACTCGAGCTCCGCTGTCACGTTCCACCTCTTCTGTGAACCGAGGTATGAACTGACAAGTCCTCATCCCTCTTTCTGCGTGTTTTCGATCTACTCTGATCTGATCAATCTGACGTTTCAGGGCAACCTCAAGAATGAAAGCCCTAGTACGATCCTGATGATTCTGTATCTTGATCTGAGTAATCTGCTTTAGCTCGGTGAGCTCTCAATGCGCTGCTTCCTTGCTTCTCATCAACTGAACTTCTCAACAACTCCTTTTGTCTCCTGTAGCTCGTTGTGGGTTTGAAAGCATTTTGAAGAAATGGTTGGTGACGACATTCATAACACCAAACCCGTGACTGGTTGGCGTTGCTTGGTGAACTCCTCCACCTGAACCGAGAACCCTTCTCGATTCTACTTCTGCTCCAGGTAACATCTCCTGTCTCTTGTCACGATTCTTTTGGCCATCAATTGACTCCACATTCGTATTCACTAACATGCGTTTGTTACTTGTGATCTGCGAGGGTGAAGTTTAGACAACCATAGTCACCTGGAGCGTCTTCCTATCTCATCAGTGGACATTCAGAAGTTCACAACAAAGCCGGAACTTCTGACCAGGTACTGCCTTAGTTAGGAAATCTGTAGGATTAACATTTGTATGAATCTTGTTTAGAACTATGTCTCCTGCTTCCACTAGGTCTCGAATGAAGTTGAACTTGGTAGCTATGTGCTTAGTCTTCTCGTGATTGACTAGATTTCTTGCTAGAGCTAGGGCACTTTGAGAATCGCAGTAGAGTTTGATCCCTTGTTGTTTGAATTCTAGCTCTGCGCATATCTCTTTTAGCCACATTGCTTCTTTAGCTGCTTCATTCATAGCCATGTATTCGGCTTCTGTAGTTGAAAGTGCAACAACTGATTGTAGACATGATTTCCATGAAACTGTATTGCCTGCAAACTTGAAAGCATAGCCTGTAACTGAGCGTCACCTGTCCATGTCTGTTGCATAGTCTGAGTCTGAATACCCTTCAACTTCTAGTGTAGACTGCTTTCTGAATGTTAGAGATGAGTTCATTGCTCCATGTAAGCATCGTAGAACCCACTTGACTGCTGACCAGTGGTCCCTTCATGGTTTACTCATGAAGCGACAAACATAGCCTACTGCAAATCCTAGGCCAGGCCTCGACCCGACCATTGCATACATTAGGTTTCCTACGGCACTGGCATATGGAATCCTTTCCATATGTGCTGCCTCTTCTTTCCATTCTTTTTCTGTTAGACTCCGAAGCTTAAACTGAGAAGAGGTGGGAGTGACTACAGCCTTGGCGTCCTGGATTCCAAACGTCTTTATCACTTTTTCAATGTACTTTCTTTGAGACAGAATCAATGTTCCTTTCTTTCTATCTCTGATGATATCCATTCCCAGTATTCTGGATGCTTTTCCCATATCTTTCATCTCAAATTCTCCACTCATCTTTTCTTTAAGATCCTTGATCACTTTCTTGTTTCTTGAAGCAATCAACATGTCGTCGACATAGAGGAGCAGATAGATGGCTTTGTCGGTTTTAATGTCTCTCATATAGACACATAGATCTTTATTGCAACGCTCAAATTGCTGATCCTTCATGAAGCTGTTGAACCGGTGGTTTCATCTTCTTGGAGACTGCTTCAAACCATACAGAGACTTTCTCAGCAAGCACATTTTGTCTTCTGTTCCTGGTTTTATAAAGCCTTTAGGCTGTTTCATTAAGATTCTTTCCTCCAAGCTTCCATGTAGAAAAGTTGTTTTCACATCCATCTGCTCTAGTTCTAAGTCTAGATTCACCACAATGCTAAGCATAAGCCTGATGGAGACATGTTTTACCACTGGAGAGAAGATCTCATTGTAGTCGACTCCTTCTCTGTGTGAATATCGTTTGGCAACTAATCTGCCCTTGTATCGTTCATCCTCAACACCTGGGATTCCTGGCTTTAGCTTGAATAGCCATCTGCATCCAACAAGCTTTGCCTTTTCAGGCCTATCAATGAGATCCCAGGTTATATTCTTTCTGTGAGACTCCATTTCTTCTTCTGCAGCATGCTTCCATAGCTTCTTTTCACGACTCCTCATAGTTTCTGCATAGGATTTTGGTTCCTGAACTTCCAAATCATCAATCACATTGAGCGCATAAGCCACAAAGTTCCCATCCTCATATCGAGATGGTGGTCTCACGTTCTGTCTCCTTTCTCTATCTCGTGCTAGAACATAGGTGTCTAGAGTTTTAGTGTCACCACTCTCACTCTCGTGATCACGTTCACTATCAACCTCGTGATTTTGTTCTTCGTCACTTTAGCTGTTAGAGCTAGAAGATGATTCTTCTCCACCTTGATCAGATGTGCCTTCAGTTCCGACAGAAGGAGAAGGCCCTCTGATCAAATCATCACTGAATGACACCTTCTTCTTAGCTCGTTTTTCTTTCTTGGTCACTTCTGGGCTTTCTTTTCCTTTAGCAACAATGTGTTTGTACATCTCATCCTCGTTGAAGACAACGTTTCTGCTTGTTCTGCATCTGCCTTTCTCCTCTATCCAAACCCTGTAACCTTTAGTGCCCATAGGGTATCCTACGAACACTCCCTTGATGGCTCTAGGTCCCGTTTTCTCCTCGGTTATGTGCACATAAGCAGTGCATCCAAACGTTCTGAGATGTCCCAAATTCGGTTTATAACCTGACCACACTTCTTCAGGCATTTTGAATTCCAGCGTAGAGTTAGGTGATCTATTAATCAAATAAATCGCAGTAGATGCAGCTTCTGCCCAGAAGCTTTAGTCCAAGCCAGATTCGGCTAACATACATCTCACCTTATCCATAATTGTTCTGTTCATTCTTTCTGGGACTCCATTCTGCTGCGGAGTGTAAGTGCAGGTTATGTGCCTCTTAATCCAAGCCTTCTTGCAGTAATCATCAAACTGTTTATTACAGAACTCCAAACCATTGTCTGTTCTCAAACACTTGACTTTCTTCTCTGTCTTAGTTTCAACTTCAGCCTTCCATTCCCTGAACTTAGAAAATACCTCATCCTTAGTCTTCAGAAAATAAATCCAGACTTTTTAAAAAAAATCATCAATAAAAGTAACAAAATACTTATCTCCAACAAGGCTGTGTGGTGTAGAAGGAGAACCCCATAGGTCAGAATGAACATACTCCAGAATGCCATTAGTCACATGTTTAGCTTTAGGAAAGCTTTGCTTGTGTGACTTCCCAATGATACAATGTTCACAGAAATCCAGTGTCTTAACATCCTTGTTGACAATAAATCCCCTTTTGACAAGTTCTGACATGTTATTAAGACTCATATGATCGAGGCGTGAATGCCAAACATTAGTCATACTTCTCTGCTCTAGATAGATTAGCTTCTCCTCTTAAGACTGTTCCTTGAAGATAATACAGTCCCAGATGATACCTTCCAGACAGAACCCTTTTATCATCCTTGTAGAAATTAACTGTAAGGTCTCTTCCTTCATATCGACATCCTGCTGTTTCCAACATTCCATAAGAAATTCAATTCCTGCTCATGCCTGGCATGTATCTAACTCCTGTTAAGATAACCAAAGAACCGTCTGGATTTAGAATTTTAATTTTTCCAATTCCCTGAATGTTGCTGTGAGTGTTGTTTGCCATCAACATTTTGCCTCCCTTAAATTCTTCCAAATCAAATAAGAAGCTCTTATCAGGTGTGATATGAAACGAACATCCTGAGTCCATCACCCACTCGTCCTTAGTGTATTGCATGCTGACTGTGAGTATTAAAGGTTGCTTTGCCTCTTCTGCTACATTCGCCGAGTCTTGCGACTTGGCTGATCTCCTGTCAGGGCAATCACGCTTCCAATGACCCTCCTTTCCACATACAAAACATCCCTTGGTGTTTTTGTTGTTCCTGGAACGCGACTTAGATCTCCCATGTCAACTCTGAGATCTACCTTTGTATGTCTTTCCATTGCCCTTTTCGGATCTTTGTTTGATCTGCCTCTGTCTACAAGCAGACCTTCTCCACCTGACCTGGTGAACTTTCCACTCTCGATCAACTCTCTTTCTTTAGACTTTGCAGCACCAGTAACCTCAGCTAGGCTCAGTGTGTCTCTCCCATACTTGAGAGTCTCCTTGAGTTGATCATACATAGCAGGTAGAAAACTTAGCAGTAAAATAGCTTGAACTTCCTCTGATACTTCAACTTGCAGATTGTTTAAGTCTGCTACAAGCTTTAGGAAGTCATCAACATTCTCATCAATAGATTTTGAGTCAACCATCTTGAAAGTGTAGAACCTGAGCTGTAGATAAATCATGTTGGGTAGGGAAGTCTCTGTGTAGAGATTGTTCAGTGTACTCCACATTGCAGCAACAGTCTCACAATGTTGAATTTTTCTTAGTACCTTATTCCCAACATTCAGCACAATCAGGTCTTTGGCTTTTTCTGATTTCTCAAATTTTGCAGGGTCTATCACAGGTGCAGGGTCAACAATTCCAGCAAGTCCCTTTCCCGAGTTCTTCATGGCAGACTCGGGTTCATTCTTTGCGTCTGATCCCTCCTTTAGAAGCTTCTCGTCAGTGAGAATGGATTTAAGTCGAAGCACTCCAAAATGAGCAAGCATCCTCACCTTCCATAGGGCGAAATCACCATCACCCTCGAACCTGTCAATATCCACACGTTCCTTCGAAGTCACCATTGAACAGATAATGGATATGACTCTGTCTCTCTCTCCTAAGTAGCCTTAATAACCCGGAAGCTTTGATACCACTTGTAAGAGAATTTAACTTAGGTTACTTAGGTTCCAAATTAGTCTTAGATCTAGGTTTTAAACTGAAAGCAATGACACAGTCAATTTAACGAGTTCCCGGCCCTCGGCGCGGTACGTCTTGTGGGAGAACTTCTGCTCCCAAACTCTACTAGATCAAAGAGACTCTAGAAACACCAAAGTAATGTTCTAGATAGTTTGTTACACAAGTATCAAATACTCTTCACAAGAGAATACAACAAAGCCCTTAGATCAACTAGACTTAGGCCTAAGCTATTGATCTTGTATTGTTGTCTGCTTCCCCTTGCACGTCACCTTGATATGAATACTTGTTGCTGTCTACTCTTTAACAATCTACTTATGTTGTGTACGGCTTAACCTAATCAACATACTCACGTTATGTTTATATGTGATCAGGTGTTTCACCTGGAGTGAGTCTGCGTGTTCTTGGCCCAAGTCACACCAGCATTGCTTTTGGCCCATCTGTCTTGCCGAAGCCCAAGCTATATTCACAGGAGGTCCATGGCTTAACCGGATTATTGATATTGGATCTAAGCAGAAATTTCTTCTCTGGACCGTTGCCTTTAAGCGTTGGAGGATTGAGTTCACTGCTGAAACTGGATGTTAGTAACAATTACTTGGAAGGAAAGGTACCTATAGAGCTACAGTCCTTAAAGAATCTGACGCTTTTTGATCTTACGAACAACAGATTCTCAGGTGGACTGACGAAAGAGATCCAAGAGATGAGTTCATTGGTTGAACTTGTTTTGTCCAATAACCATCTCGAAGGGGACTTAACAGGAATAAAGTGGAGAAATCTGAAGAATTTGGTGCTTTTAGATCTCTCCAACACAAGGTTAAAAGGAGAGATTCCATGGTCAATCTTGGAGCTCAAGAAACTGAGGTTCTTAGGTCTAAGCAACAACAGTCTCGGAGGCAAACTCTTTCCTCAAATGGAAACCGAAATGCCTTGTCTAAACGCGCTCTATGTAAATGGAAATAGCATCAGTGGAGAGCTGGAGTTCTCTAAGAAGTTCTATGAGAGGATGGGAAGAAGACTTGGTGTTTGGGGAAACCCTAGTCTGTGTTACAACGGTGATGAAATCAAGAACCTTCGTGATCATGCTCCTTTTGGAGTGAACCAATGCAAGAGAATGAAGGCGGTGACTTTGGCTTAAGACAGAATCTGGAACTTGGAAAGATACGAAGCTGTGGTCTTTTCAACCATGCATTTTATTCAACTTTGCCAATATATCTTGTGTGCATTTTTTTCTATTTTTGTTACTAGCAGTAGTAAGTATCAGACATAACATGTGTACGTATAAATAAAAGAAAGAAACCCCAATTGGAAAAAAATCGTTTATTGTTTTTTCTGCAGCTTCACCAAACAAGAAGGCGATCAAATGTAGTGAAATAACAAAAACAAACACAAAATGATCAAATTTGATGGGTTTATTTTAATAAGAAGTTACACTCGAATTGTTTAGTTTTGAGCATTCCACAAATATTATAAAGATGTGTTAGTATTTCATCATAGGAGGGATTGTATTTGTATGACTTTCTGCGACATGTCTAAACGTAAGGAGTATGTTTGAACTTTACTTTGGTTTGGCATTTTGTAAAATACAGAGAAAAGTCTATTCAAAGGAAGAAGAAGTCCGATTTAAATGAAGAATCAGGTGGATATCCATATCAATAATGGAGTAAAGGAATAAAAACCGCTGTCAAATCAAATAGTGTATAAGCTAAGGTGTTCTGGCCGCACATGCGGACGTAGTGTTCTTATAGATATTTATCTATTTATAACTATTAAATCAAAACCAACATAATAAATTATTAATTATGTTTTTAAAAAGATAAATCAAACATTAAACTTTATATTTAATAATAAAAAATATAATTTCAGATAAAAACACAACATATTTAAAAATTATCTTATGTTTTAAAAATATATTTTATTTTTGAGAATTTTATTATATTTACTTATAGTCAATTATCAAATATAACATATAAATAAAATATTATTAATATACTTCATTAGTTTTTATCAAAATATATATATGCTTATTGTTGTGCTAAATTTTTAAAACATTCACATATATTTTAGAAAATATATTTATTTGTTTGATTAGCATTTAATTATAAATTGTTTTATATCTAACTATAAATTTATAATAAAATATTATTTTCAGATAACAACAGAATATATCTAAGAATTATCTTATGTTTTAAAACATGTTTTTATTTTTGAAAAATTTATTATATTTATTTATAGTCAATTATCTAATATAATATATAAATATAATAGTTTTAATAGAAATTCGTTTTTAATTATTTATATTTTAGTTAATTCTTATTATTATTAATTTTAATCACTTATTTAATCAGATATATTTTAAATTCGTTTTTATTTTCGACTAATTTATATAATTTATTCATTAAGGGTATAAACGATTTATTATTAATTTTAATCACTTTTTTAATCAGATAGATTTGAAATTCGTTTTTATTTTTTTGACTAATTTATATAATTATTCATTAAGGGTATAAACGATATTAACCGCTCTAATTTTTAACGTGAGAGTTCTGTTGCAAAAATTTGCGAATAAATTTATAATAAAATATTATTTTCAGATAACAACAGAATATATCTAAGAATTATCTTATGTTTTAAAACATGTTTTCATTTTTGAAAATTTTATTATATTTATTTATAGTCAATTATCTAATATAATATATAAATATAATAGTTTTAATTGAAATTTGTTTTTAATTATTTATATTTTAGTTAATTCTTATTATTATTAATTTTAAACACTTATTTAATCAGATATATTTTAAATTCGTTTTTATTTTTGACTAATTTATATAATTTATTCAGTTAATTCTTATTATTATTAATTTTAAACACTTATTTAATCAGATATATTTTAAATTCGTTTTTATTTTCGACTAATTTATATAATTTATTCATTAAAGGTATAAATTATTTATTATTAATTTTAATCACTTTTTTAGTCAGATAGATTTGAAATTTGTTTTTATTTTTTTGACTAATTTATATAATTATTAATTAAGAGCATAAACGATATTAACCGCTCTAACTTTTAACGTGAGAGCTCCGTTGCAAAAATTTGTTTCGTAAATAATAGTATAGATTAACTATTTTACGTATATCATTACACTTATCTTACTAATATTGGGATGATTAAAATTTAAAATCAACTAATAAATCAGTATTTTTCCTCCCCCTTAAAGCCTCAGCCCATAAGATATCATAATCGACCCAATAATAAAGCCTACAATCAAAGCCCAGATAAACATAAACCTAAAGCTCGACCCAAAGTCTTAGCCATCGTCATATTCATATTCTTTTCTAGGGTTTCTAATCTCTTAATTATAACAAAGAAAAACACAAGCTAAAAGCCTAAAAACTTTGTCTAAAAGACTAATCTCTGGTTCTCTATCAACAAAACCAATGCGTTTCTATTTGAAACTCTGTGTATACCTTCCCAAAGTGAACTTCAATAACATGAAAGTCTAGATCCTTAGTTTTTTTTTTTTTGGCTTCGAAAGTTAAAGATCGCACGTCAAAGATTTATTGAATTGTTAATCAGATGGCGACGTCATTCTCTCATATACAATGTGATATACCAGTCGAAAACAGCTATGTGGCTAATTGTTAATAAGATGGCGACGTCATTCTCTCGAATACAATGTGCTATACCAGTAGAAAACAACTATATGGCTACCACGTATAGAACTCGTAGACAAAAGAAACAGTTGTGCGTTGATGTGTACAGGGTGTAAGAAAACGGGTATATACATGCGACCGATGAAAACCATATGAAAGAAAACATACAATAATATGTGATTATGTGTAAGATTGAGTTGATAAACAGTCGGTGGCAACTGATTATTTGAAAAATAGTAGGAATGATCAAATATTATTTAGTTAGTTATATAGAGAATTTGCAGTATATATACAAAAGTTTTAGTTGATAAAAGAAAGATTGATGCACTTCCTTTCTAGTCACAAATAGCCTAAACGCAGCATACCAGAGAGATATCGTGAGTTTTTGGTTAAGGGCATCATCATCAGCATCAACAGAGAGAGATTCCATTAAATTTTTCAAATTGTAATGATTTTAATATTTTTAAATAAGTGACAGGTTACATGAATTTTTGAAAGTCATGTTGTAATCTTTTACCTCTATCCTTATTTTTCTTATTTTTGTTTTGTTTTTGATGTTATTTTATAATTAAAGACTTGGACGAGAAACTCCCGATGTAAAATATTTTTTTTTTGCTAATAAAACGAAATATAGTATGTGTCAATTCGGGCTTAATAAATTACTTTGGGGGACAAGGACAGATTTTGAGAAATTCTGAATAATTATTTGTTTTATAGGCGAGAGCTGACTTTCTAATTTTTCTTTAACTTCTTCTCATTCCGTTTTTCACTGAATAGATTCAACCATACACATAAAATAAAGTGTTGTCGTCATTAGTAATAAGTAATGACAACAGTCAAAATCGAGAGCTCAACGTGATTCATGTTCCAAGCTCGCTGAAACAATCTCTTTCCTAGATATAATGTGTTGGATGGGAGTTAACATTTTAGAGTATGGCTTTGTAATCTTATTACTCTTTCGTAACGGGTTACTCTTGCACTCGGTTGACAAAACCAAACTAGATCAGAAATAACGCAACCGATATTCAATCTCTCTATCAAAAGACCTCTAAATCGCTGACCGGTTTTAAATAAGCACGTAGAATATTGCTGGTCTTTATAAAAAAAAGCTTATTGCTGGTCGCTATCAAAAGACCTCTATCAAATAGCTTATTGCTGGTCTTTATAAAAAAAAAGCTTATTGCTGGTCTCTGATTTGCTTGTCAGCGTTGATAAAGAAATCGTGGCTACATATATACGCCACTGACTTTGTTAGGTCATATACACTATTCAGTGGTGGAGGCAGAATTGCCTTTCACAAGAGTCAATATGAATATAATCAAATGATATTGAGGTGTATTTTGTATATGTTTATGTTATTTGCATTTGGTAGATAAATATACATAAAAATGTTCTGTATGTCATTAACTCATTTGCGAGTACATATTGATATATAATGAGTTAATGACATACAGAAGGTTTGAAAAACACATATAAAAATACAAAATACACATACATCTTGAACACGAGCTTAATTACAGAAACCTTATTACATATACAAATTTGCCAATAATCAAATGGGTCAACTAACAAACCTTTATAGAGGGAGAAACTAAGAAAGATGCAAACATATTGAAAGAAAATTACATTATATTTTTCAAAAATAAAATAAAATTGAATTATAAGAAAAACAGAAGGCAGGTGTGAAAAATGATCTGAAAGAGATAAATATACATATTATTATCTTTGGTTTCACTATTTACAAATTGAATTATATATGCAAGTTGTAGTTTCATATTAATACTAGGTATCACTTGTCCTTAAGAATTAATACAAAAAACTAGAGCTTGATCTGCGCACCTGCGCGAGTTTGGATTTTGATTGCGGGTTTTGATTTTGATTTTTTCTTTTATAAAATTTTAATGTTTTTTTAAAATGCATATGTTATTTGGATATTTTTAATTTCTTATGAACTTACCCAGACCCGGAAAGAGACTCAAACCCCGTTCAAAAATTTATAATACTCAAATGGAGTTTAATTTTAAAATCCAAAAAACCTGATATCCAAAAAAAAAAATTGATTTATATTCGAATGGACTTGGATGTCCATGTCTACTGATTATGTACACAAAAAAAAAATTGTTAACCGATTTGAATTCTTGTCACGAATGAAACAATTTCTTAAAAAAATGTAAAATTATTAGGTTTAACACATAAAATAAATGATGTTCAAAGACTATAGTAAATACAATTAGTGACGTAGCTAAGAAGAGTGCAAAAATGAAAATATTATGTAAAATACTTTAAAATAGGTAATTATTGTTTTATGATTTTTAATAAATAATGTCGAATTAATTAGTAAAAACAATAAATGAAGTAGTTAAAATTAGTTAAAAAAAGAATGAAAATCGTCAAGAAACCACTTAAAAAATATGTAAGTATTATTTTCTACTTCATTTTTAATAGAATAGATGATGTTGTGATATAAAAACGAACTAATATCAGAAGTACAACAAACATGATAGAAGATAGTTTTTTAGAGGTAATTAATATATTTATGACTTATATGGAAAACAAATTGTAGACTGCACATATAATATTCAGGAAAATAATATATCCTTGCGATACCATTGGACTTACTGAGGCCTAGCTCTATGTGACGTGACTGAACATTGGATTTTAAAAAGTATATGTGTAATATATGTGTGAATCGAAAGAAATATGTAGACTGCACATATAACATAGGACTTGGGGTCATAATATTTTTGGTTTGATCCTACGATAAGAATGAATGATTTTGATATTGATTTAGTAGAGAAGTGAATCATGTTTTTTGGAAAGCTATAATTTCGATAACAATGATTTAGTTGATACTATTTATTAAATGAAAAAGACAAACATTAATATAGGTAAGTTCCATAATTACTCTGTGGCATGATAATGTAAATAACTTTGAAAATTAACGGTTATTTTTTATTGGTACTTCTCTTTTAATAATAGAGATAATTTAAGTATTTAGTTCCATAGATTTACATAATGAAATTATTTTAAGATTCAGAAATATTTGAAAGTGTCATTATTCTAACCCCACAACTAAATTTGACGTTATCACATACTCCTATATTTTAATAAGACAATCAATAAAACGCCTATATATTCGGTCAATTTATTTGTATAGTTTTTATAGTATCTACAAAACAACTTCATTTTTAAAATTTGAAAACATTAAATTTAAAATTTCAGAGTATTTTTCTACAAAAAAAGAGGGTTTTTTGCAGAATTGACCTATAACTTAAAGTCAAACACAAAACTAACCTTTTTTTTTTTTGAAAATTGGTTTTGCCCTATTCACCCCACAAGTTCATATAATTTACGAAAATGCCATCAATTTTTTTTTTCTTTTTTTTTCGAAAATAACATTTTTACTCTCTCACCCTCGTCATTTTTAAGTAATTACAAGATTGCAATTGTCATCAATACCACAACCACCATGAACAACCAATTTGAAGCTCTTAATGCTCCCAAAATCGATTTACTCTTCTTCTTTTTCCATTCTTGTGAACTAAACACAACATATCTCTCACTTTCTCTCCACAATGAGCTAAAAAAAACCAAGATTTTGATTCTAAATTTTTTATGGTTCATAGAGTCATAGAAGCTAACGATTCTGGGTGGGTTACTTTCGTTTGTGATTCTGTGTGCTTGGAGAAGCCTTATGTATGCTAAGGAACTTATCTCACCAATTTAAGGTATGACATCGAGTTTTTTTCCAGATCTGTTCGTCAGACGACTTACTTGGGAAGTCGTCTGGTCAACTTACCTGGAAGTCGTCTGGTCAACGCAGAGGTTATTTTTGCAATTGACTTTGAAATCTGTAACCTGAGACGACTGAAAGTTAAGTCGTCTGTTTTTGTTTGGTTTCAAAAAAATTTCCAAAGAACCTAGACGACTTACATTTCAGTCGTCATAGGTTAGTTTTGCATTTGACTGGATAATTTCAGAAGTTTGACTTCCCCAGACGACTTACATTTCAGTCGTCTGGCGAAAATTAAAATAATAATATTTTTTTAAAAGTAGACGACTTACAGTTAAGTCGTCATAGGTTAGTTTTGCAATTGAAAAAAAAACTTCAAAATTTAATTATACACAGACGACTTATAATTCAGTCGTCCACGAGACGACTTACTTGTAAGTCGTCCGGGATTTTTTTCCGAGATTCTGGTCAAACCTCGTAAATCCTGGACGACTTACATTTCAGTCGTCTCGTGGACGACTGAATTATAAGTCGTCTGTATATAATTAAATCTTGAAGTTTTTTTTTTCAATTGCAAAACTAACCTATGACGACTTAACTGTAAATCATCTACTTTTAAAAAAATATTATTATTTTAATTTTCACTAGACGACTGAATTGTAAGTCGTCCAGAAAAGTTAAACTTCTGAAATAATCCAGTCAAATGCAAAACTAACCTATGACGACTGAAATGTAAGTCGTCTAGCTTTTTTGGAGTTTTTTTTTAGCCAAACAATAGTAGACGACTTATTTTTCAGTCGTCCGAAATAACAGATTTCAAAGTCAATTGCAAAAATAACCTCTGCGTTGACCAGACGACGTATAGTTTAGTCGTCTGGACAACTTAGATTGAAGTCATCCGCGTCTTCTCCGCTTGTTTTTAAGTCTTCTACGTTAGTTTTTGAATAACTTGTATTTTTAAGAGTGATAAGTAACTTCAAGATATGTAAAACTCATATTTACAAAATATATTCTCTCCCTTACTTTTACTAAATTTGACTAAGTTTTTCAACGTAAACTTATAATAAAATATGATATGCTTTGACTAGTTACTATTGTTTATTTCCATCTCTTAAGTATTATTGTTATAGACAATAATGATGACTATTGTTATGAGTTGGAAGAATGGTTAAAATGCTTCTTAATTTGTAAATGTGTAAACACATTGTTAGCACATTTAATACATCTTGGAAAACATTATTACTGATTTTACAAAAAATTCACAACTAAAAGAGTAGACATGCAATTCACAAAACAGACCACAAACAAAGCTATTATAGATCATTCCTCTACAAAGACAAGCTTGGATTCCACTTGAGTAGACAAGACCACACGACTTTTAAGAAGTCCAGACGACTTCTATGGAGTCCAGACGACTTTCAGGAAGTTCAGATGACTTTGTCAGAAGACTTTTAGGAAGTTCAGACGACTTCCAGACGACTTTACAGGAAGTCCAGACGACTTTACAGGAAGTCCAGACGACTTTGTCAGAAGACTTCCAAGAAGTCCAGACGACTTCCAGACGACTTCCAGACAACTAACAGGTAAGTCGTCCCAGAAGTCTTCCAGATCTGAAAAACCTGCATATTAAATCCAGATCGAAAAACCTGTATATCCAAAAACGTTCAAATGGCTTAAAAACAGAAAAAATGAGTGAAAAATTAGATAGATCTACCTTTACAGAACACACAAAAATACATATCTAAAAATAATAGATCTACCTTTAAATTAGTGGAAGATGAGTACCATCTAATTAAAAACTTGCAAAAAGATAGATTAGTAAGAAAAACATGAGACAAAACTGGAAAATTCATATAAAGTTTGGTGTTTTCAAGTCAAAGAGATTAGAGTGGGTTTGGAGAGTTTTAGTTTGGGAAAAAAGTAAGAACTTTATACAACAAGAAGTTACCAAATGAAGAAAAATCAGACATAAGAACTTACCAAAACGCTCAGATCTATTATGAAAGGGAGACTTCGTCAGAAGACTTCCATGAAGTTCAGATGACTTCCTGGAAGTCCAGACGACTTCCCTGAAGTCCAGACGACTTCCTGGAAGTCCAGACGACTTCCTGGAAGTCCAGACGACTTCCTGGAAGTCCAGACGACTTTGTCTGAAGACTTCCAAGAAGTCCAGACGACTTCCAGACGACTTCCAGACGACTAACAGGTAAGTCGTCCAAGAAGTCTTCCAGATCTGAAAAACCTGCATATCAAATCCAGATATGAAAAACCTGCATATCCAAAAACGTTCAAATGACTTAAAAATAGAGAAAATGATTGGAAGATTAGATAAATCTACATTTATAGAATACACAAAAATACATATCTAAAATTAATAGATTTACCTTTAAATTAATGGAAGATGAGTACCATTTGATTAAAAACCTGCAAAAGAGATAGATTAGTAAGAAATACATGAGACAAAACTGAAAAATTCATATAAAGTTTGGTGTTTTCAAGTCAAAGAGATTAGAGAGAGGTTGGAGAGTTTTAGAATGATGAACATTACATTTTTGTTGCAGCCATTTGAGAGGAGGAGAGATAATGTGTAAATTTTTCTTTATATAGGGAGATAAAAAATCCAATTAGGTTAAATATTTTTGACTCAGACGACTTCCTGGACGACTTACATTTCAGTCGTCTGGTGAAAAAATTAAAACAGACGACTTACATGTAAATCGTCCAGAAGAGTTTAATATTTTTAGCGGGAAATTAAATATTTTTAGCGGGAAACTAAAATAGAAGACTTTCCAGACGACTTACAAGTAAGTCGTCTGGTTTAAATTATTTAAGCGGGAAAATAATTTTTTTAAAAAATTTTAGGCGGGAATATTTGGACGACTTACATGTAAGTCATCTGTTTTAATTTCTTCACCAGACGAGTGAAATGTAAGTCGTCCGAGTAAATTATTCAACAGACGACTAAAATATACGTTGTCCGAGTAAATTATTCAACAGACGACTGAAATATAAGTCGTCCACACCCTAAACATAACCCCTAAACTTAATTATCTAATTAAAGACTTCATAAAATCAAATCAAACTTGAAAAGTGTTTACTATACACATAAATAAACACATATAGGTGAAAACTAATTTTTGAAAAAAACATTTTAGTTTTCCAAAATCTAACCCTAACAATACATACAATACTACAACATATGTTTGCCAAACTCCTAAACCAAAGTATTTCATGATTCACTACTTCCACTCATCTATCTTCAAAACAAATCAATTTTATCATATCTTAATTTATATCACTTAAAACTATTTATAATTACTTGATTTTTATTTTTCACGCATCAAAATATTTTTTTACAAGATTTATAAATTATTTTTAAAATAAACCGGTACCAGACGACTTACACTTCAGTCGTCCAGACGACTTCCAACATCATACGACTCAGACGATTTACTAGGGCTATATTCGTAAAAATGGCTTCTGTTTTTTTGTTTGGTCACAAGGGGCTGAGCTGTAATTTCACTAGACTTTTAGGTTACTTTTGCATTTGATTCAAGTTTGGATATAGGTTTGGGGTTAAAATCAAGTTTGGATATAGGTTTGGGGTTAAAATAATGATAAATGAGTCTTTTTCTTTTTATTTGTTGATTTCAAAGTAAGTTTTTTCAGTTTAATGTTGTTTTGTATTATATTTTCTTTTAATTTTATTAATATTTCTTGTATAAGCATAATACTGTGAGGATTAAAATGATAAACAAGAAGTTAGTAAGAAGATATATAATTAAAAAGACTGAAAATTTGAAACTTAAGAATAGTAAATCTTAATTTTCACTATTCAAACGTCTAAGTTTAACATGTTAACCAAGTTGCTTTGGTCTAGTGGTATAAGAGCTCCAGCTGGAGTGCCCGCTCCTGAGTTCGAGCTTTGGCCACTGCGGAATTTACATGTGGGCTGCAGCATCCGAGACCGAAGACCGTTATACGGTGAGCCACATGGTGACGTCCTGGTAGCGCCCATGCTCACTTCGGTCTCTAGTCTGGACCACCTCGGTGGGGCCAGGATACTCGGTTAGCAAAAAAAAATAAGTTTAACATGTTAAAGTTGCTATAAAACTTCATATTTGAAGTCCTGAGATGCTTTTACGTAAAGAATTATACCTTTAATACTTTTAACTGTTTGTCCAAATATTTTACATATCTGTAAAAAACTACATGAACGTCATTCGTAGAAATATTACAACGCTTGTCACATGTATATGGAGAAGGGGCTAATCAAATGTTTGTTTTGGTCATGCATCATTGGTTTTTTTTTTTGAACCGACTTAAAAGATAAGTTAAAGGAAGTCATGCATCATTTGTTTCGCTCAAATACTGACAAACCATCCCTCTATATCATTACAAAGAATTATAAAAATTTATATTTAAAGTCATGAGATGCTTTTACCTAAAGAATTATACCTTTACACTTTTAATTATTCATTCAAATTATATTTTATATATCTATAAAGAAACTATATATGAATGTCATGCGGAATATTTCAAAGCTTACACATCTAGAGAAGCTAATCGAATGTTTGTTTTGGTCATAGGTTTCACTCAAACATAGATTTTTTTCTCTTTTTTTTGGTAAAATACTCACTCAAACATAGATGAACCATCTCTTATATAATGTTCAATGATCTTACATTAAAAAGCTAAGAGGCTCCATTAAAACTCAACCATGGAGAAAATGTCTAAAACTGTTTCTTTCTCTTCCGTTTCTTCTATTTCAAACCTTTCAGCTCTTCCTTCTTTCAATTCTATTCCTTCTTTCAATTCTCTTCCAGCTTCTCGACTCAAACAAACCTTTTCTCAGTCCATGATGGAGGAAGCCTTAGAGGCTGCAGAAACAATCATCAAGAAATGGGATCCAAACTCACAGTCCTACACAAAGATCATCTCTATGTTCAGAAACAGCAGAAAAGAAGCCAAAGAGTTCATCAGATGCGTCCGTGACTTACGCAGAGCGATGCACTTTCTTGTCTCCCAAGACTCCAAATCTGACAAGCTTGTGCTTGCACAGAACCTGATGCAAATTGGTATGTCCACGCTGGAGAAAGAGTTCTTTCAGATACTGTCTTCTAACCGAGACCATCTTGATCCTGAATCAGCCTCTGGTCATTCCACAATATCTAGCAATTCAGAGTTCGAAGTTGTTATGGAAAATGATGATGATGAATATGATGAGTTGAAGAAGGCTGGTGAATCAATCTCTCAGGTAGAGAACGCCTCGGCTCTGGTGATGTCAGACTTAAAGGTCATAGCAGAGACCATGATCAGATGTGGTTATGGTAAAGAGTGCATAAAAAGCTATAAGTTGATCAGAAAGTCAATCGTTGATGAAGGGCTACACTTGCTTGGCATTGAGAAGGTCAAGACCTCTCAGTTTCAAAAAATGGACTGGGGAATGCTGGAGCATATGATCAAGAACTGGATCAAATCTGCAAAGATTGGAGTCACAACACTCTTACGAGGAGAGAAGCTTCTATGTGATCATGTCTTCTCTGCATCCATTACAATAGGACAGTCTTGCTTTAACCAGATAGCCAAGGAAGCAGGACTCAATCTTTTCATGTTCCCGGAGCTCGTCGCCAGTAAGGAGAAGAAACCACACCATGAGAGGATCTTCAAGCTGATGGATCTCTATGCAGCTATCTCTGACCTTTGGCCAGACATAGAAATGATATTCAGCTTTGATTCATTAGCTTCTGTGAAAAATCTTGTCCTATCAACGCTCAAAAAACTCAAGGACTCCATCCACACGTGTCTAAAGGAGTTTGAGGTGACAATACATAAGGATTCTTATAAAGAACTTACTCCTGAAGGAGGAGTTCACAAGCTGACTCGGACAAGGATGAGTTTCATATCATCGTTGTCAGAATACAGCCGTGTCTTGTCTGAGATCCTTGCTGAGAATCCTCTTAAGAGAAACACTCGTTTGCTAGAATATTACTTCACGGCACCAATCTTGGAAGATGAACATGTAAACAACCACGCGTTCTCGGTCTATCTAGCTTCGCTCATACTTGTTTTCCTATGCAAGCTAGACACCAAAGCAGAGAGTTACAAGGATATGTGTCTCTCTTACTTCTTCATTGTGAACAACCTTCAGTTCGTAGTTGTTACCGTTCGTTCAACTCGCCTCAAGAGCCTCCTAGGAGACGATTGGCTCACGAAGCACGAAGCAAAAGTCAGAAGCTATGCTGAAAAATACGAGAAAGCAGCTTGGACTAATGTTTTCGCATCTTTACCTGCGAAAACAAGTGCGAAGCTATCAGCAGAGGAGGCCACAACATGTTTTAAGAGATTCCACGCATCATTCGCAGGAGCATACATGAAACAATCATCATGTGTCATAGAGGATGCAAAGCTTAGGGACGAGCTTAAGGTTTCGATAGCAAGGAAACTTGTACCAGAGTACAGAGAGTTCTACGAGAAGTACTTGCCAATGCTGAGACAGGACAGAAACATAGAGACGTTGGTGAGTTTTAAGCCTGATAACTTGGAGAACTACCTCTCAGATCTTTTCCATGGAACAACAATTATCAGTGACTCTTCTCATTCTGCTTCTTCTTCTTTGTCTTCTTCATCTTGTTGTTCAATTGGATGTGTAAAAAACTAAAGCTCACAGTTAGAAGATTGTCTCAGAGAGAATATTGATGCATACAAGTTTCATGATTGATGCACTTCCTTTCTTGTCACTGTCTTCTGTTAAACTAACGTAAACGCAACATATGAGAGAGCTTATTGTGAGTTTTGGTTAAGTTATTGTGCTGGTAATATTTTTCTGTCAATAAAACTAAAAATTAATTTGGGGTTAATAAATTATTTGGAAGAAAATTTGAGAAAATTTGGCGTTCTAATCAACTATACTTGTTTTATAGGAAAGAGTTGACTTTCTAAGGTTTTAATTCTTCTGGTTCTGTTTTTCGTTTTTAGCTGAATTGATTGAACCATAAACATAAAATAAACACATCTTCTTCACTAATAAAGTAGACTTTTATCTTTCATTGGGGCAAATGATTGACACGTGTCATTCATACATTAGCTGCGTTTCTGTTTATTTAGGCTGTGCGGTTTTGTAATAATTTTCGTTTGGGCTTTAAACATTTTGAGCCCAGTAATTAATAAATATTTCTTCCTCGCTTTGTTTAAGAGCGATAGACTTCTCCGACGAACTCCAGGGTCTTTGAACAACGCCGAACTTTTTGATTTCTTATCCGTAACCGACTCAAGCTTGGACGAGATCAGGGAGAATAGCCTGTTCTACTAACTGATTATTGCAATGGTGAATGCCTTCATCCTCCTTGCCGAATTGAAAGCCGGGTGCTGCTCCAACACTGCGGAAGTTCGTTTTGCTGAGGTTTTGGGCGTTTCAATGATTCTCAAAGATTTATTATTGGAGAGAAGATCCCACATCGGAAATATGAAAGGGACTTGAGTAATAGATAAGGGACTTGGGCCAATCCACTAATTGCCAATTGGTTTTAAGTTGGATGCCCAAGAAACTTATCATGGTAACAGAGCGGGCCCAATACCCTGACCCATTAATCCGGCCCAAACAGTGGCCCGATCATCCCATTAGCTGATGGTCCATAGAAGGCTCAGTTCCGCCGAGATCGTTAGAAAATAAAGCATGATTTCGGAGGGGGTATGATGGATTCTGCGAGATTATTGATTATACGCATCATTATCTCGAGGGAGGATATTGGAGAGAAGATCCCACATCGGAAATATGAAAGGGACTTGAGTAATATATAAGGGACTTGGACCAATCCACTAATTGCCAATTGGTTTTAAGTTGGAAGTCTAGAAAACTTATCATTCATTACAGTCATCCTCTCAAGAGAAGGTCACAAATCTCAGCCAACCATTGACACCTCTCTCAGCTATAGCTTAGCGAATTGAAGCTAGAACGTTGCAGTAAGATCGTACTTGCAGACTTTTTCGTTTTTAGAGAAGTTCAGAGTGTCGACATGCTGCTTTTGGATGATATGGTTAGGGCCGGCTTATTAGGGGGACAATCGGTGCGATCACCCCGGGCCCCGTGTCCCCCCGTATAATAATAATTAAGGGGTCCAATTTTATATAAATTTATATTTTTATATATAAAAAAAATTATAAATATAATAAATAAAACTGAAAAGGACCCAAAATTATTTGATATGTATATATTTTTATTTTATTACTAATTAAATTTTAAAAATATTTTAAACATTATTGGCATATAAATTTTAGAGAGTAATTTTTTTTATTTTTGCCCTAGGGCCCCTAACAGTGTTGAGCCGTCCTGGATAAGGTATTATTAAATCATTACCATCACAAAGCTTTCCGACTTTCATTCTTATATTAAAAATGTAAATCTTCTTCTCCTAGAGGTATTTCTCATTCTAGCCTCTGTAATCGTCTATAGGCTGAAAAACATATGAAAGCAGTCCTCCAACGGTCTTTAGTATATGTCATATGTTCCATGCATGCTTACTCGATTCTCTGCATTGTTTTGCTTGGCATGTACACTGAATACTCTATTTTTTTGCGTTGGTTTGACAGTGTCTGAAGCATCAAATGAAATGGAAGAGTGATCCCAATTACACAAAGTCATGGTATGACAGAGGTGCATAGATCTAATCTGCCAAGCTGAAAAATACAGGAAGGGGGCACGTTAAAAGTATGTCTTTCTCTTATTTTGAAACCTTGGTTATATTGTTGACAGATGAAAAAAAATCGTGTTTTTTGTTTGTTTTTGCTTTGAACTTGTTTTAGTTTCTAACTTTTCCCGTTTCTTTAAATGTGATGTAAGACGCACAATGCTAAGGCGTGTATGGATAGACCGTGAACTCGACTATGATGGCAAGAGGGACAGATGGAATGGGTACGATCCTTCAACCTATCATCTTTATGAAGGAAAATAGGATGCGCGAAGAAGTATCTCGAGAGTCTACATGTCCACATATGTCTCTCTAACTGTTTGCATTAATGTCACATACCATGTTGTGTCTTGTGTGCAACAGCCGGCAGTGTCTCCGCAAGTGGGATGCAGTACACTGGTGTATAGAAGCTCGAGACTGTAATGGTGGACGCAGTATGCTTTAGTGTTAAAACACGTTTTACGTGTTGGTCGGCATGGACGGTGACGACATGGACGGTGAGCTGAAATTGTTGACGTTGGTTTTGTCAAAGATTGTGAGCCACCAAACACCTTCTTCATGCTTATAAAAGGAGAGCTGAGGTGAAGAGGAAAATCATCCCAAAACAAGAAAACAGAGAGAAAAGAACGAGAGAGGAGAGGAGAAGAAAAAAGAAGAAAAAAAAAAAAAAACTTTTTTTTTTTCTCACAAAAAATCTTCTTTAAGAAATTACTAGTAATTTCTGAGTGTATTTGGGATCGGGGTGTGAGTTGTGAGCTTGTAAAAATTCCCTGGTTAATAATAAAAGATCTGTAGCCGGTCCGGAGACGTAGGCATCATTGGCCGAACTCCGTTAACAATTTGGTGTGTGTGCTTCTTTCCCGCTCCCATAAATTCTGGCTTTCCGCAAAATTTGACCGCGTATTTCCTAACAACTGGTATCAGAGCCTGAGTTACGGTGATCGGTCAAATTTTTTGCAGGGTTACTATTCACGTGAACAGTACTTCATGAATAGTGAATTTTGTCGGTAACATCGGTTTGTCGACGAAGGTGTTCTAATACACGGTGGTTCCAGAAACGATGGGAGGCGAAGACGGTTCGGCGCACAGTATCGGGAAATTTGACGGTACAGATTATGCATTCTGGAGAATGCAAATCGAAGATTATTTGTACGGAAAGAAGCTTCATCAACCGCTGAGCAAGAAGCCTGAGAAGATGGATCAGGCTGAGTGGGAGCTCCTTGACAGACAAGTTCTGGGTGTTATAAGGTTAACACTGTCGAAAAACGTTGCTCACAACGTTGCGAAGGAGAAGACCACAGAAGGGCTCATGAAAGTTCTCTCTGATATGTATGAGAAACCTTCGGCAAACAATAAGGTGTTTCTCATGAAGAAACTCTTTCATTTGAAGATGGAAGAAGGTGGCCTGGTTGCCGCACATGTGAACGAGTTCAACACGATTGTCAACCAACTGTCATCGGTTGAAATCGAGTTTGAAGATGAAGTGCGAGCACTGATTTTGTTGGCATCTCTGCCAAATAGTTGGGAGCCAATGAGGGCAGCGGTTAGTAATTCTGTGGGTACTCAAAAGCTCAAATTCAATGATGTTAGAGATCGTATCCTTGCTGAGGAAGTTCGAAGGATAGACTCTGGGGAAGCATCAACGAGCTCTGCTTTCAACGTGGAAAACAGAGGGAGAAACCCAGATAGAAATAACCGAAGTAATGGCAGATCGAAGTCAAGGAATGGACGGGGTCAATCCAAATTCAGACAGCCTGCAGAGTGCTGGAATTGTGGAAAGACAGGTCACATCAAGAAGAATTGCCGAGCACCACCGAAGAAGGAAGACAACACTAGAGGCGGAGCCAATGCAGTGACACGTGAAATCGCTGATGCATTAGTAGTGTCTGTTGATTCCCCGAGGAAAATTGAAGCTCGTGATACAACTGCAAATACCACCAAAGCGTCAATCTCCTATGTTGATAGCCCAGTTGATTCATGGGTGCTTGACTCAGGAGCGTCGTTCCACACCACACCGCACCATAACATCATGGAAAATTATGTTGCGGGAAATTACGGAAAGGTATATCTTGCTGATGGATTACCTTTGGACATAGTTGGTATTGGAGATATCAACCTGAAAATGTCAGACGGACGTGTGTGGAAGATTACCAAGGTCAGACATGTGCCAAAGTTGATGCGAAATCTGATTTCAGTAGGTCAACTTGATGATATGGGGCACGATGTTAATTTTGGTGGTGGAGCCTGGAGAGTCAAGAAAGGTTCCATGGTGGTGGCTAGAGGTCATAAAAGAGGCACTCTTTATATGACGACGAGTTATCAAGACACTGTTGCTGTTGTCGAGAATGCCAAACAGACCAAGTTGTGGCATTGTAGGTTGGGACACATGAGTGAGAAAGGGATGAAACTCATGGTGGAAAATGGCGCTCTTCCGGATCTGAAGACGGTGGATCATCAGATGTGTGAAAGCTGCATCCTTGGGAAACAGAAACGAGTTAGTTTCTCTAAAGGAGGAAGAGAGCCAAAGTCTGAGAAGTTAGAGCTGGTGCACACTGACGTGTGGGGACCCGCTCCTGTTGCATCGCTGGGAGGTTCATACTACTATGTGACCTTTATTGATGACTCCACAAGAAAAGTGTGGGTTTACTTCATGAAGAACAAGCATGAAGTGTTTTCGGTTTTCAAAATATGGAAAGCCATGGTTGAGATTGAGACGAATCTCAAGTTGAAGTGTCTAAGGTCTGATAATGGTGGAGAGTACATCAGCGATGAGTTCAAGAGATATTGCGCTGATAATGGGATCAAGATGGAGAAGACTATTCCTGGAACGCCTCAACAGAATGGAATAGCGGAAAAGATGAACCGAACCTTGAATGAGCGTGCAAGGAGCATGAGATTGCACTGTGGATTGCCAAAGACGTTTTGGGCAGATGCAATCAATACCGCAGCCTTCTTAATAAACAGAGGACCGTCTGTACCATTGGGATTTAAGATCCCTGAAGAAGTTTGGAGCGGAAAGAAAGTAAATCTTTCTTATCTAAAGGTGTTCGGATGCTTAGCTTATGTTCATATTGATGATGCTGCAAGAAGTAAACTTGACTCGAAGTCTAAGAAGTGTTACTTCATCGGTTATGGTAACGCGGAGTTTGGTTACCGGTTTTGGGATGATGAAAATCGGAAGATCATCCGCAGCAAGAATGTTGTGTTCAACGAAGAAGCGTTGTACAAGGATAAGCTAAGAGAAAGCTCGGAGAAGAAAGAGCCTGGAGCTGTTGACTTAGAAGATATCCTGACACCGGAGTTGCCACAGGATACCGCAACAGCAGAAGAAGAAATCTCTCAAGACGAGAGTGGTGAGGCTGAAGAAAGTGATGATTCAGAAGTGGTCCCATATACACCAGTCACGGAGTTACGACGGTCAAGCAAAATCATCAGAAAGCCAGTAAGATTTTCTCCATCGCTCAACTACATTCTGCTCACAGACAGAGGCGAGCCTGAATGTTATGAGGAAGCTATGCAAGTTGATGAGTCGATCAAGTGGGAGCTTGCAATGAACGACGAGATGGACTCGTTGTTATCCAATCACACGTGGGAGTTAGCAGATTTGCCTAAGGAGAAAAAGGCATTGCATAACAAGTGGGTCTACCGAATAAAAGAAGAACCTGATGGAAGTAAGCGCTATAAAGCGAGGCTTGTTGTGAAGGGATTCCAACAAAAAGAAGGCGTTGACTACACTGAAATCTTCTCTCCTGTAGTCAAGATGGTGACCATCAGAACGGTTCTTGGGCTGGTAGCACAAGAAGATCTGCATCTTCAACAGATGGATGTGAAGACGGCATTTCTTCACGGTGATTTGGATGAGGAAATTTATATGAAGCAACCCGAAGGCTTTGAGATCAAAGGGAAGGAAAGCCTTGTTTGCAAGCTAAAAAGGAGTTTGTACGGCTTAAAACAAGCTCCAAGACAGTGGTATAAACGGTTCGACAGCTTTATTAAAGGCGTTGGTTTCTTGAGGTGTGAAGCTGACCACTGTTGTTACTTCAAGACGCTTGAAGAGTCCTACTTGATATTGCTCCTATATGTCGATGACATGCTGATAATAGGAGCAGACTTGCACGAGATCAATAGCTTGAAGACGAAACTCTCAGAAGAGTTTGCGATGAAAGACCTTGGAGAAGCAAGACAGATTCTAGGGATGAGAATCAGTAGGAGCAAGGAAGGTCTTAAGTTATCACAAGAGGAGTATGTGAAGAAAGTCCTCAAGAGGTTTAACATGGATGACGCGAAGCCAGTTAGTACTCCCATGGCAAGTCACTTTCGGTTATCCAGAGAACAGTCTCCAAAGACGGAAGACGAGATGGCATGTATGGATAAAGTTCCATATGCTTCTGCTATAGGAAGCCTGATGTACGCGATGATATGTACAAGGCCAGACATTGCACATGCAGTGGGAGTCGTCAGCAGATTTATGAGCAATCCAGGAAAGGAACATTGGGAAGCCGTTAAGTGGATTTTCAGATATCTAAAAGGAAATCCAAGTTTATCGTTACGTTTCACGAAGTCTAAGACGGGATTGCAGGGATATGTTGATGCTGACAATGGAGGTGACGTTGACAGCACGAAGAGCACAACCGGGTATGTCTACACCTTTGGCGGTACTGCAATTTGTTGGGTTTCAAAGTTGCAGAAAGTTGTATCTCTATCAAGCTGCGAAGCTGAGTATGTTGCGGTAACGGAAGCAACAAAAGAGATGATATGGCTACAGTCTTTTCTAGAAGAGCTAGGCCATGACCAAGGGAAAGGTGTGTTGTACTGTGACAGTAAAAGTGCCATCGATTTGGCAAAGAATCTGGTTTACCATGCTCGGACGAAGCACATACATCGTCGATATCATTTCATCAGATCCGCGTTAGAAGATGAAATGTTGGTGCTTGAGAAGATCCCAGGAAGCAAGAATCCGGCAGACATGTTGACGAAGGTCGTGCCGTATGATAAGCTGAGGTTGTGTGCAACCTCAGTTGCCTTGTTGGAGTAACAAGCTGGGAATACCTGCTACATTGATCAAGGTGTGAAGACAGATTGAAATCAGTCTTCAAGTGGGAGATTGTTAAAACACGTTTTACGTGTTGGTCGGCATGGACGGTGACGACATGGACGGTGAGCTGAAATTGTTGACGTTGGTTTTGTCAAAGATTGTGAGCCACCAAACACCTTCTTCATGCTTATAAAAGGAGAGCTGAGGTGAAGAGGAAAATCATCCCAAAACAAGAAAACAGAGAGAAAAGAACGAGAGAGGAGAGGAGAAGAAAAAAGAAGAAGAAAAAAAAAAACTTTTTTTTTTCTCACAAAAAATCTTCTTTAAGAAATTACTAGTAATTTCTGAGTGTATTTGGGATCGGGGTGTGAGTTGTGAGCTTGTAAAAATTCCCTGGTTAATAATAAAAGATCTGTAGCAGGTCCGGAGACGTAGGCATCATTGGCCGAACTCCGTTAACAATTTGGTGTGTGTGCTTCTTTCCCGCTCCCATAAATTCTGGCTTTCCGCAAAATTTGACCGCGTATTTCCTAACATTTAGCACCTTCACAAGTTTCCTCATAGTCCAGAGCTAATCCCACGTAACTCATTGGCATGCAGATTTATTTTCGTTTGCTGCCACGCATAACTTAGTTCTCTCAGTTCAAGTTTTATAATTAAGGATTTAGATATTTGATCCACCATAAAGTTTAAGATCGTGTGCCACCCTTTTTTTGTAACTTATGTGTGTCGTCTCCCTTTTCATTATGTTACTTTTTAATCTTTCTCATATTTAATATGAAATACACATTTTGACAAAAACAAAACTCTAGGAGACACTTGGAAAATTAGTTTAAGTTTCGACGTGATTGGCAAAAAAGTAATCAGCACCTTTAAAAACAACAATTGTAAAGTAATCCTACTCAAGAGTAAACTATTGCAAGGTAGTCCCACTCAGAGTCATTAATTTAACATGTGCTACTCACCTGTATCAATAGAATGTTGAAGTCATTAATAAGAAGAGTTTTCACAGTCACATTTAAAAAATAAACGCTTCAAAGATCCAACTATCTTAGACCATCTCCATCGGAGATGCTTAACATGGGTTCTAAAAAAAAAGTCAAAAAAATAAATGAAAAAAGGCAAATTAGACAGAACCGATGTCTAAATGAGGAGTTTTGGAGCCGCTAAGACCACCTCCATTAGAGGGTCTAATGAAAGGGTTCTAGGAAAAAAAAAAAAATCTAAAATGCATTTAAACATTAGAACCGGTGTCAAGCAGGGAGCTTTAAGAATCAGTAAACACTCCTTATTGGCCATCGCCCATTGGCTATTCCTTAAAGACAAAAGGGAAAAAAAAATCATCTCTCTTTCCATCTTCTTCCTTCTCTCTTTCGTCGGTTCTTCTTTCCATCTTCTTCATTTTCTCTTTGCATGTTTTTTTACCAAACCGATCAATCACTGCTACCTCCTCCTCCAAATCCGTCAATGAAATCACCATGGAGGTTTACGAACTTTGCAAATCCACTTTCACTGGGAAAGCTCCTTCTCCTGCTTCCAGGCCTGTCCAAAAACTTTGCTCTCTGTTAGGTATTTTACTTTCCTTCCTTTCTCTCTGTTTGATTTCGGCGTTAGGGTTTCCAATTTTGTCTCCGTTTTGATCGAATCACTAGAAGCGATTTATGAATTTTGATGGTTCATTGTGGTGAATTGATGTTAAAGGTAGGAACTTTGTGGATGTTATGTGTATTACAAGCATTGATGTGATTTGGGGTTTTGGTCACTATGCAGATTCAGTGAGTCCTGGAGATATTGGGCTTGAAGGGGAAGCTCAAGACGATGAAGATCGAGGCTATGGAGTTTCTGGGGTTAGCCCTGTCACCAGAGTAGGAAGATGGGGCTCAGCCGATCACATTCTTGGACATTCATGAATGTGACACTTTTACAGTAAGTGTCTATAAGAAATTGAAATTGAGATGAGATGAGAAATTAGGATTGTGACCGATGCTTATGGATCTTAATGCTTTTGCTTTTGGTTTCTTTTTTATTATGTATGTCGAGTGAGCAGAGTACATGACAAGTTGTTGCTTGGTTGATCTATGGTCACTATGGTGCTTATTGTATCTGATCGTGTTTCTTCTCTATTGACGGCACCAAGGACCACGACGACTGTTGGTTTATGCCACACCGCCTATCAGAGAACACGACTGAGTAACGTCTAAACCCTATCATTAAATTGTCCCCTAATGATCGCATTTACGTTGTTTACATCACTACTCCGCATTCAATAGCTCTACAGCTCTTCCATGGTAACTGTAAATACCATCGTAGGATTCTATGAATCTCATCAAACCATTCCCTGCTTTCTCTTTGAACCCCTGATATCTTCAATGGTCACCTCTAGCCTTCTCCTCTCAGATTTGAAAGCCGGATGTTGTGTTAGGACCGTGGAGGTGCCGGGTGCGACGCCTCTGGTTCTGGGAGGCGGGTAATGTGACTGAAGAGTCCTATGGGCTATGGCTGGTACTTTCTACATATCTCCTGGACCCGGTGACTCCTTTTGTCAAGGTACAAGAAGATGCCAAAAACAAAAAAATTACTCAACAAATCTTTGTTCTCTTGCATGAAATGGAATCAAAGATTTTGAACGCTGTATATCCCAAATCCTCGGATGGAGAGTAATTAAATATTTGAAGTTGAGGTGAGTCTGCTCTGTTTTGCGTTTTGCAGGTTGGAGATAAAGTGCAGAAGGGTCAAGTTGTTTGCATTATCAAAGCTATGAAACTGATGAACGAGATTGAGGTCTGATATTTCTTTATAACAGTGCAGTAGCTTACAATCAAAATTTGCGGATTGTAATGGCATTGTCAATATATTTGGGATAATATATGTTTACATATTGAATTTAAGTAAAAAAAACATTTGAGAGTTTACATATTGCATTTAAGTAAAACAAAATTTAAGAATCTTAACATTGGACTTTCACAAAACTAATTATGTCAACAAGGGTTCTTAACATCACAAAGTACAAAGTACGCAATTAACAATTAAACTAATAGTTAGAGCCCATCATTGGACATCCTCTAAGAACCTTATACGTGGCAGTTTGATATAAACTGGGTTCTCTCTCTCTCTGGATCTAGCGTCTCTCTTTCACGATTGAATTTTTTTGTGTGTTGATTTTCTCAACAAATCCCTCTTTTATTTTTCAAGAGAAATCGTGTTGTTGATTGTGCTCGATGGCTGGTTCGTCCTCCTCCGAATCCGGCTATGAAATCACCGAGAAGGTTCGGTGATTCCGATCACAAAGTTTTGATATATTCTCTAAGCTCTGGTTTTTGATTCAGAAAATCGTAGAAGGATTTCAGAACAGCTATCCTTGAGAGGAAGAAGTCTCCTAATCGACTAGTTGTCGACGAAGCCATCAACGATGACAACTCTGTGCTTCAGTATCTGCCTCTTGTGGTTCAGTCTTCATCTTTTCTTTCATGAGGTAACACAGGTTCTCTGCAAGGAGCTGGCCCACGAGAAGGAATGCAGGTTCTCTCTATGCTAACGAGGCTGCAACTACGCCGCTGTGCAAAGATCTCTAAATAATTGCATCACTGTAAGACTTGTTCTGAGTTTCGCTATTTTGGACCCTGTTTTTACTTTATTTGGTCTCTCTCTCTCTCTCTCTCTGTGGTCTTTAGCCAGTTTCTAGTTCCATTGTGCTGTGAGCGGAATCCTTTGGGTTCTGATTCATATCTTCTGCTTGGTTTTATCACTTTCTTTAGAATCTTTTAGTCTTTTCTTCTGATATGGGTTTTCTTCTCTCTGTTAACTTTAGCTGTTTGGTTGCAGAAACTCTATATTGCTTAATGTTGAGTTTGGATGTTATTGGTTAATGGTTAATGCTTCTGTTGTTGCTGTCTTGGTCTGCCCCTGCAAGCAAGCAAATGTGTGTTTGAAGTCTTTGTTGTCGTCTTGATTTGTTGTCTTTGTGTCTGATCATTTTTTTTTGCAGGTGGAAGAAGAATACATGTGAGACAAGAAGACATGGGAGTAGACACAAGAAGACATGTGACTAACAGGGCTTAATGCACAAGCCATGGTCTATAAAGTCTCCCGAAGAAGAAATATCTTCTCTCTTATGTAACATTATGTATTCACATGATTGTAGTAACAATCTTTCAGTTTTTTCCATTCCTATTATTGTCTCCTCCATTGTGAATGGAGACAATGAGAATGATCTCTCTTTTCAGCTTCAAAAGTTTTGAACAAATGGTCTGGCCAACAGAAAACGTGCGAAGAACAAAGACTTCAAACACACATTTGAACTCCATTAGTAAGAACCTATAATGGTTAATGCTTCTGTTGTTAATTTCGGTACATATTTTATTTTGAACCGTTTTAAACTAAACCAGAATCAGAATCCAAATATGTAAATGCCCAAAGAACAAAACGTTGGATATATAGATATGAAATTTGAATACACAATCATAACAATACATCAATAAACTGATTTGGTTGAGAATATATGACAAAAATTTGGAACAAATCAAAATTTCAACTAATCGATTTTTCTCGTTTACAATTTGTATTTGTATTTTTAATATGTTGTTATATTTTTTTTATTTAAATTTTTATGTTCTTTCATGTTATGAAATCCAATCATTCAACTTAAAAAAAAATTTAAGAACCTCATGAAAAATTAAATTAAACTAACAAATATTCTAAACCTTTCAAATCACTAAATTAATTACTAAATTATTGATTAAAACCCATTATAGGTTCTTACTAATGGAGTTTCTCTTAGAGCATGATTAATGGGAGGTTCTTAGGGTGAGATTCTTAGCGGAAAATAAGAACTCGTCTCTTAACTTTTAACTAAAAAAAACTAAGAACCGGTTATTAAATAATAGATTTAAAAACTGGTTCTTAGCTTTTTTAGTTAAAAATTAAGAGACGGGTTCTTATATTCCGCTAAGAACCCTCATCCTAAGAACTCCCCATTAATCATGGTCGACTTTTATGCTTAATTATTTACTCTTTCTTCCATTGACGTATGGATTTATACATGGAGATATAGGGTGTGGTAACTGGTAACGCCATCTACGTAAGTTCAATATTAGCAGCAAATCGTAGAGGTCTCCTCCCATCAGTCGCTAACGTACTTCTCCATTATTTATGTTCTGACAGAACACTTACTAATTTACGTGAGTTATACTCGTATGGAATTGATAACAAGTCTCAAAGCATATGGAGCAGCAAAATTAGTAAGAAACAAAAAAAATGGATCTCCAGAAATCATTGAAAATCATTTTAAGTTTCAAAACAGAAACTATGCAGTTTTGATGTGCATAATTGTTTGCATGATGACATGTTCTTTGATTGTTTTGGGCTGGAATATAAACCTAATATGTTATTTTTTCTATTTAGTTATGTAATTATATATGTTTTTCTATGTTTGATTAGATAGGAATTAGAGCATGATTAACGCTAGCGGGAGGGGGGGAGCGTGGGTTCTTAAGTTTTTTTTTGTCCGATTTAAAAAACAAAAAAATTAAAAACTAACCAATCGCGGATCGCTACGTGTCAGTCGGTACCGCGAACAATACAAAAATTCTATGAAACTCGCCTCTTGCAGAAGAGGAGGAAGAGTTGAGTTTTAAGAAAAATATGGGGCCCACCTCTTAAGAGTCCACTTAAGAGGTGGGGATAAAAGTGCTCTTATATACTTGCATTCAATACAACACGGAAAAAATTAAAAAGTTAGTTACTTTTTTTAGTTTGTCTTCGAAAAAAAAATAATTTTCACAAAACATTTGTATCCAGTTTGCTTCATCTTAATTTCTAGATTATTAATGATTATGCTTTATTTGATATCATAGGGTATGAAACTCAAGTAAAGTTCTGCTAGAAATATAATATTCTTTTAATTTATAACACTATTAATCTATAAAAATATTTTCAAATAGCATGAGCTAAATTTCCAACAATTTTTTTATATAAAAAGTTCAACCAATGCTAAAATAATCTACAAAAACATAATCAGTCAAACACTAGAAATCAAAGAATTTTTTTTGTTATAAATTGAAAATCTAATATAAAATGAAACACACATATATTATAAAATATTATTTGTTGTTACATAATATTTACTAATTATTATTTATGACATCATTGAAACTATTCATATATTACTAAAATATAATTTTTTATAATTTTATCACATTAGATTAGATTTTAAATTGATTTAGCTTGAAGGTAGTTGTATTAATTTATTATCGGGAAAATTTGGTTATTGTAAAAATATTAAAATCTGATACTCTTAGAAATTAAAAAAAAATATTAGTTGTTTTTACTTTAGATTTTCTTCAACTACATCAAACTGAAATGAAAATCAAATAAAAAAAATATATAAATCATTATATTTTCCTTAATTTTTAATTTAATAATTTTGAGTTTTCTGACAAAAAAGAATTGTTAGTGGTCTTTTCAACTTAAAACCAAAAAAATTTAATAAAATTTAATATATAATTTTAGAAAAAAAAGAGATTACATTTATTATTTCCAGTAAAAAATAAAATTTCAAATATTTTATAAAATTAAAATATATTTTGATTTAAAATAATTTTAGTGTAAAATCACCCGTCCGTAGGACGGGCCAACCCCTAGTTAAAAATAAAGCGTCATTGTCATTAATAATATGAAAATTCTTTAGGATGACCATAAAAAGTTTTTATCATACTTCAATAGTAAAAATGACCAAAATATTTTATTAAATTGGTAAATACCCTAAAATTGGTTAATCTACAATTAGGTCTAGAAATGAGCAGTGGGTTTTGGGAGGGTAGATTTAGGATTTTTTAAAACAAACAAATAAATACTTAAAATAAAATTTTGAAAAATAGTTTCAAATTTTTTTTTTTTGAATTTCAAAAAAAAAATTTGAAATAAAATTATACAAAGTTCAAATTCAAAAACGTATAATTCGAAAACTATAAAAAAAACAACCGTAGTTAACAGATTTGGTTGTTGAAGAAAAGATGTTGTGAAACAAAAAAGGCTATTGAATGAAGGAAACATGATTCAGATTGAAACAGTTTCATTTAAATAAATTTCTTTGGAAACCAGATTTTACAAAACAAAGAAAAATCAGCACAAGTGGAAGCTAGAGAGCAATAACATATACAAAAGCGAATCATATCTTGGTTTAAACCCAACAACATTTTCTCTTCAAGCTTTGAAGGTGAGGTAAACACTGAAATGGTTATGTTTAGAGCTTTGACCATTTTTTGGTCTCTTATTTGGATTCCCAAGTTGTTTTGTGTGTGTTTGTGTGTTGTGTCTGATGTTTAATGATGGATGGGATTAATGGGTTTACATAATGCAGCATTGTAGGATTAAGTAAGTGTGATTGAGAATGGAGTAGAGTTGTTGTTGCTGTTGATGTGCTTTAATTAAGTTTGAGACTCAACTAAACCTCTTATTTGAGTTAGCTAATGATTTGCCAATTCATGATTCTTCTCTTTATATATGTTTCAGCTTATTTAGAAACAAGTCCACTTCTGTAAATCATTCATGTTCTTAAAAAAAATATTTTATTTATTCCAAATTAATAAAAATTAATAATTGGATCGACGATTTTATAATTAATAATTCTATTTACTTGCTAATATTTGATTAATAAATAATTCAGCATCTGTCCTTTAGAATTCGACCCATGTTGATATCAGCCCAATAATAGGCTTGCAATCTAAAAGTTTTATTAGCTGTCATCTTCTTCCTATTCTTTTCTAGGGTTTCTAATCCCATCTTTGTACTTTCCAATAAGTAAGTACGCTATAAATTAATTAGGGGTAACCTTCTCGTATTAATTACATCACATCTTTGTCATCTTGAATTTGTAGCTCTTTTCGATTTTGTTTTGTTTTAATGAAAACACATTATTCACAAAAGCATTATTTACCAAGTCCAAGGAAGAATATTACTCCCTCCGTTCCTAAAAGATGTATGTTCTGGAAAAAAAATTTGTTTCAAAAAGATACATTTTTTACCTTTTCAATGTATGATTTTATGAAAAATTGTAAGTTTCAAAAAAATTAATGGTGTTTATTGAATTTCTATTGGCTAAAAATTATGAAAAATTGTTATTCACAAAAAACAATGCATATTTAATGAGTTTTCTTAATATATGTGAAAAGTTTAAAATATGCATCTTTTAAAAACAGAGGGAGTATCATTTCAGAATGTATTAATTTTTTTTTCCAAGTATCTTCAAATAACATCTATGGAACTATTTTTAACTAAAAATGAATGTCAAGTTTGATTGCAAGTGAGTTTCAATAACTTTACACAAATCTCATATTGAATAACATTTAATCTGAAATGCGTTTTTAAAATCAGTGATTGAATAACATGATCAGATTTTAACAAATTCACAAAATCTCCTAAAACCCTTAATTCAATACACCCCATCATCTCTATAAATATATATACTTGATTTCCTCGCAATTTATATGTCCACTGGATCGTTTTCTGTTGGTTTGGGAGGATTCTGTGCTTCTGTTTATATTTGTATACATACGGAAAGTGTTTTTTTATTGGCTTCAAAAGTTTTTTTTTTTTTTTTGCTAAAACTTGGTACGGCTTCATGATAGATCCCAGTTGCAGGGTTATCAATATTGATAAAAAAAACACTTGCAAAAGAATACCTAGAAGTTAGAACACACGTAAATTCAGGCAAATTTCTCTGTTTATTCTTTTTGGCCTTTTCATTTATATAAATAGCAAACTGGAACTAGTAGTTCCTACAAACAAGGAACCAAAGTTTAAACACGGAATTGCTTGATTATTTGCTGAAACAAAGAAAAATAACTCAATCAAATCATGCACTCTCGGTACTTTGAGATCATGGGGATAATTGGAAAGAACTGTAGTTTTATATTTTTGCTTTAGAAATAAAACTGTAGATTTTTTTTTGCTGTGACTGTGGATAATTTTGCTGTAGAATACTAGCTAAAGATTCAATGACTTACATATAAATTTTCTAAAGCAAAAAATAAATGCTCTTTTACGATTTTCCACAGCTAAAAAAAATAAAGAAAATATGTAGTTATAAAAAATCTTTACAAAGCATGATTGGCAAAAATTTAGACTGTATTAATAATTTAGGCTGTAGAAAGATCTTACACCACTTCTGAAGCACTTGCCGATCAACACTCTTGGTACTTTGAGTTTGGTTTGTTCACTCGGTTTGATCGCTGGTATAGCACTGAACCATTTGGTGACTCATCAGTTCAAAAGTCGTTAAAGATTACACGTTAAAAGATTTAGTGAATTGTTAATCAGATGGCGACGTCATTCTCTCGAATATAATGGATCTACCAGTAGAAAACAAGTAAACAATGTGGCTACCACGTATAAAACTCTCGTAGACAATAAACAGTGGCGCGTTGACGTGTACACGGTGTAGGAAAACGGGTATATACGTTAATGTTGCACCAAATTTTAGCAAAAGAAAAGAATATGCGTTAATGTGTAAGATTGAGTTGTTAAACACTTAATTTTTAAAACAGTCGAATGCAGGCATTATCGTGAGTGATTATCGCAATCGCAGCGTATTGAGATTATCGTGACTTTTTGATTAAGAAACTGTGCTTCAAGCAATTAAAGTAAATCAATGACATACAGTGCCCTCTATCTATAATAAATATAGTGACAAAAATGTTATGTGCCTCCGGTCAAATCTAGTTCTAGATCCGCCCCTTGCTTGTATATTTCTTTTCTGTCATTAAAACTAAATATTAATTTGGGCTTAATATATTATTTGGGAGAAAAAGACAAAATCTGAGAAGATTCGACTTGGTCATTAGTACAGCTTGTTTTATATGCAATAGTCGACTTTATTCAAGTTCTTAACTTCTTCTGGTTCCGGTTTTCACTGAATTAATTAAACCATAAACATAAAATAAACACATTAAAATAAATTATTATCGTCATCAGTAGTAAATGATAACAACCATCAAAATGGAGAGCTCAACGTGACAACAATCAAAATGGACAGCTCAACGTGACTCATGCATGTTCCAAGCTCGTTGAAACAATCTCTTTCGTAAATCTAAACAAGTGTTAGTATCGCTTGCAATCTTATTATTCTTTCGTAACGGGTTACTCTTTGTACTCGGTTGATTAAACCAAACTAGTTTAGAAATAAACTAACCGATGTTCAATCTCTCTATCGAACAACCTCTGAATCGCTAACCGGTATTAAATAAATACGTCGAATAGCTTATTGCTGATCTCTGATTTGCTTGTGAGCGTTGATAAAGAACTCTCGATCGTGGCTGCATCTATACGCCATTGACTTTGATAAGTCATACATCTTATTTTCTGTAATTAAGCTCGTGTTCAAGATGTATGCGTATATTTCGTATAGTATATATGTTTTTTCAAACCTTCTGTATGTCATTAAGACATTAACTAATTATAAATCAATATGTACAAGTAAATACGTAATATCAGAGATCTGCGTATCTTTTGCACGGTTGGCCAAACAAATAGGTTAATATTCTTAAATTTAGTAATGTGGCATGAAAAATGATCTGAAAGGGATAAATATGCATATTATTATCTTTGGTTTCACTATTTACAAATTGAATAATGCAAGTTGTAGTTTCATATACTAATATTTAGTGCTAGACTGCTAGGTATCAGCTCTTTGCAATCTTTACTATTGATAAAAGTTTGTTAAAACCATACAACTTTTATATAACTATAAAAACATACAATAAGGATAGTATATTATTATTAACAATGAAATATTACATTAGTCTAGTAGAAAATTACATATCAAAATAAATTATATCACAAAATTTAAATAAATACAGAATTATTTATTATAATTATTTTCATATTACTCCAGTATATAATCAATTAATGCATTTTGTAATGATAAATGAGTCTTTTTTTATTTTTATCTGTAGATTTCAAAGTAAGTTTGTTCGGTTTAATATTGTTTTGTATAATATTTTTAATGTTATTAATATATCTTGTATAAGAATAATATAGTGAGGATTAAAATGATCAACAAAAAGTTAGTAAAAAGGTATATAATTAAAAAAGACTGAAAATTTTGAAACTTAAAAATAGTAAAACTTAATTATCACTATTCAAAACTTCCAAGTTTAAAATGTTTAAGTTGCTTTTCGAGTGTATAAAACTGAATATTTAAAATCATGAGATGCTTTTACGTAAAGAATTATACCTTTATACTTTTAACTATTCGTCCAAATATTTAAAGAAACTACATGAACGTCATTCGTAGAAATATTACAACGCATGTACACATGGAGAAGCTAATCAAGTGTTTAGTTTGGTCATTCATCATCGATTTCGCTTAAACATCAGAAACTATATCTCTCTCTATATAATGTTCAATGACATAACAAAGAATTATAAAACTTTATATTTAAAGTCATGAGATGCTTTTACCTAAAGAATTATACCTTTATACTTTTGATTATTCGTTCAAATATTTTATATATCTAATAAAGAAACTATATGAACGTCACGCGTACGGAATATTTCAAAGCTTACACGTCTAGATAAGCTAATCAAATGTCTGTTGTGGTCATAGGTTTCACTCAAACATAGAGGGAACCATATCTCTATATAATGTTTCAATGATCTTACAAAGACAACCAAGAGATTTATAAAAAGCCAAGTGACTCCCATTAAACCTCAACAATGGCGAAAATGGCTAAAACTGTTACATTCTCTTCCTTTTCTTCTTTATCAAACCTTTCATCTCTTCCTTCTTTCAATTCTCTTCCTGCTTCTCCACTCAGTACCCAAACCTTTTCTAAGTCCATGATGGAGGAAGCCTTAGAGTCCGCAGAATCAATCATCAGGAAATGGGATCCTAACTCGCAGTCATACACCAAGATCATCTCTCTGTTCAGACACAGCAGAAAAGAAGCCAAAGAATTCATCAGATGCGTCCGTGACTTACGCAAGGCCATGCACTTTCTTGTCTCTCAAGACTCCAAATCTGACAAGCTTGTCCTTGCGCAGAGCCTGATGCAGATCGGCATGTCCACGATGGAGAAAGAGTTCTTTCAGATACTGTCTTCTAACCGAGACCATCTTGATCCTGACTCAGCCTCTGGTCAGTCCACAATATCTAGCAATTCAGAGTTCGAAGTTTATATGGAACATGATGATGATGAAGATGATGAGCTTAAGAAGGCGGGTGAATCCATCTCTCAGGTGGAGAAAGCCTCAGCTCTGGTAATGACAGACTTAAAGGTCATAGCAGAGACTATGATCAGCTGTGGTTATGGTAAAGAGTGCATAAAAAGCTATAAGTTGATCAGAAAGTCTATTGTTGATGAAGGGCTACACTTGCTTGGGATTGAGAAGGTCAAGACCTCCCAGTTCCATAAAATGGACTGGGGAGTCCTCGAGGTTATGATCAAGAACTGGATCAAAGCTGCCAAGATTGGAGTCACAACACTCTTCAAAGGAGAGAAGCTTCTCTGCGACCATGTCTTCTCTGCATCCCTCACGATAGGACAGTCTTGCTTTAACCAGATAGCAAAGGAAGCAGGTCTCAATCTTTTCACGTTGCCTGAACTCGTATCCCACAAGGAGAAGAAACAGCACCACCATGAGAGGATCTTCAAGCTGATGGATCTCTATGCAGCTATCTCTGACCTTTGGCCAGACATAGAAATGATATTCAGCTTTGATTCATTAGCTTCAGTGAAGACTCTTGTCCTCTCAACGCTCAAGAAACTCAAGGACTCTATCCACACGTGTCTCAAGGAGTTCGAGACAACGATACATAAAGATTCTTCTAAAGAACTTTCCCCTGAAGGAGGGGTTCACAAGCTGACTCGGACAACGATGAGTTTCATATCATCGTTGTCCGAATACAGCCGTGTGTTGTCTGAGATTCTCGCAGAGCATCCTCTTAAGAAAAACTCTCGCTTGCTAGAATCTTACTTCACGGCTCCCATCTTGGAAGATGAACACGTCAACAACCAAGTCTGCTCCGTCCATATTGCTTGGCTCATACTTGTTTTCCTATGCAAGCTAGACACCAAAGCAGAGAGTTACAATGATGTGTCTCTCTCTTACATCTTCCTTGTGAACAACCTTCAGTTTGTTATTGATACAGTTCGTTCAAGTCAACTCAAGAACCTCATAGGAGACGATTGGCTCACCAAGCACGAGGCAAAACTAAAAAGCTACGCTGAAAAGTACGAGAAAGCAGCTTGGACTAATGTTTTTGTATCACTACCTGCGAAAACAAGTGCCAAGCTATCACCAGAGGAGGCCACTACATGTTTCAAGAGGTTTCATGCAGCATTCGCAGGAGCATACTTGAAACAATCATCATGTATTATAGTGGATGCTAAGCTTAGGGACGACCTTAAGGTTTCTATAGCGAGGAAACTTGTACCGGAGTACAGAGAGTTTTACGAGAAGTACTTGCCAATGCTGAGGCAGGACAGAAACATAGAGATGTTGGTGTGTTTTAAGCCTGATAACTTGGAGAATTATCTCTCGGATCTTTTCCATGGAACACCAATGCTCAGTGGCTCTTCTCATTCTGCTGCTTCTGCTTCTTTGTCTTCTCCATCTTGTTTCTCAATTAGATGTGTTAAACACTAAATCTCACAGTAAGAAGATTGTCTCAGAGAGAATATGTATGCATACAAGTTTCATGAATATTGATGCACTGCCTTTCTTGTCACTATTCAGGGCCAGCTCAATATTGTTGGGCAAAAAAATTTATTTTTACCCTCTTTTAAATAATTATTAAAATATTTAATCAGTAATATTTTATATATTTTGTAATGAAAATAAAACTATATACATATCAAATAATTTTGGATCTTTTTCAATTTTATTTATTATATTTATAATTTTCTTATATATAAAATAAAGATATATAAAAAATTGGAGCGCTTAATTATTATTATACGGGGGACACGGGTTTGGGCCCTGGACGGTCGCACCGCTTGTCCCCCGCAATGAACCGGCCCTGT
Organism: Brassica napus; assembly: GCF_020379485.1. NCBI lineage: Eukaryota > Viridiplantae > Streptophyta > Magnoliopsida > Brassicales > Brassicaceae > Brassica > Brassica napus. Next base: position 6,188,481 of record NC_063447.1, read on the forward strand.
CACTATCTTCTGTTAAACTAAATATCAGTAAACGCAGCATATGAGAGAGATTATTGTGGGTTTTGGTTAGGTTGCTGTGCTGGTATATTTTTCTCTCAATAAAACTACAAAATTAATTTGGGCTTAATAAATTATTTGGATGAAAAGGACATTTTGAGAAATTAATAGCATCGTCCAAAGTATCCTGTATAAGCAACCTCAAAAACACACAAGAAGAAGATAAAGTTTCAATCTTTATTTTGTTTTTCCTCTGCTGGGTTTCATTACAAAGTTTCTGTCTTTATACAAGAGAGTGAAAGCCCTAGCTAAGACAGATGGCGACATCAGGATTCATCAGCTCCATCAAGGGCTGAGAATGCATTGGACAGCTTTACATTGAACACTCCAACCGTACTAGTCTTGCTCTGTGTTTTGTCGTGACATTTGCTTTGGGAAAGGATGTCTCTTTGTGACCGTTGATCCTGAACAAGAGAGCTGGAGGCTGAGCTGGCACAAGGTTTGTCGTCTACCACCTTTGCTTTTCCCTTTTCTTCACGCGAAAGTCTTGCTTTGGCGGGAGTTTCTTCTTTGCTTTGAACTTGAGCTGAAACTGAGCTTTGCTTACTAATATCCCCCCCTCAAACTTGGTGTAGGTGGAACATCAACATCCAGTTTGAACCGAAGAGACTGAAATGCGGCTGTAGGAAGAGACTGAGTAAAGATGTCAGCTATTTGTTGATGAGCAGGGATGTGCTTGACCACCAACGCTTTGAGCGCAACCCTTTCTCAAACAAAATGATAGTCAAGCTCAAAGTGTTTGGACCGCTTGTGGTAAGCCGGATTGGCAGTGAGGTGAACAGAGGAGAGATTGTCTCCATAGAGTTCAGGTGTCTCAGGAAGAGGAACACCGAGCTCACGTAGAAGAATGCAGATCCAAGTAATCTCACAAGCAGTTTCAGAGAGCGATCGATACTCAACTTCTGTAGAACTGCGAGAGACATTGGGTTGTTTCTGAGACGACCAGGAGATTAGATTGCTACCGAGGAAAGTGCAGTAACCACCAGTGGAACGTTTAGTAGAAGAGCAACCTCCCCAATCACTATCACTGTAGGCACGAAGCATAAAATCCGTGTCTTTGGTGATGTTAATGCCCATTGACGTAGTACCTTTGACATAACGAAGTATCCGCTTGAGCAAGTTGAAATCAGAGACCATAGGAGAGTGCATCTTCTGGCACACATAGTTGACCGCGAACTGAATGTCGGGTCTAGTTAGGGTCAAGTACTGCAACTTGCCTGCAAGTGTTCTGAAGAACTTCGGATTAGTGAACAGAATGTCATTCCCAATCGGAAGATTGAGCTGAAGTGGCAGAGGTGTAGCAACCGGTTTACACTCAGCCATAGAGGCAACAGCTAAGATGTCCTCTGCATAACTCTGCTGACTCATAAACAAACCGTCTGAGTGGTGGTTGACTTGAATACCAAGGAAGTAATGCATAGGACCCAGATCCGTCATTCTGAATTGAGTATCAAGCTCAGTTAGAAGTCGTGAGAGCACTGAGGAGCTATTACCGGTGATAAGCATGTCATCCACATAAAGGAGAAGCATGATCACGTCATTTCCTTTAGAGTAGATGAAGAGCGAGGGGTCTTTGATGCTACACACGAAACCAAACTGAAGCAGATAAGAACTGAATTTGTCGAACCACGCACGAGGGGATTGCTTAAGACCGTACAAAGATTTGTGAAGCAAGCAAACGTGATCAGGCTTGTTTCTGTCAACAAAACCGGCTGGTTGTCGCATGTAAACGGTCTCAGCAAGATCTCCGTGAAGAAATGCGTTTTTTACGTCCATTTGCTTAATATCCCTGTGCATAACAGTGGCAATGTGAAGAACTGTACGAACTGTGGCGGACCGAACTACAGGACTATAGGTCTCAAGATAGTCGACGCCTTCAGATTGTTCATTCCCTCTTGCAACAACTCTAGCGCGATGCTTCTTGAAAGTACCATCGGCATTGAGCTTGTTCCGAAATACCCAAAGACAACCAAGAACATTCATGTCTGGTGTTCGAGGCACGAGAGACCAGGTTTTGGTAGCGTTGCAATTGCCTATTTCTTCTGACATTGCGTTGTTCCAACCTGGATGTTTGAGTGCCTCAGTGACGGTCTTGGGAGTGGGAAAAGCAGATTTCTGAGTAAGCAGAGCGTAACGAGGATTCGGCTTGACAATGCCGGCTTTTGAACGTGTGATCATGTGATGTAGCGGCTGAGGAGAAGAGATGACAGTCTGAACTGGAGATGATACTGTCCGAGCTTGTGAAGGAGCAACGCTGTTCCCTATAGAAACATGATCTAAGCCTGACGTACACCCAGTACTATGCCCTTCACAAGTCGTAGTATCCCATGAGGACTGTCGAGTAGGGGTAACAACACGAGCTGGTAAAGCAGGGAAATCATCAGGAGTAAAGATGCTAGAGCTGGACTCAACTGATGCAACTGGTTTTCTAGAAACGTTTACCAAACTCACCGGTTCAAGAGTTGAGCGCACTGTTGGAGGCACTTCAGGTGGCTTCGGAGGTTGTATAACAAAGCTATCTTGCCAAGCTTTCAATAAGGAAGACTTGGTGACTTGATGAAGATGAGAAAAAGTTGTAGCGAAGGGAAAAGATGCTTCATCAAAGATTACATGGCGTGTGATGTAGATTCTGCCTGTAGTAGGTAGAAGACATCTATATCCTTTGAATTTTTCATTATACCCCATGAAAATACACTTGAGTGATCTTGGATCCAGCTTGTTGGAAGCGTATTCTCTCAGCATGGGAAAGCAAGCACAGCCAAAAATGCGAAGAGATCTGTAATCAGGGCGGCGATGATGCAAAACCTCAAAGGGACTTTTGGAGTCAGCCAAGGCTTTGTGAGGCAACAAGTTACTGAGATAATTTGCAGTAAAGAAATCCTCCACCCAATACCTTTGAGGAACCTTGGCATGAAACATAAGTGCAAGCGCAAGTTCTGTTATCTGACGATGCTTTCTCTCAGCTAATCCGTTCTGTTCCGGAGTGTGAGGACAGGAGAATTGTTGTTGTATGCCATGAAGTTCAAGATGTTTCAGAAACTTATGGCTTATGAATTCACCACCACCATCACACTAAAAGGTAGTTATTTTTGCTTGACACACGTTTTGAGCAAGGGCTTGAAACTTTAAGAAAATTTCATAGAAGTCTGACTTGTTTCTTAAAGGATAAAACCAACAGAATCTTGTGTAGTGATCAATGAAAACTACATAAAAACGAAAGCCCTGAACAGAAGCAATTGGAGAAGGGCCCCAAAGATCACAATGAACCCTTTCCAAAGGTCTGGTTGCTACAAAACGTGAATAAAAAAAAGGTAATCTAGAACTCTTTCCAAGCTGACAAGCTTCACAGACAGACTTGGAGCTTTTATTGTTGAAGATAGCTTTGTTCGCAGACAGTTGTTGCAGAACCGTAGGATTGGGATGGCCAAGTCTCATGTGCCACACTTCATCACTCGCACTGATCTGCCTGTTGGAGAAGAAGACCCGAGCAGGTGATGATTGCAATGAGTAGAGACCATTAGTGTGAGGACCCTGAAGAAGAAGCCTCTTTGTTGCCTTATCATATATTCGCACATTATCACAGTCAAAATCAATAGAGCAAGGATAATCTGAGGTAATCTTAGAGACAGAAAGAAGTGACTTTGCAATTTTGGGACACACCAAAACATCAGAGACAGGAATATTACCTGACGTGGAAGCCAAGGTAGTGGAGACAGTGTGCGTAATGGGTAAAAACTCTCCATTTCCCACCATGACCGAGTCTGACCCTGAGTAGACCTGAGAATGTTGCAGATGATTAGTAGAGTTCGTCACATGGGAAGACGCACCAGAATCCGGGAACCACTCATGACCACTGTGAGTAACATCTGTGATACGTAGAGCAGTCAGAGCGGTCGGAAGATCATCTAACTGGTAGCTGTTGTCAAAGCGATGCCAGCAGCGCATGGCGTTGTGTCCAGGCTTGCCACATATCTGACAGATGGGTCTATTGTCTGACTCAGAAGAAGCAGAGGAACTAGAGGGAGAGCTAACGGGCTGATGGAAGCCTCTACCACGAGTTGAGTAGGAGCCTCTACCTTGTCTCCTTTCTCTGAAATGAGAGTACTGGCCACACCCACGCTGAGTATAGAACGCAAGATGAGGTGAGATCTCAGACTGACTATTGTAGCTCTGCAGTCGATCATCGAAGCTGGTCAGACGGGGAATAACATCTTCAAACGTGGGTGTGGGAATCGAGTCCATGGAACTTTCTATGGTAGTCTTGATAGGCTCGTAGTCTCGACCAAGCCCGTTGAGAGCAGCGAAGACTTTCATACGTTCGGGAACCGGACTACCAATAGAAGAGAACTGAGAGCACACAGACTTAATCTCCTAAAGATACTCAGCCATCGGTTTAGCAGATTTGGTAATCGTCTGAAGCTTTCTCTGAAGTTCAAACAGCCGAGAAGACGTGGAACGGTTGTAGTAACGAGCAAGAGAAAGCCAGACCTCGTTGGAGGTTTGACAATCCACAACGAGACTGAGAATATCTTCAGAAAAAGAACCCAAAAGCCATGACTTTACCACTTGGTCCGTTTGAAACCATTTGGTAGATTCAGGGTTTGGAGTCTGAGTTGCGGAGCCGTCGAGACCGGTGACCGTGAGCGAAGCGGCAGGTTGTAGAGTTTGACCGGTGACATAACCAAGAAGACCTTGTCCGTTCAGGAAAGCTTCAAACTGAGACTTCCAGAGGATGTAGTTCTTCTCAGTCAAGGTAACTGTGACGCTGTTGGTGATGCGGAGAGCTGGTGGGTGATAAACTTCAAGGTTTTGAGCTTCCATGGCTCTGATACCATATAAGCAACCTCAAAAACACACAAGAAGAAGATAAAGTTTCAATCTTTATTTTGTTTTTCCTCTGCTGGGTTTCATTACAAAGCTTCTGTCTTTATACAAGAGAGTGAAAGCCCTAGCTAAGACAGATGGCGACATCAGGATTCATTAGCTCCATCAAGGGTTGAGAATGCATTGGACAGCTTTACATTGAACACTCCAACCGTACTAGTCTTGCTCTGTGTTTTGTCGTGACATTTGCTTTGGGAAAGGATGTCTCTTTGTGACCGTTGATCCTGAACACGAGAGCTGGAGGCTGAGCTGGCACAAGGTTTGTCGTCTACCACCTTTGCTTTTCCCTTTTCTTCACGCGAAAGTCTTGTTTTGGCGGGAGTTTCTTCTTTGCTTTGAACTTGAGCTGAAACTGAGCTTTGCTTACTAATATCCTGATGGTCATGCTCTCTGTCTAGCAACACGGTCAGAGAAAGAGTCTGGCCTGTGCCTGGGCCTGTGCCATCCAAGGAGCTGGGCAGGTAAAACCCCTGAGCTTTCCCTATAACTGTTGATCCTAGCTCGTGGCTTTAGGTTAGCTCATCCCATCTTATGTTTTGCGTCATCATGATTGTTTTCTTTATATGTTACAACTCAATAAGAAACACATCATTAATGCTTCTTCGAAAACATTCATTTACTCTTTTATTATAATTGAAAGATCTTTTAAATCAATTATTTTACAGCTTATAATTCTACTAATATTTTATGATTTTACTTTCATTATTTTAATGAATGGTTCCACATGGACAATTTTTACGGCCGAATTTTATTTTCTCTAATTTCTCAATCAAAAACATATTTGAAAAACCAAAAATACAGTGGAGGATAAACTTGCATGTGGTATTTACAGTTTCTTTTCTGTTATATTATATGTTGATTTGGTTCCACCGATTTGGTTTTCCATTCGATTTCGTCAGTAAAATAATTTAGCTACCATTGTTGTTAAAAAAAATGAGCGGTTCCATGATTTTTTATAGGCACAAACATCTCAGATAATTTAGTCTTATGATTTACGGCCAAAATTGGCATTCATATACCCTATCTAGTGACTTTGAAAGAAATTTGTTTAAAGTTATTTAGTAGTAAGCAAGCTTTGAGTTACTAAGCAACCCAGATTTAAAGGAATCCTACTACACTCCATCATTTAGTCATGTAGACATGCGCTCATTATTTAAAGTGTAGAGACGTAACTAATATTGCGTATGAATGGTGACTAAGAAACGACGAGGAATAATGCATTCTTTTGCATTCTTACAAAAAATCATCATTCATAAGGAATAATTTTTCTTTCTCATTCTCTATCATTCCTTTTTTTGTAGATAAATTTAAGTTATTCCTGGTTAAATATGGGATGGAACAACCATTCTTTTTCATTCCTGCAATTTTATTTATTTACGTTTTTTTCTTATTCATTTTTTTTTTCATTCCTGCAATTTTACATGTCTGTGGTTTGGGACAAGAGATAAGAGTTTCGGCCCCGGACCTCTCAGTAATTCACAAAAAAAAAGAAAATTCCGTAGAGAGGTCTCTTTGGAAATTATTAAGATCCTCCCATATATTCAAGATATCCAGGTTAATAAAAAGAAACACTATCTACGTGATAAATGTCGAGTTATATTGGTCTCTGGACTCAGAATCACACATTTATTTTACAACTATTAAAACTACCAAATAATTCATCATCTTTCTTCCGCTTAATTAGAGCCTCGGCCCATATAGTATTAAACTCGGTCCAATAATAATGCTCACAATCAAACTCCAAGTTAATAAACCTAAAATCCGATCTCGTCATCATCTTCATATTTTGTTATAGGGTTTCTAGTAATGGAATTCGAAGACGCAATGGGTAAAGATTGGGAATACTCATTTTTATGAGAACTAGATCTCCATCCGCGCAACCGCGCAGGTTTTTGTTTTCATTTATTTTTATATAAACATTTTGTTTTCAATTATAAATTAGTATATATTATAATATATATGTCTCTATAAAATTTTAAAACATAATAAGTTTACGGTATATTTTTCATTGAATATATTGTTTCAAACTTTATATGAATTTGTATCTTCTTCTATATATATATTTTTGGATTATTATTTCATTATTAAAATCGTAACTATATATATAAAGATTATTAAAATATTGGTTTATTGTCATATTCAAAGATATTGTAACATTTCACAAATTTAGAAAGTTTTTAAAAAATTAAACATTTGGTTTTTGTTTAGTTTTTAAAATAAACTATATAGTTTAAAATTTGTTTTCATTGGTTTAAGGTAGTAAAGATTAATCATTGTTAGATAATATGACTTTTGTTATTTTAAAAAAAATCTTTATAATTTTAAAAATTAACATCGACAAATATTTAAATATTTAACATATGGAGATATAATATTACAACATTAAATTATATATATTTAATTTATACTATATATAAATCTAATGAATCATTTATTGTTTAAATTCAATAGCCCAATAAAAATTTCTGATAGGCCCAAAATTTAAATGATAAGATTAAAGATTAAATGTAACATGAATTTGTAAGAATAGATACATTTTTTTAAAAATCACACATGAATCAAAGTCATAACTTCTGTTTTAATATATAAGATATTTATTCACAAACACATTATTGTTATCTTATATCATCGAAATAAAAATACTTGATTTGCTTGCAAGTCGTTTTTAAACTGGAACCATCCAAATGACCCAATATATAGGATCGTTTTCTGTCGTTTGGGTTTGAGAGAATTCACTGGTTCTCTATCAACAAAACCAAAGCTTTTTTTTCTTTGAAACTATGTGTATACATTCCCAGTGCGAAAGTCTCTATCCTTTTTTTTCTTTATTGGCTTCAAAAGTTAAAGATCACACGTCAAAGATTTGTTAATTGTTAATCAGATGGCTCTGTCATTCTCCGAATACAATGGACGCTACACTAGACATGGGCAATCGGATGACCATTCCGGTTCGGTTCGGATCTAATCGAGTTTACAAATTTCAGCTCCATTCAAGTTTTATAAAAGTTTGGGTTGGTCTCGCTTTGGATTTAGTCGGATTCGGTTTGGGTTTAGTAATACATATTAAACCCGGTTGAACCCATTACTTATCGGATTCGGTTTGGGTTTAGTAATACATATTAAACAACGATGTGACTACCACGTATAAAACTTGTAGACAAAAAAAACAGTTGTGCGTTGACGTGTACAAGGTGTAAGAAAACAGGTATATACGTACATGCGAGTGCGACTGATGTAAAAGTTGATAAACAGTCGTTAGCAACGGATCATCCAAATAATCTAGGAACGATCAAAATATGATTTGGTTTATATGGGTTTTAGATGACACTGACAGAAGAAAGATTAAACCTGAAAACTGTTTAGAGTTACCAATACAAGCTTCCAAAGATTGATGCACTTCCTTTCTTGTCACAATGATTTGATAGACTAATTATATATCATAAACGCAGCATATCATCGAGATTATCGTGAGTTTTGGTTAAGTAATATGCTTCTGTATTTTTATGTCAATAATACTGCATATTAATCTGGGCTTAATAAATTATTTGGGAAAAAAGGACAAAATTTAAGATTATTTGACTTGATCATTACTTGTTTTATACTCCTATTCAATAGTTGACTTTCTTCAAGTTATTAGAGCACCCGTATTGAGGGTTTATGGGGGAAGGTTCACACAGAAATCAAGAAAAAAATAATAATAAAATAATTTAATCCCATGAATTCCTCTCTCCTAAAGCTCTCTGGGAAGAACCTCTCTCTCCTAAAGTTCATCACTGTAGTGCGGGCCCCATGTGTCGTGGCGGCCCGCGATTGGTCTAGCGTTTTTTTTTTTTTTTTCAAAAAAAATCAAAAAAAAAAAGAAAAAAATTTAATAATAAAAAATTGAAAAGATGAACCCCAATAAGAATTCATTGATGTGGGTGCTCTTAACTTCTTCTGGTTCCGGTTTTCACTGAACTGATTCAACCATAAACATAAAATAAGCACATGAAAACTAAGTATTAATAAATAATAGCAACAATTAAGACCGAGAGCTCAACGTGTCTCATGCATGTTCCAAGCTCGTTGAAACAACCTCTTTCCTAAATATAAACATGTGTAGGGAGTTAACATCTTAGGGTATCCCATATTGCTTGTAATCTTATGGTTGTTTCGTAACGGGTTACTGTAGGTACTCTCGGTTGACAAAACCAGGCTACTTTTTTGTGATCAACAAACCAAGCTAGTTTAGAAATAACATAACCGATGTTCAATCTCTCTATTCAAAGACCTCTAAATCGCTAACCGGTTTGACATAAATACGTGAAATAGCTTATCGCCTATTGCCATATTGCCATATTGCTGGTCTCTGATTTGCTTGCCAGCGTTGATACAGAACTCGTGGCTATCTTATACGCCATTGACTTTTTATAAGTCATATACCTTATTTTCTGTAATTAAGCTCGTGTTCAAGATGTATGTGTATTTTGTATCTGTATATATGCATTTTCAAACCTTCGGTACGACATTAACTCATTATTTATCAATATGTACACGTAAATACGTAATATCAGAGATCGTGCGTATCTTTCTACGGTTGGTCAAACGAATAGGTTAATATTCTTGTATATATAGTAATGTGGCATGAAAAATGATCTGAAAGAGATAAATATACATAATATTATCTTTGGTTTCACTATTAACAAATTGAATTATGCAAGTTGTAGTTTCATCAATGTATTCACACAAGGGATCAACTTGTCCTTAACATTTGGATTCATACAAAAAGAAACAATATAAGACCACAATTATCGGGGGAGTATAACAAGAGTCCTTAACAAAAAAACAAATAAAATATAATGTGGACCCCACAAAAAAACAAAAAACCGGTCACTAGAGTAATGGATTAGTGACCGATTTTGGTGCGTTCCTTAAACTGTTTGCGGGCCCCGCTGAAACGTGGCGGCCCGCAATTGGTTTCTTTTTTAATTTTTTTTTGTTTTTTTTTTAAATCAGCAAAAAAAAAAAAAATTAAAATTAAGAAACCCAAAAAGTGTTCCAGGGATAATGATGGCCTAAGTATTTTGTTCCATAGATTTACATATTGGAATTAATAAAGATATCATTATAAAAAACATTTTTTAGAGATGTCTCATTATTCTAACCTCATAAGTCATAACTAAAGCTGACGTTGTCACCTACTCCTATACTTTAGTAAGGCAATCAATCAAACACATACACTACTACAAGAAAACAGCGGTATTCTGACGGGCATTCTGACGGAAAATAAAATCCTCAGAATATCCCGAGGAATTTCCGAGGATATTCCGAGGAAACACAAAATTTGGTTTCCTCGGAATATACCGACGGAATTCCGAGGATATATTATAGCCGTTAGAGAGCCGTTGGAGAGCCGTTGGAGGATTTTAAAAATTCTGAAGAAATTCCGACGAACTAGCCGTTGGCGTCGGAATTCCGTCGGAATTTCCTCGGTCTATCGGCAGGATTTCAACTATAAATACAAGCACCCCTCTTCCTCCTCATTCACTCCATATCTTCATCCTCCCTCTTACTCTCTTTACACACGAATTTGATTCATAAAAAACATGTCTTCTTCAAATTATTTTCGTTCTTGGATCGATCGACCTCATTTGGATCCGAACACGAGATTGCTTACGGAAGAATACCAATGAGGTATAAACGAATTTTATGGGGTTAGTTTACCGACAACCGGAAGCAAAAACAGGTATGTTAAGATGTCCTTGCTCTAATTGTAAAAATAGAAAGGTTATTAAAGAGTGGGATGTTTGGACTCATCTATATTTGAGTGGGTTTACACGAAGTTACAAAATTTGGTATCATCATGAGGAAACTGATTATGAACATGGTAGTACTAGCGAACCTCAGCCAGCGGTTAGATTAGAAGAACCAATTAGAACGGATGTAGATTATGGTGTAGGTACTGAGCAGATGGTAAATGATCATTTTAGAGGGGAAGATTTACCCAATGCAGAAGCTACACTACAAGAAAACAGCGGTATTCTGACAGATATTCCGATGGAAAATGAAATCCTCGGAATATCCCGAGGAATCTCCGAGGAAATTTCGAGGAAACACAAAATTGGGTTTCCTCGGAATTTCCTCGGAATATACCGACGGAATTTCGAGGAAATATCAATCCGTCGGAATATTCCAAAGAATTTTCGAGGAAATATGTGTTCTTCGGAAAAAACCGATGAATTCCGAGGAAATATTATAGCCGTTGGAGAGCCGTTGGGGGATTTTACAAAATTCTGAGGAAATTCCGACGAACTAGCCGTTGGCGTCGGAATTCCGTCGGAATTTCTTCGGTCTGTCGGCAGGATTTAAACTATAAATACAAGCACTCCTCTTCCTCTTCATTCACTCCATATCTTCATCTATTTACACACGAATTTGATTCATAAAAAATATGTCTTCTTTAATTATTTTCGTTCTTGGATCGATCGACCTCATTTGGATCCGAACACGAGATTGCTTACGGAAGAATACCAACGAGGTATAACCGAATTCATGGGGTTAGTTCGCCGACAACCGGAAGCAAAAACAAGTATGTTAAGATGTCTTTTCTCTAATTGTAAAAATAGAAAGGTTATTAAAGAGTGGGATGTTTGGACTCATCTATATTTGAGTAGGTTTACACGAAGTTACAAAATTTGGTATCATCATGGGGAAACTGATTATGAACATGGTAGTACTAGCGAACCTCAGCCAGCGGTTAAATTAGAAGAACCAATTAGAACGGATGTAGATTATGATGTAGGTACTGAGCAGAAGGTAAATGATCATTTTAGAGGGGAAGATTTACCCAATGCACAAGCTAGGAGATTTTATGATATGTTGGATGCTGGAAAGCAACCATTGTACGAAGGTTGCAGAGATGGTCATTCAGCTTTATCATCTGCTACAAGATTGATGGGTATTAAAACAGATTATAATTTGGCTGAAGACTGTGTGGATGCGATTGTTGATTTTGTAAAAGGTATTCTACCCGAGGATAATGTAGCTCCTGGTTCATACTACGAGGTTCAGAAACTCGTAGCTGGTCTTGGTTTATCGTATCAGGTAATAGATGTATGCAGCGACAACTGCATGATTTATTGGAAGGCGGATGAACAGCGGGTTACATGCAAATTTTGTGGAAAGCCTCGTTATAAAGATACGAGTGGAAGAGTTCCAGTGCCATATAAAAGGATGTGGTATTTACCTTTGACGGAAAGGTTGCAGAGGTTGTATCTGTCTGAACGCACACGCAACCAATGAGATGGCATGCGGAGCACTCAACAGATGGTGAGATCAGACATCCTTCAGATGCAAAAGCGTGGAAGCATTTCCAATCAAAGTATCCCGACTTTGCGTATGAGAGAAGAAATGTCTACCTTGGATTATGTACTGATGGTTTCAGTCCGTTTGGCAAGAGTGGAAGACAGTATTCTCTATGGCCCGTCATTCTTACACCATACAACCTACCCCCAAACTTGTGCTTGCGACGAGAGTTTTTGTTTCTCTCGATTCTCGTTCCCAGACCAGAGCATCCTAAGAGATCACTTGATGTGTTTCTTCAGCCACTAATATATGAGTTGCAACAACTATGGGCTCAAGGTGCTGAAACATACGATGTTTCGTGTAAAGAAAACTTTCAAATGCGGGCAGTACTAATGTGGACAATAAGTGATTTTCCAGCATATGGTATGTTGTCTGGATGGACAACGCATGGAAGGCTATCATGTCCATATTGTCAAGATAACACTGATGCTTTCCAACTAAAACACGGAAGGAAAACGTGTTGGTTTGACTGTCACAGGAGATTCCTACCACCTGATCATCCATATCGTAGGAGTAGGAATTTGCTTACGAAGAACAAGAGGGTGTTTGACAGTCCACCTCCGGAAATTTGTGGGAAAGATTTAAAGATACAACTAAGAGATTTTGGTGCAGAAAGGACGCCAGACGTCGGTGGACATGAGCGTTTTCCGGTAGATGCTGTTGGAGAACTACATAACTGGCACAAAAAAAGTATTTTCTGGGATCTGCCATACTGGGAGGATCATCTGCTAAGGCATAATTTAGATGTCATGCATATTGAGAAGAACTTTTTTGACAATCTCATGAACACGATCCTTAATGTTCAAGGTAAAACAAAGGATAATTTGAAGTCAAGATTGGATTTAGTCGATATATGTGCTCGTTCAGAACTTCATGTTGATGAGAATGGTAGGGCTCCTTTTCCCATATACCGACTTGATGCAGAGGGAAAAGATGCGTTCTTTGATTTCATTTCAAACGATGTGGAATTTCCAGACGGTTACGCATCAAATTTGCGTAACTGTATCGACAGAAAGGAAGGAAAGTTTACTGGCTTGAAAAGACACGATTGCCATGTAATGATCAAGCGTCTCCTTCCGTTCGCCTTCAAGGAACTATTAGCACGAAATGTTCATGAAGCAATTGCAAGGATAAGTGGTTTCTTCCGCGATTTATGCACGAGATCAGTGACTCTTGAAGGTATTGAAAATTTGAAGACTAACATAGCCGTGATTCAGTGCAACCTTGAGAAGATATTTCCTCCCTTATTTTTTGATGTTATGGAGCATCTTGTTATTCACCTGGCAAGAGAATTGGAACTTGGTGGTCCTGTGCAGTATAGATGGATGTATCTGTATGAGCGGAATATGTTCCATTTGAAGAAGATGGTAAAAAATTTAAGTAGGGTGGAAGGTTCTATAGTCGCACAGATGATCAATGAAGAAACTTCAAACTTTGCCGAGTACTACTTTCCAGCTGAAGTTCAGACCAAAAACAGAAGACCTGCTCGGCATGATGATAGAGGCAAACGGGCAACATATCATGTTACGGTTCCAGACATTTTCACAGACGTTGGACGACTTAGCGGAAAACCAAAGGACTGTCGACTTACTGAGCAGGAGCGCAGTCATTTGCAAACATATTTGCTCACCAACTGCGAAGACGTTCTTCAATATCAGAGGTAAATAAATTAGCTTACAAATTTTTATTTTAACAAGTTGAAATTTAAATCTTAATTAATTACAATATTATCATCATATACAGGATTTTCATGGCAGAAAAGCGGTTCGAGTATAGATACGCCACAGAGGACGAACTAGAAGAAATGAAGCAGAGAGAATTTACTGGATGGATGTTTACTTATGTGAGTGTTTTAAACAAATTAAAATATATTTTATCACATATTTATACTAATTCACATTTATTGATATAACATATATATATGTGCTATTAATAGGTGTCTGCTGGTTTGGCCAGAGGTGAAACATTTGACGATTGGATACGTGAGATGATCGTTGGACCAAACTTTGTTGTGAAGTCATATCCGAGATTTTCTACACGAGGATATGCATTCACAACTCAGAAGAGGAGACGTTCGAGTACGAATTATGATGCTGGCGTTTGTTCTGCATCAGGAGATGATGTATACTACAGACACATACATGAGATTTTGGAAATCAAGTATTTGGGCATGGTTGGATTGCGCTGTACTGTTTTCTATTGTGATTGACACGACAACACTCCAGATCGAGGTGTGAGAACAGATGCATTTGGTGTTACATCAGTAAATTCGAGGCGAAAGCTGCAATATTATGATCCTTTCATTCTTGCTTCTCAGACCGATCAGGTAATTGAATGTTAATTATTCAGAATGATTCATCATCATGTGTATTAATTTATAATTTTTCTAAATGTTACAGGTTTGTTATATCAAGTACCCCCGGGTAAGGAACAGAGATGATCAATGAGTTACTGTTACAAGACTCAACCCGAGAGGCCGAGTTCAGGGAAGTTCAGAGCTAGAAGACCCACTACAACCAAGCACATCCAGCAACTTAAGTGCAGCAGAAGATTTAGCTGGAGTTGGCCTTGTAGTCGATTTAACCGACGTCGGAGAGGAAGCCGCCGTTCACGTAGAGGATGAACCAGTGATTGGAGAGTTTCACCAAGATCCAGATTCAGATTCATCTGGTGATGATGACTCGGAAACAGACTACCATAGATTTTTATTATTTTTTTTTTTTTAAGAAATACCGAGGAAATTCCGAGGAACACTTGATATAACCTCTTTCCTCGGATATTAGTTATTTGGTTTATCTAGCAAGGCAAAGCTGAATACGAATTAAAAATTACTAAAAACACAACCAAATAAAACGAAGAAACCATGTAAAAGAAATACGAACTCATAATTAAGAAAAAAAAAAAAAAAACTAAGTTCAAAATTAACCGAAACAGTTATGGCAGATTCCTAAATGGAACTATGACAAGTACCCTCCCCCAGACTTAGTTTACACCGTCCCTGGTGTGACAACAGAAAATAAGACCATAAAATGTTAGAATAGAAAAGAAAATAAAATAGCGCGGTCGGAAATCAAATGGCAATACTGGCCGGTGATAGCTCCTACTCCTCGTCTCCTGCTCCAGATGTTCCTGCATCTTTGGGTCTCTTGGACCTCTTTCTTACCCTGTGTGTACCACTCGAACCTGAACCAGAGCTGGATGGAGAGTTGTCCCGATGAACTACATCATCCTTTTGGCAACGACACGGCCTGATACGTGAAATGGCTGTTGGTCAAAAATCAACGCATGCAAGTTGGTGATGGTGAAGAACACGTTTTTTTCTCTTTGGTTTTTTGGTTGGTAAGTTTGGTTGTTACACCAACTCACCACCAACTCACAAATCCCCTCCTATAAATACATGCATGAAGGAGAAGGGGAAATTCATCCCAAAACAAGAAAACAGAGAGAAAGAACGAGAGAGGAGAGGAGAAGAAAAAGGAAGAAAGAAAAAAAAAAAAAAAACTTTTTTTTTTTCTCACAAAAAAATCTTCTTTAAGAAATTACTAGTAATTTCTGAGTGTATTTGGGATCGGGGTGAGAGTTGTGAGCTTGTAAAAATTCCCTGGTTAATAATAAAAGATCTGTAGCAGGTCCGGAGACGTAGGCATCATTGGCCGAACTCCGTTAACAATTTGGTGTGTGTGCTTCTTTCCCGCTCCCATAAATTCTGGCTTTCCGAAAAATTTGACCGCGTATTTCCTAACAACTGGTATCAGAGCCTGAGTTACGGTGATCGGTCAAATTTTTTTGGGGTTACTATTCACGTGAACAGTACTTCGTGAATAGTGAATTTTGTCGGTAACATCGGTTTGTCGACGAAGGTGTTCTAATACACGGTGGTTCCAGAAACGATGGGAGGCGAAGACGGTTTGGCGCACAGTATCGGGAAATTTGACGGTACAGATTATGCATTTTGGAGAATGCAAATTGAAGATTATCTGTACGGAAAGAAGCTTCATCAACCGATGAGCAAGAAGCCTGAAAAGATGGATCAGGATGAGTGGGAGCTCCTTGACAGACAAGTTCTGGGTGTTATAAGGTTAACACTGTCGAAAAACGTTGCTCACAACGTTGCGAAGGAGAAGACCACGGAAGGGCTCATGAAAGTTCTCTCTGATATGTATGAGAAACCTTCGGCAAACAATAAGGTATTTCTCATGAAGAAACTCTTTCATTTGAAGATGGAAGAAGGTGGCCTGGTTGCCGCACATGTGAACGAGTTCAACACGATTGTCAACCAACTGTCATCGGTTGAAATCGAGTTTGATGATGAAGTGCGAGCACTGATTTTGTTGGCATCTCTGCCAAATAGTTGGGAGCCAATGAGGGCAGCGGTTAGTAATTCTGTGGGTACTCAAAAGCTCAAATTCAATGATGTTAGAGATCGTATCCTTGGTGAGGAAGTTCGAAGGATAGACTCTGGGGAGGCATCAACGAGCTCTGCTTTCAACGTGGAAAACAGAGGGAGAAACCTAGATAGAAATAGCCGGAGTAATGGCAGATCGAAGTCAAGGAATGGATGGGGGCAGTCCAAATTCAGACAGCCTGCAGAGTGCTGGAATTGTGGAAAGACAGGTCACATCAAGAAGAATTGCCGAGCACCACCGAAGAAGGAAGACAACACTAGAGGCGGAGCCAATGCAGTGACACGTGAAATCGCTGATGCATTAGTAGTGTCTGTTGATTCCCCGAGGAAAATTGAAGCTCATGATACAACTGCAAATACCACCAAAGCGTCAATCTCCTATGTCGATAGCCCAGTTGATTCATGGGTGCTTGACTCAGGAGCGTCGTTCCACACCACACCGCACCATAACATCATGGAAAATTATGTTGCGGGAAATTACGGAAAGGTATATCTTGCTGATGGATTACCTTTGGACATAGTTGGTATTGGAGATATCAACCTGAAAATGTCAGACGGACTTGTGTGGAAGATTACCAAGGTCAGACATGTGCGAAAGTTGATGCGAAATCTGATTTCAGTAGGTCAACTTGATGATATGGGGCACGATGTTAATTTTGGTGGTGGAGCCTGGAGAGTCAAGAAAGGTTCCATGGTGGTGGCTAGAGGTCATAAAAGAGGCACTCTTTATATGACGACGAGTTATCAAGACACTGTTGCTGTTGTCGAGAATGCCAAACAGACCAAGTTGTGGCATTGTAGGTTGGGACACATGAGTGAGAAAGGGATGAAACTCATGGTGGAAAATGGCGCTCTTCCGGATCTGAAGACGGTGGATCATCAGATGTGTGAAAGCTGCATCCTTGGGAAACAGAAACGAGTTAGTTTCTCTAAAGGAGGAAGAGAGCCAAAGTCTGAGAAGTTAGAGCTGGTGCACACTGACGTGTGGGGACCCGCTCCTGTTGCATCGCTGGGAGGTTCATACTACTATGTGACCTTTATTGATGACTCCACAAGAAAAGTGTGGGATTTACTTCATGAAGAACAAGCATGAAGTGTTTTCGGTTTTCAAAATTTGGAAAGCCATGGTTGAGATTGAGACGAATCTCAAGTTGAAGTGTCTAAGGTCTGATAATGGTGGTGAGTACATCAGCGGCGAGTTCAAGAGATATTGCGCTGATAATGGGATCAAGATGGAGAAGACTATTCCTGGAACGCCTCAACAGAATGGAATAGCGGAAAGGATGAACCGAACCTTGAATGAGCGTGCAAGGAGCATGAGATTGCACTGTGGATTGCCAAAGACGTTTTGGGCAGATGCAATCAATACCGCAGCCTTCTTAATAAACAGAGGACCGTCTGTACCGTTGGGATTTAAGATCCCTGAAGAAGTTTGGAGCGGAAAGAAAGTAAATCTTTCTTATCTAAAGGTGTTCGGATGCTTAGCTTATGTTCATATTGATGATGCTGCAAGAAGTAAACTTGACTCGAAGTCTAAGAAGTGTTACTTCATCGGTTATGGTAACGCGGAGTTTGGTTACCGGTTTTGGGATGATGAAAATCGGAAGATCATCCGCAGCAAGAATGTTGTGTTCAACGAAGAAGCGTTGTACAAGGATAAGCTAAGAGAAGGCTCGGAGAAGAAAGAGCCTGGAGCTGTTGACTTAGAAGATATCCTGACACCGGAGTTGCCACAGGATACCGCAACAGCAGAAGAAGAAATCTCTCAAGACGAGAGTGGTGAGGCTGAAGAAAGTGATGATTCAGAAGTGATCCCATATACACCAGTCACGGAGTTACGACGGTCAAGCAGAATCATCAGAAAGCCAGTAAGATTTTCTCCATCGCTCAACTACATTCTGCTCACAGACAGAGGCGAGCCTGAATGTTATGAGGAAGCTATGCAAGTTGATGAGTCGATCAAGTGGGAGCTTGCAATGAACGACGAGATGGACTCGTTGTTATCCAATCACACGTGGGAGTTAGCAGATTTGCCTAAGGAGAAAAAGGCATTGCATAACAAGTGGGTCTACCGAATAAAAGAAGAACCTGATGGAAGTAAGCGCTATAAAGCGAGGCTTGTTGTGAAGGGATTCCAACAAAAAGAAGGCGTTGACTACACTGAAATCTTCTCTCCTGTAGTCAAGATGGTGACCATCAGAACGGTTCTTGGGCTGGTAGCACAAGAAGATCTGCATCTTCAACAGATGGATGTGAAGACGCATTTCTTCACGGTGATTTGGATGAGGAAATTTATATGAAGCAACCCGAAGGCTTTGAGATCAAAGGGAAGGAAAGCCTTGTTTGCAAGCTAAAAAGGAGTTTGTACGGCTTAAAACAAGCTCCAAGACAGTGGTATAAACGGTTCGACAGCTTTATTAAAGGCGTTGGTTTCTTGAGGTGTGAAGCTGACCACTGTTGTTACTTCAAGACGCTTGAAGAGTCCTACTTGATATTGCTCCTATATGTCGATGACATGCTGATAATAGGAGCAGACTTGCACGAGATCAATAGCTTGAAGACGAAACTCTCAGAAGAGTTTGCGATGAAAGACCTTGGAGAAGCAAGACAGATTCTAGGGATGAGAATCAGTAGAAGCAAGGAAGGTCTTAAGCTATCACAAGAGGAGTATGTGAAGAAAGTCCTCAAGAGGTTTAACATGGATGACACGAAGCCAGTTAGTACTCCCATGGCAAGTCACTTTCGGTTATCCAGAGAACAGTCTCCAAAGACGGAAGACGAGATGGCATGTATGGATAAAGTTCCATATGCTTCTGCTATAGGAAGCCTGATGTACGCGATGATATGTACAAGGCCAGACATTGCACATGCAGTGGGAGTCGTTAGCAGATTTATGAGCAATCCAGGGAAGGAACATTGGGAAGCCGTTAAGTGGATTTTCAGATATATAAAAGGAAATCCAAGTTTATCGTTACGTTTCACGAAGTCTAAGACGGGATTGCAGGGATATGTTGATGCTGACAATGGAGGTGACATTGACAGCACGAAAAGCACATCCGGGTATGTCTACACCTTTGGCGGTACTGCAATTTGTTGGGTTTCAAAGTTGCAGAAAATTGTATCTCTATCAAGCTGTGAAGCTGAGTATGTTGCGGTAACAGAGGCAACAAAAGAGATGATATGGCTACAGTCTTTTCTAGAGGAGCTAGGCCATGGCCAAGAGAAAAGTGTGTTGTACTGTGATAGTAAGAGTGCTATCGATTTGGCAAAGAATCCAGTTTACCATGCTCGGACGAAGCACATACATCGTCGATATCATTTCATCAGATCCGCGTTGGAAGATGAAATGTTGGTGCTTGAGAAGATCCCAGGAAGCAAGAATCCGGCAGACATGTTGACGAAGGTCGTGCCGTATGACAAACTGAAGTTGTGTGCAACCTCAGTTGGCTTGTCAGAGTAACAAGCTGAGAAGACCTGCTACATGGATCAAGGTGTGAAGACAGATTGAAATCAGTCTTCAAGTGGGAGATTGTTGGTCAAAAATCAACGCATGCAAGTTGGTGATGGTGAAGAACACGTTTTTTTCTCTTTGGTTTTTTGGTTGGTAAGTTTGGTTGTTACACCAACTCACCACCAACTCACAAATCCCCTCCTATAAATACATGCATGAAGGAGAAGGGGAAATTCATCCCAAACAAGAAAACAGAGAGAAAGAAAGAACGAGAGAGGAGAGGAGAGAAGAAAAAGGAAGAAAGAAAAAAAAAAAAAAAACTTTTTTTTTCTCACAAAAAAAATCTTCTTTAAGAAATTACTAGTAATTTCTGAGTGTATTTGGGATCGGGGTGTGAGTTGTGAGCTTGTAAAAATTCCCTGGTTAATAATAAAAGATCTGTAGCAGGTCCGGAGACGTAGGCATCATTGGCCGAACTCCGTTAACAATTTGGTGTGTGTGCTTCTTTCCCGCTCCCATAAATTCTGGCTTTCCGCAAAATTTGACAGCGTATTTCCTAACAATGGCAGCCCAAATCTTGTGTAGCATGTCGTTGTTTGTCTTTATGCTCTGATCTCTCCAATGTTGTTGCTGGCGCGAAGTGGCGTTCGGTGGAAGCTCTTGCAGCTTGTACTGGCTGGAGTCTGATGGGAGTAGCTGATGGGGTTGTGAATCATCTGGAATGGCTTGTGCAGCCTCATCTTCTCCTTCTTCATCATCCACGGCCTTGCCTGTGGTCTGATATTTTGGCGTGAAGAAGGATGGCTTGTCTACTAGTGCGGTAGCAGGGGGTAGGAACTCAACTGCAGCCTCTGAAAGTATTGCAGTCAGGCCGATCTGAGGCAGGTGGCAGTAGAGTGTTTTCTTCGCTCGGTCCTGGAATACGTAGACGTAAGGACCATCCCGATCGATCCTCGAGTGGGGACCAGCTATGAACTCCTTACTTACTAGAGAAATGATATCCAGGTAGTTCCAAGCAATGTTGTTCGATCTGTCCAGTGCTACCTGATGGTTCTCGCAGTTTACACCCACATGTGTAAGGATCCGAGTAATCACTAACCAAATCCACATGCACTGCTCTTGGATTTGGTTACTTTCCCCTTGTATCTTGCTAATTTTGCGGCCAGCACCGCTCCCATGTTGAATGCAGTAGCAGGTGGGAATGTAGAGTTTCCAAATGCCGGTAGCAAATGCCTCACACCTTGGTACAGGAGGCACAACTCCCATTGCGTGACTGATGCGGCTGTGGTTGTCCCGTAGAGCAATGAGCCAATGAGGCGTGTGGCATATCTCAGTACTGGGTTCCGGATAAGTGACTCCTTTGCCTGAGAAGATCTATAAACCCCTGTGCCAATCGTTTCCCAGAAGTTCAACAACTCTGAAGTCCAATAAAGACCAGATGTCCTCTCCCCTGCACTCAATCCAAATAGTCTCGCAGAGGTCTGTGAAAGATACCTCAAAGTATACTTTCTGCACTACGAATGCCAGAAAACCTTCCTGATGGCTATCATCGGGATGGCTGACGTATGCGGATGCTATGAACTGGCGTACCAACTCTGGATAAGTGGGTTCGTTGAGGTTGCATAGTTGCCCTAGACCCATGTTCTGGAACAACCTTTCAATGTCTGATTTGATTCTCAATATTGTCATCGTCTCAGGACATGCTAGTTGTGTAGCCGGAACGGCTACCTTCTTCATGTTGTTGTAGTGGGTGGTATCAGACTTATCCCACTTCTTTGGCTTTTGCTTCTCTCGCTGAGACGAATCCTCTTCTTGTATGTTCTTCTTTGCTGTTGTTTTCGTTCGCTTCATTCTCTACAAAATAGAATCTTTGAAACAAGTGAGTATGCAGTATATGTTTTTCAAAGCAGCACAATACTATACCGAGAGACACCTTTCCTCGGAATATACCGAGGGACATGTTCCTCGGAACGTTTTTTTATAAACGGATCGATCGATGGATATATGTCCAAAAACGCATCGATCGATAAACTTCCGAGGAAATATCCCGACGAAGTTCTCCCTCGGTATATTTCGAGGAGATTTCCGACAAACTAGTGATCCTCGGAATTTCCTCGGAAATTTGTTTCCTCGGAATTCCGTTGGAAAATTCCGAGGGATTTCCGAGGAAAGAAGAAATTCCGAGGAATTATTTCCGAGGACTTGTTTCGTCGGTATGTCGTCGGAATAACGTTATTCCGACGAAATACCGACGATTTTTTCCCTCAGTATCCTTGTTGTTTTCTTGTAGTGCTAGGAGATTTTATGATATGTTGGATGCTGGAAAGCAACCATTGTACGAAGGTTGCAGAGATGGTCATTCAGCTTTATCATCTGCTACAAGATTGATGGGCATTAAAACAGATTATAATTTGGCTGAAGACTGTGTGGATGCGATTGCTGATTTTGTAAAAGGTATTCTACCCGAGGATAATGTAGCTCCTGGTTCATACTACGAGGTTCAGAAACTCGTAGCTGGTCTTGGTTTATCGTATCAGGTAATAGATGTATGCAGCTACAACTGCATGATTTATTGGAGGGCGGATGAACAACGGGTTACATGCAAATTTTGTGGGAAGCCTCGTTATAAAGATACGAGTGGAAGAGTTCCAGTGCCATATAAAAGGATGTGGTATTTGCCTTTGACGGAAAGGTTGCAGAGGTTGTATCTGTCTGAACGCACAGCGCAACCAATGAGATGGCATGCGGGAGCACTCAACAGATGGTGAGATCAGACATCCTTCAGATGCAAAAGCGTGGAAGCATTTCTAATCAAGTATTCTGACTTTGCGTATGAGAGAAGAAATGTCTACCTTGGATTATGTACTGATGGTTTCAGCCCGTTGGCAAGAGTGGAAGACAATATTCTCTATGGCCAGTCATTCTTACACCATACAACCTACCCCCAAACTTGTGCTTGCGACGAGAGTTTTTGTTTCTCTCGATTCTCGTTCCCAGACCAGAGCATCCTAAGAGATCACTTGATGTGTTTCTTCAGCCACTAATATATGAGTTGCAACAATGGGCTCAAGGTGCTGAAACATACGATGTTTCGTGTAAAGAAAACTTTCAAATGCGGCGGCAGTACTAATGTGGACAATAAGTGATTTTCCAGCATATATGTATGTTATTTGGATGGACAACGCATGGAAGGCTATCATGTCCATATTGTCGAGATAACACTGATGCTTTCCAACTAAAACACTGAAGGAAAACGTGTTGGTTTGACTGTCACAGGAGATTCCTACCACCTGGTCATCCATATCGTAGGAGTATGAATTTGTTTACGAAGAACAAGGGGGTGTTTGGCAGTCCACCTCCGGAAATTTGTGGGAAAGATTTGAAGACACAACTAAGAGATTTTGGTGCAGAAAAGACACCAGACGTCGGTGGACATGATCATTTTCCGGTAGATGCTGTTGGAAACCTACATAACTGGCACAAAAAAATATTTTCTGGGATCTGCCATACTGGGAGGATCATCTGCTAAGGCATAATTTAAATGTCATGCATACTGAGAAGAACTTTTTTGACAATCTCATGAACACGATCCTTAATGTTCAAGGTAAAAAAAAGGATAATTTGAAGTCAAGACTGGATTTAGTCGATATATATGCTCGTTCAGAACTTCATGTTGATGAGAATGGTAGGGCTCCTTTTCCCATATACCGACTTGATGCAGAGGGAAAAGATGCGTTCTTTGATTGGATTTCAAACGATGTGGAATTTCCAGACGGTTACGCATCAAATTTGCGTAACTGTATCGATAGAAAGGAAGAAAAGTTTACTGGATTGAAAAGTCACGATTGCCATGTAATGATGCAGCGCCTCCTTCCATTTGCCTTCAAGGAACTATTACCACGAAATGTTCATGAAGCAATTGCAGGGATAAGTGGTTTCTTCCGCGATTTATGTACGAGATTAGTGACTCTTGAAAGTATTGAAAATTTGAAGACCAACATAGCCGTGATTCAGTGCAACCTTGAGAAGATATTTCCTCCCTCATTTTTTGATGTTATGGAGCATCTTGTTATTCACCTGGCAAGAGAATTGGAACTTGGTGGTCCTGTACAGTATAGATGGATCTATATCTATGAGCGGTATATGTTCCATTTGAAGAAGATGGTGTGAAAATTTAAGTAGGGTGGAAGGTTCTATAGTTGCACAGATGATCAATGAAGAAACTTTAAACTTTACCGAGTACTACTTTCCAGCAGAAGTTCAGACCAAAAACAGAAGACCTGCTCGGCATGATGATAGAGGCGAACGGATAACATATCATGTTACGGTTCTAGACATTTTCACAGACGTTGGACGAGACTTAGCGGAAAACCAAAGGACCGTCCACTTACTGAGCAGGAGGCACAGTAATTTGCAAACATATTTGCTCACCAACTGCGAAGATGTTCTTCAATATGAGAAGTAAATAAATTAGCTTACAAATTTTTATTTTAACAAGTTGAAATTTAAATCTTAATTAATTACATTATTGTCATCATATGTACAGGATTTTCATGGCCGAAAAAGCGGTTCGAAAATATAGATACACCACAGAGGACGAACTAGAAGAAATGAAGCAGAGAGAATTTGCTGGATGGATGTTACTTATGTGAGTGCTTTAGCAAATTAAAATATTATTATCATATATTATACTAATTCACATTTATTGATATAACATATATATGTGCTATTAATAGGTGTCTGCTGGTTTGGCGGAGGTGTGAAACATTTGACGATTGGATACGCGAGATGGTCGTTGGACCAAACTTTGTTGTGAAGTCATATCCGAGATTTGTACTCGAGGATATGCATTCACAACTCAGAAGAGGAGACGTTCGAGTACGACTTATGATGCTGGCGTTTGTTCTGCATCAGGAGATTATGTATACTACGGACACATACATGAGATTTTGGAAATCAAGTATTTGTGCATGGTTGGATTACGCTGTACTGTTTTCTATTGTGATTGGCACGACAACACTCTAAAACGAGGTGTGAGAACAGATGTATTTGGTGTTACATCAGTAAATTCGAGGCGAAAGCTGCAATATTATGATCCTTTTATTCTTGCTTCTCAGGCCGATCAGGTAATTAAATGTTAATTATTCAGAATGATTCATCATCATGTGTATTAATTTATAATTTTACTAATAATTTTTAAAATGTTACAGGTTTTTATATCAAGTACCCCCGGGTAAGGAACAGAGATGATCATGGGTTACTGTTACAAGACTCAACCCGAGAGGCCGAGTTCATGGAAGTTCTGAGCTGGAAGACCCACTACAACCAAGCACATCCGGCAACTTAAGTGCAGCAGAAGATCTAGCTGGAGTTGACCTTGTAGTCGATTTAACCGACTTCGGAGAGGATGCCGTCGTTCACGTAGAGGATGAACTAGTGATTGGAGAGTTTCACCAAGATCCAGATTCAGATTCATATGGTGATGATGACTCGGAAACAGACTAGCATCAACTTTTTTTTAATAGATTTTCCGAAGAAAATCCGAGGGAAGATAGGTTTTCTCGGAATTTCCTCGGAATAGACCTTGTCGATTTAGGGATTTGATTATAGAGTCTTTTTCCTCGGAAATTTCCTCAGAATATTCCGAGGGAATAGTGGTTTTTAACCGAAAACAACGTTTTGCGGATTGAATAACACGTATATAACCTTCATTAAGTGTCTTAACCAGATTATGAAGTCAAACTTGGTGTTTTACCCAATAACAAACACTTTTACGATTGCATGACCGAAACCACACCAACATAAGAGAAACACTATACACTTTAATAAACGGTAAAAGGAAAAATACTTACAATTATTTTGAAATTTTGTTATTTCATGGTTTATGATCATCTATACAAAGAATCCTCAATGATATGCATTACAATTGTATAAGAAATGAAATACGGCAAAAAAAATCGATGTTTTGAAACCCCAAACCCTTTTCCTCGGAATTTCCTCAGAATATTCCGACGGAATTCGAGGAAGATAAAGATTTCCTCGGAATTCCCTCGGAATATTCCGAAGAAATTCCGAGGAACTAGGGGTTTTTCACCGGGTAAACCAAGCCGCCAAATATTTCGCGAAAATTGAATAATGATTTCCGAGGAAATTCCGACGGAAATATTTAATTAATCCGAGGAAATTCTGACGGACATTTTTCGTGACGCCTCATTATTAGTCGAACCAGATCTTCTTCCCCATTTCTCTCTTCCTCTCTCCGCCGAACGCCGAAGCTCTCTCTCGCGATTTCTCTCTTCCTCTCTCCGCCGAACGCCGAAACGCCCTAATCCTCCTCAATTTCAGTCACTGATCATGTATGAACCCTACCCCACTCTCTTAGGTTAGATTTGTTAGGTTTTTAAGTAGATTTGATGATTAAGGAATGATATTTATAGATTTTTGTTAGGGTGAATGGTAGGATTGTGTAAAATCGAGTTTGATTATGGTATTCACTTGATTTGGAATTTTTTTTTAGTTTTTATTAATTTTGTGGTTATAAAAATCTAATTTTAATTATGTATATATAATATGAAAACGTTTTTTTTGTATAAAAATCTATTTTTTGCATTATAAAATCATTTATATATTTTAAACAATTTTAATATCTATAAAACTTTTTTATGATTAAAACTATTATTTAGGATTTTTAAAAAATAATAAAATATAATATATATATATATATATAAATTTCTATATTTATTTAACATTTTTAATTATTAAAAAACTATTTTTGTAATTATCAAACTATTTTTTATTTATTGAAACTTTTTTGAAATTAGTAAACATTTTTTAGTAGTAGGAAACCAGAAACAGTCTAGTGATCTCTTAGGATGCTCTGGCCCGGGGATGAGAATTGAGAGGAACAAAAACTCCTCGTCGCATGCACAAGCTTGACGGTAATTTGTACGGTGTCACAATAACTGGCCATAGAGAATATTGTCTTCCACTCTTTCCAAATTGGCTGAAACCATCAGACATAATCCAAGATAAACATTTCTTTCTCTCTCTCCGAAAATTCTGGATATGTTGACAGGAAATGTTCCCAAGCCTTCGCATCTGAAAGATGTCTAATCTCACCATTTGTGGAATGCTCTGCATGCCATCTCATTGCTTTTGCTGTGCGCTCACACTGATACAACCTCTGCAATCTTCCGTCAAAGGCAAATACCACATCCTTTTGAACGGGATCGGAACTCTTCACCTCGTCTCCTGATAACGGGTTTCCTACAAAATTTACAGTTATCCCATTCCTTATCCGCTCCCCAGTAGATCATGCAGCAGTTGTCAATACATATATCGATCACTTCGTACGGTAGTTGAAGACCCGCAACAAGTTTCTGAACCTCGTAGTATGAACCCGGTGCAAGATTATCCTCAGGTTGAATACCTTTGACAAAATCAGTAATCGCATCCACATTCTTCAGCCAATTATAGTCTGTCTTAATACCCATCAATCTAGTTGCAGATGATAAGGGTGAATTACCATCTCTACAACCTTTATAACAAAGGTTGTTTTCCGGCATCCAACATGTCAAAAAATCTCCTAGATTCGGGATTTGGTTCTTCTCCTCTATAATGATCATGTACCATCTGCACAGTACCTACACCATAATCTATATCCGTTCTAGGTTCTTCTAACCTAATATCAAGCTGAGGTTCGCTAGTACTACCATATTCATAACCAGTTTCCCCATGAAGATACCAAACTTTATAATTACGTGAAATTCTCTCATATACAATGAGTCCAAACATCAAATTCTCTTTGATCCTATTATTATTGCAAGTAGAGCAGGAACATCTTAACATACCGGTTTTTGCATCCGGTTGCTGTTCAAAAGCTTCATGAATTCTCCCCTAATCCGCGTTTATTCTGTCCGTAAGTATTTGTGTGTGGGATCCATATGAGGTTTATCCATCCACGAATGATAATAAACTCCTGAAGACATGATTTTCTCAGAATTGTTGTGATTAGAGAGAGTGAAGAGAGAATGAGGAGTGAATGAGTTGAATGAGGAGAGGTTGTATTTATAGGAAATTGCTTACGGCAGTCCAACGACATTCCGACGGAATTCCGACGACCCTAACGGTTATATCCGTCAGAATTCCGTCGGTATTTTCCTATCTCAACGGCTATAAAACGGTCATATGTATTTGTCGGCAACGGTCAAAAGGTTCGTCAGAAATTCGTCGGTATATACCGACGAACTTCCGACGACAGCAACGGTTATATTATTGATCGCAAGGTCGTCGGAAAGTCGTCGGTATATGCCGACGAACTTCCAACGAACGTAACGGTTATATATTTAATCGGAATGTCGTCGGAATTGCGTCGGTATATACCGACGCACACTTTTTGGTCGAAAAGTCGTCGGTATATTCCGACGAATTTTCGACGAAGTAGTATTTTTTGTTTTCGTCGGAATGCCGTTGGAAAATCGTCAAATGCGTCCGACGACTTTGTTGTCCGTCGGAACGTCCGTCGGAATATAGCGTGTTTTCTTGTAGTGCATGTCACTTTCTTCTGTTAAACTAAATATCAGTAAACGCAGCATATGAGAGAGATTATTGTGGGTTTTGGTTAGGTTACTGTGCTGGTATATTTTTCTGTCAATAAAACTACAAAATTAATTTGGGCTTAATAAATTATTTGGATGAAAAGGACATATTTTGAGAAATTAATAGCATCGTCCAAAGTATCATGATGGTCATGCTCTCTGTCTAGCAACACGGTCAGAGAAAGAGTCTGGCCTGTGCCTGGGCGTGTGCCATCCAAGGAGCTGGGCAGGTAAAACCCCTGAGCTTTCCCTATAACTGCTGATCCTAGCTCGTGGCTTTAGGTTAGCTCATCACATCTTATGTTTTGCGTCATCATGATTGTTTTCTTTATAAGTTACAACTCAATAAGAAACACATCATTAATGCTTCTTCGAAAACATTCTTTTACTCTTTTGTTATAATTGAAAGATCTTTTAAATCAATGATTTTACAGCTTATAATTCTACTAATATTTTATGATTTTACTTTCATTATTTTAATGAATGGTTCCACATGGACAATTTTTACGGCAGAATTTTATTTTCTCTAATTTCTCAATCAAAAACATATTTGAAAAACCAAAATACAGTGGAGGATAACTTGCATGTGGTATTTACAGTTTCTTTTCTGTTATATTATATGTTGATTTGGTTCCACCGATTTGGTTTTCCATTCGATTTCGTCTGTAAAATAATTTAGCTACCATTGTTGTTAAAAAAATGAGCGGTTCCATGAATTTTTATAGGCACAAACATCTCAGATAATTTAGTCTTATGATTTACGGCCAAAATTGGCATTCATATACCCTATCTAGTGACTTTGAAAGAAATTTGTTTAAAGTTATTTAGTAGTAAGCGAGCTTTGAGTTACTAAGCAACCCAGATTTAAAGGAATCCTACTACACTCCATCATTTAGTCATGTAGATATGCCTTCATTATTTAAAGTGTAGAGACGTAACTAATATTGCGTATGAACGGTGACTAAGGAGCGACGAGGAATAATACAATCCCTCACATTCTTACAAAAAATCACCATTTACAAGGAATAATTTTTACTTCTCATTCTCTACCATTCTTTTTTTAAAAAGAAATTTAAGTTATTTCTGGTTAAATATGGGAAGGAACAACCATTCTTTTTTATTCTTGCAATTTTATTTATCTATGTTTTTTTCCTATTCGTTTTTTTTTTCATTCCTGCAATTTTATATGTATGTGGTTTGGGACGAGAGATAAGAGTTTCTGCCCGGAACCTCTCAGTAATTCACAAAAAAAGAAAATTCCCTAGAGAGGTCTCTTTGGAAATTATTATGATCCTCCCATATATTCAAGATATCCAGGTTAATAAAAAGAAACACTATATACGTGATAAATGTCGAGTTATATTGGTCTCTGGACTCAGAATCACACATTTATTTTACAACTATTAAAACTACCAAATAATTCATCATCTTTCTTCCGCTTAGAGCCTCGGCCCATATAGTATTAAACTCGGTCCAATAATAATGCTTACAATCAAACTCCAAGTTAATAAACCTAAAATCCGATCTCGTCATCATCTTCATATTTTGTTATAGGGTTTCTAGTATATGTTTATACTATATAAATAAAACACCACAAGAGTAATGGAATTCGAAGACGCAATGGGTAAAGATCGTAGATGTTGATCCGCACAACCGCGCGTAGGTTTTTGTTTTCTTTATTGTTATATAAACATTTTGTTTTCAATTTTAAATTAGTATATATTATAATATATATGTGTCTATAAATTTTTAAAACATAATAAATTTACAGTATATTTTTCATTGAATATATTGTTTCAAACTTTCATATGTATTTGTATCTTCTTCTATATATATATTTTCGGATTATTATTTCATCATTAAAATCGTAACTATATATATAAAGATTAGTAAAATATTGTTTTATATATTCAAAAATATTGCAACATTTCACAAATTTAGAAAGTTTTTAAAAAATTAAATTTTTCACTTCATAGATTTATATTATCGAGTAAATAATTAAACATTTAGTTTTTGTTTAAATTTTAAAATAAAGTATTAAAATTTGTTTTCATTGGTGTAAGGTAGTAAAGATTAACCATTGTTAGGTAATATGATTTTTGTTATTTAAAAAAAAATCTTTATAATTTTAAAAGTTAACATCGACAAATATTTAAATAATTAACATATGGAGGTATAGTATTACAACATTAAATTACATCTGTTTAATTTATACTATCTATAAATCCAATGGATCATCTATTGTTTAAATCCAATTATTGATAGTCCACTAAAAATTTCTGGTAGGTCAAAAATTTAAATGATAAGATTAGAGATTAAATGTAACATAATTTTCTAGAAATGGTCCATTAGGTCCACTTTTAAAAAAATCACACATAAATCAAAGTTGTGACTTCTGTTTTAATATATAAGACTAGATCTCGATCCGCGCAACCGCGCAGATTTTTGTTTTCATTTATTTTTTATAATTATTTTGTTTTCAATTCTAAATTGGTATATATTATAATATATATGTGTCTATCAATCTTTAAAGCATAATAAGTTTACGGTATATTTTTTTATTGAATTGATTGTTTCAAACTTTCACATGTATTTGTATTTTCTTCTATATATATATTTCGGATTATTATTACATTATTAAAATCGTAACTATATATATAAAGATTATTAAAATATTGGTTTATTGTCATATTCAAAGATATTGTAACATTTCACAAATTTAGAAAGTTTTTTAAAAATTAAACATTTGGTTTTTGTTTAATTTTTAAAATAAACTATATAGTTTAAAATTTGTTTTCATTGGTTTAAGGTAGTAAAGATTAATCATTGTTAGATAATATGATTTTTGTTATTTAAAAAAAAACGCTTTATAATTTTAAAAGTTAACATCGACAAATATTTAAATATTTAACATATGGAGGTATAATATTACAACATTAAATTATATATATTTAATTTATACTATCTATAAATCTAATGAATCATCTATTGTTTAAATACAATTATTGATAGCCCAATAAAAATTTCTGGTAGGTCCAAAATTTAAATGATAAGATTAGAGATTAAATATAACATGACTTTAGGAATATGTATATTAGGTCTATTTTTTAAAAAATCACACATGAATCAAGGTCGTGACTTCTGTTTTAATATATAAGATCACACATGAATCAAGGTCGTGACTTCTGTTTTAATATATAAGATATAAGATCACACATGAATCAAGCTCGTGACTTCTGTTTTAATATATAAGATATTTATTCACAAACGCATTATTGTTATCTTATATCATCGAAATAAAAATACTTGATTTACTTGCAAGTCGTTTTTAAACTGGAAGCATCCAAATGACCCAATATATAGGATCGTTTTCTGTCGTTTGGGTTTGAGAGAATTCACTGGTTCTCTATCAACAAAACCAAAGCTTTTTTTTCTTTGAAACTATGTGTATACATTCCCAGTGCGAAAGTCTATATCCTTTTTTTTTTCTTTATTGGCTTCAAAAGTTAAAGATCACACGTCAAAGATTTGTTAATTGTTAATCAGATGGCTGTGTCATTCTCCGAATACAATGGGCGCTATCAGTGGCGGATGTAGAATTAGTTTTTGGTGGGGGCAAGTCATACATTAACTCAAAAAATTAGCTAGAAAATGATATTCATTAAAGAAAAATAACTAAAATTTAGGTACGTATATTAAACAAATTTTAAAAATTTCATGGTGGCACTTGCCACCTTCCTGAGCAACGTACATCCGCCACTGGGCGCTATAGTAGGCATGGGCAATCGGATGACCATTCTGGTTCGGTTCGGATCTAATCGAGTTTACAAATTTCAGCTCCATTCAAGTTTTATAAAAGTTTGAGTTGGTCTCGCTTTGGATTTAGTCGGATTCGGTTTGGGTTTAGTAATACATATTAAACCCGGTTGAACCCATTACTTATCGGGTTCGGATCTAAATCAGGTTTTGGCTATCCACATATCTATATTTTACCCAAAAGTACCTGTTTTAGAAATTTCTTCCTGCATTTTTTTCATGAAAAACATGTCAGACAAAGCAAAACACAAGACGTACGATACGAGCGAAACATAGGCAATGGTTCTTAACATTACAAGTATAGTAGGTCAAGGAAAGAAGAGACCATATACACGTTAATTACAAGCAAAGTAGGTGTATATGTTTCCTTCCTTTTCCTATTTTAGTATACTGCATCTTCATACTGAACTTCATGTTCTTTGCCAGCTCCATTGTTCTGTGAGGATGATGAATCCATCTGCAAAAAGTAAACCACAATATTCAGAGCCAAACAAAACACAATTTCATAACATGATAACATAATGAATAAAATAATACAATTTGAAAGAAACTTAGCACACGTAGCATCAAACAACTACCAATAATATTCTTTGAAAAGAAACTTAGCACACGTAGCATCAAACAACGATGCATAATGAATACAATTATATAGTAATACTCTTTGAAAGTAACTTAAATCATTGTTCATCACACGCATCTAACTAGCATCAAAGACGGATTTAAAAACGAAACAGAGACAAAACACTGTCAAACCAGAAAACAACTACTCAGCACAGTATCCAAATAGCATCAAACAACGAAGCATATTAAAAAAGTTTCAGCCCGAAAACTATTCATATAAATAGTTTAAACACTATCAAACCACAATATTTAAAACTTATAGGAGCTAAGAATTAGGGTTTCAAATTCTAAATAGAAAAGAGAATTGATGAGAATATGCAGTGAATCGGATTAAGAAATGAATATCTGTGAAGATAGTTAGGGACGATGAGATTTCACGGCTTGATAGTTGAGGTTCTGCAAAGAATAACTCTGTAATCGAATAGGGTTGAGGGAAACAAGGATCACAGAAGATCGGGTTTCGGTTATAACTATTGGGGTTTTCGGTTTACACCCGACCCGAAACCCATTATACCAAAATTACAGATCCAATCAGTTATTGACAAACATCTGAACCCGACCCGAACATGTTTCGATTCGGGTTTTCGGGTTCGGATTATTTGCCCCGGGCCTACGGCTATACCACTAGAAAACAACGATGTGACTACCGCGTATAAAACTTGTAGACAAAAAAAAAAACAGTTGTGCGTTGACGTGTACAAGGTGTAAGAAAACAGGTATATACGTACATGCGAGTGCGACTGATGTAAAAGTTGATAAACAGTCGTTAGCAACGGATCATCCAAATAATCTAGGAACGATCAAAATATGATTTGGTTTATATGGGTTTTAGATGACACTGACAGAAGAAAGATTAAACCTGAAAACTGTTTAGAGTTACCAATACAAGCTTCCAAAGATTGATGCACTTCCTTTCTTGTCACAATGATTTGATAGACTAATTATATATCATAAACGCAGCATATCATCGAGATTATCGTGAGTTTTGGTTAAGTAATATGCTTCTGTATTTTTATGTCAATAATACTGCATATTAATCTGGGCTTAATAAATTATTTGGGAAAAAGGACAAAATTTAAGATTATTTGACTTGATCATTACTTGTTTTATACTCCTATTCAATAGTTGACTTTCTTCAAGTTATTAGAGCACCCGTATTGAGGGTTTATGGGGGGGTTCACACAAAAATCAAAAAAAAAATAATAATAAAATAATTCAATCCCATGAACTCCTCTCTCCTAAAGCTCTCTGGGAAGAACCTCTCTTTCCTAAAGTTCATCACTGTAGTGCGGGCCCCACGTGTCGTGGCTGCCCGCGATTGGTCTAGCTTTTTTTTTTTTTTTTTAAAAAAAAATCAAAAAGAAAAAGAAAAAAAATTTAATAATAAAAAATTGAAAAGATGAACACCAATAAGATTTCATTGATGTGGGTGCTCTTAACTTCTTCTGGTTCCGGTTTTCACTGAACTGATTCAACCATAAACATAAAATAAGCACATGAAAACTAAGTATTAATAAATAATAGCAACAATTAAGACCGAGAGCTCAACGTGTCTCATGCATGTTCCAAGCTCGTTGAAACAACCTCTTTCCTAAATATAAACATGTGTAGGGAGTTAACATCTTAGGGTATCCCATATTGCTTGTAATCTTATGGTTGTTTCGTAACGGGTTACTGTAGGTACTCTCGGTTGACAAAACCAGGCTACTTTTTTGTGATCAACAAACCAAGCTAGTTTAGAAATAACATAACCGATGTTCAATCTCTCTATTCAAAGACACTAAATCGCTAACCGGTTTGACATAAATACGTGAAATAGCTTATCGCCTATTGCCATATTGCCATATTGCTGGTCTCTGATTTGCTTGCCAGCGTTGATACAGAACTCGTGGCTACCTCTATACGCCATTGACTTTTTATAAGTCATGTACCTTATTTTCTGTAATTAAGCTCGTGTTCAAGATGTATGTGTATTTTGTATCTGTATATATGCATTTTCAAACCTTCGGTATGACATTAACTCATTATTTATCAATATGTACACGTAAATACGTAATATCAGAGATCGTGCGTATCTTTGTACGGTTGGTCAAACGAATAGGTTAATATTCTTGTATATATAGTAATGTGGCATGAAAAATAATCTGAAAGAGATAAATATACATAATATTATCTTTGGTTTCACTATTAACAAATTGAATTATGCAAGTTGTAGTTTCAATGTATTCACACAAGGGATCAACTTGTCCTTAACATTTGGATTCATACAAAAAGAAACAATATAAGTATTTTGTTCCATAGATTTACATATTGGAATTAATAAAGATATCATTATAAAAAACTTTTTTTAGAGATGTCTCATTATTCTAACCTCATAAGTCATAACTAAAGCTGACGTTGTCACCTACTCCTATACTTTAGTAAGGCAATCAATCAAACACATACACTACTACAAGAAAACAGCGGTATTTTGACGGACATTCCGACGGAAAATAAAATCCTCAGAATATCCCGAGGAATTTCCGAGGATATTCCGAGGAAACACAAAATTTGGTTTCCTCGGAATTTCCTCGGAATATACCGACGGAATTCCGAGGATATATTATAGCCGTTAGAGAGCCGTTGGAGAGCCGTTGGCGGATTTTAAAAATTCCGAAGAAATTCCGACGAACTAGCCGTTGGCGTCGGAATTCCGTCGGAATTTCCTCGGTCTGTCGGCAGGATTTCAACTATAAATACAAGCACCCCTCTTCCTCCTCATTCACTCTATATCTTCATCCTCCCTCTTACTCTCTTTACACACGAATTTGATTCATAAAAAACATGTCTTCTTCAAATTATTTTCGTTCTTGGATCGATCGACCTCATTTGGATCCGAACACGAGATTGCTTACGGAAGAATACCAACGAGGTATAACCGAATTCATGGGGTTAGTTCACCGACAACCGGAAGCAAAAACAAGTATGTTAAGATGTCTTTTCTCTAATTGTAAAAATAGAAAGGTTATTAAAGAGTGGGATGTTTGGACTCATCTATATTTGAGTGGGTTTACACGAAGTTACAAAATTTGGTATCATCATGGGGAAACTGAATATGAACATGGTAGTACTAGCGAACCTCAGCCAGCAGTTAAATTAGAAGAACCAATTAGAACGGATGTAGATTATGATGTAGGTACTGAGCAGAAGGTAAATGATCATTTTAGAGGGGAAGATTTACCCAATGCACAAGCTAGGAGATTTTATGATATGTTGGATGCTGGAAAGCAACCATTGTACGAAGGTTGCAGAGATGGTCATTCAGCTTTATCATCTGCTACAAGATTGATGGGCATTAAAACAGATTATAATTTGGCTGAAGACTGTGTGGATGCGATTGCTGATTTTGTAAAAGGTATTCTACCCGAGGATAATGTAGCTCCTGGTTCATACTACGAGGTTCAAAAACTCGTAGCTGGTCTTGGTTTATCGTATCAGGTAATAGATGTATGCAGCGACAACTGCATGATTTATTGGAGGGCGGATGAACAGCGGGTTACATGCAAATTTTGTGGAAAGCCTCGTTATAAAGATACGAGTGGAAGAGTTCCAGTGCCATATAAAAGGATGTGGTATTTACCTTTGACGGAAAGGTTGCAGAGGTTGTATCTGTCTGAACGCACAGCGCAACCAATGAGATGGCATGCGGAGCGCTCAACAGATGGTGAGATCAGACATCCTTCAGATGCAAAAGCGTGGAAGCATTTCCAATCAAAGTATCCCGACTTTGCGTATAAGAGAAGAAATGTCTACCTTGGATTATGTACTGATGGTTTCAGTCCGTTTGGCAAGAGTGGAAGACAGTATTCTCTATGGCCCGTCATTCTTACACCATACAACCTACCCCCAAACTTGTGCTTGTGACGAGAGTTTTTGTTTCTCTCGATTCTCGTTCCCAGACCAGAGCATCCTAAGAGATCACTTGATGTGTTTCTTCAGCCACTAATATATGAGTTGCAACAACTATGGGCTCAAGGTACTGAAACATACGATGTTTCGTGTAAAGAAAACTTTCAAATGCGGGCAGTACTAATGTGGACAATAAGTGATTTTCCAGCATATGGTATGTTGTCTGGATGGACAACGCATGGAAGGCTATCATGTCCATATTGTCAAGATAACACTGATGCTTTCCAACTAAAACACGGAAGGAAAACGTGTTGGTTTGACTGTCACAGGAGATTCCTACCACCTGATCATCCATATCGTAGGAGTAGGAATTTGTTTACGAAGAACAAGAGGGTGTTTGACAGTCCACCTCCGGAAATTTGTGGGAAAGATTTAAAGATACAACTAAGAGATTTTGGTGCAGAAAGGACGCCAGACGTCGGTGGACATGAGCGTTTTCCGGTAGATGCTGTTGGAGAACTACATAACTGGCACAAAAAAGTATTTTCTGGGATCTGCCATACTGGGAGGATCATCTGCTAAGGCATAATTTAGATGTCATGCATATTGAGAAGAACTTTTTTGACAATCTCATGAACACGATCCTTAATGTTCAAGGTAAAACAAAGGATAATTTGAAGTCAAGACTGGATTTAGTCGATATATGTGCTCGTTCAGAACTTCATGTTGATGAGAATGGTATGGCTCCTTTTCCCATATACCGACTTGATGCAGAGGGAAAAGATGCGTTCTTTGATTTCATTTCAAACGATGTGGAATTTCCAGACGGTTACGCATCAAATTTGCGTAACTGTATCGACAGAAAGGAAGGAAAGTTTACTGGCTTGAAAAGCCACGATTGCCATGTAATGATGCAGCGTCTCCTTCCGTTCGCCTTCAAGGAACTATTAGCACGAAATGTTCATGAAGCAATTGCAAGGATAAGTGGTTTCTTCCGCGATTTATGCACGAGATCAGTGACTCTTGAAGGTATTGAAAATTTGAAGACTAACATAGCCGTGATTCAGTGCAACCTTGAGAAGATATTTCCTCCCTTATTTTTTGATGTTATGGAGCATCTTGTTATTCACCTGGCAAGAGAATTGGAACTTGGTGGTCCTGTGCAGTATAGATGGATGTATCTGTATGAGCGGTATATGTTCCATTTGAAGAAGATGGTAAAAAATTTAAGTAGGGTGGAAGGTTCTATAGTCGCACAGATGATCAATGAAGAAACTTCAAACTCTGCCGAGTACTACTTTCCAGCTGAAGTTCAGACCAAAAACAGAAGACCTGCTCGGCATGATGATAGAGGTGAACGGGCAACATATCATGTTACGGTTCCAGACATTTTCACAGACGTTGGACGACTTAGCGGAAAACCAAAGGACTGTCGACTTACTGAGCAGGAGCGCAGTCATTTGCAAACATATTTGCTCACCAACTGCGAAGACGTTCTTCAATATCAGAGGTAAATAAATTAGCTTACAAATTTTTATTTTAACAAGTTGAAATTTAAATCTTAATTAATTACAATATTATCATCATATACAGGATTTTCATGGCAGAAAAGCGGTTCGAGTATAGATACGCCACAGAGGACGAACTAGAAGAAATGAAGCAGAGAGAATTTACTGGATGGATGTTTACTTATGTGAGTGCTTTAAACAAATTAAAATATATTTTATCACATATTTATACTAATTCACATTTATTGATATAACATATATATATGTGCTATTAATAGGTGTATGCTGGTTTGGCCAGAGGTGAAACATTTGACGATTGGATACGTGAGATGATCGTTGGACCAAACTTTGTTGTGAAGTCATATCCGAGATTTTCTACACGAGGATATGCATTCACAACTCAGAAGAGGAGACGTTCGAGTACGACTTATGATGCTGGCGTTTGTTCTGCATCAGGAGATGATGTATACTACAGACACATACATGAGATTTTGGAAATCAAGTATTTGGGCATGGTTGGATTGCGCTGTACTGTTTTCTATTGTGATTGACACGACAACACTCCAGATCGAGGTGTGAGAACAGATGCATTTGGTGTTACATCAGTAAATTCGAGGCGAAAGCTGCAATATTATGATCCTTTCATTCTTGCTTCTCAGACCGATAAGGTAATTGAATGTTAATTATTCAGAATGATTCATCATCATGTGTATTAATTTATAATTTTTCTAAATGTTACAGGTTTGTTATATCAAGTACCCCCGGGTAAGGAACAGAGATGATCAATGAGTTACTGTTACAAGACTCAACCCGAGAGGCCGAGTTCAGGGAAGTTCAGAGCTAGAAGACCCACTACAACCAAGCACATCCGGCAACTTAAGTGCAGCAGAAGATTTAGCTGGAGTTGGCCTTGTAGTCGATTTAACCGACGTCGGAGAGGAAGCCGCCGTTCACGTAGAGGATGAACCAGTGATTGGAGAGTTTCACCAAGATCCAGATTCAGATTCATCTGGTGATGATGACTCGGAAACAGACTACCATTGATTTTTTTTTTTTAAAGAAATACCGAGGAAATTCCGAGGAACACTTGATATAACCTCTTTCCTCGGATATTAGTTATTTGATTTATCTAGCAAGGCAAAGCTGAATACGAATTAAAAACTACTAAAAACACAACCAAATAAAACGAAGAAACCATGTAAAAGAAATACGAACTCATAATTAAGAAAAAAAAAAAAAAAACTAAGTTCAAAATTAACCGAAAAAGTTGTGGCAGATTCCTAAATGGAACTATGACAAGTACCCTCCCCCAGACTTAGTTTACACCGTCCCTGGTGTGACAACAGAAAATAAGACCATAAAATGTTAGAATAGAAAAGAAAATAAAATAGCGCGGTCGGAAATCAAATGGCAATACTGGCCGGTGATAGCTCCTACTCCTCGTCTCCTGCTCTAGATGTTCCTGCATCTTTGGGTCTCTTGGACCTCTTTCTTACCCTGTGTGTACCACTCAAACCCGATCCAGAGCTGGATGGAGAGTTGTCCCGATGAACTACATCATCCTTTTGGCAACGACACGGCCTGATACGTGAAATGGCAGCCCAGATCTTGCGTAGCATGTCGTTGTTTGTCTTTATGCTCTGATCTCTCCAATGTTGTAGTTGGCGCGAAGTGGCGTTCGGTGGAAGCTCTTGCAGCTTTTACTGGCTGGAGTCTGATGGGAGTAGCTGATGGGGTTGTGAATCATCTGGAATGGCTTGTGCAGCCTCATCTTCTCCTTCTTCATCATCCACGGCCTTGCCTGTGGTCTGATATTTTGGCGTGAAGAAGGATGGCTTGTCTACTAGTGCGGTAGCAGGGGGTAGGAACTCAACTGCAGCCTCTGAAAGTATAGCAGTTAGGCCGATCTGAGGCAGGTGGCAGTAGAGTGTTTTCTTCGCACGGTCCTGGAATACGTAGACGTAAGGACCATCCCGATCGATCCTCGAGTGGGGACCAGCTATGAACTCCTTACTTACTAGAGAAATGATATCCAGGTAGTTCCAAGCAATGTTGTTCGATCTGTCCAGTGCTACCTGATGGTTCTCGCAGTCTACACCCACATGTGTAAGGATCCGAGTAATCACTGCACCAAATCCACATGCACTGCTCTTGGATTTGGTTACTTTCCCCTTGTATCTTGCTAATTTTGCGGCCAGCACCGCTCCCATGTTGAATGCAGTAGCAGGTGGGAATGTAGAGTTTCCAAATGCCGGTAGCAAATGCCTCACACCTTGGTACAGGAGGCACAACTCCCATTGCGTGACTGATGCGGCTGTGGTTGTCCCGTATAACAATGAGCCAATGAGGCGTGTGGCATATCTCAGTACTGGGTTCCGGATAAGTGACTCCTTTGCCTGAGAAGATCTATAAACCCCTGTGCCAATCGTTTCCCAGAAGTTCAACAGCTCTGAAGTCCAATAAAGACCAGATGTCCTCTCCCCTGCACTCAATCCAAATAGTCTCGCAGAGGTCTGTGAAAGATACCTCAAAGTATACTTTCTGCACTACGAATACCAGAAAACCTTCCTGATGGCTATCATCGGGATGGCTGACGTATGCGGATGCTATGAACTGGCGTACCAACTCCGGATAAGTGGGTTCGTTGAGGTTGCATAGTTGCCCTAGACCCATGTTCTGGAACAGCCCTTCAATGTCTGATTTGATTCTCAATATTGTCATCGTCTCAGGACATGCTAGTTGTGTAGCCGGAACGGCTACCTTCTTCATGTTGTTGTAGTGGGTGGTATCAGACTTATCCCACTTCTTTGGCTTTTGCTTCTCTCGCTGAGACGAATCCTCTTCTTGTATGTTCTTCTTTGCTGTTGTTTTCGTTCGCTTTATTCTCTACAAAATAGAATCTTTGAAACAAATGAGTATGCAGTATATGTTTTTCAAAGCAGCACAATACTATACCGAGAGACACCTTTCCTCGGAATATACCGAGGGACATGTTCCTCGGAACATTTTTTTATAAACGGATCGATCGATGGATATATGTCCAAAAACGCATCGATCGATGAACTTCCGAGGAAATATCCCGACGAAGTTCTCCCTCGGTATATTTCGAGGAGATTTCCGACAAACTAGTGATCCTCGGAATTTCCTCGAAAATTTGTTTCCTCGGAATTCCGTTGAAAAATTCCGAGGGATTTCCGAGGGAAGAAGAAATTCCGAGGAATTATTTCCGAGGACTTGTTTCGTCGGTATGTCGTCGGAATAACGTTATTCCGACGAAATACCGATGATTTTTTCCCTCAGTATCCTTGCTGTTTTCTTGTAGTGCTAGGAGATTTTATGATATGTTGGATGCTGGAAAGCAACCATTGTACGAAGGTTGCAGAGATGGTCATTCAGCTTTATCATCTGCTACAAGATTGATGGGCATTAAAACAGATTATAATTTGGCTGAAGACTGTGTGGATGCGATTGCTGATTTTGTAAAAGGTATTCTACCCGAGGATAATGTAGCTCCTGGTTCATACTACGAGGTTCATAAACTCGTAGCTGGTCTTGGTTTATCGTATCAGGTAATAGATGTATGCAGCTACAACTGCATGATTTATTGGAGGGCGGATGAACAGCGGGTTACATGCAAATTTTGTGGGAAGCCTCGTTATAAAGATACGAGTGGAAGAGTTCCAGTGCCATATAAAAGGATGTGGTATTTGCCTTTGACGGAAAGGTTGCAGAGGTTGTATCTGTCTGAACGCACAGCGCAACCAATGAGATGGCATGCGGAGCACTCAACAGATGGTGAGATCAGACATCCTTCAGATGCAAAAGCGTGGAAGCATTTCTAATCAAAGTATTCTGACTTTGCGTATGAGAGAAGAAATGTCTACCTTGGATTATGTACTGATGGTTTCAGCCCGTTTGGCAAGAGTGGAAGACAATATTCTCTATGGCCAGTCATTCTTACACCATACAACCTACCCCCAAACTTGTGCTTGCGACGAGAGTTTCTGTTTCTCTCGATTCTCGTTCTCGGACCAGAGCATCCTAAGAGATCACTTGATGTGTTTCTTCAGCCACTAATATATGAGTTGCAACAACTATGGGCTCAAGGTGCTGAAACATACGATGTTTCGTGTAAAGAAAACTTTCAAATGCGGGCAGTACTAATGTGGACAATAAGTGATTTTCCAGCATATGGTATGTTATTTGGATGGACAACGCATGGAAGGCTATCATGTCCATATTGTCGAGATAACACTGATGCTTTCCAACTAAAACACTGAAGGAAAACGTGTTGGTTTGACTGTCACAGGAGATTCCTACCACCTGATCATCCATATCGTAGGAGTAGGAATTTGTTTACGAAGAACAAGGGGGTGTTTGGCAGTCCACCTCCGGAAATTTGTGGGAAAGATTTGAAGACACAACTAAGAGATTTTGGTGCAGAAAAGACACCAGACGTCGGTGGACATGAGCGTTTTCCGGTAGATGCTGTTGGAAACCTACATAACTGGCACAAAAAATATTTTCTGGGATCTGCCATACTGGGAGGATCATCTGCTAAAGCATAATTTAGATGTCATGCATACTGAGAAGAACTTTTTTGACAATCTCATGAACACGATCCTTAATGTTCAAGGTAAAACAAAGGATAATTTGAAGTCAAGACTGGATTTAGTCGATATATATGCTCGTTCAGAACTTCATGTTGATGAGAATGGTAGGGCTCCTTTTCCCATATACCGACTTGATGCAGAGGGAAAAGATGCGTTCTTTGATTGGATTTCAAACGATGTGGAATTTCCAGACGGTTACGCATCAAATTTGCGTAACTGTATCGACAGAAAGGAAGAAAAGTTTACTGGCTTGAAAAGTCACGATTGCCATGTAATGATGCAGCGCCTCCTTCCATTTGCCTTCAAGGAACTATTACCACGAAATGTTCATGAAGCAATTGCAGGGATAAGTGGTTTCTTCCGCGATTTATGCACGAGATTAGTGACTCTTGAAAGTATTGAAAATTTGAAGACCAACATAGCCGTGATTCAGTGCAACCTTGAGAAGATATTTCCTCCCTCATTTTTTGATGTTATGGAGCATCTTGTTATTCACCTGGCAAGAGAATTGGAACTTGGTGGTCCTGTGCAGTATAGATGGATGTATATGTATGAGCGGTATATGTTCCATTTGAAGAAGATGGTGAAAAATTTAAGTAGGGTGGAAGGTTCTATAGTTGCACAGATGATCAATGAAGAAACTTTAAACTTTACCGAGTACTACTTTCCAGCAGAAGTTCAGACCAAAAACAGAAGACCTGCTCGGCATGATGATAGAGGCGAACGGATAACATATCATGTTACGGTTCTAGACATTTTCACAGACGTTGGACGACTTAGCGGAAAACCAAAGGACCGTCCACTTACTGAGCAGGAGCACAGTAATTTGCAAACATATTTGCTCACCAACTGCGAAGATGTTCTTCAATATGAGAAGTAAATAAATTAGCTTACAAATTTTTATTTTAACAAGTTGAAATTTAAATCTTAATTAATTACATTATTGTCATCATATGTACAGGATTTTCATGGCCGAAAAGCGGTTCGAAAATATAGATACGCCACAGAGGACGAACTAGAAGAAATGAAGCAAAGAGAATTTGCTGGATGGATGTTTACTTATGTGAGTGCTTTAAACAAATTAAAATATTATTTATCATATATTTATACTAATTCACATTTATTGATATAACATATATATGTGCTATTAATAGGTGTCTGCTGGTTTGGCCGGAGGTGAAACATTTGACGATTGGATACGCGAGATGGTCGTTGGACCAAACTTTGTTGTGAAGTCATATCCGAGATTTTGTACTCGAGGATATGCATTCACAACTCAGAAGAGGAGACGTTCGAGTACGACTTATGATGCTGGCGTTTGTTCTGCATCAGGAGATTATGTATACTACGGACACATACATGAGATTTTGGAAATCAAGTATTTGTGCATGGTTGGATTGCGCTGTACTGTTTTCTATTGTGATTGGCACGACAACACTCTAGAACGAGGTGTGAGAACAGATGCATTTGGTGTTACATCAGTAAATTCGAGGCGAAAGCTGCAATATTATGATCCTTTCATTCTTGCTTCTCAGGCCGATCAGGTAATTAAATGTTAATTATTCAGAATGATTCATCATCATGTGTATTAATTTATAATTTTACTAATAATTTTTAAAATGTTACAGGTTTTTATATCAAGTACCCCCGGGTAAGGAACAGAGATGATCCATGGGTTACTGTTACAAGACTCAACCCGAGAGGCCGAGTTCAGGGAAGTTCTGAGCTGGAAGACCCACTACAACCAAGCACATCCGGCAACTTAAGT
Source organism: Brassica napus (assembly GCF_020379485.1). Taxonomy (NCBI): domain Eukaryota; kingdom Viridiplantae; phylum Streptophyta; class Magnoliopsida; order Brassicales; family Brassicaceae; genus Brassica; species Brassica napus. The sequence goes on from NC_063447.1 coordinate 6,233,433, forward strand.
GCAACAGAAGATCTAGCTGGAGTTGGCCTTGTAGTCGATTTAACCGACTTCGGAGAGGATGCCGTCGTTCACGTAGAGGATGAACTAGTGATTGGAGAGTTTCACCAAGATCCTGATTCAGATTCATATGGTGATGATGACTCGAAAACAGACTAGCATCAACTTTTTTTTTTAATAGATTTTCCGAGAAAATTCCGAGGGAAGATAGGTTTTCCTCGGAATTTCCTCGGAATAGACCTTGTCGATTTAGGGATTTGATTATAGAGTCTTTTTCCTCGGAATTTCCTCGGAATATTCCGAGGAACTAGTGGTTTTTAACCGAAAACAACGTTTTGCGGATTGAATAACACGTATATAACCTTCATTAAGTGTCTTAACCAGATTATGAAGTCAAACTTTGGTGTTTTACCCAATAACAAACACTTTTACGATTGCATGACCGAAAACCACACAACATAAGAGAAACACTTATACACTTTAATAAACGGTAAAAGGAATACTTACAATTATTTTTGAAATTTTGTTATTTCATGGTTTATGATCATCTATACAAAGAATCCTCAATGGTATGCATTACAATTGTATAAGAAATGAAATACGGCAAAAAATATCGATGTTTTGAAACCCCAAACCCTTTTCCTCGGAATTTCCTCGGAATATTCCGAAGAAATTCTGAGGAACTAGGGGTTTTTCACCGGGTAAACCAAGCCGCCAAATATTTCGCGAAAATTGAATTAATGATTTCCGAGGAAATTCCGACGGAAATATTTAATCAGTCTGAGGAAATTATGACGGACATTTTTCGTCGGACGCCTCATTTTATTAGGTCGAACCAGATCTTCTTCCCCATTTCTCTCTTCCTCTCTCCGCCGAACGCCGAAGCTCTCTCTCGCGATTTCTCTCTTCCTCTCTCCGCCGAACGCCGAACGCCCAAATCCTCCTCAATTTCAGTCACTGATCATGTATGAACCCTACCCCACTCTCTTAGGTTAGATTTGTTAGGTTTTTAAGTAGATTTGATGATTAAGGAATGATATTTATAGATTTTTGTTAGGGTGAATGGTAGGATTGTGTAAAATCGAGTTTGATTATGGTATTCACTTGATTTGAAATTTTTTTTTAGTTTTTATTAATTTTGTGGTTATAAAAATCTAATTGATAATTATGTATATATAATATGAAAACGTTTTTTGTATATAAAATCTATTTTTTGCATTATAAAATCATTAATATATTTATTAAACAATTTTAATATCTATAAAACTTTTTTTATGATTAAAACCTATTATTTAGGATTTTTAAAAAATAAAATAAAAAAAATATATATATATATATAATATAAATTTCTATATTTATTTAACATTTTTAATATTATTAAAACTATTTTTTGTAATTATCAAACTATTTTTTATTTATTAAAACTTTTTTTGAAATTATTAAACATTTTTAATATTTTTAAAACCATTTTTTGTAATTATTAAACTATTTTGTATTTATTAAAACTATTTTTTTGTAATTATTAAACTATTTTTTATTTATTAAAACTATTTTTTTTGTAATTATTAAACTATTTTTTATTTATTAAAACTATTTTTTGTAAAACTATTTATTTATTTGTGATTAAAAACTATTTTTAAATATGTTTATTTATTTATTAAAATTATTGGAATTAATTTTTAAATATGTTTTTTTTTAATTTACAGGTCTAATGATGATCAGACTCGGCCTCGACAGCGTTGTGGTCGTGGTGGTACGGGGAGCCAGTCTCGGGATTCCAGCCAGATTCAGGATTCCGCTTCGCCCCACAGCTCCTACCATACATCTCCCTCTCCATTTCCCGCTCATGCTCCTCTCGCTCCTGCTGCTGCACCCGCTCCTGCTCCTCCGGGTCTTCCGGGAGTGATGAGTGTTGCGGAGTTGGTTCGACAGCCCGGTCGTGACCATCTTCCCTATATCACTCTATATCCACATGGACGGGGTCAAACATGGTAATTAAACGTATTTTTTTTCATTAAAATTTGATTCATTATTAATAATTTGTTCTTTTTATTAGGTTCAACCGATCCGGGAACGGGATCAGCGCATGGATCAACCGTATGATGTACTCGGCCCTCGACAAGGGACATCCGACTTTCACTGACTTCCCTACAGAGAAGCAGCATCTGTGGTTTCGTCAGTTTGCGGTAACTATTCTAATTTTTAACTTATATTTTTAATCTTTAATATAAATTTTCTACTAATTGTGTTTTTTTTTCAGCAAGAATTCAACTGGAATTCCGATGAGACGCTCTTTATCTATCACCACTTCGTCCATATAGTTATGAACAACTATGGGAAGCAGATCCACGAGTGGAAGAAGAAGTAGGAAATCAACAAGGTTGTTTTTAATTTATTAAACAATTTTTTAATTTATTAAACAATTTTTTTTTTTTATTAAAAGGTTCCAAAGTCGATGAACAACACGGTCTGGACGGAGTTGTGTGCGCATTGGGATAAGGAAGAGACGAAAGAAACTTCTTCCACCAACTCCACCAACCGTAGGAGCGACCGTAAAGGGAAGGGCGTCTTCAAGCATAACTTGAGTGCTCAATCTATTGCCACTCTGGGGGATCGCATGGTAAGTTCAGCCGTTTTTTCTTCAATTATTTAAGTTTTGAAATTTTATTTTTTGTGCATTTCTTCTAATTTCTAATGTTTGTTTAATTTATGTTTTTTCAAGGCGGATGAAAATGATGGCGACCCGGTTGATGATCTCGCCCTAATGAAGAGGGCGTATACCAACAAGAAGACCGGCCAGATTGATGACGGTCTTGTGAGGAAAGTGGTCACCCTGGTCCAAACTCAGGTGCAAGACGAAGTATCTCAGCGTCAAACCGAGGATGACGATTCGACGGCTTCGACCAACTTGTCCCGGTTTCGAATCAACGAAATCGTTGAATCGGTAAGTTCTTTTTTTAAAGTTCAATTCATTTATTTCTTGATTTTTATTTTATCATCTTTTTATATTATTTAAATTTGGCTATTTTCTATTTCAGTCGGTTCCAAAGGAGAAGGGACGTTTGGTCGGTTTGGGTCGTCGCACCCGGTCGGTTCCTCCTTCTTCTGCACCACCGCCCTTTGTTGATCCAGAAGTACTTACGACTCAGTTGAAAGACAAAGATGATCGCATATCTTTGTTGGAGACCCAGGTGGCGGCTCAACAGGCGGGCTATGAGGCACATAAGAGGCTGAACCAGCAAATGATGGAGATGATGCAGAGGATGTACCCGAACGAGGTGTTCCCGAACGTGCAAGACCCGTTTTTTTTTTTTTCAAAAACTCAGAATGTTTTATTTTTATTTGTACAACTTTGAATATTATCTAATATGTTTTTTTCAATTTTAATTTTAATTTTATATTTTCGAATTTAAATTTCAAAAATTTTATTTTTTTTAAAAAAATTATTTTTTTGAAATTCCGAGGAAATGAACCCTCGGAAGTTTCCGACGAACATTTCCTCGGAATATACCAAGATACTCCTTCCTCGGAATATACCGAGAGACTCATTCCTCGGAATTTTCCGAGGGCTCCGTTCCTCGGAAATTCCCGATGAAAATTCCGAGGAACATTTCGTCGGAACTTCCGAGGATTGGACCATCGGAAAGTCCATCGAAATATCCCGAGGAAGTTCTCCCTCGGTATATTCCGAGGACCTTTCCGACGAACTGGTGGTCCTCGGGGTTTCCTTGGAAATTCATTTCCTCGGAATTCCGTGGGAAATTTCCGAGGGATTTCCGAGGAAAAGTGAATTTCCGATGAGTTATTTCCGAGGACTTGTTTCGTCGGTATGTCGTCGGAATAACGTTATTCCGACGACATACCGACGATTTTTTCCTTCGGTATGCCACTGTTTTCTTGTAGTGATATATTCGATCAATTTACATTTAGCCATTTATAGTTTTTATAGTATTTTCAAAACAACTTTATCTTTAAAAGTGACAAAACCTCAAATTTAAAATCTGGGAGAGTGATTTTCTACAAAAGAAGAAATTTGACTTTGAAAATCGTATGATTTACATTGTAATCTTTACTATTATATTTTTTTATATAACTATAAAAACATACAATAGAAAATATTAAACATATTCTAGTACAAAATTAAATATAAAATTAATTATACCACAAATTTTAAATGAATTACATAATCATTTACTATAATTCTTTTCATTTTACTCATATATAATCAAATAATGCATTTGAAGTGATAAATGAGTCTTCTATTATTTTTATTTGTAGATTTCAAAGTAAGTTTGTTTAGTTCAATATTGTTTTGTAAAAAGTTTTGTTTTTATGTTATTATATATCTTGTATTTTGCATAACACATAATATCACAAGGATTGAAATGATGAACAAAAAAAAGAAGTTATTTGGAAAATATATAATTTAAAAGACTAACAAACCTTGAAACTTTAGAATAGTAAAACTTAACTTTCAGTATGCAAACTTCTAAATTTAGTGTTAAAGTTGCTTTTGGAGTATATAAAACTTTATATTTACAGTCATGAGATGCTTTTACGTAAAGAATTATACCTTTATACTTTTAATTGTTCGTCCTAATTTCGTATATATATCTAGGGGCCCATATATCTATAAAGAAACTACATGAAAGTTACTCGTACGGAATATTACGTACCTTATACGTATAGAAGACGTAATCAAATATTTGTTTGGTCATCCAAACATTGAGAAACCAATCTCTATATAATGCTCAATGACATTACACTGAATTATAAAACTTTATATTTTAACTCATTAGATACTTTTACCAAAAGAATTATACCTTATATACTTTTGATTATTCTTTCAAATAATTTATATATATATATAAAACTACATGATTGTTACTCGTACGGAACATTTCAAAGCTTGCACGTATAGAGAAGCTAGTCAACTGTCTGTTTTGGTCATTGGTGTCACTCAAACATTGATGAGCCATCTCTGATCTCTCTATATAATGTTCAATGACCTTTACAGAGACAACCAAGATATTAATAGTTACGTGGTTCCATTAAACCTCAGCCATGGTGAAAATGGCTAAATCTGTTACCTTCTCAACCTCTTCTTCTACATCAAACCTTTCATCTCATCCTTCTTTCACTTCTCTTGCTTCTTTCAATTCTCTTCCTGCTTCTCCACTCAGCCAGCCCTTTTCTCAGTCCATGATGGAGGAAGCCTTAGAGTCTGCAGAGTTAATCATCAAGAAGTGGGATCCTAACTCACAGTCCTACACGAAGATCATCTCTCTGTTCAGACACAGCAGAAAACAAGCCAAAGAATTCATCAGATGCGTCCGTGACTTACGCAAGGCCATGCACTTTCTTGTCTCTCAAGACTCCAAATCCGACAAGCTTGTCCTTGCGCAGAGCCTGATGCAGATCGGTATGTCCACGCTGGAGAAAGAGTTCTTCCAGATACTGTCTTCTAACCGAGACCATCTGGATCCTGATTCAACCTCTGTCCAGTCGACAATATCTAGCAACTCAGAGTTCGAAGTTTATATGGAAAATGATGATGATGAATATGATGAGCTGAAGAAGGCTGGTGAATCCATCTCTCAGGTGGAGAAAGCCTCAGCTCTGGTGATGTCTGACCTAAAAGTCATAGCAGAGACTATGATCAGCTGTGGTTATGGTAAAGAGTGCATAAAAAGCTATAAGTTGATTAGAAAGTCTATTGTTGATGAAGGGCTACACTTGCTTGGGATCGAGAAGGTCAAGACCTCTCAGTTTCAAAAAATGGACTGGGGAGTCCTCGAGCATATGATCAAGAACTGGGTCAAAGCTGCCAAGATTGGAGTCACAACACTCTTCAAAGGAGAGAAGCTTCTCTGTGATCATGTCTTCTCTGCATCCGTTACAATAGGACAATCTTGCTTTAACCAGATAGCCAAGGAAGCAGGACTCAATCTCTTCAGGTTACCTGAGCTAGTAGCCCACAAGGAGAAGAAACAACACCACCATGAGAGGATCTTCAAGCTGCTGGATCTCTATGCAGCTATCTCTGACCTTTGGCCAGACATAGAAATGATATTCAGCTTTGATTCGTTAGCTTCTGTGAAGACTCTTGTCCTCTCAACGCTCAAGAAACTCAAGGAATCTATCCACACGTGTCTCAAGGAGTTCGAGACGATGATACACAAGGATTCTTCTAAAGAAATTTCCCCTGAAGGAGGGGTTCACAAGCTGACTCGGACAACGATGAGTTTCATATCATCGTTGTCCGTATACAGCCGTGTGTTGTCTGTATACAGCCGTGTGTTGTCTGAGATCCTTACAGAGCATCCTCTTAAGAGAAACTCTCGCTTGCTAGAATCTTACTTCACGGCTCCCATCTTAGAAGATGAACACGTCAACAACCAAGCCTGCTCGGTCCATATTGCTTGGCTCATACTTGTTTTCCTATGCAAGCTAGACACCAAAGCAGAGAGTTACAATGATGTGTCTCTCTCTTACATCTTCCTTGTGAACAACCTTCAGTTTGTTATCGATACAGTTTGTTCAAGTCAACTCAAGAACCTCATAGGAGACGATTGGCTCACCAAGCACAAGGCAAAACTAAAAAGCTACGCTGAAAAGTACGAGAAAGCAGCTTGGACTAATGTTTTTGTATCACTACCTGCGAAAACAAGTGCCAAGCTATCACCAGAGGAGGCCACTACATGTTTCAAGAGGTTTCATGCAGCATTCGCCGGAGCATACTTGAAACAATCATCATGTATTATAGTGGATGCTAAGCTTAGGGACGACCTTAAGGTTTCTATAGCGAGGAAACTTGTACCGGAGTACAGAGAGTTTTACGAGAAGTACTTGCCAATGCTGAGGCAGGACAGAAACATAGAGATGTTGGTGTGTTTTAAGCCTGATAACTTGGAGAATTATCTCTCGGATCTTTTCCATGGAACACCAATGCTCAGTGGCTCTTCTCATTCTGCTGCTTCTGCTTCTTTGTCTTCTCCATCTTGTTTCTCAATTAGATGTGGAAAACACTAAATCTCGCAGTAAGAAGATTGTCTCAGAGAGAATATGTATGCATACAAGTTTCATGAATATTGATGCACTGCCTTTCTTGTCACTATACAGGGCCGGCTCAACATTGTTGGGCCTTAAGGCAAAAAAAAATATTTTTACCCTTTTTAAAATATTATTAAAATTTAATTAGTAATATTTTGTAATGAAAATAAAACTATATACATATCAAATAATTTTGGACTTTTCAATTTTATTTATTATATTTATAAGTTTCTTATATATAAAATATAGATTTAAAAACAAATTGTACCGCTTAATTATTATTATACGGGGGACACGGACTTGGGCCCTCGGCGGTCGCACCGCTTCTCCCCCTTTCCCCCCCCCCCTCCCCAATGAACCGGCCATCACTACAAGAAAATTGAAAAATGCTTAAAAAAAAACTAAAGAGTTACCGCAAACTGACGAAACCACAACTTCCGGTCCTCGCGAGGAATCACACTCCACTTCGAATATCCGGTATGGAGAATGGAATACATCATATTGTTGATGCTCCTGCTAATGCCATTGCTCGACTTGTCGAACCTTTAAAAAAAAGGCATGTTAGAAAGTTAATTAATGGAAAAACACTACAAATAAAATAAAAATACTAACCAAGTTGTATGTCCCGGTCGTGGGTTGGGATGGAGAACCGGGAGATGCTCTCGACCTGGTTGTTGAACCAATTGTTGAACTGACATGACCCTTGGATCCTCCTGAGCAGCTGGAGCGGGAACATATGGAGCGGGAGCGGGAACATATGCGGGAACCGAGTTTTGTTTGTGAGATGATCCCGATGGACGGGAACTGCTCGCCGAACTACCTCGGCCGCCACGGGGTGCAGAACGACGGGATGCGGAATGGCGTGCTTCCTCAGACCTAAAAAATAAATGTTAATACATCAAAAGATTGTTAAATATATTAAAAAATGATTTTCTATTTTTTTTTTTTTTAATTTATATATTTAAATCTAAAAATGATATATATATATATATATATATGTATGTATAAAAAATTTATAAATGTTTTAAAAAAACTATAAATATAATAATGGTTGTTAAATGTATTAAAAATTATTTTTACATCTAAAAATGATATATAAATATATATATATATATATGTATGTATAAAAATTATAAATATTTTTAAAAATGTTTATAAATATAGAACCGGTTGTTAAATATATAAAAAAATATATATACGTTTTTATCTATATAAAAAAATATAAAATCGTTTTTTCTATAAAAAAATATTCATAAAACGTTTATAAATATAGAAAAGGTTGTTAAATATATATAAAACTTAAAAAAAACGTTTTATAATATATAATATATTACTGGAAACCCCAAAAACAATTTTAAAAATACAAAAACGTTTTCAATCCAAAAATAATTAAAACAACAATCCAAACAACAATCCTAACTAATAGATCCTAAACTATCCATTCAATCTTAAAGTTTTCAATCAAACAACCTTAAATCCTAAGATCTAACTTCCTAAACCCTAAAAAATTGAAATACACAAAGGTTTTATAGAATCTTACATGATTTGTGGAGTGGGGAAGAGATTTGACGGTGGGAAGAGGAATCGCCGGAGATGGGAGCTCGCAAATCGCCGGAGTCGCCGTCAAAGAGAGAAAAATTGGAGAGAGTTTAGAGAGAGAGGCGGAAATGGCGAAGAAGGAAGTGTTTAGGGTTTTTATCTTTAATGATTCCGATGGACACGTATCCGTCGGAATTTCGTCGGAATCATTAAATATATATGTTCGCGAAAATTTTCACGCGGTTTCTTTTTCCCGGGTAATTTGATATTCCGACGGAATTAGTAATGTCGTCGGAATTTCGTCGGATATTAAATCCGTCAGACAGTCGTCGGTATTTTCTGACGGATTACTGACGAGTTTTTCCTACGGAATTCCGACGACGTAGTGTTTAGAGGTTGAACACAAGTTTCTAAATGCAAAATCCAAATCTTTGATAATATATATAGTATTTGCATAAAGATTTAACTATAAAAATGTTTACATAACAGGATTTTACACAAAAATATTTTTGTAGTATAAGATTAGATGAATATGATTGTATAAGTATATGAGTGTTATGATGAGATGTTATGAAAACCATGATATACATAAATAAATATTTTAATGAGTTGTTATATTTGAACGGTTATGATCTAATACTATACTAAACACTTATTATGTGTTATTTTCATATATAGTTTCGGTATCCAAATTTATATATATTTTGATATGAAAATTTTAAAAAACATAAGTCCTCGGAAATACCTCGGAATATACCGAGGACATTCCGACGAATTTAACAAGTTCGTCGAAATGTCCTCGGTATATTCTGAGGTATTTCCGAGGAACTTGTCCACTTAGAATGAAACCATATTTCGTCGCTATGTCGTCGGTATATAGTGACGGAATACCGACGGACTTGTTTAAAAAAAATAAAAAAATAAAACAACTTATGTAATTACAACAACTAATAAATACAAGTCAAATAATAAGAATTCCTAATCAGAATCATCAGAATCTTCATCAAACTCCCCAACCTCAGCTTCGTCCTCTGAATGTACAACAGCATCAAGTCCAAACTCGGTAAAATTCTCAACGAGTTCAACATCTGCCAAATCTTCAACTGCACTCAAGTTGCTGGTAGAGTCTGGTTGTAATGGTTCATTATCAGAAGTTCCATCCACTCATCCTCTTTGGTTGATTTGCGTTACAGTGACCCATGGATCGTCTATGTACGTCACCCGAGGGTAACTGATGTAGCACACCTATCAATTATACAAGGTATTAGTAAAATATAAACCATTAATTATGAATAAATTGACATACCTGATCAGCTTGCGAAGCAAGAATGAAGGGGTCATAATATTGAAGTTTCTGCCGCGAATGAACCGATGTAACACCAAACGCATCAGTCTTCACTCCTCTATCTGGGGTGGTGTCATACCAATCACAATAGAATACTACACACCGCAATCCAACCATACCAGGAAACTAGATTTCCAATATTTCTTCTATGTTGCCGTAGTCGACATCGTCACCGGAACAAGACGAAACACCATCATCATATGTTGTCCTAGAATGACCTTTCCTTGTGAATGCATATCCTCGCGTACAATATTTTGGATATGATTTGACCACATAGTTTGGTCCCCGCACAAATTCGCGTATCCAATCATCAAACACAAAACCTGTGGCCAAACCATCATTCACCTACAAATTAAAAACATATATATATGGAGTGAAAAGTTAATTACTTTATATTAAATATAAACTAACCATATGCATAGGGTAATATGATATATGACTCACATAACTAAGAAGTCATGCAGCAAATCCGTTATGTCTGAGTTGTTGAAGCTCATCTTCTGTCGCATGCCTGTGAGTCATACGCAACTCTGCCATATAAACACTATATAAAAAGATATTATCAATATAAAATAAAATTATTGAATATTAATCAAAAAATTTAAATGAATAACTATTTTACCTCTCATATTGTAGAACATCTTCACAGTTGGTGAGCAAATATGTTTGCAAATGAGCGTGCTCAGTCTCCGTAAGTCTCTGCTTCGTGGGTTTTCCACTAAGTCGTCCTACTTTCGTGAACATGCTTGGGACAGTAACATGATATGTTGCCCTCTCCCCTCTGTCATCATGCCGAGCAGGTCTTCGGTTTTTTGTATGCACTTCTGATGGAAAATAGTTTTCAGCAAAGATTGCAGTTTCTTCATTGATCACCTGGGCGACTATAGATCCTTCCACCTTGCTTAAATTTTTGACCTTCTTCTTCAGATGATTCATATAACGCTCAAAAAGATACATCCATCGGTACTGCACAGGACCACCAAGTTCCAATTCTCTTGCGAGATGAATAGCAAGATGTTCCATTACATCAAAGAATGATGGAGGAAATATCTTCTCGAGGTTGCACATGTTGACTGGTATGTTTGCCTTCAAATTACTAATACCCTCTGCAGTCACTGCTCTGGTGCATAAATCGCGGAAAAAAACACTTACACCTGCAATTACTTCATGAACATTACGTGGCAATAGTGCGAAAAAAGCAAACGGAGGGAGGTGCTGCATAATTACATGACAATCATGACTCTTCAAGCCAGTAAACTTTCCTTCACTTCTATCAACGCAGTTTCGCAAATTTGATGAATAACCGTCTGGAAATTTCACTCTATCTGTAATCCAATCAAAGAACTCTTCTTTTCCAGCACCATCCAGCCGATAAATGGGAAAAGAAGCCGTACCGTTCTCATCAATGTGAAGTTCAGAACGATCACAGATATCGACTAAATCCAACCTTGACTTCAAATTATCCTTCGTTTTACCTTGGATGTTAAGGATTGTGTTCATCAGATTGTCGAAAAAGTTTTTCTCGATATGCATCACATCTAAATTATGCCGCAATAGATGATCCTCCCAATATGGCAGATCCCAGAAATACTCTTTTTGTGCCAGTTATGTAGCTCTCCAACCGCATCGACTCGAATGTTTTTATGTCCACCTACGTCTGGCGTCCTACCTGCACCAAAATCCCTCAACTGCTTCCACAAATTTTCCCCACTAACTTCCTCAGGTGGACCATCAAACACCTGCTTGTTCTTCGTAAACAAAGTCTTACTCCTACGGTATGGATGATCAGATGGTAGAAATCTTCTGTGACAGTCAAACCAACACGTTTTTCTTCCGTGCTTTAGTTGGAAAGAATCTGTGTCATCTTGACAATATGGACATGATAGCCTCCCATGTGTTATCCATCCGGATAACATACCATATGCTGGAAAGTCACTTATTGTCCACATAAGTACTGCCCGCATATAAAAGTTTTCCTTGCACGAAACGTCGTATGTCTCAACACCATGCGCTCATAGTTGTTGCAACTCATATATCAGTGGTTGAAGAAACACGTCTAGTGATCTCTTAGGATGCTCTGGCCCGGGGATGAGAATTGAGAGGAACAAAAACTCTCGTCGCATGCACAAGCTTGACGGTAAGTTGTACGGTGTCACAATAACTGGCCATAGAGAATATTGTCTTCCACTCTTTCCAAATGGGCTGAAACCATCAGTACATAATCCAAGATAAACATTTCTTCTCTCTTCCGAAAATTCTGGATATGTTGACAGGAAATGTTTCCAAGCCTTCGCATCTGAAGGATGTCTAATCTCACCATTTGTGGAATGCTCTGCATGCCATCTCATTGCTTTTGCTGTGCGCTCACACTGATACAACCTCTGCAATCTTTCCGTCAAAGGCAAATACCACATCCTTTTGAACGGGATTGGAACTCTTCACCTCGTCTCCTGATAACGAGGTTTCCTACAAAATTTACAGTTATCCCATTCCTTATCCGCTCCCCAGTAGATCATGCAGTTGTCAATACATATATCGATCACTTCGTACGGTAGTTGAAGACCCGCAACAAGTTTCTGAACCTCTTAGTATGAACCCGGTGCAAGATTATCCTCAGGTTGAATACCTTTGACAAAATCAGTAATCGCATCCACACATTCTTCAGCCAAATTATAGTCTGTCTTAATACTCATCAATCTAGTTGCAGATGATAAGGGTGAATTACCATCTCTACAACCTTTATACAAAGGTTGTTTTCCGGCATCCAACATGTCAAAAAATCTCCTAGATTCGGGATTTGGTTCTTCTCCTCTATAATGATCATGTACCATCTGCACAGTACCTACACCATAATCTATATCCGTTCTAGGTTCTTCTAACCTAATATCAGGCTGAGGTTCGCTAGTACTACCATATTCATAACCAGTTTCCCCATGAAGATACCAAACTTTATAATTACGTGAAAATTCTCTCATATACAAATGAGTCCAAACATCAAATTCTCTTATAATCCTATTATTATTGCAAGTAGAGCAGGGACATCTTAACATACCGGTTTTTGCATCCGGTTGCTGTTCAACAAGCTTCATGAATTCTCCAATCCCTTGAACGTATTCTTCCGTAAGTAAATTGGTGTTGGGATCCATATGAGGTTTATCCATCCACGAATGATAATAAACTCCTGAAGACATGATTTTCTCGGAATTGTTGTGATTAGAGAGAGTGAAGAGAGAATGAGGAGTGAATGAGTTGAATGAGGAGAGGTTGTATTTATAGGAAATTGCTTACGGCAGTCCAACGATATTCCGACGGAATTCCGACGACCCTAACGGTTATATCCGTCAGAATTCCGTCGGTATTTTCCTATCTCAACGGCTATAAAACGGTCATATGTATTTGTCGGCAACGGTCAAAAGGTTCGTCAGAAATTCGTCGGTATATACCGACGAACTTCCGACGACAGCAACGGTTATATTATTGATCGCAAGGTCGTCGGAAAGTCGTCGGTATATACCGACGAACTTCCAACGAACGTAACGGTTATATATTTAATCGGAATGTCGTCGGAATTGCGTCGGTATATACCGACGCACACTTTTTGGTCGAAAAGTCGTCGGTATATTCCGACGAATTTTCGACGAAGTAGTATTTTTTGTTTTCGTCGGAATGCCGTTGGAAAATCGTCAAATGCGTCCGACGACTTTGTTGTCCGTCGGAACGTCCGTCGGAATATAGCGTGTTTTCTTGTAGTGCATGTCACTTTCTTCTGTTAAACTAAATATCAGTAAACGCATCATATGAGAGAGATTATTGTGGGTTTTGGTTAGGTTACTGTGCTAGTATATTTTTCTGTCAATAAAACTACAAAATTAATTTGGGCTTAATAAATTATTTGGATGAAAAGGACATATTTTGAGAAATTAATAGCATCGTCCAAAGTATCATGATGGTCATGCTCTCTGTCTAGCAACACGGTCAGAGAAAGAGTCTGGCCTGTGCCTGGGCGTGTGCCATCCAAGGAGCTGGGCAGGTAAAACCCCTGAGCTTTCCCTATAACTGCTGATCCTAGCTCGTGGCTTTAGGTTAGCTCATCACATCTTATGTTTTGCGTCATCATGATTGTTTTCTTTATAAGTTACAACTCAATAAGAAACACATCATTAATGCTTCTTCGAAAACATTCTTTTACTCTTTTATTATAATTGAAAGATCTTTTAAATCAATGATTTTACAGCTTATAATTCTACTAATATTTTATGATTTTACTTTCATTATTTTAATGAATGGTTCCACATGGACAATTTTTACGGCAGAATTTTATTTTCTCTAATTTCTCAATCAAAAACATATTTGAAAAACCAAAAATACAGTGGAGGATAAACTTGCATGTGGTATTTACAGTTTCTTTTCTGTTATATTATATGTTGATTTGGTTCCACCGATTTGGTTTTCCATTCGATTTCGTCTGTAAAATAATTTAGCTACCATTGTTGTTAAAAAAATGAGCGGTTCCATGATTTTTTATAGGCACAAACATCTCAGATAATTTAGTCTTATGATTTACGGCCAAAATTGGCATTCATATACCCTATCTAGTGACTTTGAAAGAAATTTGTTTAAAGTTATTTAGTAGTAAGCGAGCTTTGAGTTACTAAGCAACCCAGATTTAAAGGAATCCTACTACACTCCATCATTTAGTCATGTAGATATGCTCTCACTATTTAAAGTGTAGAGACGTAACTAATATTGCGTATGAACGGTGACTAAGGAGCGACGAGGAATAATACAATCCCTCACATTCTTACAAAAAATCACCATTTACAAGGAATAATTTTTACTTCTCATTCTCTACCATTCTTTTTTTCAAGAGAAATTTAAGTTATTTCTGGTTAAATATGAGAAGGAACAACCATTCTTTTTATTTTTGCAATTTTATTTATCTATGTTCTTTTCCTATTCGTTTTTTCTTTTCATTCCTGCAATTTTATATGTGTGTGGTTTGGGACGAGAGATAAGAGTTTCTGCCCCGAACCTCTCAGTAATTCACAAAAAAAGAATATTCCGTAGAGAGGTCTCTTTGGAAATTATTATGATCCTCCCATATATTCAAGATATCCAGGTTAATAAAAAGAAACACTATATACGTGATAAATGTCGAGTTATATTGGTGACCAGGGAACGACGAGGAATAATGCATTCCCTAACGTTCCTAAAAAAAATTACCATTCACAAGGAATAATAATTTTCTCTCATTCCCTTTCATTCCTTTTTTTGTAGAGAATTAAAGAACAAAATTATTCCTTGTCAAATTTGATAAGGAATAACCATTCCTTTTCATTCCTGGTATTTTATTCCCGTACATTTCTTTTTTATTCGTTCCTCTTGTTTCCCGGATGGTCACCAGTCGGACCCTATATAAATAAAACACCACAAGAGTAATGGAATTCGAAGACGCAATGGGTAAAGATCGTAGATCTTGATCCGCACAACCGCGCGTAGGTTTTTGTTTTCTTTATTGTTATATAAACATTTTGTTTTCAATTTTAAATTGGTATATATTATAATATATATGTGTCTATAAATATTTAAAACATAATAAATTTACAGTATATTTTTCATTGAATATATTGTTTCAAACTTTCATATGTATTTGTATCTTCTTCTATATTTATATTTTTGGATTATTATTTCATCATTAAAATCGTAACTATATATATAAAGATTAGTAAAATATTGTTTTATATATTCAAAAATATTGCAACATTTCACAAATTTAGAAAGTTTTTAAAAAATTAAATTTTCCACTTCATAGATTTATATTATCGAGTAAATAATTAAACATTTAGTTTTTGTTTAAATTTTAAAATAAAGTATTAAAATTTGTTTTCATTGGTGTAAGGTAGTAAAGATTAACCATTGTTAGGTAATATGATTTTTGTTATTTAAAAAAAAATCTTTATAATTTTAAAAGTTAACATCGACAAATATTTAAATAATTAACATATGGAAGTATAGTATTACAACATTAAATTACATCTGTTTAATTTATACTATCTATAAATTCAATGGATCATCTATTGTTTAAATCCAATTATTGATAGTCCACTAAAAATTTCTGGTAGGTCAAAAATTTAAATGATAAGATTAGAGATTAAATGTAACATAATTTTCTAGAAATGGTCTATTAGGTCCATTTTTAAAAAAATCACACATAAATCAAAGTTGTGACTTCTGTTTTAATATATAAGACTAGATCTCGATCCGCGCAACCGCGCAGATTTTTGTTTTCATTTATTTTTTATAATTATTTTGTTTTCAATTCTAAATTGGTATATATTATAATATATATGTGTCTATCAATCTTTAAAGCATAATAAGTTTACGGTATATTTTTTTATTGAATTGATTGTTTCAAACTTTCACATGTATTTGTATTTTCTTCTATATATATATTTCGGATTATTATTACATTATTAAAATCGTAACTATATATATAAAGATTATTAAAATATTGGTTTATTGTCATATTCAAAGATATTGTAACATTTCACAAATTTAGAAAGTTTTTTAAAAATTAAACATTTGGTTTTTGTTTAATTTTTAAAATAAACTATATAGTTTAAAATTTGTTTTCATTGGTTTAAGGTAGTAAAGATTAATCATTGTTAGATAATATGATTTTTGTTATTTAAAAAAAAACGATTTATAATTTTAAAAGTTAACATCGATAAATATTTAAATATTTAACATATGGAGGTATAATATTACAACATTAAATTATATATATTTAATTTATACTATCTATAAATCTAATGAATCATCTATTGTTTAAATAAAATTATTGATAGCCCAATAAAAATTTCTTGTAGGTCCAAAATTTAAATGATAAGATTAGAGATTAAATATAACATGACTTTAGGAATATGTATATTAGGTCTATTTTTTAAAAAATCACACATGAATCAAGGTCGTGACTTCTGTTTTAATATATAAGATCACACATGAATCAAGGTCGTGACTTCTGTTTTAATATATAAGATATAAGATCACACATGAATCAAGGTCGTGACTTCTGTTTTAATATATAAGATATTTATTCACAAACGCATTATTGTTATCTTATATTATCGAAATAAAAATACTTGATTTACTTGCAAGTCGTTTTTAAACTGGAAGCATCCAAATGACCCAATATATAGGATCGTTTTCTGTCGTTTGGGTTTGAGAGAATTCACTGGTTCTCTATCAACAAAACCAAAGCTTTTTTTTCTTTGAAACTATGTGTATACATTCCCAGTGCGAAAGTCTATATCCCTTTTTTTTTCTTTATTGGCTTCAAAAGTTAAAGATCACACGTCAAAGATTTGTTAATTGTTAATCAGATGGCTGTGTCATTCTCCGAATACAATGGGCGCTATACTAGGCATGGGCAATCGGATGACCATTCCGGTTCGGTTCGGATCTAATCGAGTTTACAAATTTCAGCTCCATTCAAGTTTTATAAAAGTTTGGGTTGGTCTCGTTTTGGATTTAGTCGGATTCGGTTTGGGTTTAGTAATACATATTAAACCCGGTTGAACCCATTACTTATCGGGTTCGGATCTAAATCAGGTTTTGGCTATCCACATATCTATATTTTACCCAAAAGTACCTGTTTTAGAAATTTCTTCCTGCATTTTTTTCATGAAAAACATGTCAGACAAAGCAAAACACAAGACGTACGATACGAGCGAAACATAGGCAATGGTTCTTAACATTACAAGTATAGTAGGTCAAGGAAAGAAGAGACCATATACACGTTAATTACAAGCAAAGTAGGTGTATATGTTTCCTTCCTTTTCCTATTTTAGTATACTGCATCTTCATACTGAACTTCATGTTCTTTGCCAGCTCCATTGTTCTGTGAGGATGATGAATCCATCTGCAAAAAGTAAACCACAATATTCAGAGCCAAACAAAACACAATTTCATAACATGATAACATAATGAATAAAATAATACAATTTGAAAGAAACTTAGCACACGTAGCATCAAACAACTACCAATAATATTCTTTGAAAAGAAACTTAGCACACGTAGCATCAAACAACGATGCATAATGAATACAATGATATAATAATACTCTTTGAAAGTAACTTAAATCATTGTTCATCACACGCATCTAACTAGCATCAAAGACGGATTTAAAAACGAAACAGAGACAAAACACTGTCAAACCAGAAAACAACTACTCAGCACAGTATCCAAATAGCATCAAACAACGAAGCATATTAAAAAAGTTTCAGCCCGAAAACTATTCATATAAATAGTTTAAACACTATCAAACCACAATATTTAAAACTTATAGGAGCTAAGAATTAGGGTTTCAAATTCTAAATAGAAAAGAGAATTGATGAGAATATGCAGTGAATCGGATTAAGAAATGAATATCTGTGAAGATAGTTAGGGACGATGAGATTTCACGGCTTGATAGTTGAGGTTTTGCAAAGAATAACTCTGTAATCGAATAGGGTTGAGGGAAACAAGGATCACAGAAGATCGGGTTTCGGTTATAACTATTGGGGTTTTCGGTTTACACCCGACCCGAAACCCATTATACCAAAATTACAGATCCAATCAGTTATTGACAAACATCCGAACCCGACCCGAACATGTTTCAATTCGTGTTTTCGGGTTCGGATTATTTGCCCCGGGCCTACGGCTATACCACTAGAAAACAACGATGTGACTACCACGTATAAAACTTGTAGACAAAAAAAAAACAGTTGTGCGTTGACGTGTACAAGGTGTAAGAAAACAGGTATATACGTACATGCGAGTGCGACTGATGTAAAAGTTGATAAACAGTCGTTAGCAACGGATCATCCAAATAATCTAGGAACGATCAAAATATGATTTGGTTTATATGGGTTTTAGATGACACTGACAGAAGAAAGATTAAACCTGAAAACTGTTTAGAGTTACCAATACAAGCTTCCAAAGATTGATGCACTTCCTTTCTTGTCACAATGATTTGATAGACTAATTATATATCATAAACGCAGCATATCATCGAGATTATCGTGAGTTTTGGTTAAGTAATATGCTTCTGTATTTTTATGTCAATAATACTGCATATTAATGTGGGCTTAATAAATTATTTGGGAAAAAAGGACAAAATTTAAGATTATTTGACTTGATCATTACTTGTTTTATACTCCTATTCAATAGTTGACTTTCTTCAAGTTATTAGAGCACCCGTATTGAGGGTTTATGGGGGGGTTCACACAAAAATCAAAAAAAAAATAATAATAAAATAATTCAATCCCATGAACTCCTCTCTCCTAAAGCTCTCTGGGAAGAACCTCTCTTTCCTAAAGTTCATCACTGTAGTGCGGGCCCCACGTGTCGTGGCTGCCCGCGATTGGTCTAGCTTTTTTTTTTTTTTTTAAAAAAAAATCAAAAAGAAAAAGAAAAAAAATTTAATAATAAAAAATTGAAAAGATGAACACCAATAAGATTTCATTGATGTGGGTGCTCTTAACTTCTTCTGGTTCCGGTTTTCACTGAACTGATTCAACCATAAACATAAAATAAGCACATGAAAACTAAGTATTAATAAATAATAGCAACAATTAAGACCGAGAGCTCAACGTGTCTCATGCATGTTCCAAGCTCGTTGAAACAACCTCTTTCCTAAATATAAACATGTGTAGGGAGTTAACATCTTAGGGTATCCCATATTGCTTGTAATCTTATGGTTGTTTCGTAACGGGTTACTGTAGGTACTCTCGGTTGACAAAACCAGGCTACTTTTTTGTGATCAACAAACCAAGCTAGTTTAGAAATAACATAACCGATGTTCAATCTCTCTATTCAAAGACCTCTAAATCGCTAACCGGTTTGACATAAATACGTGAAATAGCTTATCGCCTATTGCCATATTGCCATATTGCTGGTCTCTGATTTGCTTGCCAGCGTTGATACAGAACTCGTGGCTATCTTATACGCCATTGACTTTTTATAAGTCATATACCTTATTTTCTGTAATTAAGCTCGTGTTCAAGATGTATGTGTATTTTGTATCTGTATATATGCATTTTCAAACCTTCGGTACGACATTAACTCATTATTTATCAATATGTACACGTAAATACGTAATATCAGAGATCGTGCGTATCTTTCTACGGTTGGTCAAACGAATAGGTTAATATTCTTGTATATATAGTAATGTGGCATGAAAAATGATCTGAAAGAGATAAATATACATAATATTATCTTTGGTTTCACTATTAACAAATTGAATTATGCAAGTTGTAGTTTCAATGTATTCACACAAGGGATCAACTTGTCCTTAACATTTGGATTCATACAAAAAGAAACAATATAAGTATTTTGTTCCATAGATTTACATATTGGAATTAATAAAGATATCATTATAAAAAACTTTTTTTAGAGATGTCTCATTATTCTAACCTCATAAGTCATAACTAAAGCTGACGTTGTCACCTACTCCTATACTTTAGTAAGGCAATCAATCAAACACATACACTACTACAAGAAAACAGCGGTATTCTGACGGACATTCCGACGGAAAATAAAATCCTCAGAATATCCCGAGGAATTTCCGAGGATATTCCGAGGAAACACAAAATTTGGTTTCCTCGGAATTTCCTCGGAATATACCGACGGAATTCTGAGGATATATTATAGCCGTTAGAGAGCCGTTGGAGAGCCGTTGGAGGATTTTAAAAATTCCGAAGAAATTCCGACGAACTAGCCGTTGGCGTCGGAATTCCGTCGGAATTTCCTCGGTCTGTCGGCAGGATTTCAACTATAAATACAAGCACCCCTCTTCCTCCTCATTCACTCTATATCTTCATCCTCCCTCTTACTCTCTTTACACACGAATTTGATTCATAAAAAACATGTCTTCTTCAAATTATTTTCGTTCTTGGATCGATCGACCTCATTTGGATCTGAACACGAGATTGCTTACGGAAGAATACCAATGAGGTATAAACGAATTTTATGGGGTTAGTTCACCGACAACCGGAAGCAAAAACAGGTATGTTAAGATGTCTTTGCACTACAAGAAAACACACCGAATTCCGACGGATCTTCCGACGGACACCAAGGTCGTCGGACATTTGCGACGGAATACTGACAAATTTCCGACCAAATCCAAAAAAATTAAGTCGTCGGAATTCCGTCGGCCATTTCCGTCGGAATTCCGACGACATACGGTTCGTCGGAATTTTCCGACGACTTTTCGACGACATTCCGATAAAAAATGTAACCGTTGTAGTCGTCGGAAGTTCGTCGGTATATTCCGACGAAATTCCGACGACATTCCGATTAATAGCAAAGTCGTCGGAATTCCATCGGTATATTCCGACGGAATTCCGACGAACCATGTGACCGTTGCCGACAAATACATATGACCGTTGTATAGCCGTTTGGGATTGGACAATTCCGACGGAATTCCGACGGACTTCTTTACATCCGTCGGAATTCCGTCGGAAAGTCGTCGGAGGTCCGTAAGCAATTTCCTATAAATACAACCCCTCCTCATTCAACTCATTCACACTTCATTCTCTCTTCATTCTCTTTAGTCATAACAATTCCGTGAAAATCATGTCTTCAGAAGTTTATTATCGTTCGTGGATGGATAAACCTCATTTGGATCCGAACACCAATTTGCTTACGGAAGAATACGTTCAAGGGATTGGAGAATTCATGAGGCTTGTTCAACAGCAACCGGATGCAAAAAGTGGTATGTTAAGATGTCCCTGCTCTTCTTGCAATAATAATAAGGTTATAAAAGAATTTGATGTTTGGACTCATTTGTATATGAAAGGGTTTTCACGTAATTATAAAGTTTGGTACCTTCATGGGGAAACTGGTTATGAATATGGTAGTACTAGCGAACCTCAGCCTGTTAGTGAACCTCAGCCTGATATTAGGTTAGAAGAATCTAGAACGGATATAGATTATGGTGTAGGTACTGAGCAGATGGTACATGATCATTATAGAGGGGAAGAACCAAACCCCGAGTCTAGGAGATTTTTTGACATGTTGGATGCAGGAAAACAACCTTTGTATCAAAATTGTAGAGATGGTCATTCAGTCTTATCATCTGCAACTAGATTAATGGGTATTAAGACAGACTATAATTTGGCTGAAGAATGTATGGATGCGATTACTGATTTTGTCAAAGGTATTCTACCTGAGGATAACCTTGCACCGGGTTCATACTACGAGGTTCAGAAACTTGTTGCAGGTCTTCAACTACCGTATGAAGTGATAGATGTATGTATTGACAACTGCATGATCTACTGGAGAGCGGATGAGACACGGAATGTATGCAAATTTTGTGGGAAACCTCGTTATCAGGAGACGAGGGGAAGAGTTCCGATCCCATTCAAAAGAATGTGGTATTTGCCTTTGACGGAAAGATTGAAGAGGTTGTATCAGTGTGAGCGCACAGCAAAAGCAATGAGATGGCATGCAGAGCATTCCACAAATGGTGAGATTAGACATCCTTCAGATGCAAAGGCTTGGAAACATTTCCAGTCAACATATCCAGAATTTGCGGAAGAGAGAAGAAATGTTTATCTTGGATTATCTACTGATGGTTTCAGCCCATTTGGAAAGCATGGAAGGCAGTATTCTCTATGGCCAGTTATTGTGACACCGTACAACTTACGGCCGAGCTTGTGCATGCGACGAGAGTTTTTGTTTCTCTCAATTCTAGTCCCCGGGCCAGATCATCCTAAAAGATCACTAGATGTGTTTCTTCAACCACTAATATATGAGTTGCAACAACTATGGGCGCATGGTTTTGAGACATACGATGTTTCGCGCAAAGAAAACTTTCAGATGCGGGCAGTACTTATGTGGACAATAAGTGACTTTCCAGCATATGGTATGTTATCTGGATGGACAACACATGGGAAGCTATCATGTCCATATTGTCAAGATGACACAGATGCTTTCCAACTAAAGAACGGAAGGAAAACGTGTTGGTTTGACTGTCACAGACGATTTCTACCACCTGATCATCCATACCGCCGGAGTAAGACTTCGTTTACGAAGAACAAGCAGGTGTTTGATGGTCCACCTGAGGAAGTTAGTGGGAAAGATTTGTTGAAGCAGTTTAGGTATTTTGATGCAGAAAGGACGCCAGATGTAGGTGGACATGAAAACATTCGAGTCAATGCGGTTGGAGAGCTACATAACTGACACAAAAAGAGTATTTTCTGGGATCTACCATATTGGGAGAGTCATTTATTGCGGCATAATTTAGATGTCATGCATATTGAGAAGAACTTCTTCGATAATCTGATGAACACAGTCCTTAACATCCAAGGTAAAACGAAGGATAATTTGAAGTCAAGGTTGGATTTAGTCGATATTTGTGATCGTTCTGAACTTCACGTTGATGAGAACGGTACGGCCCCTTTTCCCATTTATCGGCTAGATGGTGCTAGAAAAGAAGAGTTCTTTGATTGGATTACAGAGAAAGTGAAATTTCCTGACGGATATGCATCAAATTTGGGGAACTGCGTTGATAGAAGCGAAGGAAAGTTTACTGGCTTGAAGAGTCATGATTGTCATGTAATTATGCAGCGCCTCCTTCCGTTTGCCTTTTCAGCATTATTGCCACGTAATGTTCATGAAGCAATTGCAGGGATTAGCGTTTTTTTCCGTGACTTATGCAGCAGAGTATTGACTGAAGAGGGAATTAATAATTTGAAGACAAACGCACCAGTCAGCATGTGCAACCTTGAGAAGATATTTCCTCCATCATTCTTTGATGTAATGGAACATCTTGCTATTCATCTCGCAAGAGATTGCTTACGGAAGAATACCAATGAGGTATAAACAAATTTTATGGGGTTAGTTCACCGACAACCGGAAGCAAAAACAGGTATGTTAAGATGTCCTTGCTCTAATTGTAAAAATAGAAAGGTTATTAAAGAGTGGGATGTTTGGACTCATCTATATTTGAGTGGGTTTACACGAAGTTACAAAATTTGGTATCATCATGAGGAAACTGATTATGAACATGGTAGTACTAGCGAACCTCAGCCAGCGGTTAGATTAGAAGAACCAATTAGAACGGATGTAGATTATGGTGTAGGTACTGAGCAGATGGTAAATGATCATTTTAGAGGGGAAGATTTACCCAATGCAGAAGCTACACTACAAGAAAACAGCGGTATTCTGACAGACATTCCGACGGAAAATGAAATCCTCGGAATATCCCGAGGAATCTCCGAGGAAATTTCGAGGAAACACAAAATTGGGTTTCCTCGGAATTTCCTCGGAATATACCGACGGAATTTCGAGGAAATATCAATCCGTCGGAATATTCCGAAGAATTTTCGAGGAAATATGTGTTCCTCAGAAAAAAGCGATGAATTCCGAGGAAATATTATAGCCGTTGGAGAGCCGTTGGGGGATTTTACAAAATTCTGAGGAAATTCCGACGAACTAGCCGTTGGCGTCGGAATTCCGTCGGAATTTCCTCGGTCTGTCGGCAGGATTTAAACTATAAATACAAGCACTCCTCTTCCTCTTCATTCACTCCATATCTTCATCTCACTCCATATCTTCATCCTCCCTCTTACTCTATTTACACACGAATTTGATTCATAAAAAATATGTCTTCTTTAATTATTTTCGTTCTTGGATCGATCGACCTCATTTGGATCCGAACACGAGATTGCTTACGGAAGAATACCAACGAGGTATAACCGAATTCATGGGGTTAGTTCACCGACAACCGGAAGCAAAAACAAGTATGTTAAGATGTCTTTTCTCTAATTGTAAAAATAGAAAGGTTATTAAAGAGTGGGATGTTTGGACTCATCTATATTTGAGTGGGTTTACACGAAGTTACAAAATTTGGTATCATCATGGGGAAACTGATTATGAACATGGTAGTACTAGCGAACCTCAGCCAGCGGTTAAATTAGAAGAACCAATTAGAACGGATGTAGATTATGGTGTAGGTACTGAGCAGATGGTAAATGATCATTTTAGAGGGGAAGATTTACCCAATGCACAAGCTAGGAGATTTTATGATATGTTGGATGCTGGAAAGCAACCATTGTACGAAGGTTGCAGAGATGGTCATTCAGCTTTATCATCTGCTACAAGATTGATGGGCATTAAAACAGATTATAATTTGGCTGAAGACTGTGTGGATGCGATTGCTGATTTTGTAAAAGGTATTCTACCCGAGGATAATGTAGCTCCTGGTTCATACTACGAGGTTCAGAAACTCGTAGCTGGTCTTGGTTTATCGTATCAGGTAATAGATGTATGCAGCGACAACTGCATGATTTATTGGAGGGCGGATGAACAGCGGGTTACATGCAAATTTTGTGGAAAGCCTCGTTATAAAGATACGAGTGGAAGAGTTCCAGTGCCATATAAAAGGATGTGGTATTTACCTTTGACGGAAAGGTTGCAGAGGTTGTATCTGTCTGAACGCACAGCGCAACCAATGAGATGGCATGCGGAGCACTCAACAGATGGTGAGATCAGACATCCTTCAGATGCAAAAGCGTGGAAGCATTTCCAATCAAAGTATCCCGACTTTGCGTATGAGAGAAGAAATGTCTACCTTGGATTATGTACTGATGGTTTCAGTCCGTTTGGCAAGAGTGGAAGACAGTATTCTCTATGGCCCGTCATTCTTACACCATACAACCTACCCCCAAACTTGTGCTTGCGACGAGAGTTTTTGTTTCTCTCGATTCTCGTTCCCGGACCAGAGCATCCTAAGAGATCACTTGATGTGTTTCTTCAGCCACTAATATATGAGTTGCAACAACTATGGGCTCAAGGTGCTGAAACATACGATGTTTCGTGTAAAGAAAACTTTCAAATGCGGGCAGTACTAATGTGGACAATAAGTGATTTTCCAGCATATGGTATGTTGTCTGGATGGACAACGCATGGAAGGCTATCATGTCCATATTGTCAAGATAACACTGATGCTTTCCAACTAAAACACGGAAGGAAAACGTGTTGGTTTGACTGTCACAGGAGATTCCTACCACCTGATCATCCATATCGTAGGAGTAGGAATTTGTTTACGAAGAACAAGAGGGTGTTTGACAGTCCACCTCCGGAAATTTGTGGGAAAGATTTGAAGATACAACTAAGAGATTTTGGTGCAGAAAGGACGCCAGACGTCGGTGGACATGAGCGTTTTCCGGTAGATGCTGTTGGAGAACTACATAACTGGCACAAAAAAAGTATTTTCTGGGATCTGCCATACTGGGAGGATCATCTGCTAAGGCATAATTTAGATGTCATGCATATTGAGAAGAACTTTTTTGACAATCTCATGAACACGATCCTTAATGTTCAAGGTAAAACAAAGGATAATTTGAAGTCAAGACTGGATTTAGTCGATATATGTGCTCGTTCAGAACTTCATGTTGATGAGAATGGTAGGGCTCCTTTTCCCATATACCGACTTGATGCAGAGGGAAAAGATGCGTTCTTTGATTGGATTTCAAACGATGTGGAATTTCCAGACGGTTACGCATCAAATTTGCGTAACTGTATCGACAGAAAGGAAGGAAAGTTTACTGGCTTGAAAAGCCACGATTGCCATGTAATGATGCAGCGTCTCCTTCCGTTCGCCTTCAAGGAACTATTAGCAAGAAATGTTCATGAAGCAATTGCAAGGATAAGTGGTTTCTTCCGCGATTTATGCACGAGATCAGTGACTCTTGAAGGTATTGAAAATTTGAAGACTAACATAGCCGTGATTCAGTGCAACCTTGAGAAGATATTTCCTCCCTCATTTTTTGATGTTATGGAGCATCTTGTTATTCACCTGGCAAGAGAATTGGAACTTGGTGGTCCTGTGCAGTATAGATGGATGTATCTGTATGAGCGGTATATGTTCCATTTGAAGAAGATGGTAAAAAATTTAAGTAGGGTGGAAGGTTCTATAGTCGCACAGATGATCAATGAAGAAACTTCAAACTTTGCCGAGTACTACTTTCCAGCTGAAGTTCAGACCAAAAACAGAAGACCTGCTCGGCATGATGATAGAGGCGAACGGGCAACATATCATGTTACGGTTCCAGACATTTTCACAGACGTTGGACGACTTAGCGGAAAACCAAAGGACTGTCGACTTACTGAGCAGGAGCGCAGTCATTTGCAAACATATTTGCTCACCAACTGCGAAGACGTTTTTCAATATCAGAGGTAAATAAATTAGCTTACAAATTTTTATTTTAACAAGTTGAAATTTAAATCTTAATTAATTACAATATTATCATCATATGCAGGATTTTCATGGCAGAAAAACGGTTCGAGTATAGATACGCCACAGAGGACAAACTAGAAGAAATGAAGCAGAGAGAATTTACTGGATGGATGTTTACTTATGTGAGTGCTTTAAACAAATTAAAATATATTTTATCACATATTTATACTAATTCACATTTATTGATATAACATATATATATGTGCTATTAATAGGTGTCTGCTGGTTTGGCCAGAGGTGAAACATTTGACGATTGGATACGTGAGATGATCGTTGGACCAAACTTTGTTGTGAAGTCATATCCGAGATTTTCTACACGAGGATATGCATTCACAACTCATAAGAGGAGACGTTCGAGTACGACTTATGATGCTGGCGTTTGTTCTGCATCAGGAGATGATGTATACTACAGACACATACATGAGATTTTGGAAATCAAGTATTTGGGCATGGTTGGATTGCGCTGTACTGTTTTCTATTGTGATTGACACGACAACACTCCAGATCGAGGTGTGAGAACAGATGCATTTGGTGTTACATCAGTAAATTCGAGGCGAAAGCTGCAATATTATGATCCTTTCATTATTGCTTCTCAGACCGATCAGGTAATTGAATGTTAATTATTCAGAATGATTCATCATCATGTGTATTAATTTATAATTTTTCTAAATGTTACAGGTTTGTTATATCAAGTACCCCCGGGTAAGGAACAGAGATGATCAATGAGTTACTGTTACAAGACTCAACCCGAGAGGCCGAGTTCAGGGAAGTTCAGAGCTAGAAGACCCACTACAACCAAGCACATCTGGCAACTTAAGTGCAGCAGAAGATTTAGCTGGAGTTGGCCTTGTAGTCGATTTAACCGACGTCGGAGAGGAAGCCGCCGTTCACGTAGAGGATGAACCAGTGATTGGAGAGTTTCACCAAGATCCAGATTCAGATTCATCTGGTGATGATGACTCGGAAACAGACTACCATTGATTTTTTTTTTTTTTAAGAAATACCGAGGAAATTCCGAGGAACACTTGATATAACCTCTTTCCTCGGATATTAGTTATTTGGTTTATCTAGCAAGGCAAAGCTGAATACGAATTAAAAACTACTAAAAACACAACCAAATAAAACAAAGAAACCATGTAAAAGAAATACGAACTCATAATTAAGAAAAAAAAAAAAAAAACTAAGTTCAAAATTAACCGAAAAAGTTATGGCAGATTCCTAAATGGAACTATGACAAGTACCCTCCCCCAGACTTAGTTTACACCGTCCCTGGTGTGACAACAGAAAATAAGACCATAAAATGTTAGAATAGAAAAGAAAATAAAATAGCGCGGTCGGAAATCAAATGGCAATACTGGCCGGTGATAGCTCCTACTCCTCGTCTCCTGCTCCAGATGTTCCTGCATCTTTGGGTCTCTTGGACCTCTTTCTTACCCTGTGTGTACCACTCGAACCCGAACCAGAGCTGGATGGAGAGTTGTCCCGATGAACTACATCATCCTTTTGGCAACGACACGGCCTGATACGTGAAATGGCAGCCCAGATCTTGTGTAGCATGTCGTTGTTTGTCTTTATGCTCTGATCTCTCCAATGTTGTAGCTGGCGCGAAGTGGCGTTCGGTGGAAGCTCTTGCAGCTTGTACTGGCTGGAGTCTGATGGGAGTAGCTGATGGGGTTGTGAATCATCTGGAATGGCTTGTGCAGCCTCATCTTCTCCTTCTTCATCATCCACGGCCTTGCCTGTGGTCTAATATTTTGGCGTGAAGAAGGATGGCTTGTCTACTAGTGCGGTAGCAGGGGGTAGGAACTCAACTGCAGCCTCTGAAAGTATAGCAGTCAGGCCGATCTGAGGCAGGTGGCAGTAGAGTGTTTTCTTC
This sequence comes from Brassica napus, assembly GCF_020379485.1. Classification (NCBI taxonomy): domain Eukaryota; kingdom Viridiplantae; phylum Streptophyta; class Magnoliopsida; order Brassicales; family Brassicaceae; genus Brassica; species Brassica napus. Next base: position 6,262,527 of record NC_063447.1, read on the forward strand.
GCTCGGTCCTGGAATACATAGACGTAAGGACCATCCCGATCGATCCTCGAGTGGGGACCAGCTATGAACTCCTTACTTACTAGAGAAATGATATCCAGGTAGTTCCAAGCAATGTTGTTCGATCTGTCCAGTGCTACCTGATGGTTCTCGCAGTCTACACCCACATGTGTAAGGATCCGAGTAATCACTGCACCAAATCCACATGCACTGCTCTTGGATTTGGTTACTTTCCCCTTGTATCTTGCTAATTTTGCGGCCAGCACCGCTCCCATGTTGAATGCAGTAGCAAGTGGGAATGTAGAGTTTCCAAATGCCGGTAGCAAATGCCTCACACCTTGGTACAGGAGGCACAACTCCCATTGCGTGACTGATGCGGCTGTGGTTGTCCCGTATAGCAATGAGCCAATGAGGCGTGTGGCATATCTCAGTACTGGGTTCCGGATAAGTGACTCCTTTGCCTGAGAAGATCTATAAACCCCTGTGCCAATCGTTTCCCAGAAGTTCAACAGCTCTGAAGTCCAATAAAGACCAGATGTCCTCTCCCCTGCACTCAATCCAAATAGTTTCGCAGAGGTCTGTGAAAGATACCTCAAAGTATACTTTCTGCACTACGAATGCCAGAAAACCTTCCTGATGGCTATCATCGGGATGGCTGACGTATGCGGATGCTATGAACTGGCGTACCAACTCCGGATAAGTGGGTTCGTTGAGGTTGCATAGTTGCCCTAGACCCATGTTCTGGAACAGCCCTTCAATGTCTGATTTGATTCTCAATATTGTCATCGTCTCAGGACATGCTAGTTGTGTAGCCGGAACGGCTACCTTCTTCATGTTGTTGTAGTGGGTGGTATCAGACTTATCCCACTTCTTTGGCTTTTGCTTCTCTCGCTGAGACGAATCATCTTCTTGTATGTTCTTCTTTGCTGTTGTTTTCGTTCGCTTCATTCTCTACAAAATAGAATCTTTGAAACAAGTGAGTATGCAGTATATGTTTTTCAAAGCAGCACAATACTATACCGAGAGACACCTTTCCTTGGAATATACCGAGGGACATGTTCCTCGGAACGTTTTTTTATAAACGGATCGATCGATGGATATATGTCCAAAATCGCATCGATCGATGAACTTCCGAGGAAATATCCCGACGAAGTTCTCCCTCGGTATATTTCGAGGAGATTTCCGACAAACTAGTGATCCTCGGAATTTCCTCGAAAATTTGTTTCCTCGGAATTCCGTTGGAAAATTCCGAGGGATTTCCGAGGAAAGAAGAAATTCCGAGGAATTATTTCCGAGGACTTGTTTCGTCGGTATGTCGTCGGAATAACGTTATTCCGACGAAATACCGATGATTTTTTCCCTCAGTATCCTTGTTGTTTTCTTGTAGTGCTAGGAGATTTTATGATATGTTGGATGCTGGAAAGCAACCATTGTACGAAGGTTGCAGAGATGGTCATTCAGCCTTATCATCTGCTACAAAATTGATGGGCATTAAAACATATTATAATTTGGCTGAAGACTGTGTGGATGCGATTGCTGATTTTGTAAAAGGTATTCTACCCGAGGATAATGTAGCTCCTGGTTCATACTACGAGGTTCAGAAACTCGTAGCTGGTCTTGGTTTATCGTATCAGGTAATATATGTATGCAGCTACAACTGCATGATTTATTGGAGGGCGGATGAACAGCGGGTTACATGCAAATTTTGTGGGAAGCCTCGTTATAAAGATACGAGTGGAAGAGTTCCAGTGCCATATAAAAGGATGTGGTATTTGCCTTTGACGGAAAGGTTGCAGAGGTTGTATCTGTTTGAACGCACAGCGCAACCAATGAGATGGCATGCGGAGCACTCAACAGATGGTGAGATCAGACATCCTTCAGATGCAAAAGCGTGGAAGCATTTCTAATCAAAGTATTCTGACTTTGCGTATGAGAGAAGAAATGTCTACCTTGGATTATGTACTGATGGTTTCAGCCCGTTTGGCAAGAGTGGAAGACAATATTCTCTATGGCCAGTCATTCTTACACCATACAACCTACCCCCAAACTTGTGCTTGCGACGAGAGTTTCTGTTTCTCTCGATTCTCGTTCTCGGACCAGAGCATCCTAAGAGATCACTTGATGTGTTTCTTCAGCCACTAATATATGAGTTGCAACAACTATGGGCTCAAGGTGCTGAAACATACGATGTTTCGTGTAAAGAAAACTTTCAAATGCGGGCAGTACTAATGTGGACAATAAGTGATTTTCCAGCATATGGTATGTTATTTGGATGGACAACGCATGGAAGGCTATCATGTCCATATTGTCGAGATAACACTGATGCTTTCCAACTAAAACACTGAAGGAAAACGTGTTGGTTTGACTGTCACAAGAGATTCCTACCACCTGATCATCCATATCGTAGGAGTAGGAATTTGTTTACGAAGAACAAGGGGGTGTTTGGCAGTCCACCTCCGGAAATTTGTGGGAAAGATTTGAAGACACAACTAAGAGATTTAGGTGCAGAAAAGACACCAGACGTCGGTGGACATGAGCGTTTTCCGGTAGATGCTGTTGGAAACCTACATAACTGGCACAAAAAAATATTTTCTGGGATCTGCTATACTGGGAGGATCATCTGCTAAGGCATAATTTAGATGTCATGCATACTGAGAAGAACTTTTTTGACAATCTCATGAACACGATCCTTAATGTTCAAGGTAAAACAAAGGATAATTTGAAGTCAAGACTGGATTTAGTCGATATATATGCTCGTTCAGAACTTCATGTTGATGAGAATGGTAGGGCTCCTTTTCCCATATACCGACTTAATGCAGAGGGAAAAGATGCGTTCTTTGATTGGATTTCAAACGATGTGGAATTTCCAGACGGTTACGCATCAAATTTGCGTAACTGTATCGACAGAAAGGAAGAAAAGTTTACTGGCTTGAAAAGTCACGATTGCCATGTAATGATGCAGCACCTCCTTCCATTTGCCTTCAAGGAACTATTACCACGAAATGTTCATGAAGCAATTGCAGGGATAAGTGGTTTCTTCCGCGATTTATGCACGAGATTAGTGACTCTTGAAAGTATTGAAAATTTGAAGACCAACATAGCCGTGATTCAGTGAAACCTTGAGAAGATATTTCCTCCCTCATTTTTTGATGTTATGGAGCATCTTGTTATTCACCTGGCAAGAGAATTGGCACTTGGTGGTCCTGTGCAGTATAGATGGATGTATATGTATGAGCGGTATATGTTCCATTTGAAGAAGATGGTGAAAAATTTAAGTAGGGTGGAAGGTTCTATAGTTGCACAGATGATCAATGAAGAAACTTTAAACTTTACCGAGTACTACTTTCCAGCAGAAGTTCAGACCAAAAACAGAAGACCTGCTCGGCATGATGATAGAGGCGAATGGATAACATATCATGTTACGGTTCTAGACATTTTCACAGACGTTGGACGACTTAGCGGAAAACCAAAGGACCGTCCACTTACTGAGCAGGAGCACAGTAATTTGCAAACATATTTGCTCACCAACTGCGAAGATGTTCTTCAATATGAGAAGTAAATAAATTAGCTTACAAATTTTTATTTTAACAAGTTGAAATTTAAATCTTAATTAATTACATTATTGTCATCATATGTACAGGATTTTCATGGCCGAAAAGCGGTTCGAAAATATAGATACGCCACAGAGGACGAACTAGAAGAAATGAAGCAGAGAGAATTTGCTGGATGGATGTTTACTTATGTGAGTGCTTTAAACAAATTAAAATATTATTTATCATATATTTATACTAATTCACATTTATTGATATAACATATATATGTGCTATTAATAGGTGTCTGCTGGTTTGGCCGGAGGTGAAACATTTGACGATTGGATACGCGAGATGGTCGTTGGACCAAACTTTGTTGTGAAGTCATATCCGAGATTTTGTACTCGAGGATATGCATTCACAACTCAGAAGAGGAGACGTTCGAGTACGACTTATGATGCTGGCGTTTGTTCTGCATCAGGAGATTATGTATACTACGGACACATACATGAGATTTTGGAAATCAAGTATTTGTGCATGGTTGGATTGCGCTGTACTGTTTTCTATTGTGATTGGCACGACAACACTCTAGAACGAGGTGTGAGAACAGATGCATTTGGTGTTACATCAGTAAATTCGAGGCGAAAGCTGCAATATTATGATCCTTTCATTCTTGCTTCTCAGGCCGATCAGGTAATTAAATGTTAATTATTCAGAATGATTCATCATCATGTGTATTAATTTATAATTTTACTAATAATTTTTAAAATGTTACAGGTTTTTATATCAAGTACCCCCGGGTAAGGAACAGAGATGATCCATGGGTTACTGTTACAAGACTCAACCCGAGAGGCCGAGTTCAGGGAAGTTCTGAGCTGGAAGACCCACTACAACCAAGCACATCCGGCAACTTAAGTGCAGCAGAAGATCTAGCTGGAGTTGGCCTTGTAGTCGATTTAACCGACTTCGGAGAGGATGCCGTCGTTCACGTAGAGGATGAACTAGTGATTGGAGAGTTTCACCAAGATCCAGATTCAGATTCATATGGTGATGATGACTCGGAAACAGACTAGCATCAACTTTTTTTTAAATAGATTTTCCGAGGAAATTCCGAGGGAAGATAGGTTTTCCTCGGAATTTCCTCGGAATAGACCTTGTCGATTTAGGGATTTGATTATAGAGTCCTTTTCCTCGGAATTTCCTCGGAATATTCCGAGGAACTAGTGGTTTTTAACCGAAAACAACGTTGTGCGGATTGAATAACACGTATATAACCTTCATTAAGTGTCTTAACCAGATTATGAAGTCAAACTTTGGTGTTTTACCCAATAACAAACACTTTTACGATTGCATGACCGAAAACCACACAACATAAGAGAAACACTTATACACTTTAATAAACGGTAAAAGGAATACTTAAAATTATTTTTGAAATTTTGTTATTTCATGGTTTATGATCATCTATACAAAGAATCCTCAATGGTATGCATTACAATTGTATAAGAAATGAAATACGGCAAAAAATATCGATGTTTTGAAACCCCAAACCCTTTTCCTCGGAATTTCCTCGGAATATTCCGACGGAATTCCGAGGAAGATAAAGATTTCCTCGGAATTCCCTCGGAATATTCCGAAGAAATTCTGAGGAACTAGGGGTTTTTCACCGGGTAAACCAAGCCGCCAAATATTTCGCGAAAATTGAATTAATGATTTCCGAGGAAATTCCGACGGAAATATTTAATTAGTCCGAGGAAATTCTGACGGACATTTTTCGTCGGACGCCTCATTTTATTAGGTCGAACCAGATCTTCTTCCCCATTTCTCTCTTCCTCTCTCCGCCGAACGCCGAAGCTCTCTCTCGCGATTTCTCTCTTCCTCTCTCCGCCGAACGCCGAACGCCCTAATCCTCCTCAATTTCAGTCACTGATCATGTATGAACCCTACCCCACTCTCTTAGGTTAGATTTGTTAGGTTTTTAAGTAGATTTGATGATTAAGGAATGATATTTATAGATTTTTGTTAGGGTGAATGGTAGGATTGTGTAAAATCGAGTTTGATTATGGTATTCACTTGATTTGAAATTTTTTTTTAGTTTTTATTAATTTTGTGGTTATAAAAATCTAATTGATAATTATGTATATATAATATGAAAACGTTTTTTGTATATAAAATCTATTTTTTGCATTATAAAATCATTTATATATTTATTAAACAATTTTAATATCTATAAAACTTTTTTTATGATTAAAACCTATTATTTAGGATTTTTAAAAAATAAAATAATATATATATATATATAATATAAATTTCTATATTTATTTAACATTTTAAATATTATTAAAACTATTTTTTGTAATTATCAAACTATTTTTTATTTATTAAAACTTTTTTTGAAATTATTAAACATTTTTAATATTATTAAAACCATTTTTTGTAATTATTAAACTATTTTGTATTTATTAAAACTATTTTTTTGTAATTATTAAACTATTTTTTATTTATTAAAACTATTTTTTGTAAAACTATTTATTTATTTGTGATTAAAAACTATTTTTAAATATGTTTATTTATTTATTAAAATTATTGGAATTAATTTTTAAATATGTTTTTTTTTAATTTACAGGTCTAATGATGATCAGATTCGGCCTCGACAGCGTTGTGGTCGTGGTGGTACGGGGAACCAGTCTCGGGATTCCAGCCAGATTCAGGATTCCGCTTCGCCCCACAGCTCCTACCATACATCTCCCTCTCCATTTCCCGCTCATGCTCCTCTCGCTCCTGCTGCTGCACCCGCTCCTGCTCCTCCGGGTCTTCCGGGAGTGATGAGTGTTGCGGAGTTGGTTCGACAGCCCGGTCGTGACCATCTTCCCTATCTCACTCCATATCCACATGGACGGGGTCAAACATGGTAATTAAACGTATTTTTTTTCATTAAAATTTGATTCATTATTAATAATTTGTTCTTTTTATTAGGTTCAACCGATCCGGGAACGGGATCAGCGCATGGATCAACCGTATGATGTACTCGGCCCTCGACAAGGGACATCCGACTTTCACTGACTTCCCTACCGAGAAGCAGCATCTGTGGTTTCGTCAGTTTGCGGTAACTATTCTAATTTTTAACTTATATTTTTAATCTTTAATATAAATTTTCTACTAATTGTGTTTTTTTTTTAGTAAGAATTCAACTGGAATTCCGATGAGACGCTCTTTATCTATCACCACTTCGTCTATATAGTTATGGACAACTATGGGAAGCAGATCCACGAGTGGAAGAAGAAGTAGGAAATCAACAAGGTTGTTTTTAATTTATTAAACAATTTTTTAATTTATTAAACAATTTTTTTTTTTTTATTAAAAGGTTCCAAAGTCGATGAACAACACGGTCTGGACGGAGTTGTGTGCGCATTGGGATAAGGAAGAGACGAAAGAAAGTTCTTCCACCAACTCCACCAACCGTAGGAGCGACCGTAAAGGGAAGGGCGTCTTCAAGCATAACTTGGGTGCTCAATCTATTGCCACTCTGGGGGATCGCATGGTAAGTTCAGCCGTTTTTTCTTCAATTATTTAAGTTTTGAAATTTTATTTTTTGTGCATTTCTTCTAATTTCTAATGTTTGTTTAATTTATGTTTTTTCAAGGCGGATGAAAATGATGGCGACCCGGTTGATGATCTCGCCCTAATGAAGAGGGCGTATACCAACAAGAAGACCGGCCAGATTGATGACGGTCTTGTGAGGAAAGTGGTCACCCTGGTCCAAACTCAGGTGCAAGACGAAGTATCTCAGCGTCAAACCGAGGATGACGATTCGACGGCTTCGACCAACTTGTCCCGGTTTCGAATCAACGAAATCGTTGAATCGGTAAGTTCTTTTTTTAAAGTTCAATTCATTTATTTTTTGATTTTTATTTTATCATCTTTTTATATTATTTAAATTTGGCTATTTTCTATTTCAGTCGGTTCCAAAGGAGAAGGGACGTTTGGTCGGTTTGGGTCGTCGCACCCGGTCGGTTCCTCCTTCTTCTGCACCACCGCACTTTGTTGATCCAGAAGTACTTACGACTCAGTTGAAAGACAAAGATGATCGCATATCTTTGTTGGAGACCCAGATGGCGACTCAACAGGCGGGCTATGAGGCACAGAAGAGGATGAACCAGCAAATGATGGAGATGATGCAGAGGATGTACCCGAACGAGGTGTTCCCGAACGTGCAAGACCCGTTGTTTTTTTTTTCAAAAACTCAGAATGTTTTATTTTTATTTGTACAACTTTGAATATTATCTAATATTTTTTTTTCAATTTTAATTTTAATTTTATATTTTCGAATTTAAATTTCAAAAATTTTATTTTTTTAAAAAAAATTATATTTTTTTTGAAATTCCGAGGAAATGAACCCTCGGAAGTTTCCGACGAACATTTCTTCGGAATATACCGAGATACTCCTTCCTCGGAATATACCGAGGGACTCATTCCTCGGAATTTTCCGAGGGCTCCGTTCCTCGGAAATTCCCGATGAAAATTCCGAGGAACATTTCGTCGGAACTTCCGAGGATTGGACCATCAGAAAGTCCATCGAAATATCCCGAGGAAGTTCTCCCTCGGTATATTCCGAGGACCTTTCCGACGAACTGGTGGTCCTCGGGGTTTCCTTGGAAATTCATTTCCTCGGAATTCCGTGGGAAATTTCCGAGGGATTTCCGAGGAAAAGTGAATTTCCGAGGAAAAATGAATTTCCGATGAGTTATTTCCGAGGACTTGTTTCGTCGGTATGTCGTCGGAATAACGTTATTCCGACGACATACCGACGATTTTTTCTTTCGGTATGCCACTGTTTTCTTGTAGTGATATATTCGATCAATTTACATTTAGCCATTTATAGTTTTTATAGTATTTTCAATACAACTTTATCTTTAAAAGTGACAAAACCTCAAATTTAAAATCTGGGAGAGTGATTTTCTACAAAAGAAGAAATTTGACTTTGAAAATCGTATGATTTACATTGTAATCTTTACTATTATATTTTTTTATATAACTATAAAAACATACAATAGAAAATATTAAACATATTGTAGTACAAAATTAAATATAAAATTAATTATACCACAAATTTTAAATGAATTACATAATCATTTACTATAATTCTTTTCATTTTACTCATATATAATCAAATAATGCATTTGAAGTGATAAATGAGTCTTCTATTATTTTTATTTGTAGATTTCAAAGTAAGTTTGTTTAGTTCAATATTGTTTTGTAAAAAGTTTTGTTTTTATGTTATTATATATCTTGTATTTTGCATAACACATAATATCACAAGGATTGAAATGATGAACAAAAAAAAGAAGTTATTTGGAAAATATATAATTTAAAAGACTAACAAACCTTGAAACTTTAGAATAGTAAAACTTAACTTTCAGTATGCAAACTTCTAAATTTAGTGTTAAAGTTGCTTTTGGAGTATATAAAACTTTATATTTACAGTCATGAGATGCTTTTACGTAAAGAATTATACCTTTATACTTTTAATTGTTCGTCCTAATTTCGTATATATATCTAGGGGCCCATATATCTATAAAGAAACTACATGAAAGTTACTCGTACGGAATATTACGTACCTTATACGTATAGAAGACGTAATCAAATATTTGTTTGGTCATCCAAACATTGAGAAACCAATCTCTATATAATGCTCAATGACATTACACTGAATTATAAAACTTTATATTTTAACTCATTAGATACTTTTACCAAAAGAATTATACCTTATATACTTTTGATTATTCTTTCAAATAATTTATATATATATAGAAAACTACATGATTGTTACTCGTACGGAACATTTCAAAGCTTGCACGTATAGAGAAGCTAGTCAACTGTCTGTTTTGGTCATTGGTGTCACTCAAACATTGATGAGCCATCTCTGATCTCTCTATATAATGTTCAATGACCTTTACAGAGACAACCAAGATATTAATAGTTACGTGGTTCCATTAAACCTCAGCCATGGTGAAAATGGCTAAATCTGTTACCTTCTCAACCTCTTCTTCTACATCAAACCTTTCATCTCATCCTTCTTTCACTTCTCTTGCTTCTTTCAATTCTCTTCCTGCTTCTCCACTCAACCAGCCCTTTTCTCAGTCCATGATGGAGGAAGCCTTAGAGTCTGCAGAGTTAATCATCAAGAAGTGGGATCCTAACTCACAGTCCTACACGAAGATCATCTCTCTGTTCAGACACAGCAGAAAACAAGCCAAAGAATTCATCAGATGCGTCCGTGACTTACGCAGAGCCATGCACTTTCTTGTCTCTCAAGCCTCCAAATCTGACAAGCTTGTGCTTGCGCAGAACCTGATGCAGATTGGTATGTCCACGCTGGAGAAAGAGTTCTTCCAAATACTGTCTTCTAACCGAGACCATCTTGATCCTGATTCAGTCTCTGTTCAGTCCACAATATCTAGCAATTCAGAGTTCGAAGTTTACATGGAATATGATGAGGATGATGATGATGAGCTAAAGAAGGCGGGTGAATCCATCTCTCAGGTGGAGAAAGCCTCAGCTCTGGTGATGTCAGACTTAAAGGTCATAGCAGAGACCATGATCTGCTGTGGTTATGGTAAAGAGTGCATAAAAAGCTACCAGTTGATTAGAAAGTCTATTGTTGATGAAGGGCTACACTTGCTTGGGATCGAGAAGGTCAAGACCTCTCATTTTCAAAAGATGGACTGGCACGTGCTGGAGCATATGATCAAGAACTGGGTCAAAGCTGCAAAGATTGGAGTCACAACACTCTTCAGAGGAGAGAAGCTTCTCTGTGATCATGTCTTCTCTGCATCCGTTACAATAGGACAATCTTGCTTTAACCAGATAGCAAAGGAAGCAGGACTCAATCTCTTCATGTTGCCTGAGCTCGTAGCCAACAAGGAGAAAAAACAACACCACCATGAGAGGATCTTTAAGCTGATGGATCTCTATGCAGCTATCTCTGACCTTTGGCCAGACATAGAAATGATATTCAGCTTTGATTCATTAGCTTCTGTGAAGACTCTTGTCCTCTCAACGCTCAAGAAACTCAAGGACTCTATCCACACGTGTCTCAAGGAGTTCGAGACGATGATACACAAGGATTCTTCTAAAGAAATTTCCCCTGAAGGAGGGGTTCACAAGCTGACTCGGACAACAATGAGTTTCTTATCATTGTTGTCTGAATACAGCCGTGTACATGTGTTGTCTGAGATCCTTACAGAGCATCCTCTTAAGACAAACACTCGCTTGCTAGAATCTTACTTCACGGCTCCTATCTTGGAAGATGAACATGTCAACAACCATGCCTGCTCGGTCCATCTAGCTTGGCTCATACTGGTTTTCCTTTGCAAGCTAGACACCAAAGCAGAGAGTTACAATGATGTCTCTCTCTCTTACATCTTCCTTGTGAACAACATGCAGTTTGTGGCTGATACTGTTCGTTCTAGTCACCTCAAGAACATCCTCGGTGACGATTGGCTCACAAAGCACGAGGCAAAACTCAAAAGCTATGCTGAAAAATACGAGAAAACAGCTTGGGCCAATGTTTTGGTATCTTTACCTTCGAAGACAAGTGCCAAACTATCACCAGAGGAGGCCACAACATGCTTCAAGAGGTTTCATGCAGCGTTCGCGGGAGCATACTTGAAACAATCATCATGTGTTATAGTGGATGCGAAGCTTAGGGACGAGCTTAAGGTTTCTATAGTGAAGAAACTTGTACCGGAGTACAGAGAGTTTTACGAGAAGTACTTGGCAATGTTGAGACAGGACAGAAACATAGAGATGTTGGTGAGTTTTAAGCCGGATAACTTGGAGAATTATCTCTCAGATCTTTTCCATGGAACACCAATGCTCAGTGGCTCTTCTCATTCTGCTTCTTCTTCTTTGTCTTCTACATCTTGTTTCTCAATTGGATGTGTAAAAAACTAAGGGTGCAACTGGAATGTATTTTTCGAAATAAATTTTTTATGAATGGTTAATTTTTTTGCATTAAAAAAAGTATTCACCTGTTATAACTAAAAATAGAAAGTGTATTCCATTTCATTCCATATTATTCCTAAAATTTTTTAATTTTCATTTGAAAAATCATTTCATATCATAAACATTTTAGAAAAGTGGATTGCTGATTCCATTTTATTTAATTCTATAAATAATAATTCATACCATTCTATGTATTTCTTTTATTTATCACCAGTTACACCCGAAAACTCACGATATTGTCTCGGGGTGAATATTAATGCATACAAGTTTCATGATTGATGCATTCCTTTCTTGTCACAATTATTCGTTAAGCTAAATATCTTAAACACAGCATATGAGATAGATTATTGTGAGTTTTGGTTACGTTACTGTGCTTGTATATTTTTCTGTCAATAAAACTAAAAAAAATTATTTGTGACTAATAAATTATTTGGAAGAAAATGACAAATTTTGAGAAAATTTGGATTATTAATTGTATTTGTTTTATAGGCAAGAGTTGACTTTCTAAGTTCTTAACTTCTTCTGGTTCCGTTTTTGTCCGTTTTTCACTGAATTGATTCAACCATAAACATAAAATAAACACATTAAAAATAAAGTGTTATCGTCATTAGTACTAAAAACTAATATATATTTAATAACGACAGTCAAAATCGGAAAAAGCCAACGTGATTCATGCATGTTTTATGTAGCGCACTAGCGCAACATCTACATCTTGGCAAAGCTAGAGAGGATTATAACAGTTCAACAGCAGAAGATGGAGGGGTAAGTTGATCTTACTCTGTTGGCACTTGGCAAAAGCTGCATGTACTGGATTTGGGTCGACCTAAACGCAAGACTACACCGGCCGGAACTCCTTTCGTTTGTCTGATCGTATTGTCAGTTACAGAGAATCTAATCCACCACTATCATCGAGGATGATGTAAGCTTGGCTTGCATAAGCTTTCCTTTTCTCTCATCCGATCGTTTTCTCCTTCGTCACTCTTTTGGCAACCAAACCGTCAAAGCGCTTTCTCTTCATCTCCTACTGGGTTAAATGCTGGGCTTTATAACAATTGATATGGGGTTTACTTTGATTAATTTACTGGGATGGGATGTGCTCTTAAACAACTAAAGCCTTTAGGCTTGAAACCCATTTATCTCCTTCTTGCATTATATTAGACCACCTTTAGTCAAAAACAAAACAAAACATCTACGTCTTGGCTTATCAGTCCAGGGGCGGACGTACAGCCAATGGTATGGGTCACTTGTCCCCATCTCATTTTAAAATTTTCCTTCGGTAATCTAACCTATACTAAAAAGGAGAATACCATGAGCAGGGAGAGTGTCCACGTCATCAGTTTTATTTCACCAATCATAAAGTTCTATGATGCCACGTCATGCTCTCATTAATCGATAGCAGATTAATAATGGGTCATTTTTTAGGGATGTTATGCTAATCTTTAAACCAAAAAAATAACTCTAAAGGGCCCATACGAAACCCAAACCTCCGTCGAAACCTGATTTCCAGAGCACTGCGATTCTTCTACTACGTCTTCATCGTTCCAAATTTCTCTCCAACCGTTTGTCCGTTTCTGAGTAGTAATCACAATCCACTCTTAATTGTTCATTTATGTTCATTACTATTATCTTCATTAGCGATGAAATCCTTCCACCTCCCTCTCCTGCTCCTCCTATATTAACCATCTACAAGGCTTTCACAGAATCATATTCAACAGCTTCAATCGATGACCTTTCAATTCTCCAGCAAGTCTCCTCTTGCATTGTATTTCAACGACATACTTTTTGGGAGGCCATAAATGCTGCGAAATTGAATTCCTGTTAGAGTTTTGATTCTTCTCTGAAGTTTCAGAGAGAATTCAAACGTCCTCAGCCTTGGTGATTACATAATTCCAGCGGATTATGAACAGCCAATCGTATGTTTCCCTGGATTTTTCTCTGTTTCATCTATTTGTTGTTTCATCTACTTACTCTCTATTTTTTGACAGAATTCAATTTGTTTTCCGTTGGTTTTCCAGCGGCTCCATAACTCCATTTTAGGTTTCTTCAAAGTGTAAGCTCCAAAATGGTAAATTTCCATTTTACGTTATCGGTCTTTTTCATTCGTCTTCTTCTCTGTACTTGTGATGCAGAAAGATTGATCCAGGTTTGCCTATTTGAGCATAGATATCTTATGATTGGGGAATAATTAACGTAAGTGATCATATATTATTTTTCGCTATGCATTCTTTAGCTATGAATCTGTTGCTCACGGAGCTCCATAAGCATGAACTATGTAATTCTTAGCTTACTTTTCTTATAAAATCGAATTTGAATACATCTGTGACCATCTCTCTAATTCAGTTTCTAGAAAATAATAGGTCAGTTAATTGACCTATCTTGCCGGATCAGTAAAAATATTAAGCATTGATTGTTTTAATTTTTGGTATTCTTTATAGTTTATGTGGAAGTTTGAAGAGAATGTAGATCCTTCCGCTCACCATGATTTTTTACTTGGGTAAGTCTATTCTGACTCCCTTTCTGTGTGTGTTTATAATAATTTAGTCGTTTCCATAATATTTGAAGATAATTTTTGATGTATTTTTTCAGGTACCAGTTTATAAGAGTACCTTCTAAGATATGCTTTAAGACGTTTTGTGTTTGTTGTTTAGATGAGCAACTACGACCGCGGTACGCGTGGAGTTCTGGTGATTCTAATTCCAGTTCATGTAAACTTAGCGGAGGACAGACATTTGGAGAAGGTGATGTCTACGATGGTGTCACATGGCAGGAGAAGTTGAGGAGGGGTTTGTTCAACTCACTCCTCCGAGTTGGGGCTATGTCTGTCATCCACATCCTCTTCCCAACTCATATCTTCGTCGCTTATTTCAAAAATCCATAACTTTTCTTTGACATGGAAAACTGTGCCACTTTGTTCACTGGCCATGAAGTAAGCATATACACTCATACATATATGTGTTATCTATAGTCTTTATATGTGAATTATTTGATGAAACATTTTTTTTTTGCAAGCCAAAGCCCTGGAGTGTGTAACAATCATCATTACAAACAAAGGTCAATGTATTTTCTTTTTTTTTTCCTTGCAAAAAAAAAATACAATTATACAAGTTCAAACTTACTTTTTTTTGCTAAGTAGTTCAAACTTTTGCTATATGCGCAAGTTTTATGTCTAAATGTAGAAGAATCTGAGAGTAGAGGAATATGGGATCTGAGTGTCAAGAGTTTCACCTATGCCAGCGATGGGCACAGTGTACAGCCATGTGCTGAAATGGCTACGCTGTCTGCATTTTATTTTAAGAAATAGATTAAGAGACGGATGAGGAGAAGAGTGGACAGCAGAGATGTCTGAGGCTCCAAGGGTCCCATTAACACATTCAAAAACTAAACATACATAATGTATTTGTCTTTCTTTCTTATTCTTTTCTCTTTACTATATGGGTTTGTTGTTCTTACGATTAGGGTTCGTGGTCTACAGTAAGTGTATTGATGGATCTTTCAGTGACTAATAGAGCAATAAGATAGTCATGAGCAGTTCATCTCTATGTTTGTTAGTTATATTGACTTACCATTCAATGATACTGTAAAATTTTTTAGCCAACTTCTTGTGTTTTCTTTCCTGATGTTCGAGTTACAAAGAGTCAGAACGAGACTGCTCAAAAATCAATGAATCTGTTTTTAAGCTTCAGATATCAAATGTGTTACTTTGATTCAGGGGAAGTGTTTTAAGCATCCACTTTAGTTTCTTAAATGCAGTGTTTGTTTAGCACACACTTTAGTTTCTTAAACGCAGAAACGAAGTGATAGGGCACCTACGAGTATGATTTGGATTTGTTCCACATGGACTTTGTGATAGAGTTTGCAATTTCCTCAGTTTCCACGTCTATAGATATATATTTGGTATCTATCACTTTGGCAAGTGGAAGCTTAAGATCACGAAAGGATATCTTGATGGGGTTTAAACTTCTGAACCAGATGACTTACCTTAAAATTTTGCTGATAATAGTGGCAGCTGTATCCAATCACATTTGTACACATGAAATGTCAATGCTGGGTTTTAAACTTAAGAAAACTCTTTTATTATATGCACGAAACAAATGGAATAAAACAATACACTCCGTAAAGAAATTACGTGGCTTGAGCATTACTTATAGCATTCCACCAGTTCAGATATTTATTTTCGTCTCAATGTGCTCTTGCTTCTCCCTTCCCCTCCACCCTCCCCTTCTGTAAACCATTTAATCTAATAGGTAAAAGTTTGAAATGTAAAATTGTATTAAAAATAACGCGGTAATGCATATAAAAAAATGATTTGAAGAATAGTCAATACATATTTATAAAAATAATTAAGATATTTTTTAATTAAAATTATAAATTTTATAGACAAACAAACCGCGCGTAGCGCGGTAAAATCTCTAGTCTGTAATATAATAAGGCAGTTCCCTCTTTCCTGAGACGACACGTCAGCCTTTTTTATAGTGGATCCCACACATAACTGTAATGTTTTACTCACGTGTAATTTTGATCATCAAAACCTATTTAGTCAAATCCGCATTTTGACCCAATAAAACTTATAAGTGGGCTAAAATTTTTTTGTATGTAATCTAGGATTTTTATATTACTCTGTCTCCACCGATTAACCGAAGCGTTACCCATTTAGCTTATAAAAAAAAATTTTGAAACTTTTCATCTTCACCTATCTCTATATCTCCAACGATCAGTTATGGTACCGTTTCACCTCTGAAATGATCTGTCTCAGTATATATAATTCCTCAAACAAACCTTGAGACCCATATCTCTTATTAAATCACTCCTAAATTGAATTGTCGCAGCTTTTAGCCAACCTTCGAAGATGTAAGCCTCCAGTGCTGTTGTTGCTTAATCGGTCGTTGTCTCCACCACCTTTCTCCGCCTAGAACATACTACCCAGGAAAAGGTATTAACAATTTGACTTTCTATGGAATATTATATGCCATATTTGTTTAATCAATATTCAAGCTATCAGTTTTAATACTTTAAGTGTATGTTTCTCAGGGCAGAATTCCGTGATCCACGGTTCTATCCCAGTTCGTGTGAATCACTACCATCATCGCTACAATAGGGGGTCGATCGTGAAAGTTGATTGATCGCTTTGAAGTTGTCCGATTAACTAATATGATGTAAACTCTGTTCTGATGGGCTATAACGGAAAGTTATTTGGTTGCTAGCACTAACAGAGGCTGCAAGGCTGTGTACGTCTCAGGCGGAGCTGAAGGACGGTACGACTCGAGCACCTATTGTCTGGTTTTTGTCGTGCCAACGTGCTACAGAACTTAAGCCTTCCTTGGAGAATCCAGATCACTTCGAAACGCCGGCTGTCATTTTCAACAGGTACCACCAAGATGTAAACTTTTTTATGTTTGTGGTGTGGTTTGACTCAAGATTGAAACTTTTACTGAGGAAATAATGATTTTGTGGATGCATGTCAAGTAGATTTACGAGACTACAAACTGTTCACTGTACATTGGCTGGGAAACAATGGCTACGTATGGTTCAGTTGTAATACCGGTGTGGTGCTATGGGGATGGACATGGTAACCAAAGGTGTGCATAATGTTATTGAGTTCCTCAGCGATGATTCCCCTGACATGGATGTGATCGGAATCTCTGGTGAGTTCCTTTTGTATGTTATTGGTTTGATTTTAAAAACAATGTCTTTTAGCTTAGTGTCATCTTGAGACTTAAAGACTTGAAATTTAATGGTCAGATAACTTCTTCTCCGACAACAAACCTGCTGCGGTGAACTGCATCGAGGGATATGGCAGTAATTAGAGGAGAGATAGGGAGCAAGGTGTTGAAAATGAGTGTGTCTGCCTTGGTGGAGCTCAATATACTCAAGAATCTCACCATCTATGCTGTTGCAGGCTCTCTAGGTCGATTCAAATCTCATGTTAGCAACATAGTGTTTGATGTATTCATAGCTACTTGCCAAGATCCGGCCCAAAACATGGAGAGCTCTCAAATTGATGGAAGCCATTAATGGGAAATATATACATATTGTCTATCACTACGCATCTATTGAGGTAATTAGCAATCACCGTACCTTCATTATCTCCACCGTCACTGAAGATACCATCATAGAGAACCATGGCAAGGTTGTAAAATTTTACTTGTCAATATGTTTATTGTTTGCACCTTTTCTTTAAACATCACGTTCATGTATTTCAGGAGCACAGTGAGAACATTCTTCCAAGCGGTGAAGGTGACGTAGGATTGGCAGCATCATTTGGGCCCGTCTGTTTTGGGAGACAAGGTCGATGAGGAATGTCCTGCAGCAGATCCTCCGGAAGACGCTTAGAACAACCGCAAGCGCCGCCGTGATGATTGAAAATAAATATTCCTATCAGCCCGTCAATGTCTTTTCTATGCATTTTTAAAAACTGCTACTATCTTTGTTTTCTATCATAAATTTGGATATTTTTCCCTTCCATGTTTTCTCTGTTCGGAGATTTTATTTCTGTTTTGGATTATTAATGAAACGTTGACGGGTTCTAACTCATACTCCCTCCGTTTTTTAATATAAATTGTTTTAGAGAAATTTTTATGTTTCAAATTATATGACATTTTCGGTTTTCTATGTAAAATTTATTAACACTTAATGTTATATGACCAATGATAATATACCTTCTATTTTATTATTGGTTGATTTGTGAATAGGTAAATAATTAATAATGTTTTTGTTTAGAAAATATAAAAAATTAATGATTTCTTAATCTATGTGCACAATTCTAAAATGACTTATATTAAAAAACGGAGGGAGTACAAGATTTGCCGGTGGTGTATTGTTTTGGTCGACCTATTTCTGACTTTTTTTCCACAATAAATTATTTTTAACAAAGTCGAGCAAAAACTCTAAAAATAAATAATTTTGTAACTGTATAATTTTATAAATTTTTCTAGAGTTATTATTTTTTTTTTTAAATAGTTTATTACAATTCTATATTTTTTAAATTAATTTGGGTAAAATAAGAAAATAATTTAATTTATTGTTCGTATAAATTATTTAATTTTTTGAATCCAAATTTTATATATTTTTCCTTACACTATTTGTTTTATATACTAACAACTACCTTAGTCAACACTAAACAATCTCATAAACTTCAGCTTTTGAACATGAAAGCGCTAATAACGCTAATGGTCGATCAAATCATTACGAAGATAATGCATATGAATTCGTCGGTCATTCTTATATCAACCTAATCAAGATCTGTGACTTCCAAATGTTATGTTCATCACCATTATAAACAACATGGAAAAACAAAAGTGAAAAAAACAAACGACAAAATTCCGTACACAAAACTACACAACGATCTACAACTTATCCGGCTCCGTGCTTGCGCGGAGGCTATACCTCTAGTTCTTATGGTGTCTATGAAATGCCTCCAACTCAAAAATATTATTTTATGTATGTTCTCCACCTAATTACATTCCTGCATCCGCCACCGCCTATCACTTCGTTAAAAGCCTTGCATGTGTATTTACGGTATTTTTAGCTTAGGATTATGTTTTACGTCTTATAGATAATTTTTAATATATTAGAGATGAGGAATATAGATTCTCTTAGATCTTCTCTTTTTCTATATATAGTTATTTCATGTCATTGTAAACAACAAACTTGAATTATTATTATTTTGCTAAATAAAACTTGAATTATTAATTGCAATAGCAACATAAAGCTTTTCAGCGTTCGGATTTGTCCAGAGAGTCGCTAAGATCAAAACACTAAGTTCATTAGCTTCCGCTTCTCTATGAATGTTCGATGCTCGTTGAAAAATAACCTCTTTCCTATAGATTATGAGCAAGTAGCAAGTAACTGTCGGGAATTAACCTATATAATATTATCGCTTGTTGTCCTATAATTGGTTCGCGACGGGTTACATAACCAAACTAGTTTAGAAATAACATAACCTATATTCAATCTCTCTATCTAACGACCTCTAACTCGCTAACCAGTTAGAAATAAGTACATAGAATACCTTATTGCTAGTCTCTGATTTGCTTGCCAGCGTTGATACAGAACATATATACGCCATTGACTTTGATAAGTCTTTTTTTAGCAACAGATAAGTCATATACCTTATTTTTCTGTCATTTAGCTCATGCGCAAAATGTATGTGTATTTTGTATATATATGGTTTAAACCTGTATGTCATCATAGAATAACGTATTGCAGGTCTCTGATCTGTATGTCATTAACTCATTATACATCAATATGTACATGTCAGACGAAAAACTTCAAAAAATGAGGACGAACATTTTTAATGGTATATGATTTTGATAAAAATGAGTTTATGAATTGTATTTTTCAAATTTGAACAAACACTATTCATAACTTCATTTTAGTGTTAAATTTTTTAATTTGCAAATTGATCACTAAATTTCTAAATAGTTTTATTTGTATCTAAAAATTTGATTATTTGTGTTTTAAACGTTGACAAAAATTATTAATACTTCAAAATACAATTACAATTTTGTATAAATATATATTAAATATTTAGTTAAAATAAAATATTTCTGGGTAAAATATGTAAGTATTTAAAATAACAAGCATTATTAAAATAAAATAATAGGTATTGATGATAGAATATGTTTTGAAATATTATTTTTAGAGAAAAACTGAATAAAGCCATTAGAGCGAAATACAAACTCGTTTAGTGAATTTTATAGAAAAACCATTGGAGAGTCCTAAATACGTGATATCAGATCGTGCGTATCTTTGTACGGTTGGTCAAACAAATAGGTTGGTATTCTTATATATTAATGTGGCATGAACGATGAGATAAATATACATATTATTATCTTTGCTTTCACTATCTACGAATTCAATTATACAAGTTGTAGTTTCATGTATTCACACAAGGGATCAGCTTGTCCTTAACTTAACGCTTCATACAAAAAGAAAAAGTTTAAGTATTTAGCTCCATAGATTTACATAATAAATTATTAGAAGATAACATTATATATATATATTTTAGAAATGCCTCTTTATTTTAACCTCATAACTAAAGTTGACTTTGTCACCAACTCCTATATTTTAATAAGACAATCAATCAAACACTTATATAAACCAATTTACTTGTATAGTTTTACCAAAAAAAATTTACTTGTATAGTTTTTAGTAGGTTTTTAGGGAATAGTACCTCCAAACAGTTTTATTTTTAAGAGTGAAAAACTTAAATTTAAAGTTTGGAAGTGTTTCTCTCCAAAAGATAAATTTCATATTTAGGTTTGAAATTTTTATATGTTGCATTGAAATTTATTATTGATAAAATTAATTAAAATTATAAGACTTTAAATAACTAGAAAACATACAATAAATGGTATAGAAAATGTTAATAACTAAATATTACCTCTATACATAATCAATTAGTATATTTTGAAGTGATAAATGATTTTTATTTTGTATTTTTAGATTTCAAAGTAATTATTATTTTAGTATTTGTTGTATAATATTTTGTTTAATGTTATTACAATATCTTGCATTTTATGAAGACGTAAATTCTGAGGATTCAAATGATAAAATAAAGTTGATAAAGTTATTTGAAAGATATACAATTAAAAGGACTGGTACAATTGAAAATTAAAATATAGAGTTTGAATAGTAAAACTATAAATTTGAAATTTCAATATTCCAAACTTCTAAATTTAAAGTGTTAAGTTGCTATTGGAGTTTATAAAACTTTATATATACAGTCATGAGATGCCTTTAGGTAAGGAATAATACGTTTATACTTTTAATTATTCGTCCAAATATTTTATATCTAATTTATTAATTTAGAATCCTATTTTTTATCTACCATACAAAAGTCTATGTTAGACCATTTATTGGAAACTTAACTAAACATCATATATGATATTTTCCTAACAAAAATAATATACATCTAAACAGGGCAAATATAGTTCCATTAGAAAAATGTTATTTAATTGTTTATCATATTTAATCTAAGATTGTTTGAAAGCACTTATTGTGGAACGTAAATCGTTTTTTTTCTAAAGCGTAGCTTCTTAAGTTTACACTAAAATTCTATAGCACTAAGTTATATCAAATGAAGATTCAGTCTCACCTTATATAGAATTCAATTTATTATGAGTTAATATTTGTATATTAATATACTAATGAGTAATGAACGTGCTATTCAATGTTTTAAAAACAAATGATTGGATTATTTGTGATTAATGTACATTAAAAACATTTTGGTATTCAAATTATAAATTAAAATGGATTTGATCCATCTAATCCTATTTTTTATCTGCCATACAAAGTCTATGTTTGATCATTCATTAGAAACTTAACTAAACATTTTAGACTTACTCATATATGTTATTTTCCTAACAAAAACAATATACATCTAAACAATAACATTTTTAAGAAAGGACAAGTATATTTGCACTAGACAATTATTGTTTAATTGTTTCTCATATTTAATCTAGACCATACTTTTATATATACTTCAGTAATTAATTTTTAAATTAAATAGTATAGGCTAATTCTTTTAAAAATTATCAAATTAAGTTCTTATATAGAACAAAATAAATAATATTTTATTGGTTGTAACATTTTATGTTTGATATTTTGTAGTAAAAA
Source organism: Brassica napus (assembly GCF_020379485.1). Classification (NCBI taxonomy): domain Eukaryota; kingdom Viridiplantae; phylum Streptophyta; class Magnoliopsida; order Brassicales; family Brassicaceae; genus Brassica; species Brassica napus. Next base: position 6,284,675 of record NC_063447.1, read on the forward strand.
TAAAAACAGTAACCTGAAATGTAATATATTAAATAGAATAATATTTTTAAAATATAATACAATAATTTAATGTAGTCACATACAAACATTCCAAGAATAAAAGTTTGTAAACAAAAAAATTAATAAAATTTGTATTAATTTGTATAAAACTAATGTTTAAAATTAAGCTATTAATATGATGATGCATATTTAAATAAATAAACAAAAAATACTACATTAATATACAATACTTACAATTTCATCAAAACAAATTTCAAAAAAATAAAAATTTCAAAATTATATTATATACATAAAAATTTATATTAAAGATATATATATATATATATATATATATTGATAACTTATTTTATATTTTAAATGTTATAAAAACATAAATATATCCGGACGGACGTGCATGTTCAAATCTAGTATCTATTAAAAACTACATGAAAGTTACTGGTACGGAACATTACAAAGCTAGTACGTACGTAGAAGCTAATCAAATGTATGTTATGGTCATAGGTTTCTCTCAAACATTAGGAAACAATCCCTCTATATACTGTTCAATGACATTACATGAAATCGTAACACTTTATATTTAAAGTCATGTATTCATTCAAAAAATAAATATTTAGTCATTGAGATGCTCTTACCTAACGAATTATACCTTTATACTCTTGATTAGTCGTTCAAATATTTATATAACTATAAAGAAACTACGTACATGAAAGTTACTAGTACGGAACATTACAAAGCTTGTACGTATAAAAAGCTAGTCAACTGTTTGTTTTGGTCATTGGTTTCACACAAACATTGAGGAGCCATCTCTCTATATAATGTTCAATAACCTTACAAAGACAGCCAAAAGAGTTACAAGCTAATTAGTGAGTCCATTAAACCTTTAACCATGGTGAAAATGGCTAAATCTGTTACTTTCTCAACCTCTTCTTCTGCATCAAACCTTTCTTCTCCTTCTTTCGCTTCTCTTCCTGCTTCTCCACTCAACCAGCCCTTTTCTCAGTCCATGATGGAGGAAGCCTTAGAGTCTGCAGAGTCAATCATCAAGAAATGGGATCCAAAGGCACAGTCCTACACAAAGATCATCTCTCTGTTCAGACACAGCAGAAAACAAGCCAAAGAATTCATCAGATGCGTCCGTGACTTACGCAGAGCCATGCACTTTCTTGTCTCTCAAGACTCTAAATCTGACAAACTTGTGCTTGCACAGAGCCTGATGCAGATTGGTATGTCCACGCTGGAGAAAGAGTTCTTCCAGATACTGTCTTCTAACCGAGACCATCTTGATCCTGATTCAGCCTCTGGTCAGTCCACAATATCTAGCAATTCAGAGTTCGAAGTTTATATGGAATATGATGAGGATGAGGATGATGATGATGAGCTGAAGAAGGCGGGTGAATCCATCTCTCAGGTGGAGAAAGCCTCAGCTATGGTGATGTCAGACTTAAAGGTCATAGCAGAGACTATGATCAGCTGTGGTTATGGTAAAGAGTGCATAAAAAGCTATAAGTTGATTAGAAAGTCTATTGTTGATGAAGGGCTACACTTGCTTGGGATCGAGAAGGTCAAGACCTCTCATTTTCACAAAATGGACTGGGGTGTCCTCGAGCATATGATCAAGAACTGGATCAAAGCTGCAAAGATTGGAGTCACAACACTTTTTAAAGGAGAGAAGCTTCTTTGTGATCATGTCTTCTCTGCATCCCTTACAATAGGACAGTCTTGCTTTAACCAGATAGCAAAGGAAGCAGGACTCAATCTCTTCATGTTACCTGAGCTCGTAGCCTACAAGGAGAAGAAACAACACCACCATGAGAGGATCTTCAAGCTGATGGATCTCTATGCAGCTATCTCTGACCTTTGGCCAGACATAGAAATGATATTTAGCTTTGATTCATTAGCTTCTGTGAAGACTCTTGTCCTCTCAACGCTCAAGAAACTCAAGGACTCTATCCACACGTGTCTCAAGGAGTTCGAGAAGATGATACACAAGGATTCTTCTAAAGAACTTTCCCCTGAAGGAGGGGTTCACAAGCTGACTCGGACAACAATGAGTTTCTTATCATTGTTGTCTGAATACAGCCGTGTACATGTGTTGTCTGAGATCCTTACAGAGCATCCTCTTAAGACAAACACTCGCTTGCTAGAATCTTACTTCACGGCTCCTATCCTGGAAGATGAACATGTCAACAACCATGCATGCTCGGTCCATCTAGCTTGGCTCATACTGGTTTTCCTTTGCAAGCTAGACACCAAAGCAGAGAGTTACAATGATGTCTCTCTCTCTTACATCTTCCTTGTGAACAACATGCAGTTTGTGGCTGATACTGTTCGTTCTAGTCACCTCAAGAACCTTCTCGGTGACGATTGGCTCACAAAGCACGAGGCAAAACTCAAAAGCTATGCTGAAAAATACGAGAAAACAGCTTGGGCCAATGTTTTGGTATCTTTACCTGCGAAGACAAGTGCCAAGCTATCACCAGTGGAGGCCACAACATGCTTCAAGAGATTTCATGCAGCGTTCGCAGGAGCATACTTGAAACAATCATCATGTGTTATAGTGGATGCGAAGCTTAGGGACGAGCTTAAGGTTTCTATAGTGAAGAAACTTGTACCGGAGTACAGAGAGTTTTACGTGAAGTATTTGCCAATGTTGAGACAAGACAGAAACATAGAGATGTTGGTGAGTTTTAAGCCTGATAATTTGGAGAATTATCTCTCAGATCTTTTCCATGGAACACCAATGCTCAGTGGCTCTTCTCATTCTGCTTCTGCTTCTTTGTCTTCTCCATCTTGTTTCTCAATTAGATGTGTAAAACACTAAAGCTCACACTTAGACATTACCATTCTCACTTGAATGAATCTACAATCATGTTTGTTTGTGTTTCTGTATTTGCCTTCGATTGTTTTAACAAAATATCTTCTTCTAGATGAAACCACCAGTCATATCTTGTTGGAAAAAAGGATCCCATTTCGAAAGTTTCAATGAGACATAATTAATATATAAACAATTTGAACCACTTCACGTACCATCAATTGGTTTTATAGTAAAAGTCTATATAACTTAACATGGTATCAGAGTAGACCTACACCTTGTCTCGTTAATTTAGCATGGATGTCCAATAAATGCTCAATTCCGTCTAAACAACTAGAAAATAACATTATCTCAAAATGTTTTGATAAATTTTATCGAGATTAATAGTTATATGGACCGTTATCTTGAAGAAGGATACCGAAGAAAAAATATCTCACATTAAAAATTCCGATGTGACATTATAATATATAAAAAATTTATGTTAGTTTACTTTTTGCCAATTAGTTTTTAACTGGAAACCCATAAAACTTAACATATGTTTTGACAGCTAACCATATGTTGTTATATTAACGCATAAATTTAGTTTATGTGAGGACGATGAGTTAGAAAAGGCTGGTGATTATATAATCCATTTCTAAAAAGTTAAGAGTTAAATGTAATACTATGTTCAGCTGTGGATATGGTAAAGAGTGCATAAAGAGTTATAACTTGATGGAAATAGATGAAGGGTTACATTAGAGTGTTAGTCTTTTAAGAGATGAAGCGAGAAAACAATGTTTATTCAGTAATTACATATGATATGAGACTGGCTAAACCAGTACATTAAAACTGCATAATGTATTTTATTGACAAAACAAAAAAAAAAACTATAAGAACTATTTTGTAATGAATGATTAGTGACAACTATTTCAACAATTAAGAAAGCAAAATTCTTATTTATATTTTGTGCCGATGGCACTTAAAAGGTGGTGCACCGTGCAATTAAACCCAGGAATCAAGTAAAATTTCTTAATATCTTAAAGCACAATGGGATGTGACATTGCCAGTAACAAAAAGAAAACAATTCCACACTATGCATTACATAAATGTATCGGAAAAGGGATAAAATCACTACGATGAAGCAAACATAAATGTACCGTGTCTATAGATTTGAATATCTTTGATTTGCGACTGTGTTATCAATGTATAATACGGGTCACGACATAACCGGTGACCATTCTGGAAACAAGAAAAACTAATAGAAAATGAACGCAAAGGAATAAAATTGCAGGAATGAAAATGAATGGTTGTTCCTTCTCAAATTTAACAAGAAATATTTTTGTTCTTTATTTCTCTATAAAAATGAATGGTAGGGAATGAGAAAAAAAAATTTATTCTTCATGAATAGTGATATTTTTCAGGAACATTAAGGAATGCATTATTCTTCGCCGTTCTCCGGTCACTTTCATACCTTTAGTGTATTTATTTATTGCTTGAGTAACCAATAAGACAGAAAGATATCAAACACGTGGGCTTCTACCAAGATTACTGTCATCCTTGTCTAAATTAAAAGAAATCCAAATACAAGAAACACAACAAGAAAAATGATTATCAGCTATAGTATGTTATTAAACCAATACTTTTGTTTATTCTCGCTCTTTTGCATAGTTTAAGCTAGCTCTAATCACCATTAATGGCGATGAACCCATTAACTTTCTAAAGCCAATCAAATAATTCTTCAAAAACCTGACCCACCTTATATTGAGTTCAAGTTTAAGTGGTGGTCCATGGCAGAAACTATTATTTTCGAATATATCTGAATTTATATATGTTATTCAAACTGAATATACATTGTTTATATTTAGTTCCTAATTTTTTTTTATCATGTGTTTAAGTAAAATAAAAAACAAACTTGGCCCACACTCCACAGTTGTGCCCTCTTTACCAAAACAGAAACCCTAACACTAACTCTCTCTCTTGCATATATAAAAACAAACCTCTTCCACTCTCTACTCATAATATCTCTAATCACTGAAACATAATACACACAAAATAAGCATTAAAAATGGCAGCTAATTTAGCCTTATGCGACAGTGATGTAGAAGAAGATTACATAGACATGGAAGTAACTTCTTTCACAAGCCTCGTACACAAAACTCTCACCAACAACAACAACCCTAGAGAGTTCGAGTTCCAAATGTCTCATCGTGGTCCTCTCCAGATAGACAAAACCACTTCTCCTGCAGACGAACTCTTCTACAAAGGCAAGCTTCTCCCACTCCACTTACCTCCACGTCTCCAAATGGTCCAGAACCTTCTAGAAGATCACACCTTTGATGACGATTTCTACAGCACACCTTTAGCCACTCCGGTGACTAGCAACACTCCTTTCGAGTCTTGCACCGTCTCTCCGGCAGAGTCTTGTCAAGTGAGTAAAGAGCTTAACCCTGAAGACTATTTCCCCGAATATTCAGATTCCGTGGAGGAGAAGAAATCTTGGGGCAAGAAACTGAAGTTGATCAAGCAGTTAAGTTTTGGAACGAACATTAAAGCTTCGAGAGCTTATCTAAGATCCTTCTTTGGAAAATCAAGTTGTTCTGATGAGTCGAGAGTTGCTGATGAAGGATCTGTGTTGAGGTATTCGCGAGTGCAGCCTCCTTTTGGACAAATCAAAACAGAGAAACCAAAGAAACAGAGTAATGGTTCTGTTTCTGGGAGCCATAGGAGATCTTTTTCGGTTTCTATGAGGAGACAACCTGCGAAGAGTTCGAACAACAAATCATCGAGTAGTTTGGGGTTTCGTCCGTTGCAGTTTTTGAAGAGAAGCACGAGTTCGAGCTCAGAGATGGAGAATTCTGTTCAAGGAGCTATCTTGCATTGCAAGCAATCTCAGCAACAGAAGCAGTATAGTGTCAATGAGGTTGGATTCTGTTCGTTGTCAGCTTCAAGAATCGTAGCGAATGATGATCAAGAACGGGTTCAGCTCTTTAGGGGCTAACTAAAGAATTAAATTTGACATCAAGAAGATGTGACGATAATAAGAGTTAGAGTGATAGTGAGAAGCGAGAACACTAGAGCGTAGATTCCTGTCATCTTCTGATTTTTATTCTTATTTTGCTTCTTTCATGTTATTTAAAGAAATTTCATAAATTCATATTGCCATTACGTGTCAAAAGAAAGAAGATATGATTAGAAATCTTTTCTATTAGATATTTAGATTCAACTCAAGTTACTAGTGTTTGAGGTTTTAGATTCAAATGAAGTACGGTCTGAATGTAAACTAATGCAAATGTCTACTATAAACCGAGAGTGTTTTTTGTTTGAGCTTTTAAACCGAGAGTATTTAAGACTATTTTATCTTTTAAATGGTAACTGTATATATACATATACAAAACCTTCTACAAAATAAATACAGTATTGTGTTTGTTAAACTTAATTTATTTCATATGGTTTTCCAGATCATCAACAATTTAATATACTGACTAAAAAATATCAATACATCTGAAGTTGATTAAGTTTACACCGCATGCACATTCACAAATTAATAATTATTTTTATTCTTATACAATTTGCAGTTCAAAATTTTTAATTTTGTTTTAAAAGTTTACCATACAAATGATTTAGTTTTATGATTAATAAATGCGTCTAGCTTGAAATTTTTTAGCTAAGTACAGTCACTTTGGTAAAATCACCAAAGTAGTAATTTACATAAGAGAAAATACATAATTTACAAGAGACAATAGACAATTATCAGAGATTGATTGAGCGACTGAAGTGATGATTCCATAAACACGAATTTTCAGAGTCAGACCGTCGTTATCACCGTAGAAAGATTCACTTCTTAAAGTTGAAAAGGAGGATATATCGGAAAACATGGATCCATGCTTTCAGAAAGCTGATCGCTACTTCGCTCCATAATTTGTTTAAATAAGTAAGTCTAGTTTGTGTAAAGAAACCATTATGCAAGTATATATATATATATATGTATAAAAATATAAAATCATCATTACGAGACAATGACAACAGCAATGTAGAGGTGGTTAGGTCGAGTTCCGAAGTCTAGTAAACCCTTTTTAAAACCATCTATTAGTGTTAAGTTTCCTTCATAGCGTCCTCTCATTATGACAAGTTCCATCTTCTACACATACCCAATAATCTGTTTAAGTAAACCCATCTGTTAAACCATCTACTCCCTTTCGTTCCTAAAAAAATTATATTCTACAGAAAAATTTTGTTTCAAAAAGATACATTTATATTTTCAATGTAATTTTTGTCAACTAATAATGAGAAATTGTGAAGTTCAAGAACATTAATTGCATTTCTTAAAATCTCACTTTAAAAATATATGAAATATAAGATTACAAAAAAATATAGAAAATATAAGATTACAAAAAACTATGTATTTATAGCTAAATTTTAATATATTTTATTAAAAAATGTGAAAATTCTAAAACATGATTTTTTAGACATGGATGAAGTATTAAACATATTATTGAGTATGCCTCTTAGAAGAATTAAGGTTAACCTATGGAAACTATGGTAGCATAATTAAATATTCAAATCTAAAAGGCAATTTAGAAAGGAGGACGGGAGGGACAATAGAACCCAAAGATGTGGGCTGCTTTTTTTTTAACGTTGGATCCATTCAAATAAGGTTGAGAAAGACTCAAACCAAAGACGGTCACAACGAGAAAACAAGGGTTCAAATGAATAAAAGGAGAATGCCATAAACTAGATAACCGAAATAGAAAAAGAAAAGAAAAAGAAAATCCACCAATAGGCGGTAAAGCAGGACTGAGCTTTCCACAAAGATCAGAAGCTCCTTAATGTTGAGGCACATCAGCTTCTTGACTCAACATAGCTTGCAACCAAGAAGGAGCTCCTGAAGCCACATAGGATTGATAACGGTGTTTCTTAGTGACACTTGTAGCGATTAGAGAGGCAACTTTGTTGTTATCAGGAACCACATGTTCCACTCTCCAATCTACAAAACCCTTCAAGCTATTTAAGATTGCAGTTATCAACTCTCTGTGAGGAGAATTAGCTACAGGGTGGAGGAAAGCATCTCGGAGACAATATGAGGAAGTTTCAAAGATGATCTTGTCCATACGCAGACTTCGTAGATCATTGATAGACCATAAAAGCGATATCAGAGCAGCAGTTAGAGGATCTTGAGCATTAGAGAAAGCTCTTCTACTATGTATAAGGGCCACCCCATTATTATCACGAGCAATCCATGCCCCTCCACTCTTACTTGACCGACTGACCCATGATGCTGCTACATTACATTTAGTCCAACCACACAGAGGTTTTGACCATCCAGACGAGCTTGGCGGTATTAACCAAGCTCGAGCCGCCTCAACATTTGAAAGTTTCTGCAGGTTTAGCCAGATCTCCGCTTCCATAATGGCTTTCTCCAGTATATTGGAAGGGTCCAGTCTAGTAAATTCAAAGCAGAAAGCGTTCCTAGCCTTCCATATGTGCCATAAAACCCAAGGAAAGAACAACCCTGCTTCAGGTAGTAGAGATACCTTCTTGCTACATTTAACGAGATGAAATATATTCAAGAAGACTGAGTTGGACCAAGACCCCGATGGAGGCAAATGAATAGCAGAGAGAGACCAAACTGCTTGACCAAAGCGACATTTGAAGAGCACATGGTTGATATCTTCACGTCCATTACCACAAGAAGGGCATGTGGGATCAATTTGGATGCCTCTTGAACACAATCTATCTTTTACCGCCAAAGCTCCGGAAAGTGATCGCCAAATGAAGTGCCGTAATTTTGTAGTAGTCTTTGCTCTCCAAATAGACGTCCTTAGTTGCTTTTCAATCGGAGGAACAGGAACAGCGAGGGGAGAGTTCAAACCTTCTATAGCTTCAAGTAATGCATACCCACTTTTCGAACTATAAACTCCATTCTTCGTAAATCCCCAAACCACACTATCAGAAAGAGCTATCAGAGGTTTAATTCTCAAGATGATCTTTGCGTCTCTCTGATCAAAAGTTTGCAAAACTAACTCCCGGTTCCAGATACCACTCTGAGGGTCTATCAAGTCCTCAACTGTGAGCGCAAGATCAATAATAGAGTCAGGCCTGTAGTTAGGAGTTCGAGGTACTGAATCAATAATCCATTTGTCCCACCACACCTTCGTAGAAGCTCCATTACCAATCTTTGTCACAAGTCCTTGCTGCCGCAGCTCACGCCCATGAAGTATACTGCGCCAGGCAAATGAGGGTCTAGATCCAACTGAACTCTCCATGAAGGTGCTGTTACAAAAGTAGCGCTGCTTAAGGACTTGCGCGACTAGTGAATCTGGATTTTCTAAGATTCTAGCAGCTTGTTTAGCAAGTAAGGACTGGTTGAACTTCTCCAGATCCTTAAAACCCAAACCTCCCTGATCTTTAAACCTACACAACTTCTGCCAAGCTACCCATGCAATCTTCTTCCTATTGGTTCCACTACTCCACCAGAACTCGATCATAGCACTTCGTAGACTAGCACAAGTATCTTTAGGGAGTCGGAAACATGAGATAGCATAGATAGGTAATGCTAGGCAGATCGATTTCAGCAGAATCTCCTTGCCTCCTTGGGAGAGAGCTTTAGAGAACCATCCATTTAAGCGGTTGTTAAGCTTACCACGCAGAAAGCTCAGGAGCTGTCTCTTAGACCCACTAAAACACTCCGGGAGACCTAGATAAGTTCCTTCACCTCCCTCCTTATCAATCCCAAGAGTTGTTTTTATATCAACTTTCAAGTCCATTGAAACCTTAGAACCAAAGATAATGGAGGACTTCTCCAGATTAATCCTCTGCCCTAACGCATCACCATACAACTTGAAACAGTTCATAATCTTCATAGCTTCTTCCGAGGAAGCCTTACACAACAGCAAACTATCATCTGCGAATAATAGGTGATGCACTTTAGGGCCCGAAGAACCAATGCCAATGCCATGTAATTTATCAGAAGCAGCAGAGTGATTTAAGCAATTCACCAAAGCCTCAGCGTAAAGAATAAAGAGGAAAATAGACAGCGGATCACCCTGTCTTAGACCTCTTTCTGGTTTAATGAAGCCATGAGAAGATCCATTTAACAAGATGCAATAGGAGACCGAGCTTACGCATGCCATGATCCAGCGCACCCACACCCTATCAAACCAGATGTGGGCTGCTTTAGCTTATCTTTTGTGTGTTTGATTAGTGCGTGTGCATCCGTTTTTTTTTTTGTCAACATTTCGTTTTATTAAACGAAGCCCAAAAGGGCATATTTACAAGCAGTTCAAGACTTTAATAAAATACATTCAGCCCAACTTGAACCCAAACCTACAAATAAACATGATGCGCATGAATAACACGTATACAACACGTGTTCTCTTTTGAGACTCCACCGCTTTCTGAATCGAAGAAAGAGAAACGCCGCCGAAACTCTGGCCGGCCGATCACTCTCACCATTTCTGACTCCCTTGAAACTGCTTGCTCACTCCAATCTCCTTCGATCGCCTCCCGTTCAAAGCCCTTAAAACAATAAGATTAAGCTGTCCAAACCTTTCTTTCTCCATTTTTATGATTTTATTTTGTTTTGTTTGCTAACGATGTCATAAAGTTGTTTTACATTGCTAAATGATTAATTATATATTGATGGGAGAAAATTTGAAAAACATATATATAGCATGTAAAAAACAATTTTCATGACTTTAGTGGTCGAAGTTTATTTTTTATAGTTATGAAGGGTTTCGAATGTGAAGTAAATATACTATAGTGGTTGAATCATTTATTTTATTATATAATCCCTCTAAACTAAATATTATTTAAATATCATTTTCTTACTACAAATTATAAGGCTTAATAGTTATTTTTGGAGAAAAACATAAAAAAATATATATATATATATTAATTGAATAAAGGTTAAAAATAAAACTAATTTTGTTAAATAAATATGTATATAGCCCATGTTTAGTTCATAGCCAATTCATACAGCCCATGTTAGTGATATCCTCATTCTGATTGCCCAAGTTTCCTACGTCCATACATACCAAGCATTTCTTTTCGATAAAATTTTGGATTAAGGATTACTACATACCGAAAGCCGTATGCTTTGGAAGAAGCGTGTACGGTTTTTTATCAACTAGTTTAAACCTTTTAAATTCTTCATTCAGTTTATAGCTAGGGAAACTTTATTTTATGTTTAAACAAAAAAAAAATTGTATCGGAGGATTTAAAATGTAAAAAAATGTTTTACAAGTCCTAGCTATAGTTTAGGATGTGACTTAGCCGGTTACAAACTTACAAATAACAAGCGAGTCCATTAGAGAAATTATGTGCATTAGAAATCAGAAGTTATTTGAAATATTTTCACCGTCGACGAGATCAAGGAAGCAAAGATAATCAGACATATACTCTTGTAGTGCTAGATATAGCATATGTTGAACAAAATATCAAATAATTTATAAAATTTTAACTCGAGTATGGATATTTATTTCACATAACATAAGAATTACATTTCGTAACGAGATCTGCGGATAAATTGTATTTCATGATCACGTCGAAATCAGAAAGAATGACACACTTAAAAACTTATGTATCCTGTGTGTTGATTTAAGAATTGGAACTTTTGTAAACAGTCGTTGTAAGTTGTAGTAACACAAGCAGCGCTGTGCCAAGAATTTTGAAAGCCTAAGAGCATCTCCAAAAGAAACTTTATAATTTCAAATATAGAATTTTTTGCTCTCTAAAAAGAAACTTCAAAACTTCAAATTTAGAGTTTTAAGAAGTGAAACTTCGTATTTGAAATATTTGCACCGTCGACGAGATCATGTTTTGAAGTTTCACTTCTTAAAACTCTAAATTTGAAGTTTCATATTTTTATTTGCATCTTGGTCCTTATAATTAATTATACATCACATTTATGATTCTTAAGTATTTTCTCATCCATAATTTTAATCTTTAAAACTTTTGTATACTTCAAAATATTTCAAATTTATTTCTATAAATTAAAATTTTACATATAGAAGTTTTTTTTAAAAATCAAAATAAGATTTATAATATTTTAAAAGTAGAATTAGACAGCAAGAATATTACAAAAGAAACTTAATATTTTTTTTAAGAAGATATATACATGAAGACATAATTATTACACAAATTTAAATATTACATCAACACTAATAGTCTAGTAAATTTTCTTCAGAACTTTTAAAATATTTTCCAAACAAATTTTGCGTAACCGAAAATTGAGCATTTTAAAATAATTTTATGTAATAATGTGGTATTTTTCTTGTAGTTTAATATTTAATTATGTATTTATATTTATAATTTTATATTTTAGTGTAATATTTTATTAATTAATATTTCTATAATATTTTATATATGTGCTGGTTATCTACAAAAGTTTTATGGATTTATATTAATTATGACAAATATAAGGAGCATAGTGTAAATTATAAATAATTTTGAAGTTAAATTTGAAGTTTTGCTTTTGGAGTTAAATTTGAAACTTCAAATATAGAGTTTGCAAAACTCTATAATAAAGAGTCTCTTTGGAGACCCTCTAAGGCAAATAATATAGTTTTAGTTACAATTTCAAAAATGTTTTAAAAGTTTTTTCTAAATATAGTTTTATCAAAAATTATAATTATAATACTAAAAAATTATATAATGCAAATGTTATATATAAAATAGTAAATATTTAATATTTAATTTTATCTCTCCATGAAAATATATAATCATATATCGTTAATGCACAAATATAAAATTATCCAATGAGTTACAAAAATTGTTTTTAAGATATTAAAAACAAAAATAAGTAAGAAGAAAAATGTAAATAGGTAAGTTTTCATGTAAATGAGTTTATAACAAATAAAATAAATACAAAAATAAACATATTATTTAATTAAATTATTTTCTGTACAAATTATTACCATGTGATATAACAACTATCTAAAATTTCAAATTTAATTTAATTTATTTAATCAATTAAACTAAGTATTAGGGAAAAGTGAGGGCCCAAAAATTTACTATTTTAGAGGGGGCCTAAGGCAATTGCCTCATTTTCTATGCCTAAGGCACGATTCTGAACACAAGTAAGAGAGAAATATATGTTATTGTAGTACTATTTTTGTAAAGATAAACACATTAATAAGATAGTGGTCAAAAAAAAAAAGATAATGGTCCAAATCAGTTTAAACTTAGGAGTTGGCTAACAGTATCTCTAACTCAGCTGCATATTTTTTTCTGAAATGGAGTATGAAATAAAAAATGTTCCAAAACTATTATATTTATCACTCCATAATGAAATAAAAATGAGTTTACTCCAAAAATAAAGTAATCTATTTTTTGTTTGTTCATTATTCTATTATAAAATTCAAAATATAATAAAACTATAGTACTTTTATTCTATATTGTATTTTATTTTATTTTGAAGAGAGAAAAAAAGAGTTTTACAATGGAGATTACTCTAACTCTTTAGTTTTGTTGAAAATAAATTAGTAATGAAATAATCTTCACGTCCTTTGATCATGCCGGCATGAATGGAAATACAGTTAGAAGTTAGTAATCAAAAGTCAACAAAAAGTTAATTAACAGATAATATGAGATTGGAAATGTAAAAAGCATTCCCTATCATATTTAATGCTTTCACATGTTATCTCACTAACACCGCCCACGGCTAAGAATTTTAGAAGGTGGGAATATTATAGTGAGGTGGAATCAATATATGTGAATTGGTAACGTTTGATAAGAGAATTCATCAAAAAAAATTTACATCGGCCAATGGTGAACAAATATATTTCTAGAGTAATTGATGTTAGTAGTTTTCAAGTCTCATAAGACAAATAATGTAGTATAAAAAGATTGTCGAACCAATTCTAAAAGATTCAAAGCACCGAGAATGCAAGTACGTACTTAATCTAAGTGCAACCGATAATTTGGATGGTTTTAAACTAATACTAATAATAGAATGCAATAACAGAACAATAAAACAATAAAAGAAGTGACTTTCTTTGGTTATGATAAAATAGAATTCATGGGTATAAGAATTAGACCTTGGGTAATCAAGTTTCGAACTAAGGATAGCAAATGATCAATCAAAATATCAACCTTAAGATTAGACACAATCTTAAACAAACTCTATGTCTAGATGAATGTTCATTTACTAACATATTTCAAACATCAAATGTCTTTGGTTGAATAATATGAAAGCAATCATTACTAACAAGTCTATTGGCTATCTTAGCACCTTTAACAACAAATGTCTTTGGTAAAGTATGTTAAAAGCTTAGGAGAGTTGTCTCAGGCATTTCATCAAACACCTTGTGTGTGGGAAATGCCTAAAGATCAACTTTTGAGAGGCCAACTCATAAGATGTATTATGAATACTCTACTAGCAAGGAATAAGAAGGATCTACACTATAACATCCTAGATCTAGCCTAATCACCCTTAATCTCCCTAACCCATGAATTCAAGAGTGGATTACTCACTACTTTTCATGATTCCTCTTAAACCCATATTGGATTTCAGATTAATCATGTAGAGAAATACATATAATAGATTAGAAATCAACAGGATAACATATTAGAAATCAACAGGATAACATATGATAAAATGAATCAAAGAGATGAACTTTTCAAGAGATTTTTGGTTGTTTTCTCAAAGATAAAAGATAATCTGCCTCCTTTTTTTTACAAAAGTACTTAAACTTAGGTTTAGAAAGTGTAAAACGTCAAGACAAATGACCGAAAGGTCCCTGGAAAATCATAAGTTTCGACTGAGTAAATGACGCACAGAGACTTTGTGGTGTCGCTCCGGGAAGTCGCTCTGGCTTGGGAGCGACCTCAGGTGGTCGCTCTGAGAGGTCGCTCTAGGCCTATTTTTTTTTGCCTCCAAAGTGATGAAAAGACGAGTGACGTAGGTGGGTCACTCTGGAGGTCGCTCTGGGTTGGGAGCTACCTTATGGTGTCGCTCTGGAAGGTCACTCTGCTATGCTCGACCAAGATTGATATGCCTCTAGTAAATTGATCATAACTCCTTCATTACATCTCCAAATGACTTGAAACCACTTCCACTAGAAAGCTAACTCAATTTGTTGTGTGTTCCACAAAATCTTAGCAACAGAAGATATCTCTAAGGCCTCCATCCATGCTCATATTTCACCCCTTTTTGGATCACAATGCTCTCAAACATCTCAAATCACTCCATGACACACTCCAACACCTAATAAGGACAATAAATGCAATATGGACTCTAAAGATGTCTAATTCTTAATCTATATGATCAAAATGTACAAGAATTAATGGCTAAAATCATGTAATTATACAAGATATCAGTAATTGCATTAACTTGTACTCCCTCTGTAGGCCTGGGCATAAAATCCATAATCCGAAATCCGAACCGAACCCGAACCGAAAAACCCGATCCGTACCCGGTCCGAAATGTAAAAAATACCCGAATGGATCTTGTAAGGTGGTACAAAACATATCCGAACCCGAAATGTTATTAACCGGACCCGAACGGGTAACCCAAAAAACCGAAAAAACTAAAAAATCCGAAAAGATATCCGAAGAAACCGTTCGGAATGTCCAAACTGATATACAGTGTAATTATATGAAACATGAATATATACTTCAAATATTCAATTTCATATTTATTTTGATATGGTATCTAACATAAGTATTTAAAATTTAAATAACTACTTTAAATACTTAATTATATATAAATAAGCATATATTTCTTATGTTTTGCTTTTAAATTTTAGATTTTATTTCAGGTATATCCGAACCGATCCGATATAACCCGAATACGAATGATATATGGTTACTTTATGGGTTCTATGATGTGATACAAAACCGACCCGAACCCGATGTGTGATATCCGAACCCGACCCGTACTTGCAAATTTACTAGAATGAGACATAGGAGGTGTTATCAAAAAGAACCGAAATCTGAAAAACCCGATCCGAACGCCAACGGGTACCCGAACGCCCCGGCCTATCCCTCTGTATCAAAATAAGTGGATTTTAAGGTTTTTGCACACCGATTAAGAAATTACAATCTTTTATTTAATTTTTCTCGTTTGTCTAAAAACAACAATAAATACATATAATTCAATCAATAGAAAATCATACTGCGGATTACAAATAGTCAAAAACATAAAATTGCATTCACTTTTTACATAAAAACTTGAAAATATCACTTAAAATGAAACAAAAATTTTCTTTTAAAACATCACTTAAAGTGAGGGAGTATAACTTTTTTTGTGGCATCAAAAAGTAATTCTATTGCAACTTGTATAACTTAGAAATTTATATATATATATATATATTTACATCAAACTAGAAATCAAATCTGTGGATTGTAGTGATTAGTGAAAGTGATCAAATCGATTTTCTATAGTTTATTTGCAATATAATTGACCCACTGCGTAATTTATATCTATGATGTGGAGTTTGTGATTAGTATTTGTACTTTTGACCTATTGATCAAATTGCCCAAAAGTATTAATATTGGTAGCAGGTTTTGAAAGCTGGTCTATTATTCCTAACAAACTTTGTTGTATGACTTTGATTTGACTTAAGAGTTTCCAATACAATTTGAAAAAAAGAATACTAAATAGGCGCTTCAATTTTACTTTTTTCTTAAACATATATAGACCATAAAGTTTACACCATATCCATGACTTTGGGTCTTTTCTTTTGGACAAAGTGTGAAATTATATTACCAAAAAAGGAACGCTTGTTTACAAGTGTAGGTAGGTTTAGCTAGCTAAAGACTTTGTAGGCTAGGTTCCAACTTAAAATTACTGGATGGAAACTATGAAGACTTCAAACAAGAGATTACATTGAGTGAAGCAGTTTTAAGAGATTTTTGGTAACCTCTCCGCTTTCTACTTGCCAAGAGGATGTGTCATATGACTCATGGTTCAGTCTATTCGATGCAAGAGAGCTTGAAATGACGTTGACATGCTACTATGAAGTCGGTTCTGTAAAAAGCTTTTCTATAAGTTGTTGCGCTCTCTCCAGATGAGAAAAACATGGGCTTCAACGGTCATACGTTTGTCAGAGTTTACATGAACCATGTTCCAAATCTGGCTGCTAGTTTCCCAGTGGCAGAGGAAGTGATCTTATGTTTTCAGAAGTAAATACAGCATGCATTTAGAGGTGTTGATACCCCGTTTTGAACATTAAGATTTGAAACTTCTTTTTTAAAATACAGTATAGAAATACTTAAAAATATTTATCAAATCGTAACTGCCAATCCCCATAGAAAAAAGGACGATCGTATTGGTATGGGTGAAAAGACAAAGAGATGACACTGATACCGAAAAGTCATGCTCACGCATTCAAATCCGAGTTCATAGGATATTCTCAGTATTGCGTCGTGCATGCATGAACATTGAGCATTAACTTCATAAGACATTTCCTTGTAATATCTTTAAATAACGTACATAGACATTACCTAACTGGTGACATATTTGACTTTCATCACATGCATCAGAATAAATATGAAGTCATCCGAACGAACCATTTCAATATACTTTATTATGCTACATGTTTTCTTCTTATAAATACAATCGAATAATTTTTTGGTTGAAAAAATTCGGAATAATCTAGGTATAAAAATGGATATTATGTCATTTAAGATGCATATATCTAATACTCCATAAAGCACAGTCATAGGATCAATGAAGTTCGATTAGTGACTTCGACCTGCAATTATATATATATATACATACTTTTTTTTTTTGACCTGCAATATTTTACATCATATCTAGCTGAGTTTAAACGATTTTACATTTAAAAATTCAACGTCTAGATGATTTTAGGGACTGTCGTATAGAAATTTCAGTGATGCATGGTACGTAGTATGGTACACATTTATACTAAAAAATTACAACCATGGTCCAATTACTCATCATATACTCCCTCCGTTCATAAAAGATATATGTTTTAGAATTTCACATTTTTTAATAAAACATATTAAAAATTAGCTATAAATGTATAGTTTTTTGTAATTTTATATTTCATATATTTTTAAATCAATAAAATTTTAAGAAATACAATTAAAGTTTTTGAATTTTACAATTTCTCATTATTAGTTGACAAAAATTACATTGGAAATTCAAAATATGTATCTTTTTGAAACAAAAGTAATTTTCTCTAAAATATGGACTTTTTAGGAACGGATGGAGTACTAATCTATCCGTTTTGTTTTCACAGATTTAGTTTTCTTACATCTGACATACATTTATTTGTTTTTATAAAGTTCGAGTTCTCATATTATTATAATTTTCTATTGACTACGAAAATGAACCTCATATATATATCAAAATAACATACCAATAGAAAACTTCCTATGCTCTCTTAATTTGGTTACACGGTATAGTAAAATATCAGTAGAAAACACAGAAACATGGTCTTGAACATAACATTTGGTATTAACATTATATTAAGTGCCAAAAGATCCACCTATTAAACCGCTAGGTATAGTCGTATGCAGAAAACCAAAACTAGAACATGGCACACCACACACTATTTAAAGCTGAGATAGTTTTTCCGTTCGATGAGGCCATATTCAACTACAACTAGTTCGCCAGGAGATTGCAATAAATGATTGGTACCTTATTTTTATGCTTGCAATTGCCTATCACCTCATGTGTCCACCCACAAACGTTATGCTAACATGCGAATCCACATTAGTATAAAATAATTATATGAAATACTATAAGTTTATGTATGCCTTATTAGGCTACGAACATAATTAACAACTATTTTTTTGAATTAAGCATTGTCTTTGTACTGTAACTACTGTTTTAGATGGCCTATCAAAATAAGGAGCTTTTAAAGTCACGAGTACGAGTGCCGAACAGAAGACCACTTTAACATGCATGATAAGATATCTGATGTAAAGAAAAAAAAATTAGCGTTGAGGAGAGACATCTCTATTCTCTAACATCCATAAAAAGACTTGTCCCGAACCTTTTTATTTTACCCTGATCACTTGACTCGATCAAACTTTGCTGCATGTGCTGCTGAACATTTTTCCGGCATTTAGTTAGGCTTTTCATTAAGTTCGGCAAGTGAAGTAGCCTAGCTAGCTAGTCTTGTAGCCATTTTATTATGGATTAAGTTTTTGATTTTGATTGGACCGACTTTTAGATAGACCAATATAAAACATCAGTCTACATGCCTAGATCCTCTTGTACATATACTAATACTATTTCATACACACACAATCCGTTCACAAGTGGGCATCAACTTTGCATGACTTGTTGTTTGGATAAGTTTTCGTTTTTTAACTACTTCATCAATCATCTATTTCAAGCTGTGACTAAGATAGTAGAAAGTTTGTCATTTTCACTTTTTTTAAAAATCGCTTTATTTACCTAACGAGATTTTCTTGTCAACTACCTAAAACGCAATTAAGAACACGGCATACTTGAGATTATTCTAACTAGGGTATGGACCATTTTTTTTTTTTTTTTGATAACCGAATGTCCTGGCCCCACCGTGGTGGTCCAGACTAGAAACCGAAGTGAGCAAGAACGCTACCAGAGCGTCACCATGTGACTCACCGCGAACGGTCTTCGGTCTCGGGTGCTGGGGTTCCGCATGTGAATTCCCCAGTGGCCGGGTTTCGAACCCAGGTGGCGGAACTCACAGCCGTGAGCCCTATACCACATGAACTAGAAGCCCCAGTTAATGGACCATATATATGATCTTAATAACTTTAAATCAATGATGTACGCCTTTTGCAAGGCTCTTTATAAATTGCTTCCAATTTCTTATGGAAAACAGTTAATCTAATCTTCCTGTACTTGTAACTTTATTTATTTTTTGTTACAGTATATACAGAAATTGAACATTCACCCAAATATGAAAAATAAGTAGAATAATAAGAGCATTAACTGAGCCAAGTATGGGAAACACACACACGAAAGTCCTTGTCCCATGCCTATGTTAGATCAACAAACACCCTTTACCTAATTGGCTAATTCCCAAAGTCAATAAAATCGATTGTCAAGTGGCATGTGCCCACCGTTCCTTCTTTGTATTTGGTATTACCAGTTTTGGGAACTTTAGATTTCATAGGTCGGCTCTTCACCTTCCTATTATTAAAAAAAAACAATAAATCGAAAACGCATTTACGTCCAAACAGTCAAAATAAAAACCTAACACACCTTTCCCATGCAAACTCACAGAGAAGCTCACAGACTTTTTTAACATTTTTTCACATCAAGCCTTCGTGTCTTCACACATACACACACGTCTCTTCACGCATCTCTCGCTTATATATAAGATACATAAATTGAGACATATACTACAGAACTCCCAGATTAACTAAAGAACAAACACTTGCGTACCACTTTTCATCTATTTCATACAATCCAAAATTCTTCAAGCATTTCTTGCAGCTCAAGTAAAGATTCAATGGGTCTGTTTTGAGGTCGTTTAATCTGAATTAAAAAGTTTTAATCATTTTAGCAAGTATGGCTCGTATCGTAGCAGCTGATGATGATGATGGTACGCAGCAGTTCTACTCCATGGAGCTCAACTCAATCTCCTCTGTTTCCGACTCCACATTAGGACAACTCCTGAAGAACGTCAGTGATGTCCGCAAACTAGCCATTGGAGACGAGACTCCAGTTCACGAATCTTTCAACCGAGACAACGACGATGACCTCATGCGCACTGTCCCCTTCGTACTCTCCTTCGACAACCTCACTTACAACGTCTCTATCCGTCAGAAACTCACCTTCCGCGACCTCATCCCACGTCGTAAAACAGAGGACCCCGAGATAGCTCAAACCGTAACCCCCAGCACCAAAACCCTCCTCAACAACATCTCCGGCGAGACACGAGACGGAGAGATCATGGCCGTGCTCGGAGCTAGCGGCTCGGGAAAATCAACGCTAATCGACGCGTTAGCGAACCGTATAGCTAAAGGAAGCTTGAAAGGAGCGGTGAAGCTAAACGGAGAGACTCTCCAGTCACGTACCCTCAAAGTGATCTCAGCTTACGTGATGCAAGACGACCTCCTCTTCCCCATGCTCACCGTCGAAGAAACCTTAATGTTCGCTGCCGAGTTTCGTCTCCCTAGGAGCTTACCTAAGTCTAAGAAGAAGCTTCGCGTTCAAGCTTTGATTGAACAGTTAGGAATCAAGAACGCTGCTAAAACTATCATCGGAGACGAAGGTCACCGTGGAATCTCCGGTGGAGAAAGGAGACGTGTCTCGATCGGGATTGATATCATCCACGACCCGATTCTTCTCTTCCTCGACGAGCCTACGTCAGGTTTGGACTCCACGAGTGCCTACATGGTGGTGAAAGTGTTGAAGAGGATTGCTCAGAGTGGCAGTATCGTAATTATGTCGATTCATCAACCGAGTCATCGTGTTCTCGGTTTGCTTAACCGGTTAATTTTCTTGTCACGTGGCCACACCGTGTTCAGCGGTTCTCCGGGGAGTCTCCCGCGCTTCTTCGCGGAGTTCGGGAGTCCGATACCGGAGAACGAGAATCGAACCGAGTTCGCGTTGGATCTCATCCGCGAGCTTGAAGGATCCGCCGGAGGAACGAGAGGATTAGTCGAGTTTAACAAAAAATGGCAAGAGATGAAGAAAGAGAGTAACCGTCAGCCGCCGCTGACTCCTCCGCCGTCGCCGTACCCGAATCTAACGTTAAAAGAAGCGATCGCCGCGAGTATCAGCAGAGGTAAGCTAGTCTCCGGCGGAGAATCCGCCGCGATCTCAACCGCCACCGCGGCAACTACCTTAACCGTACCTGCGTTCGCGAACTCGATCTGGATCGAGATCTTAACTCTATCGAAACGATCGATGCTAAACTCGCGTAGACAACCGGAGCTATTCGGAATCAGACTCGCCTCCGTCGTTATCACCGGATTCATCCTCGCCACCGTGTTTTGGAGAATCGATAACTCTCCGAAAGGCGTGCAAGAGCGGCTAGGATTCTTCGCATTCGCGATGTCGACGATGTTCTACACCTGCGCCGAAGCTCTCCCCGTCTTCCTCCAGGAGCGTTACATCTTCATGAGAGAAACGGCTTACAACGCGTACCGGAGATCCTCCTACGTTCTCTCTCACGCCATCGTCTCCTTCCCGTCGCTCATCTTCCTCTCAGTAGCTTTCGCCGCGACGACGTTTTGGGCCGTGGGGTTAGACGGAGGCCCAATGGGCTTTCTGTTTTATTGTTTGATCATATTAGCTTCCTTCTGGTCAGGTAGCTCCTTCGTCACGTTTCTATCAGGGATCGTTCCGCATGTGATGTTAGGTTACACAATCGTCGTGGCTATTTTAGCTTACTTCTTGCTATTCAGTGGATTCTTCATAAACAGAAACCGTATACCAGATTACTGGATCTGGTTTCATTACATGTCTCTAGTGAAGTACCCGTACGAGGCGGTTTTGCAGAACGAGTTCTCTGACGCGACCAAGTGCTTTGTAAGAGGAGTTCAGATTTTCGACAACACTCCGTTAGGGGTGTTGCCGGATGGGATGAAGCTAAGGCTGCTTGATTCGGTGAGCCGGTCGCTCGGGACGACGATATCTAGCTCGACGTGTCTGACAACCGGTGCGGATATTCTGACGCAGCAAGGAGTGACTCAGTTGAGTAAATGGAATTGCTTGCTTATCACGGTAGCTTTTGGGTTCTTTTTTAGGGCTTTGTTTTACTTCTGTTTGTTGCTTGGAAGCAAGAACAAGAGGAGGTGATGAAGAGTAAAGAAGAACGCTCAGAGGCCCGAATCAAAACATACTTGTATTTTCTATTTGTAATTCCTTGAATCGTTTAAATATATATATATATATAAGATTATCTTTCATTTATTCCTTTTCGAAGTCTTTATAAAGAATAAGGATTTTTTTACATTCACAAAAACGAATTAGAAACACATTTGATTCTCTTCTTTCGAACGTTTATACATCTATGAAGTATTATTATAAACCTTAACTGTCATACCTGAGAGTCTGAGACTATATGTGGTATAAGCCGATGATGATGCGAGAGAGTCTTGATTATCTTCTTTGTCCTCCTTAAAGATCAAACATTGTGATGAACAAACATTAATATTTTTCATGATGTGCGAGTAAAAAAATCATTGACATCTAGATTTTTATCTCCATGAGCAACAGCATCTTCAGGTTCTGGCATGAAGAGGTTTGTTGTTGACACCTGCATGGAGCAAAACAAAAGTTCCGTCCTCATCCATATCTTGAGAATAAGGAAGTCAATATTTATATGGCTTTGAATCAAAGTGAAACCCATGTCTCAACCAAAAACGTTATGGCAAATTGAAAAGAAGACTTACCTTGGTATCAAGAAGCATATCTCCGTTACTGTCAGCTATGAGGCTAGCACCATGGGCTTTCAGCCATTCAGAACACACCTCCACACCATTCGTCTCCTTTTCACCAGTACCTTCGCTTAAAGTATTAGTAAACCCCAACACTTGGGCTATGTATGAAACCGGGATTGTAGGACGACAACTCCGAGACATAAAAGTCACTGCCTTATAACGCATCTTCTCCACATAGAGATCTGCAAATAAAACATGAAAAATGTCATCCAAAACTGTTCAAACATATGAAAAGAGTTTTCGTAGATGATATGTTTCCCACCCATGAGGAAGCTATTCATGTTTGGCGCAGTCTTGTAGAGTCTGAAGAACATAACATAATTTCCTGATGTAACAGCTCCACGAACTGAGAGAGCATGTCTAACTGCTTCATCCTTCTTAGCTTCTTTGGATAATCTACAGAAGAAAAAAATCAGAG
This sequence comes from Brassica napus, assembly GCF_020379485.1. Lineage (NCBI taxonomy): Eukaryota > Viridiplantae > Streptophyta > Magnoliopsida > Brassicales > Brassicaceae > Brassica > Brassica napus. The sequence continues at coordinate 6,308,242 of NC_063447.1, forward strand.
ATCATAAAATTTCTGAGTCTCATGGATACAAACCCAATTAAAAAGAGTAACCTCTTCACATTGGTAGGAAGATATGTATAAAAAAACTATACGACAGGTGAAGTGAACATTCGTTAAATCCAGTTAGCAAACATTATTCTGATTTTCCCACGAAACTTCAATTTATCAAAGTTTCTCATGAAGTGTCTATGCGTAAACATAACGCAGAGAAGGTAATCTAAAAGCACTAACCTGGACATAGATGATAGAAGTTCTCGGTTGTTGTTAGAGTGTAACGTAATATAGAGAAGACTGTACGCAGCAAATTCCAGAGAGCATCCTTCTATACCTTCAGCATAAAGGATTTTCAACTGTGATAGGCACTGTAAAAAACAACAAAAACCAATTCAGCAAGACTACAAATACCCTAAGATTTAGGTTAAGTCTCTCCTCAGGAATATACAGTAGATGTATTCTACAAGACTTGATTCTAGCAGTGGTTAGTACTCATTCGATTAAGAGAAAATTCACAAACTGTTTTCAATGCGAATCAGATCTAGACATCGACAAAATCTGAATGATTACTATTCTGCAATATGGACAATTTATGCAAGCGTACCAACCTGATTGTACTCAGGTAAATCCCCAGCTTCCAAAGCCAATCTAGCATGTGTTTCATAGACCTGAAATAGAAAATGAACATGAAACCATCATAAACCTGCTCACTGGATCCTACGTGCAAGAACCCTCAAAATCAAATTGAATTAAGTAATATACCTTCACTGTTAAATGATTGTGTATCCGCTGTACTGTGAGGTCTTGGCGAATGGATTTTAGCTGATCACACTTATAAAGATAATTCTTTTGAGAATCCTGTACCATTAACAGAGCTTTTTCCAGCACATCCTCTGGTCTTACCTGTGTTTACCAATAAAGCCAATCAAAACCATCAGTCATGTCGAAAAGATTACTAGGTACAAGATATAGTGATACTTACGGCGGAAGGATCCGGTGCAGAAGTGAGGCGGAAATAACGTTTCTCAATTTCCTGGCAAGTTCCTTTAACAGTTAGTGCATTCCAATCAATGTCTTCCACAGATCTGCAGCCACTCTCATCAAAATCTTCCCCAAGTCTCAATGCAGTGCCTCTTCTAGAATGTAAATTTCCGACATTCATAGGTTTAGGAATATCGTTCCTTCGGCTGTGCCCTTGAACTTTCTCAAAACGCTTGGAACGACTATCACGCCGCTTCGTTTCTTCGGCAGAAGTAGCAAATGACATGGCGCTTGGTGTCGAATCCTTGTCACTATCACTAGATGCCTCATCATCAATGGCATTAGCTGCACCACCAGAAAAACGCTGTCGCTTCACAGGCCGTTGGAAACTCTTTTTTGCAGAATTTTGCCAAGCGTAAGCGGGCTTGGAGTTTTGCCAAGAGTAAGTGGGCTTGGAGTCAGTGACAGCATCCGCCTTTTGAAAACTCTCAAAGCTCTGCAAAAAGTTTAAATCAGAACCCATCAGAGAATTTCTAATAGCTAAATACACATTGACTTGAGACATAAATAAAAGTACAATCATCAGTGTGTCCAGCAGCAGCAGCCCTTCACAATTAACAAGGCAAGAATGTTAACCTTTTTGTTATTTTGATTTTGCTGATTCCAACCTCCAAACTTAACACCACTGCTGAAAGTTAAAGCTGATTTGACAAATGGTTTTTCCACAAACGGCTCCCATCTACTTTTGGGTCGTTTTGTTGGGCTCTTATTTTGTAACGAAGATATAAGAGTGGAGCTCGACCTGCAGCGCAGTGTAAAACTTAGTAGCAAACCATATGAATTAATGTTCCAAACATATAATAAAGAATAACGAAAGTTATGGATCATGCATGCTGGAGGTAAGGAAGGAAAACAGGGCCATACTCAGTGTTAGTCATATCTGTGTTAAGGACGGTTGAGAGAGGCTCTGTATCCCAATCCCGAGTATGAAGAGAACCATCATCCCTAGCTTCGGTGATGACCTAGAATACAAATATAAGTATCAGCAAGCAGAGCAATCCAATATTACACAGTATTCTAATAACCGCAAATTGATTTCTTAACCATACTACACAGCTACTCGGAAGATTAAGTCGAAGAGGTTCATTCAAATATGGCATTAACATTAAGATGATCACAATGAGTGACTAGAAATCATGCTAAAATAGTGTAATATCCATGCGTCCACAACTCTTACTAACGTTTACCTTCTTCAGGGCAGCCTGGCAAGATGCCTTTTCTTTGTCATCTTTGCAGCGTGCAAAAGCCCTCTCGACAAACCCACAGAGCGATTTCGGTAAGGTTCCAGGCTAAAAGCAACAAGATTATTTGTTTCCGATGTCAATTAAAACAGAGAGAACTTACTGAATAAAACGATTTATAGTAGCCAACATTTAATATCTACTTCACTTGCTAGGTATCAAGAATTGATAAAGGGGCCTTACCTCAGGCACAGCAGTGGCATGGCCTTTCGGCTTTGGCATTGAAACACTAACATATGCAGGTGACTGGGTTAGCCCAGCTGCTGAACTACCTTTATCCATTTTGGTATAACCTGATGGAAAGTTTGAAGCAATTCTAGGGTTAGTTGGAATCTGTACTTTGCTTACCCTTTGAGCATCCACTGACGGTGTAGTCTGAGTAGGCTGGCGATAACCTAACGGTGCCTGATGAACTGAAGACTGTGAGTTCATTCCTTGAGGATATGTAGCTCTCTGATGACCCTGAAAGGGGGTCTCATATAAGGGTTTCGTCTCCAGAGGACTCTGGTAATGATTTTGTGGAGGAACGGGGTAATGAGCTTGCTGATTTGGTGTTTGATGCTTCCAGTAAGCATCATTAGAGGCACTCACGGCTGCAGCAGGCTGAAAGAATAAAAAAACATGACTACTTAGTTTTCTGATAAAAAAAAAGACTACCGTGAAAGAAAGCAATCAGTGACCATGTCTAAACACACAAACAATTTTCAAATATTTTATCAGCATTGATAAGCTTAAGAACACAAATAAGCCACAGTCAAAGCATCAGAAACTCATTAAAAAAAAGATTAAGAACACAAATTTGCTATACTCCTCATGAAGGTAAAAAAAATCTCAACCTGTTGAGAAGATGGCTGGGATAAGTTGGTTTCCTGCCTCCAAGGTTGAGCATAAGAAGGAGCAGGCTGCACATTTGAAGCAGGCGTTTCATTAGTCACACCAGGAACAGGAAAGCTCTGACTAACTGCACTAGTGGCAGACAACTTTTCCGTGCCCGGGGCACAAGGGACTTCTGTTTGACTGTAATAAGCTGGCCACTGTTGGTAGTTCTGCTGATAATGTACAGGTGTCGTGGTTGAAACAGTAGAGCTATAAGTGTTAGCAGCGTCAGGAGTATAATTCTGATAAGGGTTTGCTGTATAGTTTCCCTGGTTTGGTGTATTAGTCTGATTGCTGTAGTTTGCACTTGGGTAACAACCTCCAGCAGATTGGTTGTTATAATTTGTGGTTTGGTAACCTCCATTAGTCTGATAATCAGGAGGATTGTAGTAAGTTCCAGAATAACTTGCAGTCGCAGCAGGATAAGATCCTGGATTCTGAAATGAGGAAATAGGCTGATAAGGAGCACCTGTGTTTTGATACGCCCCTGACTGGCTTGGTTGCTGCTGCTGCTGTTGGTAGCCACTGTAGTAATTGGAATATCCCGTGTTTGAGTAGTTTTGTGGTGGATTAGCAGAGGTCTGGTATGGCGTGTATCCACTATAATCCTGAGCCACGTTTGCGGTTCCAGACGCCGTCGATGAGATAGTGAAGGGTGCATTATCCGGTGTTTCTTGCACATTAGGCACTGTAGGCTGTGGTGGATGGTAATAGTTTGAATTTGAATAGTTCCCATTCTGCACAACCTGATTGTCCACCACCGTATGTGCTGTCCACGAGGAACCATCAGACCCAATTGAGTATTGATACGGAGATATCTGCACTTGGCTTCCATCAACACCATATCGTTTCTGTGAGAAGAAAAAAGCGTTAGCAAGTGGCAAAACTGAATACTTATCCACCACAACAAAAAAAGTGTCTAAGGTTGAGAAGAATCATATATATAGACAAACAACAAGTCATTCCAAATCAAGACTATATCTACAACTTGAGATTGCTAAAAGAAACCTAAAACATAACAGTCGCGAAAGTTCATGCAGTGAGTGAGTGACCAACAACAGCTAAAATGCCTTAAGCTCTTAATATAATTTGCTGTACCACCAAAAATACATTTAATCTTTGAGTTGTTTTTGTTAATGGTAAAACCACAGCCCAAAAAAAGTCACGTTCTTCTGGCCCACAATGTCCCCAATGATGAACCAAATCATCAAAACTAAAAACCACCAAAAATACCAATTCAATCCAGCAAGCAAGCAACACGAAGGCAGATAATATTCTAAGACCCAATGCACAAAAGTATCACCTTTTGTTTTTTGCACATAAAAGGAGTGATTCTGTGAATTGAAAAAGTTTAGCTTTTACCTCAATGGAGTTAGGGTCAAGTGGAGCCACGGTCTGAGTGTTTCCTCCTTGATTCATTCTATCATACACATACACACCCTCCTGCATCATACAATCAAACTCATCACTTTCTAACGCAAATTAAAAACCATAGAAAAGCCCTAAATAGATTTTAAAGAAAAGCAGGAACAATTTTTACCGGTGATTCTCCTCTTCTTCGTCTAGGTTCCGGTGGGGAGAATCGAATTGGAATAGTAAACGTAGAGCAGGATTTGAGATCAATACAAAACAGAAACGAATAGAACCAACACACACACAAAAAAGAAATAAACAACAAAATATAAAAGCAAGGATAGGGCGCAACAAAGGGAGATTCAAAATCTATCGAGAGTACAGAAGAAGACGGAGATAATCTGGCCGAAAAGAAACAATTATCAATTTTGTGCCGGAGTCGAAGAAGATTATCAATCAATTTTTACGGTGTATATTAGTGCTCTCGGGTCGGGTCGGGTTAGACTGGTTCGGGTTTTCCCGGTCGGATTGTTTTTCTTTTTGTCAATCCCAGTCGGGTGGGTTATAAAGCCTTTTAGCCTTTTTCTCGGCGAAAAAACCAGCAAAAGAGGAAAACAATGTTTTGTTCCAAAGAAAAAAGGAAAAACAATGATTTGTTATTTTTTTCAAAATAAAAATCATAGTAATGGATATAAAGTATTTTGAAGGTATATTTAATTTTATATTGGTTTTTAACTTACGTTTGGCTAAATATATCACTGATGAAGTTTGAACGAATCACTTCGAGGTTATGAGTCTTGTGACTTATCAGAGCTTTAACTCTGATAAATCTTGTAACATCACATCTAGGCCTGGGCATTTCGGGTATCGGTTCGGTTCAGTTCGGGTATTTCGGGTCTCGGGTAGTTCGGATATGGGCTAGAAGATCCATTTAGTACTTGACCTATTTTCGGTTCGGTTCGGTTCGGATAGTTTCGGGTTCGGTTCGGTTCGGATAGTAAATATAGGAACCGGAAAATATCCGGAAAAAGTTCGGTTCTCATTTGGATCCGGTTTGGGTTCGGATAGTTCGGGTAGTTCGGATAATTTGGATAAAATATTGGTTATTTAAGGTAAAATATCAAATAATTAGGATGATTTAGATAAAAAATTTGGATATTTCGGATTACTTTGGATATTTCGGATAAAACTATCCGGATAGTTTCGGATACTTTTGGGTAGTTTGGATACTTTATAATAATTTAGTTATCCTCAACTATTTTCAAATACTTTTAATAGAATTTTAAATTAAAAATATATATTTAGTGATGTTATATATATATATAATTAATATTTTTATATATTCGGGTACCCGTTCGGTTCTCGGTTCGGTTCCGGTTCGGTTTGGTTATTTCGGATATAAAAATATAGAAACCGTTTGGATATTTGAGGGTATTGGTCCGGTTCTGGTTTCGGGTATTTCGGTTCGGTTCCTGTTCGGTTCTTCGGTTCCGGTTATTTTGCCCAGGCCTAATCACATCTATATTATCATTCAGATTAGTTAATTCAGTTAATATCAACTTGTAGCTGAAATATTGGCTTGTTGAACTGAATTGTACAAACTTTTGAGTTAATATTTTCGTCGTCCCAATTCGTATGTTTTGTCGACGGAGTTAGAGCAACATTATTGGTAGGACTAATTTTTGAGTCCTTAGGTTAATTTATAATTATTTGTATGGTAAGAAACAAAGCTAAGAAACAATCCCAAAAGTGTAGATTATTGGTTGGACTTTTTGTTGCTTCTTAGTAAATTAATTGTTTATTTTTAATAAGTAATGACATATAAAAGATAAGTTTAAAATAAAACATATAATATTAAAATTGAAAACATAAGGAAATAACAAAGTTAAAAAAAAAAAAAATTACAAACATCATAAATTAAAGCAAACAAACATTTTATTCAATTCATAGAAACTTATAAATTATATGTTATTTGGAAGATATCCAAATTTAGCCCATATATTTTCAATCAAATCATTTTTTAGTTGCTTATGGGCTTGTTTGTTTCGAATTTTTGTTCGACGATCAATTGTATTCCCGAGATTTGTAGCCATATTGACGGAATATGTAAGATACACATCTTCTCCTTGTTGAAATTCGAAAACATCATACTGAGTGAATGAATCTCATTCATCTTCCACAATCATATTATGGAGTATGATGCATGCTCTCATAATATTTGCTATTTTCTTTTTATCCCATAAATCAGATGGATTTTTGACAACGGCAAATCTAGCTTGGAGGACTCCAAATGCACGCTCAACATCTTTTCGCACAGCTTCTTGGGTTTTAGCAAATAAAGAATTTTTCGGACCCTGTGGTAGTCGGATAGATTGAATAAAAGTCACCCATTTCGGATAAATACCATCCGTGAGATAGTAAGTCAAATGGTACTCCGTTCCGTTGTCATAGAAATTGACTTCCGGAGCTATTCCGTTAATAATGTCATCAAATACAGGTGATCTATCAAGAATATTAAGATCGTTCATTGTACCTGGAGCTCCAAAAAATGTGTGTCATATCCAGAGGTCATATGAAGCTACCGCCTCCAACACAATAGTTGGCTTTTCGGTTCCTCGAGAATACATTCCTTTCCAAGAGGTGGGGCAATTCTTCCACTCCCAATGCATACAGTCAATATTTCCAACCATCCCGGGGAATCCACGTTGTTCGCCAATATGGAGTAGTCTTTCAAGATCCTCTGGTGTGGAACGTCTTAGGTATTCATCGCCAAACAAGTGGATTATTCCGGCAGTAAAACGGTGCAAACATTTTCGAGCTGTTGTTTCACCAAGTCGTACATATTCGTCAACTGTATCCGCCCCACCACCATATGCCAATTGAAGAATTGCTGCAGTACATTTTTGAAGTGGTGATAGACCAGACCGTCCGACTGCATCTTCTGTTGGTTGAAAATACTATACTTTTGTGGAAAGACGATGCACAATACGCATGAACAATGATTTGTTCATTCGAAACCGTGTCCGGAATAAATTGTGAGGGTATGTTGGCGTCTCACTAAAATAATCATTCCAGAGTTTATTGTGGCCTTCTTACCGTTTTGTCTCAATAAAAATACGTTTTTCCCCTCTTTTGGTTCTGGAATAACAGCATAGTTTTCAAAAAATTCTTCAAATGGTGTTTCAAACTCAGCATCATCATCTTTGTGGTAATGATAATGGGATGAAGATGCCATTTAAACTGAAAAAAAAAATAGAAAATGTTTTCGAGAGACGGTTTGTAATGGGAGAAGATGATTTGTAATGGGAGAAGATATCTCATATTTATAGCCTAAAGTGGAGCTTGTGATAATAGATGTCTGACACTCCCGTGATGCTTACATTTATAAAAGTATCCATCTTGTGATAATAGATGTCTGACACTCCTATGATGCTTATATTTTCTCTTCTTGTCGAACAAACAAACAAATACATGTGATCAGGCAATATAAACTTCTCTTCTTGGCACATGAAATAGACATATGGGAAAAAATATAATCATACAACGGATCGAAAATATAATCATACATCAGTTTCATAAGTTATTAGACATGATACAATACCCGAGCCATTACATAAGTTTCATACAATCCCGAGTCATTACATAAGTTTCATACAATCCCGAGTTTCATACAATCCTAATCATAAGAAAAATACAACTTGATCAGTTTAAACATGATACAATACCGAGTTTCATAAAATCTGAATCATTACATAACATACACCTTGATCAGTTTACTTAAAAATGAGGACCAAACCTATTAGAACAAACACAATAACCACTACACCAACAACGAATTCAAAGCCATGCGTAAACCTTGATTTCTTCTTAGCTAAATCACGCACTATCTGCTCAAGTCTAACCAGCTTCTGCTCAGTGTCATTATGGAGTTCCTTAAAGTGGTTAAGTTGTGTCTCATAGTCACTCAAGAAGGTTAGGAAATCTACCTTTTCAGCCAGCTGCCCGGTCTGTGTTTGCATCGCTCTCATCTCCTCCATAACCGCCACATCCCACCATTTCCAAACATGGCACTCTCCGTCGTCAGCATTCTCACAGGTGTAGTATCTTCTGTCTGGATCATTTCTTGTGTACGATGTTGCTACAAGAGGGTCAGCACCACAGTAGCATGTCTTCGGGAATCCAAACTTAACCTCAGGTTGCGGAGGGTACTGAAGACGCTGGGCATTATTGTAGCTAATCTCAGCTTGGTACAGCAGAATATCAGCTTCTGTTTGGCTGTAGCCACTGTCTGCTGAGCCTAAACCATACTGCTCCGACTCAGAAGGTTGTGTATAGCTATAACTCTTGTCCCATTTGTTTCCACACAAGAAAAAAAATTACATAGTCATTATACACTAGAAACATAGTTAGAAATAAGATAATATTACACAATAAGTTAGAAACATGAAACAAAAAATATTAATAAGTTATGACAGAAGCATGAAATATTAGAAACATGAACATAATAAATTATGACAGAAGCACGAAGAAAACAGGAACATCACATTCATTAATAAAGCAGGAGGTACATCAAAGAAACAAGCAAGGAAGAACATTCATCAGAAATAAGAAGCATGAAGTACAAACATAGTCATTATACACTAGAAACATAGTTAGAAATACTCGGCCAGGAGTTTATTCTTCACAGCTTCTTCAGTCTCACTAAGTGGTTTCTTTTTAGCAAGGAGAGTGTCCAATATGGCCAGCTTTGACAGTTTCTCCTTCATCGCCAAATCTTCCATCTTCAGCTCCCACATGCTCTTATAATCAGAAAGAGCCTTCCCTTGAGCATTATTCCTTCTTGCTTTTGCAGCCTTGATACCTTCAGGCCGGATCTCATGGTCACCAACAGTGGTGCTTGAAGATTGGGAACCGCCCTCACCACATTTTCTCTTTGAACTGCCACTAGCTTTAGGAGTGTTCAGGTTTATCCATTTCTGCTCATACCTCAACACACACCACGCATGCTCAACGTTAAACTTCAAGTTGTGATCAGAGTAGAAGATGTCATGAGACACCTTTAAAACGTCATTGTCATTCTGAACGCTGCAATTTTGTCTCTCTGCAGCAGCGTATGCGGCACATAACTTGTTCGTCAGATCATTGATTTTCTGCCACCTCTGTTTACAATGGAGATGCTCACCCTTTAAACACAACTCTCTACCATACGGGCTTGTTGGGAAGTATTCTCCTACTCGTTTCCAGAAGGTCCCTGACTTTTGATCATTTCCTACAACAGCATCCTTAGATGTGTTTAGCCAGGCGCTGATTAGAACCTCGTCATCAGATGGGGTCCATTTCCTTCTCTCCCGACGCTCCACTGGTGTGGCTTCAGGTTGAGCTGGAGCCTCAGATTGTTGGGAACTGAAAGGAGGGATTTCTGAGGCTCCAAAGTTCACAGTAGAAGGAAAATTTCCATAACGAAAGTTTTCTTGTTGACTGTTAAGAAGGGCTACATAACTTGAACGCTGACTATATGGATTCCTTGAATCCATAGCAAGAAGAACAGAGAAGGGAAGGAGATAGAGAAATGATTACGGGTTTTAGAGGACAGAAAGAAGATTAGGGAGATTATATGAAAGAATGAATGATGGTTGGTATTAAATAGGAGAAACTGTAACAAGTAATAAGTTACAAACACCTAACCATTATCTACCAAAGTCTAATCAGAAGTTATTAGACATTACACAACTACAAAGCTATCAAGTCTCGTTTACAATTTCATTAAATTTAAAGGGGTTTTGGTTTCAGACTAACTTCAATACAACCAGACTACGCAATTCATCTTAGTTACTTTCCATTAAATTCAAATACGATTTGGTTCCAACCAAATTTGACTTCTTGCCTTGTCAATTCATTTTACCAACTATCTAGCACAAAACAGGATTTGGTTGCCTTCTCAATTCATTTTAGCATTAACCACAACAGTCAAATCAAAAACAACTAACCACTACCTGTATTCGGCAAATCTAACAAAATGATAGACCATAGCTCAATTGAATGTGAGATGGGTGTTCTTGTTGATTAAAGAGTTAAAGATTTGATCGAGAACTACAACAGACGAACTATGTGAGACGGTAATCATAACATCAGCGAATCTAACAAACTACAAGTTACCATGCAATCTAACAATAACAACTACTCGACCTCAATTCGATTTACTCAAACACAAACCATACAATCAGAAACGACATTCATATCATCACAACAAATAAGAGAGAAAAAAAAAATCAGAAACGACATTCATATCATTCATACAATCAGAAACGACATTCATATCATCACAACAAATAAGCGAGAAAAAAAATCAGAAACAACATTCATATCATTCATACAATCAGAAACGACATTCATATCATCGACAATAACAAGGACATCATATATAACTCATAACAGAACAAAAAAAAAGCCACTAGCCTCAGAACAGACGAACTACAATAGACGCCAATCATATCATCAGCGAATCTAACAAACATCAAGTTAACATGCAATCTGACAATAACAACTACTGGACCTCAAGTTAGCATGCAATCTATGCGGAGTTCGTAGATCGATAATAACAAGGACATCCTCTATATCTCATAACGAAAAAAAAAAATTAAACTCATAACAGAGGAGGAACACATACCGTTTAGATTGGAAACAACGGAGAAGTTTGGATGAGAGAATAGATCGGTTTCGAGTGAGCGAACGGAGCGGTTTCGCCGTCGAGAGAGAAATCACCGGACAAGCTGTCGAGAAGTTTCGCCGTCGCCGTCGAGAGAGAATCGGGTGAAGGAGAAAACTGATTTGGAGACCTCTACGCGACTTTGCCCTACACGACTTCCGCACCCAATCTTATGCTGCCAGGTGGAAGTAAGGACCATGTCGAAAACACCTTAATTAAAGTCCGTGTTGCTCTAATTTCCGTCTTTTTATTTAAATTTCGGCCCAATTTACCTAAGGACTCAGTTAAGGCCCGGCGATAATGTTGCTCTTAGGACGCTGCGTATTTGTCAAGATGATTGTCGTATCACTTATTTAGAGTTTGAATACGTGAAAGGTGGGAGGTCAGAGACACGTCACCATGGGGTGAAAGGAGAAACACTATCTGAGGTTTTTTTCTACTAGGTCTCATACATACACTACTGGCTCAAAAATTCTCAATATTATAGGTCATGTTAGATATAAACTCGATTAATAGTGAACTAGTATAACAACAAAAACTTAGGTATACCAATCGTTGGTGATCTTTTCTTTCTGAAAAGCCATATGGTTACTAGTTTTAGAAAGAGTGATTGTTATAACGACCCAATTTTCTTAGGTTTTTCAATAAACCAACAAAAAAAGTTAGGCCATTTTTTCAAAATTTTCAATTGAGGATTATTTGTAGTAGTATATATTAAGTTAGATGTGATTACCACTTTCAATTATATTATTTAAAATCGGTTGGATAACATAGGTCGGGTTTTTGATAACATATTGAATTAGATAGAATTTCAATCTAAAATCAATTGGTTATAAACATATTAGTGTATTTATTTTATATATTACTTAAACCCTTTCCAATTTCGGATGTGAGATGTCTGTAATATTATGAAATATATCCTACAAACCTTCCATACCGGTTCTCTATTCTTGTAGCTAGATCCATGTATTTGGATTTTTTTGCAACACAATCTTCTTGTTTGTTGCAGTTTGTGATTGATTTCCCGAATGAATACATCCAATCGGTGGAAGCAACCAATGATAAACCGAAGCTATTTCGTAATACCGTCATTACCTCGATTAAGTTGGAAACATCAAAGGGTAGAACATCAATCTTTGGCTATGAGGTGGGCAAGAAGTTTATGCTAGTGAAAACTGGCTATAGTCTTGTCGGATTCCATGGAAAGGAAGGTGAAGCTATTGATGCTCTTGGAGCTTATTTTGAAAATGTTCTAACGTCTCCTACTCCTACTGCATCGATTCCGGGGATAGTAGATACATGGGATGATGGTGACTACGACTGTGTAAAGAAGATACAAATAGGATTATATGACGAAGGTGTATCGTTTCTCAAGTTCGAATACATTAAAGGCAATGAACTGGTATCTGGTGATGGCCATGGGAAGATGACATCACTCGGAGCTAAAGAGGTCAATTTTATCAAACAATGACAAGAGTTTTTGTTTCAGCTACTTCCCTATATTATTTACACTTACTATCTTTGTTTATTTTTGAGCCTTTGCAGTTTGTGCTTGAGGATGGTGAATACCTCACGGCCGTGGAAGTCTCCTACATAGCTATGGCGGGCACACCATATCCAAAGGTGGCTTCTCTTCGGTTCAAGACGAACAAACGAGAGTCAGCTCTGTTTGGAATGGATGCCGGTGAGAAGGTCTTGCTAGGGGCGAAAAATCACAAGATCACTGATAGCTTTGATTGTTGTCAAAGCCTTAAGAACAGAACATCAACAGTTAAAGCTCGAGACTTTGTTTTTGGGCAATTAATCATTGCCTATTTTTGGGTTTTTCATTGATATAAATACTGGAGTTCAACTCCTACAACTGGAAGATAAAAGAAATGTGGAGTACAACTCCTACAAACTTGGAATCACAAAGAAAATGGAAACGTGGATAAACAACCCACTTGCTTATTTGCAGGAAATAGAAACAGAAAAGAAGACATTGTCAAACGACGCAGTCTGATTATATACGTGGATTGGGCTTACGTGTTACTTTGGGCCTTTGATCATTGTGAAGCCCATCATTACCCCGCCCTCCTAAAGTGAGCTTGTCCTCAAGCTCCATCGTCGTCTCCTCATCATCATCATCGTCATCTACATCTTCGCCTTCCATGAGCAACAATTGGGAAGTGCGACATATGTGCCCTGGTGTATACCTTTCATCACAGCTGAAACATAGACCAAGACTACGCTTACGTTTCATCTCATCCCAATTCAACCTCTTCGGTGCCGGCGAAGGTTGGTCACAAGCTGGAGAGAGTCCATTCTGGTTTGTAGCGGAGGTGGCGTTGTGGTTGGAGAAGGATCTTCTTTGACTTTGGCGCTGTAATTGATCATCACGTAAACGCGCTAAGTTGATTACGGATTTCAGGGTGTCGGGAGAAAACATGCGAATGTGGTCTGCGATTGAAGCGTGTAAGCCACCTAAGTAGGAACCTACTAGTGCTTTCTCAGACCAGTTGTCAACCTTGTTCATCAATCTCTCAAAGTCACGTTGGTACTCACGCAAAGTACCAGTTTGTTTGATTTTGGAAAGAGCCTCATGAAAGTTCTCTCCTTCAGTTGGACCAAAGCGGTTCCAGAGCTCCTCCTGAAACGTCTCCCATGGTGCATTGTTTGGGTCAATGCCGAGAGCCTTAGAAGTGGCCAACCACCACTCATTGGCCTCCTCAGTAAGATGATAGGATGCAAAACTGACTTTTTGGGCTCGTGGCACACCTTGATATGCAAAATATTGTTTGGCCTTACTGAGCCATTCAGTAGGATCACCTCCATTGAAGCGTGGAAAGTTCAGTTTGATGTGTCATAATGGTTGTGGAAGATTGAGTGGTGGGTATTGAGGTGGATGCAACGGTGCGTTGTTTTCTGTTTGTGGATTAGGGGGAGGTGGTGGGTTATGTTCTGGTTGTGGGTTCAGTGGGGACAAAGGTACGGGAATTTGGTGGACTGCACGAGTACTGGATTCGCCGCTGCCGTTTTGAGCAAGAAGCTCGAGTATGCACGCCATAGACGTCTCGATGGTTTGGTACTTTGAATCCATGCCTTCAAACTTGTCATTCATGCCGACTGAGAGCTTTTGCAGCTCATCTTGGACAAGTCCTAGTCCTGACTCCAAAGCTTCAAGACGCTCCTTTGTGGTACCCATAGTTGGTGGATCGATTTGGTGAAAGAACACAGGGGAAAAAATTAAAATAAAAACTGGAACCATGAGCCGAGCTCTGATACCAATTGATAGCTTTGATTGTTGTCAAAGCCTTAAGAACAGAACAACAACAGTTAAAGCTCGAGACTTTGTTTTTGGGCAATTAATCATTGCCTCTTTTTGGGTTTTTCATTGATATAAATACCGGAGTTCAACTCCTACAACTGGAAGATAAAAGAAACGTGGAGTACAACTCCTACAAACTTGGAATCACAAAGAAAATGGAAACGTGGATAAACAACCCACTTGCTTATTTGCAGGAAATAGAAACAGAAAAAAAGACATTGTCAAATGACGCAGTCTGATTAAATACGTGGATTGGGCTTACGTGTTACTTTGGGCCTTTGATCATTGTGAAGCCCATCAATCACCGGGTTCAAGGGACGATCTGCCGATTTTATTTGCTTTCTTAAAATCTCTTCCATGCGTATCAGCATCGGCTAGTAAAACCAGCCAGTCGTGTCGACTAAATTATCAAAAGTTTCAATTAAGAGATTGGTGTGTGTTCTTTTATGAATAAAAAAACTTTCATTAAAAGATTGGTGTGTGTTCTTTTATGTATTAAAAACTTTCAATAAGAGATTGGTGTGCATATTATCTTTATTTTCTGATATTATTGTTCCTTTGCGACCTTTAAAATGTAATTTGTCTTTCCAACTAATTCCTTTAATTTGAGTATGTTCTTCTATTCATGAAAAGTTCATTATGGATGTTCATAATTTGAAGTATGTTCTTCCTTTGCGACTTTTGCTTTCATGCAGCTTGTGCTTGTTTTCCCCGATCGGCGGAAGAAACCTATCATAAGCCAAAGCTTTTCTCAATGTCGTCATTAAGTCATTCGAAACATAAAATGGAAGAATATCATTCTTTGGTTGTAAAGTTGGTAAGAAGTTTTCTTTTGGAGTAAAATCTCATTTTTGGCATACAAAAATGCATTTGGAGAGTCACTAATTTTTTAAAAAATTAATTGTCCAGAAAGAAATATAAAATATAATAATCTGTTTTCATAAAGACAAAAGCAATAATATCTGTCTACTAGATGGATCTTGGACAGCTTCTGACCGCTTTAGTGGATGTGGATGGGTCTGGATGGATAGTAGGGAGAACATACAACTTATGGGAACACGAAACTTCACTCGATGTGAATCAGCGCTGCATTCGGAGGTAGAAGCGCTGCGATGGGCGATGGAGAACATGCTTCAACACTCGCCGTGCCAGAGCTTTGGAACTGACTGCAATGAGCTGATTGCAATGATAAATGAACCCCATGAGTGGCCAAGATTTGCGACAGAGCTGGAGAAGATAGAGACGCTGCAGATTTGTTTTCCGGATTTCAAAATCACCCATGTACCACGAGTACGCAGTCAGCTTCCTGATTTTTTAGCTAAGACTGCTAGGAGCTTTCGTAGAGAGTTACTTTTCATTGGTTGTTCTATTCCAGTCTGGTTACCCAGACCACCTCAAGCTTGAGTAATAGAATGACCGTTCGACGTAAAAAAAAAAGAAAAAGACAGAAGCAAAATAAATATTATGTTTTTTCTTTTGAATAACAAAAGAAATATTATATTTCTAAATTTGAAAAGTAAATCGAAGATTCTAGTGTTAAGGGAGTTGCATTATTGTTGTTGTTGTAACTATTTTGATGGGTTTTTTTAGTGTTTTTATTGTGCTAAAAGTCTAAGACCATTTTATATCTGCATTTGAGAAGTGATATGCTATTATATTTGGCTTATTATGGACTTATCTAAATTTAATTATTGAATTTTGTTGTAGCCGTCTCTCGTGTTTCACGAGTTTAACAAATTATACTAATTAGAGATGATTGATGGAAACAAGACGACAAAATACAAAATAAATAAAATGGAACAAAACTTGTCTGCCAATGTAAATAAATACACACATTTTCATCACCTTCACTCAGATTCATCACTTTCATTCCCAATCAGAGCTCAACAATTTACTGGTTATTATCTCTCTTCCCCTCTTTGATTTTGAAGTAGATTATATAATATGTTTAACATTCTTTTGTAACTCACACATATTTGATTATCCCTTTTACATTTTTTTGTGAAGCCAGCAATTTTTTAGAAGTCATTCCAAAACATGTTGTAAGAAGCTTTGTTTTGTTTCTGCAAATTAGAACTATACATACAATATTTTAGTTTTGTAAACTTATGCTTTTAATCTCATTAGTTTTTGTATATAATCTTACTTTTGTATTCATTTGGAAACATGAAACAAAGCCTCTCATTTTTATATGAAAGTTCTATTTCTGTTCTTGCTTGAGAGTGGGTATTTTAGTGTACGTGATGGGATATCCGATCCAAACAGTAAGAAAGTAATACGTTTTCAGGTCGCTGCGTGGAGCTCTTGCGTTTGCATGATATTATAAAATATACATATATCGCCATTGATTTTAATAAACCGATAATATATATATATATAGAGTACCAATATTTAGTGACATACGTACTATTTTACTATCATTAAGTATAAATTAATATGATGGATACGTAAAAGAAAAAAATAGTATTTTGTAATTTTATAGGATCTATGGCGAGGATGTACCGGAAGTTAGCAACATGCGGTGGTGAAGGAGGAAGTGAATGGGACGATGATGTATACGAAGGTGTACGAAAAGTATATGTTGGGCAAGATCTCTCACGTATCACTTACATCAAATTCGACTACGTGAAGTTCGACGGTGAAGTAGTAACACGTGAATATGGGACAGAAAGTCAACACCCTAAAGAGGTTCTCCATTGCCATTTTTTCAAAAAAATTCACATTCTTAATTTTACGTCAATAGTTTCATTTAGAGGTCAACTATACATTTTTTTTCGTGTCTTTTTATATGCTGATCATCGAATAATTAAGTGATATAGTTTTCACACATATAGTTTGAAGTTCAATATCCGGACGAACACATCATATCGGTGGAGGGAAGCTACAAGAAAGTGGATCTATATGCCACGGACGTGATCACGTCTCTCGTCTTCAAGACCTCAAAGGGTAGAAAGTCTCCAATGTTTGGTCCAAACTTGCTCGGACTTGTGACCCGTACAAATTTTTTTTTTTTTTTTTGGTAAACATGTTAAGATTGTATTACCATTTTCGAGTGTTTTACAGAGATTACAGAGAGTTACAAGTAGCGGAAGACAACAATCTACAACACAACAACGAAGAACAGAGTGTAAAACACAACTACTATACCCAAAGCCAAGAACCGGCGCGAAAGGTGGTAGGACTCCACAAAGCTACTAAGAGCAACATTATCAAGACATTTGAACACTTCTTATGGGCGATCCTTACCCAATATTGGCCCAAAATTAAATATAAAGTCCAGTTAAATGAAGGAGACGATTTTTAGATAAGAAGTTTTTTGACTTCGTTCTTCTGTCACGTGTCATTCTATGATACGTTTTGTGAAGGGTAAAGGGTCTCGTCGTTTTGCTCTGGATATATTCTCTCCGTCTCCCTCTTCTCTCTCTCTCTCGATCCGTAGATGGCGATTCGCTGGAAGTGAAGAATCATCGGTCCACATCGATCGATCGTTTAATCTCGGCATCGAATCTGCACCAGGTTCGTATTACTCTCTCTCCGTCTCCCTCTTCTCTGTCTCTCTCTCTCGTATCGATTTTGTGGATATAATTCTGGGATTATCGATTACTTGTTTCTAATATTTTGCATGCTTTGGGTTTGATCAAGGTCCGCGGAGTTTGGGTTTAGGGTTTCATCGTCTCGTCCTTCTCTCGCTGTGGACGGGTACTTCCGCCGCCGTCGTCTATTCTCGTCCATCTCGCCTCTCTTCTTTCTCCGGTTGGAAACCATCTCTGCCGCCGTCACCAACAGGTTTGTCTTCTTTCTCCGTCCTCCGTTAGCTATATAGAGGAATCATTTAAACAAATAGATTGGTGATTCGCCTTTTGGTTGTATATGATTGTATAGTGATCTGTGTTTTTGATTGTAAAGCAGAAGTTTTTTAGTGAATTTTTCGTATACTTGATTGATTAGGGAACTTTAGATAAAAAAATATGCTTGATTGATTAGTGAACTTCAGTTAAAAAATATGCTTGATTGATTAGTGAACTGAATTTTGAGTTCTATACTTGATTGATTAGTGAACTGAATTTTGATTGTATAGTTGATGGAGAGCCACGTTATATGTTGTGATCTATACTGAATTTTGATTCTATACTTGTTGTTTTAGATACATTGGCTTCATCATTGACATGTGTTGTTTTAGTTGGTGTGTAAATTGAAGTAAGTAGGTTTCGACATTTAATGAAAACGTTGTACTGACTTTTTTACTTAGTTTGGTTTCGAAGGAGTGTTACTTGGCAAAGTTTTGTAGTTAGTTTGCTTGGTTTTGTAGTTAGTTTCGAAAGAGTAATAAATATTGATTAGTTATGTGTAACGAGTATAAGTAACTAATGTGTATCATATTTACTTACTTGTTTGCTTTGATTCTTTATTTTCCGAGTAATAAATATTGATTAGACCCTGGTAGTTGATTGTTAGAGAAACATTTAAGCTCTCTGATGGTTGTTCTCTCAAATTTCTTTAAATAGCCGCAACAAGTTTAATTCTTGTTGTGGTTATCCCTTACTCTCTTCTTTCTCTCACGTATCTTTCTTTTCTATTCCTGTCCTTCTAATCGAAATGGATTCAAGGAATCCATTGAATCCCTATAGTGAGTCCCCTAGTTATAGCTATCTTCTCCATAGCCAAAACTTTCAGTATGGAAGTTATCCTTCTACTCAGTATCCATCCGAGATACCTCCTTATAGTTCACAACAACCTGACGGTCCACCTAAACGTGAAGACCCAGCACTTGCCTCTAAGGAGAGAAGGCAATGGACTCCAGCTGATGACGAGGTCGTCATAAGTGCTTGGCTCAACACATCTAAGGATGCAGTGGTTGGGAATGAACAAAAATCAGGGACGTTCTGGAAACGTGTTGCTGAGTACTATGAATCTACTCCACATGCTAAAGAGAGTGGTGAACCAAGAGAGTGGCTCCATATTAAGCAGAGGTGGCAGAAGATTAATGACATCACCAACAAATTTTGCGGTGCTTAATCGGCAGCGGAGAGACAGATAACTTCTGGTCAGAGCGAGACTGACGTCCTCAAGATGGCTTATGATATCTACTACGCTGATCACAAGAGAAAATTCAATCTTGAGTATGCGTGGTGCGTGTTGAGGTTTGAGCAGAAATGGCTCAGTCTTAACACTCCTAAACCCACTAAACCCACTGGGAGTTAAAAGCGAAAAGCTGGAGAGGAATGTTCAGTGACCTCAAGCACCACTGTTGGTGATGAAGAGGTCCGGCCTGAAGGTGTCAAAGCGGCTAAAGCAAGAAGGAAGGTGGGTCAAGGAAAGTCTCTTGCTGATGTTACTACTGTGATGGAGATGAAAGAGAGACTGTCAAAGCTTGCCATTTTAGACACACTGTTAGCCAAGACAGGACCACTAAGCAAGGCTGAAGAGATTGTCAAGAACAAGCTGTTCGCTCAGTATTTCTGACTATCTGTTGCTGAGATATCTGTTTGTATTTCCTGAACTAGTTACTATGTTTGTATTTCATGAAATGTGTTGGTAGTTCCCATGTGTAGTAAATGTATTTACCTAAATGTTTTTCTGCTTGGTAGTTCTTAAAAAAATGTATTTTCGACATTTGATATACTTGTCTATCATCTTAAGGCTACTATTGACTTACTTTCAATTTTTTTTTGCAGGTTTAATTCGTAAAAATGGGCCGATATAGTTACAGCCAGCCTTCAGATTCATCACACTATGGTGGGGATCAAGCTGATAGTGGGTACAACGAGACAGAAGAGCTTATTGGTCGTGACCAAGCTGAGTTGGAGTTGAAGTATCCTGAGCCGTCTCAGTACCCTACGCAGTATCCTCCACAACCTGAGGTGGAGTTTGGATTCCCCCAGGTTTGCTATTGTGGTGATGCACCAATTCTAGCTACATCAAAAAACGATCCGGGGAGGAGGGTATACACCTGCAAGAATGTGGATGATGGCGATTGCCATGTCTGGAAGTTTTGGGACGACGCGGTGATGGAGGAGATGAGGGGGAGGGATAAACACATTCTGCAGTTGGAGGAAAAGGTAGATAACCTTACCTTAATGAGTAACTTTGAGTCTGAGGAAAAGGTGGTTAGGCTAGAGAACTTAGTTTCTGACTTAGCAAAGAAGTCGTTTACTTTAAAAATTGAGTTTGAAGTTTGTGTTGGTGTCATGCTCTTTGTATTAGTGGTACTTGGTCTGGTGATCGGAGGGAAGTGATGTTGGTGTTAACAACATTACTAGGTCTGGTTTAGGAAGTTTGTGTTGGTGTCATGCTCTTTGTCTTAGTCGTACTAATGTTGTTAACCCTTATGAGACTATGTACTAATGTGTTGTATTGTTATGAACTTTATGAATTACAAATATGTTGCCTCCATAGTTAATTGTTTATTCCTCCATATTTAATTGTTTATGCCTCCACTCCAACTGTGCAACAACTACTTCACTCGTTCACATAAAAATAATTAAAATGTGACTTTGAAACAACAACTACTTGTCTCGTGAACTACTTTAAACAACATAATAATTCAAAGGTACAACATAATAATTCAAAGGTGTAAGAGTCACATGAGTTGTTTTTTACTTCCACAACAAAACAATATACATTCACAAGTTGTATCACGAGAACACAATATACATTCACAAGTTGTATCACGAGAAGAGCTTATTTGCCCCTATAAATATGAAAGATCATTGGCAATTTAAAGACATCCCTCCCCTTTCATCAACTCTTCATTTTAAATGTAAAAAAACTCTAATGGCATCTTCTTCTCATTATCACTACCATAACGATGACGATGATGAAGATTATGTTAATGATTACGTTGAAGATTATGTTAATGATTACGTTCAAAACTTTGATGAAGAACCAAAAGAGCGGAAGCAACGTATTTATATGGAGAGGCACCGAGAAGACAGCCACCAGATGCTCTGGAATGATTACTTTTGCGAGACTCCAACTTATAATGTTCAATTATTCCGACGACGGTTTCGAATGAACAAATCATTGTTCCTGCGTATTGTGAATCGTCTCACAACCAACATACCGTATTTTCAACAAGGCAAAGATTGTACCGGACGGTCTAGTCTAGCACCCCTACAAAAATGTACTGCAGCAATTCGACAGTTGGCACATGAGGATCTGCAAAGACTTCTCTATATAGGAGAACAACGTGGATTTCCGGGGATGGTTGGCAGCATCGACTGTATGCATTGGGAGTGGAAGAATTGCCCCACTGCTTGGAAAGGAATGTATTCACGAGGAACCGAAAAACCAACAATTGTTTTGGAGGCGGTAGCTTCAAGTGACCTCTGGATATGGCACGCATTTTTTGGAGTTCCAGGTACTATGAACGATCTTAATATTCTCGATCGATCACCCGTTTTTGATGACATTATTAACGGAATAGCGCCACAAGTGAACTTCTATGTAAATGGTAATCCATACCATTTGGCATATTATCTCACTGATGGTATTTATCCGAAATGGGCGACTTTTATTCAATCTATCTGACTTCCACAAAGTGAGAAACATTCGTTATTTGCTAAAACCCAAGAAGCTGTTCGAAAAGATGTGGAGCGTGCCTTCGGAGTTCTGCAAGCTAGATTTGCCGTAGTGAAAAATCCATCTAAGTTATGGGATAAAGAAAAAATAGCAAATATTATGAAAGCATGCATCATACTCCATAATATGATTGTCGAGGATGAACGTTCAACATTCACTCAGTATAACGAGAGAGAATTTCAAGAAAGCGAAGAAGAGGATACATTCACCGTTACTCCGAATTCAAATCTCGGCACTGCAATGGATCGTCGATCGAGCGTTCGTAACAGACAAGCCCATGAACAATTAAAATTCGATTTGATTGAAAATATTTGGGCTAAATTTGGACATCTTCCAAATAACCAATGATTTTTAAGTTTCTGTGAATTGAATAAAATGTGTGTTAGCTATTATTTTTAATTTTTTTTTTAAATGGAATGTAATAAAATGATTGTAATTTTAATTTAATGAAATAAAAAGTTTTTTTTTAATGTATTGAATATAAATGGATATATCTTAATTACTATTTATAAATAAAAATAATATTTTTAACCTAAGAACCTTCAAAAAGTTCTATTGATAATGTAGTATTTTAGTTAAGTATCTTACAAAACTTCTTCGACTAAAAATAGTCATTAAATATTCTAAGATGTTTGCTAAGAGTTGCCATTGATAATGTTGCTCTAAGAGTGTGCGACACGTATTGCGGAAGACAATGTTGAGGCGACATTGAACACCATGAGTCACGAGCCGGTAAATATTGGCCTCCCCAAGCTCGCCTCCAAAAAATTCACCTACCACGGAAGTCCGACGATGGGCATCAAGCACCGACACATCATGAGGCAGAAAGTTGCAGCAGACGACAATAGAGGTTGCTCCGGCCGACCAACCAAACACTTGTCGAAGCATCTGCTGTCGTTGACCTCATCCACCGGACCTGCCTCCTCATCCACCGGACCGGTACAAAGTTTGGTTTTGAGGATCAAGGAAAGAAGATCGTAGGGTTTCATGGACGGTCGGGTGATGCTCTCGACGCTCTTGGAGTTTACTTTGTGCATGACTCTCTCACCACGTCGTTGCCTCCTCTTTATAAGCTGGATGCTCAAGGTGGTACAGAGGGACTTATTTGGGATGATGGCTCTTACGACGCCGTTAAAACGCTGCGCATCTGTCAAGATGATTGTCGTATTGCATATTTAGAGTTCGAGTACGACAAAGGTGGCAAGTCAGAGAAATTTCAACATGGGGTGAAAGGGGGAACACCAGCCGAGGTAACTTATTTATACACTTCTTATACAAAATGAATAACTTGTCTAACAAAATCTTTACATTTATAGATACAAACAAATTTATACATAAATACTAAATTTCTTAATAACTACATCGAAATATATTGAACACAATTTCATAATAATATCCGAGATCTCCCAACAACTTTTTTTTTATCTCCTAACAACCTTAAACAATTAATTTTATTGAATGTTGATCTTGTTGCAGTTTGTGCTTGATTACCCGGATGAATACATCAAAACGGTGGAAGCAACCTATGATAAGCCAAAACTTTTTCAAAATACTGTCATCACGTCGCTTACCTTCCAAACATCAAAGGGTAGAGCATCATTCTTTGGGTATAAAGTGGGTAAGAAGTTTGTTCTTGAGCAAAAGGATCGTCGGCTTGTTGGATTCCATGGGACAGAAGGTGACGCTATTGATGCTCTAGGAGCATATTTTGCACCTATTCCTGCTCCAACACCTTTGATTCCAGCCAAGAAACTACCATCCGTACGTAGGCGGCAACGGAGGAGTTACATGGGATGATGGTGTTTACGACGATGTAAAGAAAATTTACGTAGGGCAAGGTAACGATGGTGTATCATTTGTCAAGTTTGAGTACATTAAAGGCACAAGCTTGGTTACTGGAGATGATCATGGGAAGATGACATTACTTGGAGCTGAAGAGGTCATTTTCATAGCCGAGCAAGATTTTTTTGTTTGGTTTCAGCTACATCACTAGATTTTTACACTTAAGTTTGTTGTTTTTGAGGATTTTCAGTTTGTTCTTGAGGATGGTGAATATCTCACGGCCTTGGTAGGCTACTACGATAAGATATTCGGAGTGGAGGAGCCAGTAATTATCTCACTTCAGTTCAAGACGAACAAAAGGGAGTCAAGTCAGTTTGGAATTAATGGATTCCGGTGAGAAGTTCACTCTTGGGGAGAATGGCCAGAAGATCGTCGGGTTCCATGGACAAGCTAGTGATGTTATCCACAGTGTTGGAGTCACTGTTGTGCCCATCACCACCGAGTGAAAAAAACCCGGATATTATCTTAATAAAACCAGCCACTCAGCCAGTCATGTGGGTTGAATAAAACTTTTAATAAAGCTGGTGTGTGTTCTCTTTATTTTGCCACGGTCGTAGTTGTTTATTATATTCAGAAAAAATTGCAAGACGTTTTATTTTGTTTCTTGAAACTAAATCTATACATATATAATTTTACTTTCTAACCAGTTACATCAAGTTTTTTTAATTTAATCTTCTAATAATTGATTACAAATCATCTAAACTATTAAATGTACTTAACCTTGATTTTTCCACAATAATTACATCTTCGTGCCACTAGAACTAACGCACTGTCGTTTAATACATTCAATAACCGATCATTTCGGCGGCCAATACCTAAACTATACAATTTCGTTCGCCAGTCCATTTTTTGTTTAACAGAACAACTGTCTAGCCCATTTTTGTTTCAAAGCCCATAAAGGCTTATACGCAGCCCAGTATACTCTTGAAATGGAAGGTTATCTCTATATAAAAATTCGAAAATCTCAAATCCTCAACATCTGTTTCCAACTGAATTATCAAGATAAATAATTATATTTTTATATATGAAGATGATCACTGGCCAGGCACATTGAGACTTGAACAAGTGAAACGTCGTTACATTTAATTTTAATACAAAATCGAAACTAATAATACTCTTTTTTTTTTACAAAACTCAAGACTGTTCAAAAAAACCTTTTCTACTCTACACAATAACAATTAAATGAAGAATATCATAACTAATATTCTTTTTTCAAAAACAAAAAACAACAATATGATTGTTTTTGTTATGAACCGTTTAAGTGAATGTCATAAGCAAATGCGGTTTAGACTTTTCTTTTTCTCTTGGTTTTTTTTTTCCTTGTATAATTAAGATTTCATTTTCCTTATTAGTTTAGTATTTGTAAGCTTTTCATTTATCTATGACGTAATTCCCTATATATAAATGGCACATTATGTTATGAATAAGAATAACTAATTCTCTCTTTCTCTATTTATTTACAACACGTTATCAACACGAAACCCTAGCCGTCTGAAGTTGTAACAAAAAGAAAAAATGAAAACCCTAACTGATGTTGAGTTTCCGACCAATCTAACATAACGATACGATTATGGGTCAACGGAGTTTTGCGATCTCTCATCATCTATTCATCTTCGTGTCGAGTGAAATCAGCCGTTTCTTTTCTTCATCACCAACATCCTCTATATCAATCAAGATAAGTAACTCATGCTTTTACACTTATCGTCTTATGATTTGATCTCAAACGCGGTATGAATCGATAATTAATTGATTAGATTTGTAATAATATTTGTTCACGGCAAACATTTTTTTTATTTGGACTAGTATAATTTGTTAGTTTAACATAAATCACATGACTTAGTTTTGAGTTGATGGAATTTCTGTTCACATATGCTCATTCGTTTGACTAACAAAATTCGTGTTTCAATTTTCTGATTTAGAAAATTATTGGTTTGAATCTATACTATATAAAAGTTGAGGCTATAAGCCATCAAGAGCGTCCACGTAGGATTTAAACGACCAATCGTAGTATGACAAATTATTATTTAAGTTTACTATTTTTAAAAATGTTAATATTACCAAAAAAATGTTTATTTCAAACTAAAATATAAATCAATATCGAATAAGGTAAATTTACAAAAATATAAATACTATATTAAGTTAACATAATGTTTAATATTTTTCGAAAATTAAAAAATAAATAACGAAAAGAATAATTAATTTAAAAATACAAGACTTTCAAACAAGTATAACTATATAAATCTAAATTTAAACTCATGATTTTCAAAGTTTAGGTTATATACTATTGAAAATATTCAAACTAACATATACTATATATAAGTTGATATTATAAATCATTGAGAATGTTCACATATTATTTTAAAGCACCAAAAATATACCAAATCATTTTTCAATTTGGTATTTCTAAAAATGTTAATATTACGAAATTTTTTATTTCAAAATAAAATATAAATAATTATCAAATAAGTTAAATTTACAAAGTTAAAAACATCATGTACAAATCTATACTATATAAAATAAAGTTTCAAAAATTAACATAAAAATAACAAACAAATATAATAGTTAATTTAAAAATGCAATACTTTCAAACAATTATAACTATATAAATCTAAAACACATGATTTACAAAATTTAGGTTATATACTGCTGAAAATATTCAACAAAAATATGTACTATATGTAATTTTATGCAATAAATCATTGAGAATATCCACATATTATTTTAAAGCACCAAAATATGTCAAATTACCATTTTAATTATTATTTTAAAAAAGATTTTCAAAAAATGTTTATTTCAAAATAAAAAGGAAACTACTATTCAATTTAGTGAAAATGCAAAATTATTAAAGGAATCAATTTAATATATAAAGTAAACATTTGAAAGACCAACATAAAATCAACTAACAAAAAAAATCTTAAAGAATACAAGATTTGAAAATAATAAAAACAATATGAATCTAAAGCACTTTTCATTACATATGAATCTAACAAAATATGATTTCAAAATGGAAGCTATTTCTTTCAAAAAAATATCAATAATAAATTTTGTAAGCAAAATTGCCAAATAACTAAAAGAATCAGTTTATTATAAGAAATAAATGTTTGGAAGATCAACATAAAATTAAGTAACAAAAATAATCTTAAAAATATAAGAATTTCAAATAATAAAGACAATGTAAATCTAAATCACTTTTTCATTACATATGAATCTAAATAACATATGATTTCAAAATTGAGGATATATATTATTTAAGTGTTCACATAGAATTTAAAAATATCATTATAATAATATAAAAGTCAGCATCTTAATTTGATACAGTAAATAAAAATATTATTAAAGATAATTAACTTGATATATAAAATAATTATATATTTGAAATTAAACAAAAAATTAAAAAAAAAAAAATATTCAAAAAGAAACAAAGTTTTAAAAAACATATTTATAAATAATCACGTATGTAAAAATAAATAAAAATCAACACAAAACTATAAAAAGATAAATTAAAATTTGTAAAACTTATCTTTAAAGTTAGATTGATATTTGTAGCTAATTATTGAAAACTTAATATAATAAGAGATTGTTCACGTACCTTATAGGAATTGGTATTGATCGCATATTATTACTAAAAATATAATTATGTATGTAACCTTTAATATGATATGGACTATATGCTTTAAAAAACAGAAATAACTGAAAATATTCACAAATAACATATACTATATATAATTTGATGCCGTAAATTATTGAGAATATCCATATATTATCTTGAAGCACCAAGAAAAATATGTCAATCACCATTTTATATATTACTTATAGAACTTTCAAAAATTGTTTCTTTCATAATCAATGTAAAATTTAGAAAAAGCTAAAATCATTAAAGAAATCATATTGATATATAAACTAAATATTTGGAAGAATAACATAAATTTTACTTACAAAATATAATATTAAAAAATAAAAGAATTTGAAATAATAAAGAAAATATGAATCTAAATCACATATGATTTTAAAATTGAGGCTATATGTTATTTAAAGTGGTCACATAGAAACTAAATTATTAATAATATGTATTCTCAAAATGTTAATTTGATATTTTTAAATATAAAATTTCAGATATTTTATTTCTCTCAAAATAAAATTAAATAAGTTTAAATTTTTTTGCCAGAAATAATTAACTTTATTTTTAAACTAAATATTTGAAAATTAAAAATAAAATTTTATCGAACAAAAATAACATTTTAAAAAAGAAATCATAAAAAAATGTTCTAATAATCATGTATGTGAAAGTAAAATAAAAATAAATACAAAATTACAAAAATGATAAATTAACTAATGTATTAATTATCTTAAAAATTAGATTGGTATTTATACAAAATTCTTGAAAACTTAACATAAAAAGAGTTTAACAAGAAAAAAACAAATTATGTCCACAGCCAATATTACGATAAGGGCTATATACTATTAAAAATATTCATATATAAATAAAAATACGAAAAATATTCCAAATCAGTATCATTGTTTAATATTTTTTATAAATCTTAATATTTCTAAAGTAAATCTATAAATTAATTTCAAAATATGAACTAAAATTAACTAACTTGATATATATGCTAACTATCTTAAAACATAACACTAAAATTTATTTAAAAAATTCATAACGTATGTCAAAATATAAA
The DNA here is from genome assembly GCF_020379485.1 of Brassica napus. Taxonomy (NCBI): domain Eukaryota; kingdom Viridiplantae; phylum Streptophyta; class Magnoliopsida; order Brassicales; family Brassicaceae; genus Brassica; species Brassica napus. The sequence goes on from NC_063447.1 coordinate 6,336,859, forward strand.
ATAGCATATACATAAAAATAAAATATATAATTAATATTAAAATAATTAACCTAATCAAATAAGTAAAATATAAAATTTTAGTATTTTTATATTGGTGTTGGCTACAAAATCATCTAATTTTATAATATATTATAAAAGGTTCTTAAAAACATTGGTCAATTTTCGTTTCTTTCTTAGCGGACCAATTCAGTTTTGGCTTATAATAAGCTTACAAAGTTCTATTAAAAATAAAATGTGGTAAGAATAATCCAAAATTAATACACATATTGTTGATTAAACAGTTTGTTTATATGCTTTTGAATTGCCTTTTATCAATTAAATAAATTAAGATAGTTATTTACTCATCAACAATTAGATTTTAATAAATTTTGAGACAATTGTTTTTAAAAAGTCATAATCCAAATATTCATTTAACTAACCAAACATGTGTTTATGAAACATACCTAAATTTTTTTATTATCTAAAATATATTTTTTTTAAATTAGGTGCACCTCATAAATAATCTAGGAATCTACTATTGAAATAATTGAAGAGATAATCCAGCTTATTTCCAATAATAGTTTGACATATCAAAATCTAAAAATTGAAAAAGTGTTAGTGCTCAAAGTTTTTTACATGACATATCATGTAATACATCACTTTTATATGTTGTTCAATATAAAAAATAGAGATGAGATTCAGTTTGAAGAAAAATAAACAACAAATTGCTTTGTGTATGCTTATAAGAACTTATATATAGTAATTATTAATTTATAATTTTAGTGGGATCATATATTTACCTATTTTTTAAATATTATTATCTTATTATCTTATCAAATTCTGTCATATTTTATATCGATTCAACTTTGAACATGAAAATTTTATTAAGTTATCGTATTTATTTGTGCATCGAGTATTAATTGATAGAGTCTTTATTTATCTTCCCCAAACCTCCAAAAATGGTTCTATTCTTGTATCTAGATCCATGTATTTAGATTTCTTGCATCATAATATTCTTGCTTCTTGTTACCCTTTGTGCTTGATTTCTCGGATGCATACATCAATCGGTGGACAAAACCTATGATAATCGAAGCTTTTTCATAGTATGTCATTACCTCGCATAACTTGGAAACAGCTAGATTATCAATCTTTGGTTATGACGTGGGTAAGATGTTTGTGCTAGAGTAAAATGGTCGTGGGCTTGTCGATTTGTCAAGTTTAAGTACATTAAAGACACAAAGTTGATATCATGGACCATGGGAAGAAGACACTACTCGAGTTCCGTGGACAAGCTAGTGATGTTGTTCACATTTGGAGATTTGAGGTCAATGTCGTGTGCATGATCATCACCACAATCATCGAATGAAAGCATTCTATCACATTAATAAAACCAACCAATCATGTGGACAGCATGAAACTTTCATTAAGATTGGTCTGTGTTCTCTTTACTCTTCTACTTTCAACGGGTTTCTTTGGAATAGTTAATACTTTGGTGATTTATCTTCTAAACTAATTATTCCCTCTTACTTTGCAGCCATACATTTCTTATTTCTCCTATCAATTTTAAATTAATATGATTCAATGAAAAGTAAAATCCACGTGCCTATTAATTTCATTAAATTCTCTGAGTTGTTTGGTTAGTTGAATAAGAAAGAAATACTACCATTTATCAACAAAATCCACCAAGATTTATTACCACTTTTGCTACATTTTTACTATAATATTTTTCATTATATTTTATTTGTTATCTTTAGAAAAACATCGTACTATTGAAAAACTAAAAGATTTAAACAGCTGTTATAAACCATTTAGTGATCGATCCATTTATCAGTCCGTGTAGCAAGGCGGACCAAGCCCATCCGCAGAATTATACTGGCGCCTATCTACTCTTGTGTTTATCTACATTATAGTTGGTGTTTATCTTACGTATTGCTAGTCATTATCTAGTTAAGGATAAGTACGATCTCATGTCGATCCAGTACTTAGACCGTCATTACCATATGTATATAAAGACCAGTTGGTCGACCTAATAATACACACAAGTTCCCCTCTTCATTCACAACACGTTATCAGCACGACCTTGTCTCTAAACCCTTCCAAAAATCCACCACCCATAAATCAGAAACCAAACGATCTCTTGCTATTTTCCGGCGACTCCTAAAGCTCTTCCAGTCGCCTCCTTTTCTCTCTGTCAGCAACCAGCAGCAGCTCTCTGTGCCTCTCCTCACAGACCGTTCAACTCATCACAAAAGGTTCATGTATCTTCAGAAAACTCAAAACAAAACCAAAAAGGATTTAAACCCTCAGCCACATACATACAGCTACATCTAGCCGTATGTCTTTGCAGAATAAAATCTAAAACCCTAATCTATTTTCAAAGCTTAAATCTCGTCTTGTTTCACCTTGTTTAACCTTGTTTGATTTTTTTTAATCTTCCTGATGTGAGTTAATTGCTAGAACCTTTTAGGTTAACAATTACACCAATTTTTTAATTATCCGACTGCTGCATCAATGTAATCTGATTGTTCGCTTGCATTAGAAACTTGTTCTTGAATGTTTAAAGTCTTTCTCTGATATGTTGAAATCGACTAGAACCTGTCTCAAATTTGAAAGAATTCTCTTTTTTTAATATTTTTAAGATAAATCCGATTTTTCTTATAGATAAATCTGAAATTTTTAAAGATAAATCCAATTTTTTTTTGATAAATCCGACTGAAAACAATATACTATATATTTTAATTCGATTTTCCTATTTTTTTAAAAAACCTTATATCTTTATCTTAAATAAAAAAAAAATAGAATTTTCAGCATTTATCAGAAAAATATCGATTTATTATATTTTTTTTTTCCTAATCCTACTAGGAATATGAATTGCTAGTATTTATCTGAAAATAAATAAATTTCGGATTATTACTGATATACTAGCATTATCAAATCATTATATTTAATCTGATAAATATCGAAAACAAATAAAAGTAAGAAATGATTGCATTTTTTTTTTGAAAATGTATACTAATCTGATTTCATGCATGGATTTAACTTTATCTCGATTTTGTATAGGTTTAACTTTACCTTCCTGCATATCACATGAAATCATCTGATTAGGATAGATCATTCACACTGATTAGTTTACTTTCATGTCGAAAATTGATAAAACTGATCAGATTTTATGCAATGAATTTAACTTTATCCTAGATGTATAGGTTTAACTTTACCTTCCTGCATATACATGAAATCGTTTGGATCATTGAAAAAAATATTGTTATTTACTTGCATTGATTGTACCCGACTGAAAGAGTATGTGAATGATCCGATTATTTTCTTACTAATGGGGATAAACTACAAATATTTTTCAGATGTCAAAGATTGCGAATCTTGATTTCAGTGCTTTGAAAAGCAATGGTGACAACTACCCGGAATGGGCGCTTGATGCAAAGATCATGCTGCGATCAAAAGATCTTGGTGACACAATCACCGAAGACAACAATTCCAGTGACAAAGACAAGTATAGAGCTATCTACATGATACACCACCATCTCCAAGAGAACTTGAAAACTCAGTACATGACCATGGAAAATCCATATGACCTTTGGATCGCTTTACAGCGAAGATATGACCACAAAAAAACGGTGTTGCTTCCAAAGGCTCAATATGATTGGAAACACATAAGGTTCTTGGACTACAAATCAGTAGACGAGTACAACTCAGTCCTGTTCAGAATTGTGTCCTTGTTAAGGTTATGTGGTGAAAAAGTAACCGAGGAAGAGAGGCTTAATAAAACTCTCTCCACGTTTCCTCAAACCAACATGGTATTGCAACAGCAGTACAGAGAGAGGAATTTCGCCACATATACTGAGTTGATAGAATGTCTCTTGTTGGCTGAAGCTAACAACGAACTGTTATTGAAAAACAGTGAGATGAGACCTCCTGGTACAGCTCCATTACCCGACATCTCTAAGCTGGCTATAGAGCCAAAGAAAGAGAGTAACCTTGTCCAACACAATGACCATCCCGGTCCAAACCGTGGAAGAAGTCAAGGACGAGGTCGTGGTTCTTTTAAAGCACACGGGCGAGGACGTGGTCGCGGTACCACACCCGGCTTTAGCCGTGGTCGTGGCCGAGGCCGTAGTGTGTCTTTTAAACCACAGATCAAAGCTGATCGATGCCACAGATGTGGCATGGGTAATCATTGGGCAAAGAATTGCCGAACTCCTAAGCATTTGTGTGAGCTTTACATGGAGATCTTAAAAAGAAACCCGGAAGCTAACATGGTTCGAGACCCGGGATATGATGATGATGATGATGATGACTTGGAAGACGTCCAGGATCATCAGCACGAGTCAGACAAAGTTGATCACATGGAGTTTGAAACTTCAGACATACTGAAATAAGGAATTAAAATTCCATATCGTTTTTTTATTGTTTTCCCCTGGATTTGGTGTTCTTTAAGATTGTTTATCAGTGTTTGGCTTTGGATTTAACTTTATCCTTTGAATGAATAAATTTTTTTTTCATTTCTCATATGCCTAAGAATTAGATCATTAAAGATACCATCTCTGAAAATTTTATTATTGTTCATTAACTTTATGATTATTGTTTTTGAAGAATGAAAAGTGGAATGGATACAATCGTGGTGGACAGTGGCACCAGCCACACCATTTTGAGAGACAAACGATTTTTCATACATCTCACATATAAGGTAGCTAACATCACCACTATAGCTGGCACGGCTAGCTTAATTGAAGGCTATGGCCACGCCAATATCTTATTGCCAAAAGGTACACATCTTTAGATTGAAGATGCTTTGTACTCACCTAGCTCAAACAGAAGTCTATTGAGCTTTAAAGACATAAGACTGAATGGTTTCCACATCGAAACAATGGGTGAAGGAAGTAAAGAATTCCTACAGATTTATAAAATCACTCAAGGCAATAAGAAAGTCTTTGAGACTATACCTGCGTGTGGGACTGGTCTTTATTATGCCCAGGCCAGTCTTGTTGAGGCTAATGCCGTCTTGAATAAAGAATTCAAAGAAGAGTTCACTCTTTGGCACAATCGGCTGAGACACCCCGGTTCGAACATGATGCGAAAACTCATATCAAATTCAAATGGTCACAGTTTGAAAACAAAAAGAGTTATCCCTAAGAATATCACATGTGAAGCATGCTCACAAGGGAAACTAATTACTAAGCCATCACGTACCAAAGTGAATAAGGAAGTTACAAATTTCCTAGAAAGAATACAAGTTGATATTTGTGGACCAATACACCCACCTTGTGGGACATTTAGATATTTTATGGTCCTGATTGACGCATCCACAAGATGGTCACATGTTTGTCTCCTATCAACTCGTAATCTAGCACTTGCAAGATTGCTGGCTCAGATAATAAGACCGAGAGCACATTTTCCAGATTTTCCATTAAAGACTATACGTCTAGACAATGCAAGTGAATTCACTTCTCAAGCTTTTAATGACTATTGTATGTCCATGGGGGTAAGTGTGGAGCATTCTGTAGCACATGTCCATACTCAGAATGGCCTGGCTGAATCCTTTATAAAACGGATCCAGCTGATTGCCCGACCACTCTTAATGAATACCAAACTCCCAGTATCAGCTTGGGGACATGCAGTACTACATGCAGCTGAGATAATTCGCATCAGGCCATCTAGTGAGCACAAATACTCGCTAACGGGTCATGAGCCAGATATATCCCATCTAAGAGTTTTTGGATGTGCCGTCCAAGTGCCTATAGCACCACCACAGAGAACAAAGATGAGACCTCAGAGGAGGATGAGAGTATATGTTGGATACGATTCCCCTTCTATTATTAAGTACCTAGAGCCAACAACAGGTGATTTGTTTAAGGCCAGGTTCGCGGATTGTCATTTTGATGAATCCCAGTATCCAGCATTAGGGGGAGATTATGGTAAGCTGGTACAGGATATAAAATGGAATCAAACATCCTTAACATGGCAGGATCCTCGGACTAGAGATTGTGATCTAGAAGTCCGGAAGATTATACATCTTCAAGAGCTAGCTAACAGATTGCCAGATTCCTTTGCTGACCCAAATAGAGTAACCAAGTCATACATACCAGCTGCAAATGCACCAATAAGACTTGATGTCCGTGATGGACATAATCAGGCTGCTACTACGTCTAAACCACAATTGAAACGTGGTAGACCAGTAGGTTCCAAAGACAAAGAAGTTCGGAAAAGAAAGAGTGCAAAGAAATCCGACAAAGTGGAAACTCTAGACATGAAAAAGGAAACTCATGTACCACCAAAAGATACTTGGGACGCTAAGAATCAAGGTAATGAAGTTCCTGACAATAATGAGATCTCAATAAATTATGTCATGTCTGGAAGAAAATAGAACAGAAAACATGTCGACATGAATGATATATTTGCTTATAATGTAGCAGTCGAATTGATGGATAATAAGGATCTAGAACCCACAGCTATACTAGAATGTATGCAACGACCAGATTGGTTGAAATGGAAAGAAGCCATTAATGTGGAGTTAGAATCACTGAAAAAGAGAGGAGTGTTTGGACAGATCATCCGGACACCTCACAACATAAAACCAGTGGGATACAAATGGGTTTTTGTGAGAAAAAGAAATGAGAAAGGAGAAGTTGTGAGATATAAAGCACGACTTGTTGCACAAGGATTCTCACAAAGACCAGGAATAGATTATGAGGAAACTTATTCCCCTGTGGTGGATGCTACGACCTTAAGATTTCTAATAAGTCTGGCTGTAAGAGAAGGTCTTGATATGCGGTTAATGGATGTTGTAACTGCCTACTTATATGGTCCACTGGATAATGAGATATACATGAAAATTCCAGATGGTATTGAATTGAAAAACAAAGAGAGTTCTCGAGAACAACATTGTATCAGATTGAACAAGTCTCTTTATGGATTAAAGCAATCAGGTCGAATGTGGTACAATAGACTGTCCGAATATCTCCTGAAAGAAGGATACAAAAACGACCAGATCTGCCCATGCATATTCATAAAGAAGTTCAATAAGGGTTTTGTAATCATTGCAGTATATGTAGATGATTTAAATATCCTAGAAACCTCTGGAGAAATTTCCCAAACTGTTGAATATCTCAAGAAAGAATTCGAGATGAAAGATCTTGGAAAAACAAAGTTTTGTTTAGGATTACAACTTGAGTATATGAAAGATGGAATTCTTGTGCATCAAAAGGCATATACAGAAAAAGTACTCAAAAGATTTAATATGGACCAGTTTCACCCATTGACTAGCCCCATGGTCGTGAGAAGTCTTGGTCCGGACACTGACCCATTTGGTCCGAAGAAGAAAAATGAGGAAGTCCTTGGTCCCGAAGTGTCTTATCTCAGTGCCATAGGAGCTCTGATGTATTTAGCTGGCCACACACGACCAGACATCAGCCTTGCTGTGAACTTACTTTCTAGGTTCAGCTCCTGTCCGACCCAAAGGCACTGGAAGGGGAGTGTTATAAACCATTTAGTGATCGACCCATTTATCAGCCCGTGTAGCAAGACGCGCCAAGCCCATCCGCAGGATTATACTGGCGCCTATCTACTCTTGTGTTTATCTACATTATAGTTGGTGTTTAACTTACGTATTGCTAGTCATTATCTAGTTAAGGATAAGTACGATCTCATGTCGATCCAGTATTTAGACCGTCATTACCATATGTATATAAAGACCAGTTGGTCGACCTAATAATACACACAAGTTCTCGTCTTCTTCACAAAAACAGCTGTGTAAGCCCACAGAATAATTTTATACACTAATGTTATAATTACACTTTTTCTCCATTTAATTATCAATTTTAATCTAGAGAAAAGGCAGAAACCCAAAATAATATTGAGTGCTTGATAACCAAACAACTAACACAATTGGGCCCACGATAAGAAAAGCCAAGCGGGCCGCTCCTCTGGAAAGGCTTTATCAAAGCAAATTCCACAAGTACCCTTTGAGGATAACCCTAATTCCGGAGAAAGCCATTTGTTTTGTCGTCACCCTGTCTTAATCGAATCTCTGTTATACGTACTAGTTAACGATACGTAAACTAACGCCGTCAGGAAAAAACCTCGATTACCGTTTCGGATTCTTCATCGTTTTTTTAATTCAGTTTCCCTCCATCTTCTGAGAAGATTCTTCTCGATACTCGTTCCTCCGGAAGAATCACTCTGCTTATGGTATAACTTCATAACTTCATGGATTGTCTCCTTTCGATAGTTTTTGTTTATTTTTTGTTTTCAATCTTCTTCATTTTCTCCGCCGTTTGGTCTCAAAGTTCGATATATTCCTTGAAAAGATGTTCGGTTTTGGTACGTCTCTCTAGGGTTTTATTTTAGTAGGTGGATTGTTGTAAGGGTGTTTTGGTCTTTTTAGCTTTGAGTTGTAACAGCAACTCGATGTTTACGGATCTGTCAGAAACTCTCTGACAATTTCGTTATTTAAAAAAGACTGTGTTCGATCTTGATCTTGATCCTGGTTCTATTTTTAACCTATTATCTCATCAGTCAAAAGCTAAAAAAATGATGGTTGAATCATTCTCATCGAGAAGCAAGCAAAGCAAGCAAGTAGTTTAAGTAGGTTTCACTTTGCAACACTCTTCTCTGCTCTGTTCTGTTTCATGATTACTATCTCTTTACTCCTTTCCATGTAGCAATCAAATCAGTATCACTTTCAATGACCTGTTTGTGCCATTTGCCTTTTAATTTTTTTTCTTACTCTTTTGTTAGTATTAATCTTCTTCTTTTTATTAACATATATAGTTTTTGATTCCAGCTTGCCTTGTTTAATACTGGGAGATGAAGAAGCTTTTCTTTTTCAAATCGTCATCTGGTAATGGCAATGATAAACAAAATCGCCGGGGAAAAGAATCAGAAGCTACTCCAAAGGGTGTTGCCATAAAGTCTCAGAGTGGTCAGGCTCTTAGAAGAAGTCATTCGTTTTCTTCCGCAGCTTTTCTCCTTGATGGAACTTCCTCAAATGATCCAACCGCTACAAGACAAAGAAACCACCAATCATCTCGGTATGTTCTTTTTTTTGCTTTGTCTTACTCTTCTTTTGTGAAATTATTTGTTAAGTCCAGTATTCAACAAGAAATCGATAGGCGGTAGCTAAGCCATTTATAAGAGATTATTGATTAGGCGGATGTTTTAGTACCTAATCAGATTAGGCGCGCCTAAACTGATTTTTAGAACACTGATTAAATGTTTTGGTGACTTGTTATTTATTAACTTGATTCTAGTTTCAGATGTTTTACGCCAGAGAGCCAATGCAAAAAACCAGACCAAACTCACAAGTACAAAGTACATGACTCATCTGGAACATTATCAACATGTTCTAGTAACGTCTCAAGCCAAGTCTTGGACCGTTTCATAGATGGGGAAGAGCATCATCATCATCATAAGCAAAAGAGCGGTTCTTCACTAAGCAACCTCTCAGGTAGCACCATCAAAGCAAAGAAGCTTCCTCCTCGATCTCAAATCCATTCACCAACAGTATCAGACATTGTCAAAGAGAGACGACACTCCGATAACAACCATATAAACGACGCATCGGCACGGTCCCTCGCAAGAAGCGTCATGGAAAGACTCTCCCACACTCAAGGCAAGTCAAAGGCCCTGAGCTACGGGTCACAAGACTTGGACGTTTTCGCCAATCTCCTCCCACTGGCTGAACACATAAAGAACGGTTATTACAAGGATGACCACGTGGAGGAGGAGGTGTTCTCGCACGGTAAGAACACCGAGCTAGAGAAGAAGTATAAAGAAGCTGAGAAGAGAGTGAAGATGCTTTCTCAAGAACTAAACGAGGAGAAGTGTGACTTTGAGGAGAGAGTAGGCTTAGCGTTCGAAGTCTTGAGCCTCTTGAGGTCACAGATAGACGAGAGAGCTTTAGCTAAAGAAGAGATCAAACGTGTAAAGACCGATGCAGAGTTGCATATAAAGAGACTAGAGAAAGAGAAGAGCGAGTTAGAGTTTGGTCTTGAGAAAGAAATTGATAGAAGATCGATAGAGTGGAGTTCAAAGCTAGAGAGCTTTCAGACAGAGGAGAAGAGGCTGAGAGAGCGCGTGAGAGAGCTCGCCGAGCACAACGTCTCGCTCCAGAGAGAAGTAGCGACGTTTCACGAGAAGGAAACCGAGCGGATGGATATGATAAGAGAGATGGACGAGAAGGTTAACGAGCTGAGTGAAAGAGAAGAGCAGACAAGACAAGAGAGTGTGTATTTAATGCAAAACCTCTCCGAGTTGCAAGAGAGTTACGGTGAAGCGAGAGAGGATCTTGATTGTGTGAGAAGAATGTTTGAAGAGAAAGACAAGGAGTGTAAAGAGCTGAACAAGTCTGTAACGAGGCTTGTGAGAACGTGCAGAGAGCAGGAGAAGACTATTCAAGGACTTAGAGATGGTTTCTCCGAGAAGCAACCGTTGGAGAAGTTTCAGACAGAACAGATAAGATTGGCAGGTGTTGAGTACTCACTTAGAAAAGAGTTGGAATCGATGAAGCTTGAAGGTGAGACTCTTCGTATAGAGAATACTTGTCTGCGGAGTCGAGTAAAAGACCAAGAAGAGGGTGAAGCTATGACGACTTTGAAGCTAGATAACGAGATGAAGATGCGTGTGTGTCTCTTGCAAGACCAAGGAGTGTCAATGTTGAATGAGAGCATGCAGGTGTGTTACAAGCTATTGAAGTTCATCAAAGAGAAGTTATCTCAGGACATGCGTGATGGAATGAGTGAGCAGTTTTTGATTGAATGTGAGATGAATGTCCATGGGATAAGGCGAGGAACTGAAGATTTGAAGAGAAGTTTGCAGACAGTCACCAGCTTACTACTTGAGAAAGGCAATGAGATTGCATCAAACTCAGAGTCACCTGCTAGGCCTAGTGAGCCAAGAAACCAATCTGTGGAGGTGAGTTTGTCCAAAATCTCTTAGTAATATTCATTTTAATATAAAACAGGTCTGACCCTGAAACAATTTTCTTAAAATCCTATTCATACCACTCAAATCGGTTTAAATGATTCTAAATTAGTTTAAATATATAAAATTTAATAATAATATTAGTATAAATCCACAAATTTGTCTAATTTTTCTTTTTTTTGTATATCTAATATGAAATGTATATAAAATAAATTAGTATTTCGTTAAAGATAATCCGCCTACTCGTTTATTTGCTTAGTTACCGCCTACAGATTTTTTGAACATTGATTTTAACCCAAGTTTATTACATGTTTTATATGTGCTAAGTGTTTCACCTTTTGTCTGATTTTAGAAACTTCTGAGAGCTGAGCTCAGAGCAGAGAGTCTAATCACGAATTTGTTAAGAGAGAAACTGTACTCCAAGGAACAAGAGATCCAGCAGCTTCATGCAGAAGTAGCCACAGGAGTAAGGGGTAACGAAGTTCTAAGACGTGAAATCCAAAACGTCTTAGACAACCTTTCAGTAAACACCCACCAATTAAAAGACCTCAAGCTTCAGGTAAGTCAGTTTTTACTTTATTTTGTTACTCATGAAGATTCATATGACTTATATATGATGATTTTGACATTAGATGGTGAAGAAGGATGAGAATGTCAACAGGCTTGAAACCAATCTACAAGAAGCTGCAAAACAGTTTGCTAGTATGAAAGTTAACTTACCAAGAGTGATGGAGGAAAGAGAGCAGATGTGTAAGGAAGTGAACGAGTGCAGAAAGAGGAACATGGAGTTGGAGTCAGAGAAGGATGTGTTGAAGAAGGAGGTTGAGAGGTTGGAAGAGGAGACACTTTACAAGGAAGGTCAGATCACGATACTTAAAGACACTCTTGGAAGCAAGCATTTCGATCTTCTGTCTGGTACTGACTTCTCGTATAACGATTTCTTAGTGCAATAAGACTATAGAATAAAAATGTACAGGCGTATGCTTCTCCTCGTGCTCTTGTTTCTGTCTTTAGGTGTTGTAGGTTTGATAGATGTTGTTCTGTCTTTTAGTCTCTTTTTAGATATGTTTTTTTCACAAAGTTTCTGATTTGTACTTGGATGGCTAAATAAAATTCACCATTTATGAACGAACAAAAGTTGTTTGGTAAGGTTTTTAAAGAAAGACTATCGCACCATGATTAAGTTTTTGAACTGTACTGGATGGTAAGATTCACCAAAAAGATCTATAATACACCAATGATTAGGTTTTTTTTAAACCAAAGACTATTCCATAAGCAAAGCCATCCACATATTCTCAAAAAAAACAGCACTTCTTTCTACCTGCTGATCAAGCATTCCCTCTAGATTACTGCTCAAGTAGCATTCAAGTTTTGTGCTCCTGTACAGGCAGGCGATGACTAAGAGACTCTCCAAATGCAGGTCAAAGCAAAAAAAAAATATATTTAAAAAACAATAGATGAACTACTTCAGATTCATTAATTAGTCCTTTCCATATCTTCCTCATATAAATGACTAGAGACCAAACCAATTATACTGCTGATACATAAAACAAGCCAGCACCCAAAAGCTACAACCCATTTCCACATTTGCTATCCGGGCTTGCAAGAAGTATGATTAGTGTGCTATCATCTGTGTGGCGGTTTTACACTTGCCCAAGTTATTTACAGAAACAGCCTGAGAGCATCAATCAATGCCATTTCATAATTTAGTAAGAAAAAAAAACAAAAAAAAGCTCTTATATAATATACTACAAGATCAGAGACAGATGTTGGTGCTAAAAGCTATCAATTTGGGATGCAGCCTACTCTCTTACTTCGGACATGGTAATCTACATGAAGACATATGTATCATATAGTTAGGGTACACGTTACTTGCTTTGTAGGTGAATGACATTAAGGAATACAATCAACTTTCTATATATCTCACCTCCCTCAGTCAATGAAAAAGCCTTACTAAAGTTGAAGCCCAATCTAAAAGTAGGCCCATTAATGCAATACTGATCAAATAATTTAATCAATTAAAACAACAGTGAGATTCAATTGAGCAAATAACAGATCCACTCACTGTCCAACTCTTTGAATTTACCGGTGATCCGATCGGATCTAGCGATGGACGGTGGAGACGATATGGATTCGCTTTTCGAGGGGATGGAGCTTTTTACGCCGTCGTCGTCTCAGTTCGCCGATAGCACCGACAACGCACCCGCAATTTTGCCGCCTTCGAAGGAGGCGGAGGCGACAGTGATCACGGCTCCGGCGGCAGAGGCGATGTCTGAGCCTCTGGACGAAGATATGTTCTCCGACTTAACGATAGTGACTCCGGTCCAACACGTACCTGAGGCAGTTACTCATCCATCTCCGTTACCGTCTTCTTCTTCCTCCTCCTCCATGAGGCGGCAGGTGTCGCGGAGGAAGAAGAGATCCGGCGGGTTAAGAATCGGATACGGGAGGCACGAGATCAACGACGACGAAGACGACGATTCCGTCAGTCAACAATCGGCTGATTCCGTCGGTCAGTTATCAGATTCCGTCAATCAAGTAACGGATTCCGTCAGTCAACAATCAGATTCCGTCAATCAAATAACGGATTCCGTCAATCAAGTGACTGATTCCGTTAATCAACCATCAGATTCCGTGGTTGATCAGCCTTTGGATACCGTCAAGGCTCAGATCGAAGGGAAGCTAACACGAGCACGTGCCTTAGCCGCTTCAGTTACCGCCACTCGCAAGAACGCCATTAGGAAGAGAAGACAAGCGTCTGAGAATCTCAGATTAGCTTCAAAAGCCCACGACGAGCTCGAGAAGCAGCTCGAGGAAGCTATCGAGGCTGAGGATTTCGATGCGGCCGAAAAGATCAGCGAAAGCCTCGCTGGTGCTGAAAGAGATAAGCTTTCTCTCGCGGCATTGCTCCGTCAAGCGGAATCTGATTGTGATGCTATTGAGTCCAAGATGGAGGAAGTCCTCCTTTCTCAGATCGCAGCTGAAGAAGAATCTGCCTCTCTGCTTCGCGGATTTTGCACGGTATGTTCATTGTTGTTGCAACTCGGGGGCATTCCCTTCTCGTTTCGGGTTCAGTTCTTCGGTTCTAGAGGTTTAGGATCGGTTTGGATATTTAGAAAATTCGAATTGGTTATTTTGGTTTTCGGTTCGGTTTGGTTAACAAAGTTGGAAACTGCTAATATCCGAAGTAATTTCCGATCCCATTTGGTTCGGTTTGGTTCCAATTAATTCGGGTAAAAAGTCCAAAAATTCAGGTTTTTCAGATTAAATATCAGATTTTTTTGGGTTTTCAGATAAAAATTTGGATAATTTTAAATATTTCGGATAAAAAAAGTATTCGGGTAATTTAGTTTTTTTAGGTATTTTGATCCAAACCCGAACCTTCAATTCTTTGGTTCCAGATAAATGTGCCCATGTCCAGTTGCATCTATGTACTTCTGCTAGTAGTAGAGATTCATAAGGTTTTTACTGTGATTGTTATCTCTATAGGATGCTGAGAATGAAGCTGAGTCGATTCTGGAAAAGGCAGATGCATTTTGTTTAGAGGAAACTGGGAAATGGAATTCACGTTGTGAAGATGTAGAGTTCAGAAAAGTTGAACTAGATATAGAGTCTGTCATAGTTGATAACGTTCGATTGTCATTAAATGATACTCTTGAGGGATCTGTTGAGCAAGAGATGAAAGAAAAAGAGATGCTGCGTAAGAAGAAAGAACATTTATCTGAAGAACTTGAGGAGCTGCTTGCTCTGGTGAAGGCAAAGGAGAAGGAGATTGACGAGAACGATTCCCAGATAAAGGCAGTTGAGGAGAGAATTAATAGTGTGGTCTCTGGCTACAAAGAGTTGCAAACAAGCATGGATAAAATGTTTAGCGATTTGCAAGCGGGTCTCTCCCAGGTTGATACGGAAACTGAGGATTTGTCAAGGAAAAAGAAAGACGTGGATAAGTTTGTGGCATCTGAGAAGGAGAGAGGGGCTAAACTCCGTGAACTTGTCAGTGTTTCGGCAGATGAAGCAAATGAATATGAGGAAGTTATTAAACTGAGAAAAACTCTGATGTCATATGTGTCAAAGACTAGAGAAGAGAGAGCAAAGCTTGGAAGTATCGAAGAGAAGCTCTCTGAGGAAGTCCAGAGGCTACAGGAGGAGGTTTCCAGTACACGAGAGTCACTAAAGGTATTCATCTTCTTCCTTCTTTTCTGAAACATGATATGTGAATCTTGTTCCACCTCTATTCATGTTATACATTTATAACTACTTATCCATAAAGTGAATATTATTGGAAATTTTACTCTGAAACAAATGCTTAATGACTGTAATACAATATGGTATTGAATCACGTAGGGTCATATCTCTTTGTTTACAGGAGCAATCTTCTAGAAAGTCGATCATCCAACAGAACATTACATCATTCATGGATAAAATTATGTTCATAGAGAAGAGGATGCCGGAGCTTGAAGCAGAGAAGAAAGTGGCTGCCTCAACGAGAAATTTCAAAGAAGCGGGAAGAATAGCAGCAGAAGTCAAGTCCTTAAGTCTGGAAAAGGATAAGATACAGATCGAAACAGGACAAGCGAACTCTGAGCTCGAGAAAGCAGAGCAGGAGATTGAAGAAACAATCAAGAGGCTACAGGAGTTAGAGGGGTTGATTTTGTCGAAAGAAAAGGAATTGTCTGTGAGTAGATTCCAGAGGTTGCGTATTGACAGTGGTACTGCGAAAGCTGAGAGATCAGCTGCTCTGGAGCTGAGTGATCTCGAGGAAGCTAATCTTCTACTTGAGGAAGCACAGGAAGCAGAGTCCGAAGCAGAGAAGCTTAAACTCACATGCGATCTCAAAGAAGAAGATGGAGAAGAAGAGGCTAAAGAATGTTTTGTCTCGATGGAACTTATAGCCACCTTCGGTCTGAAAAAATTACACGAACTGGCAGAATCTGTGCCGTCGTAACTCCCAAGCTGCTTCAGGTTCAACCCTCGGGACCAAAGGCGCTCAGAGATGATCAAGCAAAATATTTAAAAGGCCTTGTTGATGAGTCCACAACGTTTAAGCTCATGTACGTTAGTCCACATGTCAACATGTATGGTTTTGTTTTTCGGATCCGTGTTTGATTGATTTCTTGATGAAAGAAGAGAGTGCAAGCTTGCTCAAGCAATACACTTGTAAGTTTCATCCAAACACTTTTGAATACCTTTTTGTACAAGAACCGAACTCATGCTTCTCAATGAACATTGCAAAATATAAGCATTGATTCAGATTAAAAGAAAATCATTGTCAACAATCTATGGTGGACTAGAATCCACAGAGAAAACTTTGCTATATAATGTATGCATTAGTTTGTGATGTCACAATAATAGGGACATGTATCTCTTTTATTCACTATCATAAAGCATATGCACGAGAAGGCTTGCTCGAGCAAAGAATGTAGGAACAGAGAGACTAGGCTATTGCAGACTGTTTATCATCCTCCAGGTGTAACGCTCTAAGTAGTTTCGGCCATGACTGTGGGATTCCACCTGGTAATTCAAACTCCAACAGCTTCCCACGCTTCCTGTAGAACTCCTCCACTGGTTGAGTCTGTGGACAAGAGCACAAACATGTAACAAAACTGCAAACTTCTATATGAAAGTTTGAAAGAAGAACATATACCATTTTGTTGTAGACTCTGAGTCTTTCCTTGACAACTTCTGCAGTGTCATCAGCTCGGGTTATAAGCTTTGATTCACACTTAGGTGGAGGAAGAAGCGGAGGCATATACATTCCATCATCACCTTTGATATCAATGCATGCAACGTTATAGTTTGCACCACACTCGCTGCAAATCCTTCTCCCCAGACATTTTGCAAGTAACGCCTCTTCCTTTAGCTTCAGGTTGATCACCAGATCAACATTAATTACTCCCTCCAGTATTTCCTACAAGACACACAGATGTCAAAAGGCTTCTCTGCAAGATAGTCTAAACTGAACTGCTCACCGCTTGTGTCACGGTTCTTGGAAACCCATCAAGAATGTAACCAGATTCGCCCTTCTCCTTGCCAGCTTCGAGACGCTTTGATAACAAGCTTATAATGAATTCATCAGGAACCAATTTGCCATGGTTAACAAGCTCCTTTAGCTAACACCAATTCAGACACAACAAACAAGATTATGTTTCTAAGATTATTCAGACACATATTGCATAAACAAATAAGAAAGATCTTAAATTTGAGTTCTAGGCTGACCTGAGAGGAGAGGAGACCAGAGGAGGAAAGCTCTTCGCGTACGAGATCACCGGTAGCGATATGAGGAACGCCGAGGAGGGTGGAGAGACGAGAGGCGTAGGTGCCTTTACCAACACCGGGACATCCGAGAAACACCCAGTGAAAGTTTCTTCCTTTGGACGGAGAAGGAGACGAAGAAGGAGAGGACGACTTTTCCAGCTCCGCCGCAGCTTCCTTGAGATCGATCTCAGGGTCCAGCGATGGCCCATGGGTGGAAGAAGAAGAAGACAGAGACCTGATTAAGAAAGAAGAAAGATTATTCTTTGCAGCCGGCGTAAACGGCCTGAAGAGACGGTGAGCAACCGCCATGAGGAAGAGAAGAAGAAGAAGATGAATGAATTGATTGTTTGTGGGGGTGCATCGTCCAAGGTCAAGAAGGGAAGAGAGAGGCTTTGATGATCGGAGGAAAAAAATGTAAAGTTTTCACTTTTATTTAATTTATTATTGGCTCGTTAGAAATAAAGTTTTCATTTTTATTTAATTTATTATTGACTCGTGACTTAAAACATGTCAATGTCTTTACGTCACTGTCTTTCTTGATCATCTAAAAGATGAGTTCTTCTACGACCATCGAATAAAACGTGTTATGTCTTTATGTCGGTAGTGTTGGCAGCGAACGGTTTTGGATGAATTTAGTTTGGAACCTGTAGTCTGAGAGAGAGTCCTCCATGTTGCATTGCAGATACACTGTATTTTAGGACATCCGCAGCAGGAAGCTCTCGTGTTGATTCTCAGTTAATAAAAATCAATAAAATAAGATAAGTGAAGAGAAAGAGTGCACAGATGGAAGAAAGAGACCAAAAATGTTTCGTTAAGAAGGTACTTTCTCAGGGAGGGAAGAGACTACATTACAGTCGTCATATACTCGATGGATTAAACGTTTTTTACATACTTTATAATTCAATTATTATTTTCTTTTTTCTAATGAAAAACTTTTACAATTCTCACCACTAAAGATGCTCCTAAGACTCTGGATTCTAGTATCAAGCGCAATACAACAGTTATCAAGAAATTGAACTGATCAATGAGGAGAAGTGTGAAGGACTCATGGATGATCTGGGAGGTGTTAACCTTAGCAAATTTGTTAGTGAAGCAGTTGCCAAGCTCAAAAGCTCAGATATACAAGCAGCTGCTCAGGTTTGCCCTCTCTGTTTGTTTCCTGTCTTGTTCTTTTGTATATGTTTTTCCTATTCAGTATTTGACACCTTTTCTTTTTACCTTATGCTCTCTGTTTTTCAAGGCCTTCTACTTTAGCTGATATCAATGATTTTTGACAAATATACTTCACTACTTTTTTTTGGTAAAAATATACTTCACTACTTCATCAAATGTATAAAGAGTTTTCTCCTAGTCTAACACAAGGGCTCTTGAAAGTCTTCCTTCTTGGAATATCTGCCGACAAATTACTATGCAGACAGAAACTCAAAGGCAATGAAAAAAACGCATTACCCTAAAACTTCTTGTGGAGCTCTACTATGCTGGAGTAATAGATGATGGTAACATCCTCATCAATATTATTATGGATGCCAGAAGACAGAGATGAGATGCCACCCAAACAAATTTGACACTTCTTGCCAGTTTTGCTAGGCAAGAAAGATTTTTTCTTGGTCTTCCCTATTTCTGGAGAAAGATAAGTGTAAAATTGGCGAATGCTAAAGGGGAGGTTAGCAAAGACAGTGCGCATCTTCATATGAAAAGCTGAGGAATCCATATGACTATCTCTATCTAAATATCTCAATAGTAAATTTTGTATAACTCAATTGGGTTTTCTTGTTCTCCTTGGGTCTAGATTTAGTGGAGTTGATTACAGAAAAGCATAGAAGATGTAACATAACTGTAATCACATAATTGATGAGTGTATGGGTAGTTTCGTAGGTTTCTTGTCACACACTGACTCACTGGAGCCCTATAACATGGAAGCCCAAAAAGAAAGTTAAAAGGTTTCTATCAAGAAAATGAAAACATAGTTGTATTACTATTATGGATAAAACAAGGATTACTAGTAGTAGTACTATACCTTTTGGCCCTTTTATGCTCGTCAGATTAATTTTTATCACTCCAGTGTCCATTATGTTACTTCTTCGTCCTTTTGGTTTCAAAGCTGTCGATTCTGGTCGGAATCATAATACCCCAACTTGACTCTTTGAGTCTTGTTAGAAGAAGTCAAGAAGGCCAATAACATGAAGTGAGAGATGGCATTCAGTCTTTAGTATTTGTCATGTAATTGCTACATATCAAACATGAAACGGATCAAGTATCACGGGATAGCTAATTACACACTTCTTAAATTATGGTAAAAAGGACAAAAAGAAGAGAGTAAAATTTGTTGCAAAGAAGTCAAAAGTGTAGTCACGAGAGCAGCGACAAATGCGGAATAAAACAATCAAAAGACTCAAAAAGCTTTCTTAACATCAACAGTTCGGATTTGTGTAAGAACAAAAGAAAGAGCGGAGATTACGGGGACCAACAGTGACGTCGACCTCTCCCACCCCGTCGGTGCCCAATCTCACCAACTTTGTTTCAATCAATGCTCACTTTTTCTAATCCTATTAACAATTATTCGTAAATAAAAATGTGGGTTGATAAGAAAATGTCGCATGCTCTACCATATAACTATAGGGATACACTACCATTGTTGTTTACTTTCTTAACAATACAATCCACTTGATTATGAATTGTTTATATAGTTCACTAACGTAAGAACATACATTAGTAGATAAGTAGATAACTGATAATGAAATCTACATTAAATCATTGTACCCTTAATTATTAATATATATATATATATATATATTATTGTTACGTTAGTGAACAATAATCAGTTCATGTGAATCAATTCTTCGCTAGATTCTTGTTGCGACAAGAGTCCTATTACACCACTAAACTTTTTTTATTATTATCATTGTGCTTCATATTCTTTTCGAGTGATCGATGGCAGAAAATTGTGTTTTTTTTTCTTCTTTTCTTTTTGGGTAGATATGGAACCAAGTTCTGGATATTAATAAAGTGATTTATATGTGTTATAAGTTATAACATAGGATCAGATTTTAGAGAAAGAAGGCCATTTTATTTCTCTTTTGGCTTTCTTAAATGTTAGTTAATTAGGACCATAGACGTTGGCAAGGACTTCGTTGATATCTTGAAGCTTATTCATATTATTTGGAGTCAGAACAAAAGTTGATCCCTTAGAGTAGGTTTGAATATTAAGATCATATCTACGTACTGAAAGTTGAAATAATATGGACAAGAAGAAGTTGTAGAATTCAAAGAGACAAAGAAATCAAGCCAATTTTTTTCATGGTATCAGATTCCTATGGTTAAGCTTTTGTTGTTTTTGGACTGAAAAAAAAAAGAAAAGAAAAGAAAAAATGAAGGTTTGTGGATAGAAAGGAACAAGAGAAGACATTGGGAGTATCCTTCTCCTGCTGCAGTTTTGATAAAAAGGCTCAACAAAAATATGAGAAATATGTTCACTGTGATTCGGAAAACAGGTGATAAGGAGTATGCGGGTGGAATGGAGTATTGGTTTGAAACCAGATAGAGAGATCATAGTATTGAGAAATTGTTGAGAAGCATTAGAAAGAATTAGATCTTTTTATTTACTTTCAAAAAGTTACTAGTTTGTAAAAAATATCTTTTGTTTCTTTGAATTAAATTTAACATTGAAGGTTTGTGTTCATCTAGCCAAAAAAATGCATGCCTGGATGCACAAACCTGCTTACCTAAACTATGAAATTACAATTAGATACTATAAGAAATATAGAGTAAATGCAATTACACAATCAAAGGGATTGATATCCATAATGTACATGGTTTTCCTTGATTGTCAAGTGACTGAGATCACAGTTACTAGAGCTCGTGATTGACCTTAATTAATTGTCACTGTCAAGATAGCTTAAAAACAGAGTGGCCAATCTAATTTGAGATATGACCAAATCATACCACATGATCCACTAACAAGAAGATTTCTAGGCAACTTATCAAGTACTATACATCGGCAATTACTCTTTGGCTATTATTGTCTTTAGCTTTGGAAACTTTGTTGTTGTCTGTAGCTTTGGGATACCCTACCTAGTACCTACTGCACATTTAATGAATATGTTACGCATTTGAATGTAAAATCAATATTATTCTTATGTAGTTTAATACAATTTGATTAAATGTTCTTAGATTTAGTGAATGGAAAAAAATGTGTCTCCGGTTCAGCATGGTTTTTGTCATTTTTTAATATTGTGCCCCCAACAAAACATGTTTCTGGATCCACCCCTGACTGTGAGCACATATGTAACCGTTGACATCATTGGCTTTGATCAATGTAGCAATCATCTTAGTCCGACGCATATAACGTTTCCCGTACATTATTGGTCAAGTCTTACTGAAAATTTTCCTCTGTGAATTTTCCCCTGTTCGTGTAAGTATGAGAGAGTTGATTACATGCACATTATTGGTCTTTTAATTATATTTAAGTACATAAATATAGAAATAAATCGTCTTAATCAATCATATAGATGATAATATGATATACATGGTACGAAGAAAATATTTGTATTATCGGTCGTTGTATTCATATGTAACAACCACCGCCACCTTATCGTCCTTATCCCCACCATATTACATGATTATAGAATGACTTTTCAGCAAAAATACACACATCAAATTCTCAATTCTTTGGAATATTTGGCAGGTACATAAAACATAATAATACATTTAAATAATTGTCACAGAAACAGTTGACCAAAAAAAAAAAATTTGTCACAGAAACTTTAAAAAATTATACGTACGTACGTACGTATGCAACTGCAGTTCTCGTGCTTTATTATTTATGGCTCATTTCTTTGTTAATAAAGGTCACGCGTAGTGAGAGATATACACTTTTAAAATAGATCCTTTGCAGGTTATGTGTTCTTGCTAGCTTCTTCCTCCGTGATTTATTGACTCTTTTTTGTCTTCTCAAGGCGTATTTAGATAGAATCATTCTCCCATAAAGAGAGAGAGACAGAGACAAGAAGAAAAACAAAAGCATTGCTCTTTACTTTACTCTGTCATCTCCCTTCTGTAAGAACTGTTACTACGGAGACTGTTCATGCTCTCTGTTTCTCGTGTTCTTATGACAGATTAGATTTGTCTTTAGGGCTGTCTTATCGATACTGCCTAGAGTGTGTGTGTGTAATAGATTATTATTAAATATACTCTGTTTTTACCACGATGCAAAGAGTACAAATCAAACCAGTTGACTCCATCGGAAAATCACCGTCGGCCACCGTTAAGCATCATTTAATAAAACAGAGCAGCGGCGGAGTCACGACGGCGGTGACGGCGGCGGATATGCAGGAGCCTAGCATTGACACGGATAAACTCAGCTACGAGATTTTCTCCATCCTCGAAAGCAAGTTCCTTTTCGGGTACGATGACCCGAGCCCCGAGCAAGAAACGTCACCAACGGTTGCTGAACCTCTAAACGGCGTCGTTCCGGGGTCAGTCAAGAACCAGAGAGGGAAAGTATGCGTTTTGAGCATCGACGGCGGCGGGATGAGAGGGATCATACCCGGGAAGGCTTTGGCTTATCTGGAGCAAGCGTTGAAATCGAAGTCGGGTGACCCGAACGCTCGAATCGCCGACTACTTCGACGTCGCTTCCGGTTCAGGCATCGGCGGAGTTTTCACGGCGATGCTTTTCGCTTCGAGCGATGGTGACCGTCCAATCTTTAACGCGGATGACACGTGGAGGTTTTTAGCGAAGAACGGTAAAAGATTTTATAAACCAGCGTCCGGGACCGGGAGGATACTAAACCGGGTTATGCAAACCGGGTCGGGTTCGAAGAAGCTGGAGAAATCGATGAAGGAGTCATTCGCTGAGATGACGCTCAAGGACACGCTTAAACCGGTTCTGATTCCTTGTTACGACCTCACGAGCTCCGCGCCGTTCCTTTTCTCGCGCGCCGACGCGTTGGAAACGGACGGCTACGATTTCAAGCTGTGGGAGGTTTGTAGAGCCACGTGGGCCGAGCCGGGAGTGTTCGAGCCCGTGGAGATGAGATCGGTGGATGGTAAAACGCGGTGCGTTGCGGTTGATGGTGGATTAGCGATGAGTAATCCGACTGCTGCTGCGATCACTCACGTGTTGCATAACAAGGAAGAGTTTCCTTTCGTTAGAGGCGTTGAGGATTTACTTGTGCTGTCTCTTGGTACTGGACAGTTGGTGGATGTCAAGTATGAATGTGATAACGTTATGAAGTGGAAGGCTAAGCAATGGGCTCGACCCGCGGTCAGAATTTCTGCAGATGGTGCGGCTGATACTGTGGATCAGGCGGTTTCCATGGCGTTTGGTCAGTGTAGGAGGAGTAACTATGTCCGTATTCAGGTAAAAGCTTATGTGGTTATTGTAATTCATGTCATCCAAAAGTCTATGCCTAGTAACCAGAGCCGTTCATGAGTATAGTCACGTTAAACATTAGTTTATAGTCCATAAATTTAAAAATATAATTTACATAAATATAAGCATTCAAATTTGTTTAAAAATTAACTAAATTCCTTAGTAAATTAATACTAGATTCATTATTCGTGTGATTTTAATAGGCGGATGGATCAAGCTTTGGTCCGTGCAGACCAAACATAGACACGGACGCTAGTGCAAGCAATGTGAATATGCTTGTGGGAGTAGCGGAAGAGATGTTGAAGCAGAAGAACGTGGAATCGGTTATGTTTGGTGGTAAAAAAATCAGTGAAGAATGCAATTTCGAGAAGCTGGATTGGTTAGCTGGTGAGCTCGTGCTTGAACATCAGAGGAGGAGTTGCAGAATTGCTCCCACTGTAGCGTTCAAGCAATCAAGCGACAGAAGAACTATTCAGAAGACAATCTTCAAGGATATTGATTGTATGTTTTGAAGATATTGTTCATCTTCTTTTCTTAATTTGTATAGATTAATGTTTTGACTTTTGAGTTTGGAGAAGAAAGCGAAACATCTTCTTCAAAAAGGTTTCATTCTCGTTCATTCTAGTAGTATATCCTAAGAGGTGTGTGATTTTTGCTGTGTGATTTTTGCTTAATTTGATTGGAGACAAGATATCTTTTTGTAATGATTTGATGTTACGTAAGCTCAGAGATGTGAACTTGGGAGCGTGATGAATATAACGTTTCAAGAAGCTGTTATGAAATCGTACTCATTGGGGGCTCAGTAAAGAAGTCGTTGTCTTGAATTTTTTAAAATTACTTTGTTGGTCCAACTTGGGATGGTTCCAAGGGCAATAAGAAAACAAGTGCTGTCGTTCTTGTGCGTGTGCATGGACCGAAGTCATGGTGCAGGGAACGTTATAGATGTATGAAAAAGCAGCACGTCTTCTTGTCGGTTTTAGGACTCGAGTGACCGACACAATATTACTCAACTTCAGTTTACTATGTTTACTGAAAAATACTCTAGTTTGCAATATGAATGTTTGCCAAATATATGGAGTTCAGATGGATATACTACACTCTACACACCTACCAGGGATCCTTTCCAATGTAGTCTACAGTCTACCCACCTAATATGGATCGATCTTTATGAATATATTTGTCTACGTCTTATTTTCAAGAACATCTTTAGTGAGAATTTTCAACCTAAAAACAACTTCATTGAATGAATCTTAAGTATGGATGTCTTAGTAATTCGGTGTTCAAAAAAAAAAAGAGGATGTCTTAGTAAAAAGTATTTATATGATATCTCAAATGTTCGAAATTAAATTATTCTGTTTGAGATATTTTTAGTGAAGTTTTGAACATTTGAGATAGTTTCTTACTTTATATGAGGCTAGGTTAAGATCCGCGCCTTTCGCGGAATGAACATTATATATATAAATTATTTTACGTATTATATGTTTTTACATGTTATGAAATAATAAATATTCATAAAAGTCAGTAACTATTACATATATAGTTAAATTGGTGCGAACATATAAATCAATTTTATTAATTCAAACAATATTTTTTTCTGTTTGATAGGATATGTAATTAAATTTAAATGATTTAACATATATAGTATATTTTTAATATTAATTTTTATTCAATGATGTTTTCTACTCGTATGTTTTTTGATCATTTGTATCTTTTATAGCAAAAAATTTAAATTATTGATAAAAATAGTTTTAGTAATTTATATTTTTTTTTAAAATTAAGTTTTCAATGTTCGTTCAAAGTAAATTACTAAAATATTTATGTATTTTATATGGTTTATAGTTTAATTTAAAACATATGTATACAGTATTCTTTAATCCTAATAATTAATTAAATTAGAATTTTTACTTATATGATTTTGTAAGCATTTGTATTTTATCATAACAAAAATTTTAAACCATGGATCACAAAATTTGAATGTGAGACTTTTAACAGTTTTAGTAATTTATAGTCATTTTTAAAAATTAAAAATATAACATATACAGAAAAATCTAAATTTTTATTATATGTTTATTGTGGTTTTTTAATTATTTTAATATTTTAAAATTAAATAAATATAATATAAGATACACTATTTTTTATTAAATCTTTATTAGTATTCAAAATCATTAATTGCCATATATATTTTAGTCATATTAGGTAATTCTGTAACTTTTATTTAAAGAAATAGTAAAGAACTTTAATAATGAACTAGATCTCGATCCGCGCAACCGTGCGAGTTTTTGTTTTCATTTATTTTTATATAAACATTTTGTTTTCAATTCTAAATTGGTATATATTATAATATATGTGTCTATTAATTTTGAAAACATAATAAGTTTACGGTATATTTTTTTCATTGAATAGATTGTTTCAAACTTTCACATGTATTTGTATCTTCTTCTATATATATATTTTTGGATTATTAATTCATTATTAAAATCGTAACTATATATATAAAGATTAGTAAAATATTGTTTTATTGTCATATTCAAAGTTACTGTAACATTTCACAAATTTAGAAAGTTCTTAAAAAATTAAACTTTTCCCTTCATAGATTTATATTATCGAGTGAATAATTAAACATTTAGTTTTTGTTTAATGTTTAAAATAAAATATGTAGTTTAAAATTTGTTTTCATTGGTTTAAGGTAGTAAAGATTAATCATTGTTAGATAATATGATTTTTGTTATTTTAAAAAAAATCTTTATAATTTTAAAAGTTAACATCGACAAATATTTAAATAATTAACATATGCAGGTATAGTATTATAACATTAAATTATATCTATTTCATTTATATTATCTATAAATCCAATAGATCATATATTGTTTAAATCCAATTATTGATAACGCAATAATAATTTCTGGTAAACCCAAAATTTAAATGATAAAATTAGAGATTAAATGTAACATGACTTTCTAGAAATAAGTAGGTCCATTTTTAAAAAAATCACACATAAATCAAAGTTGTAACTTTTGTTTTAATATATAAGATTTATGGTTAAATTAATAAAAACTTATTATATAATTAGATGAACCAACTTATTTCTCTAATGATTCTAACAATCATCTTAATGACGACACGTGGCTAAAAAAAATTGTAATGTTTTTCAATTATTATATAGGAATTTTTTATATATCAAGAACTTTTTAATAAAGATTTTCTATGAAAACCTTTTTCATGTGTAAGTATGCATAAATATGTATATTTATACGTATATTTATACGAGGATATCTCAAAATTGTTATAAAGTCATTTTAGATATTTTGAAATAATATATATAGTTTATTTTATTCATTTTTTGTAACGCTCCTCATTAATGGTATTCATTACCAGGAAAATCATCCACTCAATGCATGGGATTTGTTACCATTTTCTGTAATATAAAATCTACATATTTGTAAAAGGATAAAGCATATATATAGCTTCTAACTCCAACCTTCCCTTCGCTTACTCTAAATCACTATCCAAGTCAAAGTCAACAACAAAGGTCTTCGATCTCTCTCTCTCTTTCTCTCTCGCTCGCTCCTTTTCACACACACTTCGTGGCCAATATATTCCAACCAGAACACCACCTTAAAAACATCCCTCTCTCACACATACTTCTCTCCTAGTGAAATCAACATAAAATGAAGAGCTTAGCCATCCAAATCCTAACAGGAAGATGGTTTATGTTCTTCGCGAGTCTCTTAATCATGTCGGCGGCTGGAGCCACTTACATGTTCGGTCTCTACTCAGGTGATATCAAGACAGCCTTAGGCTACGACCAAACCACTCTTAACCTCCTCAGTTTCTTCAAAGATCTTGGAGCCAACGTAGGTATCATCGCAGGTCTACTCAACGAGGTGTCTCCTCCTTGGTTCACTCTCATAATCGGAGCTATACTTAACTTCTTCGGCTATTTCATGATCTGGCTTGCTGTTACAAAACGGATCTCGAAGCCTAAAGTTTGGCACATGTGTCTCTACATATGCGTTGGAGCTAACTCTCAGTCTTTCGCTAATACCGGATCGATCGTCACGTGTGTCAAGAACTTCCCGGAGTCACGTGGTTTTGTCTTGGGGATTCTCAAGGGATATGTTGGTCTTAGTGGCGCTATTATTACACAGCTCTACCATGCCTTTTATGGTGACGACACCAAATCTCTAATCCTGATGATTGGTAAGTAAAAAAATTAAATAAAAAACTATATGGTTAATAACAAGAAACAGAGAAAAACAGAGGTCAATGCTATTATTATATGAATCTTGATTATCCCATTCGATATAGTATGATCTCGATTTTTAAAAAAAAAAATCTTTTAGAAAAATCTTTTTGTAACTGATTTGCCTAAGTGGGTTGTTAGGACTTAAACCGATTTTTAGAACAGTGATAAAAACATTATTATTGACTTTCTTACTAGTGAATGAAATCTTAGATGGAAAACATTATTATTGACTTTTTACAAAAATTGTTTTAGAAAAATCTTTTTGTAACTAATTGTGTATTATTGTGTATGAAGGTTGGTTACCTGCAGCAATCTCGTTTGCTTTCTTGTGGACGGTAAGGAACATGAAAGTGGTGAGACAGACAAATGAGCTAAAGGTGTTTTATAACTTCCTCTACATATCGTTCGGGCTAGCGACGTTTCTCATGGTGGTCATCATCACTGACAAACTCTCCGGCTTTACAAGAAGTGAGTTTGGAGGCAGTGCCGCCGTGGTGATCGTCTTGCTACTTCTACCGATCATCGTAGTCGTCTTGGAAGAAAGGAAGCTCTGGAAAGATAAACAAGTCGCCTTTAATAATCCAGCACCAATCAATATCGTCACGGAGAAAGCAAGCTTAGATTCATTAGAGGTCAAAGATGATAATGAAAGGTCAACAAAAGTGGAGAGTGTTAAAACGGCGTCGTGTTGGACGACTATATTTAGTCCACCGGAGAGAGGAGATGACTATACGATCTTGCAAGCGTTGTTTAGCGTCGACATGTTGATATTATTTTTAGCGACCATATGTGGTGCGGGAGGGACGCTGACGGCTATAGACAACTTGGGTCAAATAGGTGGTTCATTGGGTTATCCAAAGAGAAGCGTAAGCACGTTTGTGTCACTAGTAAGCATATGGAACTACTTTGGTCGTGTGACTTCAGGTGTACTCTCAGAGATTTTCTTGATCAAATACAAGTTCCCAAGACCTATAATGCTCACAATGATCCTCCTCTTCTCATGCACCGGCCACCTACTAATCGCTTTTAACGTCCCTGGTGGACTCTACGTTGCATCGGTCATCATAGGGTTTTGTTTTGGTGCGCAGTGGCCGCTTCTATTTGCGATAATCTCCGAGGTGTTTGGGCTTAAATACTACTCTACGTTGATTAACTTTGGGTCGGTCGCAAGCCCTATCGGGGCTTACTTGCTAAATGTTCGGGTCGCGGGGTATTTGTACGACAAGGAGGCGGAGAAGCAACATAAAGCATTAGGGATACTGAGAAAGGAGGGGCAAGATCTTAGCTGCATGGGCACGGCTTGTTTTAAGTTGTCATTTATTATAATTACCGTGGTAACTTTGTTTGGTGTGTTGGTCTCGATGATTTTGGTGGTCAGGACCAAGAAGTTTTACAAGAGCGATATCTACAAAAGGTTTAGAGAAAAAGCGTTGGCGACTGAGATGGAGATGGCCCCGCCTACTCCGGAAAAATCTACGGTGGACGAGAATGATAATGTTCGTGGCAAAGTGGTTGGCAAAGGAGGGTAAAGTTGCTTATTAGTAGATGATGTAAGAATACCAAACAAGAAAATATCGTGAAGTATTTTGTAAACAAGATTATGTTCCGTGTCCTTGGTCCAGCACACGTTCACACCCTTCTTTTAGAGCTACTATGCTTTTTTTTTTTTTGACTGAAGAGCTACTATACTTTATTTGATGTTTTTATCGTTTTGTGTCTTTGGAGTCTTGGAAAGTAGTGAAAGGTTAGTGTTTGGAGATAGGTAAGGGTCATCATGAGTCAACTAATGAGTTGGACTTGTGATTTTATGAGGCCACACGGGACTGCTTTGAATAAATCATTAAAAGATAAAGAACTAAACTATTGCAAGTGAGAAAAGTTGGCTCACATGTGTTGGTTCGACTTGGACTTTCATGTCGGTCTACATCTTCCGTAATGTGAATATAGAATGGGTGCGTCACAATGATACGTGGAAAGTTGGAATGTTAAACGCGTTTAAAGAACAAGCAAATTGTTTCGAAAACGTGCAACATTTAGGAATACATATACAGTATTAGAAAATTAAAGTCTCAAACTTGAAGTTAGTGGGTAGTACTAGATTTAAAAAGATACACTCGTCAATTGTTTCACGCTCCTGTAGTGGATTATGCAATTATGTAGTGGATGAAGAATCAAAATAGACAAAGCAACAAACTGTTAAAAAGTCGTCTCGAAATATTAGTTTAGGATGGCCAAAACTATTTATAGGGAAATAAAACATCAAAAGTATTATCAACAAAGAATTAACCGAGTGGATAAAACTCTTAGATTATCTAGTAAATGTTCATCGAGTCATGGTTCAACTCTCGTTCGAAGAATATTCTATCTAAAAGGAAATAACTGGGCTTACAAGCCTATGTCTTAAGAAAGTGTACAGATCTACGTATCTAGAACTTCTTAATTTAAAACAAAACCAAAACAAAATATCAAAGAATTTTCATTATAAACAGTATAAATTATGAACTTCCACATAATATCTCTTGATGGGTTAGTTTTAAAAAATAGCATAATATCTCTTGAGGTGTAAACATCACCTGTTTCTTCCATACATTATTTTAAGTTCAGATAATTTATGTTGTTTCCTTTCAAGTCTCTAGAAGGTAATGTAAACCTAGCCGGCTTATGGTTCTTGAATGAGTATGTTCCTTGCCGGTTTATATGTGTAAACTTTGCATCTAACCCGTTTAATATAATCTTCATTTAATATAATCTTCGGATGATAAAAAAAACCGATCATAACACCACCCACTTAATCAAAGTACCATATTTTATATATCGTTTTCCTAAATTACCACCCAACATTAGTTGACGGTGGAAGGAAGAAAGACATGATGTCCGAGAAAAAGTCTTAGTGTCTTTATTAGTGAAAAATCATATACGTAGTGGAGAGAGTAGTAAAAAATCTCCTATTAAAATATGGTGACTCGTCGCAGAGCGGATCCTAAGTTGAGTTATTTTTGAATTCATCTCCTGAATAGAAATTTGTTATTTCATATTCAATATTTTTTTTAAAAAGAAACAAAATATTATCAAATTATATTATGTTTTAAAAATAAAAAAAATAAATAAAAAATAGTAATAGTTGCAAAAAAATGTTGCAAAAAAGAATTTTTTAATATTTTTAACGCTGTCAACAAAACACTAAATCTTAAACCCTTAGGTAAGCCATAAACCTTTGGATAAATCTTAAACCATAAATCAAAAACACTAAACACTAAATCTTAAAAACACTAAACTCTTAATCATAACACTTAAACCATTGGATAAATCCTAAACCCTAAAGTTTATGGTTTATCTAAAGGTTTAGAATTTAGTGCGTAGTATTTAAGGTTTACTGTTTTACCGACGGCTTTAAAAATATTTTTAAAAATTCTTTTTTCGCAACTACATGCTATTTTTTTATTTATTTTTATCCAAGGATTTAGGGGTTAGGAATAAGGCTTTAGGATTTTTTAAGAATTAGTATTTAGTGTTTTTGATTTGGGGTTTAAGATTTATCCAAAGGTTTAGGATTTATCGAAGAGTTTAGGATTTACCCAAGAGTTTAGAGTTTATTCATTAAATAAAGTTAGTTTAGGGTTTTTTCGTTAAATACTTAGTTTAGTTTGAAGGTTTTAC
Organism: Brassica napus; assembly: GCF_020379485.1. Lineage (NCBI taxonomy): Eukaryota > Viridiplantae > Streptophyta > Magnoliopsida > Brassicales > Brassicaceae > Brassica > Brassica napus. The sequence continues at coordinate 6,368,300 of NC_063447.1, forward strand.
CCAAAATAAATTTAATAGAGGGGTTTTAACGTTAAAAATCCTAATGTCAGAAAGTTGAATAACTACCAAAGTTACAATCTGTGTGATTTTTTAATTAATACATGCCTTAATTTTGTCACCGAAAAGTGAATGACAGTATAATACAGTTTTGCAGACCTAACTCAAAAAGAAACAACCATATATGTAAATAGTAAGAAAGTAAGAACAACACTAAATCTTAGACCAAAAAAGAACTACACTAAATCCCTATACCCCTAGAGACCAACCATCTACAAACCGGATTGAAATTATGCACAAGCATATATTTATATGAGTACATACAACTGAAAAATATGAATTTAACGTGAAAACCTGAATTTCTCCTGTGTCTGTTTCCACAATCATTCACGTTCAAGAACTGCACAACCTGAATTTCTCCTCTGTCTGTTTCCATAATCCAAGCCATAAGCTATTTTACTCAAAGAAAGCTCTGGAGATGGGTCCGCCAATGCTCCCAGATCAGGTTGCAGTGACATATACGAAGACGGCTGTAATAAAATCAAAGTTATGGTTCACATCAAATACTAAATTTTCACTATTTGGCCCGTCTAAGCCCGTCTAAGATTGTGCTTTGGTCCAAATAGTTTATACGGTGGATTGTAACAAATAATCGGTCCACTCTTTGGCATTAGCTGAAAAGTATTTCAAACTCGGGTTGTGTAATGTGGTACGTTTTGAGACTATTCTATTCTATATCACTAAGTGTATTCTTTTTTGGACTGACCTGATCAGCCGATAGGTCATATAAAAAAATAATATTACAAACAACAACATAAAATTTAGGAATCTAAAAGGTACTAAACCAAACGGAAAATACTTGTTCGACCTATGGCTTATAGAACAGAAATAATAATTCCAATTTGTGAGCTTCCCTATTCTGCTATTCATTTGATTTCGATTCTTTGACACCTGCAAATAATAAACAAGGACGAAAAAAGGTTGGAAATAACAAACGTATATAAAACATTGAACTTGTATGATAGAAGAGATATTTTGAACTTACAAAACCTAGTTCTAGCTTAAGAAAAGCACAACAAAAAAGTGTTAAAGGCAAAACACAACAAAAGAGTACACCCAAAAAATACTAACAACAAAGAAAAACTCAAATTAAGAAATAGCAAACTAAGTATCCAAAGATATATAAATCAAAGTAGTCACTCGAACGAACAAAATCTCAATTTAACGGAAGACAACCATCAAAAGAGTACACATGGCGATCGGGGACACATCTTCTAGGCTCCTTGATTCCGGATCTTCTTCTTTTTGGTTCCAGGACCTAAATTACCGAAACCCTAAATCCAAAAGTTCATAAAACAAAATAGTAATGCTATGATCAAACTATTCAAAATTAAACTAAGGAAATCATGGTGGAAAAGCACAAAAGAAAACACTTACATATATCTAGACAATAAACCAGAAAGAATCACACAAAAACAAATTCTCCAAAGATATATAAATCAAAGTAGTCACCCGAACGAACAAAATCTCAATTTAATGGAAGACAACCATCAAAAGAGTACACATGGTGATCGGGGACACATCTTCTAGGCTCCTTGATTCCGGATCTGCTTCTTTTTGGTTTCTGGACCTAAATAACTGAAACCCTAAATTCAAAAGTTCATAAAACAAAATAGTGATGCTATGATCAAACTATTCAAAATTAAACTAAGGAGATCATGGTGGAAAAGCACAAAAGAAAATACTTACATTATCTAGACAATAAGCCAGAAAGAATCACACAAAAACAAATTCGCATAAGATATCATAAGCTATAGGAAGTCTGACTAATATGATATATACTACACTAAAACAAAAACAGATGATTGGCCACCCCTTGAACGTGAAAAAGATGAATAAGGTTTAAGATAATAGGAACCTTAATTAGCTTCCAGACAACATAGGAAGAAAAATAGATTTAGATGATGGATAAGAAGTTTCAAACTCGTGTGATCAAAGAGATAATAATTGGTTATATCTAGTATAGCCTGGCAACATTCTTGAACGGATGAGTCTAATGTTTATTAAACGTGGTTAGCTGAGGTATATATTATGTTGTTAATATCAAATTCCTTTTTATTATATAATAAATAAATTATATAGAACTATTCATTAAGGGTAGTAATGTATGTAGCCACTCTAACTTTTAACGTGAGAGTTCCGTTTCAATAAATTAATTCGCAAATAATAATATAGATTTTGTAAAAAAAAAATTTCTGCAACTATTACTATTTTTTATTTGTTTTTATCTTTTAATTTTAAAAACATATTTGTTTTCTATTTTCAAAGATACTAAATATAAAATAACAAACTCCTATTGGTTGGTGAATCCAAGAATAACTCTCCGCTGCAAGCTAAAAGAAGACTATTATTTCAAAATTGGAACTTGTCATTTCTTAGATTCAAAGCTATTTAAATTACCGCTAAGCTAACAAAATATTTTAGAAATTCGGAGCTGAAATTCATCTTACAAGATGAAAGGCCGCAAGCATGGGCTTCACTTAGTTTGTGCTCAAGGCCCAGTCTGCTGGTTGTTGTGGTCGGCTATAGGATTTGTTCTAAATTATAGAGTAACAAGCTACCGATTGCAATTTGTTCTAAAGCTGGTTGACCTACAAAGCTTTGTCCGATTGGATACAAGTCGCGGTCAAAAGAGCCAATGCTGCAACCATATATAGTATATTGTTTTGTTTCCTACGTCACAACACTGTACAATAATTGGTTAATCAAAGTAATAAAACGACAGATCTGTCAATTGTATCCTTTAGTAGTATAATCAGTTTCATGCTATGTTCAAAGTCTCCTCTTTCATTATAATCAACAAATAAACATAGTCGAGCTGTGGATCAGTTTGGATCTTGTGTGAGAGTTACTATAAGGTTGGATATTGGGAGGATATCTTTAGTCCATTAACATTCGTATGCTCATGTGGAATCAAAACTCAAATACTTATTTCTATAACTGATAAAACCAAACAAAAACAAATTACGTTACTCCCAAGGATGAATGATTACCAATCGGAGTTCAACGAACGAACCACATTATAACTGTTAGTTCATCTAATCGCAGTTTCCTGTCCTTAATTATATATGTAATAATGCAATATGTAGTTTAGACATCCTTAATTAGCTTTCTATTTACATTCACAATGAAAACTCAATCTTGTCGAACCAAATTTGTCTTTAACCATAGAATATAATAACTCAACATTAACCGGTTGAAAAACAAGAGAATATAACTCTAATTTTGTTTTTGAAATTTGGATCGTTTGATTAAACTCTCTGAAAGAATCAATCGCATCTCGCAATGCACATGATTGCAGTTTCACTGTGAAATCAAAGTGCCATAAAATGCATCATATCTACATTTTTCTTTTGAAAAGTAAAGTAAAATTCTAGAAATATTTATAATATCCATTGAAAACCCTAGAAAACGTCCATTGGACTGATTACTCACTCAGCATGAATTGGACACAAGTACCTCTAGAGGTGAACTGGCATAACTACAACTACGACTAAGTGAAATAACATAAATGCTCTAAAAGCTTAGAGCATCTCCAATGTAAAACTCCATTTTTTCCTTCAAAATGGAGTAAAATTGCTCCAACCCTACTCCATTTCACACTCCATTATGAAGTGATGAACAAACAAAAAATAAACTACTCCATTTATGGAGTAAATTTCATTATGGAGTGAGATATGGAGTTGGGTTGGAGCATTCCTTACTCCATATCCACTTTTACTCCATTTTAGAGGAAAAAATGAAGTTGGGATGGAGATGCCCTTAAAACGTTATAATATGTTGAATTTTAAGTAATGTCATTAGATAATGAGCTTAAATTTTTTTTATGTATAACTATTATAGATAACAATGAAAGAAAAATTCCCTAACTTTTAAACCGGATTACATCCAAAGTTTCAATCCAATTTTTCTTTAAATATGGACTGAAAATTTATCCGACTAGGAGGACCGAACCACACTAGACCGATTGACATCACTTTATAGTACATACTACTTATATGATTTAAATATACGGTAGAAAAATGGACACTGATCAAGAGGTAACATCAGTCTTGTATGTAAAATACAACTTATAGCTCAACAACTATATAATTATATAATTAGTATTCGAATTAAAGCTGACTGAAAAGTGGAAATGTGATTAACTTTTGTTAGAAATGCCGAGGCGTGGCTCTCGGTTATTGAAACTCTTTGTTGACCTACTTTGACTGATATAGTATTTGAAAATACATTCATCATTCCCTAATGCCCAATCACAAGAGGTATAGGGACTAGCGTGGTCCATCCCTTATCATTATTATAAACATATTTTCCTTAGTGATTACTAGAATATTTGTTGATTATAGAAAAAGAAAAAAGAAAAAGCTGATTCCCAAAGCAAAAAACACAAAAAAAAAACATAATTCATTCTATTTTTCTTTCATCATTACCTTGTCACCCATGATTTGTAGTCCCAATATCAGACTCCCTAGTTCCTACGTGTAAAATTTTATAAAATGAATAGATGTTTTTTTTTGAGGAAGGGCATTAAAATGTTTTTTTTTAGGAAGGGCATTAAAATGAATGAATAGATATTCTGTGAAGTGATATGCTACACGTCTATCTAACGAATATTTGAGTAACTATAACTGGCGAAATCAAATAAATAAATAATTGAGACTAGAAAGAGTACTATAGTTGGTACATATTAAATTATAAGTGATTTTTTTTTCTTGAATTATTATTTACATTTTATGAACGAACATATGTGTATATATACACATCAATACTATTAAATTAGGAACATGCCCAATTGATAAATGTTTGGTCCAATTTATTTTTTTAAAACTGATTTTATATAACTATGTCTAATTATATTTAAACATTAACCACGTTCTATTTCTCCTTAAAGAAAATGGTTACGATACAAACCATTTACACATTTTCTACCGTAACCAATTTGATTTTTTGACAAACCTTTTACACAAATATAAATTCCATCACATGTTTATCAAGAATCATGGTTTCTAATGAAAACCCAGTTAAACTTCATCTACTGGTTAATCAATCATCATCGTAACACTGTAAAAAGTTACTCAGCAAAAGAGCAAAAATGGAGAAAAGAGGCACACTGTAATTTCCAAGTACACGTTTATGAAGAATTATGGTTTCTAATGAAATCTAAAAACATAAACCCAGATCTTGGTTGATGAGTCAAAATAATCAACCACATCAATCTATATCAAAACAGATTCACGAATATAGCTTACTCTGAAAATCCGAATGATAGTCCATACGAATTAAGAAGAGTGTGACTTAGACTTTATGTTCATCACTAAGGAGGAAGAAACCTTCCTTCAAATTTATGTGTTAATCAATATGAATAAGTAAACATGTGGAAAATGAAAACATAAAGATTTAAGCATAAAAATCAACAAAAACGCATAACGATCTATGGATTTTATAAGAAAAACAATGACGGCTATAAAACTCTGTTATGTGAAACCTAATTCGACTGGGGAAGAAGATAAGAAAAATTACGTTTATACCATTAGTGAAAGAAAAACAAAAAAATTCAAAAACACCATGGGAGCACGTATAACCCGGGATCTGCGAACGGGTGTATAATACTCAAAATTAATCGAACAGTCCAATTAACCATGCTATTAATAATTAATCAAATATGTTTAAAGCGGATGTTATAGCCTATATTACTCTACATAAATTATAGAATACATGTAGGGGTAAGCGTCCGAATTCGATTCAGACTATTCGGATATTTGTTTTTGAGATGAGAGATTTAAACTTAATTTGGATATTTATAAATTTTAGTTCGAATTCAGGTATTCATTTAAATTATGCAAAAAATTAAAATCCAAATATACCATAAAATATTTAAAATCCAAAACTAAAAATAATATACAATATAAAATTTTTAATAATGTAAAATAATATCTAAAATTAACATGAAACTTGGTTTTATGGAGATATTTGGCTGCAAACAAGTAGGTGTATACTATTATATATATATTATATATATAACTGTTGACTTTATATATTTATACAAATATGATAGTCGATACAATTTATCCTATTTAACCTATTTAGCAGAATATATAATCATGGACAAGTACAAAATTTATCATTATCAACAAAACTTAACCTATTTAGCATAAACAAAAACAAAAAAAATTAAAAGATTTTACATGCATTTCTTCATTTTGCAAACTATATCTTATTAAAGTTTCAAATGATGTAATTTATATATCTTATTAAAGTTTCAAATGATATTCCAACTAATCAAAACATCTACTAAATATATATTTTACAACCAGGTTTATCGGTTCAACCGCGGGTTTAGATCGGATATGAAAATATTATTTATATCTAAATCGTCTATGGCATAAGTGTATAGTTACGCAACATCACAATTCAATAAATTATTAAAATTTCTTACTAATAATTTTTTAAAAATATTTTACACAAATATGATTACAAAAAAAAACACATATATGAAAATTAAATTTCTAAAAAAATGTAAAACAAAAAATTACCCGCCCTTTCAGAATCTAGTTGCTATATTAAAATAAATAGATTTACCTAAAATGAAACAAAAAGAAATAGAAAACTTAGTTTACAAAAAATAATAGAAACTTGATATTTGCACCCAAAAAAAAAAAGAAATTGAAAAGGTTAGTCTATAAACATGGTCAGGTTTGTTTGTGTCAAGCTCACGCGTGGTTGGAAGGATGCTTGGAATAACTACAGGCATCTCTGGCTCTCCTTTCCTAGGGTTTCTCCTAGAATTTAATAACATTTGATCTTTGGTACTTATTATTTCAGATGTTATCATGTACAGTTAGCTAGATAGAGAATTAAATGTCGGCTATAGATCAAAACAAACGACTATTAGTGACGTCTCCTTATAAATGCTTGTATCATATTTTAATTGTAATAAGATATCCAAAAGATGAATGATTCTTATAAAGTTTAATTTTGGCAATATATTAATCGTTGAAAAAATTTAAGACTAAAAAAGTATGTGATTCATGAGTATATATATATATTTGCATTAAATATGGCGTCATAAACGGCTAGAACTTAATCTTATTTATAGTGTACGTGTGATGAATTATCTTTTTGCTTTACTATAAATTAAGTACTTCAGAATATTTAATATAGAATTAAAAAGAGTATATGAATTTGTTCAAATAGCTTCAGTTGATCCTGGATTATAAATATTGTTGTGATTAACAATATTTTGGGAAGAAGGGAGCATCTCTAGCCCATTATATTTTTCAATATAAAATAGAGTTTAGAGTAAAAAATTAAAAATGTTTCAATATTATTTTATTTTTTATTCATTAACAGAGTTAAAAAAAGACTTATTCTATAAATAAAATAATCTTCTATTTTTTTTGTTCATTATTCTATTTTTATTATAAAATATATATCATTTGATTAGAATTTAATTGTTTATAGAATAATTCTATAGTTGCTCCAAAAAAAAAGAATAATTCTATTTTGAAAAAAAAAATAGAGTAAACTATTATAGATGATCTTAAGAGTTAAGCCTTAAGAGCAAACTATTTTAATAAATAAAGTAATTAAATATACATTTAATTTGCTACTCTATCGGTAATCAAATCTTAAATTCTCGAGCTTCAGTTATGTAACCTCCCAGACCTAATTTGTGTATATCTTTATTACAGAACTACATGCATTCTTTTTTAAAAAAAATATTAAAAACACTACTGTACTACATTATGTGGTAACTTTCAATGTGAGATCAAGACACCAGATGCAATCATTGCAGCAATAAATCAGAAATGTGTGATGTAACTTACCGCATGTGTAGACAGTTGTGCGATTGATAACACAATTTTTAATATAAGGACTTACAAGAACAAAAAAGAACAAATTATAAGGGGAGCTCACAAGTTATATACATATACAAACAAATTTATAAGATCGATATGATTGAAACGATACAAAAGAATCTGAACCGTACGGGAATGTAATAATCAGCTATCGAAATAATTAACCATTTCCTATAGAAAAAAACAAGGAGCTACGTCGATGTGAACGCAGGAGTCCTCGTAAGAAGTGCTGTGACGACATGACATAAAATTGTACTGGAAAAATACGAAACGAAAGACAAGAACGGAATCAGAGCTCAACAAAATATCTATCAGTAAAATCTTTTGGAGACCACAGGAAGAAGCATATGTATATGGTTTAGTGAAGTACCTTCTAATCATCCATACATGATGGATAACAAGCTCAACACAATTTAACGGGTACCATAACATAATTAGAATGGTGTAGGAACTTTAACTGGTACCATAAAATAGCTAGAAAACGTATGTAAATGTATATGAAAATATGCATGGCTCCTCATACGCCATTCACGGAGGTCATCAATGGTCGATGAGCTTAGAGGATGGCATACAGGGAGCCAGGCATACACATCTTATACAACTACACATATGCATCTATGTATGTGGCCTGATGCATATAAATGCTATTATGTATTGAAACTAATTTCCCAAACCTGGATCTATTTACGGTAAGTTATCTAGATCTACACCTGGACATGCATAAACAATAAGTAATAAATATGAAGGAATAGAAGCAATCTAAAGCATAGATCGAGATTTGTATGTACTAAAATGGAATTGAAGAGATTCTTTGTTCTCTCTCTCTCTGAGGTTACTGTTCTTGAAGACCTAAATGAGTATTTGCTGAAAAGACAAAAAAGAAGATGAGAATCAACAAACCAAATGGGGAGTGAGATTGGTGATCCAGAGAAACAGAGAGATACTGAAGGTGATTGAGAGAGGAGGAGAAATGGTTTATATAAAACAATTAAGGATGGGATGAGAGAGGTACATATGTATGTTATGCAGATGTACACACATACATATGTGTAGACAAGAGGCAAACAAATTAAAGGAGCGGTGTTTGGGTCAAAAAGATAAAAATAACACATGAAAAAAGATTAAAAAGGAACAAAGGGAAAAAGAAAGACCCACAAGAAACCCTAAGGAAATGGCAAGAAAGAAGGGGTAAAGGCAAAAAGCTAAACTTAGGGCAAAAATATTTCTTTTTGGTTAATTTGTTTAGTCTTTTGAGAGTGAAACAAGGATTACTTGTGGGGTTGCTTTTGCGTCTCATCCTCTCACCACCTCACTAAATATAGACATCCATACACATCACCATCCAGATCACACATGCATGAGCATGAGAGATATCATCATGGTGGTGGGTATGATTAAGTGAGAAGGACATAATTAAAGGGAGAGGAGAGAGAGAAAATTATTAAGAACCCTAAAAGAGGAGAGAGTGGGTTTGAAATCTCCTTTTCTGAGTCTGGTGGTCTTAAAAAAGCTAATGTTGCTTTTCTCTTCTCTGAAGCTCATTTTGTCTGCAAGTGCTTGGATACACATGGATTCCTCCATCTCCTCCACCTTTCTCCACACTCCAATTTTTATTATTATCATTTCAATTCTGAATATAAATTCATTTTGTTATTTGATATCTCTTATATATACATGTCTTTCACATATTGGTCCTATGCATATTGTTTTTTTTTTACATTGAAAGGACTATTAGAACATCTCCAATGTATATCTGTATATATTTTTTTCTAAAATAGAGATCTCTATTATAGAAGTGAATTTGTTTCAATGTATGACTTATAATAGAATTCTTCTATTTTAAGAGAAAATATAGAGGAATGTTACTTTTTGCATCTATTTTAGACCATCTCCAATGCATTCCTCTATTTTTATCTCTAAAATAGAGCAACTCTAAAATAAAGATATGTTTCTCTCCAATGTATTCCTCTATATTTATCTCTAAAAAGAATATTCTCAAAAGATTCCATTTAAATTTTACAAGAAATACCTTTTATTTATGAAAGTTGACAATTAACCCTATTTATTTTCTAACTTTTACATGATTTTCATAAAATTATAACTTTGTTTAAACTATTTTTTTAAAGACAATTGTGTAAATAAAAGTGTGGTTCTATGTTTATAAAAACTGTATTTTCTTAAAAATAATAATTGTTTTGGTTATAATATAAAAGTTTAAAAGTTAAAAAATTGTTTTGTAAATAAAAAAGTATGCCTCTATAATAGAGGAATGCTATTTTTAACTCTATAAGAAAAAATAGTAATCTTTATTTTAGAGAAAGAAATAGAAGTGGATTGGAGCTTTTTTTTTTTTCTATTATAGCATTTGGAAGTGAAAATAACTATGGGTTGGAGATGCTCATAGAGGTGAAAATAGCACCATTTCTATATTTTCCTATATAAATAGAAGAAATCTATTATAGAAACATGCATTTGAGCAAATTCACATCGGTAATAGAGATTTTCTATTTTAGAGAAAAATATAGAAATGAAAATAGAGGTGGATTGGAGATGGTTTTATTAACCGGGAAATATATGGTGCGCCTCATATCAGTAGTCCACTATAATAATGTAACAACAAACCATGACCCATAATCTTGCAACTAATTAATACGAGTAGTTGTTATACTACCAAAAATATATACACTGACATATTGCCTTCAAGAAAGTATGGAGAGAAGGAAAATAATTGTTTAAACTTTAAACTAAGATTCTCTCTTTGACTCTTCTGTTTAGGCCAAGGAACAATCCATAGTGTTTACTACCTAATCCTTGCTGTACTTTTGTCTACCCACCAATTATCACATGTCTTTATAAATATATATATAGATATATATATATTTTTTGAAAAAAAAAAAAAAAGATATATATATATGCATGCGCAAATACCCTTAATTATATTTTTTCATATTTCTTGTATGCTTCTTTGTGTTGTACGTAGATATATTCACTCACACGATCTATGGAATAAATATTGGTAAGTTTGTGGACCATCTGCATCGGTTGAATTCTGTGAATCTATTTTCTCAAATATTTGATTATAGTAAATAAGTTGCATTCAAACAAAAGGGAATGGAAAAAAGTTACATTCATATTAGAAGTCAATTGTACTAGTGTGTACATCATTCTAAAGACTTAGATATTATATTAGATTTTCATGCGAATTAACCACGAAATATTCTAGTTCCCAAGATATTTGTTGATGTCATATGATGCGAATGGTGGCCGCTTCTAGTATGATGATATATAGTAAAAGCATTTATCCAATTTAGAGAACAATTCACCAAAATACGTATATAACCATAGTGGAATACTTATAAAATGTGTATACAATCAAACACATATATAGAGCCATATAGGTAATATTAGGACCTAACAGTCGAAGTAAAAATAACAATATTTCAAAGAGCAACATTAACCAAAAATTAATATTATTAACGGCTTCATATTCTATCTGAGGAAGCATTACACGAAAAGAAGGGTAAAACATTACAAAAGATTCAATCTCACAAACGACACATAAGAAACATACTAGTGGAACAAGCAACGAAGTTATTTATACTTATTTTACAATTCGCTAAACCACCATGTGCTTCCCTAGAGTCTCTTTAGTTTATTAGAGAATTCAGCTCATACATGCCAAAGTTTAGCTTAGTGAAACATAACTTTGAAGCACCCTCTAGTGGGCTTCATAACTGATCAAAGTGATATATTTTTTAAGTCAGTGATATTCATCAGATTAGGGATCTTAATTGAGTTCTTAGGAACGAACAAAGTTTAGAGCTTTTGATGCCATTAAGACATCACTTTCAAACACACTCTCCACAGATGAGATTGGTGGTATAAATCTCTCCATAAAAACAAAAACTGGTGGGAGCAGTTTGGTGGTCCACCCATTAGTTAATCTCCAAAAACATACGCGATGTAATTAACTGTAAGGCAGGATAATCATCATAATTAGCAAATTATTTCCTCTGTCTTTTAATAAGTGTTACTTTGATATTTTTCACATAGATTAAAAAAATGAATGAAATGTATTTAAACTTTTATTAGTTACACAAATTTGACCAATGGAATTTGAGATAAATAAAATTATTTATAAAATCAACATAGTATGCAATTAATTTTCTGCTTAAAATAAGTATAATTTGTATTATAATTCTAAAGTGACACTTTTTATTTAACAAGAAAAAAGTGTTATAATGACACTTATTATGAAACAAAGATTGTAGTTATCAACTAATTAACCCCCCTATGTTTTAAATATATAATTTGTAGTCCCAAAAGACATTATTTTAAGATCAAACTGAGAAATTGAATTGTCCTTAAACCAAGTTATAATTTCTACCATAATCGTGACATCTCTAACCTTTACTTGGACGATTTTTACCCAAACTCGGAAACGTCTTTTAATGTGTCGAATTTTAATTGCAAGATATTTCTTCTTTCATTTTTAATCATATTTCCATAAACTCAAATTTTAGATTTTCATTTTTTTTTTACTTTTTAGCTTCGATTGGTGACCACAAGATGAGTGAACAAAATAAAAAAAATAAAATTTGAATTGGAAAAAATAAAAAATGTTTTTTTGTTCATTTTGTTTCTTATCAAAATTGCCGAGGAAAACTTTTCTTTATAAATACATTTCTCATGAAGAATTTAGAAGAAAAATATGGGACCCACTTCTTAATAATTTGACTGAAAATTCAACCTAACTGGTATAAATTTTCGACGAACAAAAAATTCATCGTAATTTTTTTCCTTCGATACGGTTAAATTCACGTTTCCATGTTTATGTTCCAGAAAGTGACAATTAATTGTTGAATTCTAATAATAAATTTTGTATTACAAAATTTTCAGTTCAAACATTTTTATTAGTTGATTTACTGTCCACTATGTCACCATGTTTTTTTTACATAAGTGATTGGTTGGTAGAAATAATTTTTATTGTATAGCGTAATTAAAACACACAAATTCTTACCAAAAAGAAAAATAATATATATATATATATTGAGTTGCTTTAATAAATACTTGGAAATATTCACTTAAATATTAAATATGTCTATTGTGTTGATACCAGCATATGACCTGTATTGAAAAGTGTAAGCCAATAGATATAAGCGTAGGAGATGGTGAGTCTAACGGTCAGATCACTTCGATAGAATATGAATTATACATCTACTCTATTAAAATAGAGTCCTAATTGAACTCTACCATGTGATATTTAATTTTGGACTTATTCAACATGTTATCACTTAATATACGGTCCCTTTAACATACACGCTCTTCTTATACAATAATTATGACGACCATATAGTTAAAGTTAACATGTATGCTGTTGCCTTGATATTGACATGTTGTTTTGATCACTCGGTTCAGTTTCACTTTCAAAATAACCACGAACATTATAAATATAATGAAGATGTACAATAATTTATGATGATCGATAGTAGGACCATTTTATTATGAACATAACAAATTAAATTTATAGTAAATATCAATATAATACACATATCTTCTTATAATATATTTTTATGAAGATTTATACTAAACCTTCGGTTATGTATTTTTTTTTAAACAAACGAATATTCTATTACTCAAATTTGAGGTTATCTGGGTAAGTAGACCGAAATAGAACAACCAATAAAACAAAGCTCTCTACAGAAAGACTTTGCGGTCCTAGCTAAAGAATCAGAAATCTGATTTTGCGCTCGTGGAACATGAGTGATCTTGAAGTCTGGAAAGCATATCTACAATCTGCTCCTTACAGTCTATTCCAAAGATCTGGTATGTCGAATGTTGAAGTATATTCTCCATCGTCCATCAGTGTTTCTACTTTGGTTATGTATTTATTATTAGAAGAACAATATAATACACAAATCTTCTTATAATTAATATGTTATACTATTGGGCTTTAAAGTCTTTTTTGGACAAATCAAAATATGATTATATCGGATGTGAACCATAAACACATAAATTTAATTTAGATTGAATATTTACGGATCTTACCAATTTATCAAATATTTTTTTGGGTTTATTGTATTTTTAAAATGTACATAAATAATTAAAATATTTTAAAAACCTATGTATAACCGAATTATTAATAATTAGATAAAAAAATGGTTAGTATTATTAAATATACAAAAATTTAAAATAAATGATTTAATATAAATTAAATTAAAAGATATATATTTTTTAAAAGAATAACTCCTTAGTTTAAGTAAGATAATTTCACAATTAAAAACCAAGTCAAACCAGTAAATTACTACATATATGAACATTACATATTAAAAACTAACACGATGTATAATCTATCTATAAAATTAAAACACACACCAAGATTATACGAGTAGAAAGTAAATTATATTCCAAATAAATATATTTTAGTATAAACCAAAAATTTCATAATCATATAATATTATATATTAAAAAATTATGAAGACACAACGAAAATAATATCCGCACACAGCGCGGATTCGTATCTAGTTTCCAGATTAAAAACAAGAGTATGTGCGGTGGATGGTGAAAGTAGGCTTGGAATTCGTTTTAATGACCCTACTAGCTCAGGCTTTAACTTAATTTTGACTCCTTTTGACCTTTTATTGGCCCATAAGGCAATGGCCAACTTTTTGGGTCGACACGACTATTTAAATATTCGTTTGTGTTTAACTTGATGGTTCTTTCCTTTTTGTAATTTAGTGAAGGATAAGTCGTCTAGAATGGTATCAGATGGTCCAAATAATACAACATAGTTGTGATTAGCCATTCTGTTAATCTATGGCCATTTTAATCTAACTAGGGGTGTTTCCGGCGCTACGCGCCGGTTTTTCAACGTTATATTTTTTATGTAACAGTTTAAATATATATTTAATTTGACTGTTAATATATATTTAATGTGATTCTATAAATGTAAAATTATTTTCTTGGCATATTAAAGAAAAAAATATTTTCTAAAAATATATTAATTTTGCTTTATTCCATATCAACTGACTTTAGCATTATTGGCTCAATAGGTTATTTAAATAAATTAGTGGATAATATATTTTATTTTAAATAATAGTATGTTGTAGCCTTCTGTACTTTTCAATGCTTATAAAATGTTTAATAATAATTGGATATATATATAGTATATATATATTTATTTATATATGGGTAATATATAGTCACATCGCTTGTAACTCATAAGTGTCTTTTGAAATATTAAAAGTGGATTTGTTTTGTTAATTTGAATCTCCAGTGACGTAGAAACAAAAATGAATATTATTGAACAAATTATAATGACATACATAATTGATATAATATACTATACATTTTCTCACGGGGTCAAAGTCTTGAGTATATCATTCTATCGTTAATCATTTATCCCCTCACATTCATCCCTCTTCTCAAATACGTTTTCGCTGTATGCAACGCTAATGACAACATATGATTAAATTTTCACGTGTTCTTATATATCTCTCACTTCATATTTATCTAAATGGTCTCTTGTTTGGTGTATTAGGTGGAGCATTTTCTTTCTATTCTTTGCTCTGTAGACACGCAGAAGTGAACACTATCCCAAACCAACACTGTACAGTGAAGAGCTAATAACGTACTACATTTTATGAGCTTACTTTTGCAACATAGACCATGCGATGGTTAGAAAAAGGTTCCTCTAGAAAAAAAAAATCATTCTTATTCTCGTTCTTGTGAAAACCTATATCATATAAACAATGGTATTAGCCACTACGTTAAAGTTCTCTTTTAAACAGTGAGTGTTGGCGCATTATGACTTAACTCGTACAAAATGTTGTTCATGTCCTCAAAATGTGACCAGCTCTTCTTGCTTCTTTCATCATCCTCGAACTTCTTTAAAGAAAAAAAAACATAATAGAACAATCTGTCACATACATCTACATATATAGGGAAGCTTTAAAGGTTTTCACCGTCTTATGTATGCTTTATGATTTCTCATATCTTGTTATTGAGACTTTTGTTATCACCTGCAGATAGAGTAACATTTATGCTTTACACATATTTCAAAATGCTATACAATCAATCATACAGAAAAAGAAGCTTTACATACCGTGGAGGCTGTTGGAAGAGTTTTTTATTGTACCATTGCTTCCTAGATTAAAACTCTATTCAGCAATATTGAATGATCAGTGAGAACCCAAGCATGCACCTTTCTTCTGTGAACCACATTCTGAAGAAACGACATACCTACAAAAAAGGTGGTTATGGTTGATGACAATGTCTTATTCAGCATATTTAACCAAGCAGTGTAAACTGCATATATAAAGACGCTTCTCCTAACAAACCATAGAGTTTTAGAACTGTATTAAGTGTAAAACCATAATGATTTTCAGACTGAGAATAGAAGTTCAATAAAAAGAGTTTTACATTTAGGAAAGTTATGCTACGTATAATATCCTCCCAAGATTAAGATGGTTTGGAGTATATACTGATTGGTTAGCACCTGAAGTCCAAAATACAAACTGTTCAAGCTACGATTTAGCTTTACTCAAAAACAATTGATGAATTAAATATATACAAATAGCAGATATAGAACTTCAATTGGTTTCACATGTTGCACAGTACCATTGGATCTAACAATTAGAGATCTACAACATAATCTGGATAATCTTTTTGAGAAGACACGTAAGAATACGCAAGAGCCCGGACTTTGTTGCTTTTCAGAACAAAATACCTGACTTGGATTCACCCATGGAGGAAACAATATTATTGATTCAATCTAACGCATCTCTGGTAAGATTTCCACGAACTCAGAAATTCAATTTCATCCTCTCGTGCACCTCATATCCTTCAATGAAACCACAGAGTAAGTTACTTCGGACTGAAACCGAACAGAACCAGAGAGAAAGACATAATCAATACCTGTAGATCTTCCAACCATGGCCTCAAAACAAAAATCACCGAGCCAAAGTCCTTTCCAATCATGGAAGCCGAAGATGTCTCCAAATAGGATTGTGCAAAGGATTTTTATACATTCTCGGAGACTGGAGAGAAATCATCAATAAATGAGAGGATTAGTGGTAAAAATCTGAAACGTTGAAGATGCGTTTCCGGAGACGGGGTGATCTGAAGAGGCATGGCCATCTCCAACATCGAGAAGGAATAACATGATGATGTGGCACTATAGTTTATTTTTATTGGCTGATTTTTTAATCTGAGGTGGCATGCCTTTCCATTGAGTATATTAGCCTTTTAGTATTGTTAGATTTCTTTCTCAATTTGAAAACTAACAATTAATAAACATAAATCAAACTATGAGCCGTAATAATTAAAGCAATTGTACTTCCTAATTATTATCCTAATCATATGAGAAAACAAAGAGAGAAAAATCCAAAAGGTAAGCAGAAATGTACATCTGTAACTTCAACTCTTCCAACCCAATGCCTTTAGCTCGCTCTGCTTCAATTCCACATGCTTCCCTAGCCTGTGGGAAGATAACAAACATCTGATCACATTTCTTACACTGAATCATTATAGAGCTATCTAATGAAAATAGCTGATGCATAAGATAACTTTCACTACCCATCCCTATCAAATATTTTAACAACTTTCACTTAAACAATTAACAAATGGATGAGAAACTAAAACAAAAAGAAAAGAAAACGTAAGCAGCTATATGTTAGCACAAAACATTACCCAAGATCTGAGGGAAGCCTGAATCCACCTATACGAACACGCTTTAAAGAGTAAACCTGGAGCAAGTAAAGGCAAAAGCAATTTAGTATGGATTTAGATTTATCACTTGAAAAAGATAAAAGTACGTTTGCTGAAAGTGAATATTAGAGTGAAAAGTAAAACTGACCTCAAGCCCAGCATTTTTCACTAATTCTCTGACTTCATGGTTCCTTCCTTCATGAACCTGCATACATAGGTCCATACAAAACAAGTTAATTCAGCTGAAGAAAAAATCCATGCAAGCAACATCAAGAGGTTATATAATGCCATGTATTTGATTTATAAAGTCAAAAGATGTCAGATCAAATGTTAAAATCTGAGGAAGGTTGGACAGAATACCACAATACGTAGCCGTGCTCTTGGTATATCATGCTGCTTTGGCATCAGCTCAACTGAATCTGGAACACAGTGGACTCCTTCCACAACTGTTCCTTCGCTGATGGCCATTAAGTGTCGTTTGTGTACATCACCGGCAACCGTAGTAATATATCTGCCATTTCACAAAATAAGAGAAAGGGTAATAAACACACAAAACCTTTGAACTACTGAGACGAAACATATATTTCCAAGGCAATGATCAGAGCTTGAGTGAATACACCCTTAAGTATGGATCAAAAGTGTCAAACCACAACATTTGGAATTAGGGACCACTATCACCTCTAAAGCTCACAAAATAACTATAGCCTTTCTCTTTAACTTATCCAACCAAAGGTTCAGCAAACTAATGATGACCACCTAACTATGAGTAGCAGTAGTATGTAAAAAAAGAATATGAGAGTCGAGCTTACTCTTTTGGTAAACTAGATGAAGGATGTGAAAGTTTCTGCGCAAAATCTCCTGCAAGAACAAGAAGTTGAATTTCCTTTTAGAAGAGAAACGTAGTTCACTGAATCAAATGTGTGAAACCAAGATAACAACACGTCATGCTACCTGCTAAGTGAATAAAGCTTACCATCATTTGTAACTATTATTAACCCTGTCGTGGCGACATCAAGACGACCAACAGTGAAAAGACGAGGTTTGGGAGTCCCTGGATTCCTTTTATCCTAAAATTGCAAAGACTTAACGTTCAGGAAAAAAAGACATATAACTCTAGAGAAGATAGCAGTTTTGTTTATTACCCAACTGGCCATGAACTCGTCAAACAAACTAACAACAGACTTGGTCTCTTTCTCTCCAGAAGAACATATGTATCTGCCATGGTACGACCCAAACAACAAACGTAAGTTACAAGTAGAGTCAAGAAGCTACAAGTGAGAAGAGGTTATGAAGACGAACCCTTTAGGCTTGTTGAGAGCAAAATAAACTTTTGGAGGAAGCTTCTTGGGCACACGATTCCCATTAACATAGATAATGTCTCTCGTTGGATCAACACGAGTCTACATAAACAAAAAGTACTAAGCTTTTTTAATCACATCATCATCTTCCCCCATTACAAAAAAAAGGATTGATTTTTACCTGTGGAGTAGTACATAAAGAGCCATTAACAGTAACCTTCCCATCAAAGATAAGCTCTTCAGAGGTTCTTCTCGACGCCACTAAAATCAAGAATCAATTTTTATAACCAAACTCTTAACTGGTAAATGTTAGTTAAATACAGATCATTTACATAGGATTAAAAAACCGGCTGTAACTAACATTTAAACCATTGATAACCAAATTCTTAACCGGGAAATGTTAGTATATACAGAGCATTTACACGGAATTAATTAACTAACCAGTTGTAACTAACATTTAAACCATTGATAACCAAACTCTTAACCGGTAAATGTTAGTCTATATAGTATATACAAAGCATTTACATAAGGATTAAATAACCGGTTGTAACTAACATTCAAACCATTGATAACCAAACTCTAAACCGGTATATGATTCAATCTAATAGGTTTTGGTTTTGTTTACCTCCAGCAGCAGCGAGAACCTTGCTCAGACGTTGAGGAGGCTCTTTGATATTCTCGTTGTAATACCTTCTCGCCGCCTTGGAGAGCTTCGGCTCCGACGTGGAGGAGGAAGTGACGGCGGAGGAGGAGGAGGAAGCTTGTGGTTTCTTCTTCTTGACCTTCTTCTTAGGGTTCTGTGTGGTGGCGTCTGCGAGGGCATGGATTAAGTGGGCCGGAGGTTGGGATTGGACTTTGAGTTTGCCGTCTTCGCCGCGGACGATCCAAGGGATGAAGAGCTGTTGGAAGGCGGTGTTGCCGCGAGGGGAGGAAGGTGTGGGTTTGGGAGGAGCGAATGAGATGTCGAATTCGATTGGCTCGGAGGAGAGGGCGCAGCGGAGGGTGCGGATGGGGAGGAAGCGAGGGGAGAGAGGGAAGGGTTTGGTTCTGAGGAAAGAAGCGGCGAAGGATATCGGCGAAGATGCCACCGACGCCATTTTCGCCGATGGAAGAGAGATAAGAGAGAAACACTGTGTGGGCTTTTTATCCTTTACTAACAAAAAAAAAAAGATTAAATTGTTTTTTTTTTGACGACTTTTTCGAATGGGCTTTAAGAGTTTACAGTGCAAAGAAAAAGCTAGCCCAATTTCTAGATTACAACGAATTAACAATATTTTTTTTTTTAAAAAACTTGAAGTTGGTGTATTTTTTGTTGTAAAAGTTGATCATCTATATATAAATATAAATATTTTTAGTTTTTTTTTTGTCAACAATATTTTTAGTTTACTTATGTTGTAAAATTACAATTTATAAACAAGACTAAACTATTTATAAGAAGATATCTCATGAGGTTTTAAAAGTCGTCTTTTCTATTTTACAAATTTAGTTTCTTTTTATTTTAAATTTTCTTTTTTTTAGTCATAAGATATTTATAAAAATAAGAGATTTCACTAATGAAAATGTTTTTATGAAGAAAACTTGGAATACTCTGTTTCTATAAATGGATATTTTAACAGTAAGTATATTTCTTGGAAAATTTGGTTAAACTGGTTAATGGTGTTTGTGTATCGCAGTAAAGTTTGGAACAGTGGCAGATGATGGTGACATCCTTGAATTTCTATAAAAAAAATTACTGCATACAAAGACTTTGAAAGATCACCAGCTGAGTTGGTAATAGTTTGCATTCTGTTCTATTTTTGTTGTTGACACCCAGTGACGGCCCTGAGCACAAGCGGCAGAAGCACATGCTTCCGGCCCTGTTTAAATTATTTAAATTTTCGGTCCAAAATTACCAAAATTTTCAGTAGTTCAGATGACTTACAATGTGTTTTAGTGTGTATTAGGTAGAGTGTTCGAATCTTTTCAGCCACAATTTCTTTTAGTCAATTAATAATAGGTTCAAATTTTTAATTTTGCTTCCAGCCTTTAAATTATACGGGCCGGGTCTGTTGACACCTCTGGACAAAATCATTCTTGGGTTTGAATTAGAACCACTAGAAACTAATTGGCTGCACAACGGATTGAAGCTAAGGTGATTCAGTTGATAGTTTTTGTTTTCGAATAAAGGACTAGATTAAGCATTAGACCAAACATGAAAGCAAAACATTAAGCATCAAAGAGGAGGGTGAGTGGTAATTATTAACTACTAACCATTGAGTTTAATTGTAAGGGATTGAGGATAAAGAAACACGTTGAATTAAATGCAAGTAATTAAGTATTGTCCTAAAACATAGATAGAGCACAAGTTCAATGGATTAATAGTCTGGGCTTCTGGAGGCATTTGGAATTTTGACATGATGTTGTTACGTACCATGATCAATTGGTCGGTATCTTCTGGTGGTTTTGAGTTTCACTCGAGCCAAATGTAGGTTGGGTCGATGGATCTTGATACAAACATCTCATTGGTGTAGTTTGACACCAACCAAGCTCCGAAAAATCTTGTAAATTTGGATGTAATCTTAAAGAGTCAAGGGACTTGACGGATGGGTCAACAACACACGAGACAAATCTAGACTCAACTATAAAACGAAAAATAAATAAATATCAAAACAACTAAAACCACAACACATGGATGAATCATATATACACCGGTGGCATATTCTTCAAAGATGAGGGTTGATTCGTCCAACGTAATTCATACACCATTTCACTCTCATTGGATTAACCCACTTGAGTAACCTAACCGTCTCTTCAAATCTTATCTACCACCTTCGTACCATAGATAGACACATCCATACCATTGTTGTGGTTATTGGCAATTCATATCACTATCAAAATCATCATTAGAAGACAAAATCTATGACACACATCATGTTGATAGCGAGTTGTAAACAGATAACTTATTCAAAAAGAGACAACAAGTTGTACATTGAATCATGATTAACGTATCTCTGTGTGCAAAATGTTTGTCAGCATGATCTTTCGCTCTTTTGGATATACTTAAGAGAGAAAAACAACAACGAACCATGTGGGGATGGAGATGTATGTCGATGGAAGCGGAGAATCAACAAAGATAGATCAAATGCGCACATGCTCTTGAGTTATTGTTTCTGAAGATAAGTCCAATGAACAGACAGTAGATCTGCATCATCATCATGTGATCCTGTTTCTTTCTGATAGAGAAATTTTATCTTCGAATATCATCAGCACGTTATAACTCAACGTCAAATCAACTATACCACATATTTTCTTTCCATGCAAGTCAGTGAAAATATAAACTTAACTCTTACTTTTCAAATTTACAAAGTTCATAACAAAAGAAATTTCATTCGTATTCCTATGTTTTCTTCGAATCCTTTTGTATTTTTTCATGACGCTTATGTACCATAATTTTCTTGGGATAGTATACCAAGAGCATGATTAACCCTTGCACGGGTTCTTAGGTGAAATTTTTTTAAAATTTTTTTTCTCTTTGTCTGATAAAAAAAAATGAACCAATCGCAGACCGTTACGTGTCAGTGGAGGGCCCGCAAACAGTGCAAGAACCGAGTTAGAGGCGTTCCTTACAGAAGATCATTAAGAGGTGGTTTTTATTAAAACTGTGGGAAGAACCCACTCAATAGACAGGTTAGTAATGTTCTAAAGTAATAAGCAAAACAACTAGATTTTGATCCGCGCTTTCAAAGCGCGGGATCGTTTCTTTTTAAAATTTCATTTAAATTAATAAATATTTGTCTAATCTATATTTTAATAGATTTTTTTATTTGTTTATAGTCAATTTTTATAATATTGTCTTCTTTATTTTTTTTATTATTATCAAAAATAAAAATGTTTGTTCGTGAACTAATTAATTAGTTAAAAGATTTTAAAATGGTAAACTTCTACTCAATAAATTTAATCATATTGTGATGATATATTTGGTAAGGTTATTTATTTATAATTTTAACTTATTAAATAAATATTATATGAAAAATGTAATAGACATTTCATTTTTCATTCTACATATTTTTAATTCATGCATAATTTTTAAATTATAATAACAGAAATATTTAATAATAATTATGTATTTAAATTGACTTATACCTGGTTTTAAAAGAAAACACTGTTGGGCTTTGGTTTGGTTATGATTTGTTTTTTTGTCCAAAGAGAGCAACAAATCTGTTATGTCAAAATCTATATTTTTGTGGCCGTTTGGTTTTAAAAAAAAAAACAGAAAAGGGAAAGTAAAAAAAAAAATTCTCGATCCAATTTTTCTTTGAGGAATCGACGACACGCTAGAACTGAAATAGAGAATTGATGAGAGAATCAGTGGGTAGATCTATCGATCTTGATGGATAGGGCGTTGGTGAAGATTGAAACTGTTGCTTGATGAATGTTTCTCATGAATCGGGTATTAATCATAAGCAAACCATAAATTTCGATTTGATTTCCTTTCCTCTTGGCATAATAATTGTTTTATTCTGCAGATTCACAGATGAAGAAAATGAATGGGTGATTTGCTTGGTCACATAAGATTTCCGAGCAAAAACAACTTCCAACTTTTTAGATGGATAATAAACAGAGGTAATCCTTTTAATTGATTATGCATCTTAACTTCTTTCACCTTCGTTACTTCCTTTCGTTGATGTTCCAGAAGAATTTCTTTGCTGTCTCTTATGATTTATTCTAATTTTTTATTTCAGGCACTAACAAATTAGTGTATGAATAATTTGATTAATCTGTTATAAAGCAGAAGCTGAATGATATATGTTTAGTTTGTTGTCTTATTAATGTTTACGACTCATGTGCAGGTCTTGTAGTGACAGAGAGTACTGGTAGAGCTTTATTAATGCGACTCCAACCTCAATCACAAAAACCTCAAACCTGAGAAAAGATAAGTTTTTATTAGATGTAACCTCAACGCATACAATGACTATAGTATATTTAATATTTTGTGAAATCTAAACGGTTAACTAATGTTTTCTCTTAATTTTACAGAACATAGTCTATATGTTGTATGATGATGAAAGACATGAGGCAAAGTCAAACCAAACTTGCGCACAAGTATGTAATGACATGTATCCAATCATTCTGCAATGATATAATCTGTAAATTACTATTAAACATTTTTCAGAATTTTAGAAGCTAGGAATGGAAGTGACTATCGGTAGTTAGGATTGAAACCAGAGTTTGATTGATTGATTTGGTGTTATTATCTGTAGACCGGAGAATTAAATTGCTTTATGCAGCGTAGAACTTTTCCTAAAGTTCATTTTTCGTGTTAGAAATAATAGCTATCAAATAATTTTAACAACAACGATCATATGTTTGTTTCTGAGCCTTCACGTCCTCACCAAAAACTCACATCGTACTTTTCCAAAAAGTTCCAAAGAGGAGTTTTATTGCTCTGTTATGAATCTTAAACGAAACGTAAAACATAAAACCAAAGTCTGCAAATAAAGCAAATCATCTGCAATTTTCTAAAAACAGAACTGAAAACATGGATCATAGATTATCGAAAAGCTCTCTAAAGACAACATTCTTTGTCGAAGACGACCGATTGTTCATTAGGACCTTTCGATGCTTGGATTTGCATCTTAGTAGCCATTGGTTTGTTTTTTGGTTTGTTTGAAGGTGTGGGTTTGAATAAGAAACCGGTGCTGCCTATTTATAATATTGATCGGATTCAAAGCGAGGTGTTAGGTTTTAGGAGAAACTTGGGGAGAAAGTTGGGGGTATTCTCTTTAAAATCGAATCTCTCTATATTTTAACATTTTCTAAGTTACCATGTCAAACAGTTAAAATATTTTTCTCCGTGTTTCTCAAGTTGAGGGGATCGTTTTTTGATTTGATTTGATTCTGTAAATCTCTGAGTATGAAATGAGATTCAAAACGACTTAATGGACTTAAAAAACACGAAAATGTAAGGAGGTATTGGTTGGGCTTTTTCATTTTCGAAAACATTTAAAACAATTGAAATGAAAATTGAATGTCGACTTATTGGGCTTAAAAACACGAAAATGTAAGTAGGTACTGGTTGGGCTTTTCATTTTCGAAAAACGTTTAAAACAATTGAAAAGGGAATCTAATGTTTTGTAATTAATAGAAAAATTTAGGGGCAGATTCATAAGAAGTATTATGCTTTAATAGTATAGATAAATTGGTATATTCATCCATCCACGCATATCTCATGCTTCAAAACCACTCGCTTGTTTTCTATTTGCGGTTGGGAAACTCATCATTTTTGGGTTAGTTTTCTTTCCAGAAATAGATAAACAGATCCCAAAAGGCTCAAACTAACTTATGATTTTAAAACATGAGAACTTGGGTTTCACACTATCACAGAGCTGAGGTGTTGCACTAATAAATTAAGTTTATCTCGGTAAACAAGATATGGTTGCCTACCAAAAAATCAGAATCAGTAAACGACCATTCGATTATACTAATGAGTCATCCCTTTTTTATTTGCGTATACTAATGACATTTTCTTGCCTAAAGTAAAGATTAATTTAAGAAGCAAATTGTAAGATTAAAATTGACGGCTTACCCACTTGTGTGTAACTCGTCGTCATCCAGTCACTTCGCTGTTGTCCTAATGCGCGTGTTCTTGTCTTTTATTATTCCACTTGCGCCAACACGCAGAGTCACACACGCCTATGATAGGTTGAAACGCTTGTTTTTAACTGTTTGGATTAGCCATCTTTTGTTTATTTTCTCTAATTATTATTATTTATATCTAAGATTAATATTTTAAATATTCCTTTTATATTTGAAAATTAATGTTTTACATTTTAATACATTAGTTTTTTTGAAATTAATTAAGTAAAAATATCAAATATAAGTGACGGAACTCTATTAAAAATAAATAAAAATTTAAACTAATTAAGTATAAACATAAAGTTAATAGATAAATATCAAACTTCAAATACATAGAAAATATCATAGGCCATTCTCATATTTATATTCTCATTATTTTTTTTTTTACTTTTTTTATATAAGACTTTGTCAAACAATATATAGAATTCTTATTTTAAGTTCAAAGAATAATAATGTAACGACCCGGTTTTAACAAACCATACTTAAAATTTGGTTTGATTATTTATTTAGACTAAACCAATCTGAAAAATAATTTCTCCATAATGGTTTAGTAAACCAAACATGCTTATATATTAATTATAATTAATTCTTTATTCTTAAAACCTAAAACGTGAACTGTAGCGCATCCATCTTTTATCACCATCATCTTCTTCATTAGCCATCTCAAGCCATCTTCACGTTTCTCCCTCCATTAGTTGGTCCAACGACCATCATTGACCATCATCTTCTGGGAGTAAGTAGCCAACTCTTTTCTCTACGTGTTACAAAAAGCGGATCTCCAATCGGATTTGTATTCTAAAAGTTATGTGTGTTTTACCAAGGGATATTTCTGCATAACACATCTGAGACCAGTATTGGGGAAAGTCAGGAACGGATTATCAAAACATAGAATTTTGACATCAAATTTTCATGGTAAATTCTAGACTCACAGATCTACTTATAGCAGAAAGCAGATCATCATTTTGAATTTCGGTTTAAATGTTATGGTTATTTATTTGAGACTGATCTCTGCAGAGCGAGTCCACGAACAGTCAACTTCATAAGCGTTTTCCTGTTTATCCCGACTGACTTAGAAAACGAGCAAGATACCTTTGGAAAGGTCTCGTTGTCAGCTTTCCAGATCATTCTTCAGATCGACAAACTGAGGTACGGTTAGGAAGTTATGACCATTTTAATTTCGGGTATCAACTCTGTTCAAATCCGAAAATCATAAACCTAGTCTTCTAATTTGGAAAACCTAAATCTATTGTTTTAGGAAAGTTTCTTATGGACCTAAGCCATTAATTCTCGTGTCGCAGTTGACTGTATCCTCCGTTGTCTATTTCATCCAGTGGCTAAGGTGAGGGTTATTCCGTTTAATCCCGTGCTAGTTTAGTACTACCATTATGGAAAGTTTAGTTTCGAAACATGTTCCGTCTCTGTGAATCGAGTCTAACTGGAGTCTTGTTTGTTTTTATTTTATTCTTTGTCTAAACCGAAGATAGGAAATTAGATGATTCAAATGTTGATTGATTTGGGTGATGTTAAAAGACGGTTATATATAAGTATACATATAGTATGGATTGGTTAGCCGGATACATGGAAGTACTTCTGTATCGGCCTATCTGTGTGGAGATTACGGGGTGTACAGGGAAGCACTTCTGTACCACGTATGAGCTGCGGGAGTACAGGGAAGAACTTCTGTACTACGTGGCAATTGTTTGTGTGGAGATTGTGGGGCGTACAGGGAAGCACTTCTGTACCACGCATGAGCTGCGGGAGTATGGGGAAGCACTTCTATACTACGTATCATTGTGTATGAGGAGAATGTGGGAGTATAGGGAAGCACTTATGTACTACACATACTTTTGGTATACATAAAAAATTATATATCTATATCCGTAAGAGGAGAATGCGGGGTGCAACGAATAGCTATGTACTATAAGCGCATTGGCTGTTATGTGTGGCGCATTAGGTGCCATGTTTGTTTCATGCTAGAGCTAGGCCTACATAGTCGTAGTGTTATGTACTGAGTTAGTGGTTTGCGGTTTAGCATCCCATACCTCACTGAGTGACTCCCCTGTTGCTCACCCCTCTTTTCTCCCCCTTCCAGGTGAGACTGTCGAGCATGAGTGATTGCTATCGGTTTGGTGCTTTTGGGCGTTTACTTCTTTCCATTTCAGACTTGCGGGTTTTATGTTTTTATCGTATTTTTCTGGATTTATTCCATTATTTAGATTTATGACTATTTGTCGGATTTATGATATGTGCAGACGATTTATGAGGATTAATAAATAGAGATTTCACGATTATTATTTATTATTTTATTTTGGAGAGTACGAGTATTACAATTTGGTATCAGAGCTGGTTAGCCATCTCAGTTCTGACCTGAGAGACGTCTTGAGACCTGTCGTGGGGCGCAACAAGGACGTTGCGTTCTTTGAGAGGGGGTGAATTGTAACATCCCGAGTTGTGATATATGGAAAGGTTTAAGAGAATTGATTTGGCTACCTATGTCACCAAAGTTGACTTACCTTTTCCGGAGCACATCCTTAAAGAACTCCAGAGTTAAGCGTGCTTGAGCTGGAGTCATGGAAGGATGTGTGACATATCGGGAAGTGATTCGCGATAGCGTGCGAGTGAGGCCAAAGCATGGGAAAAGGTCGGGTGGTGATTGCAGAGTCAGTTAACAATGATTTCGAGCCTTGGAAAATTAACGGCCCGATCGCTGGAACGGGATGGGGCCCACGGGCCGAGAGAGCGGGCGTGGGTGGCCCATTAGCTGTGGGCGGTCGAGGCGTTACAAATGGTATCAGAGTTGGTTAACCATCTCGGTTCCGAACCGAGAGGCGTCTTCAGACCTGTCGTGGGCGCAACGAGGACGTTGCGTTCTTTGAGAGGGGGTGAATTGTAACATCCCGAGTTGTGATATATGGAAAGGTTTAAGAGAATTGATTTTGCTACCTATGACACCAAAGTTGACTTACCTTTTCCGGAGCACATCCTAAAAGAACTCCAGAGTTAAGCGTGCTTGAGCTGGAGTAGTGGAAGGATGGGTGACATATCGGGAAGTGATTCTCGATAGCGTGCGAGTGAGGCCAAAGCATGGGAAAAGGTCGGGTGGTGATTGCAGGGTCAGTAAACAATGATTTCGAGCCTTGAAAAATTAACGGCCCGGTCGCTGGAACGGGATGGGGCCCACAGGCCGATAGAGCGGGTGTGGGTGGCCCATTAGCTATGGGCGGTCGAGGCGTTACAAGTACTTTCCAAAAGAAGCTATGAATAAGAAGAAGAGTGACTTCGAGCATGTGAGCTAGGGTGGCATGACAATCAGGGAGTATGAGGTTGAGTTCAACCGACTTCGCAGGTTTGCAGGAGCTGGTATTACTGAGGAAGACCTGAGTAGAAAGTTTTTGGGTGGGATGCGAGTCGAAATTCGCAATAGATGTCGTGTCGTCTCTTACCACAGATTGGGGGATTTGGTGGAGAAAGCTGCTGAGCAGGAAGCAGGTTTGGCAGAGGAGCAGAAGCTCGCCAAATCATCTCAGACTAAGTCTGGAAAGACTGATGAGTCTCAGAGGAGGACCAGGACCAGTCGGAAGCACCGTATTGTGCTCGATGTCGTCGTCATCACAGCAGAGAGTGTCTCAAGTGTTTTACTTATGGAAGGTGGGGACATTTGTCAACACATTGTCGGGTGAAACCAGCGGATGCGACTTTGGCCAGTCAGATTGCAGCACCTACAGCGGCAATTAGGATTTGTTACAATTGTTATGAGCCAGATCATATTTCCAGAGATTGCCCAAAGAAGGGGCAACCAATGCTCCCACCAGCTAAGTGTCAAGCCGTCGCTCCCCGTGTGTATGCCCTAGGAGAGGCCAATGGAGCTGAGCCGACAGCCGGTATGTATCTTTGCCACATAAATTTCTTTTGAATGCTATTGTAGTTGTGATTACTATGTATAGTTAAAAAAAATTATGTGTAGGATCGGTTTCTGTTGGAGGTGAGGTAGCTCACACTCTTTTCGATACCGGAGCTTCTCACAGCTTCGTGAGTTCATGACTAGTCAAGTCTTGGCCTTTTCAGGGTGTCTTTGAGCCAAAGACCAAGCAGATTCGGACAACCGGCACCGAGAGAATTGGAGCCACTGGCGTGCATCGAGATGTACCTGTCTTACTTGGAGGGTTCATTTTTACCGGAGATCTAGCAGAGATGGAGTTGGATTACTACGATGTTATACTTGGGATGGATTGGCTGTCACGACACCGAGTGGTGTTAGATTGTCCGAAGGCAAGGGTTCATATCCCTAGAGAAGAGGGGAAGATCACATTCCAGTGTGTTCAAGCTCACCGGGGAATTTCTATTGTCTCCATGACGCATGCCGAGGATTTATTGGAGAGAGGAGCAGAAGGGTTTCTGGCGACTATTTCGATGGTTAAGAACGATGGACATCACGAGTTGCAGGACATTCCGGTGGTTGAGGAGTTCGAGGATATATTTGAGGCTTTAAAGGGGCCACCACCAGCAAGAGGAGATATTCTCACTATTGAGTTGGAACCAGGGACAGCGCCGGTTTCACGGGCCCCGTACCAACTAGCGCCAGCAGGGATGGCCGAACTAAAAAAACAATTGGAGGAGCTATTGGGTGAAGGTTTCATCAATCCGAGTACTTCACCGTGGGGAGCACCAGTACTGTTTGTGAAGAAGAAAGATGGGAGTTTCAGGCTTTGCATTGATTACAGAGGTCTAAACAAGGTGACCATCAAGAATAAGTATTCACTTCCGCGTATTGATGAGTTGTTGGATCAGCTACAAGGAGCTTCATGGTTTTCTAAGATTGACTGGGCATCGGGTTATCACCAGATTGCGATAGCTGGGGAGGATGTATGGAAGACGGCTTTCCGTACACGCTATGGACATTACAAGTTTGTGGTGATGCCATTTGGGTTGACGAATGCACCTGCAGCGTTCATGAAACTTATGAATGATGTTTTTCGCGAGTACTTAGATAAGTGCGTGATTGTCTTCATTGACGATATTCTGATTTATTCTCGGAGTAGGGAAGAGCATGCTGAACATTTACGAATTGTGTTGGAGAAGCTCAGAGAGCATCAGCCGTTTGCCAAGCTGAGTAAGTGTAGCTTCTGGCAGAGAAAGATTGGATTTTTGGGCCATGTGGTTTCTGAGGCAGGAGTTGCTGTAGATCCAGAGAAGATTATCGCAATTACAGAGTGGCCGACACCTAAGAATGGTACAGAGATCCGCAGTTTTCTGGGTTTAGCAGGTTATTACAGGAAATTCGTCAAAGGATTTGCTAGTATCCCAAACCGATGACTCAGTTGACATGCAAAGATGTTAAGTTTGTGTGGACAGATGAGTGCTCGAAGGGTCTCACAGAATTGAAGTGACAACTCACGGACAAACCAGTTTTGGTACTACCGAGGCCAGAGATACCATATGAGGTTTACACATATGCGTCAGGTACTGGTTTGGGTTGTGTATTGATGCAGGATGGTCATGTTATTGCTTATGCATCACGTCAGTTGAGGCCTCATGAGGTCAACTACCCCACCCATGATTTGGAGTTAGCAGCAGTGGTTTTTGCGCTAAAAATATGGAGGTCATATCTATATGGAGAGAAAGTTCAGATCCTCACAGATCACCAGAGTCTTAAGTATACTTTTACTCAAGCGGACCTGAATTTGAGACAGCGTAGATGGATGGAATTGTTAGCAAATTACAACTTGGATATTACCTATCATCCAGGTAAGGCCAACCATGTGGCAGACGCCTTGAGTAGACGCATGAGTGATGTTTCATGAACCAAGGAGGTTCAGGAGCTGACTGGAACAATTGCTAGTCTCAGATTGTGTGCAATCACTTCAGATGGGGAGGCAACTGGTCTTGATGCTTTGGAACTAGCAGACTTATTATGGAGGATACGCAGAGTTCAGGATGATGATGAGGCTTTGGTTAAGCAGATTAAGATCGAGAATATTGGATATCATACAGCTTCGAGCGGGATGTACATGTACCGGAACCGAGTTTGTGTGCCAGATGATAAACTGCTACAGAAGGAAATTTTACAGCAAGCACACAACTCACGTTTCTATCCACCCAGGGAATACCAAGATGTACAGAGATTTGAAGCGTTATTACCATTGGACTGGTATGAAGAAAGATGTTGCTACATTTGTATCGCAGTGCCAGACATGTCAGATGGTTAATGCTGAACATCAAGTGCCTAGCGGATTATTGCAGAACCTACCATTGCCAGAGTGGAAATGAGACATGGTGACTATGGATTTTGTGACTGGACTCCCGACAACCTTTGGTGGGAAGAATGCTATTTGGATGATTGTAGATAGACTCACCAAGTCTGCACATTTCATAGCAATTAAGAAAACATATGGAGCTGATCAGTTGGCACATATTTACCTTAGAGAGATTGTGAGGTTGCATGAAGTTCCTGTCAGCATTGTTTCGGACCGAGATACAAAGTTTACGTCTGCTTTTTGGAGGGCCTTCCAGAAGGCGCTTGGGACAAAAGTCCATATGAGTACAACTTATCACCCGCAGACAGATGGACAATCAGAGAGGTCTATTCAGACTTTGGAAGATATGCTCAGGGCTTGTGTTTTGGATTGGGAAGGAAACTGGGGAAAATATCTACCTTTAGCGGAGTTTGCATACAACAACAGCTATCATTCGAGTATTGAAATGACACCATATGAGGCACTTTATGGTAGGCCTTGTCGTACACCACTTTGCTGGACAGAAGTGGGGGAGCGACGAGACTTAGAACCTGCAATGGTTCAGGAGACAATAGAGCAAGTGGAGATGCTCAAGTCTCGGCTTAAAGAAGCTCATAACCGACAGAAGAGTTATGCAGATAAGCGCCGTAAGGATTTAGAATTTCAGGTGGGTGACCTGGTATATCTAAAAATGAGGACATTTCAAGGAGGATCTAAGACTCGAAAGCTAAAAAAGCTTAAACCGAGATTTATGGGCCTGTACCCTATCTTGGAGCGGATAGGAGCAGTTGCTTACATATTGGGGTTATCAGCAGAGTTGTCAGACTTTCATGATGTGTTCCATGTATCCGTTTTGAGGAAAGTTATGAGAGAGCCAGAGCTCATTCTACAGCAGCCACCAAGTGACATTGGTAAAAATTTGTCTGCACTTTGTCAACCAGTACAGATTTTGGATCGGCAAATGAAAGCGGTTCAGGGGATGATGACTAGTTTGGTCAGAGTCCGTTGGGAGAGAGACTAGATTCAGGAGGAGACCTGGGAGACCGAAACTCAGATGAGGATCGATTATCCAGGGCTTTTTGAGGATGGTATTGGACAGTCGGTTCAGGAGCCGAATTCGGGGTCGAATTCCTTATTGGTGGGGGAGAATTGTAACGACCTGATTATCGGTCCAGTCATTTGGGCCCAACAAAGCCCAGTAGGTTTGCATGAAGCCCTTGGTGAGTCCCATATATAAACCATTATTGCCATTATTTTAATCTCCAAAACCCTAAGCCTTGTGACCTTGTAGAATCTGAGCCGTCGTCGAGATCTGAGACCGTGCCGCCGCAACCACCGTCGACCGAAAGTAGATCCGTCGTCGAACCGCCGCAAAACACCGAAGGTATAGCATAACCACCTTTTCCGATTTGAGTTTTGTGTAGGCGATTAGTAAATCGATCATAACTCATTAACCGTTTGTAATTTCGTGATTCTAAGACCACCATCGTGTTCGTGACGCTGCGACGAGTCCGGAGCAGGAAGATCAGCCACAGAACCGCCGCGACGCGCCGTCAAGCACGGCTTTTCTCCCGCGTCGCTCTGCGCGTGTGGCACACGCGTCGCCGCCGTCCTCCACACGTTCCGCGCGTGGATCTCACGCGCCACCAGCACCCGCCGTTGTCCGTCACCGCCGTTGATTCCGGTAAGCCGCCGTCCTTTTTCCGCCGCCGGTGACTCGGCCGGTGACTCGGTCGGCGACTTGGCAACTCGACCGAGTCGACTCGGCGAGTCAACTCGGATCCGGTCAACCGGTTGGGTTAATCGATTTCGGTTCGGTTTAGGTTAACCGGTTATTTATTAAATCGATTTCTGGTTTAAATTAATTAAATTGGTTAAGTTAAACCGGTAGTAAAAATTGATTTAAATTCGGTTATGGAAAACCGATTTGGTTCAATTCGATTTCAATTTGGTCAAGGGTTGACCGGATTGGATCAGAGTTGACTTTTGACCAGCGGGTTGACTTTTGGCCAGATCGCCGGTTATCCGTTTTTAACTGTTCGAAGGGCGTTCTGACTCTATTTTTCGCCCTGATTTCAGACTTGGAGTCTGTTCGAGCAGTTGGAGTTCATAGCTATTACTTTTTCACGTTGCTAAGGTGAGGGTATTTTCTCGAGCTTCTCTTACACGACTTAGTACCACGAATAAGTATAATTTATTTCTAATGTGTTTCTGTCTGCGTGAAATTGAGTCTGTTATTGCTTGTTTAGTTTGTAGGTTCTTTGCTTAAACTGGAACTAGGGTTATAGATGGTTCAACAATACTTGTTCATTTATAATTGATAATATATATATATATATAGTATATTGATGTGATTTGGATGAAAGCCGACCATGGGTGTAACAGCTGGAGACAGTACATTGGGTGTGGTGTTTGCCGCGGCACAGCGTAGTCGACATGTTGTGCCAAGGCGTAGAGGTCGATAAGTCGTCTACGGGCGTGTGTTACCGAGCACATATTCAGTGGTGTTTTTGGCCTGTTAGTGGGCAGTTTGTTTGATCTCTGGATACTTTAGGTACCGTGTTTGCAACGTGTTAGGATTAAATTATATTTATTCGAAGTATTCTGTCCGAGTCCATGGACTTCGGGTTTAGTATCCCATACCTCATTGAGTGACTCCCCTGTTACTCACCTCCTCATTTACCCCCTTGCAGGTGAGGCTGATGAGTAGGAGATTGATCGGACAGCTGGTGCTTTTAGGCGTTTTCCTTTATTTTATTTTTTGGACTTATATCTATTATTTCGAAGATTATTTCAGTTATTTCGACTATGGGATTTATGGATTTATTTCGTTATTTATATGAAAGTCGACTTTCAGACCTTTTTACGATTTAAGATATAAGTTGTTGATTAGTAGACCTGTCTGATGGTCAGTCCGTTAATTTTCCAAGGCTCCGAATCATTGTTTACTGACCCTGCAATCACCACCCGACCTTTCTCCGTGCTTTGGCCTCACTCGCACAGTATCGCGAATCACTTCCCGATTGGTCACCCATCCTTCCACTACTCCAGCTCAAGCACGCTTAACTCTGGAGTTCTTTTAGGATGTGCTCCGGAAAAGGTAAGTCAACTTTGGTGGCATAGGTAGCCAAATCAATTCTCTTAAACCTTTCCATATATCACAACCCGGGATGTTACAATTCACCCCCTCTCAAAGAACGCAACGTCCTCGTTGCGCCCACGACAGGTCTCAAGACGCCTCTCGGGTCAGAACCGAGATGGCTAACCAGCTCTGATACCACTTGTAACGCCTCGACCGCCCACAGCTAATGGGCCACCCACGCCCGCTCTCTCGGCCCGTGGGGCCCATCCCGTTCCAGCGATCGGGCCGTTAATTTTCTAAGGCTCGAAATCATTGTTTACTGACCCTGCAATCACCACCCGACCTTTTCCCATGCTTTGGCCTCACTCGCACGCTATCGCGAATCACTTCCCGATATGTCACCCATCCTTCCACTACTCCAGCTCAAGCACGCTTAACTCCGAAGTTCTTTTAGGATGTGCTCCGGAAAAGGTAAGTCAACTTTGGTAACATAGGTAGCCAAATCAATTCTCTTAAATCTTTCCATATATCACAACTCGGGAGGTTACAAATAATACATTACTTTTATAATATCATAGAAATAACGGTAAGATTCTGTAAAGACAAGCACCATGCTTTCAAAGAAGTGGCGGTCCTCATCTTACATGAACAGCAAGAATAATTGACTAAGCTGTGTGATTATCATTTTCAAATAAATTTTGTCTCTCTCTTTTCGACTTATGTTTTTTTCAAGGATATTTTGTTATTCCACCGGCCATGAATCTCTAATGGTTTTTTTTTTTTTTTGTCACTGAATCTCTAATGATTTATAATATCTTTCTAGAGGGGAAAAAAAAGCACTAGTCAAATGATTCATGAATAAATTTAAGGCGGAAGAAAAAAGTCTAAGTACTAAAAAAAAAGTTACCTTGTTTAAAACATTTCCTTTTATATTAATTCAAAGCTAGCCTGTAGAGTTTATTTGTAAACTGATAACAGAGGAAAAGCCGCTCTCTTTCTCTCTCCCTCCTTCGTTCTCTTCCACTCTCTTCTCTTATATCCTCCATAGCTTTCTCTCTCTCTGATCCGAAGAAGCTCACCATTGTTTGGTTCCTTCCGCAAAAACCTTCAGGTAACACCAAAAGTCTACGAACAATAATTCTCTTAAATCTTAAAATTCTATTTCGTTTTGGATATTCCGACAATCTTACCGATGCGTTTCTGTTCTGTCTGTTTTCTTGATCTGTGGACTTATTTTATCTGAAACTCGAATTTTCATTACAAGAAGAATCCTGTTTTGTAACAGAGACTGTTGACTTTAGAGGTTAGATCTCTCGAGAGAGGAAAAAAATGAATCACGTACCATCTGATCAGAGCTTTTACATTGAGAGCGAGGAAGAAGACGATAGAAAAGATTACGAAGAAGAAGAAGATGATGATCAAAGCCATTCTTATTCCTCCGATGCTAATGATGATAATCAGACGCAGACTAAGCCAAGCTCATACACTACAGCTTGGCCACAGAGTTACAGGTTCTCTCTCTATCCCTTTATTTTCAATTATTTATGTTTTGACCACAAAGTTTTTGTTTTCTCAATTTGGTCCACGTATTGTTATTTTGTGTGTTCTTGGTAATGTTTGTAGGCAGTCGATTGATCTTTACAGTAGTGTACCGTCTCCCAACATCGGTTTTCTTGGGAATAACTCGGTGACGAGATTTGGAAGCTCTTTCTTGTCTTCTTCGTTGATAAGAAGACATACTCCTGAATCGTTACCCGCTGTTACAAAGCCTCTGCTCGAAGCAGATGAACAAGCACTACCGCCACCACCAAAACACAGACTTAGCTCTCATGGCTTGCTCTCTCCTGCTCCTTCGAGGAGAGGTTCTATGCGGAAGGACGAGAAAGTATCCATGGTCTCTCACGAGATTCCTATGTCACGCAACAGCTCATACGGACAAGCTGTTCTAAATGGTGAGTTTATTTTACCATAATGCTTATGTAGTTTAATAAGTCTAAAAGATGCTATGGCTCGATGATATATAGTAGTAACATGTGAGAGCAAATCATTATGAAAAGTTGCCAAACTTTTCTCTAGTGTTTGTTTGTCAGTATAAGAATCTAGGGTGTGTATTAGCATATAAAAGATTCGGATGCTTTTTTTTGTTATGTGTGTGTATGTGAAAACTTACAAAGATGCTTGGCTAGTTGATGATAGCACGTCGTAACATGTGAGAGCAAATCATTATGAAAAGTTGTCAAACTTTACTCTATTGTTTCATATTAAGAATCTAGGGTGTGTATTAGAATATGCTTTTTTTTGTTTAGATTCTTTCATGTTCTGATATGTGTGTACCGGCCTAAGACCGTCTTCTACGGTCTTGAAGAACTTTGTTTTTATAAAAACGTGAGAAAAAGTACAAAATAGCAATCAACTCTGTTGTCATATATCACATGGAAGCACATGCACACAACTGTTTAGAGCAAGCGCGTCTAAGTTCAAAGAACATGCTTGTTTATCATTTTTCTCTTAAATCAATTTATGATGATCGTCTTACTCTATAACATGTGGGGGAATATGCAGGATTGAACGTTCTGTGTGGAGTTGGAATACTTTCAACGCCCTATGCTGCCAAAGAAGGAGGATGGCTGGGACTAATGATACTGTTTATATATGGTTTGCTTTCTTTCTACACTGGAATACTCCTACGTTACTGCCTCGACAGTGAGTCTGACCTTGAGACCTATCCTGATATTGGCCAAGCCGCGTTTGGTACCACTGGGCGTATCTTTGTCTCGGTAAGGGGCTAATATTTTTCTTGTCAATTGCACATATGATTAAACTAAGTTTTGGATTGCCTTTTGGCGTTTGAACAAATGGAACAACTCAAAAGCTAAGGACAACAAGTAGATTAGTTAATCTCTCACTAATCATTCCATCATTGTTATCAGAAGTCAATAGTACAATCTTATGAACTTCTAAATGTTTCATTAAATATAGCAATAAAATATTACAACTATGTGCTAAGTAGACAACCCTACTCTCATTCGTAGTGAAAATTAAATCATAGTTAAGCAAAGGTTGAGATTATTAGATAGCTTACCACCATTAGTGGAATCTGATGACATTTATTTTCATTTTATTTTAATTATTTTCTTCTTTTTTTTTATGTATTGCAGATAGTACTCTACTTGGAGCTATACGTAAGTACTTTTCCATTCATCCAGTAAATGACTTTAGTTTAACTTTATTAACTCTTTTGTCAAGAAAAAGTACATAATAAAAGATAATCCAAGTGGTGTTAAAAAAACACAACACAAAAAACACATGGCCCCATGTCGTGAAACAAATTAGCATAGGCCCCCATAGATTCTCACATTAGTTCATTCTAGATTTGATGATACCTCTTTTTACTTTTCTCTTTGTTTCTCTTTGTTCCTTTTTCAAGTTGCTTTTCACGTCACTAAAGCAGCAAAGATATGGTTGACAAAAAAAAAAAAGGTTGACAAAAAAAAAAGCAGCAAAGATATACTTATTTTTAGATTGAATGGTCCCTAAAAGCTTATTAAAGGCTACTACTACTAGTGAAATGAATTTTCTGACAGTTTAGTTTAGATGTAACTTGTTGAGACACCTTCTCAATACTAGGTTCTTTGTTTCTTAATCTTTTGTTGCACCATGAATGTATATTTTTGTGCAGGCGTGCTGTGTTGAATATATAATATTGGAGAGTGATAATCTCTCTTCATTATTTCCAAATGCTGCCTTCGGTATTGGAGGATTTGAGTTAGATGCACGCCATCTATTTGCAATACTAACCACTCTCGCTGTTCTCCCCACCGTCTGGCTCAGAGATCTCAGTGTACTGAGTTATATCTCAGGTGTAGTTTTGTTTTCTTTTCCTCTAACTTAAGATATACTTAAAACATAAGTCTAGAAATGTTCCTAACATTGACTATTTTTGTTAAATTTTGTCAGCTGGAGGGGTGATTGCATCGGTGCTAGTGGTTTTGTGTTTGTTTTGGATTGGTTTGGTAGATGAAGTTGGAATCCACAGCAAAGGAACTACACTAAACTTGTCAACTTTACCTGTAGCTATAGGGCTATATGGTTACTGCTACTCAGGACATGCTGTTTTCCCCAATATTTATACTTCTATGGCAAAACCAACTCAATACCCTGCTGTTCTCTTGACATGGTAAGCTTATGATACATTCTTCATCAATTTCCTTAACATCTCTAAGACTATGTCCTGCTCAATCCATTGTTTATTACATATGAAAGCATTTTGATACCACAATTATTTGATAATGTTTTTGCAGCTTTGGTATTTGTACTCTGATGTATGCCGGTGTAGCTGTTATGGGCTATACGATGTTTGGAGAAGCAACAGAATCACAGTTTACTCTCAACTTGCCCCAAGATTTGGTTGCAACTAAGATTGCTGTGTGGACTACTGTAAGTAGATCAAACATTTTCATTACACAACTTATTGCATGTTGGTTATGATCAGACAGAAACTAAAACCGGTTTGTTTTATCTATTTTCTCAGGTGGTGAATCCATTTACCAAATATCCTTTCCAATAAAAATACTCAGAAATTATTTTTCTTTTACTGTTTAACTTCCATAAATCTATCTTTGTTTCTCCTTAACAAAAGAAAGCACATATGCTTTGACCATATCTCCAGTAGCACTGAGTCTTGAGGAATTGATACCAGAAAGACATAACAAGTCACATTGGTACGCCATTGCCATTAGAACCGCGTTGGTCTTCTCTACTCTGCTTGTCGGTCTTTCAATTCCCTTCTTTGGTAAGATCCGTGATGTAAAGCTCATTTTCTTCAGAATCATACTTTTTGCTATTAGTAAACAATAAAAAATCTTGCAGGTCTTGTCATGTCATTGATTGGATCATTGTTGACAATGCTCGTCGTAAGATATCTTTTCCTTCTCTACAATAATAACCTGACACTATTTTTTTAGATATGTTAGTTCATAGTTTGTTTTGTGCAGACGCTAATACTTCCCCCAGTTTGTTTCCTGAGCATCGTACGGGGAAAAGTGACCTCGACACAGGTAATGGTTATTAGCAATTCTGTTTCTATACTCAGTGTAACATAAAAACATTGTTGTAAACTTCATTGACAAATGGATTTGGTTTTGTTTCTGTAGATGCTGCTGTGTGTTTTAATCATCGTGGTAGGAGCAATATCTTCCGTAATTGGCTCATATTCAGCTCTCTCCAAGATCATTCAGAAACTGAGCAGTTGAACATGAATATATTTTTCTTTTTATACAAATCTTATACCCATTTTGTTATCATAGAGCAAACTCATTCTTGCATTCACGGTTTTTTTATTGTAATATTTTGAGTGATGATGATCTGCATCTTTAAGACTGGTTTGAAACAAATCCATTAATGATGTTTTTGATTAATAAAGATTCTGCCTTAGCAATGAAAATCCAAATCTCTCTCTACAATCCTTTCTTTCAAAAACCTGTAACTACTTCCTCTACTCTTGAGAATCAACTCTGAATTCTTCTTTAACACTGTCTTGGTCTTATTCTTCATAGACAAGTAAAAGATTTGTGAATGTCTCTCAAAGGCCTTGTGAACCTTCTGAGGCAATATAAAATGTTCAACCTTGACTCTCAATCTACAACCTTTTGATGGGAAAAAGGAAACTCAATAGTTGAATGGTCTACTCCTCCTCCTCCTCTCTTATTCATTGCATTCTTCTGCAACACAGACAACCTTTTCTCCAGTACAGTTTACAGCTAAACCCTTTACTCCACTAATTTGAAAAAAAGAATCAATATTCATCTCTTAAAACTGAAGGTAATCATCAGGAGAATGTGTTCTATGTTGTCAAAGTAAACATCTTTTTTTCCATTTCATGTAAACATCAACATAAGAACGTCTCTGTGTCCAAGAGGAAGCTAGGGTTTTAAGGGTTGGGGCACGGCGGCGAACGAAGAGCAACGTGTGGAAGAAGATATCTAAACCCCTAATTTAAAGCTTGTTAATATTTTATAATAATGACAATAATATTTTCATAACACAAACACAAACGCTGAGTTGTTGTTTGTTTGGTTTGTTTATGTTCTGTCTCAAAAATCAAAGAGAAGTGACAAGTTTAGGAGACCAAGTAGGCAGATTAGGACAACCATTTACCCCAGTTACAAGTTCAACAAATCTTCTCTTAACTTTCTCTCTCCTTGACGCCTCAAACGCATCTTTAGGCGTCAAGCTCTTCACCAACAGCAGAGCGGGAGAAACCTCTTCTGAACTCTCCACAATCCTTTCCAACATCTCTGAGACCTCACTCATCGTTGGCCTTGCCTTTGCTTTCACCATCAAACACCTGTTGGCAACAGCAGCCAGCTTCAAAGCCGACTTGAGGTAGTAGTTTCCTTCAAGTCTTGGGTCAATGATCATCTTGAACTTCTTGATATCAGTCAAGTGAGGTCTTATCCACTCCAAGATGTTCTGCTCGTTTCTTGGGCGGTTCCTATCGAAGGGACGTCTCCCTGTGATGAGCTCGTACAGAAAGATCCCGTAGCTCCACACGTCGCTTTTGGCCGTGAGGTGTCCTGTTTGGATGTACTCAGGTGCTGCATAACCAATGGTTCCTACAACCTGGTGGATTAATAGTTTCTTTAGAACAAATGCGAATCAAACACGAAAAAGCAAGAACACTATTGAAACAAATACTTGTTTTAGAATTTGTATATTAATTATGTGAATAAATAATGTATAATCTTATAAAATCGTATTTATACATTCTCAAAACTCGATATCTATTTTTCCTAAATTTTTTATCTAATAATGACGGTTCTTTTAATCGTATAAGGTATACTGTTACTCTAGAATCAATACAGTTTGCGTATGATGGTGGTTTCGTTTGAAGATAAGAAAACAAACACTTAGTGAGGCTTTCCTTACCGCAGTGGAGACATGAGTGACTCCCTTTGAAGGACCCATACGAGCCAGTCCAAAGTCAGATAGCTTTGCGTTCCAGTTTTCATCAAGAAGAATATTGGAAGATTTGAAGTCCCTAAAGATGATCTGCTTGAATATACATTTCAAGAACATATAAAAGAATTGTTTAAAGTTATTAATATGT
Organism: Brassica napus; assembly: GCF_020379485.1. Taxonomy (NCBI): domain Eukaryota; kingdom Viridiplantae; phylum Streptophyta; class Magnoliopsida; order Brassicales; family Brassicaceae; genus Brassica; species Brassica napus. The sequence continues at coordinate 6,410,260 of NC_063447.1, forward strand.
GATCATGGCATGGGGAAAGAGACCTGAAACTCCATGCCTTGATGAAGATAAGCGAGTCCTCGAGCAGTGTCTTGAGCAATCTTCATTCTTGTGGACCAAGGAAGAGGAGTGACTATAAAACGATTTGATAAATGGTCTTGAACGCTCCTGTTTGGTACGTATTCATAAACAAGTAGCCGTTGGATCCCTCTCTCATCATCCTCAGCGCAGTAACCTATCAGCTTCACCAGATTTGGATGCTCCACGACTCCCAACACGTTTACTTCTGTCACCCATTCTTTATGCCCCTATCAATACATGTAAGGCTATGTTGTTAGAGATTAAATATTCTGCAAGTTAGAACAGAAGTCTAGAGCTATTATATATAGGTTATGGACACAGCCGGATGAAACATTCGCCTTGCTCATAAAATTTTAAAGAACTATTATATATAGGTTGCATGTATTTAAATTGTCGATTTTTACATATTAAAATTAACTTTAAAATATTTATATCTGATTAATATCAGTCCGGCCTTTATAGAACCAAATCAAAACATATTTGAAATGTTCAAACCAAAATAAAGCAAGAAGGAAAAAGTAAGAAAGAAAGAGAGAGAGGAGCTTTGCTTGCCTGAAGACCTCTTCTACTGAGTTGTTTAACAGCTATATCAATCTTCTTACGAGAATCTTGAGGGTTCTGGATCACGCCACGAAACACACCACCGAAGCCACCTTCGCCGATCATCAAGGACCGGCTGAAGTTCTTGGTAGCGGTTTTGAGGTCATCGAGGGCAAAGACTTTGAGATTGTTACTGTGTGTCTCGGAAAGGACGTGCAAGGAAGAAGTGATGGAAGTTGTAGTACTTGTACTTGAGTTAAACTCAGACCCTGATCCTTGCAATGAATCAGACTTTCTCGTCTTAGCTGCTCCATCTTGAGGTTTATCTTTGCTGAAGTAGAAACATTTCATTGCCTTTGATGAAACCAAACTCCTCACTGTAAAGAAAAATACCCCCAAGGAAAGACGCACGATCAGAGATGATTTAATTACAAAGACAAATGTGAATCAAGCAAGTCAGATTCCATTTCTCAGCACACAATGTCTTGGCATTTCTTGGAATACACAATATATTTAAGAAAAAATAGAAATATGGTAATAGTGTTGAGTTGAGAAATAAACCTGGTGTAGAGTTATTCATGTTGTGTTGAGGTTGCTCAATTTCATTACTAAGAGAGAAAGAGATTTAAAGTAGCTTTTGGAGAGAGAGAGGAAGAAGAAGAAGACGAGCTCAGCATGAACTAATGAGGAAGTCAAATAGGCATGGCAGCTGGATTTTGCCGCTTACCAACCCAGAGACGTTTTTATTTATTCTTTTCTTAATCTTGTTTTCAGCCTCTTCCTTGCTTACTGTTTAATAGACTAATCCAAGAACACGTTATTCCCTTTCATTTCTTTAATACATTTTTTTTGCTATTTTACTCACCGGCTTATCTGTGGCCGGAGCCGTTAAGGTTAAGGGGTTTAAATGAGAGATTAATGAAAATTTTCAGTTACTTTCTTCTTACTTCAAACAAGCTATATTCTGTAACATACGAATTGTAAGAAACGCTTCGCCTCAGGGGACATGGCCATGCGTTATAGTCTTGATACCACATACAAAAATGATATTGTCGACAAGTTATTTACTACTTGCACAAACAAAAATTTGTTTGACAAGTTCTAAACTACAAGTCTACAAGTCACACACGCACTCTACCATATCCGGATGACATCATTAGTATAAATAATTTTAGTCAATCCTAACTAAAAATGTTTTACCTTATTCATTAAATGTTGTTGAAATAGGTGGTCCTTCATGAGGTGAGTAAAAGCGTTGGATGTCAAGAACTTTGGGGGTGAGAAGTTGGATTAGTACTAGAGAAGAGACATACATTTAGTTAAAAGTTTTCTTTCAACTAATGTAAGTAAAGAGTAAGTGTCAGTCATCTAATTGAGAATCATACACCTACAACCATGAAGAGACGCACCAACTTTAAGAGCAAACCCACACACACACACCTATACATCTTGCACCATCACAAAATTTTCCTTCCTTACTACTCTATTACTCTTGACCACCTTACAATTTTGTCTTACCTTGCAGGAATTGAACTTCCAAGGCAAACAGTCTCATCCTTGTTAGGATAACAATGTGTCATTCTAGAAGATTCTCATATCTTAGATAACTACTAGTATATCTAAGATCCCTGTAACAATGCTCTGTATAAATAGAAATACCAATGTGATCAATAAAATCGACAAATTAAAATACAAACTCTATAGTTAAAAAATAATGAAATCTAATATGACTTCAGGACCAACAAGAAACCCGACAGGACAAAACTGCTTGCTAGAACAGCCAGAAAAATATAGTGAAACCAAACCCACACAACAACTATTCCAATTCTCTTTTCATACAGACAAGAGTTGAATCCCAAAAACATTTATTTACCTTTTTTTTCTTCTTTGCAATCCGACCCAATTGGATTCCACTGAACCGAGTTAGATTTCAACCAGATAACCGGTTGATTTCGGTCCGGTTCGGTTCAGAACAAGATTGATTGCTTGTTTCAAATTGAAGAGCGAGCGTGAAGGACCCCTTCTTTCATCGTTGCTCTCCGAAGAAAAAGCTCTCACTAGTCTAAACCCACAAGCTCTCTCAAATGGATGTTCCAAAGGATCAGATCGCGACTCTAATGGAGCACGGCCTCTACGATTCCGCCGAAATGCTCGTAAGCTTTTAACCCATTTCGATTATCTTCTCTAAATCCCTAGCTTTCATCTCATGAAAAAATCTCTAAATTCTCAGGGCTGCTTCCTCGTTTCGTCTTCTACTGTTAGCGCCGAAGCTAGCCCTCATCTCAAGGCGGAGACTTTGGTTAATCTCCGAAATTAGTAGGCTCCATATCGTTCATTACTGATTGAAAGTTTGATTCTTTATGTGTTTGTGCTTTTCAGATTCTACTTGGCGATGCTCTGTTTCATCGGAGGGAGTACCGGAGAGCTATTGTAAGATCTTCTTTGATCTTTTTATGTTTCAGTAGTTATGTAAAGTTACGAACTTTGTGTGTTTTTTTTGGTCAGCATACGTACAAGCAAGCGTTGCATCATTGTGCAAGGGTTCCGAAGCAAAGCTCCGGTATTTCTAGGAGTTCGTTGTCTTTGTCTACTAGATCTTCTGTGAATGCTTCTAGCGTCTCTTCTATTAATGAGAATGAGGTAAGTTAGCAGTTCTTGATCCTCTTGGTCTTTTGGAGATTTTAGATAATGGTTTGAGGAGCTCATGTGTGTTTATCTTTTCTATTAGGTGAGGTTCAAGATTGCTTCATCTCACTTTGCTCTTAGTGAAACCAAAGCTGCCATCGCTGAGGTATGTCTTCTTTATTAGTATCCTGAATCTAAGATGAATTGCGTTGCATTAGCCTCCTCTCGTCACCCATTAATGAAAAATTCATATTACAAAACAAGTAAAACTAAACCATTCTTTGATTCCAACACTTTTTGTAGGTATTTAGGGATGATAAGCAATGTTGTGTGCTTAGTTATAACCTATTTTCTTTTTTGTTTCTTTGCTAGATGGAGTCTGTCAAGACAAGGAGCTTGGAGATGAATGTATTGATGGCAAAGCTTCATCGAAATTCTGGATATAACCGTGGCGCTATTGCTTTTTATAAAGAGTGTTTAAGGTCTCTTTCTCATTTTCTTTCCCAACATTTCCTAACACTAGAAACACTGTCATAAATACTAATTCAACACATTTTGCGTCTTTATATGTATGCAAACTTAAATCTTGAATCTCTGCAGGCAATGTCCTTATGTGCTAGAAGCCATCATAGGATTAGCTGAACTTGGAGCCACGGCAAAGGATATCATATCAGCTTTTACTCAGGTGTTGTCCCTATCCACGAGTTTTTTACGAGTTGCGTTTATTTTGACCATCACTTTCGACTTATTTTGCGTTTACCTTAAAATCCATACTACTAAGTAATTTGTTATGTCGTTGGTCATTTCAGACTTCGAGTAGAAGTACAAAGGTTTCGCTCGATCAGATTGATCCTACCCGTTGGTTGCAGGTAAGATTACCCTTTTAACAGTATTTACAAAATCGTATCCTGTTTGAAACAAAACTCATAAATCATGTATCCAAGCTGGTTATTGTGACTTGTGAGTGAGTTAGTGTCTTATAATCTGTTATGCTCTCCGGAGTACGACTCTATATGTAATGCCTCCAAAGAGTTTTGTCACCATCTTGTACATAGGGAAAAGCTGATCAATGTTTATGAGTATAATCATCTTGATAGCATTTGCTTGTATAAACTAGTGCTTTTATGTTCTTGTGTTAGCATCAGCTCGACTATTCAACGAGCAACGTAAAATATTTTGCATACATTTTCTTGGATGGCTGTTTCTTTGGTTTCGTCTTGTATCTTATCTGCCAATAAATTTATTTTCTTTTCCTTAACTTTTTCGGTAATTTTCTTCGTTTTTACAGCGATATGTCGAGGCCCAGTGTTGTGTTGCTTCACATGCGTACAAAGGTAGCTCTCTACTTCCTTTTGGAATGCACATGTCTACAGCTCATGAGATATAGCTTCTGAATCTTTGTCTCTAAGCCTGTAGATTTTATTTCTTACATATAATTTTGCGGCATGCTGCAATGATTAATCGGATAGTGTGCAATGTTATTGTGTTTCCTCAGGGGCCCTGGAACTTTTTGCTGAACTCTTACAACGGTTTCCAAATAACGTACACTTGTTGACTGAGACAGCAAAGGTTAGAGCTGACTGATGTTTTCCCTAAAGCTGATTAACATAATTTTGTTACTTGATGATCTCTTCCATCATCTATTTCATTTGCATAGGTAGAAGCCATTATTGGGAAAAATGATGAGGCCATAATGAGATTTGAGAAGGTAGTCAATATTTTGATATCAACTTCTTTAAATCTAAGGAATGTGCATGATAACATAGAACGCTTTTGTAGGTTCGATCAATTGATCCTTACACGCTTACCTGTATGGATGAGTATGCTATGCTGCTACAGATGAAGTGCGACTATTCCAGGCTAAACAAGCTCGTCCACGATTTGTTAAGTATTGATCATACAAGAGCAGAAGTATTTGTAGCTTTGTCTGTACTATGGGAAAGGAAAGATCCAAGGACGGCATTGTCTTATGCTGAGAAGGTTAGCTTGCTGCAACTAAATTTTTTTGTGTCAAATCTGTGTGATATTCTGATGAGATTCATTATGCAATCAGAGTATCAGGGTAGATGAGAGGCACATACCCGGCTACATAGTGAAGGTACATTTGTTTAAAGAGGGATTTTTTTTTTTTAAATTATTTTGTAAAAACGTTTTGTGTGTATATCCACTATCTTATTCTATGTTACAGGGAAACTTCCTTTTACTAGCAAAAAGACCAGAAGCTGCAGCGATTGCCTTCAGGGCTGCCCAGAATTTGAGGTCTGATCTTCGTTCATATCAAGGTCTGGTTAACAAGTGACAAAAAACCTGATATTCACTTCCATTGTTGTACTGTTTTGGTGGTATTAATCTTTAACAAGCTTGAAATATTGAGGTCATTTCAGGCTTAGTACATTCTTATCTGGCATTTGGCAAGACCAAAGAAGCATTGTATACCGCTAGAGAAGCAATGAATGCAATGCCTCAGTCCGCAAAGGCTCTGAAATTAGTTGGTGATGTTCATGCTAATACATCAAGTGGCAGGGAAAAGGTAAAATATTTGTATTATGCTTTGATGGAGGTTATCATGGATAGAACAGACTAATGATATGCTTTTATAACAGGCGAAAAAGTTCTACGAGTCAGCTCTGAGGCTAGAACCTGGATACCTTGGAGCAGCCATAGCACTAGCTGACCTACATCTAATGGAAGGGAGGAATGGAGATGCTGTATCACTACTAGAACGGTATCTAAAAGACTGGGCTGATGAGTCTCTCCATGTCAAGCTAGCTCAAGTGTTTGCTGCAACGAATATGCTTCAAGATTCTTTATCACACTATCAAGCTGCATTAAGGTATATATATATATATATATATAAGATTCTAAACCAATATTGCGTAATTCCTTTTGTTTCTACTCGAGTAAAACTATAACGAGTGTTAATATACAGGATAAATCCACAGAATGAGGCAGCCAAAAAGGGACTAGATCGCCTGGAGAAACAGATGAAGGTTGGTCAACATTACATTGGCTAAATCCAGATTATCTATATGAAAATGATCTTTTTAGTGCGGTATAAACTTTGTGGGGGTTATTGAAATGCAGGGAATAGACCCAGATGCAGCGGATGAGAATGACGAGAACGATGTTGAAGATGTTGATGGAGACACTGAAGAAGCAGAGCTTATGTAAAGACATTCTCAGTATCCCCTTAGTCTTATGAAAGTGTAGTAGAACGCAGATGTCACAAGTTGACAATACAACTTCATTTCTCTATAATGTAATAGAAACAAAGTTTTCATTTTTGTGTTCATAACGGGACAAGACACTAAGGGTATAATGGTGACTGGGGAATGACGGGGAATAATGCATTCCCTAACGTTCCTATAAAAAATCATCATTCGCAAGGAATAATAATTCCTTTTCATTCCCTCTCGTTCTTGTTTTTGTAGAGAATTAAAGGATAAAATTATTTCTTGTTAAATTTGAGAAGGAACAACCATTCTTTTTCATTCCTGCTATTTTTTTCCGTATATTCTTTTTCTGTTTGTTCCTCTTGTTTCCCGAATGGTCACCGGTTAGACCCAAAGATCATTGTTGACTCTCTACAAGTATGTCTGACTCCAAGAACAAAAATTTTAAAATAATATTAGTAATCTATATAATATGTGTGACATGTGAACACCCCATTGGTTACAAACACATTCCAAGAGCAATCCATTCACAAACTCAATCTTCTTCCTCGAAAGCAAAGCTTGGTTCTTTCTTTGTGTTCTCTTGATGGGTTTCATCTCTTGCATCTCACTTCCGACCATCAGTTCGAGAATTCCATCGACCCTTTTCTCAAAGCAGTCGACTTTAGCTTCTCTGTACTCTTTAAATAAGTTTGCTTTGAGACGCGAGTATAAACTAAGTTTCTCGTTGTCACTATCAACAACGTCTTCGATGATTGTCACTCCTATTCACGCCTCTTCTTCTTCCTCCTCCACCATTGGTATTCTTACTCTCTTGCTTCTTCCATGTTCTGTTTTCGGCCTCTTTTTCTAGTTATAAGGATAAGAAAACCTTCCGTTGACTTTTTTGAATTCCATTTTAAATTTTTTTTTTTTTTTGGATGGTTAGTACACAACTTGTTGATTTCTGAGTAGAGTTAATTAATAGTAACTGGTAAACTAAGTTTTTGTTATTCTGTTTCTTCCAAGTAGTGACCGTTTTGTATGTTTTGTGTGCCCTTGTCTTGGGTTATGTTTGTTTGTCTGAAGGTGAGGCCAGTAAAATTAGTTAACAGTTATTACATGGATGAGAAGCTAAGAGTGTTTGGTATATTAAGATTTTTTTTTATTCTGTTTTTCCAAGTAGTGACCATGTTATATGTTTCTTGTGCCTTTGTCTTGGTTATGTTTTATTTGTGTGAAGGTGAGACCAGTGATGGCTTGAAGGTCCAGTCTCATGTGTCAATTGGGGCAAACGATTTGCTTATTGTTGGAGCAGGTGTTCTTGGACGCTTAGTTGCTGAAAAATGGCGAGAGGTATATACTTTCTGATCATTATGTTCTACACGGAATGTACCGTGCTGATTTTGATGGTTCAACATAGCTTATCAATATTGTTGTGTGTTCTGGATATTGAATAGTTCTTTTTCTTCACAATGTTTATGATAAGAAGAGTAGTCATGTTTTTTCTTTTAAATGTGGAAGTTAAGATTGGAGATTTATGTGTGTGTGGAGCAGGAACATCCAGATTGTCAAATCATTGGGCAGACAGTAACAATAAATCATCATAATGAGCTGGAGAAGTTGGGTATCAAACCAGCTCTTAAAGAAACTGAATTTGATGGCAAATTCTCCTATGTCATCTTTTGTGCTCCTCCTTCACAAAGTCCAGATTACGCCGCTGAGCTCAGGTAATTTTCACTTGTTTCAACAACTCAAAAGAGTCTATGAAGTGTGTTCCTAAACACCTTTCTTCTAATATGTGTCTGTGTTTGTACTTTACAAACGGATCAGGACGGCAGCATCAAAGTGGAATGGTGAAGGATCATTCTTGTTCACATCTAGTTCTGCACCTTTTGATTGCTTTGATAATGGAGAATGCAACGAGGTTTATCTGAATACATTTTAATATTTGAGATGACACTCTAATATTAATTTGTTTACTGGATTCCCCTTGACTGCAGGATTCTCCAGTAGTGCCACTAGGAAAGAGCCCAAGAACTGATGTGCTTTTGAGAGCTGAACAAGTCGTGTTGGAAAGTGGAGGGACTGTCCTCAGACTAGCAGGGCTTTACATATCCTTTTGAGCTCAATGAGCAAATAGTCAAAGGCTTTTTTCTCTTGTGGTCTCTAGTAGATTTGAGCATTATGTTTCTCCTGAACTTTTTAATACACAGAGACTAGAGGTGCGCATAATTACTGGTTGAATAAGGAGACAGTTGAGGCTCGTCCTGATCATATCCTAAATCTCATCCACTATGAGGTATATTTGTGGTTTTTGCTCATTCCTTTCTTTTGTACAAAGACCATGGCCTTGAGTAGGTGCTGTTGTGATCGGTCTGCATATATAATATAAGATCTTATCAGGTTGTGTAATGTGTTCATGAACAGGATGCAGCATCACTGGCAGTTGCCATCATGAAGAAGAAAGCTGGTGGTAGGATTTTCTTGGGCTGTGACAACCATCCTTTGTCAAGGCAAGAGGTGATGGACCTGATGGATCAAAGTGGAAAGTATGATAAGAAGTTCAAAGGCTTCACAAGTGAGTTTCTTTCAGTCATTGACACGTGTGTTTGTCTTGAAAAAGCCTTGAGTTTCATATAGAGTTTGATAACTTTTGATTTTTTCTAGGCACTAGTGGTCCTTTAGGGAAGAAGCTGAACAACTCAAGGACACGAGTTGAAATAGGATGGGAGCCTAATTATCCAAGCTTTGCTCAGTTTCTTGGAGTAACGAAGTAATGTTTTTAACTTTGATCAAGATGATGGAGTATGCAGAGAGAAGAGACCAAGAAAGCCACTGACGAAAGAATCCACAAATGTGAAGCATTTTTTGTTTTAAAGGTTTGGTTCAAACTCATATGTATACTCCGAGTGTTCAAACAGCTGATAAATATTTCAGAGTTCTTCATGGTACTTGTGTTTTGGTTACGTTAACCATGCATGGGTTTGCGTATTCAACAGGATCATCGTTAGGTTAATCACATATTCATGTATATTGATCACGTACTCGTTTAGTATTCTCCATGGCGCATCAGCGAAATTAAAGGCCAGGCTCATCTGATTAAAAGATAAGTGTTCTGATCTCAACCTATGACGATCAAATAATCATCTTGATTTTTCTTTTTAATCATCTGATCTGGTTTAGTTTTAAAATTATTTAAGCTCTTATTAGAAGATTAAATGCTTTAATTTCAGTGCAGATGTTAAAGCTTGTGTCTTGTTAAAAATAACTTTGAAATACTTGAATAGCCTTTTGTTAAAAATTTGGATCCTAAATGAAAGAAGTTGGTAAACTGGTTGTGATTAAAATTTATAACAAACGCAACAAAATTAAAAAGTGTTTCACATCACTTAAACAGAAATATAAAATTTAGCACAAGAAAATAGAAATATAAAATTAAATGGTATAAAATTAAATATAATTATGAGTTGAAATTATTTTTGATATCCCTAATAACCTTACTAGGATAACACCTGCGCCTTGCACAGAGTAAATTTATATGAAAATTATTTAAGAAATATCGTATGAAAAATAAAATTTATGTTATTGATCGAATTAATATTTTTGGTCCTTAAACAATTTTTTAAAATTTTTTTTGTTAACTACATAATTTGTTTACTCATGAACTGGTCCTATTTTTAAAAATATTTTAGGTCAAAAAATTATTTATCACATAAAAACCTAACATTTAGGCCGAAGAATCGTATGCCTACTAATTGGTTACAATGAAACTATGTTAGTTCAGTTTTCTATCATAATTTAGCAATTTAAAAGTTTAAATGGTTATGAGAAGTTTACGTTTACGTGTCAATCCTATCTATCTTCAATATTTTTCTCATTTTTATGTCATTTTGGTTATGTGTTCGATATAAATATTAATTTTTAATATATTATCATTTCTTTCTTTTATTTTGGTCTGAGATTTAGAAAATGTTTAAAATTCAAAATTATTAAAGAGATACATACTTAAGTTAAGATCTGCGCCTTGTGAAAAATAAATATTTTATATTTATTACTTATTTTATATTTTTGTGCATATTATGAAATAATAAAATAATAATTATATATTAAATAACTAAGAAATCAATTACTATTATGTAATAAACTGGCTTGCATATATAAATCAAATGATCGCTCTTGTATATTCGCAATCATTTTAGAATAAATAAATCAAAAAATTAATATTATCTATCGTATATGATATATAATTAAATTTAAACGATATGAAATATATTAACATAAACACCTATGAAAATAAAATTATTTTCTTATATGATTTTATTATCATTGTATCTAATTATAAAAAAAATTAAACATTGATCACAAAAGTTTATGTGAGACTTAGTTTTAGTAATTTATACTTATTTTGAAAAATTCAAAATACAACATATAAAAAAAATCTAAAATTTTAATATACGATTAAAATAATTGTGTAATTTATTTTAATAATAAAGAATTAAACAAAAATGATAAAAATATATATAGATTATTAGCAAATCTTCGTTATTTAAAATCATTAATTACTATATATATCATAATCACATTAGGTCATTTCGTAGGTTTTATTTAAAGAAATAATATATAATAAATTTCAATTTGATAAACGAATGGTCTATAATGGACATATTATATAATATAATATTTTTTAGCAATTTAATTTTAGACTAACAAAATTCTCAATTGATTTTCAAGTCACCACGTAAACAAATTAACATTCCAGTTACGTGACAACCTAGCACATCATTTTTTTTAATTAGTAACTACATGTTCTAAACTTTTTAAATGTTTCTCTATTAATATATAGGGGATGTTAAACCATTGATCATTAATTTTTTACATAATAATTTTAATATTTTTAGTAATTTTTTCGTTTTTAAAATTTTAAAATATAACTTATATGAAAAAATCTATATTTTAATTTTATAGCTAATCTGATTGTTTAATTTATTTTAATAATATAAAATTAAACTAAAACAATGGATGAGATATAAATTGTTATCAAATATTTATTATTAGAATCATTAGTTGTCATATATATATTAGTCATATTTTGTAATTCCATAGATTTTATTAAAAGAATGAAAAAAAATAGTAATTGTACACTTTAATTAATTTTATGATTAGTTTAATGAAAAATATAATATATATTTAATTGGACCAACATATTTTCTAAAGATTCTGAATTTCATTCTGCTGATGACACGTGTCTAAACTTAAAAGTTGTAATATTTCTCGATTAATATATAAGGGAATGCTAATAATGACTCTAGGATGGAGTTCACATTTTCATCGATTAGGCAGGTGAATCTGCCATCGAACCTACACCCTTTAACGATTGAAATTTGAAAATGATATTTCATAACAAAAAAAATTCACGTTAATTTTTAAAATACAAAAAATACTATTTAAGATTATGAACAAACCAATATTATGGATAAATTTGTTACGTCCAAACAAAACGAATCCAATTGAACCGACGAAGACGTCGAAATCGTAAGTCCCCTGCTGATCTCGTGATTTAGAAATCAAATAGTTACGTATCGTTTGGTAGAATCCTGATAAATGTGTCCACTACAACTTGATATGGTATGGACTGTATAGTAGGATAAATATTACTATTTTGTATTGCTGATAAATGTGTTCACAAGAAATAGTACAGTTGTTAGGTGTAGCCATTACAACGTGGTATGAACTGTAAATGTAATACGGTTGAGAACAAGTCGGGCACTTGGTATTACTGCCATCCATTAGTTAACAACATTTACAAATTTTCAATATTCAAAAGGTTGCATTTGTTAGCAGCTCTCTTTTTAGCCGTAGCCTAGGTGTTCAATTTATCAAAAGGTTTATTGAATCAACTATCGTTAGGTTGTCAAACCTCCTCTTAATCCACTCTCATTATTTCCCACTGTTGTCTCCTGGTTCTGATTAAAGTTATTTATTCTCTTAATTTTATTTTGACAATTTTGTAGAGGATGGGTTTACACTTCAACTAGTCAGCATAGTTTTGGTCATTGCCAATTTTTAAATGGTGACAATAATTACTTGGATTAGTCTTAAGCTACCTAAGTTTTGCTCATGTGAAAATGATTGAAAGCATAAATAATAATTTATGATGCTGGTCTTTAAATTTATAATGTTTGCACTAATAAATATTCGTAAAATATTTTGTCCACATGTGCGGGAGAAACATCTAGTTAAGTTGTAAGTCGAATTCGATTTCCAGAACTCAAACACATTAGCTTGCTCCAAGCTTTATATATCTATCGAAATCCTAAGGCTCTTAAAGGTAATTCACCTCTGTAGCATTAAATGCGCGTTCCTCCCAGGATTGATCGGATCAACCGATAGAGTTTATAAAAAAAAAGAAGAAAAAGGTAATTCATCAATTCAAACCAACACTCGAATCTACCTTGCAAAGGTTAGACTGTTCCTAAACATCTTTATATATAAAGTAGAGTTCATTCTCTCCTGGTGATGCCATGTCATCAATTGGGTAAAGGAGAGAGTGACACCTGTCCTTTTTTTTTAAGCTTTCGATGGTTTCAGATGGGCTCGAAGGCGAGAGAAATTTGTACTTGGGCTTGATACGCTTGAAGGCTGGCATGTTAGGTATCGTCTTCGTGACTGATGTTTGCGTCTATGACGATTCCTCTGGAGTCGTTTCTTTTTGGATTCATCTCCTAACATACGTTACCAGTTCCATTGAATGAGTCTTATCCCTCTTCCAAGCTCCACCTATAAAACAGTCAAGCCCTATCGCTTGAGAATCATTCGCAGGATTCGAAAAGTTTCTGTATTTCTCTCTAATTCGAGAGTTTCTTTGAGATTTTAAGTTTCTGGTGTTGTTGTTCGGAATTGTTATGTTGATGGATCTTACCGGTGCATTCAGGTCTTGATCCGGTGGGGTTGGGATGTTCCCAGAAGCAACATGGCTTGAATCGCTTCATCTCGGCGGTGGCGACGATGAGTTTCTGCAACTAACAAAGCTAACTCCCAAGAATGCCGGTGGTTTCAAGTCGTCGATTAAGCTTCCGCCTACACAAGCGGTGGATATATCAGTGATTCGTCGTCATCGTTTTCTCAAGAAGCGGCCGACGGTTTAGATGTTGGTGAGTGCTATGCGAGGATTTTGGATGGGTTTTGTTTTTGGTTTTTATTGGATGGCTTTTGTTAGATACGCATAGCATGCATAATCTTAGTAATTCATAGTTCTTCTTATGTTTCTTATATCACAGTGACTGGTGAGTGTCTGTGGAAGGATTTCACCATTTTTAAAGGCTTCAGAGAAAGTTTCAGTTGCTTCACATTAAACTAACTTTCTCAAGAACAATTAATCTCGAATAAGCTTTGTTTAGGAGTTCACCTCTGTTTCCAAACATGTGTGTTTCTGATTTCTATCAATCTGTCCCTATTTCAACGTGTTGCCAGTGGATGATCAGTCTCTAAGATAATAGAATTGTTATATACCCGCACGAGAGGTATGCTGAAACCAGAGGCTGTAAGAAAGACGAGATCGAGAAATGGTCCAAGAGGCTGAGAAGTACAAGTCTGAGGATGAGGAGCACAAGAAGGAGGTCAAAGCCAAGAATGCTCTTGAGAACTATGCGTACAACATGAGAAACACCATCCGTGATGACAAGATAGGTGAGAAGCTTCCTGCTGCAGACAAGAAGAAGATTGAGGATTGGGTTGAGGAAGCAACCCAAGGGCTTTGTGGTAACCAGTTGGCTGAAGCAGACGAGTTTGAAGACAAGATGAAAGAGCTGGAGAGTGTGTGCAACCCGATCATAGCAAAGATGTATCAAGGAGCTGGTGGTGAAGCAGGTGGTCCTACTGATGATGAAGCTCCTCCTCCTGCTGGCCCCAAGATTGAAGAAGTCGACTGGTTCTTTTGGAATTGTTTTCCCTTAATGTCTGGAACGTCTCAATACTAATGTTGTTTAGTTTTGTGTTTTGCTTTTTTTTTTTATAGTTACGTACTCTTATCATATGTGGAATTTGTTGCGAATTGAGTTGGGAGTTTCGAAGTTCAATCGGAGAAATTTTTGTTTAATTGGTCTCTCTCTCTGTTTCTGTGGCTCCAATGGCTTAATCTCTTTGAGTGTCATCTCCTTTCTTTCTCTTCAATCTTTTGAAGTCGAGCTTCATATTGCATCACATTTCATATATGGAGCCTCCAAATATTTTTTTTCCTTGAACTTTTAAGCCACAAAATTGTTGGTTTATTATGCATATGGATTTCTCCGATGTCTTGACAATAGTGTTTGTTATAACTTACAAACAGACGCCGAACCAAATAGTTCTATCAACTTCCATCACCGTATCAAAAGATATGCTTTTACGGTGGAGTTAAAAAAAATATTACAAGCTCACATTTACAAAAAACTAAGCTATCCCATAATTTCTCACCGAACAGAAGTAACGATCACTATTTTGATCTATATGGATTATGGACATATTCACTATCACGATTTTTAACGGAGACATTCATTATCACGATTTTTAATTTATTTTGAGATGGTTATTTTTATTAACCAAAAGTGAAGATGCATCACCAAAAGTGAACGATAGATAATGAATCTGTAAGAAAGTGAAGGCCAAGGTTTAGGAAGCAAGTAGTGAGAAAGAAAGAGAAGTGTACGTAGCTTAGTGGATGCCAGACTGATAAAACTTTAGAGTACACACCAAGGAACATGCCTATGGAGCATTCAGCGAGGTACATATCATACTTTCTGAGACAAAAAGGTAAGAACATTACAAACAAAGAACTGGTTTTAGGTGTGAGAGAGCTTCTTGAGTATGATGAATGTTATGCTCAGCAACTTGGGCTGTATTGAACCGATAGTAATGCGGATGCTCATACGCTAAAATGAATTCAGATTTTAGCTACTTTAAAGTATTCTGGAGTTTGTGGTTGAATCAGTTTGTTCGCTTTGTTTTCATTTGAAATAAATAAACCGAACCAGTTTAACACGAAACAGTTTGTTTTGTTCGTATTCGATTATATGTTCGCTTTAATTTGAAATGTATTTTCTTAACAAATTAGATGGTACAATCAATGAAGTTCTTGCTTTAGCCGATAATGTTTGGAAATAAAAAAATTTAACCGATAACGTGGAAGTTCATTATATCGACTCAAAATAATGAAAAATAAATAATATATATATATATATATATAGTAAATATCTATAAATTAATACTCGACAAATGAATAAACACAAAATTAATAAATTTTACTGGTCTTAAATTAGACATATGTAAAATCTAACTTAATTCAATAAAATAATAATAATAAAATTTAGAATTTTTATATAAATATATGATATTTTAAAAATAAAAATAATCATCTTTAATTGTTTTTTATTTCAATATTTTGAAGTTTCCATTGAATTACTGATAAAAGACAATTACATTCTATCATCAAATTCAACGCACAATTTATATATCTAATAATTTAATTAAATAGATAAAATTATCGTAAACAATTTTTTCCTTCCTTTTAAATAAAAAATAATTAAAATAGCCTTTACCAATTAATCATTTTAAAAATCAATATATTATCACATTTTCAAAGGAAATTGCCACAAATAGCACATTCATAGTACCACTTTTCATGTTTACACTAACCACTTTTATCTTCACTTTTAATGAAGGGTAAAAGATAATTATACCCTTAGGGTTAACTAATATAGACTTAGGGTTTAGAGTTGAGGGGTGGGGTAAAGTTTTTGGAATGTGAAATTTAGGATTCTAATAATTATATAAATAAATACTTAA
The DNA here is from genome assembly GCF_020379485.1 of Brassica napus. Lineage (NCBI taxonomy): Eukaryota > Viridiplantae > Streptophyta > Magnoliopsida > Brassicales > Brassicaceae > Brassica > Brassica napus. The sequence goes on from NC_063447.1 coordinate 6,426,459, forward strand.
AAATATATAATTTTTTTTAAAAAATAGTTTCAAACATAATTTTCGTTTTTCAAAAAGAAATTTGAAAAAAAATAAAAAAAAAATTAAAAAAAAAACAAATTCAAAAAATCTTTTTTAAGAAAGTTCAAATTTGAAAAGTATAATTCGAAAACATAAAAAAATTTACTTTTTAATTTTTTTAATTTTTTTTATTTAAATAATGATTTATTATATATATAAATAACAATGTCATAAGAGTCTTTTGCTACTTAATGAAGAATGTATTTTTGAAAATGTCTCTTTAGTGGTGGTAAAAATGAAAAGTGGTACCATGAAAGTGGTAAACATGTAATTTTCCCAAATCAATTTCAATTGAAAATAAACTAAATATTTTCTTAGTTTTTCATTTTTAGTTATGTTTTGCTTCACTCTAACTTCATCCAATAAATTATTTGATATGAAGTGGTATGTAACCAAAGTAAAAATTTGCTATAGAAGTATACTATTTCATTAATTTATAAAATACTATTTAAAATATTGTTTTAAAATATCATGAGAAAAATTCATAACAAATAATTTTGTTACTAAATAGAGTTCAACAAAAGTTATAATAAGTTACAAAACATAACCAGTAAAACACTAAAGTTTCATTAATATTTCATTCGAGATATAATTATGATCTGCAACAATTATATTCAAAAACATCATTTTCCTGTTAAATTAGAAAATATTAACTATTATTTATGATATTAATAAACTATATATATAGTATTTTAAAGTTGAGGTTTATTTATTTTGTCAAATTATATTATATTTTAAATGATTTAGCTTGGAGATAGACTAATTCATTATCATGAAATAAATCATTTGTGTAAAAGTGTTTTAAAAGGTAAATATTATTGAAATAAATTTAGTATTATTTATTTAAACTTTATATTTTATATGTCAAATTGAAATATAAATAATATATATAATGTATTATTACATTTTTTGAATTAGTTTTTGTTAATTTTGTATTTTGTACAGAATAGAGAATATGAAGTTTACTGTCATTTTAATTTCAACTAAAAATATTTATTATAAACAACAATATGATCTCAGATTTTTTTGTTGTTGTTTGTCTATAATATCTTTTTCAATCTATAATGATTTTAATTGCTTCATAAAATTAATATAAATTTATATAATATAGTTATGATTTAAAATGCTTCATAAAATTAATATAAATTTATATAAAATAGTTTTTATCATAACTTCCCGCCCGTAGGGGGACGAGCCCTAGTTTCTATATATAATAAAGTGATACAAATTGATTATGTCATTTAGTGTAGTGATTTGTATTAATTTATGGTTGTGTCACCACAATCATAAATTTGAATCTATATTATAAAACTTTTATGGTTTAAGCTGTTAAATTTGAATATGTATTATAACACACCAACATACTCCATAACTTAATACAAACCAAGATCAAGTAACAATAAAATGTACATTTCACAACCTTTTCTTAACATAGACAAGATCTGGTGATACATGACTTAAACCTCCATTTTATGAAGCCCTTTCTCCAAGGCAGCAAGTTTGATGATATTAAGCGACTCTACCAAATCATCACATAGTAAATGAGGGTCTGGAATCACTGCTGTGTCGACAGCTAGATTGATGATAAGCTTGTCTACGTAGCTTACATAATGGATTATAAGAGCCTAGTCCAACAACAAACATAAACACATGCATGTTATAAATTACTGTCAATACAAACTCCATATGATTTTAAAAGAAAAAGAAACAGATGCGAAATATATACTTAACTAAAAAGTACAAGTGTTCATGATTAGAATTATACTTACGTGTGGTCCAAACATTGCGCTTGCTGCGATATAACACATGGGATGGTTAAAAAAACTTATATCTTCGTTTGGACCCAACACATGAAAATGTCACTGTTGTATGACCAAACACCCTCTTAGCAATAGCTTCCACTACCTGTCATTCAAAATTAGTTGTTATATTTTTTATGTACATACTTAAACATATGGATGGAAAGTTAATATTAGTTTTATATTTTACCTTTTCCCCAAATATTTTCATGATTAATTTGAGGATGCCATATGATATAAGTGGTTCCATGGAAATTTTTTTCTTATCCATAGTAGCTCTGGCTCTCCTAATGTATTTCAAGGGATCGTCCTCACATCTTATCCATAAAGGAAATACAACAAGACCTATGAAGTTTCCCCATCTACATTTTGATCCTTTTGTCATCATATCAGCAATATCCTACAGTTTCATGTTTAATCAAATTCTTGCATTCTAATTTTTTTTAAATTATTGTTTTGGAAGGAAATAGTTATATTTCCTCAAAAAAAAAAGAAAGATAATAGTTATATTGGGTTACCTCGATTTTTGTAGCTGGTGTTAGATTTACAGCTACTGTACCACGAAGACGGGTTTTGTTTACGTAAAATGATTTATAGAATTTGTTTACGTAAAATGATTTAGCACAAAGTACTTTCGTTTTTGCATCTTGATTTCATTGTTATTTCGTCTGTGCATACTGTTTGTGTTTGACTTTCCATAACAAGTTGCATTTTGCTGGACAACACTCAGATGTCCCTGAGAACTTGAGTCCGAAACTCAAAGAGGTTCTAAGAGAGATCGATCCAAGTGAGTCATTCTTCCAGCTAGATAAATATAGACAACCTTTTAAATTATGGTATTTGGTGGAGTACATAATATCGTATACCTTTTCCATTTTCATTTGGGGACCAACAAGATGAATGGAACCAAAGCTTTTCGAGAAAAGTGCAGCTTTAGAAGCAAAATATCAGAAGTGATATTAGCCTTTGTATACCAAGGTATGCAAACGATTTTTGATTCTGTGTGTTCTCTTCTTCTTTTTGAATCCCACATGCCTATAACTGGAGGTGTGATAGCAGTAGATGTACAAAAGAATAGGACTTTCAGGCGTTAAGGATTTGATGATGAAAAACAGAGTAAAAAATATAGAGATGACATTTAATGATATCATTTCATTGAATAAGGCTTACAACGGACTGAGGACAAGACATGGAGGTTTGCAGTGCTCCACCACCACCTTTGATATTCATTTCAGGGATATCATTGTCAAGAACGTTAGCCATATCCAATCCTCATCGGCCAAGAGTACTTCCCTTGGAACCAATGCAACAAGCAGGTAATGCATTTTTAGTATTCATTTTGTTAGAAGTCATGTCTTGGGCTCTTGCCAGTATAATCATTAGCACCTAGCGTACATTATTTCAAACTGTGTTAGGGTTCTACAAATATATTATGTTGTTTTACCTTAAATCATTGATGAGGATCCACTATTTTGATAGAGGTTAGGAACCTGATTCTGTAAACGACACAAAAATGATACATACATGTAAACGTCAAACTCAACAGTTTAGTTACAAAAACCTTTCGATTAATCGCGTGATAACCGGCTTACACATTATCTAGATGTTCTGATTTTTCTCATGTCTTCATATGTTAGATTGTTTGATGTATTTGCTTGCTCCGTGGCCTTTTAAATTCATGGTTTTGTTCTATCAGGTTGTGCTTAAGATGTTGCCAGAGATGGGTATTGTTGAAAATATTCAAAAGTTCATCGAGGGAGTGAGAGAACAGGTAAACTTAATGCTTGAAACTACATGGTTCTATTTTGGATTAGTAATGAGTCTTTCTATCAATATTATTATTCGCATCCCCTTGAATTCTTTGGAAGATGAAGATATCTGATTTAGAATTGTGTGTCTACAAAAAAAAAAAAATGATCTCAAGACGAAATTATCAAAATAAATTGCAGCTGAAGTATTGTTCGCTGTTGGAAGAACAAGCGAGGTATGCTATATCCCGTAGTTCAGGCTTTTACTAAAACTAACACACAGCTTTTCGGTTTAGTGAAAAAAAATTCATGTTTCCTGTAAGCACATGTCATAGATCAATAAAAAATATAAATTCATATTTTTTTTTTATTTATATACAATCTAAATTTTAATAGTAATTAAATAGAGAGAAGAAAATATAAAAATAATAAATTAATACTATAAATTATCTTTATGTTTTGAGTTTTTTTATTAAAAATATATGATATATTCAAATATATTGTGTCAATTATTTATGAAGTAATAAAAATAATTGATATAATAATTTCTTTTAAACTTATTTTATGTGTATTTTCATAGTTTTAATATAAAATCGCTTCAAAATTATAATACATTATTTTAATTTTTAAATCATATAATTTTTAGTCCCAAATTTTATAAAATTTTCTTATAATTTAATATATATATGGACATACGCTTCCAACACGTATCCGTTTCCTAATTTTTCTAAAAATCTTGCTTATGCACTTCTATACGTTTCTGCTTCAACGTACATGCTTCTGTTTCCATGTAACGTAGGTTTAGAGCAGTTTGAAACTTAGATGGCTCAAGGGTATGAATTTTACATGCATGCATGTGTACATTAGTGTGAAAGAGAGACATGGTTGATGAACCAAAAACGCCTTCATTCTTGACTTTGATACTACTCTAAAGTAAGCACGGTTTAATGTACTCTACAGATTTCAATAAGCAAATATGTTTTTGACACAATCCATCTTCTTAGGTGATTATGGCCTTTCTCAGCGTTAACTCTATTTTCACTGGAATATGAGGATATTAATATATGTGCATTGCTAGCCAAATAAACTATGTTCTGGTTCTACATACCTGATTGCAGAAGTTATTCTTATCAATAGTGTTAGAGTGTTAGTAAGGTTATGTGGTTAGTTGCGACATCAACAATAACTTTCTAAGAACAGATGCTGCACGGAAAATACAGAACAAAGCTAAGAGCTTGATTTTCTGAATGTTTTCATTTATCATCCTCAGGCTAAGATTTCTCAGCTGTTTGTTTGTCTCAATTTTGTAGTAATTAATTTACTCTTTAATCTAGGAGACTAGGATATAACATGCTTACAGACTATTTGTTTTGTAGTCTTACTGGTCGTTTCCATTGATAAATTAGGAATTATGATCCTAGAGAGAAATGATTGGGGTTTGCTAAGGATTATTTTAGATGCAAATTTATGTTGATTTTAAGGTTTTTGCTGAATGCATTTAAATCAACAGTTATGTTCTAAAATGCATATTGGTTGATTTTAAGATTAAAACAAAGTTTGAAATGTACATTAATAAACCATATTTTCATAGAAACTCAAATAAACTAGACAAAAGAATAAATGTACTTTAGCTAAGATTCTTTTTAAAAAAATGTTCAACATGCTTACCAGCTTATATGTATTTTCTGATATTGAAAATAAATACAAATTAAATTTTAATAATCTCAAAATTGTAGTCACCATAACAAAAAGAAATTTAACAAAATTAATCTAAGTATGAAGATATATACTCAAATACAAATTATAAAATAATTTAAATTTATCTAAAATATATGAAAAAACCTGGGCTACGCCCGGGAAAATCTCTAGTTCCTATAATATTGTAGTTTTCTGCAAGAAAAGAAGATATTGATAATGTAACCGGTTTAAGATGGTCCTATTGTAAATATAATTATACTAAAAAAGAATAAATGTACTTTAGCTAAGATTCTTGTTAAAAAAATGTTCAACATGCTTACCAGCTTATATGTATTTTCTGATATTGAAAATAAATACAAATTAAATTTTAATAATCTCAAAATTGTAGTCACCATAACAAAAAGAAATTTAACAAAATTAATCTAAGTATGAAGATATATACTCAAATACAAATTATAAAATAATTTAAATTTATCTAAAATATATGAAAAAATCCGGGCTACGCCCGGGAAAATCTCTAGTTCCTATAATATTGTAGTTTTCTGCAAGAAAAGAAGATATTGATAATGTAACCGGTTTAAGATGGTCCTATTGTAAATATTGATAAGTATACTAAAAAATCAACTAAAAGATCAAAACTTCTTTCCTGGCCGAATCAGGTATTGGTTCATGTTGGTTTAATATTGTTTTTGGTTTATTAACCGGTTTAAGATGGTCCTATTGTAAATATAATTTAAGTTGGTTTAGCATATATTATGCTTAAAATAACTTAAATTAAATAATAGTAATATTATGCTTAAAATATAATTTTAGAGAACTTTCAAATATAGTTTACAGAACATTATAGGTGATGAATTTAATTTATTAAATTCGTTTATTACTTAAAACTAAGTTTTTTTAAAAAACATAATGAGTTATAAATATCAATGTTGGATTGGTGAGTATAACATGAAGACAAAAATATAAATATTTCATTTTCAAGATAAGAAATTCAGCTTTTATTCAGTTACTCAATATATAATATCTTAAATTATTTAAAAAAATAAAAACAACAAATGGTTATTTTCAAATAATGGATGTAATTTACATTATACTATCATTTAACAAGTATTAGATATGTTTTGATATATCATTATTTTCTATTTTCAGAAAAAAATAAATTGTTAAACATCAATATCATCTAGGTTAAGTATACTAACAGCACAAATTCAAACATCACAAAAAATATTTACATAAACATTATAATACAATAATTTAATCAAAAAATACAATTCAAAAAAAAATATTCAAAAGAATAGTTATATACTTATTATTTGAAAATCAAAGATATTTTTGCTAAAATTGTACTTACCAGGCCAAGGAGATCGACCATCTTTTTACGGATCGATCGATTGTTGAGCATGTGATCGATCCGAAAATACTTTGCAGTTTAATTAAATATCTAAAACATTTATTCCAACACTCAACAGATAGTTTTGCTAAATATGATAACTAGATAGTCAACAAAATTACAAAAAAAATTAAATAGTAAAAAATATGTTAATTTAACGTGTTAAAATTTAAAAATAAATTTTAATTATGACAACATTTATATAAATATATATCATAACCTAAATATAAATAATTTAACAACTTAAATTAGAAAAAAATAAAAATCCCGGGCGTAGCCCGGGTTAATCCCTAGTACAATAGATAAAAGGAGAATAAGATCAACATCTAAGCTGTCCACGTAGGACTAAAAAATCAACCAATAAATCAATCAACCTAGTTCAGGCTTTTACTAAAACTAACGCACAGCTTTTCGGTTTAGTGAAAAAATATTCATGTTTCCTGTAAGCACATGTCATAGATCAATAAAAAATATAAATTCATATTTTTTTTATTTATATACAATCTAAATTTTAATAGTAATGAAATAGAGAGAAAAAAAATATAAAAATAATAAATTAATACTATAAATTATCTTTATGTTTTGAGTTTTTTTATTAAAAATATATGATATATTCAAATATATTGTGTCAATTATTTATGAAGTAATAAAAATAATTGATATAATAATTTCTTTTAAACTTATATTATGTGTATTTTCATAGTTTTAATAAAAAATCGCTTCAAAATTATAATACATTATTTTAACTTTTAAATCATATAATTTTTAGTCCCAAATTTTATAAAATTTTCTTATAATTTAATATATATATATGGACATACGCTTCCAACACGTATCCGTTTCCTAATTTTTCTAAAAATCTTGCTTATGCACTTCTATACGTTTCTGCTTCAACGTACATGCTTCTGTTTCCATGTAACGTAGGTTTAGAGCAGTTTGAAACTTAGATGGCTCAAGGATATGAATTTTACATGCATGCATGTGTACATTAGTGTGAAAGAGAGACATGGTTGATGAACCAAAAACGCCTTCATTCTTGACTTTGATACTACTCTAAAGTAAGCACGGTTTAATGTACTCTACAGATTTCAATAAGCAAATATGTTTTTGACACAATCCATCTTCTTAGGTGATTATGGCCTTTCTCAGCGTTAACTCTATTTTCACTGGAATATGAGGATATTAATATATGTGCATTGCTAGCCAAATAAACTATGTTCTGGTTCTACATACCTGATTGCAGAAGTTATTCTTATCAATAGTGTTAGAGTGTTAGTAAGGTTATGTGGTTAGTTGCGACATCAACAATAACTTTCTAAGAACAGATGCTGCGCGGAAAATACAGAACAAAGCTAAGAGCTTGATTTTCTGAATGTTTTCATCTATCATCCTCAGGCTAAGATTTCTCAGCTGTTTGTTTGTCTCAATTTTGTAGTAATTAATTTACTCTTTAATCTAGGAGACTAGGATATAACATGCTTACAGGCTATTTGTTTTGTAGTCTTACTGGTTGTTTCCATTGATAAATTAGGAATTATGATCCTAGAGAGAAATGATTGGGGTTTGCTAAGGATTATTTTAGATGCAAATTTATGTTGATTTTAAGGTTTTTGCTGAATGCATTTAAATCAACAGTTATGTTCTAAAATGCATATTGTTTGATTTTAAGATTAAAACAAAGTTTGAAATGTACATTAATAAACCATATTTTCATAGAAACTCAAATAAACTAGACAAAAGAATAAATGTAGCTAAGATTCTTTTTAAAAAAATGTTCAACATGCTTACCAGCTTATATGTATTTTCTGATATTGAAAATAAATACAAATTAAATTTTAATAATCTCAAAATTGTAGTCACCATAACAAAAAGAAATTTAACAAAATTAATCTAAGTATGAAGATATATACTCAAATACAAATTATAAAATAATTTAAATTTATCTAAAATATATGAAAAAACCCGGGCTACGCCCGGGAAAATCTCTAGTTCCTATAATATTGTAGTTTTCTGCAAGAAAAGAAGATATTGATAATGTAAATGTATATTTAAGGAATATGAATATGGCCGGTCTTGGGCAAAGCCTAACGAAACATTGGCCTTAGGCCCCCAAAATTTTTGGAAAAAATTACATAGAAAAAAGCCCCAAAATTTTTTTTAGGCCCCCAAATTTACCAAAAAAAATTTTTAGCTGGAATTTTTTAAAAACCGCCTACGGCCCCGTAAATCTCAGGGCCGGCCTGATGAACTTACCATATTTTTTACTCAAATATTTTGAGAGACCTGCCTGTGTCATTCCAAGAAAAACATCATTCACCTTCTATAGGAAAGATAAAATTCTGAAGTTACTAATATAAGAAAACAAAACAAACAACAAATATTAAAAATGATAATTGTAAATACTTATATATCTACCACATTCATTGTGTTCTTCACGAACTTGACATCATCAAGGCTTATTATCCGATGGATAACCTTTCTAGACTGAATTTTATCTCCGAATTTACCAACAAGAAGAGTTTTAATATCCCTCAAATAACATAGTGTTAGGAGAAACTTGCACATTTCAACAAAAGTTGTAAAAATGATCATTATTATAAACCAAAATATGGCAACCAACCACCAAAGATTCTTGGATTCAACATGTTTTCTTGTAGTCGCAGTAGTAGGAAAAGCATCGGGGTCTGATGTTTTTCGTGAGCTAGCATACAGAAGAGACATAAGAGACATGCCATTGCCCAGTGAATGATGGAACTTCCCTGTACCAAAAGATTCTGCATTTGATGTCTTTATATTCAGAACATGAAATTCCCATAAAGGTCTGGACATGTCCATTGGGTTATTAGCCAGATGTGACGTATAGTCTTCTATAAATTCATCAGGATTCTCAATGTTGGAATAATCAAGGTCGGGAACAACAACATGATCTTCTACTCGAGTACTAACAGGAACCCAAACTGCTTTTCCATTTTTCTTATCATCCATCACCTGAAACATTTTATTTATGATCGAATGGATGATTGATAATACATGTTATTAACGAGAATGTTTGATAAAAGAGTTTTGTCATATATACAGTAAAGTATGATGCATTTGAAAACATACACGTAAAAGTAATCATAATGTTATAAAACTGTTATATATACAGTAAAACTATGATGCATTTGAAAACATATACTTAAAATAATCATAATGTCTAAAATTTCTTATAAGGTTTGATTCATATCAAAAATATAAACATCTCTAGAACATGTTGATGCAATAAAGAAGTGAGCATTAATGATATTTTATCAAAATACAACAATGCTAAAATTATATTTTAATATGTTATTTTAATTACTTATGCATTAATATATTATTAATTTATAATACCATTGGAACATTTTTACGTAAAATGTATTAAAATACTCTTTTAACGAATATAATTTTAGAAACAGTAATTTTATTACTTTATAATATTTATTGAATATTAATTTATAGAAGTATACATATATACGTTAGCTAAATAATCCCACAAGGTGAAATATATATAAGAGTACACTGAAATGGTTAGATCATACAATACATCCTTACTAATAAAAGGGACCTTTTGAGGCTACATAAAGCGTTCACATCAGCAGAAAAACTTCTCCCGAAAGATGACATGTGGCATAAAATATAATTTTACATTTTAATATTACTAATTTTTGAAAATTATAAATAATATGTAAACATACAGCATAAAAAATGGAAAAACTACATTAAACATATGTAAAATTACCATTTTTCACTTAAAAAAAAGACGGCTTATCTCCATTATGTAACATTACCGTTTTATAAAAAAAAAACAAAAAACATTATATATAATTTCGAAAATAATAAATATATGTAAACATACAACATAAAAAATGGAAATACTACATTAAGCATATGTAAGATTACCATTTTACATTTTTATTTCCTTACTAATAAAAGGGACCTTTTGAGGTTACATAAAGCGTCCACATCAGCAGAAAAACTTCTCCCGAAAGATGACATGTGGCATAAAATATAGCTTTACATTTTAATATTACTAATTTTCGAAAATTATAAATAATATGTAAACATACAGCATAAAAAATGGAAAAACTACATTAAACATATGTAAAATTACCATTTTTCACTTAAAAAAAAAACAGTTTATCTCCATAATGTAACATTACCGTTTTATAAAAAAAGAAACAAAAAACATTATATATAATTTCGAAAATAATAAATATATGTAAACATACAACATAAAAAATGGAAATACTACATTAAACATATGTAAGATTACCATTTTACATTTTTATTTTTAAAAAATAATATGTAAACATACAACATAAAAAATGGAAAAACTAAATTAAACATATGTAAGATTACCATTTTCACTAATAAAAAGACGGCTTATCTCCATAATGTAACATTACTATTTTGTAAAAAAAAATATTATATATAATTTCCAAAATAATAAATAATATGTAAACATACAACATAAAAAATGAAAATACTACATTAAACAGATGTAAGATTACCATTTTACATTTAAAAATAACAAAAATATGTAAACATACAACATAAAAAAAATGAAAAAACTACATTAAACATATGTAAGATTACCGTTTTTCACTAAAAAAAATGGCTTATCTCCATAATGTAACACTACCATTTTATAAAAAAAAAAAAAAACATAAATATAACTATTTGACTATTTGTCCAAGTTTTTCTATTAAATATTGCCGTTTTACATTAAAAATGGAAAAAAACATTAAGATTTAAACATCTATCTTAAAATATAAAATATAGATATTAACTAAATATAAAGTATAAGAAAGAGAAATACTCAATATATAGAAAAATAAATAATAAGAAAATATTATAAATATATAAATTTATGAATTATATATACAATAATAAGTAAATGCACAATTTTTAAAATATGGAAAGAGTACATTAAATATTAAACATCTATCTTAAAATGTAAAATATAGATATTAAGTAAATAGAAAGTATAAGAAAAAGAAATACACAACTTAAAAACAATAGAAAAATTATATTAATATTTAAACATCTATCTTAAAATGTAAAATATAGATATTACGCAAATAGAAAGTATAAGAAAAAGAAATACACAATTTAAAAAAATGGAAAAAGTACATTAGTATTTAAACATCTATCTTAAAATGTAAATCTATCTTAAAATATAAAATTATTAGTAAATAGAAAGTATAAGAAATAGAAATACACAATATAAAGAAAAATAAATAATAAGTAAATATATAATATAAGTAAATACGCAATTTAAAAATGGAAAATTACATTAAGATTTAAAAATATATCTTAAAATTTAAAATATAGATATTACGTAAATAGAAAGTATAACAAATGGAAATATACAATTTAAAGAAAATGGAAAATGTACATTAAGATTTAAACATCTACCTTAAAATGTAAAATAGAGATATTAAGTAAATAAAAAGTACAAGAAATAGAAATACATATACAAGAAAATAAATAATAATAAATAATTTAAATATATAATATAATAAGTAAATACACAATTTTTTTTAAAAAAATGGAAAAAGTTCATTATGCATTAAACATCTATCTTAAAATGTAAAATATATAATATAAGTAAATACACAATTTAAAAAAATGGAAAAAGTACATTAAGATTTAAATATCTATTTTAAAATATAAAATATAAATATAGATATTACGTAAATAAAAAATATAAGAAACGGAAATAAACATTTTAAAAAATGGAAAAAGTACATTAAAATTTAAACATCTATCTTAAAATGTACATCTATATTAAAATGGTAGTAAATTATATAAAAATGGAAATACCACATTAAACGAAAAAAAATAAAAATGTATAGTTTTACATCAAGGAAGTCCCTATAAAATTCATTATTCCATCAACATCAACCTCACATTATTAAGGAAAACTTCATAGCACTCGAGCAAAAAAATGGTTCCACCATCAACTCTTGCCGTCCCAAAAACCTTTAATGACCTTGAAGGAGATTTTTTATAACAACGAACTTTTTGTTAGGTGGATTCATTGTTGAGAAACCCGCAACTTCCAAAAGCCAAACTTATTCATGGGAATTGAATTGCTTTTCATAGACTCAAAGGTATTCTTACAAATTTAAATTAATATAATCCATAATTTTATTGTTAATATTCATATTACTCTTTCATGATCAAACCATTACAGTTAATAACCATTCAATCGTTTATCCCGAAACACTTCCTTCCTCACCGAATCAGGTATTGGTTCATGTTGGTTTAGTATTGTTTTTGGTTTATTAACCGGTTTAAGATGGTCCTATTGTAAATATAATTTAAGTTGGTTTAGCATATATCATGCTTAAAATAACTTAAATTAAATAATAGTAATATTATGCTTAAAATATAATTTTAGAGAACTTTCAAATATAGTTTACAGAACATTATAGGTGATGAATTTAATTTATTAAATTCGTTTATTACTTAAAACTAAGTTTTTTTAAAAAACATAATGAGTTATAAATATCAATGTTGGATTGGTGAGTATAACATGAAGACAAAAATATAAATATTTCATTTTCAAGATAAGAAATTCAGCTTTTATTCAGTTACTCAATATATAATATCTTAAATTATTTAAAAAAATAAAAACAACAAATGGTTATTTTCAAATAATGGATGTAATTTACATTATACTATCATTTAACAAGTATTAGATATGTTTTGATATATCATTATTTTCTATTTTCAGAAAAAAATAAATTGTTAAACATCAGTATCATCTAGGTTAAGTATACTAACAACACAAATTCAAACATCACAAAAAATATTTACATAAACATTATAATATAATAATTTAATCAAAAAATACAATTCAAAAAAAAATATTCAAAAGAATAGTTATATACTTATTATTTGAAAATCAAAGATATTTTTGCTAAAATTGTACTTACGGATCGATCGATTGTTGAGCATGTGGTCGATCTGAAAATACTTTGCAGTTTAATTAAATATCTAAAACATTTATTCCAACACTCAACAGATAGTTTTGCTAAATATGATAACTAGATAGCCAACAAAATTACAAAAAATATTTAAATAGTAAAAAATATGTTAATTTAACGTGTTAAAATTTAAAAATAAATTTTAATTATGACAACATTTATATAAATATATATCATAACTTAAATATAAATAATTTAACAACTTAAATTAGAAAAAAATAAAAATCCTGGGCGTAGTCCGGGTTAATTCCTAGTACAATAGATAAAAAGAGAATAAGATCAACATCTAAACTGTCCACGTAGGACTAAAAAATCAACCAATAAAAAAGAGTTATTTTCCCATGTCATAAGAGCTTTGTTCGAAAATGATAAATACCGAGACTTTCGTGTTGGCTATTCGCCCAGTCAAGCCAATTTCTGGAAATGGCTCACAAACTTTCTCTTCTCAGTTTCGGATCCCTGCAATTCTTCATTACCACAACAATTCCTTTGTCAATCAATTATCTTTTACTCCTTTCTTTATGGTTTCTTTTCACCTCCCTATTATCTTTTCCTATAAAAATCGTTTCTTCCAAACTTTAATTCGAAAAACCTCCACTAATGAAGGTAAAGCTATGGCCATGAAAAATAAATAATTCAGAGTCTGTTGCTCTTCCTCTACTCTTCATACCCGGTAATCAAACCCCACAGTATTCATAGCTATAGAGAACGGCGAAATCCACCGCCACAGCCCCGGCTCAATTTATAAGGATGTGATCGTTTACCATCAAGTTTGCTTGCTTACATGGTTGCAGCTTCATAACTCGTGCCATGTTTGTCATACGAGTTCATGACTCATGGAGGTCAGACCAGTGGGGAAGACGGACAACGAACGGTTGAGAGTTCGCCGACGCCGAGGAGACATGATACGAATTAGGATTCTGGGAGTGGATCTGATATCGATACTACATAAGATGAATTGGATTGAGGTTAGTGGATTGTCTATCCTGTGAATTTTGGTGCTGACCAATCTATTGTTTGTGTTGTGTGTGTGCAAAGTACTTTCCCTTTTGATTTCTTAGAATAAAAAAGTATGAAAACTGATTCATTTTTCGGAATAAAGTATTGGCCTCAACTGATACATTGTTTTGTCTTCCTGTTCTGTGCAAGAAATTCATGGCATACAATGAAATTCTCAAAACATTTGAAGATCAAGAGGAGTTAAAAGAGGTTTGACCTTCAAATGCTAGCAAGAAGGCGGATCAATGGGTAGCTTTTCGAATATACTCTGTAGACATTCCTTTTACCTGTTCTTCTCTCCAATATTTGTGTTGCCACTTGCCAGTGTTAACAATGGTGGCTTCCCTAATCCCACGTCTGTTATTTTCTTCAACTAACAAAATGTGTTTCATGTAGCATTTAAAGCACTGAATTTTTCTCAGGGTTATGGAAATGGGGAAGAAGCTCGCAGAGAGGATAAGGAGCAAAGGGCCTTATATTGTCCTGAGTGTATGTACGTTAATCATTTCACTCTCACTATTGAAGCTTCTTATTTTCTTTTTTTGTTGTTGCACATACAGCTGTAAGACTAATATTATTATTACTTTTTTATAATTGGGTATAATATGCTTACGTGATATAATAGTTCAAATAAGAATATATATATGATTTATAAAATTTGATTGTTACTGCTCTCAATGGTGTATATATGTTACTTTGTCTTATTTATTTTCCCTGCAGCTAATTGTGGCTTTGAAAATTCATTTTCTACACCGAAGAAAAGAAGAAGCCAGTGACTGTTTTAACGTTTTGTTGTCTTCTAAGCTCTGTAAATGTTTATAAAACTGGTGTTTGATGATTATGTGCCTCACATTGTTTTTATTTTTATGGATAGGTTGAATCCCAGCTCACTGAATAAAAAAAAAATACCCAACTCCGTATTTTCGAATGGTCTTACATAACTGTCTCCACTGGGATCAGTGGCCTTATGCTACTGTCGATATACTACAGATTCCACCAACGCCATATCTACAAAGCCAAAAAGGAGGAAGATGAACATGACGACTTGAAGCCAGCCTCTATCGCTGGGGGTGGAAACTGCAGCAAATCATAGTAGACACTACAAGGTACTCGCATGTAAACACTACATCCTTTGTATTACGTCTTCTTTGTTGTTTTTGTTATTCTCCCTTTCTTTATATGGCATCTTACTAGATGTTTCCAAATGAAATTTGGTAGTTCATCACAAAACTTCTCTATTTCATTGATAAAGGGGAGTCATTCACCAATGATGTTTTATCGTTACATGGATTCCAGTTTTATTCATTTGAAACTCTGGTACATGCTTACCGAACAAAATAATGTATAGCGACATTTGTATATATTAGTGAATTAAACATTTTACATGGTTTCTCATATTGCTTCATGTGCAGGTTGAAGCAAAAGAAGTTTTCTTTTCTGTTACAAAGCTTTCCCAATCTAAAGACACTGGTTTGGGAGAGAACGGTTTACTTGACCATAAAGGAACTTTCTCCATCAGTTGCTAAGGTTCATAGTTTGCAATTTGCTTAGGTGGCTGAATCCTAACACCAATACTGAAGGTATAGTTTCTGATAAGTGGTTTGTTTTTCCATGGTTATTATTGTTACAAGCTCCCTGATCAGGGATATGATCATATGAATAGCAAGATTGATATGTATCTTGCAAACGGTATAACTCTCTTATACCGAATAATAGACGAAACCCTTTTTACACAAATTAAGTGGTACTTGAAACAAACCATTGTCGATAAGAACTATGTTGTTTCAATCTCTGTTAGTAAGTTCTTTTGCATGCTTCTTAGTTGCAAAACCATAATTTTCTAAGATGGCTACCACTACAGATGCATTAGTTACTACTCAGGTTATGCTGCAAAATGGTTAGTTTCATAAGTTTCACCTTATACATTGATATATATGTAGAAAAGAAGAGAAAGAAGAAAAACTTACAAGGCTAAAAGATGTTAAGGGTCATTAAAAGGATAAATCACTGCAAGAGCATCATTTCGAAGTATTGGACTTAACGTGTGTTTTTTTTTTTTTATCTTGGGAGTATTCCTTATGTACTGCTATTAGATTACATTGATAAGATAAGAAATGTATTTCTTAATTTGTTTTACCAGTGCCAACAATCACAAAATTATAATTTGTTCTTCTTCTTTCAGATTCTAATGATTGGTTGTTATTTGAGTTATTGTGATTTTCAGTAGGGATGTTTAAATGAAGATAGAATCTAACAAGTCAGTGTCGGAGGTTAATAATGAAATTGAGAGTGAGGATGGTAGTGAATAAGTTTGTAGTTGATCATTTTAAATTACGTTTTATTGTGTATAATCAAATTCATGATGATAACGGTGACCAAGGTTGAAATTTGTAGCATGAGTACATATGGTTGATCTCTTTGTCTTCTTTATGTTTTCGTAAAATTGTTATGGGAATGAGTAAAAGAGAGTGTTTTTCTTTATTATTCTCTTTGTTTTAATACTTCACAAAATGTTTTATTCCCTACATAATTTAGATTCTTATTTTATAAATTTGTGATCTCATATTTCTATTTTGACATGTGATCAATTCAAATAAAATTGTAGATGAAAATTGACAAATAAAATTGATTTAATTGGCCAAGATAATGTCATTGTTTCAAACTCATGCCCAATTCTAAATTTACACATTTCTAAAAAATTAAATATAATATCCTTTTGTATATAAATTATCAAAAAATAAATAAAGCAACAAATAAGTGATAAAGCAGTATAAGGAATTGTATTAATATTTGATGATGCAATTAAATAAAACATAAAATATTCAGAAATTTACTAAGTATAGCTATAAAATAGTAATAATTAATAAATAAAATGAATAAAAACTAATATCAATTTGCAACGAAGTAAGAAGAAGAAAAAATAAGGATTATAAAATGGAAAAGTAAAGAGGAAATAAACACACAAATTTATTACTTCAATGTATACGTGAATAAGTTTGAACCAAGATGAGTCTACTTATTTTGCTACCAAATTTTTTTTCAAGCAAATAGTAAACAATTAATCCATCAAATTTAAAAAATAAATTATTAATTATATTTTTAATTTATATAAAATTTAAAACTAAACATCAATATACATATATATATATAATTAAAAACATATATTAAGGATTTTTGATGTATCATGCATTCCCGTTATAGTATTTTTTTACAAATAGTAATACATTCTAACACCGTCTTCATAAATCATTCAAATCACCCAAGAAACCACAATAATTCTATTAAGAAAATATACCCAAAATACATTCATACATCTTATGGCGAAACTTACAATCAACTGTTATGTCTAGCCACTTACAAACACATTCCTATTAGATAGTCTTATAAATAAATTTTGTGTTATTTATATTTAAAAATAGAAATGTTTTTGATTTTAGGGAAATTCTCATAAATAGATCTTTTTCAAGTTTTGATTACAAAAATAGACCACAAAGAGGAAAATGACCAAAATATTTCATTTAATAGGTAAAATGACACTAATACCCTAGATATATATATAAAAAAAAATAAATATATTTTAATAGTTTTAGATTATATGTTTTCAAATTCGAACTTTTTAATAATTTTATTTTGTATTTTTTCTTCGAATTTTTTTTTACTTTTTTTTTTAAATTTTCGTTTTGTAATTCGAAAATACTTTTTGAAACTATTTTTATTTTCAAATTTTTAATATTTATTTTCTATTTATAAAATTTTAAACCTCAATCTCAAATCTCCACTCCTTAACTCTAAACTTTAGGTTTAGATTAGTTAACCCTAGGGATATAAGTGTATATTTACCTTTTTAATGAAACCTACGGTATTTCCCTTGATTTTAAAGGTCCATCCTAATATTATTGAGAAAACACACATAACAAAAAAAAAACTAACACAAAAAAAACTAAATACAAAAACATATTTCGTTATAGGTTTGCTTTTCTAAAGGTACAAACAAAAAATATAAATAGAAAGAAAAATTACAAAAAATGTTTTAATCTTGAAATATCTCAAATCTAACTTTTATACTTTTCTTCATATGAAATGGCCAAAAAATAAATTTTGACAATTTTAAAGCATATAAGAGTAAAAATAAATTAACTTGATAACGATTAATAATCCAAACATATATAAAGCTGAATGGAAAATAAATTTCATTATCATGTTTGATTTTTTATAACATTACAGAAATTATTATTCACCTCAACATTTAGAATAAAATATTATTCTTACTTTACTTAAGATAGTCACATTAATCCACTCAGAAGCCAATAAAAACATATATTACATAGAAGACTAATGTTACATTCAAAAAGCAACTTGTACCTTAAAAAAACTCAATCTATATACATTTGTTTTATTCTTTTAGAAATTTTCTGATTTATAAATTCTAAATTCATTAAATTGTTTTAAAAATACACAAAAATCTATAAATATTATAGAAAAACTATTTTTTGGTCTATTAATTGACCGAAATAATATGTAAAAGCATTTTTCGCGCGTAGCGCGGACAAAGACTCTAGTATTTATAAAGAGATGTAAAATAATATAATAGTTTTACCACTTTGCTAGAGAAGGGGGGAAGCTTGATCCATGTGTTGTTGATACCTTCGACAATGGCAGTTGGGTTGCATCCAGTTTTAAAGCCTAAAGTAAATACAATGATGCTATAGACACCCGGTGAAACGAACAGCTGCGACACTGGCAGTTGGCTCCTCTGTTGGAGTCTCTTGCTTCTCTCTGGCCATGTCGTCTCCCTCTTATTTTGGTTATTATGCCTTCAGCGACACTTCAATCTTATATATATCAGCAGTAGGATTTGTTACCATTTTAACCCTTTGATTTAATAATGTCGGTGGAATCAATGGTTTCGTTTTTCTTCATCTTACTTTTTATGTCTTTCTGAATTTCTAATCTAATTTCTCATTTACTGTAAAGTATTATTACTAGGAGTTGCATCACGCCAAGAGGGGAGATATACATATTTTCTCTTATTTTATGTTAACTTAGCATTTCTAACCTCACTCAATTTTAAATTCTAAAATAAAATTTGAAGTAAAACTCAATTCTACTACGAAATAGAAAATTAATTAAATTAAGTTGAAGTAATACTCAATTCTAGTATGAGTTTGTATAAGTTGATGACAAAAAAAATAGAAAATTAAATTAAAAAATAAAAAATAAATGTATTACTCTATTCATTTTGAAAAATGAAGTTTCAATATGGAAATGTACTTAGGCAATAATATAAAGTATTTAACAAATATATTACACATTCTTCGGTTAACACTATATTTTAACAAAATTATATGAAAATTGTAACAATTATATTATTACAAATTTTTTTAAAATTTGTAACAATTCTATCATTTCGTGCTTAAATTTAATAGTGTAGTAGAATTCTTTTGAAATCTACTAGTTTTAACTTCTAAGTAGACTTCTGAAGAAGTTATAGTGGATAATTTTCAGTTTCAGATCTAAATAATATATATACATTTAGAAAACATGAAAATAGCTTTAAATCTGAGAACCTTTAAAAATATAATTTATAAAATTAAATAGTGGTAAGGTAAAAACATAATGTTTAAAGTTTGAATCAATAACTTCATTTGAATATAAACACAGTTAAAATATATATATTTAAATCTTATATTTTAAGAGATCAAGGATGAAACTATGAATGGAAATACCAAAAACAAAATAATATTGTGAAAAAGATATGAAAAATAAGAAATTTCTGGAAATATCATAAGTTGGTTACCACTTTTCAAAAAGACACTCAATCAAAATTCAATTTTCTTAACATTTGAGTCTATGGTTTAGAAATTATTATTAAGAATTTAGTATTTAGGGGGTGTGGTTGGGTTAATAAATTTCTAGAAATGTTTTATAAATTCTTCTTAAGCATGTATAAATGATTTAGGATGGTTAGTTCAGTCTTTTTCATCCCAAACTTAAGATATTTATGAAAATTGTTATCTTTTAATGGTAAATTTGAAAAACAGTATAAAATTTGTGTTAAAATTGAATTTCTCCTCAAAAATTAAGAAATTAAGCTAAAATGTTTTTTGAATTCAAAGAGATTAGAGAGAAGTGAGAGAATTTTAGAAACTTGTGCAACATTTTAGAGAGAATGTAAATTTTTTTTATATAAGCAGACAAAAATTTGTAACTAAATTAAAATTTACAACATAGTGGACTTCTTTTGAACTATTATGTTTAAAGGTATAGAGTTGACTTCGTCGGATATCTATTTTGCAGACATTTTTGGAAGTCTACTTTGATAATTTAATTATTTTTATTTATTTTATAGTTCAAATAGTTTTAATATATGATTTCATAATTCTTGAATACTAGTTTGAAGACTAATATTTTCATTTATTAATACAAATAACTAAAATTAGTTTAAACTATGTTTTTTTTGTCACTGAGTTTAAACTATGTAATCTCAAATTTTAGAAGACTACGTAAGAACTCAAGCAAACTTCATTTGAAGTATACTAAATCAAAAACTCTAAATGTCTACTTGATAACCAATTTTTGTTAATTAATTAATGTTTCAAATATGAAAATCTTCTAAAATATACACAACTTAACATTTAGATTACTTTTGTATTTAATTGAATATGAGGTAAAATTTTAAATTTTTTTTTTTACAAAATCACCGATAATTTAATCATAATTTACTTCTTTTTTTCTTTGAATTATATAGGGGTATCTTGGCCTCCACAGAAGTGGGTCCAGAATAGCCACATGTTATCTGCCTACGTTTTCAGCCTACGTGTCGATCCTCTATCCCTGGCAATGCCGAAATATTAATTCTCCAGTGGACGGGACTCGAACCCTGGTGACTTCACCGTATTCAGTTTTGTCCTCAAGTTAATCACCACCAGGCCATAAGCCCTGGTTTATCCTAATTTATTTCGCCGTATAGATTTTATTTGTATTTGCTTAATGGAGAAATACCAAAACTAGATTTAATTTGGGATTATTATATCTCAAACATTTTTGAAATCGAAATTTGTATTTGTAAGCGTAAAATTGTTATTCAACAAGTATGCAAATTAAAATATTAATCGTGTATGTCTAGTGGTAATGCGGGTTTTGGATTGCTAAATAAAATGGGTTCAAACGCACTCCAGTATACTTCATCATGTGGCATGCAGATATATATCTATTGTTTATGATTCATTTAAATATCTAGAGAGGGTCCATCCGTGAACTGCACCCTTTTTTGAAAATTAGTTTGGGCCGTTTTATAGGTCTATATACCCTAGACTAATCAAAAGAAAAAACTATGTATATAGATAAACTATATCTAATACTATATATTGAATGTTCTTATGTGCAGAAGCAAGGAACTGAAGATCCTGCTCCCTTTGAAACGAATTTTTCGCAGCTTGTAAAAGCTCTAAACTCGGGATCAAGTGGAGCTGAATTTTATGCTATTGTCTCTGGTATTTTATCAATTGTGAACGGCTTTGATTTTGTTGTTTTCGGTTGGATCCCTCGTGAGAGGAACATTATGGCTGATAGGTTGGCCAAAGACGCTTTAAGTGTGGCTGTACTCTTGGTTGTTGGGGAGGATGTTAGACCATCATTATTCCTGAAACTCACTTTGGGTTTTTAAATTTTTTTTTTTTTGTTATGTCTGATTTAAAAAAAAAAATTTAAAAAAGAACCAATTGCAGACCGCCACGTGTCAGTGGGACTCGCAAACAGTACAAAAAACCCTCAACAGCCAGTTCTTATTTGATGACTATTGTGACCGGTTTTTAACAAAAAAGGGAGCCCACATGCTAAAAAACTCATTTGGGATCTGCGATAATTGTGCCCTTAATGACCCCAACTAATGCTCTTTAGATTAATGAATGTTTTTCAAAAAAGAAAGAATGTTGTTATAGAAGAGAGAGAGAACTGTATACTAAATGATTTAAGACTTCTGATCTTATATGGAATGAATGACTTTCTGCGTTTCTAGGTTATCAAAGTGTAGCTATCATATAGCTACAACTAAGAAAATATCAGGGGAGTTTTATGATGCCACTAAAATCGTTAGAGGTGGGGTATATAAAACTATATATTTTGATTTGATATTCTATAAACCAACGTGTAAAACATTTCAAAATTCATATTAATATGAGCATTAGCAAAATCTAAATATCGTAGGTAAATATGATGGGTGTGCTAATTTTGTGTTCCAAATTTAATTTTAATGAAATTGTTGCCTAATAAGTAAATAACAACTACACAAAAATTATATATATCATGTAATAAAAAAAAATATATATATTAAAATATCATGTTTTAATAGTATTGATATGAGGTAAAGTTAAATTACATATCATTAAATAATATAAAATATGGCAATTCTCCCAAATAGCTTTTTAAAGCTTTTGTCACAAAAATAGTTCTCAAAAAATAAAATGACCAAAATAACTTTTTTTTATTTTAAAACTTGTAATTTTAATTTTTTTTTTAAACATTTGAACTCATCCTCAAAATCCAACCCCTTAACTCTACACCATAAATCTTAAATTAGTTAACCCTAAGGGTATAACTGCATATTTACTCTTCAATAAAACTTATTTCGGTCATTTTCCTCCTTTATAGTATATTTTTGTGAAAATAAACAAAAAATGACCATCTAAGAGAATTTCTCTATAAAATGTGTGGTTTAACATCAGTTATAATAACCATTATGGTTTGACATGCATATGCTTTTTTTTTACTTATATATATTATACCTTTAAGGTTAACTAATTTAAGACTTAGGATATATATATATATATATATATATATATATTATACCCTTATGTATATATATATATATATAATATATCCTTAGGGTCAACAAATTATATATATATATATATATATATATATGTCAATATTTGTTTCATATGATTGATGGTATATACTGTTTAGATTACTATTTTGAAATAATATTATAGTTGGTGGAAAATATGATTATGTGTTTTTGGTGGGAAAATAAATTTTGTGGTTTTATCGAAAAATGTGATTCTGCGACGGTGGTCGAAAAAGTTTTTTTTTTTGTAATTTTGTTGAAAAATATTATTTGTTGAGAATATGTTTTTATTGGTTTGAAAAAGATATAATTTCATGATATTAAATTTAAAATATCATTTTTTAATTTAAAATGGTTATTTTGTCATTTATTATTTTGAACAAAATTAAATGCATTCAGATGCTCTATGAAAGCTCACTTTCATCCTTTGGATGAAAATTTGAAGTGAGTTTTTAATAAAGGGGGGTTATTGGAACATGGATTTATGTGGAATTTGATGATTCTAATAGTTGAGAAGATTTTACAAGTTAACTAAAATTAACAAATTTTATCAAATACTTTTATATAGATTTTCATTACTTGTGTATAAAATTCTATTGATTTTTATTAATTTTATAGTAAGATATTAATGGTGGTAGGAGAAAGGGAAAGATAATCATTTCAATTAGGGCAATTCTCTTAAACAATATTTTTATTTAAAGTTTTTGTCACAAAAAATTCTCAAGAAACCAAAAAATATTAATATCTACTCCTTACTTTATGGATACATTAATAATTTAAAATAAAAATATATTTTTATAGTGTCGAAATATATGTTTCAAATTCGAATTTTTATAATTTTTATTTTAATTATTTTTTAAAATTTTATTTTTAAAATTCGAAAGTGTTTTCTAAAACTATTTTTTCAATTTTTTAAAAAAATTTTTAATATTTATTTTCTATTTTTAAAAGTTGTGATTTGTATTATTTCATTCTTCAATTTCGTGTATTTTTGTATGTGAATGTATTTTATCACATTGATTTCGAAAAAATCTTATAGGTATATGTGATACTCTTAAAGTTGAGTATTATGAGTAAAAACAAAAAAAAATTACATCCCAATAATAACAATTGATTTTAATAAAATCTTAAAATCAATGAAAACTAAATTTTTCCGATAACAAAAAATTTTGGCTAGAATTTAAAAATCTTCATCCCAATAACAATAGATTCTATTCAGATTTTAAAAATTCACAAACCGATAACAATAGAATTTTCTAAGATGATGATCAAGTTTCTTTCTCTTGGCCCACCACAAACATATGTGCTCTTTCGTGTCTTCTGATATCACTCAAATTACTCTATAAGTGAATTACTCTTTAAAATAAGATATTCAGTTGTAATACTTAGGGGTCGAATCCACAGAGACTTTAGGATTACACAATAGATTTGTAGTCTTCGAAGTAAAGCTAGACAATTATGATTAAAGAAGTAAGTCGGTTTGAAAAAAGTGATTGTTTGATTGAATGGTTTTAGGTTGTAAACGGTTTTGGAAAGGGATAGACTTGGGATAATTCGCAGGTATGACAAGTCTCCAAATGTAATTAAGCTGTTTAGGAGCTATATATGATATGTTCTCGAACTCGAACTTAGGTATAATCTATCAACTTCCATTTACTTAGATTATCTGATATCTAGATATAAGATCTCAAACGAATGGCTTGGTTGGTCGCTACGTAGCGACCGACCGGATGGCTTAGTCGGTCGCTACGTAGCGACTGACTCGTTCGCGGATCGGTCGCTACGTCGCAACCTTGTTTGGATCCTTTTCCGATGTTCCATGAACGTGTTCTTGGGCTACGAGTGTTTAGTTTCAATGAATGAACCAAGATTAGTGCAATATTTCACCGTACAAGTAATCTTTATGAAGAATAGTTTTCGTAAAAACGTTCATGCTGAATTTTACGGATATTTGGATGTTAACTTCGTAGTGTCAGTCTTTGGCCCCAACAGTAGTTTTTCCGTTCTTTCTTGACTTATTTTTTTGTTTTTATTGCGGGAAATATTTTCCGGGGATTTTCAGACATTGATTCCGTCGTGACCGATTTTGACCCAAACAGTTAGCCCCCCAGCTTGTTAGAACCATGAGCTTCTAGCGTGAGGGTCTAGCGAGTGGCTTGGGAAGTTAGGTAAGTTAGGCGAAATTATTGGTTGAAATGGTCAGTGGTAAGTGGTCTTCTCGCTCTTCTAAGAGTGGAACGCGATAAGAATGGGGCTGCGCCTTATGACGGCTGCCTACGTACCCTTGTTGAAGGGATCAAGCCTTTCGTAGTTCGTCTTGGAGTTAAGGTTCTCATGACCTGTTTTCAAGCGAGACCTTTACGGTGTAGTTTATATATAGAAGTTATCATGCATGTTGCTGCCGATGGCATTTTATATGGGTGTAGAGGGAAGACTACGAGTTGTCATCTCGTAATCTAACTCTGTGTGAACTGTTATATCTGTGATCTGTTTCGCGAGTTTTCCGCAGTGTGTAAACTTGTGGGATTTCTGAAGACGCTCGAATATTAGCCAAGAGACAAATTTTTGGATCTCGTATCAGGGTGTTTGATACTATGCCTAAAGATATTAGAGACCAGTGTGCTGGATTTAGGGCAAGACCTAGGTCTAATCACGGCTTTAGGGGGTGCAATGACTACTTTAACTTACATTTCCCGTATCGGTTCGACATGATTCCATCCCGCTTTAAAGTCCGCGATATGTTCTCGGCTTACGTGACTTGTATGGTAGGAATCGAGCATCTCTTCGAGGACAATTTTTAAGTCTCCCGAAAATGCTGACCAACAATTTTGAATTTTTTTATAGCGCTATTACCCTTGTGACGGGTGTACGAGAGCTATCTCTACGAGGTGGCTAAGTCTATTTAGGACGTTAAGAGTTTGTTGTGATCAGCAACAAACTTATCGTTAGATATTACCGTTTTTGAGTCTTCACCAAGAATACGTGTTTGAGAAGATGTTAGTAAGTATGAGTGTTTGGTCTTCCAAGAAGGTGCCTTTATCGAGGAAGGTAATTTTGTCGAAAAATGGTTCTTCAGGCATTTGCGACGTCTCGCAATGCTGAAGGTTGTTTTTTTCTTTCGTATGCCGCGTTTCGTGCTTGAAATGTTCGCGGGCTTGAAGACGTTTCGCGATATTGCAAGGGATTAGTCTTAGCCCTGCCTTTGAGAAGCATTCTGGTTTGTCTTCGGATGTTCGCAGCCAAAATGGTTGTTCCTGTTTGGATGCTAATAATTTGATTTGAGATCGAAGAATTAGGACTGAGGGGTCGCGTAAATTTGTCCATGGCAAGAAGCGTTTTCCTTCATAGTGCTTTGTGAAGTGTTGGCCTTTCGAGATCTATTTCGTGCATTTTTGAGGATGTTTCGTATAGCTCTAGAAGATTTGTTACGAATTTTTCCTTACATGCTGCGTATTATGGGTAAAACATAGCGGGCTTAAAGTGAATTGTGGAATGTATCGAACTTGGTCGATTGTCGACAAGTTTTTGTTTTGCGTTAACCGTTTGGTTGTTAGGACTGAGTTTCATTACGAAGAATTTATCATATGATTTTCGACTGTGGGCTATACGATAATTATTCTCTTAATAGTCACACGACGCTTTTAGAAAAATTGTAGATTATCGTTTAGCCGTTAAGTGATGGAGCGATGGTTTCTCGAATAGTTTGGCTTGGCGTAAAGGATGTGTTCACTCAGATAGCAAAGGATGTTGTAGGTCAAGGATTAGACCATGGTACTTTAACATTTAAGGTCATGTTAGTTGGCGAATTTTGGTTTGGACCTTTACTGGAAGGCGTAACTGACCGAGGGCCAAAGAGCGCTTGTCGAGATTAATAGGCCAAGTTTGCCAGAGTTATCCGTGTTAAGATGGCTGATAGTCATAGAAAATGATTCTATGCTTTAGGTTTCAGTTATACGATGAATGTTTCGTATAATGTTACATATAGTCTTATGAAAATTGATTTGTTTTTGTCTGAGGAAGACATAACCTAAGAGGTTTGATACATAACCAGTGCGGAATCAGTTGCAGGACGATTGCCTGCTCGGATGCGACCGAGGGGAACGAAATGCAGAAGCCAGTGAGCCGCATGGCTAAAATATGAGATCTATTAAATCGTAATGGGAAGAGATCTCTTTTTTAGATTGGTCATCCAAAGTCAGATTTTACAGCTTTGTGTTTGCTATACAAAATATACTTCTTCGTAAAACCAGTTATGTTTACTTTCAAAACTTTCTTCGTTAGACTTGGCCTGGTTGTACAAAAGATTTTTCGTTTAAGTAATGGGGACCAGTTTTATGAAGATTGTAAATAGTTTAGATGTATACACATGTCAAAGTAGCGTTGTTTCTGCGGGTTTTACGAT
This sequence comes from Brassica napus, assembly GCF_020379485.1. Classification (NCBI taxonomy): domain Eukaryota; kingdom Viridiplantae; phylum Streptophyta; class Magnoliopsida; order Brassicales; family Brassicaceae; genus Brassica; species Brassica napus. The sequence goes on from NC_063447.1 coordinate 6,454,416, forward strand.
GAACGTTTCTGCTGTGATTTTGATCTTAGGTGAAAGTTGCCTGGAGTTACTCATGGAGTGTTACCGAAGTTTATTTCACTACGATCTAGTCTCAGAACGTTTTTCATTGGTTTTTTAAGAGGATTCTCATGACACATTCGTTTCTGGAATGAATTGGTCAACCATAGGTAGATCTAGCCAACGATCGGGAAGAAAGTGTTTCCTTTAATGTGCTCGATGCTACATTTATTCTCAAGTTTTCTTCGTCACAAATGTTCTCGTTACGTTTCCGTGACTCACTTGCTTCAACGGAAACTGAAAGAAATGCTTTGATGTTTGAAGATTTCTCGTAGAAATTTTTATACGAAAAATGGCTTTTTAAAGCCGGAAAGGGCTTCAAGACTTTGGCGAATCATCGAGTTTCAGTTTGATATTGGTGCAGGTTTTCTATATGCATGATTGCGACAAGAAATGTTGTATAGTCTTTTAAGATATGTTTATGATCGTCTAGATATGTTGCTAGCGTTTAAACAAATTTTGAAGTTTGGGAGTATACGAGTATTGTATATGTACCTACTCCCCCCCTTTTTTTACAAAAGAAAACAGTTGAACTGATACTTTGAAGGGTTGTGTACGTTTCTTCTTCCAAGGATTGGAATGATCGACAGTCTTGGTAGATTTGAAGACGACGCTGGGACTGTGAATTGGATGTTGATGACTTGGGATATGTCGGTTTTAAGAAGATCGCTAGAAATGAATCGATTTTAAGACGACGTTCGTGTCTCTAGTTCTTTAGGAAGTGATCTGAATATGTGTCGCGATTGTTTCTCGATTTTCAGAGAGTTTAGATCGGTTTGCAAGATTTGCCAGAACAGTCACGGAACATTATACCGGGATAGGAAAAATCGCCTAAGACTTAGTTCGCTAGACTATTCACCTAGGTTTTAAGTTCGCTAGAGATTTGTGATTGGAACTCCATTAATATATATATATTTATATATGCAATTTTCATACCTAATTGCTGTTATGAAGTGCTTGGCCATGTCTGAGTAGTTCTCTTTGTTATATTTAGAGTTTAAATAGGTTATGAGAGATTAGCTACAAATATAGATTTCTAAGTTGTGATATTCATCTTTAGGATTATCATTAATGTATGCTTTTAGATTAGCTACCTAGAACTTGATAGGAGTTGTAGTCATAAGCGATAGCTTGCATCTCATCCTAAAACCATCCTAATTGAGCTAAGACTTGCTAAGAGTAAGGCGAGAGCTGATCTAGTGAGCTTAGTGAGCACATTCAATCAGCACATTAACGTTTGACCAACAGTGTCGATCGATATTCCAATAGAATAATCGGTCGACGTTTTAATAAGTGTGTATCGAGAGATATTCCTATAAAATCATCTATCGACATTGGTCAATAGATAAACCTAGAAAGCGAGAGCCTAGTGGTTTGTTTATAAGTGTTGAGCTCTACAATATCATGCATACAACTTATTAAGCATATGTAGGATTATAATCCTGATTAACTGAATAAAAGCCCTAAGTCTAGCTACTTTCATCTAAGTACCAAAACCCCAATCAATCAATCGAGCAATTACTTTGCTCAATATAGTCTAACCAATCTGATTAGATTTATTAGGTTCCCTAGCTCCTTGTGAATTCGATCCCTAAGTACTACAACTGACCCTCTTATTTGAGAGAGTAATTCACTTCTTAGGGTAATTTGAGTGATATTAATGAGTATCTAAACCTGTCAAAGCTCTGAAAAGACTCCAAATGCATATAAAAGACTCTAAAAACATATATAAATCATGGTTAAAAATGGATACATATATAAATCATGGTTAAAAATGAGTAAAATCCATGACATATCATCTTCTACAAGGCATCCAGAAGATGTGTGACTTTCCTCCAATATTGATTTAAATAAGGTGGAACCCCATGGAAAAAACCAGAGCGCCTCCAAATTCTTGACTTGGCTCTCTTCCGTTAGAACTAAGGTTTGTAATGTCACCCTACATGTCTAGTAATTCAATAAGATCATGAGTACAAAGAGGAAACACAACTGATCAACCAGTAGCAGTAGGCAGTTCATATTTTACCTTCTAAACCGAATCTACATGCAGCATGTGGACTTTTGAAGTTGAGGTAAGAGCACCCAGGAACAAATAAGCAAGCAATATTGAAAATTATGAGGAATAATAAAACATTTTTATACCAAGCAGTAATTAAGATCTAAACAGAGCCGTCAAAGGCAGGTTACAATAGAATAAGCTTTGCATTTTACCTTCTGAATTACCATTCGGACTTCTCTGCTGAGTATACATGCTAGCGTCAACCATGACATCAGTATTGTGAAAGGAATGTGAGACAGATCACAGCAAATAGACCATTTTAAAGGTAACAACCAAAAGAAGAGGCTAAGGAGGATGATATGTACACAATTCTAAAGTGTATATTTGATCAATTTGGCATGTCTTCTTTCATGGCATAAATTTCGAATTAGGGAGGACAAACTTATGCAATGGCAAAACTGATAAGATAATTACAATCAATAGAAGTAACTTATTTCCCAGTAAACTTCAGAACCTGACTGACAGAAGGATGGTTGTGGCTCGACCAGTCGGTTTTATACAAAATAGAGATACTATGCAGTAGTGCCTCGTGAGCTAGATCCATGAGAGAGATCTTCTTTATGATCTATTTCACATGAGTTGATTCTTACTACTTTATAATATATGTAATCAATGTGTTCAATCTGGATTCAGGGATCTACTTATGCCAACAGAAGTTTGCTCTTGACAATATCACTGAAGCCTGCATTGTTTCCGATGGATCAGAATCACCAACTTGTGTTGGTCGAAGGTGCGACGATTTCAGAACCGACTAGATATCGACATTTAGTTGGAAGATTGATCTACTTGAGAGTAACGAGACCTGATTTGCCGTAAGCAATCCGTACTCTTTCCCAATTTATGCAAGCTCCGAAACAGGAGCATTGGGATGCAGCCATTTGTGTGGTATGATATCTGATATGGAACCCAAGGCAGAAAATATTACTTAAGGCAATGCAGACTTTGACTTTGAGTGCTTGGTGTGATGCAGATTGAGGAGCATTTGCCATCACACACAGATCTTTTAACGGCATGGTTTATTCAGTTAGTTGGGTCACTGGTTTCTTAGAAAACATTCAACACAAGACATAGACTTTCGCTTGTAGACGTAGGCAGAATACAAAGCAATGTCGGATACAATTAAAGAGATGATTTGGTTGAAGAGTCTACTGACTACATTTGGCGTCTGCTTTGACAAACACAAACCAATTAAGATTCATTGTGATAACACTTCAGCTATTCATATGAGCAGCTAATCCCATTTTCCATAAAAGAACAAAGCATGTTGGAATTAAGTAACACTAGATTTTAACTCGCGCTTAGAAAGTGCGGGTTTGTTTGTTTTTCATTTATTAATCGAAACTAATTTACAAATTACCATTATTTTTTTTCGAACTATAACAATTGAGTTTTTAGGTTTTTATTATTTGTTTTTTTTCTCTTCAAAATATAGTATTTGTTCGAAATATAGTAGTTGTTCTATAATAATGTTTGAGTTTTAAGATTTGTTTTCATATCTGGCTTTGATTCATGGTTGAACCTATAGACCTCATACATTGTATATAATCCGGTTCGGATTTAATGAAAAATTTGTTAATTAAAATTCTGAAATAACCTGGTAAAAACCCAAAAACTCACTATTAACCTGCGATCTGATACCATTGATCCGGTTACAAAATATCTGATAGTACTTTTTTTTAAATGATTAAATTACTCATATATTTTTTAATATTACATAAATTAGTGATTCCTTAGAATTTGATAACAAGTTATTATGTTATCCAAATAAAAAAAATGATAATATAAAAAAAACTTATTGATATAAAAATATTAGTTCATTTTCGTTATTAATAACCTATTATAAGTTTGTGTTTTTATTTTAGATTTAAAAATTTATTTTAAGATAGTTTTTAAAATATTCTTGAACACTTGTAATTGCCATATCAATTTTATGTATAAAATAACATTATACATGGAAAAATGATATTCAAATATGTATATGATATATGGTGTATGATATAAGATTTTGGTTTGTATTGAAAATCTGTATAATATTCAAATGATCTATTTTGAATATTGATATGTATATTTAAGAAAATAATATTTTCACGTTTCTTAATTTATTTATAGTTCATAATATATTTATACTTATATTAAATATAAATTTAGTATATCTCTTAAATATATATATAAGCCCATTATTTATAGATCCATTTAGGTGCATCTGTAGGCCAAAAACCAAAAGACTTAAATGCCATTAATGAATTTTATTAATTATTTGTAAAAATAAAGGTATTTTTGAGAAAACTACAATTTTCACTAAGGGTATAATTTGGGAATGATCCCCTTTTAATGGTATTGATTTCAGAGGAGATTAGGTGTTTTCATGCACCACTTTTAAAATTTAAACTATATTTGAAAATAACATTTCAATAATTTTATATTTTATTATTGGCTTTATTTTAATAATATTAAATAATATTTACAAAATATTTGATAATATATCTATATATATATATATTTAAAACTAATTTTGAAAAATATTTACTCAATAATATTTCTAAACAAATTTAGATATTAAACAAAACTAATGGTATTGAGATTAGAAAATTACAATTTAAAAAAAAAACTGCATAAATTTTGAAAATTGTTTTAGTAATAAAAATGATATAACTTTAAAAAAAATATATTATAATATTTTCAAAATTTTAAAATATTATTTATTTCTATTTCTACTATTAATGATGATCTATGAGTAATATTTCAAAAACATTACCGAAAATATAAATCAACACTAAATATAAATGTTCATGACACAATTAACTTCAGGTCATGTCAGCATTGTTAGTATTCTATGTCATAAATTTTTTAAAAAAATAAATGTGATGATGACACATGACAAATAACTTCTCAAATAATGCCTAAGGGATGAGATCGTGAGAGGTTCTGTTACAACAAAACATGTTTCGAAAAAGAAGTAACATGCAAATATTTTTGACGAAGGAACTTGGTAAGAAGGAATTTTTAGTATTTCTTATCAAGTTGGAGTTTGAAACCTACACTCTCCAACTTGATAGAGGGTATTGAGATATGTAGATATCTACTTAGTTATGATTGGATATGATCGTATATTCTGTGTATCTATATCTTAGTTAAAATAGAAGGACCTTTGACCTAAGAATCAATACAGAAAAAAATCCCATGTGCTTTGTTTTCTAACAAAATATTTCCAATTTTTACTAATTCTTTATAAGAAATCTAAACTTTCCAAAATTCTGTGACTTACCCACAAAAATCTAAATTCAGAATCAACAATATATATATATATATATATATATATATAATTGATTGGTAGTCAAAACGAAAAAGAGAAGAAAACTTATAAATACTGAAAAGTTTGGTGAACGAAAAAAAGGAAGAAAATGGATCCAACTTCCATCCCATTCTTAGCCATTACCATGATCATTGTGGGACTCGTCATAATCGCGGGTATTGCAACTTGCTGTTATTGGTCCAAGAATTAAAACCGAGTACTGAATAACTATTATTTTGTTACAAATAAATTATGTCTTTTTGTTAGTTTTCAATCAAGTTTTGTTTCGTTTAATGATATTGTAATTCTATTATATTTACATAATTGAATTATGGTTCTGTTATGTTGCAGTGTTAAATACCACTAGTACCTTTATCATCAACCTTATAAGAAATCGCAAAATAAGTTTTAACTTTTCATTAATGTGTACATTTTTTTAGGAAATTATTAAGTGGGATTCTGAAACGTATAATTACAACTTGCACTTTTAACTACAAACTCGAATAGGACTAGCGTTTGGAAAACATAAATTTATTTTCGAAATTAAATAAACTATTTTTAATGAATTTCTATATAAGATAGTGTATAGATTTGGGTATATTTATTCGGCACTGCGAACCGAACTTTGCCAAACTGAAAGAAAAAAAGTAACCGAGCAGATCATATCTCTCTATAACCAAACAAATTGAAATGAAGTGAGAACCAAATGGGTACCTGAATTTTTCAATTTGTTTACTTACAAATATTTTTTATATTTAATTTATATATATTATATTCTGAAGAACAATGTGTTTTCATTATTGCAATGTGGTAAGGATATGAATTGTTGATTTTAAATTTTAAATGATTTTTTCTAATCATATATTTGTACAATAGTTGTAACCATCAATTTGCACTACTTTTTATCCCTAAACAATTTAGAAGCTATTACTATTTTGATCCGTTCTTTCAAAGCATAATATATTTTTGTTGACCATTTGATAAAATTTGCATGAATTTACAATTTTTATTAGAAAATAAATAATCTAAACTTATTCTACTCGACGCCCTGTATATAATGCAGTTTGGATTTACTGATCTTTTTTAAAAAAATTAAAATCATATAGATCCAGGTAATAACCCACAGTTACAAAAAATTGATCCACGCTTTCAAAATGCGGGATATTATATGATGAAAAATCCAATGTTTTAAATGTTTTGTTACTTTGTAAGAATTTTGTCCATTTAAAATATTTTGCTTTTAAATCAGCGTTTTAAAACCCAAAATGGACCGCGGTTGAATATGTAAACTCGGTGATGAAACATATAATCTGGTTTGGGTTTTAAGAGATATCCATTAGTTTAAAAAATTATGAAATCTTCAAAAAAAGTGCTTTAAAAATGATGAAATCTTCAAAAAAACGCTAAAACCCGGGGTTAACCTGTTGAACCAATGGGTGATTGATATGTAATCTAATTTGATTTTAATTATTATTTTTTTAAATTTTGAAGTTAATTTCAATGTTTCATTAGATATTAAATACTTATTAATTTCAATCTTATTGTATTTTTATTATATGTCATAATCTGTATAAACTGAAAAATCTTATAATTTTTTCTATAATTATAGGATGTATTCTTAGCAAAATATTTGAGAAATTGTGGAAAATGTTTTCCCTCATAAATTCGGTATATATATGGGAATTATGATGATGATGGTTTGACTGTCTCTATATAATTGTCAACAACTTTTGATTGTAGTATTCTGCAGTTAACTTATTTCAAGATCAAAAATATTCAACGAAACGTATATATATCGATGTCTCACATAGTTTTGTTATGAATCTAATAAAATAATTGCAAGAAGATATAATTTTGCAAACATCATTTGTTGCTATAAAGTATAAACGTTGGTTGACTAAAATGTACAATAGGATAATGATATTCTTTCAATACAAGAAAAGTAGCCATATTGACTACAAATTACGAATACAGAAGTGTGGTCTTAATTTTACGAGGACTTTACATTTATATTACGACGAAATCAAATTTGAACTAAATGTAAACCTAGAACGACAAATTTTCATCGTAAATTTTTCGTAAACTTACGACAGACGATCTGTACATGTCGTCGAAAAGTTGTTGTTACATTACGACAAAATTACATCAACACATTTGCATTTAATTAACGACTAAATTACGAATAAAATAGAAGATTGTTGAAAATGTTATAAATATTTATATGTATGATTGGTAAAAATGGTGGTAATATAATTGTAAACCAGTAGTAAATTTTATGCTATCGTAAATTCGTTGCAACATTCTCGCCTACCAAATTTGAAAATTTCCTAAATATGTTCTCCTTTCTGATTCTAAAGATGCACAAAAAAAACAAAAAATAAGAGTTAAAAAAATGTCTCATGGTGGCAATATCTATGAGTTCCAGAGTTGGGTGTATGTACATAACAATTCTGCGGAGTAGTGACAACAAATTTTCCAACGGGACAGAGATATTCATGTTCAAGCCAGGAACACACCTATCACACAGGAAACATGTAAAATGTAATGTCCCTGCATAAGTGAAAGAATACTAAGTCTAGTAAAGAAACGGTTTGGAAACATTTTGTAAATAGAGAATTTACTCCACATTACTACATCTGGTTTCACTATGGAGAGGGTGATAGTATGAATGAAGCTAGTAGTATTCACTTTGAAGATGGTGGTAATAGGGAAGAATTGAGTCATTTGCATTCTGAAAGTAGTTACCCTCGGGAGGATCAGGTTGTAGATCATGATAGGATGCATTACATGGTTACAGATGCATTTCGTGAAATAACCTCAGAATTGTTGCAGAAGTAGAAAATGTAGAGGAACCTAATTTGGATGCGAAAAGGTTCTATGAAATGCTAGACGCAGCTAATCAGCCAATTTATGAAGGTTGTAGAGAATGTCTTTCTAAATTGCCATTGGCAGCTAGGATGATGAATATCAAAACTGATCATAACTTACCTGAAGTTTGTATTGATGCATGGGCTGAGTTGTTTAAAAGTATTTGCCTAAAGATAATTTATCTGCTGAATCTTATTATGAGATTCAGAAACTGGTTCATAATCTTAGCTTACCTTTGAAGATGATAGATGTGTGTATAGAAAATTGTATGATCTACTGAAGGAAAGATGCGGAATTGTTAAAGTGTCGATTCTGCAAAAAGCCACGATATAAACCGCAAGGACATAGACGGAATAGGATACCATACCAGCGAATGTGGTACTTACCTATCACCGATAGACTGAAGAGATTATATCAATCTGAAAAGAATGCAGTAGCGATGAGATGGCATGTACGACATACTCAGAAAAAGATAAGATCAATCATTCCTCTGATGCAAAAGCGTGAAAACACTTGAATTTGGTACACCCTGATTTTGTAAGCAACATTTCCAATGTTTATCTTGGGCTGTGCAAGATGGATTTAGTCTTTTTGGAATGTCTGGAAGACAATACTTTCTTTTGCCAGTTATCCTCACGCCATACAACCTTCCACATGTCATCGTAGTTTTACTTCTACTTTAAGAAGAATCCACAATCCCTATTTATAGTCCAACCCATCAATCTCATTTAGTTGCTCCTTTGTCTCTCGCTCAAGAACATCTCCCCGCCTTCTCTCTAGGTATGTTTTTTTGTTTAGTTTTAGATGGTTAATTTAGGATGAAATTAGATTAGGTTTGGAATTAGTTTAGGTATGCAATTAGTTTAGGAATGAAACTAGATCAGTTTTTAATAACAGATTAAAATTGTTTCAAATCATAATATTTAATGTGTTTTTTTTAAACAGATCTATCGATATGGCTGCTGGTAGTAAGAAGAGACTTAGGAACATACCCACCTATGGGACTACATTTCTTGGGTAGGATGATTCGTCAGCTTCTAGCTCCACTACGGCATCCGCACCAGATTTTGTCCCTGATAGCCAATCTCATGAAAGATCACCCCAGACGACTCAACAGTCTATGTCTCCTCCTCTTCCTATACCGCCGTATGTGCCTCCTCCACATCATCCTCAGCGGCCTCAGGCACCTCCTCATGATGTTGCCCCAACTCCTGAAGCTGGTCCAGCACCTGCTGCTGCTCCGGGAGGTATCCATCCGGATTTGATGGTGTTACCAGATGCTTCGTATGCTAGGTTTACGGTCGAGGATCTCTTCCAAATGTCCAGTAGAGAAGGTTTACACATCATTGATCCTGATCGACCACCAAAAACATTTTGGTAATTTTTTGATATATTTTTATTTATTTACATATTTACTTTCATTTATTACAATTATATACCTAATTTAATATTCTGTCAAATTTTGCAGATTTCTGAAGAACAATTGCCTTCGACGATCCGTTTCAGAAACCATCAAATCATACTTCATTTAACCGCATCCGAACAGGAGTCTTACACCGGACCACATTCAGAGGACTTGGTTCAAATTTTTTGCGGTAAGTTTTAATCTTAATTTTTTTTATCTATTCTAATTTCCAACTTATTTATTTCAGTTTTTAATAAAAATATTTTGCAGCAAAAATGGAATTGGTCTATTGCCGTCAACGAACAAGTTAAGACGGCGTTCAACGATAAAGTGATGGATCGCCTTAAGAACATTTTTGGCGACCGGAAAGAGAAGTGGAGGGTTCTAGGGGATGCTTAAAACTGTGTCTACCTCAGCGAGTACGTTTGGACAAGCCTGAAGGCCTATTGGAATTTGCCTCGCTCGGATCGCATGTTCAACAATTCCTCGGTGGCCCGGTTGACGCCTGATGCCGATGGCAATTTGCCATTGGTCCATACTTCCGGACAGATCCCACACGCCAGGGTCGCCCTAAAGATTGTAACTGGTAATTATTTCTTAAAATTTTATTATTAATAAATTTTTAATTAATGAACTCATGATTTTTTTTTTTAATTTTTGTAAGCCACTGAGAAAGGAGAAGCACCACCAGCATTCAGATGGGACATATGTGGATGCTCGAGCAGAAAGGATTCACAACGATGTGGAGATTCGGATCCAAAAGGTCCAGATCCAGTTGTCATGACAAAATCTGGATGGTGTACCGGTCTAGTTGTCCACCGTCGAACAAGACAAATTCTTTTGAACAAGTAAAGTAATCAGTCATGTTTAAATTAGTATATGTTTATATACATTTAACATGTCTTAATTTTATATATATATTTACTAACAATAAATATAAATAGCTTAAGTAAACGATGTCCCGAGGGTGGCAGTAGCTTACGGTGCTGCAAGGTAAGAAGATTCTCAACTCCGGGCAGATTTAACGGCTGGAGTTCCGAAACGACTTTAACCTTTAAGTTTTTTTTTTTGGTTTGTATTTTGGATATTAGAATATTTCTATAAATTAGATTTTTATTTTAATTTTTTTGAATTTACGTCAACGACTGATATACATTCGTTGTAATATTTACAACCTGTTTAACATGATTTCAACGACAAATGTTTACGGCTTTGTCACGACGAATGTTTAAAGACATATATACAACATTTAGTAGGACGTAACATTATATATACTTTACAATGAATAGGTTTATGACGATTTAACGATTAATATAGTTAGTCGTAAATATTACGACAAATTATCCGCTACGACGAGCTATTAAAGATGAATGATAAATCGCGTTAGTTTATCTTAATAATGAATTAATGATGATTTAACAACAAAATGTGCAGTCATTTATCCTTTTTTGTAGTGTTTTGATGACGTCTCTGTTTGTTATCAACTGAAATGAGTTTGCCACATGTATAATACAGATCAAAGAACTGATGAAGACAACTAATATACGTTAGTGCGATATGTGAAAATTATTGACCAAGAAGTTGTATGAAACTCTATCCAAGTTATTCCAAACATAAAAATGGAAAAGTTATTCGATGCATGATGAACTTATTATTTTTGGGTCATGGCACATATGACTCAGCCATATATTAAACATTTCAACATGTAATGTGGAAGGATCAGGAGCTCCCGAATATTCAGTAAAAAAATAATATAATTAATTAAAGGATAATTTTTTTAAATAGACAATTTTCAAGTTTTGCTTATAAAAATAGACCGTAAGGAAGAAAATGACCAAAATGTTTCATTTAATAAGTAAAAGAACCTTAATTCCCTAGATATATATATATATATATATATATAGTTTTAGATTATATGTTTTCAAATTCGAATTTTTCTGTAAATTTTTATTTTTGAAACTTTTTTTTCGAAAATATTTTTTTATTTTTTTCAAATTTTCTTTTTGTAATTCGAAAATACTTTTTAAAACTATTTTTAAAACTTTTAAGTTCAAATTTTAAATAGAAAAATACCCTAGGATAGCAATAAATAAGTTTTTGTCACAAATATAGACTCTAAATATCAAAATGACCAAAATATTTCATTAAAGAGGTAAATATACATTTATACCCCTAGGATTAACTAATCGAAACCTTAGGGTTTAGAGTTAAGGGGTGGAAATTTGGGATTGAGGTTTAAAATTTTATAAAATAAAAATAAATATTAAAAATTTGAAAATAAAAAAAATTTAAAATAGTTTCAAAAAGTATTTTCAAATTACATAAAGAAAATTTGAAAAATTAAAAAATTCTAAAACAAAATTCAAAAAAAAAATTATAAAAAAGTTTGAAAACTTATAATCTAAAACTATTAATTTTTTTTTTTTTTTTAATTTTTTTTAAAAAAATTATTTTTTATTTATCTAGGGTATTAGGGTCTTTTTACCTATTAAGTGAAACACTTTGGTCATTTTCGTCCTTGTGGTCTATTTTTGTGACCAAAACTTGAAAATGGTCTATTTATGAAAATTACCCTTTTTAATGTTTAGTTTTTTATTTAATAAAATTTTAAACCTCAATCCCAAATCTCCACCCCATAACTCTAAACCCTAAGGTTTTGATTAGTTAACCCTAGGACCATAAATGTATATTTACTTTTTCAATAAAATATTTTGGTCATTTTGATCCTTAGAATTTTTATTTTTGATAAGAATATTTTTACTGTTATTCAAGGGTATTTCTCGTAATTAAATTATTATTCTTTTGATGCAAAAAAAAAACACTGAATATTCAGAAAAAAAAAATCAAAGCAGCCATCACTTCTGACGAGAAGAACCCCACACACATATTTTCAGATTCTTTTTGGGTCAATTAGCTAATATACATATTTCATATGGAAACTGGGAAACCATGCATTTTATTTAAAATGACTCGAATAACCTCCCGTCTCCATTTGAAACATATACACGTATCCAGTACTGATAACCAATTTAATAAATTTTGGTTCGGGTTCGGTTCAGATCTTTGCGGGTTTTGTTCGGATAATGATAACCCATTTAAATAATTTTTAAATTCATTATATACTTTAAATTTCTCAAAATCTATTAATAAAATAAAATATCACATATAAATTTGAATAACATATGTTAAAATACCTAAACTTAACATATAAATTGGTTTGGTTTCAATATTTTGATAGAGAATCAATAGATATTTCAATTATTTTTGGTGTTTTGAATATATTTTAGCTATTTTAGATATTTATTTTTGACTGTTTGTATATATTTTCAAAAAAATTAGATAAATTAAAAGTATCTTCTATATTTTGGATGTTTTTAGTATACATTAAATCTAAAATTAATTAATATATTTAGGGATATAAATCTAATTCGGATACATTCGGGTTCGGGTTCGAATTCGGTTCTTTAAATACCAAAATTTTGAACCCGTTCGGATAGTTAATCAATTTTGGTTCGGGTTCGGTACTACTTTTTCGGATCGGGTTCGGTACCAATAACTTGGAGTCATCACTTTTTACCAAAAAAAAACTTGGAGTCATCACAAAAAAATTAAAGTTTTGAAGTTTTAAGCTTAAAATCGAGTGCTACATATCAAATCTATGAGTATTAAGCATAAACATAAAAAAAAACGCAAAAGAAACTGATGAAATCAATGAAACAAAGGTATGACGGCTCTGAGATTTTGCTGCAACCCCTAAAATATTGGAGAAGAAGATGATAAAAATTACAACTATGCCATTAATGAAAAAACAAAAGAAAAAGGCAAAAAACAGCATTCTCAGTGGTCGAACTCGCGAACTGTTGCTCTAATTCAAGCTTCTGAAACCACTCTTCCGTAGCAAATATAGATAAACTCTTCGAAGTTCATTAATTCATACTTTTAATTTATCAGAAAATTGAATAACCATTAAAATTAAATCTCGCATAAGCGACGATTAATCTGAATTTTTTCTACAACTCGCTAGGCCCATACCGTCCATTGAAGTGACTTAGGGCAATACTAGATATCTTCAATGTATTTCGTTACAAGTCTGTAGAATTCAAAACCTTTGTAACTTTATTTGGTGAATTGAAAGTTGATGACGAGTTAAAAAAAAAAAGAATTGATAGAGTAATACTCTATGCATGATGTTTTTAACAATTTTTTGCATGAGTTTTATAACTGGATATTATATATATTCGGATTAAATTTGTAATAGCCAACAATATCATTTTCTTAGCAAAATTTTCAAATGTGTTAGCTTCAAATAAAACAGTTTTTGTTGGGTTCACCAACTAATAATATTTTGTTATTCCATATTTAGTATTTTTTAAAATGAATCTTAATAATTAAGACTTAACCAAGTTATATTATGTTTTTAAATAATTAAATAACAAAAAAAAATAGTAGTAGTTGCCAAAAGAAAAGTCTATATATTTTTTAACGCCGTCAGTAAACTCTAAATCATAAACACTAAACCCTAAACCCTTGGCTAAACTCTAAATCTTTGGATAAATCTTAAATTCTCATACACACTAAACAATAAATCTTAAAACAGTAAACCCTTAATCCTAAACCCTAAACCTTTGAATATATCCCAAATCCTTAAGGCTTAATGAGTTCAGTATACAAAAAAAGAGATGGTATTTTTTTAATATTTTAAACACCGTCAATAAAACACTAAATCCTAAGTTCTAAAGCCTAAACCCTTGGGTAAATCCTAAACTCTTAGATAAATCCTAAACACTATATCGTAAACACTAAACACTAAACCCTTAATCCTAAACCCTAAATTCTTTGATAAATCCTAAACACTTAAGGCTTAACGAACTCAATATACAAAAAAAGGGATGATATTCTTTTAATATTTTTTTAACACCGTTACTAAAATTCTTTTGCATTTTGTGGGCTGGACTTCCCGACCTGAGTCTGAGTCCGAGTCAATCCTTCGACCAATTCAATCAATTAGCCACTAGACAGGGATGGAATGCCTATCGGAACAAACTAGCCTGAAAAAGTGATATTTCGTATAATAATAATGAATGAATGAATGGATGGAATTGGATCATCAACGGGCAAAGTGAGTCAAATACACTCTTTCTTGGCTAGTGTGTAGTAGACTCCATTATGGTCATTAACCCCTAAATCCCTAACAGTAAACCCTAAATCATAAACACTAAATATTGAAAACACTAAACCGTTGGATAAATCCCAAATCCTAGGGTTTATGGTTTATCCAAGGGTTTAAAATTTAGTGTTTAAGATTTAAGATTTAGTGTTTTGCTGACGACGTTAGTATTTTGCTCCAAAAGTATCTGATTTCCAACGATTACCCAAAATTAGTTAACAAATTATACGGAAATGTAACCCCCTTCACAAATTAGTTAACAAATTTATCACTAACCCCAAAATCATAATCTCGGTTAACCCATATAACAAATAGTATAAGTTTGGTATTAGTAAAATCTTTTTACTAAAATAAATATTCATTAAGATTAAACTCAAGAATCCCCCCCCCCCCCCCCCCCCCCCCCCCCACCAATATAGGCAAGTTAATCGGAAACTGTAACCGGTTAAAAAATGTCTACCGTGATTTATCACTAACCCCAAAATATTATCTCTGGTTAACCCAAATGAGAAACGTTTAAATTTGCTATTATTAAACTAAATGCTCCAAATCGCAATCCTTAATTGAATTGGTTCACTATCTACTCTTTATTATGATTTATGTGTCACTATAACCCCCTTAGCAAAATGGTTAGAAATTATTATCAATAAACACAAAATCACAACCTCAGTTAACCCAAATGGCAAAGGTTAAAAGTTTGGTAGCATGAAGATAAATGAACCAAATACATACTCTTTATACATATGGTTCAAGTACTAGTAATTATTAATACAATAATTAGCACTAAACCCAAAATCACAACCTCATGTAACCCAAATGGCAAAGGTTCAAAGTTTGGTATCACGAAAATATATGAACCAAATACATACTCTTTATACATATGGTTCATTAACTAGTAACTACTAATACAATAATTAGCACTAAACCCAAAAACAGAATAAACATTTATTGTTTGTTTGGATTATAATAACGGGTTAATTAGGTGAATATCCAAATTATGTGTGGAAATTGGAAAAGTGTGTAACTTTTTAATAAAGTTAATAACCATTAAAATTAAATCCTGAATAAGCAGAGAATAATCTAGGATTTTTCTACAACTCACTTGGCCTATACCGACCGTTCGATTAACATCTAGCGCGATTCTGGACATGGATGAAAATCCAAAGCTACTAGAGATCAACTTTCAAAGGCATTTCATTGTAACCACATATAGGAAACTTGTTTTCATATATAGCAATTGGGTTGTTCGATTCTACAATTTTTTAGATATATTGATTATTTTGTCGTTCGAGAATATAATGATTCAAATATAAGAAATTATACTTCAATAAATCATGGAATAAGTCTTGAGTTGACCTTGTCAAATTACACTAGCCACAATAATATTTATGAATACCCATTATAATCAAATAATACATAGATAATCTGACTTTTCATGTTGATAGCTAGAAAATAGTTATTGTATATGTACTTTAAATGCATAATATAATTGGACAATGTATTATAAGTTCAGGCTGAGTTAATATAAAATGTAATATGTATGTGTAAATCTTAACCGGATATTAAAAAGTAACCTGGATACAATAACGCCGTCGGCAAAATACTAAATCCTAAACTTTGAATATTAAATCTTAAACCCTTGGGTTAACCATAAACTTTTGGGTAAACTATAAACTAACTTTTAGAAACTAAATCCGGTCGAAAATGATATTTTTGGATATTTCAGATAAAGAATAAATCTGAATATGTATGGGTAAATCTTAAATCTTAAATCCTAGACCCTAAATCCTAAACCCAAACTTTAGATCCTAAAATCAAACCCTATACCCTAAACCTAAATTCTGGACCCTAAACCCAAATCATATACCTTAAATCCAAATTCTAGACAATAAATCCAAATGTAAACTCTAAACTCAAACCATATATCCTAAACCCAAATCCTAGACCTTAAATCCAAACTATAAACCCTAAACCAAAACCCTAAACCTAGATGCTATAGGGTTTATTTTTACTTTTTATTTAAAAACATAATTTAACTTGGCAAATTTTATTATTTTGTTTCTTTTTTTTAGGTAATGAATATAAAATAACAAAATACTATTGGTTGGTAAATCTTTCGATTCAACTTAGGGGTGAACCCAGAAAAACTCAATGAAACCAGTAGAAATAGATTTTTCATATAAAAATATGTTGAGATGGATATGATATTTAATTTCTGAATATTATATCACGAAGACGTACTTGAGAAAACAAGCCTAAACCAGGAAATTGGAAAAGTGTGTAATTTTTTTAATAAATTTGGGTACAATAACGCAGTTAGCAAAACACTAAACCTAAATAATGAATACTAAACCCTAAATCCTTGGACAAACCATAAACTATTGGGTAAACCATAAACCCTTGGATAAATCTTAAACCCTAAATCATAAACACTAAATTTTGAAAAAAACTAAATCCTTAATCCTAAACCCTAGGGTTTATAGTTTATCTATGGGTTTAGAGTTTAGTGTTTAGGATTTAAGGTTTAAGGTTTAGTGTATTACTAACGACATTAAAAATTATTTAAGAACATTCTTTTTTTTGCAAGTACTACTATTTTTTATTTTTATTCTAAAAACATAAAATAATTTGGCAAATTTTAATTATTTTGTTTCCTTTTTAAAATAATATTTCATACTCAATATCCTAAAAAAAACAAAATATTGTCAATTTATATTATATTTTTTTTTAAAACAATTACTAGTTGCAATTTTTTTTAAATATTTTAACGCCGTCAGCAAAACACTAAACCATAAATCCAAAGCCCTAGGTTAAACCCTAAACCATTAGGTATAACATAAATATTTGGATAAATCTTAAACCTTAAATCAAAACACTAAACACTAAATTTTTAAAACACTAAACCCTTAATTCTAACCCTAAATCGTTGGTTATTACTATTTGAATAAGTCATATATACATTTTGGATTGGTCTTTTAGATTTATATGAATACGCATTGTAAACAAATAATACATAATTCTCCTTTTAAAAGGAAATGAGAGTAAAACCCCACTACCTATAGAGATAACTCACAACAAAATCATTGTTCTGATTCTTCTGAAAAAAAATCAAACCCCCCAAAGATCAAGTTTTGTTTTTCTCGTGTTGCTCTGGAAACAGAACAGAGAAAAAAAAATAAGAGTAGAAAACGCTTCTGGACACAGATATGAGGAAGGTTTTTTTTTCCAGAAAGTTACAGTTTATCAGAAAGAAGAGAATAATAACTTTCAACAAAAAAAAATAAAAAGACAAACAGAACGAGAAAAGAAAGAGAGAGAGATGGCTAAAGAGGACGTAGTCCATATGTAATAGGTTCTCTCCCAGGCACGATTCTCAAGAGAGCTTCTGAGCTTTTCGGTAGTGGCCCCTGGTTTCCTTTGAACCATCGGTTATTTCCGTTTTTATGATGGTTGACCTTCTGTACCCGTTCTGAACATCTCACCAACCTTGTCTCACTTCCCCTTATTAGTCAATTTTCAAATCTCAAACTACCTCGATTGGCGCGCACCGTCGCTCCTCCACGACTCCGGTCGGTATACCACCATGGTGGCCGCTGCCTTGGCTCAGACACACTCCCTCCTTCCCCATATGTTGAGATCAGACACTCTCCGCTGAACAGAGAACCTCGAGTCGACGGTACTCCTCTAGGTACTTGCTTTTGTAACTTGTGTAATTGTGAGTTTACTACCACGGTGGCCCTTCAAGAACACGCTTGTTACTCCTGCAACAGCTACATTCTGATCTAAGTGCTCTTCTCCAAACTCAAATAAAAGTTCTAAAAGATCTCTTGCGTCTACGACTCTCATCAAATAGCAGAACGCCTCGCCATCGTTACTCCAACCTACAAAGTTTGGCTGCTACTTACTGTTACCAATTACTTCGCCCTCAAGCCTTCGAGATGAGGAAATTTACAGCCGAAGAAAAGGGGAAAGGATTGGCTACTAGAGACCCAAGCAAAAACCCCGAATCCGCATAAGAGCCCCAGACTTTGATCCCTCAGAGCTCATCAAAGATAATCTGCTCACGTTGGTAGGGCGACTAACGAACACCAAGGAACAGAGGATGTCAGCAGTCCTAACGGCGTTACCTAAAGTATGGAACCTCGTGGGAAAAACAGTCGGTGCAGACCTTGGAAATGATGTGTTCCACTTCCGCTTCCAGGAAGAAGTTGACCTCCAAACGGTACTTCACAACCAACCATACAACTATGGACGGTGGATGGTGCTCATCCAGAGATGGGAACCGATAATCTCTGCATCCTTTCCTTCACAAATACCATTATGGATCTCCCTAAGAGGAATTCCCTTTCACTACTGGCATGAAAAGGGTGTCAGCAACATTGGTCTCGAGTTTGGTGAACTGGAGACATATGAAGTCACAAAGTCTAGTGCACGTATACGATGTGTTGTCGATGGCCTCAAACCGCTGATAATGGAATCAATTCTTGAGTTTGATTCTGGCGAGGAGAGTTTGATAACCCTAGAATATGAAAAGCTAGGTAACCACTGCTCTTACTGCTATCGCCTGACACACCTCCAGTCTCAATGCCCGGAGAAACCAAAAGAAGGAAATGCTAGGAATACAAACCGCGCCGGCACGCCTCCTCCCCACCATGACGATATGAGAAATACAAGAGGCCGAGAGGACCACGCTGGAAAGCAAACAAACTTTAATGAGAGAAGGGACAGATATGGCAATCCTTTTGGTAACAGAGTTTCTCAGGCAAATAGAGCTCAAGGTCCTAAGAACAAGATTGTGGCTCACTCGAATCCTCAATACGTAAAGTATGGGAACATGGAATATAGTCCAAAAACGACTTTACCGCAGAACACCAACTCTCCCCACTCAGGCCGTAGGGGTTCCCGCATTGATGACCACCCGTACGCAAACGACGGAGCTACTTCAAAACTACAAGAACAAAATATGATCAATCAGATGGAGGACCAAGCTAGAGGCCCATCGCCACAGATAACGCCTACACAAAGACCTCTTGAGCGCAACCTTGACGAGGTTGACTTCCAGGTAAGACAAATCCCTACAGCTGCAGAGGTTTTAGATGACATAAATGAAGCGACTCTACGTTACTTAAATGTGGATGATCCCATTGAAAGAGCAGCAAGACAACAGCGCGTCCTTCAAAGTGAAATAGATGGATCAGTTGAAGCAACAGTCGCTGGCATTATCCAACACTCAGTGGATACTGTGAACCTCATGCCGAGTCTATCTGTTCCATCTGTGCTAGCCCCCTCAGGGGCTCAAGACAAAGTATCGACTACACAAGGCACCAATGTACCAAAGAAGAGAGGACGACCACCAAAAGCTCGGTCCACGCGAGCTATTCAGAACAGTCCTCGAGTATTTACAAGCCTATCTTCCAGGAGACGTACTCTGAATGTTGTACGGTCATCTCCTAGTACCCACACTCGGAACACTCCAAGAACTACAGGGCAAGCGTCACGAGCACAGCCACAACAAGGGCAAACCGGAAGGTCAAATGCAGGGCCATCAGGCAATACAAGTTTGGTAGCAAACAAACGTCCTCGGTTGGATTTTCCCGAGGATCCTCCGCATCTACCTTAGTGACGTTCAGTTGGAACTGTTTCGGACTGGGGAACACCGAAACAGTCCAGCGCATCAGGGAGATTCAAAAACAAATATCTCCTGATGTTTTCTTCTTGATGGAAACCAAGAATCCAGACGAGTTCGTGCTGAATGAATTGGATTTTCTGGATCAGTATAAGCGCATTCTTGTTCCCCCCGAGAGACCAAACAGCGGTGGCTTGGCTCTCTTTTGGAAGAATGACCTAAATCTCACAGTTCTTAGCTCTAATAAGAATGTAATTGATACTGAGATCACTCATAAAGGCATCTTCTTCTTTGGTTCCTTCATCCATGGTGAACCAGATGTGTCGAAAAGAAGATATGTGTGGGACCAAATCCTATCTATTTCAGCAAATAGAGACCATCCCTGGTTCCTTACCGGAGATTTCAACGAGATTATTAATAACTCGGAGAAGGATGGTGGACCCTTATGATCGAAAGGGTCCTTTGCTGCCTTTCGTAACCTTCTTGCTCAATGCGATCTCTTTGATTTGAAATACTCCGGCAACCCACTCTCATGGCGAGGGAAGAGACGCACACACCTAGTTTTTTGCAGACTCGACAGAGCCATGGTCAATAGCCACTGGTCAGACATGTTCCCCACGGCAAGGAGCCACTACATGGAATTCAACGGTTCAGACCATCGTCCTCTAATATCCATCTTCGACTCAGCAAAAAGGAAGTCCACCCGCATCTTTTGATACGATCGTCGGCTTAAAGATAACCAAGAGGTTAGAGACCTCATTACCGCAACCTGGCTCGCTGCAGAGAACTTACACTCAGAGGTACGACTAGCTAAAGTCAGGAAAGCCCTAGTGAAATTGAGAAAAGAGAAGCACCTTAATAGCCGAGAAACAATCGAGCGAATTAAGAAAGAGCTGGATGAAGCTCTGAGCAGGCGTGTCGGGGATGAGGACCTGATATATAGGCTGAATAACGAACTGATCGCAGCATACAAAGCAGAAGAGGAATTTTGGCGACAACGAAGCAGGATTATCTGGCTAGCTTCAGGTGATAAAAACACTCAGTTCTTTCACGCAGTTGCGACCGGAAAGAAAGCACGCAACCGCATCTCTGTCATAGAGGATGCAGAAGGGAATATCTTCCATGAAGAGGAACAGATTGCAGCTCAGATAGCAGAGTACTATGACAAACTTTTCAAGTCTTCCTCACTTCCCTCATCTAGAGAAGAAACAGTAGCGATTGTTACGGAAGCCATCTCTCCTTGTATCACAACGGAAATGAACCAATCTCTGATGACCGTTCCATCTTTCCAAGAAATCCGTGAAGCTCTCTTCTCTATCCACCCTGACAAAGCCCCCGGCCCGGATGGATTTTCGGCCTGCTTTTTCCAATCCAACTGGATCACTATTGGGGAGGCTATATGCAAAGAAGTACAAGGTTTCTTCACTTCAGGGACAATGAGGGAGACCACAAATCGTACGTTCGTCAGGCTTATTCTGAAAGGATCAGGCCCAAAGCTTGTATCCGACTACAGGCCGATAGCTTTATGTAATGTGACGTACAAGCTCATATCCAAGATACTCTCGCTTCAACTCCGACCTATCCTCCAGAGCATCATTGGAGAGAATCAATCCGCCTTCATCAAAGATCGAGCCATCTCGGACAACGTCCTCATAACACACGAGCTCTTGTACTATCTCAAAAACTCGGAGGCAAAGATTAATTGTTCATTGGCGGTTAAAATGGATATGAGTAAGGCGTATGACCGACTAGAATGGGACTTCATTTGGATTGTCCTTGAGCGTCTAGGCTTCGATGCGAGGTGGATAAGCTGGATCATGACGTGTGTGTCCTCAGTCTCATACTCCTACCTGCTAGACGACTCAGCTCACGGGTCTGTTATACCGTCACGAGGCATCCGACAGGGTGACCCGCTGTCTCCCTACTTGTTCATTCTTTGCGGAGAAGTTCTGTCGGGACTGTGCCGGAAAGCACACTCGAGTGGACACATGATAGGACTGAGAGTGGCAACGAAAGCACCTAGAATCAACCATCTTCTCTTTGCCGACGACACAATGTTCTTTCTAAACACCGATGTGGGCAGCTGCGCTACACTTAGCAACATCCTACGCAAGTATGAAACTGCGTCAGGCCAGACATGATTGAGAATTGTTTGATCGTTATAAAAGGCCAAAACATGATCAACTTGACTTCGGAATATCAATTGCTTGTTGAACCTTGTGAATTGCGGAAAGATTGCTATACACGTTCTTTATGAGATAATAAGTTTGTCGAAACCTGCGATTTGCTTGGATTATATATACTAGGAAACAAACCCGTGTGTTCGCGCGGACTATTGAATTCTTTACTAAAATTTGATTTTATTTTATTTAATAAATATATTTATTTACAATTCTCTTTGTTTATTTATTCTTTATAAAAATTATTATGTGTGTAACATTTTTCTCCTACATTTATTAACTATGTTTTTTTTGTTATACACAAGTTTGTGAAATATACTATACGCATATGCAAGATTGGTTTTTGTTATTCTAAAATTATTGTATATTAAAATAATTATCAATTAAATAATTTATGAAAAGCAAAGATAAAATATTGACAGTGTTAGATACTCAAATAATAACCAAAAAAAATCGTAGAATTTTTTAAATAATCTACAAAAACAAAATTTAGAACAAAAAGCAGTTTGTAAGCCAAACTATTTACAATTATAAATAAAATTAATCTTGGCCTTATTATTACCGGGGTAAAAAGCTTCTTACATATGAATATTTTTTATTCCAACATATATCTTTACCTTTATAAGATAAGATTGATCGGATATTAAATAGCTGACCAATACCGTCTAAATATTTGTAACCTAGCTATTAATGTTTTTCTGGGTAACCAATAAGAATTGTTCCGTTTGCCCATTTGTGGATCAAATCAATTGATATTGTTATTTGTTTTTAGAAAATAGCAGACATCTGATGAAAATATATATTGTTAAAAAAATGAATGTCTTACCAATTGTATAGAGTTTCTATTCAAGTTATTAGGTTTATAAAGATACTAGAGGTTGGCCCGCCCTGCGGGCGGTGAGTTTACAACAAAATAATTTTATGTTAAAATATATATTAATTTTATAAAACGTTTTAAAAAACATTTTAAATTGAATATAATAAATACTGTTTTCTAAGATCATATTATAAATTAATTATTTCTGAAGACTATTTATTTTGTTAACATTTGTCATCTGTTTATAATTTTATGTGTCTGAATTTTTATTTGTTATCAACTATATTTTATAACATTGTACTCTTTTTTTTTCAGTATTCATTTCAGTATATATTCTTCTTTTACATTTGCATGAGATTATACATATAATAATTTAATATATTTTCTCAATTGTGTGTGAAAGTTTTATACTTGATTATGGTATATCTGAATATATTCTATCTGTGATTATGAGTGTCTCTAACAATGTTTTTATTCAAAACTTTCTTTGACTACATATAAAAATCACATTGTTTTTGACTAATCTACATGTTTTATTTTCTAGAGTTTTTTTTCGTTTATCGTTAATCTGAAGCTATTAACATATTTTACTAAATAATTCTTATAATATTCTTAATTTATTTTAAAATCTTTTAATTAGGACCAAAGTCCACTTAACCCTAAAACACACCTAAACCAATCTATATAAACGAAACAGTAATATATGATTTTTGAGCTAAATATTTTTAAACTATAGGATTTCTCAGCTTAACGCGGTATAGATTAACCTAAACCATTCTAAAATTAAACGATCATATTTATTTATTATCTTAAAATACTTATCTATAATTTTTTATTAATAATTTTACATTCATATTTTTTTTTAGTTTAACTTAGAGTTTATATATATATAAGATATCCTAATATTTAGTGGTGATAAAGGCTTAAAGGCTTAAAGCTTTATAAGATATACTAATATACATTTTACTACACAGATTTAATGTTTATTATTTATTAATTTATATGTGTGTTGGATATATTTACAAAGATTTGCTTCTAAACTAATTTGGAGCGATAAAAACATATTAACCAAATTAATATTGATTTAACTTGATCAATATTTTGTTTCAAAGCATTTAGATATTTTCTCTTTCATAACATTTTATTCTTTTTGTAGGGGTCATATTGTGAATAGATTTATTTTGTTTCATTCAGAAAAGTTAAATGTCTTATAAATAGCTTCCTTGAGGGATTGAGTAGATGACCTTTTCGTTCATTTCAGTTCGAATAAAGAGGTTTTTGATAAATAATTAATCAAAGGATTTAATAACACTAAAAGAGTAAAGAAATCTACATAACTAAACAAATATAGTCGATATGTGAAGAGCTCATGCATATAACTATATAAGGTGAAGGCCAAAAACAAACACAAACATAGAATCAGCAGATAAGACTTTGTGATGTTTTAAAAAATCGATACGGTATGATGTCTTCCAGCGTAGATTACCTCGTAAAATCACAACCTGAAGATCTCTTCGGTGTCGGTACCTCCAGGTACCAACCATAACCAAGAAAAAAAGTTGGTATTCTTAGAGCTGGAGAAGCTTCAAGAAGAAATCAACAGTATTGTACTCTATGTCCACCAGCTGCATTGTTGCTTTCTTACTTCCCTCCCGCACTTTTTGCAACGACTCCATCGCCATGTTTTCCACCTCCACTCTCAGACTTGGATATTGTTCTAATTCATTCACATATTCAATATGTATGTATCAATCGACCAAAGTAAATTAGACCTTGGAGCTCATATATATATTACTAACCGAAAGGAAGAACATACCACCATATCAATCACAGAATTGTCCATATCCTTCAAGAAGATCGCATGAGCCTGGAAATATTAAAACCACACTCAAAAAAGGGGAGATGGGATCATGCACAAAATTAACTGGATGCTCAAATGAAAATTTGAATATGATCACCTACTTTTTTTTCTTTTGCTGGACACATTAGGCACTTCAGGATTAGCAATCATATCCACACATCTAGTAAGATCGAGCACAGTACGTGGAACCAAATAAGAACCAGATATTTACATAAAAAGAAGATAGAGCTCACCTTTGTCGGTAGCGTTTATCAATATCAGTTAGACCATGATACGTGTCTTGTCTGGCAGGCAGTGGAAGGAGAGAATTTGTGACAATTGAAATGGAATTCACACATATAGAAAGCTCCCATGAAAAAAAAAAAACAGAGAACAGACAGTTAATAAACAGAACTAAAAACAATGCTTCTCTAAGGAGATTAACCATTTAATTTGAGTTCACCTTACTCGGTTCTTTTAGCAAAAAAAAAAAAAAAAAACCTTTCTCGGTTCTCTTCATTGAGCCACAAGCACACAAAACATCACCAATGTCTATGAATGCCTTCAGCTGTTCAAACTGATCACCTGACAGCCTTTCCTTCTCACAGTATAGCTACCAAAAAACATAAACGTTGAGATTGCATTTCTTCAATTAAACCAAAGCCAACTTAATGATCAATTAAGCAAAAATGGATGACGATAAAACCCGAATGGTTCCAGAGTCTTCCCTCGGAACCGGAGAATCCGTGTGGCAACTCTCTGCCTGCATCGGCCAGCCTTGAGCTCAAAGAAATGGATTTCACAGAGATGGGGCTGTTCATCGCTAGTAACGTTCAATTTTATAAGAGATCTCCCATCGATTATGTATGAAAATGATTAAATGCTACAGAGTGGGAGAAGTTGAATGAAACATGTAACTGATCCGATTAAACGGGAAAATAAATGGAAACCGAAGGCGTTACAGAAAGTTCATCGGAGGTGGCTTCATCGGCACAAGGAAGGGTCGGAGATGCTCTCTATGTTGACCTTCACATGGTACTTGGGGCCTGAAGAAAAGAGAGGATAGAAGCCCAAATATAAGAAATTAACATTACAAGATCGGTTGGCCCAATTAGCTTTCGTTTACAATTTTTTTTTCAAGAATTGGGAGTGCCACGTGTCTACATATGCCCCTATGTGATTGCTGATGTGGAAGCTTGTGGAGAGAGACAAGCCAATTTTATTTATATAAATAGATAGATAATACCAAAACAAATGTCAATTTTAGAAGACTTAACTGTTAAAAAAATTTAACGTAACAAAATGAATATTCTAAGAGTTGTAACTATTTAAATGAATGGATTCCTTCTAATCTCAACTCTATGTAAGTAATTCATATTTAAACAATTAATCTAAAACATTTAGTAAGAAATTTCCTATAGAGAATGTTGATATAAAAAAATTAAAAAGTGAGCTTCCTCCATATTCTAACTTAAAAATAAGAAAGAAAATTAAATTAAGATTAGATAGAAAAGGATAGATGCATAAAATATTGAAATATTATGTAATGGAAATAGAGTGCCAAATATATGTTGTATAAAGCTCTCCAAGATAAAAGATGTTTTTAAGAACACTATATTATAGAATAACAAAAAATAAAGTGACAATTGGAAGAGATAAAAATTATTTCAATGAATGGGGATGCTTTTTATTTCCAGTATGAACCCTACATAAGTAATTCACATTTATAGTTGCACACACATTTGTAACATTAGTTTAAACCATTAAATTAGATTTTCGTAAGAACCAATTTCATGTATTGAAATGCATAGAAGTACAACTTACAACCAGTCAATTCTAAATTTATTTTTTCAATTTAGAGATATATTTTTCAATTTTATGCTTAGTTTTTTAACTTTTAGTTTTTATCTGTATTTAGAAAATACAAAGATAATATATAAACGTATAAATTTTTGTAAAAACATAATTCTACAACCAAAAATAGATACTATATATTGAAAATATACCACACATGATTTGTTCATGATTTTGATCATATGATATTCAAGATGATTTTCTGTGAATAATTGTTATTGTTATGAAGCGGTGTAAAAATGCAATATTGGGAAATTTTTTGTGTTGTACGAGAAGCATGATGAAAAGAGAAATCACCTCTTTCATTGCACTACTTCTAATACAATTTAGTCAGATCTGCAATTTGGTTAGATCTAAGAGGAAGACTCACTAACTCTAACTCTAGTAGTCTAAACTTCTCGAACACTATTCTTCCTTTTCTTCTAGGCTCTGATTGGTTATCAATCAAAATCTTATGGTGTTCCTTAGGCATGCATATAAAAAACAGAACCGAAGTACCAAATTGGAACCAAACCAAAATACACGAAACCAAAACTGTATCAAAACCCTCAAATATCCAAATGGTTCCTATATTTATATATCCAAAATAATTGAACCGAACCAGGATCAAGTCGAGAACAAAATGAGTATCCGAATATATAAATATATATATATATCTGTAATTTAAAAATTTATTAAAAATATCTAATTTTTTTTAAAGTTAGTTTATTATAAAATATTCAAACTATCCGAAAGGATCATGATATTTTTATCCAAAATATTTAAAGTATTCCTACATATCCTAAATTTTTATCTAAATCATTCTAATTACTTGATATTTTTTTCTAAAATATCCAATATTTAACATGAATTACCCGAACTAATCGAAAAAAAAACGAATAAGAATCGAATTTTTTGAGGGTATTTTCCGGTTCCTAGACACATTATTGTCTAGAGATGTGTTCTCAATGCCAGCGCTTGTCCTCCTTCTGGTCCAGCGGTGCTCTCCATCCCAATGCCTTTAGCTGTGAAGTGCTCGCCCTCTACAGCTGCACATATAAGAAAGGTCGGTCATGTTTAGACACGAAGTTGGCCTAATGGATAAAACTCTTAGATTATCTAGTAGATGTCTAAATGATCATAAGTTTGAATAGGCATGTGAGTTCGTTTAGTTAGGGTTATTCGGTTCGGGTAGTTTGGTTTAACATAAGTTCGATATAATATTCGGTTAGTTAACCTTTCACTAACCGATCTAGGAATCAATAGGCGACGTGGACGAAAAAGGCTTATATTACAATAAAGTTGTGATTCAGCAATAATTAAAAAGCGGTTTGGAAATTACAAATAACACACAAGTACATTGCTTAATCATATTGCAATGGTTAATTACCAACTGTTGCAAAAATTGATCATCAAAGGCTATAGTAGCTATTAAAGAATGCAATGGTTCACTTGATCAGTTACAAATATTCTTTTACATTTTACACTTCTACTTTAAAATTGTTGCATTAATTCACTTCAAAAATCTCCAAAAAATATTAAATCTGCAAATTAAATTACAAATTTTGTATTTTCTTAATATGTTGATTTTTGTCCTACACGCATTTTGCTTGAATTGAACATAAGATAGAAATGTATATAAACACAAATGTGTGATCAAATTCAAGTAACACCGAGTAGACTGTAAATCTAAAATTCTTTAATATCCGAATTAGATACACACACACAAATACACAATAGTCTCAGGAGCACTGACTTTTAATTTACTTTTGAAACGTCTTCACCATTTACTTCTTAAAGAGTTTCTCAAAGAATTACCATCCATTTTTTGTCAAAGCTACGAGAGCTTGCAAGAAAGAGAAGAATCATCAAAAACAACAAACCATTGTTTCAGTCTAAGGAATCAAATCACTAAAGCATTTTCATCACTTATTTGATGTTTTCCATAACCAAAATCAAATGATTTTTTTTGCTTGCTATTCATGAGAACTCAAAGCTCACAATTCCACGAATATTGAAAGTGAAAAATATCAAAAACATTAAGAGACTTTCAGAGTTCTCTCGACTCTAGCCTGACCAGCACGAGAAGAGAGGATGATACCAACAATAAGACCGTACAGAGAAAGTGCTTCAGCAAAGATGAGAATCAGAATCATTCCACAAAGAGCTTTGGTTGTTGTGTATTCGCTCTGCAGCCACACAAAAATCACGTCACATTATTACAAAGCCAAACACATATCTCTAAGTGGCATATGACAAGCAACACACATCACAACAACATTTCTGTTCAACTTCATAAACATGATCATTAAGAGAACATGGGTTTTATCAATTACCTGACACCGGCATCGCCGACGATTCCAATAGCCATACCGGCGGAGAAACCGGCGAGACCACCAAGGAGACCGGAAGAGAGAGATGGGCATAGCCATCGAATAGATAGATAGTAAGACTTGCCTTTGGGTTGATTCCATTACTGATGAATGATAATCACAGCTATCATCAGAACCGTAAATACCTGACACCAGCCATAACTGTTAGTGCAGATGAGGCGACGAAAAACAAGTGCAGAAAGTAAAACATACAAAATTTGTTAACGGAGTTTGTTTCCTATATTTCCGGGACCTCGTCCAGATTTCATTGACTTAGAACAAGGAGCAACCTTACAATTGCTATATGATACAACACACACACTAGTGTTTACCACTCTTTTCTAAGTAGCAATCTTTAAAGATTAGGAATCAAGCACGCATGCATAGATCACCATCCGGCTCACTGAAGCACACTATCTTCTACAGC
Source organism: Brassica napus (assembly GCF_020379485.1). Classification (NCBI taxonomy): domain Eukaryota; kingdom Viridiplantae; phylum Streptophyta; class Magnoliopsida; order Brassicales; family Brassicaceae; genus Brassica; species Brassica napus. The sequence continues at coordinate 6,484,359 of NC_063447.1, forward strand.
TGCAATCTTCACAGATCTCTTCAATGAAACTGCTTTTGTTAAACTCCCCCTGAGTCTAGGCTTCAATCTTCCATCCCCTCGGAAGTACTTCACCAAGTACGTCAGCACCCAACATACACCAGTGACACCATAAGCTTGATCACCCAAGCACACACACAACTTATCACGAGCTACACACGATGGCTAACTCCACCACACAAAGCGCCAACACCAAGGCCACCAAACTAAGTCCACATCAGACTCCATCAGACAATGCTTCAGAATGTCCTTCGACACCAAGCAGTAACACACACCAAGGAAACCTCTCTCTCTTTATTCTATGAGGTCTAGTTGTCTCATAAGGCACGCCCCTCCTCATATAGTAGACCATAACTTTCTCTCCACGTCTTCAACTTGCTCTCCACGTCTTCAACTTGCTCTCCAAGTCTTCTAAATACACTTAATACAACTTTCCATTTTCTTTAATGGAAAACTTCATCTTCAAGTAACTCCCTTTTGCTTTATGGAAAACGTCCATATATCTTCAAACATATATCCTCTTTCCTTTTCCAAGCACAGCAAGCTCACGCAATCACAAAACCCAAACTCCCATTCAGCTCCATCTTCATGACACACACATGTACTACATCCTGTACTACTTCACGAACTGATACAGAACATCTAAGTAGACTGCATCTTCAATCTCCCCCTTTTTGACTATGCATGTGCCCTCATCATAACTGGCTTGAAAACCATGTCTTCAATCTCCCCCTATGAGTCACATAATGGTCAAAAACCAACTCGAAGATCATCACCTTCCAAACCTAGGAAGAAATCCCATCATGCCATCTTCATCAATCTTCATTCAAACTTTGTCCTACTTCCTTAACAAGTTTCGTCCTCATCATCCACGATCTCACCAGTAACTTAGGGCATGATTAACTCTGATCTCTTAATCGGGGTTCTTAACTTAAGATTTGACATTTTTTTATACACTTTTCAGCTAAAAGACGATTCTTATATCTCTTATTTAAGAGACGGTTCTTAACTTTTCTTAGTTAGAATCTAAAAAAGCTAAAAACTGTCTCTTAGCCGAAGCTAAGAATCCCAGTTAAGAGGCTGGGGTTAATGATGGTCTTAGGTGACCCACTCTGATATCAATTGTTAGTGCAGATGAGGCGACGAAAAAAAGTGCAGAAAGTAAAACACACAAAATTTGTTAACGGGGTTCGTTTCCTACATCCTCGGAACCTCGTCCATATTTCATTGACTTAGAACAATGAGCAACCTACAATTGCTATATGATACAACACACACTAGTGTTTAACCCTCTTTTCTAAGTAGCAATCTATAAAGATTAGGAATCAAGCACGCATGCATAGATCACCCATCCGGCTCACCGGAGAACACTGTCTTCTACAGCTGAAATCTTCACAGATCTCTTCAAAGAAACCACCTTTGTTAAACTCCCCCTGATTCTAGGCTTCAATCTTCCATCTTCTCAGAAGTACTTCACCAAGTACGTCAGCACCCAACATACACCAGTGACACCATAAGCTTGATCACCCAAGCACACACACAACTCATCACGAGCTACACACGATGGCTAACTCCAACACAAAGCGCCAACACCAAGGCCACCAAACTAAGTCCACAACAGATTCCATCAGACAATGCTTCAGAATATCCTTCGACACCAAGCAATAACACACACCAAGGAAACCTCTCTCTCTCTCTTTATTCTCTGAGGTCTAACTGTCTTATTAGACACACCCCTCCTTATATAGCAGACCATAACTTGCTCTCCACGTCTTGAAATTGCTTTCCAAGTCTTCTAAATACACTTAATACAACTTTCCATTTTCTTTAATGGAAAACTTCATCTTCAAGTACTCCCTTTTGCTTTATGGAAAACATCCATATATCTTCAAACATATATCTTCTTTCCGTTTCCAAGCTTAGCAAGCTCACGCAATCACAAAACCCAAACTCCCATTCAGCTCCATCTTCATGACACACGCATGTACTACCTCCTGTAGTACTTCACGAACTGATACAGAACATCTCAGCAGACTGCATCTTCAAAACCACCGGAACAATCGACTTCATTACAAGCTCTGGTCTCATCGCACCCATCGATGCCATACCAACCCCGCTCTTTGTTGTCCCGTACGTTGCTCCCATACATGAAAAAAGGATAATCCGATCGGATCGGATGATATCAAAACTAAATCGTGGATGTTAAGGTGATTTGTAGTATCTTGCCTTTGCCAATGACCTAAAGAAAAATTTGAGTTTTGTTTTGAAAAGACTCACCCACGACTGACTGCTTTTCTAATCACTGCCAGGGATTCCTATATGAACCTGAACAAGTTTTTTCAAAATCAAGAAACGACGTAAGATCTCAGGCAAACAGTATGGCTTGATACTAAGAATTCCTGGGAAAGAAGATCTAAACGATTTCTGCCCGAATCAAAAGTCTAAACAAAAACTAAAAGAAGACATTCCATAAAGGAAACCTAGGTTGCTTCAGCGAATTTGGTAAATAGAAGCATAACAATTCTAGGTCCTCTGGCATCAAATTGTAAACTCGCTTCTCCCAAAAGGGGCCATAAATTCCTACCCTACCTTAACTGCACGAAACGGCGTTTGCGAGGTGTCCCGTAGAAGAGACGTCTGCTGAGTGACTACCGTGCATCATCTGTAAAAACAGGAGCAAATATAACTGTTGGATTTAAAAAAAAATTCCTATAAAAAATTGGAGACATCATCAATCACCAAATAATGGTTTGCTATTATATATAGATTATGTTAAAATCAGATTCAGTCAAGTAAATAATTCAACTTTCAAATAAAAGAATCATGTATAAATCATTAGAAAAAGAAGTCTAAACAATAAGCAATTAAGATTAGTTAAAGAAAATCTAAAAACGCATATTTCAAAAAAAAATTATCTAATTAACTAAATTTTCGTAAGTATAAAAAACATTAATAATTTTTTTATTAAAATATATATATTAGTCCGCACAAAGGTGTGGATAAACCTTAAATTTAAAGATTCTTAAGCCTAAAAGTAAAATTGTTTTTGGATATGCTTTTAGGTAGACTACAAAATCACACACACTTGACGGATTGGTACATATCAGGTCCAAAGAACATGTGGTCAATCAGGGCCTCAAAAACACTTTGATCACTGGTTGCTTTGCCACAAAATCCAAGTAATACAAGAGATCCAAGTAACACATTGTTACCGATTCTACACCTTTGTGGCTTGTGCCTTTACAAAGGAGTATTGGAATCTAACATAATCACTGGTTGCTTTGCCACAAAATCTGAAACCACTTATAGCCAAATGCATACATATAATAATAATATACACATTACATGACAAGTTGAAACAACATCATCAACTTACAAAACCGCCAAATTTAAATTCACATTTCAAACCCCTTTGCCTGCTTTTTTTCTTATTTCTTTACACAGCAAAAAAAAAACCCCAAAACTAGAACCAAAGAAAAAGCTGGAACATGTTACAGCTAAAGACATTGGTTATTATTTTTCACCTTGGCTTTGGTTGAGATACATATGAAAGCAACGGCTGGATGAGTCTATGATACGATGTGGCTTGTGATCGGTGCAGCATCTCAACCATTGATGGAGTCTGGAATTATAAGCCTGCACAAAGCTAGAACCGTCTCCTGACTCTCCTTTTGAAGTTGCTCTTTGCCATGGATGTGAGTTGGAGAAGTTGGGTATCAAACCAGCTCTTAAAGAAACTGAATTTTATGGCAAGTTCTCCTTTGTCATCTTTTGTGCTCCTCCTTCCCAAAGTCCTTATTACGCCGCTGAGCTCAGGTAAGCTACAAGAACAACACTTGTTTCAACAACTCAAGAGTCTATGAACTGTGTTTCTAAACACCTTTCTTCTAATACCTTGCATTAACTTCTGCTACTGATTAAAGCATGTCTAATATGTGTCTGTGTTTGTACTTTACAAACGTATCAGGACGGCAGCATCAAAATGGAATGGGACAGACCCTTCTTATTCACATCTAGTTCTGCACCTTATGATTGCTTTGATAATGGAGACTGCAACGAGGTTTATCTGAATACATTTTAGTACTCAAGACGATACTGTAATATGCATTTTTATTAATTGGATTGCCCTTTACTGCGGGATTCTCCAGTTTTGCCACTAGGAAAGAGCCCAAGAACCGATGTGCTTTTGAGAGCTGAACAAGTAGTGTTGGAAAGTACTGGAGGGACTGTCCTCAGACTTGCAGGGCTTTACATATCCTTTTGAGCTCAATGAACAAATAGGGAAACACTTTTTTTTTCTGGTCTATAGCAGATTTGAGTATTATGTTTCTCCTGAACTTTTTAATACACAGAGACTAGAGGTGCACATACTTATTGGTTGAGTAAGGAGACAATCGATGCTCGTCCTGATCATATCCTAAATATCATCCACTATGAGGTATATTTGTGGTTTTTGCTCATTCCTTTCTTTTGTACAAACACCATGGCCTTGAATAGGTGCTTATGATCGGTCTGCATATATAATATAAGATCTTATCAGGTCGTGTAATGTGTTCATGAACAGGATGCAGCATCGCTTGCAGTTGCAATCATGAAGAAGAAAGCTGGTGGTAGGATCTTCTTGGGCTGTGATATCCATCCTTTGTCAAGGCAAGAGGTGATGGACCTGATGGATCAAAGTGGAAAGTATGATAAGAAGTTCAAAGGCTTCACAAGTGAGTTTCTTTCAGCCATTGACACATGTTGGTTTGTCTTGAAAAGCCTTAAGCTTCTTATTAGATATTGATAACTTTTGATATTTCTAGGCACTAGTGGTCCTTTAGGGAAGAAGCTGAACAACTCAAGGACACGAGCTGAAATAGGATGGGAGCCTAAGTATCCAAGCTTTGCTCAGTTTCTTGGAGTAACGAAGTAATGTTTTTAACTTTGATCAAGATGATGGAGTATGCAGAGAGAAAGGACAAAGAAAGCTACTGACGAAAGAATCCACAAATGTGAAGCATCTATTCTATTAAAATAGAAGTCACAACCTCATTTCATGTGTGATTTTTTTTTTTAAATTGGATCTATCTTAAAAAGTCAGTTATCATTAATTCATTAATAATAATATGTCTTACTTATATCACTCCATACATTTCCCATCCACGCCTAATAATACGGTTTGGTTAACAAACGTATATTTGCTTCCTTATTGAATTAAATATGTGGAATCAATGTATATACCTAGTTTACATGTTGTAAATAATAAATTGTTTAAAACAATCACATCTATTTGTTGCTTCTTATTATATATTTATATTAATGTATTTGCATTTTGTTATTAAATAAATTAATATGTGCATGAAAAAACATATTTGAAAAGTATTTTGTATTTAATTTATGTTAAAATTTTACCCGCTTTTAAAAACTGGATTTCATTTTAGTAATATTTTTATGTTTATTCATTTTGTATAATATATTATTGAATATACAAAAGTCAAAACTATGTTAATTTTATACATGTATTGTAGTATATTAATGTTAAGCCGTTCTATTATCATATTATATTTTTTTAACATAAATATTTTATATTTTATGAAAATAAACTTTATATACCTAAATTTTTAATATATATATTTTTTAAATGAAAAGATATCTAAAGATATTATGATTAAAATATTTCAAAATATCTATATAATATAATTCTTATTAAAATACATTTAATAAATTTTCTTAAGGGTGGTCCAACTTAAAAATCACAATGAAATTAAGTTGTAACTTCTATTTTAATATAATCTATTCTATTAAAATAGAAGTCACAGCTTCATTTCATGTGTGATTTTTGTAAGTTTGACCTATCTTAAAAAGTCAGTTATCATTTATTCATTAATAATAATATGCCTTACTTATATCACTCCATATATTTCCCATCCATGCCTAATAATACGGTTTGGTTAACAAACGTATATTTGCTTTCTTATTGAATTAAATATGTGGAATCAATGTATATACCTAGTTTACATGTTGTAAATAATAAATTGTTTAAAACAATCACATCTATTTGTTGCTTCTTATTATATATTTATATTAATGTATTTGCATTTAGTTATTAAATAAATTAATATGTACATGAGAAAACATATTTGAAAAGTATTTTGTATTTAATTTATGTTAAAATTTTACCCGCCTTTCAAAACTGGATTTCATTTTAGTAATATTTTTATGTTTATTCATTTTGTATAATATATTATTGTATATACAAAAGTCAAAACTATGTTAATTTTATACATGTATTGTAGTCTATTAATGTTAAGCCGTTCTATTATCATATTATATTTTTTTAACATAAATATTTTATATTTTATGAAAATAAACTTTATATATCTAAATTTTTAATATATATATATATATATATATATATATATATTAAATGAAAAGATATCAAAAGATATTATGATTAAAATATTTCAAAATATCTATATAATATAATTCTTATTAAAATACATTTAATAAATTTTCTTAAGGATGGTCCAACTTAAAAATCACAATGAAATTAAGTTGTGACTTCTATTTTAATATAATAGTTATGTGCATAAAAAACATATTTGAAAATTATTTTATATTTAATTTATGTTAAATTTTTACCCGTCCTTGAAAACTGGATTTCCTTTTAATAATAGATGAAACTAAGTATTAAGATTATGAACAAACCAATATTATGGATAAATTTATTACGTCCACACAAAACGAATCCAATTGAACCGACGAAGACGTCGCAATCGTAGTCCCCTGCTGATCCCGTGATTTAGAAATCAAATAGTTACGCATCGTTTGGTAGAATCCTGAAAAATGTGTTCACGATAAATAGTAAAAGGTGCTATATCGTGACTATTTTATTTCTAAACCTTAAAATTCCGGATATCTGCTCCGTGCCCATCCCTATTTGGTATTAGTACTGCCATCCATTAGTTGACAACATTTACAAATTTTCAATATTCAAAAGGTTGCATTTGTTAGCAGCTCTCTTTTTAGCCGTAGCCTAGGTGTTCAATTTATCAAAAGGTTTATTGAATCAACTATCGTTAGGTTGTCAAACCTCCTCTTAATCCCCTCTCATTATTTCTCACTGTTGTCTCCTGGTTCTGATTAAAGTTATTTCTTCTCTTAATTTTATTTTGACAATTTTGTAGACGATGGGTTTACACTTCAACTATTCAGCATAGTTTTGGTCATTGCCAATTTTTAAATGGTGACAATAATTAACTGGATTAGTCTTAAGCTACTTAAGCTTTGCTCATATGAAAATGATTGAAAGCATAAATAATAATTTATGATGCTGGTCTTTAAATTATAATGCTTGTACTAATAAATATTCGTAAAATATTATGTCCACATGTGCGGGAGAAACATCTAGTTAAGTTGAAAGTCGAATTCGATTTCCAGAATTCAAACACATAAGCTCGCTCCAAGCTTTATATATCTATCGAAATCCTGAGGCTCTTAAAGGTAATTCACCTCTGTAGCAGTAAATGCGCGTTCCTCCCCGGATCGATCGGATCAACCGATAGGGTTTATCCAAAAAAAAAAGAAGTAATTCATCAATTCAAACCAACACTCTTGAATCTACCTTGCAAAGGTTAGACTGTTCCTAAACATTTATATCTATAAAGTGATACAAATTGATTATGTCATTTAGTGTAGTGATTTGTATTAATTTATGGTTGTGTACAATCATAAATTTTAATCTATATTATAAAAAATTTATGGCTTAAGCTGTTAAATTTGAATATGTATTATAACATACCAACATACTCCATAACTTAATACAAACCAAGATCAAGTAACGATAAAATGTACATTTCACAACCTTTTCTTAACATTGATAAGATCTGGTGATACATGACTTAAACCTCCATTTTATGAAATAATACTCAATTCTAGTATGAGTCTGTATAAGTTGATAACAAAAAAAAATAGAAAATTAAATAAAAAATAAAAAAATATAAATGTATTACTCCATTCATTTTGAAAAATGAAGTTTCAATATGGAAATGTACTTAGGCAATAATATAAAGTATTTAACAAATATATTACACATTCTTCGGTTAACACTATATTTTAACAAAATTATATGAAAATTGTAACAATTATATCATTACAAAATTTTATAAAAGTTGTAACAATTCTATCATTTTGTGCTTAAATTGAATGGTGTAGTAGAATTCTTTTGAAATCTACTAGTTTTAACTTCTAAGTAGACTTCTGAAGAAGTTATAGCGGATAATTTTCAGTTTCAGATCTAAATATATATATACATTTAGAAAACATGAAAATAGCTTTAAATCAGAGAACCTTTAAAAATAGAATTTATAAAATTAAATAGTGGTAAGGTAAAAACATAATGTTTAAAGTTTGACTCAATAACTTCATTTGAATATATACACATTTAAAATATATAGATTTAAATCTTATATTTTAAGAGAGGGATGAAAACTATGAATGGAAATACCAAAAACCAAAATAATATTGTGAAAAAGATATGAAAAATAAGAAATTTCTGGAAATATCATAAGTTGGTTACCACTTTTCAAAAAGACACTCAATCAAATTCAAAATTTTCTTAACATTTGAGTCTATGGTTTAGAAATTATTGTTAAGAATTTAGATCCATGAGAGAGATCTTCTTTACGATCTATTTCACATGAGTTGATTCTCACTACTTTATAATATATGTTATCAATGTGTTCAATCTGGATTCAGGGATCTACTTATGCCAACAGAAGTTTGCTCTTGACAATATCACTGAAGCCTGCATTGTTTCCGATGTATCAGAATCACCAACTTGTGTTGGTTGAAGGTGCAACGATTTCAGAACCGACTAGATATTGACATTTAATTGGAAGATTGATTTACTTTAGAGTAACGAGACCTTAGTTGCCGTAAGAAATCTGTACTCTTTCCCAATTTATGCAAGCTCCGAAACAGGAGCATTGGGATGCAGCCATTTGTGTGGTACGATATCTGATATGGAACCCAAGACAGCGAATATTACTTAAGGTAATGCAGACCTTGACTTTGAGTGCTTGGTGTGATGCAGATTGAGGAGCATTTGCCATCACACAAAGATCTTTTAACGGCATGGTTTATTCAGTTTGTTGGGTCACTGGTTTCTTGGAAAACATTCAACACAAGACATAGACTTTCGCTCGTAGACGGAGGCAGAATACAAAGCAATGTTGGATACAATTAAAGAGATGATTTGGTTGAAGAGTCTACTGACTACATTTGGCGTCTGTTTTGACAAACACAAACCAATTAAGATTCATTGTGATAACACTTCAGCCATTCATATGAGCAGCTAATCCCATTTTCCATAAAAAGACAAAGCATGTTAGAATTAAGTAACATTTCATAGGAGATTAGGTGTTTTCATGCACCACTTTTAAAATTTAAATGATATTTTAAAATATCATTTTGATAATTTTATTATTTTCTTTATTTTAATAATATTTAATAATATTTTACAAAATATTAAATAATATATCTATATATATATATATATTTAAAACTAATTTTGAAATTTTTTTACTCTATAATATTTCTAAACAAATTTAGATATTAAAAAAACTAATGGTATTGAGATTAGAAAATTACAATTTAAAAAAAACTGCAGGAATTTTGAAAATTGTTTTAGTAAAATGATATAACTTAAAAAATAAATATTTTAAAAAATTTTAAATATTATTTATTTCTATTTCTACTATTCATGATGATCTATGAGTAATATTTCAAAAAATTTACCGAAAATATAAATCAACATTAAATGTAAATGTTCATGACACAATTAATTTCAAGTCATGTCAGCATTGTTACTATTCTATGTCATAATTTTTTTTATTTCAAAATAAATGTGATGATGATACATGACAAATCACTTCTCAAATAATGTCTAAGGGATGATATCGTGAGAGGTTTTGTTACCCCAAAACATGTTTCGAAAAAGAAGCAACATGCAAATATTTTTGACGAAAGCACTTGGTAAGAAGGAATTTTCAGTATTTCTTATCAAGTTGAAGTTTGAAACCTACACTCTCCAACTTGATAGAGGGTATTGAGATATGTACATATCTAAATTAGTTATGATTGGATATGATATTCTGTGTATCTATATTTTAGGATAGAAGCCTTTGTTAAAATAGAAGGATCTTGGTCCTAAGAATCAATACAGAAAAAATTTCCATGTACATTGTTTTCTAACAAAACATTTCCAATTTTTACTAATTCTTTATTAGAAATCTAAACTTTCCAAAATTCTGTGACTTACCCACAAAAATGTAAATTCAGAATCAACAATACATGTGTATATATATAATTGATTGGTAGGCAAAACGAAAAAGAGAAGAAAACTTACAAAGACTGAAAAGTTTGGTGAATGAAAAAAAGGAAGAAAATGGATCCAACTTCCGTCGCAGTCATATCCCTTGTCATGATCATTGTGGTACTCATCTTGATCGCGGCTGTTGTAGCTTGCCGTTGTTGGTGCCCACGAATTGAAATCGAGTACTGAATAACAAATATTTTGTTACAAATTAAGTATGTCTTTTTTGTTAATTTTCAATCAAGTTTTTTTCGTTTAATGATATTGTAATTCTATTATATTTACATAATTGAATTATGGTTCTATTATGTTGCAGTGTTAAATACCACTAGTACCTTTATCATCAACCTTATAAGAAATCGCAAAATCAGTTTTAACTTTTCATTAATATGTACATTTTTTTAGAAAATTATTAAGTGGGATTCTGAAACGTATAATTACAGCTTGCACTTTTAACTACAAACTCGAATAGGACTAGCTTTTGGAAAACATAAATTTATTTTCGAAATTAAATAAACTATTTTTAATGAATTTCTATATAAGATAATGTATAGATTTGGGAATATTTATTCGGCACTGCGAACCGAACTTTACCAAACTGAAAAAAAGTAACCGAGCAGATCATATCTCTCTATAACCAAACTAATTGAAATGAAGTGAGAACCAAATGGGTACCTGAATTTTTAAATTTGTTTACTTACAAATATTTGTTATATTTAATTTATATATTATATTCTGAAGAACAATGTGTTTTCATTATTGTAATGTAGTAAGGATATGAACTGTCAATTTTAAACTAGAAATGGTTTTTTATAATCATATATTTGTAAAATAGTTGTAACCATCAATTTGCACTACTTTTTATCCCTAAACAATTTAGAAGCTATTACTATTTTGATCCGTTCTTTCAAAGCATAATTATATTTTTGTTGAGCATTTGATAAAATTTGCATGAATTTACAATTTTTATTAGAAAATAAATAATTTAAAATTATTCTATTATGATGTTTGAGTTTCAACCAGTATTTCCATATTTGATCCAGATCCGTGGTCGAACTGGTAGACTCGGCGCCCTGTATATAATGCAGTTTGGATTTACTGAATTTTTTTAAATTAAAAATCATATAGATCCAGTTAATAACCCACAGTTACAAAAAATTGATCCACAGTTTCAAAATGCGGGATATTATATGATGAAAAATCCTATTAACAATGTTTTAAATGTTTTGTTACTTTGTAAGAATTTTGTCCATTTAAAATATTTTGCATTTAAATCAGCGTTTTTAAACCCAAAATGGACCTACGGTTGAATATGTTAACTCGGTGATGCAATATATAATCTGGTTTGGGTTTTAAGAGATATCCTGTAGTTTAAAAAATTATGAAATCTTCAAAAAAATGCTTTAAAAATGATGAAATCTTCAAAAAACGCTAAAACCCGGGGTTAACCTGTTGAACCAGTGGGTGATTGATATGTAATCTAATTTGATTTTTTGTTTAAATTTTTAAGTTAATTTTAGTTTCATAAGATATTAAAAACTTATTAATTTCAATCTTATTGTATTTTTATTAAATGTCATAATATGTATAAACTGGAAAATCTTATTATTTTTTCTATAATTATAGGATGTACTATATACAAAATATTTGAGAAATTGTGAAAAATGATTTCCCTCATAAATTCGGTATATATATGGGAATTATGATGATGATGATGGTTTGGCTGTCTCTATATAATTGTCAACAACTTTTGATTGTAGTATTCTGCAGTTAACATATTTCAAGATCAAAAACATTCAACGAAACGTATATATATCGACGTCTCACATAGTTTTGTTATGAATCTAATAAAATAATTGCAAGAAGACATAATTTTGCAAACATCATTTGTTCCTATAAGGTATAAACGTTGGTTGACTAAAATGTACAATAGGATAATGATATTCTTTCAATACAAGAAAAGTAGCCATATTGACTACAAATTACGAATACAGAAGTGTGGTCTTAATTTTACGAGGACTTTAAATATATATTACGACGAAATCAAATTTGAACTAAACGTAAACCTAGAAAGACAAATTTTCATCGTAAATTTGTCGTAAACGTACGACAGACGATCTGTACATGTCGTCGAAAAGTTGTTGTTACATTACGACAAAATTACATCAACACCTTTGCATTTAATTAACGGATAAATTACGAATAAAATAGAAGATTGTTGAAAACGTGATAAATTTCGCATTAGGGAGGACAAACTTAAGCAAAGACAAAACTGACAAGATAATTACCATCAATAGAAGTAACTTCTTTCCCAGTAAACTCCAGCAACTGACTGACAGAAGGTTGGTTGTGGCACGACCAGTCGGTTTTATAGAGATACTATGCAGTAGTGCCTCGTGAGCTAGATCCATGAGAGAGATCTTCTTTATGATCTATTTCACATGAGTTGATTCTCACTACTTTATAATATATGTTATCAATGTGTTCAATCTGGATTCATGGATCAACTTATGCCAACAGAAGTTTGCTCTTGACAATATCACTGAAGCCTGCATTGATTCCGGTGTATCAGAATCAGCAACTTGTGTTGGTTGAAGGTGCAACGATTTCAGAACCGACTAGATATCGACATTTAATTGGAAGATTGATTTACTTGAGAGTAACGAGACCTTAGTTGCCGTAAGAAATCCGTACTCTTTCCCAATTTATGCAAGCTCCGAAACAGGAGCATTGGGATGCAGCCATTTGTGTGGTACAATATCTGATATGGAACAGAGAATATTACTTAAGGCAATGCATACTTTGACTTTGAGTGCTTGGTGTGATGCAGATTGAGGAGTATTTGCCATCAAACAAAGATCTTTTAACGGCATGGTTTCTTGTCTTATTCAGTTAGTTGGGTTCTCTGGTTTCTTGGAAAACATTCAACACAAAACATACTTTCGCTCGTAGACGGAGGCAGAATACTAAGCAATGTCGGATACAATTAAGGGGTTTTTGCCAAAACTAACCCACAACTTGATTTTAATCTCAAACCTATACCCAAACTTGAATCAAATGCACAACTAACCTAAAGCCTAGTGAAATTACAGCTCAACCCCTTGTGACCAAACAAAAAAACAGAAGCCATTTTTACGAATATAGCCCCAGTAAATCGTCTGAGTCGTCTGAGATGTTGGAAGTCGTCTGGACGACTGAAGTGTAAGTTGTCTGGTACCAGTTTATTTTAAAAATAATTTATAAATCTTGTAAAAAAATATTTTGATGCGTGAAAAATAAAAATCAAGTAATTATAAACAGTTTTAAGTGATATAAATTAAGATATGATAAAATTGATTTGTTTTGAAGATAGATGAGTGGAAGTAGTGAATCATGAAATACTTTGGTTTAGGAGTTTGGCAAACATATGTTTTACTATTGTATGTATTGTTAGGGTTAGATTTTGGAAAACTAAAATGTTTTTTTCAAAAATTAGTTTTCACCTATGTGTTTATTTCTATGTATAGTAAACACTTTTCAAGTTTGATTTGGTTTTATGAAGTGTTTAATTAGATAATTAAGTTTAGGGGTTATGTTTAGGGTGTGGACGACTTATATTTCAGTCGTCTGTTGAATAATTTACCCGGACGACGTATATTTCAGTCGTCCACATCGTACCGAACCTTTAATTTTACCAATGTACGTTTTAACCTAACCGGATCATTTTACTCGGACGACTTACATTTCAGTCGTCTGGTGAAGAAATTAAAACAGACGACTTACATGTAAGTCGTCCAAATATTCCCGCCTAAATTTTTTTAAAAAAATTATTTTCCCGCTTAAATAATTTAAACCAGACGACTTACTTGTAAGTCGTCTGGAAAGTCTTCTATTTTAGTTTCCCGCTAAAAATATTTAATTTCCCACTAAAAATATTAAACTCTTCTGGACGACTTACATGTAAGTCGTCTGTTTTAATTTCTTCAACAGACGACTGAAATGTAAGTCGTCTATGAAGTCGTCTGAGTCAAAAATATTTAACCTAATTGGATTTTTTGTCTCCCTATATAAAGAAAAATTTACACATTCTCTCTCCTCCTCTCAAATGGCTGCAACAAAAATGTAATGTTCATCATTCTAAAACTCTACAACCTCTCTCTAATCTCTTTAACTTGAAAACACCAAACTTTATATGAATTTTTCAGTTTTGTCTCATGTATTTCTTACTAATCTATCTCTTTTGCAGGTTTTTAATCAAATGGTACTCATCTTCCACTAATTTAAAGGTAGATCTATTAATTTTAGATATGTATTTTTGTGTGTTCTATAAATGTAGATTTATCTAATCTTCCACTCATTTTCTCTATTTTAAGTCATTTGAACGTTTTTGGATATGCAGGTTTTTCAGATCTGGATTTGATATGCAGGTTTTTCAGATCTAGAAGACTTCTGAGACGACTTACTTGTTAGTCGTCTGGAAGTCGTCTGGAAGTCGTCTGGACTTCTTGGAAGTCTTCTGACAAAGTCGTCTGGACTTCTTGGAAGTCTTCTGACAAAGTCGTCTGGACTTCCAGGAAGTCGTCTGGACTTCCACGAAGTCGTCTGGATTTTTCTGAGCGTTTTGGTAAGTTCTTATGTCTGATTTTTCTTCATTTGGTAACTTCTTGTTGTATAAAGTTCTTACTTTTTTTCCAAACTAAAACTCTCCAAACCCACTCTAATCTCTTTGACTTGAAAACACCAAACTTTATATGAATTTTTCAGTTTTGTCTCATGTCTTTCTTACTAATCTATCTTTTTTGCAGGTTTTTAATTAGATGGTACTCATCTTCCACTAATTTAAAGGTAGATCTATTATTTTTAGATATGTATTTTTGTGTGTTCTGTAAAGGTAGATTTATCTAATTTTCCACTCATTTTTTCTGTTTTTAAGCCATTTGAACGTTTTTGAATATGCATGTTTTTCAGATCTGGATTTGATATGCAGGTTTTTCAAATCTGGAAGACTTCTGGGACGACTTACTTGTTAGTCGTCTGGATGTCATCTGGAAGTCGTCTGAAAGTCGTCTGGACTTCCTAAAAGTCGTCTGGACTTCCTGTAAAGTCGTCTGGAAGTCGTCTGAACTTCCTAAAAGTCTTCTGACAAAGTCGTCTGAACTTCCTGGAAGTCGTCTGGACTTCTTAAAAGTCGTCTGGACTTCTTAAAAGTCGTCTGGACTTCTTAAAAGTCGTCTGGTCTTGTCTACTCAAGTGGAATCCAAGCTTGTCTTTGTAGAGGAATGATCTATAATAGTTTTGTTTGTGGTCTGTTTTGTGAATTGCATGTCTACTCTTTTATAAAATCAGTAATAATGTTTTCCAAGATGTATTAAATATGCTAACAATGTGTTTACACATTTACAAATAAATGAAATAATAGACTTCAGTAGCCTTTTTCTTATCTTTGGATCTCTCATATGCAATAATAAACTCCAATGGCATTTTCTCATCTTAATAAACAACAATGTTGGTAGCTTCATATTGATACAACATTTTAAGAAGCATTTAACCCTTCTTCCAACTCATAATAATAGTCATCATTATTGTCTATAACAATAATACTTAAGAGATGGAAACAAACAATAGTAACTAGTCAAAGCATATCATATTTTTTATAAGTTTGCGTTGAAAAACTTAGTCAAATTTAGTAAACCTAAGGGAGAGAACATATTTTGTAAATATGAGTTTTACATATCTTGAAGTTACCTATCACTCTTAAAAATACAAGTTATTCAAAAACTAACGTAGAAGACTTAAAAACTAGCGGAGAAGACGCGGACGACTTCAATCTAAGTTGTCCAGACGACTAAACTATACGTCGTCTGGTCAACGCAGAAGTTATTTTTGCAATTGACTTTGAAATCTGTTATTTCGGACGACTGAAAAATAAGTCGTCTACTATTGTTTGGTTAAAAAAAAACTCCAAAAAAGCTAGACGACTTACATTTCAGTCGTCATAGGTTAGTTTTGCATTTGACTGGATTATTTCAGAAGTTTGACTTTTCTGGACGACTTACATTTCAGTCGTCTAGTGAAAATTAAAATAATAATATTTTTTTAAAAGTAGACGACTTACAGTTAAGTCGTCATAGGTTAGTTTTGCAATTGAAAAAAAAAACTTCAAGATTTAATTATATACAGACGACTTATAATTCAGTCGTCCACGAGACGACTGAAATGTAAGTCGTCCAGGATTTACGAGGTTTGACCAGAATCTCGGAAAAAAATCCTCGACGACTTATAATTCAGTCGTCCAGTGGACGACTGAATTATAAGTCGTCTGTGTATAATTAAATCTTGAAGTTTTTTTTTCAATTGCAAAACTAACCTATGACTACTTAATTGTAAGTCGTTTACTTTTAAAAAAATATTATTATTTTAATTTTCGACAGACGACTGAAATGTAAGTCGTCTGGGGAAGTCAAACTTCTGTAATTATCCAGTCAAATGCAAAACTAACCTATGACGACTGAAATGTAAGTCGTCTAGGTTCTTTGAAAAAAATTTTGAAATCAAACAATAGTAGACGACTTAACTTTCAGTCGTCTCAGGTTACAGATTTCAAAGTCAATTGCAAAACTAATCTTTGCGTTGACCAGACAACTTCCAGGTAAGTCGTCTACAGCCAGACGACTTCCAGGTAAGTCGTCTACAGCCAGACGACTTCCAGGTAAGTCGTCTACAGCCAGACGACTTCCCAAGTAAGTCGTCTGACGAACAGATCTGGAAAAAAACTCGATGTCATACCTTAAATTGGTGAGATAAGTTCCTTAGCATACATAAGGCTTCTCCAAGCACACAGAATCACAAACGAAAGTCACCCGCCTAGAATCGTTAGCTTCTATGACTCTATGAGCCATAAAAATTTTAGAATCAAAATCTTGGGTTTTTTTAGCTCATTGTGGAGAGAGAGTGAGAGATATGTTGTGTTTAGTTCACAAGAATGGAAAAAGAAGAAGGGTAAATCGATTTTGGGAGCATTAAGAACTTCAAATTGGTTGTTCATGGTGGTTGTGGTATTGATGACAATGTCAATCTTGTAATTACTTGAAGATGATGAGGGTGAGAGAGTAAAGATGTCATTTTCGAAAAGAAAAAAAAAATTGATGGCATTTTTGTAAATTATATGAACTTGTGGGGTGAATAGGGCAAAACCAATTCAAAAAAAAAAAAGAGGTTAATTTTGTGTTTGACTTTAAGTTGTAGGTCAATTTTGCAAAAAGCCCTACAATTAAAGAGATGATTTGGTTGAAGAGTCTACTGACTACATTTGGCGTACAAACACAAACCAATTAAGATTCATTGTGATAGCACTTCAGCTATTCATATGAGCAGCTAATCCCATTTTCCATAAAAGGACAAAGCATGTTGGAATCAAGTAACATTTCATGATTAGGTGTTTTCATGCACCACTTTTAAAATTTAAATTATATTTTAAAATAACATTTCGATAATTTTATATTTTATTATTTGCTTTATTTTAATATTATTTAATAATATTTTACAAAATATTAAATAATATATCTAAATATATATATATATATATATATATATTTAAAACTAATTTTGAAAAGTTTTTACTCAATAATATTTCTAAACAAATTTAGATATTAAAAACACTAATGGTATTGAGATTAGAAAATTACAATTTAA
This sequence comes from Brassica napus, assembly GCF_020379485.1. NCBI lineage: Eukaryota > Viridiplantae > Streptophyta > Magnoliopsida > Brassicales > Brassicaceae > Brassica > Brassica napus. Next base: position 6,502,405 of record NC_063447.1, read on the forward strand.
AAAAACTGCATAAATTTTGAAATTGTTTTAGTAATAAAAATGATAGAAAATTTTAAAAATAAAATAAAATAATATTTTAAAATTTTAAAAAATTATTTATTTTCATTTCTACTATTAATGGTGATCTATGAGTAATATTTCAAAAAAAAATAACCGAAAATATAAATCAACATTAAATGTAAATGTTCATGACACAATTAACTTCAAGTCATGTCAGCATTGTTAGTATTCTATATCATATTTTTTTATTTCACAATAAATGTGATGATGACCCATGACAAATTACTTCTCAAATAATGTCTAAAGGATGAGATCGTGAGAGGTTTTGTTACAACAAAACATGTTTCGAAAAAGAAGCAACATGCAAATATTTTTGACGAAGACACTTGGGAAGAAGGAATTTTCAGTATTTCTTATCAAGTTTGAGTTCGAAACCTACACTCTCCAACTTGATATAGGGTATTGAGATATGTACATATCTACATTAGTTATGATTGGATATGATCATATATTTTGTGTATCTATATTTTAGGATAGAAGCCTTTGTTAAAATAGAAGGATCTTGGACCTAAGAATCAATACAGAAAAAAATTCCATGCATTTTGTTTTCTAACAAAACATTTCCATTTTTTTCTAATTCTTTATAAGAAATCTAAACTTTCCAAAATTCTGTGACTTACCCACAAAAATGCAAATTCAGAATCAACAATACATGTGTATATATATATAACTGTTTGGTAGGCAAAACGAAGAAGAGAAGAAAACTTATAAAGACTGAAAAGTTTGGTGAACGAAAAAAAGGAAGAAAATGGATCCAACTTCCATCCCATTCATAGCCATTGTCATGATCGTTTTGGGAATCATCATGATCGCGGCTTTTGGAGCTTACCGTTATTGGCTCCCACGTATTTAAATCGAGTACTGAATAACTATTATTTTGTTAAAAATTAATTATGTCTTTTTTGTTAGTTTTCAATCAATTTTTGTTTCATTTAATGATATTGTAATTCTATTATATTTACCTAATTGAATTATGGTTCTATTATGTTGCAGTGTTAAATACCACTAGTACTTTTATCATCAACCTTATAAGAAATCGCAAAATCAGTTTTAACTTTTCATTAATGTGTACATTTTTTTAGGAAATTATTAAGTGGGATTCTGAAACGTATAATTACATCTTGCACTTTTAACTACAAACTCGAATAGGACTAGCATTTGGAAAACATAAATTTATTTTCGAAATTAAATAAACTATCTTTAATGAATTTTTATATAATATAGTGAATAGATTTGGGTATATTTATTCGGCACTACGAGCGGAACTTTACCAAACTGAAAAAAAATGTAACCGAGCAGATCATATCTCTCTATAACCAAACAAATTGAAATGAAGTAAGAACCAAATGGGTACCTGAATTTTTAAATTTGTTTACTTACAAATATTTGTTATATTTAATTTATATATATTATATTCTGAAGAACAATGTGTTTTCATTATTGCAATGTAGTAAGGATATGAATTGTCGATTTTAAATTAGAAATGATTTTTTCTAATCATATATTTGTACAATAGTTGTAACCATCAATTTGCACTACTTTTTATCCCTAAACAATTTAGAAGCTATTACTATTTTGATCCGTTCTTTCAAAGCATAAATATATTTTTGTTAACCATTTGATAAAGTTTGCATGAATTTACAATTTTTATTAGAAAATAAATAATTTTAAAATTATTCTATTATGATGTTTGAGTTTCAAGCAGTATTTCCATAATTGATCCAGACCTGTATATAATGCAGTTTGGATTTACTGAATTTTTTTAAAATTAAAAATCATATAGATCAAGGTAATAACCCACAGTTACAAAAAATTGATCTACGCTTTCAAAATGCGGGATATTATATGATGAAAAATCCCATTAAAAATGTTTTAAATGTTTTGTTACTTTGTAAGAATTTTGTCCATTTAAAACATTTTTCATTTAAATCAGCGTTTTTAAATCCAAAATGGACCCGCGGTTGAATATGTAAACTCGGTGATGCAATATATAATATGGTTTGGGTTTTAAGAGATAACCATTAGTTTAAAAATTATGAAATCTTCAAAAAACGCTTTAAAAATGATGAAATCTTAAAAAAACGCTAAACCCCAGGGTTAACCTGTTGAACCAATGGGTGATTGATATGTAATCTAATTTGATTTAATTATTATTGTTTAAATTTTTAAGTTAATTTCAATGTAGATTATGTAAACAAATAAAGGTTTGCTATTATATATAGATTATGTTAAAATCAGATTCAGTCAAGTAAATAATTCGACTTTCAAACAAAAGAATCATGTATAAATCATAAGAAAAAGAAGTCTACACAATAAGCAATTAAGATTAGTTAAAGAAAATAAAAAAACGCATATTTCAAAAAATTTATGTAATTAACCAAATTTTCGTAAGTATAAAACGTTAATAATTTTTTATTAAAATATATATATTAATCCGCACAAAGTGTGGATAAACCTTAAATTTAAAGATTCTTAAGCCTAAAAGTAAAATTGTTTTTGGATATACTTTTAGGTAGACTACAAAATCCCGCACACTTGACGGATTGGTACATATCAGGTCCAAAGAACATGTTGTCAATCAGGGCCTCAAAAACACTTACATATAATCAATGTTTTTAAATCCTATCTGAACGCTGAACCGGACGACTTATCGGGTTACTGGGTCAGTGGGTCGACCGCAGGTGAACCGTAGGTTAATAAATGAATTAATTTTATTATATAATAATATCTCATCTATGTAAATAAAAATATAGAAACTAAAGTTAATATTTTATAAATGTTTTTTAAAACATAAAATAATAGTTTGGATATGTACATATCTTATGTTTAAAAACATTTAGAAAATACTTAACTTTAATTTTTATATTTTTATTTTCATTTGACATACAAAATATCAAAAAATAGTGTAGACTATCTAAAATTTTCTCTAACAAGATAGGAGTTATGAAAAAAAAAATTAAAACATAAAATTTATAAATATTTAAATGTCTAATGTGAATAATAAATTAAACTTCAAATACAAAATAAACCAAAAGTAAAAGATCATTGTAATAAATTGTCAATGCGGAAATAAACTAACACCAAATCACATCAACTAATATTGGTTCTCTCTACCATCGCTCCCTTCATTTTCTTCAGATAACATAGTAAAATTTTCATCAAAATCTAAAAATCATAAATATAAAACTGAAAAGAGAAAAACTAACTTTTTTTTTCTCAACACCTAACTTTTTAATTGGAAACTTAGATATAAAACATAATTAAAAACTTAAAAAAAAAAAAAAGTTATTTATTGGTTTAATCGGTGGTTCAACCGGTATCGGTTTCCGAGTTTTACTGGATTTTTGCGGATTTTTGTGGGTTTCTAAATATTGGGTTTTGTAACCAGATTTTTTCTGGTCACCGGATTTACTGGTTCAACCGCGGGTCGGGGTCGGGTTCCAAAAGGCTGCATATAATACAAGAGATCCAAGTAACACATTGTTACCGATTCTACACCTTTGTGGCTTGTGCCGTTACAAAGGAGTATTGGAAATTTGGAATCTTACATAATCACTGGTTGCTTTGCCACAAAATCTGAAACCACTTATAGCCAAATGCATAGTTTTTTTTTTTTGAAACATACATATAATAATAATATACACATTACATGACAAGTTGAAACAACATCAACTTACAAAACCGCCAAATTTAGATTCACATTTCAAAACCCCTTTGCCTGCTTTTTTTCTTATTTCTTTACACAAAAAAAAACCCAAAACTAGACCCAAAAAAAAGCTGGAACATGTTACAGCTAAAGACATTGGTTTCTCACTATTTTTCACCTTGGCTTTGGTTGAGATACATATGATAGCAACGGCTGGATGAGTCTATGATACGATGTGGCTTGTGATCTATTTAGCATCTCAACCATTGATGGAGTCTGGTAATTATAAGCCTGCACAAAGCTAGAACCGTCTCCTGATTCTCCTCTTGATGTAGCTCTTTGCCATGAGTGTGAACTAAGTCCAGAGAGAATGTAAGCTCTTCCTGATACCTCATAGACATGCCTGCTCGCCATTCTCTCTTGCATCTCCTTCATCTCTCTATCCAAAGCCACACAAAACCCATCGTTGGACCTTGCTGACACCGTCTCTGCTAACACCTGTCTAAACTCCTGGATCACAGTAACAGCTGCAGCTAAATCTCCCTCCTCTGCTAAACCTCTCGCCTTCACCATTGCCTCAGCAGCTAGAAACCTGTTTCTTTGCCTGTCCACTTCGATGGACACAACAACAGCTTCTTCTTCACCAACTGTCTCTGGTCTTTGAATCTTGAGGACATGACTCTCAAGTGTCACAACCTCCTTTGTCAAAAGATCTTTGTAGACACATCTCATCTTCAAAACCTCCGTCTCATCTCCACGTCTCTCAGCAGGGATGTTGATAGACACCAAGAAGTCTCTCTCCTCATCAGCGTAGAGATCACCAATGTCTACACGTCCCCACCTACCATCACCACCCACAAGACTTGAGTAACTCCCAGCTTTAATCGTTCCAAGACAAACATCTGAGGAGAAACCATCAATCTCCAGCCTCAGCTCCTGCACCGCTACACTCAAAAGCCCACCAATGCACTGAGCAAGAGCGTCCTGAATCACAGCCTCACTCTCTATAAAAGAGAACGTTCCTCCAGAGACTTCAGAGACAGAATGCATCAACGAAGCATCATGATCAGATCCAAACCCAAAAGAATGAACAGGGATCTGGAACCGTCCGTGCATAGACAAAGGAAGCAGCAGCTTGTAGTTAGGATCAGGCTGGTTGTTGTTCATGGTGTATGTATCTCTCCCATCAGACAAAAGGATAACGCTAGCGACAGGGTTCTCATCTCTCCGCTCTTCCATCACTTTCACACCTTTCCTTAGCCCTTCAGCGATGTTGGTCCCACCGTTTGCAACCAGCGAGTTCACAGCTTGGAGAGCTAGATGCCTCCCGGAGTCAGACATCTTGGTCAAAGGGAAGAGACGACGAGCAGTGGAAGAGAAGGCAATAACCGAAAGCCTATCGTTAACGCCAAGATTCTGAATCACAAACCCCATTGCTCTTTTGAGAAGAGCTAGCTTGGTTCCAGCCATGCTTCCACTGATGTCAAGGACCGTAACAAGATCAAGCGGAGCAGTGACCATACCAGCAGCTCTAAGTTGCACCAACACATCAAACTTCTCACGAGACTCGGCTCTTGGGACAGAAGAAACCTCAGGATGTATCTTCAACTCCATCATTTTTTTCAAGCTCTTACCGGGGAATGCAAGCTGCTGCTCTAGAGGCTCATCGTCGTTGAACATAGAGGGCTCAGGAGGTTGACCACGTCCTTGGTTCATGACTCGGCGAGGTGTAGGCAAGCGGTGGAGGAGGTAAGGAGGATGCTGCATTGGGATCTCTTTCCATTTGGCACGGCACACAGGGCAGACTTGGTTCCCATGTTTGACATTTGAAGCAATGCAGTGGAAATGGAAAGAGTGTGAGCACTCTGCTGTGAAAAGAGCGTGTCCTCCTCCTTCTTTCATCTTAGTCAAGCATATAGAACATGTCTGCTCATCACAAAAAAAAAGCAGTGAGTCCATGTTTTATAGATAGACAAAGAGAAACTAATCAAAGTACTGAGCTTTAAGCCAATCACCATAACAAGAACCAAACTACAAGTACTTTTAAGCAGCTATTGATATAGAGAATATAATCAAGTTTCCTCCTTTATTACAGCCACAAACAGAAATAATCAAGTTTCCTCCTTTATGACAGCTACAAACAAAAATCTAATTCAAGACAACACTTAAAAACAAAAGCAATGAGCACATGTTTTAGATAGACAAAAGAAACTAATCAAAGTACTCATCTTTAAGACAATTCCTATAGCAAGAAACTAAGTAATTTTTAACTATAACTGAAATTAACTACTTTTAAGCAGCTATTGATATAGAGAAACAATCAAGTTTCCTCCTTTATTACAGCTACAAACAGAAATAATCAAGTTTCCTCCTTTATGACAGCTACAAACAAAAAATCTAATTCAAGACAACACTTAAAAGTTAACTATTTTAAGCAGTTATTGATATAGAGAAACAATCAAGTTTCCTTCTTTATTACAGCTACAAACAGAAGTGTCTGAATGATGTTTTTCTTGAGCATTTTCCCAAATTAAATCTAATTCAAGACTCTATATATCAATTTTCACAAGAAACAACACTTAAAAATCAAACCTTTCAATGGCTAGAGAGATTTTAAAATTAAGACAAGAAGAAACCAAAAAAGACAGGAAGAAGACAAACTCAATTCCAAAAGTCAACTCCTACAGGAAGTGGGAAACAATGATGAGAGAGTGGGTCTTGTTAAAAATCAAACCTTTGAAGATTTTTTGGAGCTGTTTCTGGATAATTTGAGACCGTGAGAGGAAGGTGTTGGGGTCATGGGCCAGTTTAGAGGAGAGAGCAGAGCAACATCTGATAATCTCTCTGTGGAGTTCAAAGCAGGAGGTGATTCCTCTAGGGTTCGTGGGAGGTAAGTGCAGAGGTTCAGACCCAAAGCCAGTTTCATCTTCCTCCATTTAGTTCCCATTCTTTGGATTTTGATTAAAACCTAGAAACAGTAAGAGTCTAAAAGAGGAACCACACAAGAAGAAGAAGAAAGAAGCAGAGACAAGTTTGAAGTACGGAATCAAGAACTGAGAGAAACGTTTCTTCTTCTGGTGAGTAGAAGATGAGTCAGTGGAAGTGTGAAGTGGTGGTGAGTTGTGACGAGAGAGAGTTAAGAAGAAGAGATTGAGCAAAGGCTTTGAGATTTGCGACTTATTTTGACCTTTGTTTTGGGTCTTTGTTTCATTAATAATTAAATCCAAGTGGAAAAAGAAAAAGGGGATAGTATAAAGTTAATTAATGCTTCTGCTTTATGCCATCTAAATCATTTTGACCTTTGCTTTGGGATTTAGGATAGTAACGCAATGATGGAACTAGTATGAATCATTGCATTATATTGTTAAGTTTAAATTGTAACTTGGTATCATTTCTACAATAATTTTTTTTTAAAACAATATCTAGACAATGATATATTTATTATCTGAAACAACAAAAATAAACTGAACCAAATATCCAAATATTCATGTGTAAATGACACTTCGTCTATTTTTTGTGAGTTTCATGAATATTAAATATATAATAAATATTTATTATCAAGCTTATATAGTTTTTATTTTTAAAAAGTTGATAATCAAACTAAATATTCTCAATTAATATTTTTAAAATAAACTTTGCAATTTATCAATATTAATTAGTAAAAAAACTTAAAATATAGAAATTTAATTTTAAAAAATTAAAATAAATTGTTTGCAGAGTTTTAGTGAATCTGTTTATGTTGATGTCAAAAAAATATAATAAATTTAGAAAATCAATATGATTGAAAAATGTTTAGTTATCTGCTATAGCAAAAATAGATGGCTATGAATGTAAAACACACATACGTTGGGAAGAAAATAGAAGGTATGATGAGGGAAGGTGAAATGATGAGAGGAAGTAGAATGATGGAAACAACTGAATTACGATGGTTTTTTTTAAATTATGTTTGGTGCGATCCATAATGATAAGTGAGTTTTTATTTGACTTTGCACATGACTCTGTGATGATGAGGTTTTGGGAGCACACGTGCACTAATTCATTTCCTTTTTTTTACCAAAAAGAGTTTGTTTAATAGTTTACATATTTCAATGTATTTTTTTTTATTTATTGGATATTGTGTGACCAATGAAATAATATTAGATTTTTAATAATTGGTTAAATTAATTGGTTAAATGATATATTCTTTTAAATAATAATTTTCTAAATATTCGTGCTTTTAAGTAAAACTACTTACAATTAGAAACGGAGAGATTACCATTTAGTTTGCAACTATATACCATATAACTGAACTTGTCAGATTTCTCTTACAAAATCGAATTTTCTCCTCTTTTATTTCTCATCAAAAACTGAACAATTGGAATTGATCTGAGCGCATATCCCTTTCCTTTTGTAGCTAGAGAGCTTCGAGTAAAGATGTCAATTATATTTTCATCCATTTTTAAATGCCAGGAGACTTTCTTAAGTTTTTTTTTTTTTTTTTTTGGTAAAATGACTCTCTTAAGTTGTAAGCTGTATTTTTCTGAAGTCATTTTCAAAAATCTGAAACTTTAGCTGAAAAAGTAGGAGCATAAACCTTGGTCAGAAAAACAATTTCAGTCTCTAATTGTAGTAAAAATCTAACGTATGAATATTTTGTCAATAATTTATGTCTTAATATATAGTGACAAGACATTACAGATAATACGTCCCTTTTCCTCTAGGTTGTAAATTTACAAACTTATAGTATTTCAAACTTAAAACATAATATATGCGTAAAATGGCAAAAAGAAAGAAAAGCCAAAACATATGTTAATAAAGCTAACAACCACCTATACCTACACCAACGACCTTTTTTATAAAAATTAAAAACAAAAGTTAAACTTTTTCGTTTTTAGTAAACATTTCGAAACCAGCCACTCATCAATAGAAATCTGTGCAAGTTGCCCTTTGATAGAAACGTGACAGGGTTCAACAAAAGTTACTTTATCTCAAACAAAGTAGGGGGATACAATTAAAGTCAATATTGTGGTGCGTCCAAAACTATGCAGTCGTAATAAGGATCATCGGCAAAATGAGAAGACAACAATCATGAGCCACATAAACTGACGAGACACAATAATTTCCATACATCAATGAATCAGATGTCGCTTGGAAGATTGTATATATCGTTTTTTTTTGTGTATTGGATACGGGAGAAACACCAAATAATCGTGAAACATCTACTCTAAAGCAATATTCTCACCTACCCAAATCACACCATACAAAAAAAAAAGCTCTAAGTTTTTTGATGGCACTAACAAAAATACTGCGATAACATAAGTTGGACCCATGGTTGCTCTTATGAAACACTTGAAAACGACTCATGATGCGTCCACGGGTTTGCTGCATTGTTTAAAACAATACATCAACTTATACCATGCATGCCCATTGATTATCCCGACGAGAGTGATCATATACTGCTTTCAAAAAGGTGAGATTTTTAATATATTTTAATATATAGTGTGTTCAACGTATAATTATGAGTTCTTCAAATAATATCATAGTTTAGATAAACTAAAGAAATTAATTTAAAGATAACTTTGATATGTAGTTTCTTAAGAAAAAAAAAACTGAAAAAATAGAAACGACTTTACAAAATATTCTCATTGGGGCAATCGTGTTCTTTTGTCAAACTCGATTAATGAGTTATTTGTTTGTATTAAAGAGTTTAAACTACTAATAACATTTTAAAACATGAATAGGTCAATTTGTGTATCCAAGAAGTGTCGTGTGTGTCTCGGAGAGATTTTCGAAGTGTTTTGGTTTTTGTAGGAGTGTCGAATAAGGCCACACAAAAAGCTTTGAAGGACGTAAGCCGAAGGGCTCGAGCGGTCAATGTTGTCTGGTCAAACACACATAACGTTAGCAAAATCCTCTCAACAGTCAACACTATTCTCGGATGGCTCCATTTTTACGTTAGTTTCAACTTTGCATTATTAAATAAAAACATATACAGTATACTGTATGTTAATATAAGATCTTGTTGGTTCATTTATGCTTTTCATATATGTATGTACCTAATGAATGATGAATAATCATGAATGCGTTAAGGTCAAACGTGATGTGTATATATAATTTATGGCCGGAAACGATCATGAGGAAGTTATAAAGTGGCATCATAGGTTACCAATATGATATTGTGTGGACTATGATGTAGTCTCACCTAGGGCGTGGCATTTTATCGGTTAAATTTGATTCAATTTGTTATTTGTTTCGATTCGATCCGAAAATTTTGAATATTCGTAAACTTTTGAAGCAAAGCAAATACTAAAAATCAATATCTGTCAAAATCGAAGCAAATCAAAAATATTAAAATTTTGGGAAGCGAATATCTGATCCGATCCGAGAATATATAAATACATGTATATCTTGATTATATTTAAAGTTTTTAATGTATAAAATTATATAATTATTATTCTAACATAAGATTTGATAAATTCTATTCACATTATTACTTATATAAAAGTATTACATAAAAGAAAAAGAACACATTTATGACAATTATAATTTTTTTTCTTAAGTTTTGTGTTATTATAATTGTTAACTAAGTTCAAAAAAATTACTAAATATGTAGATTCACTCCTTCTTTTAATTTTTATCATATATATCATGCAAAAAAAATTTACAAAAAAAAATTGTATCAAATTTTTAAGATTATTTGTATTAATAAAAACATATGAGATATCCGTAAGTATTCGTATATATCCGCAAATATCTATTTATTTTCTGGATATCCGTTTTTCTGAATATCCGTATTTTTCCGAAGCAAAGCAAATCGAAAAATTAGATATCCGTGACATACGAAGCAAATCACAAATACCTTCAAAAACCCCGATATCCGATCCGTGTCCAGACCTAGTCTCACCTTCACTGGTTATGATATGCAGTACGAATTCTACAAATAATGTTTATGCATGACAAATCACTATTTGTGAGAGTGTATATACATAATGTCCGAATTCTATAAATAATGGTAGTGCATAACGAATCATTACTTATACATTTGAGTATATATTACTAATATGCATTTTTTCTTTTTCGGAATCTTTCTAGGAATGCTTCACTATTAATTGTGTTTATATTTTTCTTAAAATATGGGTGACCTACAAACAAAAAAGGTATTCTAAGCATACTTCTATGTGAGATTAAGCTAATATTTAGTAAAAACAGTCGATATATATATATTGGTAATTGGTAATTTAGGTATTCCAGACTTTAAGTTCAAATAGTTGTGAAATGAAGTGATTCTTTAGATACCCTCCATCATGTGAATCATTTAAACCTAAAGCCAGCCCATAGACCAACTAGTCTAAGATGTATACGTAAATTTTCAGGAGAAACATTAAGCTCGGGAAGTGATCAATTATGGAGTTCGATCCCTGTGCTCCCTACCCTTAGAACAGTTGTACAGAAACTTTCACCATCACTGATAGAATGCTATTGGTATCACCCAAGAACGTCGACATGACTGACAGCTATTGGGTTGTACCTAATAGTTTGCAGCTACCAACTTAACTTGGATAAATCAATATTCAAAATTTAAAGGGAGCAAAAAGAAAAGTGGGCAAAAGAGAAAAGTTTGAGCCAAAGTAAAGAAAATGAAATAAAATACTTAATGGAGATGAATATTTTTCTGATACTGGAAGAACGAGCATCTTTTTATCGTTGGCCTTTGTCTGTTCCCACTGCCTTTTGTAATATCTTTTGTTCTTCAAAAACACTATCTTTTCTGGAAGAGATGGATATTCGAAAGACTTCAGCTTTGTATAAAGGAGGGAATAAAAACAAAAATTCTCAAATCTTTTCGCCATGCAAATTTATATATACCTTAACGCTACAAGAAAAATAAAACATCAAAGACAATGAATTCCAAATTCACACACTCATCGTAAGAGATCATCAAAGTTTAATTAGACGTCAAAGTTTGGAGAATTAACTAAGTGATGGCTCAGTTTTGTTAGACAGATTTTTCTCTTTCTCCTGATTATAATTTGCAGACCAGTTGTAGATTATGGCATTAGTCTACTTGTGTTTGGTTAGACTATTTATAATAAAAAAAACTAAAAAAAAGGGAAAAGCTTTATGTGGTGAAGCAATAGTAAAGAACAGATAATCAAAAGGTGTGTTCATTGAGGTTGGAGGATAGGATTCCCTTTATAGTGTCTCTTTATGTCTTAGCACTATTTCTTGCAAGTCAACCGCAAAAGCTGAACTCTTTTGATAGTATCTTTATTAGGTGTTTCAATATTGTGATATACTTTGTAAATTTGCTGGCATCCTCCTTTCATAGTGCATAGTTGCATTACCTGTGAGAATCAGTTCAAAATATTTGGTGTTTTTGCATGATTACCAATAGAATAAACTATATGATATTTTTATCCGGTTTATCTTGATTCTTTTTGGTTCTTGAGTGATTTTTCACAAATGTTATTTTTTTCCATTAACATGTGAAAAAAAAAACTATTATGGGTTAGTCAATGAAAAAAAAAATATACTTCAGAAATTTAGAAATGCAAAAAGGATCCAAGAGAGTATTTATAATTGTCTACATGATTTATTTAGACCTTTGGAATGTTTCTACTAACTATGACACTATAACTATATTCATAGAACAATTGATGTTAGATTTGTGTGTTTCTTCATTAGTCACTAATACTGTAAAGTAAAATAAGGTTGACAATTAAAAAGAAGAAGATAGTGACAACAAAAGTCTGATTAGCCAGAATGTAAACAATTAGGTAGATCTACAATAGAGAAAATAGAATCAATATACTAGGAAACGGAAAACCTGTTCGGTTTTTACGGTTTAAAACCGAACCGAACAATCACCTAATTATGTTCGGTTATGATTTGGTTTGGTTTTTCCATCTCCTGCGATTCTCTCGGCCACAGGACTCATTTCATGAACAAACCTCACTGATTCAGATAATCGGTTGAGTAGATTCATCAGCGCAATCACTTCATTCCTTTGCAGTTCGAGCTGCAATAAAAATAATAATTTAGTAAACATACAATGCATGAGACTTCAAAAACATGAAGATGTCTATGAGGGTGTGGTTTAAGAGTAGGAACACACATTATGACGCAGATTGTCTTCACCGTTGACAGTGAAAAGGATTTTCAATGCAGTGCCGAGACCAAGAATCTGAAGTTTTCCCCATAGACGACATTTCTCACAGCCTACACAGTCCATTATTGCACTGCAAGGACATCAATGAATATAAATAAAGCATTCAACTTAGCTACAACTTATTGCTCAAGAAAGACCAGTGGCAAGCAGAGACACTCGCTGGAAATAAAGGGTAAAAAGAATAACCTTATGTTTCTGAACTGTTTTTGTATTTGTTGTTTCAGTTCTGGACCACGTTGGCCCTTCCAGAGCTTGGCTTCATCAAATGGTAGTGGACAAGCTGCTCTCGTCTTAGGATCACTAACTAGTTTTTTCATAAGAGATTTGGTCTTCAAGTCCTCGATGACGTTGTCTTTACCAGTCTCATATTCAGCTTCTACCAAGTAATTTTCTGCCTACAAATCACAAAAGCGAGGAGAAAAAACTATTTGTGATTATTCTAGACCACTGACCCCCTTTTTTGGATTCCGATAAAGAAAACTAACCTTTGTTACTGCTCTGAGAACAAACAAAAATGTGAAGTATAGGTTTCGAACACGATCTGGGTATCTTAACACACGATCATACAACAATGTTAGGTTTTGACCCCACTGAAACACAAAAAAATGGAGATCATTAGATGATTTTCTAATTCTGCTAAAAGAACATACATAGCGGACAAGAGAGATTCCTGAGGCAGATCTTACCACGTTTTTAGCTTCATCAAGTAAATAATCTGAAGCTATATGAACTGTAATAGATGAGTGAAGACCAGAGACCAGTTTGTACAATATCTTTTCCTCTTGGCAAGACTGTTCAGATGCATCTACTCATCAGATAGAAGGCAATATGATTGAAGGGATTAGAAATCCATGAATTGAGCAGCCACTTGGAGAATAAAGAGGGTAGGATATAAATAAACAAATAGTGAAGCTTACATTTGGGACAGTTCTCAGAGTATATAGCATCCCATATCCTTCTAGCAGACGGACCAATATAGCCAGTGTACCGTTCAGGATTCAGCAAAAGATTAACATACGTCATTTCACCTGAAATCATGTATTTTGTCATCAAAAACTACATCTACCCCAATAAAGATTCAATACTAGAAGCACTACTTTATTACACACATGAGCCAGAACTGAGTGGTATAGAAACAAATGATAATTTGCATGGTGATGGAAAAGGTTAAGTAGACAGACCATTGTCAGTTTCATCATCACTAGTCCAGGGATTATCAGTGACAGTCCACCCCGTGAAGGCTCTAGTGTCTACGGTACGGTCAACAGCACCTTGTGGCTTCCCTTCTTGGCAAACAGGATTGTCTTTGCTTAAAGCCTTCTTAAACGGCTCAGGGAACTCGCTCTCAGGACACTCACAAACACTACAGTCTCTTAACCGGCACATGCCATCATCAGGCCAAAACGGGCAATCACACCACAGTTTAACCTATAAAAATGGATCCAAAGCTAATCAAAACATATACCTACCTCCAAATCCTAAACCAAATCTCAAGAAGATGAAGAGGAGAGAAAAACAAACCTTGAAATATCGGTAAAAGGGTGTCTTAACAAGGTCTTGAAGCAGTGGATGCAACACCTCAGTGTTCAGCTTATTCACCGTCTCGTAATCACAACAACAGTCTTCAACCATCCCAATGTACTTCTGCTTCTCAGCCTATATACAAATGAATAATATAAGAAAACAAAACCCCCAACATACTAGTTTCTAGCTGCAGGTCTTAGCCTGATGAAACATTAGCCTCGAACTCCCAAAATTAAAATAGTTAATACTTATTAGATCATTCAGCTTCTAATTCCATTAAATATGTATAATATATAATATATATCAATATATATATATATTGATTATTCAGCTTCTAATTCGTAACTGATTCAAGCCTCCTGATTAGTTCTTCTGATTTGAATAGATTCTTAGTTTTGATATAGCAAAAACACTATAAGTAAACCTAAACCTAATCACGATCTCAAAGTAGACGAAGATCAATTCGACGCTCCCCTAATCAGAAACTTACACGAGCTTAAAAGAGAGATACCTAACTTACGGCAATTGCATATTTTCCCGGTGAAACCGAAAATCGACGACTTCTGAGCATTCAAAAGCACAGCGGCCGCGACGACGGCTATAGCTCCGATCAGCAAAATCAATCGCTTCGGCGATCGTTTCTCCTTTGCGTTCACGTTTCCGACGTCCGTGTCCGCCATTATATTATCACCAGGAGGAGTGAATCTACGCGGTGAGGATATAAGTCTGTGTTAGTGTTAGGTTTTGGTGCGAGAGAAAACTATGGTACAGGCGACGACGAGAAATCTCCGGCGTATAAATGCTAAGAGCATGTGGCGTGGGCGTTTCTCATTCGAACGACGTTTTAATGAAACCGCAGCTATCAGAAACCAACGGCGACCGCAAAAAGTCATCAGATCCAACGGCTACGGGCACTATTTATTATTTTCCTGCATTTTTAAGTGGGGTTACTGAATAAATAAATTATAAATTCAATCAAAAATCATATTGTAGTGGTTGTTTACTTTATTTTTTTTTAAGCAGAGGTCGTTGGTTGTTATATTTTAATGGATTTGAAAATCCGAACTAAATCTACTGTTATCGGTTCTGTGATTTTCAAATCTGTATTAAAATCAGGTGTTATTGGTTTAATAATTCATAAATTCTATATCAAATCAACTGTTATTCAATCGTACGGATTTACTAGTATATTTGATTTTATAATGGATTTGAATGGATTTGTAACTATATCAAATCAAGTGTTATAATGGTTGTATAGTATTTGAGAAAAATCTGAAATGATTCGACTTTTATTGAGTTTTTAATATTTTGGGTTGATTATGAAATTATTGTGATGTTACATTAAACATTCTATAATTCTATCTAAAACTATATTATTTAAATTTTAATATTTTTAACTAAAACACATTCAAAAACTAATAGATCTTGAGAATTTGTTATTTATACTATTTTAATAGAACGGGATTTTAAAATATCTATTAACATATATTTTGATTGATTTAGAAATCCATATATTATTTATAAATCCAAGTAAAATATGCAAATCCGGAGGTTTTTTTCCTCGGATTTGAGTCTTTGTATTTTTAACTAAAAAATCCAAACAAATCCATTCAAATCCATTATAAAATCAAATTATTAGTAAATCCGTACGATTGAATAACACTTGATTTGATACAGAATTTATGAATCATTAAACCAATAACACATGATTTTAATACAGATTTGAAAATCATAGAACCAATAACACTAAATTTAGTTTGGATTTTCAAATCCATTAAAATACAACAACCAATAACTCCTACTAAGTAATACTATATTTTCACTTTTGAACAGCAATGAGAATTTATCAATTTAACAAATCAATTCACTGAATGGTTTTTTAAATAGAAATCAAATCTGGTGTTATTAAATTTTACTTGATTTTGGAATAAATTTTAATAGATTGAAATGATGAATTTTCATTGTTCTTACACTGGAATTCTCTAGCAAAATATTGTACAAAGGATTGGATTATTCAACCAAAGCAAAAAAAAAACAAAGAGTCTTTATTCTACAACTCAAAACTACATAAAAACAAAACATTCTATTTTCTCATCCATGCTTTGGTTTCTTTGCAGTGTTGACAGCAGAACCATCGCATGTCTTGCTTGGTTTATTAGAACAAGGCTGCACAGGCCCGGACTCATCATCATCTCCCTTCATTATCTCCATGATCGACCTCGCCTTTACTTTAGTCTTACCCTGCTCCTTCCCTCCAGCTTCACATCTTTCCTTGTGTTATTGTTATCACTACAAGGCACAACCTCATCTGCTCTCTTACCTTTGTCTCCAGCTTGTGAAATTTAATCCCAGGAGAAGAAGCATAATAGTTGCGATCAAAGTTCCCCCATCTGAACATAGCGCTGAGTTTCTGCAGCTCCAACGCCTCCACAAGAACATTCAGCTCATCTATGGTGTACCTATAGAGAAACTCTTCTTCCCACTCGGACAAGCACACAGATTCTAACGTGGCTCAGACACGAGTAACGTTCATTGGAACACGAACACTGGACCGCGAAGAAATGCAGATCCACGAAACAAAAACAGCATTCCCTCTTGCTCACGTCATCAAAACTCTTGTCCATTCTCTGAGACTTTAGTGAACTAGCAAGGAACTCTCTTCTACTCTTCTCTTGCTTCACCCTTGACTACATCAAAAAGATAACAAAGCAAAAAGGCAGTAAGCAAGTTCCTCACAGCTACCAGACAGAGGGACGGCATAGGCCATTGCCGCAAACTTTTAAAGAAAATTACATAGAAATAGACCACCAAATTTGTAAAAAAATAAATAAAAAAATTATTGAAGCCCTTACTAAATCGGCTATATCCCAAAATCTCATGGCGGCCCAAGACAGGCAAAGAAGAGGTAGTGAGCATACCTTAACAATGCTGGTGAACAACCCTCTCTACCACACGCGTTAAGCCATCTCATATTGTCTGCTGTTTTCTTCTTGGATAAAGAGTACTCCTTAAGGTGTTTGACAGCTTCCCTTGCAGCTCCTAGTAATATCTTATCATACGATATTAATGATTTCTTCTTCTTCTCTTGATTCTGATGAACAGCAACATCCCCATGGGGCACCAATCTATGGGAGCAAAGTTTGCTTTCTCCAAACAGTTGAAGCCACAGTTAACTGCAGAGTAACAAGACCCTGGAAACAATATACATACTGGCCAGGGTTTTGGACACACCGGGTCACTGGTATGCCTTCCATGTTTAGTGCGTATGGAGACATTATCATCACCTGCCAAATGAATCAGCGCTTCACTTGTAAAACTAACCGAGACTCTTAAGTGTTTAAAATGCTTAGTGTGGTTTTAAGTACTTACAGGTTCACGGCTTATCTTTGACTGTAGTTCTCCTGACATCTCAGGGAATAAGTTCATCACCTTGGAACGATGACACCCTGCTACAGAGTACCACACTCTAGGAGCTCCCATATGCAAATAGCAGAGCGAGTAGAGTCTGTCCTTTTCAGATTTCTGCACATCAACAGATATATATGAGATTAAACAAGCAAATTAGATTGCAAAGCTTCAACTGATGAAAACTTACCCACAATTGGGAAGACAGAAACATTCCTACACTTAGACGAGGAACACCAACTGATTCACAGTCTTCATACCGATAGAAGAAGCCAGGAAGCTTAGCTGTATTGTTCAGATTCCAACCTGATGTCTTGTACTTGCAAGACTCAGATGCTCCAGGTAAAGGAAACCCACTGCTGA